>NW_026606159.1:155000-1405000 GCF_029834395.1 Sorex fumeus | reverse complement strand
TCAAAGGCTGTTACAAGTGTGTTGTGAGACTCGGGAGACGGCTCAGAGGACTACCACCCGCCAGGCACTCGGGAGCCTCTGGGGTTCCATCTCTGGCACTGCACCACCCCCCGAGTGCCACCAGAAAATGACTCCTGAGCACTGTTGGCCCTGCTTGTCCCCTCAGGGATGTCCAGTCTCTCCTTTGGCACTGCTGGCTTCTGGAGACTTCTAACCTCTTCATAAGAGAGCCTGAAATCGTAGCTTCAGGAAAACCCACCGAGTCGCGCCCCCCCCCCCCGCCCCGCTGACTCACAGGCTGCCTTCTCTCTGGAAAACCCCAACTGGGCCCTTGGCAAACGCGTCCATCCGTTCTAAACACCGTCACCCACCAGCCCCTACGTTTGGATTTCTGTTTCCCTTTAATGCTCGAGCACAAGGGCTCGGACTGGTGCCTTTCTCTCAAGCAGCGGAGTCCCCTGCCCCCCACGCTCTGCTCGGGGAGGGAACTCCCAGCGGGCAGCGGGCAGCGAGTGCCCATGCCTGTCCCGTCTGCCCACTCTGGAGAGAGCACCAGGGTCACCTTCGCGCGGGAAACAAAACCCAGCACGGTCTTCCCTCCCAGCTGGTGGACGGAAAGGCGGAGATGGGCACTGGGCTGGCTTTGGAGGTCTCCGGGGTTCATCTGGATGAGACTGTGTTCATTCGGAGGGGACAGGGGAGGGTCAGGAAGAAGACCGGTTCGAAGTAAGTGACCAGGCGAGCCCGTCTTCTCCCTCTCTCTCCCGGGTCTGACAGGCCTGGTAGCATAGCAGCATCCTCGGGTCAAGGAGGACCGTTTCTTCTTTTCTTTTGCTTTCTTTTTTATTTTTCCCTTTTTGGGTCACACCCAATGATGCACAGAGATCACTCTTGGCTCATGCACTCAGGAATCACTCCTGGCAGTGCTCGGGGGACCCTCTGGGATGCTGGGAATCGAACCCGGGTCGGCCCCGTGCGAGGCAGACGCCCTCCCCGCTGTGCTGTCGCTCCAGCCCCAAAGGAGGGCTGTTCCTAAGACAGCATCTGCTCACGTGCTGCCTGGGCCGGGTCAGGAGTCAAACCCAGGGTCCCCCCACTCGAGGCGCGTGCCCCCTACCTCTGAGCAGCCCTGCTCGGCATGTGTGTGCGTGCATGATTTTTGGTTTTTAAGTGACGGACCACATCACCCAGGAGTGCCCCGACACGTCCGAGCCTTCTGTGAGCCCCGCTCTCCGTGGGGAGAACGTCTGTCGAGAACATCTCTGCCCTGAACATCACACTTCGTGACTGTTCACTTCTCCTGCCTAGGATCCGGGGCGATGCCCGCCTCTGGGGTCTCTCCAGGGGAGGCGGCCGCCGCTCCCAGGCGGGTCCCATACCGGCAGCTGTGGAGCATCTCGGGGAAGGGGAGATGAATCCAGACCCTCTGAGGAGCCCCCAGAGGCCACCCAGCAGTGGCACCCTGGGGCGGCGCTGGGACAGGGAGCGGGGTGGGGGAGAGGTGCAGGGGCGCTGGGAATCCAGCCCTGGCCAGGGTCCTCCAGAGGAGGACCCCCAGGAAAAGCTCCCCTCCCCAAGGGCCCCGAAGGGCCCCGCACCCGCGCTCTTCCGTCCGTGGTCCCCTCCCTGGCCTGGGCCTGGGGGTGGGGGTCCACTACTCACAGGTCTCCGACTGGGGCTGGCCGAGAAGCGGGCGATGGAGCGCTCAGACCTGGCGCACCTCCCAGGCAGGGGCGTCCGAGTCTCCCCGGAGCCCGGGAGCCTCCCTTTATAGACCAGCGTCCAGCGTCCAGCGGGTGGGGACGGGGAGGCGGCCAGGGGGGAGGGTGCCGCGCTCCGCACCGCCCCCTGCAGGCTGCGAGGAGGTGGGCGCCCGGCGCTGGGGCGCACCTGCGGGCGCGGGCCCCTGGGGACACGGCGGCGGCACCGCGGGCGGGGACCCCCCACGCGCGCGCGGGCCGCAGCCGGCCGACGCTCTCGCGGCTTGGGGCAGCCCCCACCCCGGACAGGCTCCGTGTGCCTCTGGGAAGGGGTCTGCGAGGAGACGCAGTTTTGGTCGGGGGCCAGGGACGGGGTCGCGGCGGGAGCAGGGGCAGCTTTGGTCCAGGACGGGGTCGCGGCTGAACCCGCCCCGCCTCGCGCCCCGCGTCCCACCGCGCCCCCAGACGCGCCGAGGGCAGGGACCGAGGACTTGCGGCCAAGTTTGCACGGTGCCAGGTCTTGGGCAGCCCGTCCCGCGGCCCCCACCCGCACTCCGACCTCCCCCCCGGCCGGGAACGGGCGCGAGGAGCGAGGTGGTGCCCCCCCCAGCCGGCCGCCCCGTTTCCGTCCACGAGCCTGACCCAAGGACTCCGGCCACTGCGGGCTTTGGGGTCCGGAGCGGGTGCGGGCGGACCAGGGGCCGCAGCGTGCGTGCGCGCGTGTGTGCGCGCGTTTGGGTCCCTGTGTGTGTGCGCGCGTGTGTGCGCGCGTCTGGGCCCTGTGTGTGCCACCCCGTGTGCGCGCGTGTGTGCGCGCGTTTGGGTCCCTGTGTGCGTGCCAGCCCGTGCGCGCGTGGGTGCGCGCCCCTGAGTGTGAGCGCGTGGGTGCGCGCATGAGCGCATGTGTGTGTGCGCGCACCGTGGTTCGGAAAGTGCCGCTGGGGACCCAGAGCGACTGTCCCCGCGCCCCGAGCTGAAAGGCCCCCTCCCCGCACCCCTGCGGCCCCCGCGCGCCCCTCTCCAGGCTCTGCGTCCCCGCATCCCCGCGGCCCCGCGCGCCTGCGAGTTTTCTGTCTCTCCCGCATGTCTCTCCCCGTCTCTGGCTCCGGCTCCGTCTCTCTCCGGGCCCCCCCCCCCCCAGCCCCGCCAGCGCTCATCCCCGCTGTCACACGCGCGCACGCGGGCCTTAAAAGGAAGTCGGGACGGTGGCTGGCCCCGCGCCAGGCCGGGGACCCGCGGGGAGTGGGGGCGCCGGCCCCCGCCCCGCACGGCCAACGCGCGGCCCGGGGGGGCGCGGGCGGGAGGCAGCCCGAAAAGGGCAGGCGGGCCCCCTCCTGCAGGAGCTCCCGCCGCATACCAGCCCGCGGCCGCCCGCTCCCCTGACTAAATAAGGAGCCTCCAGGCCTCGGATGGGGATGCCCGGGAGGCGGAGGCGGGTGCGGGCCGGGACCGGCCCCCAGCCCCGTGGGGTCCCAGCCAGGTCCGCCCAGACGCTTCCCGGGGAGGGTTGGGCCCAGGCCAGACCTCCGAGCCCTCCGCTGCGTTGATCGATCCAAGGACTGGAGCCAGGTGGCCACTGCCAATACCCCCATTTTCCAGCTGAGAACACTGAGACATCCCGCAGGAGTGGAGACATGAGCCTGAGTATCCTGATTCTGCTCCGCTGGAGTGAAAAGGGAGATTCCGGGAGTAATGGCCTCGTGGGTCAGGGAGGGCCTGGGGTGAACCGTCCGGTGCCTCGGTTTCCCTGTTGGGAAGAACACCGGTTCCTCTGCTTGGGAGGAACTGCTGGCCTCGAGGCTGGCCTGGCCCGCCCAGGGTTTGCCCCAGGCTCCCCGTGGGCCCTCTTGGGCCCTTCCTCACCCCTGCAACAGAAGCACGCCGGCTCTTCCCCCTGAAAAGCCCCAGCCGGCCGCTCCTGCCCTGCGCTCCCTCCGCCAGTGGCGGGTGGCCAGGGTGGGGAGTCAGGGGATGTTCTCTCAGGGTGATGGACGGGGTTGTTCGCCACGCGCCTTCTCACGTCTGCACTGTAAAAGGAGTGGAAAGAGTCCCCGGGTTCGGCTCGCTGTGATGCAGAGCAGACGGCGATCCTGGAAGGAGGGAGAAGGGAGTTAAAGCAGCCAGCTGGAGAGACGATCCCCAGCGGCCCTCTGCCAGGCGGTGGCCTTGATTCTTTCCAGAAGAATCCTTCAAGAAGTTGGTCACTGGGGAGAGAATTTTCTTTTCTTTTCTTTTTGGCTTTTTGGGTCACACCCGGCGATGCTCAGGGGTCACTCCTGGCTCATGCACTCCGGAATTGCTCCTGGCAGTGCTCGGGGGACCATATGGGATGCTGGGAATCGAACCCGGGTCAGTGAGTTGCAAGGCAAATGCCCTTACCCACTGTGCTATGGTTCCAGCCCCGAGAATCACTCTTTTTTTTTTTGCTTTTTGGGTCACACCTGGCGATGCTCAGGGGTTACTCCTGGCTCATGCACTTAGGAATCACTCCTGGCGGTGCTCGGGGGACCATATGGGATGCTGGGAATCGAACCTGTGTTGGCCATGTTGGCTGTGTGCAAGGCAAACGCCCTCCCCGCCGTGCTATCGCTCCAGCCCCGAGAATCACTATTAATACGTACTAAGCAGAGGCCTGATAGCCCACATTCAACTCTCCTGCCTTCATCCCCAATCCTTAAAGTCCTGCTAATTTACCTGCCACAGACACAGGGCTTGGTGAGTTGATCCTCAGGGAGCACAGGGAGTTAGTGGCGTCCCAAGGCAGTGAGAAGTTGGCGGGATTGGGCCCTAGTGGCAGCCCGAGGCTCAGAGCAACCTCCAGGGTCTGTTCTCCACAGGAAAGGTGGAGGGTTAGAATCTCTGCCTCAGGGGCTCGCATACCCGCCCTGGGGCTAGCTAAGGCCTCCTTTAGAGGAGGGGCTGTACACATGCCCGCTGGGGATCGCACTTTGTGGAGGTACCTGGTTGGGGGGGTCACACGTGTACTTGCCAGGGGTCGCACTTCCAGCCAAGGCTCTTTCGTCCGCAGCGTTGCTGGGTGGCTAACTCCGCTCTGTGGCGCTGTCACACATCTGGCTGTGGCGTGGCTGGAAACCGCTGGCCGGAAACCGCTGGCCACACCAGGAGAGGTGGACAGCAGGGCCGCTGAGACCCAAGCTATTCCTCTGGGCCCAAACGTCTTCCATTTTCTTGCAAAAGCTAAACATATCCCACCCTCTGATCCAGGGGACCCGTCTCCGTGGGACAGACATAAATAGCTGTGGAACTCGGGTCCGTGAGGAAAGTTGTGCACAGATATTTATAGTGGCCTTCCTCAGAACTGCCAAGACCTGGAGGCAACCAAGATGACCTTCGCGGGAGAGGGAATGAGGGGCTGCGGTCCCTGCAGAAGATGGCTCTCCGGCCAGGGACGAGACAGAGGAACCACCAATGTGCGTGCGAGAAGGTGCCCTAACTCAATGCTAGGACGTTGTGGAACATGCAAAACGACGGAGATGGTGACAGGGAGGAGTGGTGACGGGTCGAGAGGACAGGGCAGGAGTGTCGGCGCTCTGAAACTCCTCGGTGGCTCTGTGGTGCTGACGTGTCATTCCACGTGGGCTCGAACCCCCGGAACACACCGCAGTGAGCGTGAAGCCTCACGTGACTGAGGGGCTTTCGGTGACAGTGACGTGTCGATGAAAGAATCATCCACTCTGAAAAACGTGCCCTCTGGACCCGGGAGATGGCCAAATGGATGGAAGGAGCGCCGTGTACGAGGGGACTCAGGGTTCCGGTCCTCGTGGATCTGAGTGACCTGGGGGGCAGCGCCCGAGCACCTGCCATCCCCCCCACCAAAACGTATCATTCTGGTGGCTGTTCTGAGCCTGGGCTTTGCATTCAATTTTGCTATGAACCTAAAACTGCTCTAACAGATTGTTTGGTATAAGGTAGGACGGGGCTGGAGCGATAGCACAGCGGGTAGGGCGCTTGCCTTGCACGTAGTCGATCCGGGCTGACCCGGGTTCGATTCCTCCGCCCCTCTCGGAGAGGCCGGCAAGCTACCGAGAGGATCTCGCCCGCACGGCAGAGCCTGGCAAGCTCCCCGTGACGTATTTGATATGCCAGACACAGTAACAATTGTCACAATGGAGATGTTACTGGGTCCGCTTGAGCAAATGGATGAACAACGGGAGGACCGTGACCGTGACACGTATATAAAGAAGACCACACGGTCCTTTGTACACTGGGAAGTCTAAAGACCGAATGCCGTCGGCTGGGGAGCACTGTCGTGAATGCCTTTAAAGGCACAGTCTCACAAACGCTGATCCTCGGCCTAGTCTTGGCTTCGGGTTAAAAGAACACATCCAGTTTTACATAACCATGCAGGCATGTGAGCCATATACAAACGCGTTCTCGCACCTAATTATAAAGCAATCTGTCATTTCATGCAAACATATAGGCTAAGACGATAAATCCATCCTCCTCAAACAGCTCCCTGCTCTCAGGGCGGCTTCTCAGCTGACCCAGGTTCCCGAGTCCCACACTTTCCCCCAAAACCCGTTTTCAGTTTCGATTCTCATCGGCCCCCTGCAGGGCCCGAGTGCTCTCCACGGTCTCCGTGTTCGGGCAGATGAGGCCTCCCAAGCAGCCCCCGAAGCCAAGGACCGGCGTGGGGGCAGCTGTTTGGACCCTGAGAACAGCTCGGCGGGCCCCTTGTATTTACATTTCTCTCGGGTTGTTTAATGTCTCCGTCTGGGCACTTTCAAACGACTGGACAAGGCTTGAAAAACTCCGAAACGGACTTCCTCCCCCGGGGGCCTTCGTGGTGATGACAAAAGTCTCAGAAGGGATCACTGGAGAGCAGGGGGGACTTTCCTTCTTTTCCAAACAGAAAAAAGGCAAAGCTGGAAGTCTCTTCTCTGAGCCGCCGTGGCCCCCAGGTGAGGGTCCGGTTGCTTCCTTTTACCTCAGCCCGCGACTCTGTGGTGGAGAATCCTGAGGTGTCCAGCTGATGCTCAGACACGGGGGAAAGTTCTCCCACCCTCTGCCCTGCAACAGCGCGGCAGCTGCCAGCCGGGAGGGGGGCCAGGAGGAAGCCCCCGGCGCCGTGGTCCTTCTCTTGCTGCGGGGGCGGCCAGAACTCAGAGAAACAGGACTCGGTGCAAAACCAGTGGCTTTTCCCCCTTTATTAATGAACACATCACAAGCATAAAAGTCACACAGTACAAACGAGTAACAGGAAAGATGCATACAAGAGCGCAACGGGTTACACGTGACAATTCGGCTTAGCGTCGAATGGGATGTTTTTCTGCCGATATTCGAAAAGATAAACTCTGGCATTTTCCCTTAATCTTGTCATGCATGATTGCAATTCCTGAGGTAAACTTAGCGTCCCCGGCCAATGCCTCTGGATGTAAACCCGGTCTTCTGAGAATAGTCAGATATTTATATCTCCATATACAATACAATGGAATCCATGATCATAACCAGATTCTACACATTCCCTTTTTCTGGGGGGGGGGGAGAACGAGCTCAGGGCAGACTCCGGGCTCTGTCCTTGGGAGTCACTCCTGGCCATGCTCGGGGGACCAGAGGGTGTCGGGATCCAACCCGGGTGGGCCTCATGCAAGGCAAACGCCTCCTGCTGGGAGACTGCTCAGCCCCTTCACATTTCCTTTAAATAAATGAAGACTCGCCCTCGTAACTCCTCGGCCTCTCTGGGTGATTGTAAGTCCGTTAATTTGGCCTCTCAAAAATTCCTGAGACTTGGAAAGCCCTGTTCAAGTTTTTCTGTTGTCATTGCTGCTGTTGTTCAATAATTTTTCGCACTCAGATAAAGAGCGCTGGTCAGGAAGACAGTCTGGGGTGTCGGAAACCACTTCTCGCATGTGGCCCACCCTGGATTAATCTTGACACCACACATGGTCTCCTGAGCACCACCAGCGGTCACTCCTGAGCACAGGGCCAGCAACAGTCCGAGCCCCTTCAGGGGTGACGCAACAAACACCCTCCCGACCCCGCAAATTATTTTTTCTAATGAAACGATGAAGACTGGATGCTGGCGAGCACCGAGCACACACTCACCAGTTTTGGTCACTGCCAGAGGGAGCCAGCCTCAGGCCTGGCCTCCCCTTGCCCTGTCACCCATGGGGGCGCATGTGCTCTCTGGCCAGGATTCCCAAGAGCGTGCCCAGGCCCGGGGGGCGGGGGGATGTGCCTGGTGCTCTCAGTGACGCTGGTCCACGGACTCCACTTTCTAAAATCCAGAGAACAAGGACGCAAGTCGCATTCTGGAGAGCGCCCTCCAAAAGCGCTTCCCATTTTCCTATCCCAGGGACCAAAACTGACAGACTCTTTGCCCCCGAAAAGGCAGGGGGAGAGGGCCGACCCCTTCCCGTCCAGGCTGTGAAGGGAAGACAAAGAAGTCGCCTGTCGCAGGTCACTTCTGCCGCCCCCCCGGCCCCAATTCACGAGGAGTCCACATTCTTTACAGCATGAAAGAAATCCTTTGTCTGACTCACAGCAGAATTAAGAGACTTCCCTACCTTTTCCATAAAATTGGCCAGCAGAAGCCAAAATGATTTCAGGAATTAAAACAAACCAAAAAAATGCACTTCGTGACCTGGTTTCGAAGTTGGGCAGGAGGCCCCGGGAGACGGAGGGGTGAGGGGCCGGAGCCGCCCTCGCACGCTGTCCCCCAGCACTGCTCGGCGTGGCCCCGTCGGATCGGAATTCAGGCAATAAAACTGGATTACACATGGCTCTCTGAAAAATAATATTAAAATTCAGACTTTAGAGAAACTTGGTTTGTGCCCCCTGACGTTACGGTCCTTTTCCTTTTTTTTTGTTTTTAAAACGAAATTTTTCCCGTGAAAATGCATGCCTGAAGAAGTCTCACTGAGGTGCGTGTGGAGGGGCCGACGGAAGGTGTCTTTGGACGAGCGGACAGGCACTGAGAGAGACACAGCAGCCGTTTATTTCTCGCATGTTTCAAAGTACTCTTACAAACCAGGTTTTCTTCTCGTGTCAAACCTAGTGCGTCAGACAGCAGAGTTCGCTTTTATTCACAGACACAGCGATCCTGAGTGGTTCCGGAAACTCCCATCTCTACAGAGCAGAAACATCCCCGGTGCGTTTGGGTGACACGGGGAGAACGAAAAAGAAGTCACTGAGAACCTACGATCCAGAGGATGAAGCATCATCTCCTCGCTGCCTGAGAGACCTGGGGGCCCTCGGTACCGGCGTTCCTCACACCCTCTGCTCCGAGGCGGCCACCTGGAAGGGCAGAGACAGCGGTCAGCACTCCTGGGAAGGGCAGCAGGCAGGCCCGTGAGACGGGAGCTTCCGTGGCCAAGGGGTAAAACCACCACCAATCCGGGGCACAGCGGTGAGGGCGCTTGCCTTGCATGTCACCAACCCGGGTTCGGTCCCTGGCATCCCATCGGGTCCCTGGAGCACCGCCAGGAGCGATTCCCGAGTGCAGAGCCAGGAGGGACCCCTGAGCACCGCCAGGTGTGCGTCCCTGCCCCCCTCCCCAAAGTATGACGTTTCCAGTCCGACCCCTAGCACCTCGTGGTCTTTGCACCCCCAAGTGAGGACTCCAGCACCCCTGGGCCACAGCAGGAAGCCCATCAGGCCCGTGTCACCAGAGTGACCCCCGTCACCCTAGGGAGCAACACAGGGGAGACCCCCTATTAAAGAAAACAGAGCATTTGATTTCTTGTGTTTCCAACAATACTACAGGCCCCGGGGTAGGTCGTGACCAACGTCCCCTCCATCACAGGGACAGAACGGAAGGTATGAGGCACCCCACGGTATCCAGCCCGGCACTGGGAGGGAGACCAAAGTACTTGGACTAAAAAAGGGAAAAAAGCAACCACAAAAACCACCTTTTCTGAACAGAAATGCTCCTAGCAGCACCCTCTGGTGGCAAGAAGAAAACCAGACAAGTTGGTGGTTTTTCCCAAACTTTCAAAGCTCGCCAAGAAACCACAGGAAAAGTTCTTCAGCCAAAACCCCAAGGAGGGGCCGGAGCGATAGTACAAGCAGGTAGGGCGTTTGCCTTGCACGCGACCGACCTGGGTTCGATCCCCGGCATCCCATATGGTCCCCCGAGCACCGCCAGGAGTGATTCCTGAGTGCAGAGCCAGGAGTGACCTCTGAGCATCGCTGGGTGTGACCCAAAAGAAAAAAAAATCCAAAGCGCTCCTGGGACCGCCTGCCGTGAAAGGGCGAGGCCTGGCCCGGGGAGCCCGGCTCTGTGGGTGGGAGCAACAAGCTCCCCCTGCGATGCACAAACCTGACACAACCCAAAGCCCCCAAATGCTCCTCACAACCAGGGGAAAAAACACGCTGTACGGCCAATTTAATAAAAGGACAGTAAAGAATAAACGTGGGCAAGTTCTTAAAAATGCGCAATTCAGCAACAAAACAGAGCCTGGGTTTCCAAAATCGAAAGGCGATCAAGCTGCACCTGGTCTCGCTGATTCCTTGCGAATCAAGGGACAACAGTGTGACAGGTGGGGACCACGGGTTACAATCCAGCTCTCTCAATTTTTTTTTTTGGGGGGGGGGAGGTTGTTGTTGTTGTTCTGGGCCACACCCAGCAGTGCTCAGGGCGGACTCCTGGCTCCACGCTCGGGAATTCACTCCCGACAGGGCTCTGGGGACCAAACCTGGGAAGGCCGAGCGCGAAGGCAAGAGCCCTCCCCGCTGTCCTGTCACTCAGCCCCTCCGTGACTCGGAACTGGCGAGGACCAGAATCATCATCCGATGTGCCGATTCAAACAGGGAGCAAGGGGCAGCAATGCGGCTCAGTGGTGCCGCTCAGGCTTCCCGTGCTCAAGGCCCTGGGTTTGCTCCTCACGCCATGGGCCCCAGCACCCCCCCCCCCCCCCCCAGTCTGTGAGGGCAACGCTGGGGACGGCCCCTCTCAAAGGATCCAGGAACTCAGCTCTGAGTAACGATGGAAGTCACGGTGCCTATATATATATTATTACATACATTAAAATATATAAAGAATGTATTACTATGTAATTTATGTAAGTTATAATATAAGAACACAAGATTATATTATTTATATATTATAGATTATATTAAAAATTAAAATTATATATCATTAAATCCAATAAATCCAATAAATTACTAGCAGCGGGATAGCCGTCTGCTTTAAGCAAGTCATTTACTCTCTGAGTTTTGGTATTCATAGCTACAGGGTCGTCAGGGGCCAGGGGGCCGACCCCAAGGGTGGGAGCGCTTGCTCTGACGCGGGACCCCCACCCCAGCCCCGCGGGGTCCCCTGGAGCCACGTGGACTCCTGAGCACCTGCTCGAGGAGCACCATGCGCGGCCCCAAAGAATAACAACCAGACGGCTCAGAACGTGGGGCGGCGGCCACAGGGCCCAGGGAAAGGAAGAGCTGCCAGACGTGGGGGGTGCCCCAAGCAAGGAGAGCAGGCGGCCGCCAAGCCACCCGGGGTGCCCGAACACCACCACAGCCCCACACCCGCACGCCCTCTCCCTCTAGTCAACGGCCTCGTTGCTTTTCTTCTCTTCTGGGCTTGGAAGGGGAAAATGACTCGACAGAGTCACTTACTCCCAGTCGAAGCCGCTCGAAAGCAAGGCCCTGGGGAAATCGGGTTCCTCAACGCCCCGTCCAGAACTCCTCTCTCAGGATTCAGCCCGGCCCTCGGCTAATCCCCCAGCGACTCCCTCTCCAAATCATGTGTTTCGTATCTTTGTCGACTCTGAGTAGCAGGGGACACCCGGGGGAGGCCTCAGCGGACTCCACTCGGGCCGGAGGCTCGGGGAAGCGAAAGATAAGAAAACGCAGCGAGAAACGTCCCGCTGACAGCCGAGGATTTCGCGGGGAAGACACATACCCGTCAGCTTCCTTCCGCCGGGCTGCAGGGCAGGTCTGGCGAGGGCGCTCTGGAATCCCTCCCGGGTCCTCTGCGAGAGATGGGCTAGAATGCCGTATAGGAGCGGTCTAGGGCGGGAGAAAGCCGGAATCAGTTCCGTGGCGAACCCTGGGGAAGCTGGACCCTGTTGCTGAAAGGCGTCGATTTCACCGGCCCAAGTGGCCAGGGGAGCGGTGGCGCCCGCGGGGGCCTCACGTCCTGCCCCCGTCTTTCTTCTCCGCCAGGCGGGAAACGGCCGCACCGTGGGGCTGCATGTGGCCCTCGAGTGCCAGGACCCCAGCCCCAGGCCCACCCTTGGAGATCGCAGCTGTGCAGTTGGGCCTGAGGGGTCACCTTCTGGGGAGAGTCTGCTCCCCCCCCGTCTGTTCCTAGAACCCCACGTAGGCCGTCACCCTCACGTCTCTTCCCCTGCGCTCTGAGCGTCTCAAAAGGGGGTTTGTGGAGCTGCAAATATCGGTCCCTGACTTCTGGGCTGCAAGTTTTCTTTCTTTCTCTTTTCTTTTTTGCCTTTTGGACCACACTCGGCAATGCTCGGGAGGGGTCCTCCTGGCTGTGCACTCAGGAATGACTCCTGGTGGTGCTCGGGGGGCCGAACACATGGGGTGGGCATGTGCAAGGCAAACACCCTCCCTGCTGTACTATCGCTCCAGCCCTGGCCCCGCAGTCTGAGATGCCTCGGGAACAAGGGGCCTGGCGTGGGCCTCCCAGCAGAGGCCGCGTCTCAGGAGCTCGGGGGGGGGGGGGGGGGGGGGGGGGGGGGGCAGGAGCCTGAGCAGGCGCGTGGGCTCTGCCCGCGGGGAGGGGAGGCCAGGCACAGCACTGAGTTTGGGGCTTTTGGTTGCTGGTCGTATCTTTTGCAGGGGGTGGGGCACACCCAGCGGTGCACGGAGAGTCTCTGCAGAGTCCGTGGTGCCAGGGGCTGAACCCGGGCTCCTGCATGCAAAACGCACACCTCAGCCCACCAAACTAGCTCGCCACGTCCGACAATGTACTTTTTTTTTTGAGGAGAAATTAGCAGGAGGGGGCCAGAGACACAGGACGGCTCGCAGTGCGTGGGATGGCGCAGGTTCGATCCCCGGCACCACAAAGGGTTCCCGGAGACCCATCAGGAGTGATCCCTGCAGGCAGAGCCAGGAGTCGGCCCTGAGCACTGCAGGGTGTGTGCGAGAGAGGGAATGAAGAGCGGGGGAGCGGACAAGAGGCCCCGGGAAGAACTGGGCGGAGGGGTGAGGCTGCACGCGGCGGCCTCTTAGGCCCCTGGGACTCACGGCCTTTGAACTTCCTCGCGCAGCACCTCGTCCGACGTGGTCACTTAGGACGGGGCCGTGCTGGACACGCACAGACCCGCACTGATACCCGTGGAATGGAAAGGGAAGGAAACCCACCCCACGCAGTAACGGCAACGCCACAAAACCTGTATTTTCAAATTTTCTTACATTGTATTATCTTTCGACTCTTCAAATGCGTTGAGTTCACGGATGAGAAACTGTCTGTCCAGTGGGATGACCGGCTGACCAGATTCTGGGGTCAGGAGATCATGAAAACAGCAGCGATCAGTCAAAGAGCCAATTCTGGCAGGACCCACACTCAACTAGGCACACGACGCTGTGCTGTTCTGGAAGAAGGATGATGGCCCCCACCCGAGTCAGACTAACCCCTCTTCCGTCAGGTGCGCTTACGGTAAACTGGCCAGTCTGCCATGAATCCATTTTCCGAATGCTTTAATATGCAGCACAGACTGCAACGGTGAAGAGGACGATTTTGAGCCTTCTATTATCCTGTACTTTTAAGGTACTGCATGCCACCTCTGTGAGCGTTCTTTTTTTTTTTTTAAAGCAGATACCCTCCCTCCCCCCGCAAAAAACCCCCAGAGATGCCAAAATCTCCTGCCGGCAGCCAAGAGGATGAAATGTGAGGAAGTCCTCGCTCTCGGGGAGGGATGGTGGGCCTACCTGCCTCCGCGGACGCCGAGCCCTGGCTGTGCCCTCAGTGCCCCCCCCCGCCCTCCCCCAACGCCGGGGCGATCTACGCCGTCCACACCTGGGCCAGCTGCTTATCCCTGGCTCCTCTGCCCCCCGCATCAGGAGAACTGGTTTCAAGGAAGGGCAGAGGCCGGGGCGGGCTTGGGCCCCACTCACTCAGAGAACAGCGCACGCCGGCGGGACTCAGGGCTCCCGGCCCAGAGGGGAGGGCGCGCGGGGGCGCCGGGCGGCTCGTACCTGCCATGAGCACAGACGCCGTGTACTTGTACTTGTTGAACTCCAGATACTCGAGGATCAGCTCGTTGATGAGAAGGTTCTCGTGCGAGAGCGCGGGCCGGGGCTCCTGCTCGTCATCGAGGGCCCTGAAGACCTCAGCCCGGATCCTGGCCTTCAAGTGCCCCAGGGCTCCCCTCTTCTCCAAGGTGTCCCTTAAAACTGTGACATGGGAGACAGTGATTTGTCACCCAGGGAGCACAACTGCCTGTTCTCTGGGACACTTAAGAAGGCCGTTCATGGGGGCTGGAGCGAGAGCACAGCGGGGAGGGCGTCTGCCTTGCACGCGGCCGACCCAGGTTCGATCCCCGGCATCCCATAGGGTCCCCCGAGCACCGCCAAGAGTAATCCCTGGGTGCAGAGCCAGGAGTAACCCCTGAGCATCGCCGAGTGTGACCCAAAAAGAGAAAAAAAAGTTCAGGTGGGCTGGAGCGATAGCACAGCGGGGAGGGCGTTTGCCTTGCACATGGCAGACCCGGGTTCGATCCCCGGCATCCCAGAGGGTCCCCTGAGCACTGCCAGGAGTAATTCCTGAGTGCATGAGCCAGGAGGAACCCCCGAGCATCGCCAGGTGTGACCCAAAAAGGAAAAAGAAAGCATTCAGAGAGGGGTAAAAACAGACAGCTTTTAGAGGGCAACAACAACAACAACGGAAAAGTGGCACAATCGGCTGCGCTGCCACACACCAGGAGGGCGACAATCAAGAAGTGAAGCTGCAAACCGCAGTGACCGACCCGGCCTCGGCAGATCTCACCCGACCCAAGTCCCCTCGTGACACCTGACACGCGCACTGCAGTGCAGGCGGAGGGGACCGGGCGGCATCGTGTTCCAGGCCCTGACGCGGCCGAGACCGCGCGCGCTCAGTGGCCGCAAGCCCGCTGCGTCCAGCGCTGGAAACCCCGGCCCGAGACGGAAGATGACCGAGGGTAACAAAATCCACCTCCACAGGGAGCGGCGGGTGTTTTCTTTCTTTCTCATCAATGCATTGTTTGTGCGGGGCCTCCCCAGCAGTGTCGGGGGTCCCGGCGCCCCCTCCGGCACCTCTCAGACTGGCAGTGCGGGTGAGGTCCCAGAGGGCACGTGGGGGCGCCTGGACCCAACACGGGGACACGAGGCATGCACCCCCCCTCGGGCGAGTGCTCTGGCCCCGAGGCCAGATCCTTACATCTGCTCTCTACGACTCCCAGGGAACAAGCGATTCTGAGCAGAAGGTGGGCAGGGGGGGCGGGTGGGGACGGGTGGGGTTCTGTTTGCTTTCTCTCAAGTTTAGGCCTTGGCACAACAAGATTTTGGCATTTTAAAGCACATCGCTGCCAGCAGGAGGGACCGGGCGCAGGAGGCCGCCGGTGACCTGGCTTCTGGACGGACGAAGGTCACAGTCATAGACATTGGGACCCGTGACAGTGAGAGGGGGCGACAGTGGCGGGGTGAGGGCCATGGGGGCCCGCTGGTTCCATCCTGGCTGGAGTCGAAAGCTTCTCGGTGTTCTGTTTGTTTCTCGGCCACCCCCAGCAATGCTCAGGCCTTTCCTGGCTCTGCTCTCAGGACTCACTCCCGGCGGTGCTCAGGGGACCATATAGGGTGCCGGGATGAACCCAGGTTAGCCACCGGCAGGGCAAGCGCCCTCCCCACTGTGCCATCTTCTGGCCTGGAACCTTTTCAACCAGATCATCCCTGATGGCTGAGTGACCAGTCCAGAGCACGGACACAGCTCACTCACGGGTCCTCAAAAAAGAAACTTTGCCTCGGAGACCTGGAAGCCAGCACCACATCCGCCCGGTGAATAATCCTCACCAGTGTGCTGTCAGGGCCAGAAAGACAGCCCAGTGCGAAGGGCATCCCCAGGTGTGTCCCCTCACCAAATACACCAGAACTCATAGACTTGTGCCGCTGGGCCCTGCCGAGGCACCAAGAAGTGCACAATCAGCCGCCCCTCGTGGCCCGGGAGCCAGGGAGCCACGGCATGGGCAGGAGATTCTGAGCTTTGATAATCAGCGATAGTCAAATGGAGCTGGAGCACAGCACGGCAGGTGGGGAGCACCTTGCCCAAGGCCACGCCGGGCTCAATCCCAGCACCCCCAGAAGGTCTCCAGAGCCCGCCCCCAGCACCCCCAGAAGGTCTCCCGAGCCCGCCGGGAGTGATTCCTGTGTCTCCAGAGCCAGGAGGAACTCGGACACGGTTGGGGGTGGCCCCCAAGCAGAACGAAACGAGATTTTGTTTTAATCTTGAAGACCCAGTTCACAGGACCCCTGAGGCAGGATCCGGAGGGAGGAGGCCTGCCCTGCCCTGCCCTGCCCTGCGTTCTCCAACCGCGCTCGACCCTTCCTTCAGGTAGGGCCACAGGAAGGAGCGCAGGGCCAGCAGGCTTTGGGGCAGGCCCCTTACAAGGCAGGGCACCCTCCCGATGCTCCTGGGACCACACCCAAGGCCGGCTCTCCAATTCCATCTTTGGAAGTGAAGCGCAGAGAGACTTTCCCCTGGCAAGGATCCCGTCCCGGCAACTCTGCGCTTGCACGGGCCGCGGGGACGGGAGCTCGAGTGAGCCCCGAGCTCACGGCCACAAGGGGCCCTCGCCGCCAGGGGCAGAGCCGGGGGAGGGGGGCCAATGTGCGGGAGAATTCTTTAGGTTCTGTTGTGGGGTGGGGGCCGCACCTCGGGGGCGTCCGGGCCCCCACCCCATGTGGGTCCTGGGGCCGGGGCCGGGGCCTCCCACATGCAAAGCCTGAGCTCGGTGCCTTCTGCCATGGCCGGGGCCCGCGTGCCGGCGCTTTCCGAGGCTTTTTTAAGGGGCCTGAGAAATCACAGAAGGAGAACAGGGGTTAGGGGCCTGCCATGCCCACGGCCTCGTCCAGTGGCACCGGACGTCACCAATCATTTTCTCCTCCTCCTCCCCGGAGGGCACCACCAGGAGTGACCACTGAGCGGGGTCAGGGGTCAATCTATGAACCACAGGTATGCCCCTCCATCTGAAAAATAAATGAAAGGTTTAAAAAAAAACAGTCTAGGGGGCTGGAGCCATAGCACAGCGGCGGGCAGGGCGTTTGCCTTGCAGGCGGCCGACCCGGGTTCGACTCCCAGCATCCCACAGGGTCCCCCGAGCACCGCCAGGAGCGATTCCTGAGTGCACGAGCCAGGAGGGACCCCTGGGCCTCGCGGGTGTGACCCCAAAAGCAAGAAACACCGACCCAAGTCTACAGGAGCCACAGGGCCACAGCAGGGCACACCCCCTGCATGCCGGAGCCGGGAGGGCGGGCGGACCCCTGGCATCCCGGGGGTCCCCGGGGCGAGCAGAGCCAGGAGGGGGCCCTGGGCACCCCCCACAAAGCAGCACCGCCCACCAGAAGGGGCCCAAACCCCCGGCTGGCGCCAGGCCAAGTCCTCCCGGGGCCCGTCCCACCTCCGCAGGGCGCCGGCCACTGGCCACTGGGGTCCATCCCTTAGGTGACCCGAGGGGGGAGGGGCAAGGGAGGGGTGGGGGAGGGCCCAGGCCCCAGTGGGTGGCTCCACCCGTGATGACCCCTGGAGGGTCTCCGTGTATGGGGGACACATAGGGCCTGACCCCACGGCCAGCAGGGCGGCCACGTCCACTCTGTCCAGCTGGGGGGGAGGGAAGGGGCAGCGGGCGGGGGGGGGGGAGGGTGCAGGCCCCAGTGGGTGGCTCCACCCGTGATGACCCCTGGAGGGTCTCCGTGTATGGGGGACACATAGGGCCTGACCCCACGGCCAGCAGGGCGGCCGCGTCCACTCTGTCCAGCTGGGGGGGGGAAGGGGCAGCGGGCGGGGGGGGGGCGCCCGGGGGAGGCGCCCCCGGCCCGCGGGAGAGGCCTCGGCCCAGGGCCGGTCGCGGGCGCGCTCCGAGGCCGCCGCGAGTGGCCTGTCCACTCCCCGCCCAGCCCGCCGCTGCCCCTCCGGCCCCCGCGGCAGGAGACCCCCCCGCGCCCTCGCCCGCTCCTCGCACAGCCCGGGAGGGGCCGGCGGCGCCCGCGTCCACCGCCGCCCGCGTCCACCCGCCGCCCGCGTCCACCGCCGCCCGCGTCCACCCGCCGCCCGCGTCCACCGCCGCCCGCGTCCACTCACCGGCCTTCAGCTCGGCCACCGTCGCCATGTCCCAACGGCCGCCGGGGCGCGCCTCGCCCGTGCGCCTGCGCGGCCCCGGCCCCGCCCCGCGGCCTGGCCCCGGCCAATGGGCACGCCGCTCTCGCCGCGCCGCCCCGCCCCCGAGGCCGCGGCCCTCGCGATTGGCTGCCCGGAGGAGCGCCGCGGAAACCCGGCCAATGGGCGCGCGCTCCGGCGGTCCCGGGCGGGCGGGGCAAGCGGGGCTGGTCCCTCTGCAGCTCGGAGGAGGAGGAGGAGGAGGGGGAGGAGCCGCAGCCGCCGGGGCTCGAACCTGCGATGCTCAAACGCGAGCAGGGGGATGGGGGGACGGGGGTGGGAGGGATATTATCCCTGGCGGTGGGAAACGGGCACTGGTGGAGGGATGGGTGTTTGATCATTGTATAACTGAAACCCAGGCACAAAGATTTGTAAGTCTACACTGTACCTCATGGTGTTTCACTAATAAAAATTTTTAAAAAAAGGAAAAAAAATGTTGAGTTTTAAGAATAAAAAGGAAAATGGGCAGTGGTGGAGGGATGGGTGTTTGATCGTAGTATAATCGAAACCCAAGCACAAAAATTTGTAAGTCTACAACTGTACCTCAGGGTGTTTCACTAATAAAAAGAAAAAACAAACAAACAAACAAAAAAAAACGTGAGCAGGTACCGAAGATTGTTCAAGCAGCTTGCTGGGGGGGTGGGGGGCGCGGAGCAATAGTGCAGCAGGGAGGGCACTTGCCTTGCACGTGGCAAACCGGGGTTCCGGACCCCCAGTGCCCCCTCTGCGCCCCTCCGCGCCCCCCTGCCCTGGCATCGCCTGCAGGGATTGCTGGGTGCAGAGCCAGGAGCAGGCCCTGAGCAGAGCTGGGGGTGGCACCCAAACAAACAAACAAACAGAACAACAGGTTCCTGGGCGACCCCCTTGGAAATTCTGATTCACTCTCGGGGCTGAGTTGCAAGTTTTCGCGAGTCCAGCAGACTTGCAGGCCGTGGAGCTGCTTCGAGAACGCTTTGGGGACACTGCGTTAAGTGTAGGCTTGAGCTTGTGCTGGGGAACATCCGGGACTTCAGTTGGGTTGCTAGATCATTGTTCCCCTTTAACCAGAGGAGGTAAACCAAGTCTTGGACGTGGCTACAGGAACCTAACCAGGGCTGCTGCAGAACATGGAGTTCACCTTGAAGGAGGCCGAGAGTGCTTTGTGAAAATAACTCGTTGATGAATGAACAATAAAGTAGATGAAGAAAAGAGGATTACGGGAGTTAACGTCCCCCAAGCTAGCAGTGAGGTTCTATGATTCCCAGGGGGTTGCAACGGGAGTCAGCACCCTAACCAAGATTTGGGAACAGTGCCTAGTTCTCAACACAGTTTTGGAAATCTATTTCTTAGCAGACCCCAAGGAGCATTTTATTTATTTATTTATTTATTTTTACTGAGACTTGTTGTTACTGTTTTTGGCATATCGAATACGCCATGAGGAGCTCTGCTGGGCAGGTGGGATACTCTTGGTAGCTTTTCAGGCTCTCCGAGAGGGACAAAGGAATTGAACCCGAGTCAGCCGCGTGCAAGGCAAATGCCCTGCCCACTGTGCTATCGCTCCAGCCCATAGGATACAAGTGGAAATGAGAACTAAGCCACCTATTCGTTCGGGACACGAAAGACAACCCTGGTATTCCGAAGTACTAAGATCAATACATCTCATGATCAGAGATACTAAAATATCTTAAAAGAATAGCAAATTGAATCACAATGGAGATGTTACTGGTGCCCGCTTGAGCAAACTGATGAACAATGGGAGGACAGTGCTATAGTGCTATTTATTTTTGGGTTTTTTTGGTCCCACCTGGAGATGCCCAGAAGTTTCTCCTGGCTCTGCACTCAGGAATTACTCCTGGTAGTACTCGGGGGACCATATGAGATGCCAGGGATTGAACATGGGTTGGCCACGTGCCAGGCAAACGCCTTACCCACTGGACTATCACTCTGGCCCAAGGAGCATATTTTTAGTGAAATGGAATTGAATGAGTAGGAAAGAGAGAAGTATTGTCTTTTGGAACTTTTGTTTCAGGGTATACATGTATGTTCTGGTTCTGATGTAATTCTTTTGTGAGGGTGGGGGCTTGGGGCTACATTCCACAGTGCTCAGGGCTTGCTCCTGACTCTGAGCTCAGAAATCACTCCAGGCGGTGCTCAAGCGACCATGTGCGGTGCCGGGGATCGAACCTGGCTCAGTGTGTGGGCAAGCGTCCTATTGTATTATTATGAGCGTCCTGCTGTACTGTTGCTCCACACCCCCACCCAACCTGTTTTTTTTTAAATAAAGAAACCAAATCTTGTGCTGAAATTGTGTAAGCCTCTTGAGGGTCCCAGGAGGAAACAGGCACCACCACAGCTCCCTGGTGGACGGGTCAGTCATCAGCCGCCTTCTCGGGCTCTTTGGCAACGTCCAACCAACCTTTCACACACTTGCTCCCGTCAAGTCCTAGTTCTAAGAATGTATCTCACAGATACACTCAGTCGCTAAGGGTAGAAGTACAGGGATGTTCACTGGAGCACTGTGCATGTAATACAGAAAATCTGCACACACCTCCCAGAAGAGCTGAAATCAACCGCAATGACAGCCCTGCGCTGCACGTCAGGCTGCCTCTCCTGTTCATGGGAAAGTGAGGCACGACTCGAGTTGCTTTGGAAATCCATCTGGCAACTGCTTATTAAGTGGAACAGACACTTAACGGCCAACAAGTAATCCCGCTCTCGGGAGTTTACATAAGGGAATCAAAACATACCCACAGTAACAGCAGATTCGCTCGTAATTGCCCCGACTGGAAATCTCCCAAAGCCTCTCAAGTGGTGAATCTGGAAAGGAAAGAGCTGGGATAGAGCTGTCCTGAGGGGCTTCCTCAGCAGTCAGGGACCAGCCCCCCACACTTGCCACCGCCTAGGTAAGTCTCCGAGGCGCTGAGCTTGGTGAGAGAAACAAGATTCAAGAGTCTGGGTCTCGGGGAGCAGAGCAAGGAAGTGCTAACGGCTCTGGTCTTGCGAGCACCAACCCAGCACCTCCTCTGGTTCCCCCAAGCGCAGGCAGGAGTGACCCCTTAGCTCAGAGCCAGCAGAAAGCCCAGAGTGCCTCTGGGTGTGGCCCCAAAACAAAAACGAAAAAGACTCTATCCTAGAGATGTCTAGGACGCCGGAGAAAAGGCGATGTTCGACTAGAAACTAAAGGGGCTGGGAGTGATGAAGGGACCGGGGACCACGTCACAGTGCTCAGAAACTTTCATACAATGGGACTCGGTAGTGGAATGGCGTGGCTGCAGCGGACTTCAGTCCACGTGACTTTTTAAAATTCTTAAAATAATGTGAGGACTTCAGTTCCGTCCCAGCACTCCTGGGTATGGCCCTTATTTTTTTTTTTCAAATATGCCCAGAAACACTAATATCCTCAACAAGGGGATTGGTTAAATGAATTGCGCTCTGCCCATAAATGAAATTCTCTCAATCGTATCAAAGAAGAGGGAGATTGACACGTGGGATCTATCCACAAAGGGCACACATGGACATCTGAAGAGTCGTCGTCCAGCAGACTGTGTGGTACATCACCAGTGCCTTAAAGAAAATATTGGAAAAATCAAAAAGGAAAAAATAGTTTGCTCCTGCCATGGGATCCACCTGAGGAGATAGCTGAAGAAGAACAGCTCCACTTTTACCCTGAGGAGGAGGATGGGTCACCAGGAGCTTAGGAGCTCTGATCTGAGAAAGGACTGTTTATTCATTGATGGGCCATGCCTGGCAGTGCTTGAGGCTTACTCCTGGTTCTGTGCTCAGGTATCACTCCCCATGGGTTCAGGGGACCATATGAGGACCAAGTCAGGGGGGCATATGGAACCCAGGAAGGCTGGGCACAAGGCCTGTTACACTACTGCCCTGGCCCCAAGGCTTATTTTTTTGAATCCCCAAGCTGACTGCAGTTTAAGATTTCAACTCTGTGCATTGAAACTGTGAGCTTTGAACAGGTACAACCTGCAAGCATCTCTTTGGGAGACAGCAACTGAGTTTTCTTGTCATGCTCAGGCGGCGAGAGAGAGGGGGAATTAGTGCCTTCCACCGCCAGTCAGGACACGGGCCGGGAATGTGGCTCTGTGGTGAAAGCTCATACCTCGAGCCCTCATTCCACGAGGCCCTGGGTTTGATTCCCAGTTCCACCATGTTGAAATAACAACTGAAGAGCAACCCACTTCAGATTCTAAATTGTCAGCTCTTGCTCAGATGTTCTCAGAGTTCCTACAAGGCTCTTCCTGGGGAGCTGGGCCTTGTGACCGTGATGGGGGCTGGGTACCGACTCAGGAACGCATCGTAACCTTGGCGAGTTTCCCTGTTCCCCTTTTAATACTCCCATTTTACAGAGGAGGAAAGTAGAGGCTTGGATGACCGCAGAGACTTAACCCAGCTCACCAGGAGGAAGTGACATGAGACTTCATCTCGAGTCCCATATTTGCTCTTGGGACAAATGAGAGTCGGTGAGTCGGTCAGCATCCCCCAGCCTACCGAGGCAAGCTTCTGGCCCCTCCTGAGAGAGGTTAAGGCAATTGCCCCAGGATATGTTTTTATATGTCTACTGAGTCTAGAATACGGATCCATATGTATATGTGTATGACCTCGTATGCCACTATTCTCTGAAGAGAGGAGAGTGAGGTCGATCACGTGTATACTTGGATGACGATGATCCAGAAGTTCTGCACTGGGAGTTGAGGAAGTGCTGGAAGATAAGCAGAGTCCTTAGACCATGCAGTTCCCCATCGCTGCAATTAGGAGCTCTTGCTTCTACACCCAGGATCCCCAGAGGGGGTCACCTCAAGTGGAATTAATGGCCGATCTGAATTCAGTCCATCTGATCCATTAAGGGAAAACAGTCCCGGTGCCCAAATTCATGCTCTTTAATTTTTCCGGGTTAAGGGGGAGGGTTGGTGATCAGCCTTTATTAGTTTCCAGTTCAAGAGCCAAGGAACTGAAGGAGCCTGTCAGACGACAAGCCAGGAGGCGGAGGGCTGCATCTCACTTTTGCTTTGACGCCCTAGGCCAGACGGGGAGCCCAGGAGGATGTAACTGGGGGGCACAGAGCAGTGTTCCCAGAACGGGAGGGAGAACGTGGAGACCACAGAGCTGAGGTGTGGATTCCCGCGCGGGACCTGGTTCTGACGTCATGATTTTGTCTCGAGGTTCGGCGAGTGGAAGCGAGTCACGCTTGTGCCTACCAAGACTTACTACAATAATGCGGGGTCCGGGGGCCCCTGCCACACCAGGGGAGTGACTGCCACAGCAACCACGCAGGCACAAGCTGTGAGTGCTTAAGTCTGGTCCCTGAAGGAGAAAAAGCATCGATTCCCAAATTCATGCTCTGTAAATGCTCGAGTCAGGGGGGTATTAGTAACAGATCAGCCATTATTTTTTTTTCTTTTTGGGTCACACCCAGCGACGCACAGGGGTTACTCCTGGCGGTGCTCTGGGGACCATATGGGTTGCTGGGAATCGAACCCAGGTCGGCCGCGTGTAAGGCAAACGCCCTACCTGCTGTGCTATGGCTCCAGCCCCAGAGCAACCATTATTATTTTCTGTGTAAGAGCCAATAATGAGAGAGAGAGAGAGAGAGAGAGAGAGAGAGAGAGAGAGAGAGAGGTTTCAGCTCTCTGAAAACCAGCTGGGAGGCAGTTAATAGTCAAACATTTCTATTATCTGGAGAAACTAAGGCTGGAAGAGTTTCAGTATTTGCCTTTTGGGGCTTCTCCTAAAATAGGGTGCCCTTCTCACTTCTCCGCTCCCCTGCCCCTCCTTCTCTCTCCCACCCCCCCCCCAACACACCTGTTCCGCCAGCCTGGGAACTTCCTCCTTCTCTCGTCTCCTTCCCTGGTCAATGTGCAGGTCTCAGTGTGTAGCTCGTTTCTTTCTTTCCCCGTCTCTCCTGGCTAGATTAGGTTCCTCTTCCCAGATCTGTGTTCGGGGGGATGGTGCTCAGGAAGGTGGGGCTTCCAATATATGTGCCTCTCCTCTGCCTCCAACGCAGCCCAGAGTCGTGTCCACTCTTGGGGACCAGGCCACTCCCAGGGCCTGGTCTGGCACCCCAGCTGAAAGTGATGTGTGTGATGTCCCTTCGGGAACAGGTTTGCAACCCCAGTGCCTCAAAGGGAAAAGTGTGGGGCTGGAGCCATACCACAGCGGGGAGGGCGTTTGCCTTGCATGTGGCCGACCCGGGTTCGATTCCCAGCATCCCACAGGGTCCCCCAAGCACTGCCAGGAGTAATTCCTGAGTGCAGAGCCAGGAGTAACCCCTGAGCACTGCTGGTGTGACCCAAAAAGAAAAAAAAAGGAGAGAGACAGAGAGAGGAGAGAGAGTGAGGGAGGTGGGGTGGTGGAGGGGGGATGTGTCTGCCGACGAGGCAGGCTGGGGTCCGAGGAGGGAAACTGGGGACATGGGTGGTGGGAAATGTGCACTGGTGCAGGGACGGGTGTTGGAACATTGTGTGACTGAAACCCAATCGTGAACAACTTTGTAACTGTGGGTTTCATGGCGATTCAATAAGGAAAAAAGAAAGGAGGGGGCACTTTGGGGAAGCCTGGGGCCCGGCACAATGGCTCCACCTCCTCCCTGTCCCCAGATGCCCCCCCACTCCTTCTTCCTGCCCCAGCTCTCCATGCCAGAGTGCCTGCTCCAGAGATGGGGACCCGGCTCCCCGTGCTCCCCCGTTCCCGACTTGCCCCTTCTTCTTCGGACTTTCCGGGGTGACTTGTCGTTCCGCGGTGCCGGAGCCCAGGGCGTTCCCTATACCTGGGGAGCCCAGGAACTTTCAAGCAACTGTCCCAGGGCTGCCCACGCACGCGGGCCTGAACCCTGCTTTGTCTCTCATCCCGTGCCCGGGAGGGACAGCTTCACGGCCCAGGAGCCTCCCTTGATCACCCACTGGAACAAGTATTTGCAGGATGAATGAAATGAAGGCAGCTCGGCCCAGACAGGAGACACTGGCAGGCAGGCGAGGAACTGGCTCAAAGCATTTAGACTGGGGCTGGAGCGATAGCACAGCGGGGAGGGCGTTTGCCTTGCATGCGGCCCACCCGGGTTCGATTCCCAGCATCCCATAGGGTCCCCCGAGCACCGCCAGGAGTGATTCCTGAGAGCAGAGCCAGGAGGAACCCCTGTGCATTGCCGGGTGGGACCCGAAGATCAATCCTAGCACTTCATAGCAAGCGTTTTGCAGCTGGGCCGCAGCCCCTGGGCCCCTCATAGTTCTCACAGTTTTTACTTATTTATTTTCGTGTTCTGTCTTTGGGGGGGTCACACCCAGTAGTGCAAGGGGTTAACTCTGCGGGAATGGTAATTGAGTAGATCACTTCCCAGGGAGCTGGAGGTAGAGTTGGGGCTCTGCAGGAGAACGTCCTCTCTAGCCCCTTGACCTGTCTCCCCGGCCCCACGCCTCACTCGGGAATGTCGTCCCTTGAGAGGTTCTTGAGGTGAAGTCTGGGGGCCAGAAGTCGTGGCTCTTTAAGGCCGGTGCTTTGGAGGAAGTGTAATGGATCCGCCGGGCTCAGTGATGTTCTCATGACCCCTGGTAGATCATTTTCCGAGGGATGAGTAATCAATTCGTCCAGGACGTTGTTTACCGGAGGGATTAGGGATTAAGGCATTCTTGAGGCCACTCTTGATGAAAAGGGAGCAGCTGAAGAGGTGCCCAGCTGGGCTAAGGCTGGGCGCTCCGACCCTGGGTAGGTGTGACCCGTCTGGAGAGGTTCTGGGGTGCCAGGTAAGAGGCAGGCGAGGGGGGTGGGAAGGCTTGGATGGAATTTTACAGATTGGAAACAGCTACTTGAAGTGAAACAGTGTCTCGGGGCCAGAGGGAGGGAGGGAGGGGGAGAGAGAGAGAGAGAGAGAGAGAGAGAATGGTAAAGTGTCTGCCTATGCCAGGTTCAATCCCCAGCACTGCATCTGGTCCCCTGAGCACCTCCAGGAGTGATCCCTGAGAACAGAGCCAGGAGTAAGCCCTGAGCACCCCCGGGTTGGGCCCAAAAGCTAAAAATTAATAATAATAATTGTTTTTTTTTAAATAGGGCACCAAGAGGGGCCGGAGTGATAGTACAGCAAGTAGCGTGTTTGCCGAACCTGGGTTCGATCGCCGGCATCCCATATGGTTCCCTGAGCATCGCCAGGAGTGGTTCCTGAGTGCAGAGCCAGGAGTAACCCCTGAGCATCACTGAGTGTGACCCAAAAGCAACAAATAAATAAATTAAATAAGGCACCAAGAAACGGTCTCCTTGTCGTCATCTTCGGAGAAGAGGTCATGCTTTCTCCTTAGCCATTCGTGACCCCCGCAGACGAGGGCAACCCAGTCCACCCACTGCTTCAAAGGACCGCCTTGGGAATCCCAGGGGGGATTCAGCTAACGTCCGGTTTGATTCAGGGCGTAGGTGCTGCATCTGTGACGGCCTCGTGCTGACCTTTGAAACGATTGGAGAAGGCACAGGGACAGTTTTGTTCGAGGCCAGAGCTGTCCCCTGTGAGGGCGTCACGGTGCTCCACCTCCCCCAGCCGCCAATGCATCTGTGGTTCATCCCAGTAGCGTGAGACAAAGCCCGAGAACCGGGGCCAGGAGCCCAGGCCAGGCTCCGTCCAGGGCCAGGAGCTTCAGTTTTCCTTGCCCAACAGAGACGTTTGTCTCATTTTTTATTTTGGGGGGACACTCCCCAGCGTTTCCTGTGGGTGGGTGGGTGGCTCACTGGGAGACCCTCTGC
The DNA here is from genome assembly GCF_029834395.1 of Sorex fumeus. Classification (NCBI taxonomy): domain Eukaryota; kingdom Metazoa; phylum Chordata; class Mammalia; order Eulipotyphla; family Soricidae; genus Sorex; species Sorex fumeus. Next base: position 1,378,279 of record NW_026606159.1, on the reverse strand, counting down.
CTGGCTGAGCTCATCTGGCCGGTCCTGTGACCCCAGGCCCGTCTTGGGGGTCCTCCTAGGGCTCAGTGCTGGGGCCCACCAGCTCCACTCCTAGTGGTGCTTTGAGGGGGTCCTGCAGAACTGGGGGTCCAGCAGGGCCTCACGCAGGTCGGCTGTGCCCTCCTGACCTCTGAACTGTCTCCTGGCCCCTAGACAGACAGACCAGCATTCTAGCCGGACCAGACACATAGACACTGTAGGCCAAAACGAACTCCCCCCGATCCAGTCAGGAAGGACTTTTTCCTTGGCAGGAGAAAGCTGATGCCCGATCCCCGATTTCTGCTCACAGTATCCCCCTAACCCAGAAAAATCATAAAGCACCCATTCGGGAGTCCGTGCCATTCCTAGCCTCAGTCCTGGGAGGACCCTCCCCACCTCCCTCCAAGCGGCAGAATGCACAGGCACAGGACTGAAGAGACTGCCCAGCAGGGAAGGCCCTTGCCCTGTATGCAGCCCACCTGATTTTTTTTTTCTTTTTGGGTCACACTTGGCAGTGCACAGAGGTTCCTCCTGGCTCATGCACTCAGGAATCGCTCCTGGCGGTGCTCTGGGGATCCTATGGGATGCTGGGAATCAAACCCGGGTCAGCCGTGTACAAGGCAAACGCCCTACCTGCTGTGCTATCATTCCAGCCCCAGCCCACCTGATTTTGATCCCCAGCACCCCTTAAGGTCCCCTGAGCCCTCCAGGAGTGAACCCTGAGCACAGAGTCAGCAATAAGTACTGCTGGGGTACACCCCCATCCTACCCCCTGAAAGAAGAATATACAATGTCCAACCCTGGCAGAGGGCCCATGACCCTGTCCATCGGGGACAGACAGACAGACTGAGAAAAGGTCTCCTCAAGGCTTCAGGCAACAACGGGGCCCTATAAAGTTTGGGGAGTCCAAAGGGATGCCAGGATTTTTTGCTGCATGAAGGGTTGGTGACCTTAACTCACTGACACTCGAAAACCCAAAGCAAAGTCGGCCAAGTTCTTGGCCCCAGTCACACAGACAATTCGAAAGAGAGTCGGCCTTAACCCCAGCCAGACAAGGAGACATCTTTCCCGCCGCCTGGCGCCTGAATGACCTTCTCTTGGGGGGAACTCCCAAGCAGTGCTCTGGGAGCCACTCCCAGCAGGACCCAGTATACATCCAGGTTCAGTGCTCAGGACCAGCAAGGCTGAGGGCCCACCAGGGCTGCACACGGCAGAGAAAGGGGGCCTAGTGGTGCCAGGAAGAGAACTCAGGGTTTAGCGTGTGAGAATTCCCTTGCTCCAGTCCTCTGAGCTCTGTCCTGCTGGAAAACATTCCTTCTTTTTGGGGGAGGGAGGGGTGTACACCTGGCCATGCTCGGGGTTTATTCCTGGCTCTGCGCCCAGGGATCACTCCTGGTGATGCTTGGGGAACCATAAGGGATGCTGGAGATCGAACCCAGGACAACTGCGTGCAAGGCAAACACCGCTCCCCCCCGCACCCCCCCCCCCCCCCCGCTGTACCATCACGCCAGCTCAAAATTCTTTTTTTAAAAAAAGAGAGGTGGATGGTGGTTGTTGAGTCACACCCGGCGGTGCTCAGGGCTGACTCCTAGTTCTGTGCTCGGGGTCACTCCTGGCAGTGCTGGGGGCCCCTCTGCAGTGTTGGGAATTGAACCCAGGTGGCCCTTATGCAAAGCACGCACCTGAAACCCTGGACCATCTCTCCGGCCCTCTTGGGCGGACATGCACATCCCTGGACTCCTCACAGCCCAACACTCTCAACTCCTTGTGCGGAGGATGCGGCTCTGTCTGGTCAGTCTGTGTGGCTTGAAACAGGGCACAGACGCTGGCCAGTCAGCTGGCTAATTATTGTCGAACTTCGCTGGGCTTTGATTTCTCACCCTTGAAAAGCAGTCTGGAACATGTATCTGGGGATGACTTTATGGCTACAAATTAGCCAAAGACACAAGTACTCAGACGATTTATTGGAAAGCTGCCTTTTGTAGCCGGAAAAAAGAAACTTGTCCAGGAAAAAAAAATAGCACTTAGTCAGTAAGGAGAAAAACCCAGATGGTGTCTCTTTCTGAAGTGGGTGAGCCGCGGCGCACTGGATGTCTGGACCGCAATCGTAAATATCTTTGTCACTTTGTGATTCACTGTGATTCCATAAAAATAAATAAATGAATAGTCTGATGTCCCAGACATGAACCAAATTTCTGCTCACGTAGCCCGGCGCTGGACAGGAGGACAGGGACAGGTGTGTGTGGCCCTGTGGGTTAGCGATACAGTCATATGCATTACATATATGACTGTATCATATGTATACTACAGGGGCTGGAGAGATGGCACAGCGGGGAGGGCGTTTGCCTTGCACGCGGCCGACCCGGGTTTGATTCCCAGCATCCCATAGGGTCCCCTGAACACCGCCAGGAGTAACTCCTGAGTGTAGAGCCAGGAGTCACCCCTGTGCGTCGCCAGGTGTGACCCAAAAAGAAAAAAAAATATGTATACTACACGTTCTATACTATATAGTATATGTAGTATGCATATATGCTACATATATGTATAGTATATATATGGTTTTTAGCTTTTCAACCACCCCTGGCCATGCTCAGGGCTTACTCCTGGCTCTGATTTTGCTCAGAAGTTACTCCTGGCAGGGTAGGGTCGGGGCGGGGGGCGGGGGAACCATTTGTGGTGCTAAGGATTGAACCTGTGTCAACTGACTTCATTTTCAGACCCAGTTTGATGTCCTGTACTCACACACACACCTGTCTGTGTGTAGATCACACCTTGTGCCCCACCTGGAGGCGGGGGTGGTCGTCCCACGCAGAAGAGCTGCTGGGATCAAACTCGGCACATGGGGGCAGCACCAAGAGCCAAACTCTTGGCCACATGCTGGTAGGGCAGTGCCTATTTTGGACCGTGGAGTCCAGCCCCAGGCCCACGAGGGCTGTTATATGGGTGTCGAGGGGCCCTGGCAGGCCGGGAAACATCGGATCTCGTTAACGATTATGGCTGGCAACATTATCGTGACTTCTGGCTTGTAATCATAGGCCACTTATAGATCAGTGCAAAAGGCCGGTCATCAAACCCCAGGATTAATCACCAGCACTCCGAGGCGAAGCCCAGGAGGGAGGCGCTCGGGATTTCGCAAGAGGAGCTCCCAGATCTTCCCTTCCCACGTTCCGCTTGCAGAACAGCCCTTGCGCCCTCAGAAACCGCCCTCTCCTCATCTTTGTTCTCTGCGGGTCACGCCATGCGCCCCAGCCCCAGCCCCAGCCCCGTCTCTGCCCTCGCTCCGTCTTCTCGTTGGACCGGTTCCTGCAGCATCTAGGCCAGCTCCTACCCACATGCTCCGGTGCCGCAGTCCCTTCTTGTCCCCGATCAGGAGGGCGGGCTTGAATTCTCGAGTCCGTGTTCCATGTTTCCAGAACATTCTCTCTTAGGGATGTCCATGGAGACACACCCCGATAGGCCACCTGTGTCCAGGTCGGGCTCTCTAGTGATCAGAAGCTTCCTGCCCAGGTGTGGCCCAGGAAAGCCAACTTCACCTGCTTTCTCTCCATTTCAGTCTTTTTTTTTTTTCAGTCATTTTTTCCCCTATGATGTCAGGGATCGGGCTGGAGCGATAGCACAGCGGTAGGGCATTTGCCTTGCACGCAGCCAATGTGGCCGACCCGAGTTCGATTCCTCTGCCCCTCTTGGAGAGCCCGGCAAGCTACCGAGAGTATCTCGCCCGCACGGCAGAGCCTGGCAAGCTCCCCGTGACGTATTCGATATGCCAGACACAGTAACAACAAAGTCTCACGATGGAGACGTTACTGAGCCCCCTCGAGCAAATCGATGAACTGCGGGAGGACAGTGCAGTGCTACAGTGGCGTCAGGGATCAGACCCAAGGTGTCAGAGAGGCGAGGCAAGAGCTCTTCTGCGGAGCTACATCCCCGGCTCCAGCCCCCAAAATACATTTTCTTTAGTTTTATTTGGGGGCCATACCCAGTGTTGCTTTTGGGCAACTGTAGGGTGACAGGCCCCGGGATCCTACATGCCAAGCCTGGGCTCCGCCCTTGAGCTGGCTCCCTGCGTGGGAGGTTGCTCTTACGAGGACCTGCTCGTGACACTGGGAACTCAGCCAGGTTCCCTCGGCTTCCTGATTGGCACGGAGGGTTCCCGGTGGGAGTGTCTCCAAGATCCAGGAGCGTTTCCCCTCTCATAATCGGCTTCTGGAAAGAAGTGACATTCTGTGTAATTTTTATTTATTTATTTATTTATTTTTCTTTTTGGTCACACCCAGCAATGCTCAGGGCTTCCTCCTGGCTCTGCACTCAGGAATCACTCCTGGTGGTGCTCAGGGGACCATATGGGATGCTGGGAATCGAACCCGGGTCGGCCGCGTGCGAGGCAAATGCCCGACCCGCTGTGGTATCGCTCCAGCCCCCGTATTTTTTATTTTTATTTGTTTATTTTATTCTGCATCTGAATAATATATATGTGTACATATATTTATTTTGAATTTTCACTGTGAGATACAGTTACAGACTTAAAAACTCCCATGCTTATGTTTTGGTCATGCAGTGTTTGATCACCCCTCCCTCCACCCGAGCCCATTCTCCACCACCAACGTTCCCAGCATCCCTCCCCACACCCCCACCCCTACCCCACCCCCGCCTCTGTGGCAGGCACCTTCCCTCTTACTCGCTCTCTCCTTCTCAGTGTTATGGTTTGCAATACAGGTAGTAAGCGGCCATCCTGTTTGGCCCATAGTCTACTTTCAGCACGCATCTCCCATCCTGAGCGAGCCTCCAAGCATCGTTCACTTAGTGGACCCTTCTCTGTCCCAACTGCCTTTTCCCCCAGCACATGAGATTGGTTTCCAAGCCGTAGACCACCCTCCTGGCCCTCATCTCTACTGTCCTTAGGTGTTAGTCTCCTATTATGTTACTTGAATTCCACATATGGGGGGGCGGGGCTGGAGCAATAGCACAGCGGGTAAGGCGTTTGCCTTGCACACGGCCAACCCGGGTTTGATTCCCAGCATCCCATATGGTCCCCTGAGCACCACCAGGAGCAATTCCTGAGTGCAGAGCCAGGAGTAACCCCTGGGTATCGCCAGGTATGACCCAAAAATTAAAAAAATAAATTCCACATGAGTGCAGTCATTTGATGTCTGTCCTTCTCTTCCTGACTCATTGGAAGTGACATTGTAATGGGGCTCTCATGGACTGGCACATGAGAACTCAGCACTGAATGAAAGAGCATTTGGAACATTCCAGAGGCACGTGGAAAAGAAGAGAGAGGGCACTGGAGGGAGTGGCAAAAGGCCCCAGTGAGGGCCAGAGGGAAGGAGAGGATCAGGCCCCTGGTGTCGGACCACGTGATTCCATGCATGGAATCATTGTTTCCCTGTGATCCTCTTTCAGGGGAGAGGGACCCCAAAGTTCCCCCGGGGGGCCATGTCACTCCCTGCTCATCCCAGCCACAGGTCTGTAGGGGTGGGCCAAGTCCAGGGCGAGCCACCTGGGACGTCCCACACAGCACCCCCGGGCTCAGCGGGGTGTTACTTAAATTCCACATATGGGGGGGCTGGGTACGGGGCCGCTGAGATTCAGCGTGTGCTTTGGTGGTGGCTGGGAGGGAGGCCACGGAAATGACCGGTGTCACTGCCTCTAAGTCAGAGGCTGCTGAGGTGGCCACCAAGGCAAAACACAGAACCGTGGAACGGACAGCGGCTGTCCAGAACCACAGCTGAAGACGAAGCCACCATGAAACATATTTTGGGGTCCGGAGCGAAAGGACAGTGGGGAGAGCGTTGGCCTTGCATGTGGCCAACCTAAGTTCAATCCCCAGCGTTTCATAAGATCACCCGAGCGCCACCAGGAGTGATTCCCGAGCACAGAGTCAGGAGTAAAGCCCTGAATATCGCTGATGTGACCCCAAAAGCAATAAATAAATAAATAAATAAACAACCCAAGACATATTTTGGGTTTTCGTTTGGGTGGCGGTGATCACACCAAGCAAGGCTGGCCCGTGACTCCCCACAGTGCTCAGGAGTCACTCCAGGCAGTTTGGACCTGGCAGGTCCCTTTTTCTGTTGGGCACAAGTCAAGCTGTCCTACGGGCAGAAAGGTTCTGTGTTAAACACAACCGGGACAGAGAGGGGTCTCGAGCGGCTGAGGGGCTGCACTGCATCGGGAGACCCAGGTTCGAGTCCTGGCACCACATGGTCCCCCTGCACCACTAGGAACGATCCCAGAGCACAGGACCGGGTCTGGTCCCTAGATACCTCGGGGAGTGTCTTCAAACCCACCCCCACCTCAGCTTAAGCAACGGCTGAAAAAATAGCAGTACTCCTACGTTTGGAAAAAAAAAAACATGCACTTTTTTTTTTTTATTAGTGAAACACCATGAGGTACAGTTGTAGATTTACAATTTTTTGTGCTTGGGTTTGATTATACAATGATCAGATACCCATCCCTCCACCAGTGCCCATTTTCCACCACCATGGATAATATCCCCCCACCCCCATCCCCCCATCCCCCCCTGCCTCTGTGGCAGGGCAATCCCCTGTGTTCTCTCTCTCCTTTTGGGTGTTGTGGTCTGCAAAAACATGCACTCTTATCTTTAACTTAAACATATGATTTTTATAACAGAAATATAATCATAAAAAATAAAACAAAACCCACGCCTATCTGATCATTGTATAATTGAAACCAAAGCACAAAAAATTGTAAATCTACAACTGTAAAAAAAAATAAAATAAAATAAAGGGAAAAAAAAAACCCCACCCCAAGCAACCAACCCATAGCTAGAGGGGTCGGAGTTTCTAATCCAAGGGTCTGGTTCATGTTCTCTCTCCGCATGGTTTCACAGAGGCCCTGCACTGGCTCCTGCCCACACGCTGGACAGAGTGCCCCTCTGGGCAGACCAGACCAGCTCTCTGACCAGCCTCTCCTATGGGGAAGATGCGGCCACACACCCAGAGGAACGCAGGTTGCACCCCCAGCAGTGCACAGCTCTGGTTCAGGGCACACGAGGGCCCCACGTGAGCCCTCCTCCAGAAACAGGGGCCGTTTCTGCTCTTGCTGTTTGGGGCCACACCCAGCAATGCTCGGGGGTTACTCCCAGCTCCGCACTCAGGAATTACTCATAGCCATGCTTGAGGGGACCATACGGGATGCCTGGGAGCAAACCCTGGCTGGCCTTGTGCAAGGCAAACGCCCTCCTCCCCAGCGGTATTGTCTTTCCGACCCGAGAAGCCGGACTCTTGGGGTGAGGGATGTGGGTCCATGGCGCAGCTCTGCCTCACAAAATGTGAGACCCTGGGTTTGATCCCCTGCTCTGCAAAAGAAAGAAGAGGAAGCCGCCCGGCATTGCCACTCTAAACTTGCTCTTTCCCCGCTAAATCTGCTTCCTGTCTCTGACCACTTGCTTATCCTGGATACTGCATAGAAACGGACCCATGCAATATGCGGGTTCTCTCACTGAGAACCACGTCTTCAAGACTCTTCCAAAGGGCAGTCTGGATCTGTGAGTCCCCCCTTTGTTTGCTTCTGCTGTTGGGGCAGGCTATCGTCTATCCAGCATCAAAGAACTTTTTTTTTCTTAAAGAAAGGCAGAGTACAGTGGGTAGGCTGTTTGCCTTGCACGCGGCCAACCCGGGTTCGATTCCTAGCATCCCATATGGGCCTCCCCGAGCACCGCCAGGAGTAATTCCTGACCGCAAAACCACGAGTAACCTCTAAGCATCACTGGGTGTGACCCCAAAAAGGAAAAAAAAAGGCAGACTGCTGCATGCAGCACCCCATTTGGACGCACCCTGGAGTCTTGGCAGTTGGACAGTTGGTTCTACCCTACAAGGTTCTCCTACACGCAGAACTAGGAGTATCTAGTTCTCCTGCATACTCAAGCCAGGACCTTGAGCGCTTTTTTGGAGGTCCTAGCAGGGAGCACAGTCACCTGTATGCCCTCCGCCCAAGACCGGTCCATCTCCATTTGAGGAAGGCCGTCCTCTTTGACCAAGCTTGCTGCCTCGGGAGGGACACATACGGAGCAGTGAGCAGGGAAGGAAACACCCTCCTAGACAGCCAGATCAGCCAGATCAATCCTGATGATCAATGGGGTGATGGGTGTCCCAGCCAGATCGCCCTCACACCCACGAAGGGCACTGTAAGTGGCTTCTCCTTTGCAACTGTGAGGATACGAATGCTGTGAACACGTGTGTAGGAGCTGATGCGTGAACCCCTCTTTTCAATTCTTAGGGACCAACTTAGGCACGACTAGGCCGTATGACAATTGTCTGCAGCTATTTTTAGGGAACAGCAAACTGTTTTTCGTGGACTGGACTATTGATCATTCCTATCAACTATGTGTAAACTTTCCTATTTTTTCTTTTTCCACTTCCTTCTCAAGTTCTGCTAATCTCTCTCTCTCTCTCTCTCTCTCTCTCTCTCTCTCTCTCTCTCTCTCTCTCTCTCTCCCAGTGTGTGTGTGTGTGTGTGTGTGTGTGTGTGTGTGTGTGTCATGCCAGGGCATGAACCCAGGCTCAGGCACAGGCTCTGCTTCTTGGCCTCCTTCCTTTTTTCATCATCGTGATCCTAATGAAATTAGCCCAAAGACATTCAGTATTGGAAACCAGGAAACCTGTCCAGGCAGGCACGGTTGAAAATGTGGAGAATGTCCTTCTTACCTGTCCCAGGGGAAAAGAAGGTGGGAACCTTAATCAGAAATCTTCATTTGCAGGGACGTGGGGCTTGGGCATCAGAAGGGACAGCGGGAGGGAGCCAGCCCACCAAGCACTGTGACGCCCACCAGTCTGTGGATAACGCCCTCTCCCGACAATGCCAGCCCCGCCCTCTTCCCTTGGCCCAGAAAGCCCTTCTCATGAGCAGCAGCGCAAGATGGTGACTTTCAGGGACCCGGGTTTTCCTCCGATCTACCAGCTCTTGGTCTGTACGTTCCCGCCCCGCTGGGCCCTGGTATCTGTGGCATGGAAACTCGTTTGCATTCTCCTGGAGACTGGTGTGGTTGGTCTTTGAATATTTTCTTTAAAGAAATGTCCATTCACATTTTTTTTGGGGGGGGATGGTTAAGGGATTGGGTCAGCACTGTTAGGGTTCAGTCCGAGCTCTGTACTCATGGGTCATTCCTGGCGGGATTTAAAGGAGCCTATGGGGTTCTGCAAGAGCCCCAACCCCACTATGAAAATCTGTGACCCGCTTTTGTTTTCTTTTTTTAGGTCACATCCGGCAATGCACAGGGGTTCCTCCTGGCTCTGCACTCAGGAATTACTCCTGGCGGTGCTCGGGGGACCACATGGGATGCTGGGAATCGAACCCGGGTTGGCCGCGTGCAAGGCAAACACCCTCCCCTCTGTGCTATCACTCCAGCCCCTGTGACCTGCTTTTAAACAGACTTTTTTTGGGTTTTGATGAGTAGAAAACTTCCGTCTGTCTGTTATTGTGCCTTGGCCACCTAATTGGCCCTAGGTGTTTAACTCAGGGCCTCACCCTTGCCCTGGGCACTTCCTAAACTACTGAGCCTTCTTCTGGGCCTTTGCTCCCTCAAGGGAGGCCTTCCTGGATCACCTCTGGGCGCGTGGCCCGAACTACTTCTGAACTCTCTGCCTTGTACTTGCCTGGCAAGTAGCAAGTCAGCTTCCAGGTCACAAAGTTATAAAAATTCTTCACATATTCAGATTCTGATACTTCTCCCAGTTTACAAGTGTGCAATTTTTTTTCTTCCATGCTGTAGATTGTCTTTTTATTTTCTGCATAGTATCTTGGATGGACGACTTTTTTTGGGGGGGTTTTGTTTTTCGGACCCCACCTGGCCATGCTCAGGGTTACTCCTGCCTCTGCACTCAGGAATTACTCCTGGCAGTGCTCAGGAGACCAGACGGGATGCTGGGGATGGAACCTGGGTACAAATGCCTTCCTGCTGTATTGCTCTGGTCCAAGATGGACAAATATTTTTAGTGGTGATAAAATCCTGTGTGTCCACTGTGGTTGCTTTTATTTTAGCATTATATGTAAGAGATCACTGCCAGATCCAAGATTGAGGAGATTTATCTCTTGGTTTTCTTCTAACTAACTCATCTTTAGGGCGATGAGCTATTTGGGGTTAACCTTTCTTGTTTGTCTGTTGGTTTGTTTTAAGCTACATCCAGTAGTGCTCAGGGTTTACTCCTGGCTCTGTGCTCAGGGATCACTCTTAGAAGTGCTCAGGGGATCATATGCAGTGTTGATTCTAAAAACTGGGGTCTCGTTGAATGACTGCACTCTTTTGTGGAACATAAAATAACATAAGATGAGACTTACACCCAAGGCCAGTAGAGACAAGGGCCAGGAAGATTGCTCCATGATTGGCAGCCGGCCTCATGTGCTGGGGAGAAGGCAGCTGGGATGGAGAAGGGAGCATTAAGTCAATGATGGTTGGAGGGAACGTTTGGGATGGGAGATGTGGGCTGAAAGTGGATAAAGGACCAAACGTGATGGCCTCTCAGTATCTGTACTGAGAACCATAATGCCCAAAAGTAGAGAGAGAGAGGATATGGGGGAAATTGTCTGCCATGGAGGCAGGAGGAGGGTTGAGATGGGGGCGGCGGGGAAATAATGGGGACATTGGTGGTGGGGAATGTGCACTGGTGGAGGGATGGGTGTTGGATCATTGTGTGACTGAAACTCAAACATGAAAGCTTGGTAACTGCATCTCACAGTGATTCGATTAAAAAATTAAAACGGGCTGAAACGATAGCACAGCGGGTAGGGCATTTGCCTTGGTCGCAGCCAACCTGGGTTCGATTCCCAGCATCCCATAGGGTCCTCCGAGCACCGCCAGGAGTAATTCCCAAGTGCAGAGCCAGGAGTAACCTCTGCGCATTACCGGGTGTGACCCAAAAAGAAAAAAAAATTAAAACAAACAACCAAAGAAACTGGGGTCTCCACATGCAAGGCAAGTTCCTTAACTCAGTGGCTGTCTCTCAGGATCTGGGGTAACTTTTGTACAGGTTTCAGGGTACACTCCTACACCTTCACTTGCATGTGGTATCCAGTTGTTCCAGGATCTTTTGTTGAAGAGTTTATACTTCCCCGATTGAATCATCTTGGTATTCAGTCAACATTCAGCTGGCCCTAGTCCTCTGAGTTTATTTCCATAATTTCGACTCTGTCCCATTGACTCTGTCTTATGTTTGTGCCATTTAATATTTGCTTGTTATAGTTTGTATAAAATTTGATTTTGTGTGTGTGTGTGTGTGTGTGTCACACCCGGCAATGTGCAGGGATCCCTCCTGGCTCTGCACTCAGGAATTACTCCTGGCAATGCTCGAGGGACCAAATGGGATGCTGGGGATTAAACCCGGGTCGACCGCGTGCAACGAAAACGCCCACCCCACTGTACTCTGGCCTCTGTATGAAATGCTAAGTCCTAAAGTCTGCGTCTTCCAACTTTGTTCATGTCAAGATCACGTTGATTTCTCAGAGTTCTTTGAAATACTATCTGCGTTTCAGCTTTGACTTTTCCAGGCTTGCAAAACGAGGGCCGCTGGCATCTTGACAGGCGTGGCAACAGTGCTCTGATGTAGCGGGGTCATCTTAACAATCTAAATTCTTCCAGTCCACGACCACGGGTTGTCTTTCTCTTAATTTAGCCTGTCCTTCGTCTCACTCAACAAGGTTTTGTCAACTTCAAGTCCTGAGATGAAGCCATTAGAACAATCCCACAGAAACGATTCAAACTAGCCAACTTTAAGCTGAATTTTATGGGGGAGGGGATTTTGGTTTGGGGACCACACGCGCCTGTTACTCCTGGCTCTGTGCTCAGGAATTTCTCCTGGCAGTCTGGGGTGCCAGGGACTGAACCTGGCGTGGCCATGTGAAAGGCGAGCGCCTACCCACTGCACCCTCGGGCCTTTTAGCCTCCCTCCCTCAGCCGCGTTCCTTGAAAGGCAGCAAAGGCTCTTGTCTTGGAAAGAGAACTGCGCGTTATCAGGGGCAACTGGATGTCCAGCAGGAAAGAAGAACCATAAATTTCCACTTTGCTCTATTATTGAGGAACCTGAGTCATTCACCCGGCTTGTACTGTTTTACGTCCCAGGCTGTTATCTGATTCTCCTTCCAGAGCAGGTTTCTATCTGCTCAGAAGCGCCCCGGAATGTCCTAGAGGCACCCAAAGGAGCGGGTGATACTTTCTCCACCCGCATCACGCAGAGGAGATGAAATCGGTCTTCAGCTGAATCCTTCCCTGGAACCCCGAAGGCGGAGGAGGCCAAATCCCTGAGTCACGGTGCCTGTCCCGGGCTCCCAGCCCCGCTTCACCTTTTGTCTAATGTTCCCTCTTCCCTGCATGCCCCGACCCAGACAATGCTCCCAGAGTTACCCTGAGCTACAGGAAATAAGGAAGAAGTGGATTTTCAAGTTCAACAAATGTAGGGAACGTTGAGGGAAGCCAATAATTTCTTACAGAACTTCTTAGAGTCTTGAATGAATCAAGGCTCTTCCTTCCTTCCTTCCTCCCTTCCTTCCTTCCTTCCTTCCTTCCTTCCTCCCTCCCTCCCTCCCTCCCTCCCTCCCTTCCTTCCTTCCTCCCTCCCTCCCTCCCTCCCTTCCTTCCTTCCTTCCTTCCTTCCTTCCTTCTTTCTTTCTTTCTCCATTTCTTTCCTCGTGCCTCAGGAATTGTAAAATTTTAAATAAGATGACACAGCTGGAGTTATTACTATCAGAGTTATCCAAATTTTCCCTTTTTAGGGAAGGGTTCACACCCAGAGACGCTCAGGGGTTGCTCCTGGCTCTGCACTCAGGAATTACTCCTGGCGGTGCTTGGGGGACCCTATGGGATGCCGGGAATCGAACCCAGGTGGGTCGCATGTACTGCCCGCTGTACTGCCACTCTGGTCCCTGGAGTTGTCCAATTTTTAATTGACTGGTGACTTTGGAGTCTGGAGGCATCTCTGCAGCTTGTTAATCTCCTCTGAAATTTATTTGTGAGTCTCTGAAACATGAATGGTTAACGTGCCTTTATGGCACTAGAGACAGTTCGTGGTATGACTGCCAGGCTTCCAGAAGAACAGGGGGATGGGGGAGCTCACCCGTCCCTGATTCTGGAGACTTCGCTCACAAAACCCGCTTACCTGAAGTTTTTTTTTTTTTTAACAGATTCATTCATGGATCATGGATGAGGCTTGTCCGTGCCTGTGGAGATCTGCAGTGAGCATGATGGGGACTGGGCTCTGGAGGTTTTTAGCTGCCGGGGCTCTGTTTGGGCAGGTGAGGAGGGAGGACTCACCTGCCCTCCTCCGGGGTGCCCCGTATGTGAGGTTTAGTCTGGCGTGGGGTCTAGAGGCATCCCTGAAGCTTGTTGATCTCTCCTGAGATTTATCTGTGAGTCTACATAGGGGCTGGAGCAATAGTACAGCGGGTAGGGCATTTGCCTTGCACGCAGCCAACCCGGGTTCGATTCCTCCGTCCCTCTTGGAGAGCCCGGCAAGCTACCGAGAGTATCCCTCCTGCACGGCAGAACCTGGCAAGCTCCGCGTGGCATATTCGATATGTCACAGACAGTAACAAGAAGTCTCACGATGGAGACGTTACTGGTGCCCGCTCCAGCAAATTGATGAACAGAGGGAGGACAGTGCTACATAGGGACAATTTGATGTGGGGTGGACTCACTCCATCTTTATAGAAGCATTAGTTGGTAAGTACTAGTATCATCACTCCTTTGTTCATGAGATCACTGAGCTCCAGAGAGGTTGGGGGCTTGCCCAGGACATATAACTGGATGAAGAGAGATGAGAGTCAGTTGGGTAGGTCAGTGGGAAGTCATGTGTCTCACGTGCATGAGACGCCCAGTGCAGCCCTGGCCACTGCTCCCCAAACAGAGCTGAATTTCAACCCATTTTGTTTGATTCCAGGGCGGTCAACATCTTGTTCTGCTGCCCATTGAGTGTACATGAGGGTCACGGTGGGGGGGGGTGTCTTTTTTTAAAAAGTAGGATTCCTCGATGAAATCATGCAAGTTGCTGTGACCTGGTTGGAACTGGAAGCTCCCCCGTTGGGTGACATGAGCCGGACGTAAATCAAGCGCATGGTGATGTCACTTCTCTGGGGTCTCTAGATAACTGGATGAGGAAATATCATGTCGTAAAGGGACGGTGCCTACGTCACCCTTGATCCCGGATCCTAGGAAGGAGAAGGACAGAGAAGGAAAGAAATCCAGGGGCTGGAAGGAAGAAGATGAGAGAGGGAGTCCTGGGGAGTCGGGCTTGGGCTCTGGTTATACTGGTGATGGGGGAGAGCTCTCACCATAGATCCAGCGCACAGAGGCGACAACGCCGAACACACGACATCTAACGGCAACCACGGAACTTTGTACCGTGTTTGTGAAGGTGAGTGATGGGTGGGGAGGCTGAGGAAGTGGGGGTGGAGCGTGGGAACTGATGAGAGGGATTGGTGCTGGGATTGGTGTTGAAATAGACGCCCCAAACTCAACTCTCTGGCCACACTCTCCAGGAATGGGCTTGGTCACAGCCCCTCTGTGTTCTCATATGCAGCAAAGAGGGCGACTCATCTCTCCGAGCTCCCTGGGCCTCCGGACTCCCAGTGGCCAGATGTCGATACACAAAACCCGTCTTCATCGAGGGAGGGAAACGCGCCAACAGAGCAGTGACAACCAGGCGCACCACTCTGCGCGTCTCCGTTGTGCACTTCGGACAAAAGCCCTGCTTCGTGCCAAGCCGCAGCTTGACCTGCGCGCGAGTCAGCAGAGGAGAAGGCAGCGTGGACCTGCACGCCCTTCCTCTGAGGACGACAGGCCCTAAATAGCCTCTGGAGGACTTCCCCTGGACTCTGCCTCTGCTGGGAGGGGAAAGAGCCCATTTCTCCAGGGAGATGAAGGCACCCGGTGGATGCTTCGCACGCGGGCACTGGCTTGCTCTTCCCAGCCTCCCGAGACGTAGAAATGAACTTTCAAGGGCCGAGCTTATTCTTAGGTTGATTTTTTGCTTGGGGGGAGGGTTGTGCTCCCAAGCTGTGCTCAGAAAAGCAGCATCCTCTCCCAGCAACCCTCGGACAATCTGGTCTGGGGTGCATGAGGTGCTGCTCGGGACTCGACAGGGCGGGTTGGGGGTGGGATCAGGGGCCACGAGGTGCTGGGCATCGAACCCAGGTCGGCTGCAAGCAAGGCACCGCTATTCTCTCTCCCTGGCCCCAGGTCACACGCTTTAGTGGCAGTGTTCCCACGCGTGTCCCGCAGACGGCAGACCTTCTGGCTCTGAGGACACACAGAGGCATGTGGGGTGATGCCGGGGGTGGGGGTGGGGGGCCACAGTCTCGCCAGCTGCAGGCTTGTAAGGCCAGTGAGTTCTCAAGGGGCCCTCAAGCAGATTGGCTGCTCGGTTTTGCTTGCTTGGGGGCCTCATCTGGGATGTTCTGGGGCCCCTGCATGCAAAGCTCACATCCCGGTCCTTTGGGTCGCCCCCGCTGGCCCCGACTTTGTGTTCTGAGCGTCAGTCAGATGGAGGAGACGGTGTCTCAAATGCTGCCAGCACACAGTCCGCGTGCAGTTCCCGCGAGGCTCACGGTTTCCTCTCCTTTTTCCCTGCGCTCCAAACAAAGGAGCACCTTGAACTGGTCCGTGTCGCAGCATCCGGGCGTTTTTCTCTCCCAGACCCTCCACTCCAACGCCGGCCTCATTTCCCCGGGTCAGAATCTCGCTGTGTCCCCTTCTTGGCCCTCCCCAGAGTCCTCGGTGCCATCGAAGCTTTTTCGCAGCCTCCCCTCCCCCCACTGGGACCCAGCTGGCCTCCTGGGCTGCTTATTTCCAGATGACCCCATTTCACGACCTGTTCCCCTAAAGAGATCAGAGTCATTAAAAAAAGAAGAAACAATGACAAATTTTTTGTTTTCTTTATTTTAGGAAGGCTTCCAACCAGGGCTTAGGGGGCTGGGGGTCATTGCCAGCGATGCTTTGGGGTCACCAGGGTGCCCCTGATGGTGTCTGGGTAACCACGTGGTTCCCGGCCTCCTGGTCCTTGGAGCTCGCTCTCAGGAGGAACGAGAATGGGCCCGTCTAGACAAGCAACCCGGCCCAATGGTACCGCCCAGAGGGAGTTGCCAGGGCCCCAGAGAAGAGCATCGATAGGGACCAACCCCGGCATTAAAGAGCGGCCATCGATAACCTCCTGCGCGGGAGGGACCTTACCACACCGGCTTTGTCATCCGCTTCTGGGGGAGGTCTGATGGCTCCTTATCAAGGACAGGAGCTCCCAGGAGCCTCCCCCGCGCCGTTCAGCGGCTGGGAACAGCGCCCGGGTTGCTACACAGGCGCGCTGGACTTTCTTCCCCTCACACCGCATGTTTTCTTTGCTCTCTTGGGAGGCAGATAAAGCAGCGAGGCCGTCCTCAACCCCTCCCGCTCTCCCCCTACACCCTGGAATCTCCGGCTTCTCCTTTCCACTAGCCATCAGCAATGAGCAGGAATGAGAGCCACCCCTGGCCGCCCACAGTGGGTGGTGGCATCGAAGCTCGTTCCCGGGGAACTTCCAACTTCAGCCACAGCGGTGGCAGAGCCCCACGAAATGCCAAGTCCTTGTCCGAGGAGGTGTCCTTGGGGCCTCCCGCGGAAAGCCGCAACCCACCCCCCAATCTCCGCCCTAATCCCCCAGTCCTAACCCAACTCCTAGGACCTTCCAATTGGCTGTGTGATTGGCCTGCTAAGTATGGTTTGGCTGGAGCGATAGCACAGCAGGTAGGGCGTTTGCTTTGCACGCAGTCGACCTGGGTTCAATTCCAGCATCCCAGAGGGTCCCCTGAGCACTGCCAGGAGTAATTCCTGAGTGTAGAACCAGGAGGAACCCCTGAGCATCGCCGGGTGTGATCCCAAAAAAGCAATATATATATATATATATGGTTTGGGGTTTGTTTTTGTTTAAGGAGACGGCACCCGGCAGTGCTCAGGGCTTACTTCTGGCTCTGCGGTCAGGGATCATTTCTGATGGTGCTCGGGGGACCACGTGGGACACCGGGGATCAAACCCTGGGCGGCCACGTGCAAGGTAAACACCCTCCTACCGTTGCGACCCCTTGGCTTACTAAGTGTGTTTATCTTCTGATACCCCCAACACACACACACACACACTCACACTCACACTCACACTCACACTCACACACACAGAATGCACCCCAGGGTGGGGTTCTCTGTATGTAGGGCCGTTGGGGGGTGGGGGGCTGGCCCACAACGGAGTCTGGGTGACTCCCAGTCACTACACAGCACCTGGTCACTCATCGAACCAGAATCCTCTGGCTGGACACGTGAGTTCCTGCAGTTTGTTCGTTCATTTCTTGTTTGTTTGTGTTGGTGCCACAACAAATACAACAGAGAGTCACTCAGACAAGATCCTTGGTATGTTCTTTTTTTTTTTTTTTTTAAGATTTTCCATGGGGGAGCGATAGCACAGCGGTAGGGCGTTTGCCTTGCACGCAGCCCACATGGCCGACCCGAGTTCGATTCCTCCGCCCCTCTCGGAGAGCCTGGCAAGCTACCGAGAGTATCTTGCCCGCACGGCAGGGCCTGGCAAGCTCCCCGTGACGTATTCGATGTACCAGACACAGTAACAACAAAGTCTCCAATGGAGACGTTACTGGGCCCGCTCGAGCAAATCGACGATCAACGGGAGGGCCTTTACTTTAGATTTTCCATACAGAATTGTTAAGTCAAGGGCTGGCCAGTCTCAGTAGTAGCAGCCAACATGGTTAAACGCTCCTAAAGTACCCTTTGCCTCTCCTAAAAGACTCCCTCTCTCATCTCTCTAGCAGTGCTCGGCCAGGACGAAGGGAGAACTTGGGTTTGGGTGGGAAGATGCCTCCCCCCGCCCCCACGCCCCCATTTCTCGCCACTGCCACCAAGCTGCTAATGTCTGTGATGGGAGAGCCACGAAGACCACCGGGCCATCAAAGTCCGTCTTGTTCTCACTCCCCTACCCTCCCAGGCTGCAGCCCGAGCACGGCCTTGTTCGGGATTCTTCTCTGGTCAAGGACTGGGGCTAAGCCTCCCCCTTCGCATTCCGGGATAAAGTCACCCCGCATAGACTCCTGGGGAAGGTCACCGAGGCCTTCACGTGGAAGAAGGGGTGAAATCTCCTTCCGGGCCACCCTGCTCCTCTGCTCTGACCCTGTTCTCGGGAGGAAAGGTCCCGAGTCACGTGACAGCCCCCGCCGTGTGTGTCAGATCTCCTCCGAGATGTCACTCTCCAGGGCCGACCTCTGACACAGCCCCAGGCAGGAGGCAGAAGCTCGGAGCTCCCGTAGCCAAGCCGGGAGCAGCCACGTCCTGGGGGCCTGGGATGGGGTCTCTGCCCCACACTTTCCAACAGGCTGGCCTCGACCCAGCCCCTTTCCACGTTGGATGAGCTGGACGGCCACCGCAGAGGGTTGCCACATCCCTCCAGGAACAGGGAATGGAAATTACATGGTACGACTGTGTGGGCGTCAAGATGAATAATGCTGTGGGCAGGGCCGTATTGGTTTTTCCTTCCGACTGCAAAAGCATGCAAAATGTCTTTCGGAAGCCCTGAGATATCCATGGGCCTTACACACGCACAGTGGCTTTTGTGGCCGATGGACACGTGAGCTCCGGGGACAGGGAAGGGTGAGAACGAGAAAATTAGCCAAGTAGATAAAGGGCTTCAGCAAACACAGGGCCTGACTCTGTAACTTAATGCAGGTGACTCAGATGGGAGAGGGTTTTCCTTGCGTGTGGAGGGCTGTGGACGAGATCCCCGGTGGGGCACACCCACTCCCTACCCCCACTGTCCCCTCAGAGTGTGGTTCTGACAGCCTTGAGCGAGTCCAGGCCTGAGCACTGCCAGGAGTGGCCCCTGGAACAACAGCAGCTGCCAACGTTTTTGTTTGTTCGGGGCCCACAGCCGGCAATGCTCAGGGGTTACTCCCGGCTCTGCACTCAGGAATCACTCCTGGCGGGGCCAGGGTCGAACCCAGGCCTGCAGTGTGCAGGGCAAGCACCCTCCCCTCTGTACAATCACTCCGGCTCCGTGCAACAGCCGATTTTAAAGGTCGCACAGGCTGGGGGATGGCTCGATGAGCAGGAGCATGTGTTCTGCATTTGGGGGGCCTGAGTTTCATCCTGGCACCTCAGGACCCCTGAGAACTCCTGAGGTCAGGCCCTGAACACGGCCCGCTGTGGTCTCCCTGCCTCCCCAGATCAAACCAACCCACCAAAACAGTCTTGTTTGGGGATCGTCAAGTATTTATTTCACTTGTGTTTCTCCTTAAAGTATTTCTTTTCTCTTTCTTTTCTTTTTTTCTTTTGGCTACACCCAATCGTGCTCTGGGCTGCACTTAGGGATCACTCCGGGCAGGCAGGTTCAGGGGGACCCTACGGGGCGCTGGGAATCGAACCCCTTCGACGCAAACAAAGCAAGTTCCCTCCTCTCTGGCCTCTTCTCCTAAAAGAATTGTCTGCTTTCCTTCCTTCCTTCCTTCCTTCCTTTCTTTCTTCCTTCCTTCCTTCCTTCCTTCCTTCCTTCCTTCCTTCCTTCCTTCCTTTCTTCTCTCTCTCTCTCTCTCTCTCTCTCTCTCTCTCTCGGCTTTTTGGGTCACACCCGACGATGCACAGGGGTTACTCCTGGCTCTGCACTCGGGAATTACTCCTGGCGGTGCTCCAGGGACCATAGGGGATGCCGGGGATCGAACCCTGGTGGGCCACTGCAAGGCAAATGTCCTCCCCGCTGCACCATCACTCCGGCCCCCTGGAAGAATTTCTAAGGGCTTCACAACCCTAGCATATTTCCAAGTTGACATCTGAGTTTTATCTTATGTTTAGATAGAGACAGAGTACAATGTCCCAGTTACTATAAATATTGACATTGTCATACCACAGTTGCATATCATGGACATGCATGGAAAGTTTTGAAGGAAAAAATCCATAAGGATAAATAGGTTTTGCAGAGCTGGCAATGTTATTTTCCTCTATTCTTTCTCCTTAAACCTATATTTCTAGTCTATTTACCCCAGAGTTTCCTAGTCTAACATAATGTACTAGGAAAAAATTACTGGTTTTTGCTTTCAGACCCCACCCAGCTGTGCTCAAGGCTTTCCTTGGAGCACTGCCTTTGTGCTCAGTGATCAGCCCCAATGGGGCCTGGGTGAGGTACCTCAAACCCCGTGATGTACCATGGATTGAACCTGGGCCGGCCCCATGCAAAGCATGTGCCTTACCCACGGTACTATCTCTCCAGGTGCCTTGAAAACAATTCGAATTCATCACCTACATTTACTTCTCCGGCAAAAAAATGCTAGTATGAAGTTACATATTTGTTTTTGTTTGTTTGTTCATTTATTATGGTTTCTGGGCCACACCTGGCTGTGCTCAGGGGTTATTCCCGTGCTCAAGAATTACAGTGCTCGGGTGGGGTATAACATGGGGTGCTGGGGATAACCCTGGGACAGTAGCATGCAAGGCAAGCGACTGCTGTGCTCTCTCTTCGGCCCCCTGAAGTGATTGCGTATTGTGTATACGCATATATACACACATGCACATACACACACGTACACACACAACTATGTGGATGTACATATAGTTATATAAAATATATTTTATATATCAAAGATATCATCACAAAGCATGTATCATAAACATACATGTTGAAACACCTGCATGTACAAATAAATGCACATATCCCACCTTTATGAATATATATATATATCACTACCACTATCACCCCGTTGTTCTTCAATTCGCTTGAGTGGGCCCAGTAACGTCTCCATTTGTCCCTGTCACGTGCAAGTGTAGCCTGATGACATACTGGGGGCTCCTACAGGGCCAGAGGAATGAGGACCATTCACTGTTAGTGTTTTTGACATATCGAGTATGCCACGGGTAGCTTGCCAGGCTCTGCCATGCGGGCGGGATACTCTCGGTAGCTTGCCGGGCTCTCCGAGACGGATGGAGGAGGCTTTTGGGGCAGCCTCTAATCACCTTTGCAGGTGTTCCTAGTCAGTCGTATGTATGATACTCTCAGTAGCCTGCCGGGTTCTCTGAGAGTGAGAACTAGACAATAAGAGGTCCGGGAGCTTGGTTTTACAGTCTCTGGATCCTGACCGTTGATGGGGTTACACGGCAGTTGGTGGGTGTAACTGTCTAGCTTCTGGAAGATAGAGGATCTGGGTGGAGGAGACCCAGTCCTGAACCAAGCAGGCTTGGAGATCTCAGCCCCGGGTCCCGCATACCTGGGTTCCTCTGCCGGTTCCTCATCCAAGGGTGTGGAGAGTGGCCTCAGCATGGCTTTGGCTGGGTCCTGGAGATATATATATATGTATACATGTATATGTATACGTATATATTGCAGATATGTAGGTATAGTAGAAATCCTTGACCTGTGCCCAGTATCAAACCCAAACTTCACTTAAGCAAACCATATGTTTGACATGAGCACAATGCAGGCCCCCTATGAATACATACTTGGGGGTGCTCCGAAGTGATGTTCAGGGGGTCCCGGGGGCTCCTGGTGATTCTCGGCGAGCCAGGCCAGCAGATTCGTGCGCGAGTCCGAGGATGTAGTGCTGAGCCGACCCTGTGGGTCCGAGGTGCTTGAGGCCACCCGGGGCTGGCTGACACTCAGTGACACTGTCCCTCAGAAAGCAGGTGTGTGCAGGGTGGAGGCTTACCCTCGTGCAGGAAGGGGCATGGCTGGGGGGAGCGGGAGGCCCGGCAGCTCCTCGGGTGGCGCCAGGGTTAGTAGAGGGCCTCCTCTCCATCCCGGAATCTGCCTTCCCATCGGAATGAGGGAATCACCTTATTTTCTTTCTTTCTTTTTTTAAAAAAATTTTTGGGGGTCACACCTGGCGATGCTCAGGGGTTCCTCCTGACTCAGCACTCAGGAATCACTCCTGATGGTGCTCGGGGGACCATATGGGATGCTGGGACTCGAACCTGGGTCAGCTGCGTGCAAGGCAAATGCCCTCCCCACCGTGCTATTGCTCCAGTTCCACCTTCATTTTCTTTTATTTTTTTTTTTCCTTTTCTCCTCGTCCCTTCATTGGGTGGTGGTTGCTGGTTCTTCATGACCATGGGTTGGCGATCGTCAGGGCTCACACACCTCCGTGGGGTGTCGACTCAGAAACCCCCACAGTGTAAACACTGGGGACCCCCCCAAGAGCACAGGTGCTGTGGAGTCTGCATTCAGGGCTGCGGCTCGAACTCACGGCAAGGCAGGTGCTCGGCTCTTGAGCTGCCCCTGGGACCCCTGGAGACACAAATGAAGAGGATAACACAGATCAGCTGGGCGGGAGGGGGCATTCTGGTCCTGTCCAGTCTCTGCCGGATCCAAGACACAGATGGTCACCATTCCTCAAAGCTCCCTCACGCCCTTTCCAGCTGGTGAACATGCGCTCCTGGCTCCTTCCCCTAGAATGTTCTGGAGATGGACCTGAGGTGTAGCATGTTCCTCTTGACAGTCAGTAGTAGGAACTGTGTGGCTCCAGGCGTGGCTTCCCGTTCCTTTCTGTTCCTTCACTCTTCCTCTTCCTCCTCCTCCGTCTTCCTTTTTAAAAACTTTAATAGAATCGCCACGAGATCCACAGCTACAAAATCATTCCCGATTGGGTCATGCAATGTTCCCACACCTGTCCCTTCACCAGTGCACATTTCCTGTCACCGATGTCCCCAGTTCCCTTCCCGCCACCCACCCACCCATCCCAGCCCGTCTCCATGGCAGGCACTTCTCTCTCTCTCTCTCTCTCTTCCCCCTCTCTTTTTCCCTCTCTTTCTTTCCCTCTCTCTCTCTCTTTCTCCCTCTCCCTCTCTCTCTCCCCCCCGCCCCCCGTGGTTCACAGTACAGGTACTGAAAGGTTATCATGTCTGTCCCTTTTCCTCCTTTCCGCTCTCAGTTCTTGTCCAGAGTGATCATTCCCAACTGTCATCGTCACAGTGGCCCCTTCTCTGTCCCAACTGCCCTCTCCCTCCCGCTCTGTGGCAGGCTTCCCTCCCTGGACCAGCCCTCCTGGCCCTTGTGTCTACTGTTTGGTAAATGATGGACATCTCATTAGTTTTACCTCCCGCAGATGAGTGCGGTCATTCTGTGCCTGCCCATCCCTTGCAGAGGTCTCCTGCGTAACGCCGACAGGCGGCTCCGAGCACAGGCCGGCTTCATTTCCGCGCTTCCCTACCTAGGAGCAGGTGGATCTGTGAAGTCTGCGAGGAAACGGCTGCTGTTAAAACTGTCCCTGCCAGACAGCCCCGTTCCCGGAACCAGCTCACTAGCCCACATCCAGCCGGGCCTCGAGTTCAAAAGTCGACAGGCCATGAATGCGACAGACAGGGCCCGGGCGCTGGAGCGGGAGGGCATCTGCCTTGCATGCTCGCACCCTCCTTGGTGGAGGGAGGGAGGGAGGTACATGGGTGCCGGTGTGGTGTTGGTATTATGAGCCCAGGAAATCGTCATTAACAGGCTTGTAAACCATAGAACCTCGATCAATAAAAAGATGATGAAAAAATAATTGCCAACGGCCAAGTCTCTGATCACCCATAATGGTAGAGATGAGTCTTTCTGGGCGAGTCCCAGCACAGAACTCTGTCCCAGAAACCCAGGAGGCAGGGGAGGAATGGTCTCCCTGCTAGCCCAGCCGGAGAGCGGTTGCTGGGCGGGGGTGACCGTCAACCTGAGCTGCTCTCTCTCTCTGCCTGCCTTCTCTGGTCTCAGGAGCACCCCCCCCCCAGTCTCTTCCTCTAGAACGCCCCCTCCCCCACATTGCATTATGTTTTCTTCTTTTTTTGGATTTTGGGTCGCACCCAGCAATGCTCAGGGCTCACTCCTGGCTCTGCACTCAGGAACCATTCCTGGCGGTGCTCGGGGGACCTCAGGGCATGCCAGGTCGGTCCTGCGCAAGGCAAGAGCCCTACCTGTTTGCTCAACCTCTCCGACCTCTTGTGTCTTTTCTGTGTAATTTATAATCTGGGGTTCCCACCTGGCGGTGCTCGGGGGACCTCATGGCATGCCAGGTCGGTCCTGTGCAAGGCAAGAGCCCTACCTGTTTGCTCAACCTCTCCGACCTCTTGTGTCTTTTCTGTGTAATTTATAATCTGGGGTTCCCACCTGGCAGTGCTCGGGGGACCTCATGGCATGCCAGGTCGGTCCTGTGCAAGGCAAGAGCCCTACCTGTTTGCTCAAC
This sequence comes from Sorex fumeus, assembly GCF_029834395.1. Classification (NCBI taxonomy): domain Eukaryota; kingdom Metazoa; phylum Chordata; class Mammalia; order Eulipotyphla; family Soricidae; genus Sorex; species Sorex fumeus. Next base: position 1,354,103 of record NW_026606159.1, on the reverse strand, counting down.
CTCTCCGACCTCTTGTGTCTTTTCTGTGTAATTGGTAATCTGGGGTTCCCACCTGGCAGTGCTCGGGGACCTCATGGCATGCCAGGTCGGTCCTGCGCAGGGCAAGGGCCCTCCCTGTTTGCTCAGCCTCTTCTGGCTGTTGGTGGGACTGCTTGGCCCAGGACCTCTAGGCCGCCGGGTCTGGGGGCAGGGGGGCGGTGGTCTCCGTTACTGAGCAAGAAGAACCCCAGCGAGGAGGGGGAGCAGGCTCGGGGGCGGTGCCCGGGAAGAGGAGCGGAGGGCGCCGGCCTTGCTGCCGCTTTGCCCAGCCGTGGGCGGGGTCCCGCCTGGCAGGGCACCGGGTCTCTCCGGCCCTTGGTGCCCTGGAAAGCGCCAGCACGTGTGTCCCCTGATCGGCCGCTGCTGCGGGAGGGCAGGGCCGGGGGGGGGGGGCGGGGGGCTCCTGCTGCGTCCGCTCTGGCTCGCGGTGGCCCATGCAGCCCCCCGCCGGGCCCGACAGGTGCCTTCGCGCGCAGGGTGCAGGGTCTGGGGGCTGGGCGCGGGGCCCTGGGGCGCTCGGGGCTGGGGGGGGCGTGCAGGGGGGCGCGAGGCAGAGCGCGGGGGGGGGGTGTGCTGGGGCAGGGGCCGGGGGCGGGGGGCTGGGGCCGGGGCGCGGGGCCGAGGGCGGGGGGCTGGGGCAGGGGCGCGGGGCCGGGGGCGCGGGGCCAGCGCGTGGGTGCGGGCGCCGGGGCGGCGGCGGCGGCGGCGGGGCGGGGCGAGGGGCGGGGCCAGGCCGGGGCGGGGCCAGGAGCGAGGGGCGTGGCCGGGGCGTGGCCGGGGCGGGGCGTCCGCATCCCCGTGACGCGGCGGCCAATCAGGGCGCGCTGCGGGCCGGGAGCCTCCGCCGCGCCGCGCCGCCGCCGGGTCCGTCCGTCCGTCCGCCGCCCGCGCCCGCCCCGCGCCCGCCGCCCGCCGCCCGCCGCCCGCATGGCGCTCGGGGGCTTCTGCAGCGTCGACGGCTCCGAGCCCTTCTGGGTAGGTGCCCGGGGGCGGGCGGGGCGCCCCGGACCCCGCAGCCCCCCGCCCGCCCGGCCCCTGTCCGCGGGCCAGCCCGAGCGGGGAGGGGGCGCGGGGGCCGGCCGGGGTCCGACTCGGGGTCCCGGGGGCGCCGCCCACCCCGCAGCCTTCCGGGACGTGCACGCGGGCGGGCGGGCGGGCGGGGCGGCGTGGGCAGCCCCGGGGGGCGCCCGGTCCCCCCGGTCCCCCCGGCCCCCCCGGCCCCTCCCTGCCCGCGTCCCCCCTGCCCACCCCGGGGTGCGAGCCCGGCGAGGCGCGGCCAGCAACTTCCAGCCGCGCTTTCCGGTGCTTGTGGGGCTTTTGCCCCTCGGCTCTTCTGCCCGTTACTCCTGCGTCGGGCGGGGCGGGGGTCCCGCAGCCCAGCCGGGGGCTTGGAAAGTTTGCCCCGAGCCCGGGGGCCCAGCCCTGCCCCGGGGGCCCGACCCCGGGGGTCCCTGGGCTCCGGCGCCCGTGGGGACACGCCACGCCTGTGCCCCAGCTGCACCCCGTCCTCCTCTGCACCCTCAGTCCTCTCCGGGCCCTGGATTTTGCCCCCTAGTGCGATCTGTCCCCCTTGTCCCCAGGAGCAGGTCGGGTCGCGCTGACCAGCCCAGGCCGGCGGGGTGGGCACCCGGGAGCCTGCAGGTTGTCCACCCCAGCCCTCAGGGTCAGGCCACCAGCGGCGCCCATGCTTCCTCCGGGGTCCTGGTCCTGGTCCTGGTCCTGGTCCTGGTCTTCGCAGGCTGCCTTGGGAGCCTGGCACAGACACCCTGGAGGGCCCCGGGGAGGCGGTCACTCTGGGCAGGGCAGGGCAGGGGGAGGCCAGGGCAGGTCACGGTCTCCCGGGGGAGAGTCAGCCTTGACCTCCCCGGGCAGGAAGCGGTGTCGGGGCAGGAAGCGGTGTCCACGCTTTGCATGGGGACCCGGGCTCACCAGACAGCAGAGCGTGTGCAGAGCGGGACCCCGTTGGCAGAGGGGAGGGACCGCCGGCCGCCCCCCCTGCCTCGTGCCTGGTTTCCCACCGGGAGTTTGGTCCCGGGTGGCCGTGGCTTCTGGAGTCCTCGCCCGCCGCGTGCCAGCGGGCGGGCGTGTGGGGATCCCGGCTCAGGAGGCGTCTGACTCAGGGCGCTGGCAGCTCCCGGGTCCTGATTGCTTCAGGGTGTTCACGGCGCTTCAAAGGCACGGGGGCAGGTCGGAAAATGACTCAGGAGAGCCGCCATGTGCCGGCCAGATGGGGACCTCCCGAGTTCTCGCCCCGGACTGGTTTGCTTCTCTGGGCACCCCTCGGCGTCACCCCTGAGCACCCCCGGGGCCCACACAGCACCAGCCCCACTGCCCGACTGAGGGCCGGCCCGGTGTGACCCCTGAGCACTGCTTGGGAGGACACCCCCTCCCCCCACCCAGGTCCTTGGTCTAAAGAAAGAAAAGTCCCGGACTGATGATGCACAGGTGGGGTGCTTGCTTTGCCTGCCGCCGACCCGGGCTCAGTCCCCAGTGTTCCAGGTGGTCCTCTGAGGCCTGCTAGGAGTGATTCCCGAGCACAGAACCAGGAGTAACCCCGGAGCATTGCTAGATATGCCCCCTCCAAAAAGAACCAGGAGTTTCTGAGTATTACTAGATATGGTCCCCCCCAAAATGCCAAAAAAAAAGGGCTGGAGTTGATAGTGCAGCGGGGAGGGCGTTTGCCTTGCACGGGGCTGACCCGGGTTCGATTCCCAGCATCCCATTTGGGACCCCAAGCACTGCCAGGAGCAGTTCCCGAGTGCATGAGCCAGGAGGAACCCCTGTGCATCGCTGCGTGTGACCCAAAAAGCCAAAAAAAAAAGGTAGAAATGAAACTACATCGCCAGGCAAACCGTGTTCTTTCTCCTCCCAAGAATGTTTCACTGTGGAAACCGCCGATGTCCGGAGCTCGCCGGGCAGGTGGGAGGGAAGGGCCGAGATAGCGGCCTGGTCGGCTTGCCCGGTGTCCCTCCCACTTCCCTAATCTTCGGCCTTGACCCCTTGGCTCTCAGTTCCTGGGAGTGCCCGAATTTAAAAGGCGGGCGGCGGGGGCCTGGACACTCCAGATGGCCAGAAGAGGCCCGCCAGCCTGCCGGAGCTGGGGGGCGGGAGAGTGAGGGGGTGTGGGGTGGAGGCAGGCCACCTCGGGGGGCTTCGCGGGGCAGCTCGGTTGGCTCATGCGGGGGGATGGCCCTGAGAACAGGGGCCGCAGTGTGGCCACGCCAGCCACCTTCGCTCTGTGCCCAGTGGCCTCCTCTGTGGCACGCAGGCAGGACGCTCCTGTCTCCCAACTTCTCAGGGGTCGCTCAGAGTCACCGAGGCCACCCGTTGGGCCCCCCGGCGCCCGGCTCAGCGCCGAAGCCTCCCTCCGTTTCTAGGCCCAGAGCTGCGCGTTTCTCCTCCCTGGGATGCGCCTTGTCACGCTCTCACACAGGGGCGGGTCGCGTCCCTCCCCCGCACTGCCCCTCACTCCCGCCAGGCCATCTGGCGCCCAGCCACATCCTTGCCTGTTCCTTGGCCACTGCCCGCCCAGGGGCCGCCTCGGGGAAGGTCCAGGGCAGGGGTGGACCGCCCAGTCACAGGCCGGTGCTCTGGGGGGTAGAGAATGGACACTTGGACGTGGGGAACAGTGGCCACGCGCTGGGCTGGCCGCCTTGACCAAGGCAGGAGGAGGCGCCGTGGGCCCGTCTGCGGGGAGACTCTAAGGGCCGCGTGACCCCCGGCACCTGCCGTAGGCCTGGGCGGTGGGCGAGACGCCTCTTGCCCTCCGTGGACCCCACTTGGAGGAAGTGCTCCCTCTTCTGGGGGAGGGACCCCAGGCCTGTCCCTAGAACTTGGGACACGCCTCACCTGGCCCTTCTTGGTGGCTGCCCAAGCCTCGTGGTCTCCGTGGCTCCCTACAGTTCCCTGCATCCGACCTGCCAGCACATTCCCAGGCTCTGTCAGCCTCCAACGCGGGTCCAGATTGGCCCGTTCTCAAGCCTTCCTGGCACTCCCTCTGGGCCGAGCCGCTGCAGGGCCTCGGGGCCACCCCCTCACCCACACCCTCTCTGCCCTCCGTTGTCCCCGCTGAGGTCCGTGACCCCCCAGTCCTGAGAGAGACAGCATAACGTTGCCTGCAACTTCCCATCTTGCCCCACTCAGCGGCCCCTGGGCCTTTGCACGTGCCGGGTGCGCCCCCTGGAGTGCTGAGGGCCCAGATACGGCGCTTCCCAGCCTCTCTCCCCATCCAGTTTCACGTCCGTCCTGTGCCCCCATCCAGCCCCCACCCTGCTAGCCTGGTCAAGGGCCACAACCCTCTATTTAGGCAGCTTTTACCTGTGACCCTTCACCCCCTGGAGTGTCCCGGATGTCCGTCCACTGGCTGAGAAACACTGGTCGGATTTGTTGCCTTTGTTATTAAATTGTTTTTTATCCCCCCACCCCTTCCTTCTTTTTTGTTGTTGGAGGCACCATGCTTGCTCGTGGGGCCAGCGGTCGGCGTTGGCGTCAGGGGTCCTCGGGTGGCACAAGTGCCAGGCCGATCCTCTGCCCGAACTTTGCCCGGGCCCCGAGCGCTTGTCTCTTTGGGGCTCAGAGCTGACTCCGACTCGGTATCAGGGCCCACTCCCGGGGCACCGAGGACCACCTGGGGTGCTGGGGCTGGAACCCTGGTCAGCCACACGCGAGGCCCAGGCCCTCCCCGGGGTGCTCTCTCCCCAGCCTCTTCACTTGCTCTCTGCAGCCCCCCACGGGGAAGTCAGCTCCACAGGACCAGGCAGTGGCCTGGGGCTGACCTGCCCGTGAGGCCTGGAGCGGTGGGTGGCGCTCGGTCGGGGCAGGCTGGAGCCGCTGCAGGTGTCTCTGAGCAGGAGACGGTCCCTCTCTCGACGGGTCCGCAGGGAGACGCGCCACCGGCCCCTTCCCGTCCCCGTCTCTCGTGTCGGGGAGTCAGAGCTGCGTCCCGTCCACGGCTCTGCCCCCTCGCCCGGCCCCCGAGTGTGTGTCTGAGCGCTCGTCTCCGACCGGGCGTGCGGTGGTCCCCGAGGATCCGACCTTCTTGGTTGCCGGTTTCCCTTCATTTGCTTTCTGGGTCCCACCCGGTGTGATGCGATGCTCAGGGCCTCCTCCCGGCTCCGCACTCAGGAATCACTCCTGGCGGTGCTCAGGGGGACCCTCTGGGATGCTCGGGATCGAACCCGGGCCGGCCACGTGCCAGGCAGACGGTCTACCCGCCGTGCTGCCGCTCCAGCCCCGGTTTCCCTTTATTTGGATTCCGAATCCGCTGTCAGTTACCCGTGGGGAGGTGTCCCACAGGGATCTGCATTTCCGAGGTGTGGGTTCGGAGAGCCTGGGCCCAGGTCCGCATGTGGCGCCGGCCGGCGGGGGGCTGCCTCCGGGGGGCCCAGGTCTTGGCTCCTGGCTTGCCAGCCTCAGCTCTTTCTCCTCGCCCGCTCGCGCCAGGGCTGCGTGTCTTCCTTCTTGTCCCTGGGTCCTCTCCCCTGGCGTTGAGGTGGGTGTCTGCTTTGCAGCCCCGTCCTTTGGGGGAGAGGCGGCGTTGGGGGTGGGCCCCAGCCAGCGATGCTCAGGGCTTCCTCCTGGCTCTGTGCTCAGGAGTTTATACTCCCCGGGGGTGCTCAGGGGATTGAACCCGGGTCAGCGTGTGTGAACACCCTGCCTGCTACTAATGCGCCCACTGCAACAAAGTGTGTTAAAAAAAAACACACACACACCAAACGGAGCCACACCATTTGGGACTTTAAGACTTCAGTTAACGGATTGAATGATGCCTCCATTGTGAGGACCACCAGGAGGGCGGCCACTTGCACTGGCCTGGGGTGTTTGCCGCAGGGGTGGGGTGGCCTGTGTGAGGGTGCCCACCAAGGGCTGACTGTGCTCCCACTACGCTCCTCTGTGGGGCTCACAGAGCTGCCGGAAGGGGCTCAGCACCTGTGGGGCACCAGGAATTCGAACTCGAGACCCTAAGCCCCTGCCCATTCGGAGCGTTTCTTTTTTCTCCCTTTTCCGGTCACACCCGGTGATGCTCGGGGTTCCTCCTGGCTCTGCACTCAGGAATCCCTCCTGGCGGTGCTCGGGGACTCTATGGGATGCCGGGAATCGAACCCGGGTTGGCCGCGTGCGAGGCAAACGCCCTCCCCGCTGCACTTTCACTCCGGCCCCTGAGCATGTGTTTGTTCTTCGTGGATTCCTTCTCATTCTCCCCCTTTCCGCCTCGTTCACGGAGTCGAGCTTGTTCTCCCGGCCGAGTGCCGGCTGTGTGCTGGCGTCCTTCTCTCCCTCCCTGGGAGCGTGGCCAGCGGTCTGGCAGGTGAGGCCACGTCCTCTCCCCGGGATGGCCAGAAAGAGCCCCGAGTACCACGGCGGCCAGGTCAGTGCGAGCTGGACAGAGGGAGGCCCGGGCCAGGCTTTTCAGAGGAGTGGACTTCCGAGCTTCCCCCGAATATGTGTTTGGTCAGGCCAGGGTTTGGGGGTGTGGGTGGGTGGGGGGTCCTAGGGAGACGAGCAGAGTCCGCCGGGGGACCGGGGGTGGCCACAGTCATCTCAGGGCTGAACTCAGGAGCTGCAGAGCCTCAGGAGAGCTACCTGGCGCGTCGTGGAGAAACGCGTCCAGTGCTGGGAGAACGCGGTCCTACTAAGGGTCTGGGCCTTCCGGGAGGGGGCTGATGACCTGTGGGTGGCCAGGGAGTGGCGCTGGATTTGCCCCCTGCCAGGTTTGGGCCCTCCCGTCCCGTCCAGCCGCCTTGCTAGAGCGAGTCTCAGGTTTAGTTCTTTATTCGGTGTCGGTGTAGGGGGGCGGTCACTCCTGGCTCTGCACTCAGGGATCACTCCGGGCACTGATTCCTCGGGAGACTCTCTGGGATGTTGGGGATCAAACCCGGGTCGGCCACGGGCAGGGCAAGTACAGTAACCGTTGCACCGTGGCGCCAGCCCCAAGGGTTTTTGAAACGAAACAAAGAATGTGTGTGTGTGTGTGTGTGTGAGAGAGAGAGAGAGAGAGAGAGGGAGGGAGGGAGGGAGGCAGGCGTATCCATTTCAGAACCAAGTTGGGATTCCCCTTCTTGGGGGAGGCTGTGGGCCACCCCCAGACCCCCGGGGGCTTTCCTGTGGGATGGAGAAGGCTCTCTGCAGATTGCCAGACGACTTTGAGGCCTGGGCGGGCTCGGCCGGGCCGGCGGTTGGCAGGCATCCGCCCTGGTGTCGGGCACCTGCTCTGCTTGTGCCTTTTGCTTTCTGAGAGCTGCAGACAGTGAGCGGAAGCGAAACTTTCAGGTCCTCCCCCTCGCTGCCCCCAGCAGGGGCTGGGGCCGGTGGTGTCTTCCTTCCTCGAAGCCCGTTGCGCGTACGCCAGTGGGCGTGTGGGGCGAGTGTGGCGGGCGGGTCCCGGTTCCCCCAGCCCGTGTGGGTTCGCCTTCTCAGAAGGGTCGTCTGGCGGCAGTTTGCCCTGTGTCCGGCGTGGTGTTCTTGGCCTGTGAGGGCCGTGCTGGTGCAAAGGGAGCTTCACTTCTCTTGAGGGGCAGGTCACGCTGCTGGACCAGGGCAGTGCCGGCGCTGGGGAGAGAGCACGGCAGGCAGGCCGCTCGGCTTGCACACCCCGACCCAGCTTCAATCCCACAGGGACCCCCGAGCACCACCAGGAGTCATTCCTGAGCGCCGAGCCAGGGGTAAGCCCTGCCAGGTGTGGCCCAAAAAGGCTGAACACAACAACACAACAACAAAAGAAACCCCAGGGTAGTACCACATCTCCCTGCTGTCTCCTGGGGGGGATGCTGGGATTCAGGACTACTTTGGGGGGGGGTGAGGGTCCTTGATCCGTAGAACTTCCAGGCCCGCGTATGCAAATAGATGCAAACGACCCCCACCAGCCCCGCCCCCTCCCCGGGTGGGGGCACTTGGAGAAATGGGGGGGGGGCTAGCTTAGAGCTTAGTCCACAAGTAGACCGGCCAGCAAGTGTCGCGCACCTGTGGGTGCCTGGCCTTTGACAGCGACCTGGGATGTGGCCAGGCCCCGCCGTGGGCGAGCAGGTTTCTCCAATAGTGTTTATGTGGCTTTTTTTGAGCCTTTCTTTGTAGCTGCTCAGTTTTGCCCGGTTTTTATTTGAACATTTAAAAAATATGGTTTTTTAAGTTTATTGTTTTGGATTTGGGGCCATGCCGGGCAGTGGTGTTTGAGACTCTGTCTGCACTCAGGGCTCAGTCCTGGAGGGGATCAGGGGGCTGCTTGGGGTGTCAGGATCGAACCTGGGTGGGCCGTGTGCAAGGCAAATGCATGACCCGCAGGACTGTGGCTCCAGCCCCTATTTAGAAACTTCTTTTAAAGTATATGGGCTCCACCTGAGGCCACTCCTGGTGGTACTTAGCCCGGCCATCGGGTCCTTCTGGTTTGGCGTTCAGGCTGGTGGTGACCCCCCAGCAGGGCCTGTGCGGCTTTGTGGGACCCACCTTGGGGGACACGTCCGCCGCCCGGGAGACCCCCCACCCTGAGAAGCAGATGCAGGGTGCCCTTGAGGGACGCCTGCCTGGGGGTGGGCGTGGTGCGGCCCCCAAAGGTTTCCAGCTGGGTCTGTAGGCTGGGGTCAAAGGTCATCCCCTCCGTCCTCCCATGGGCTTTCCTCCTCTGTAAAGTGGAGGTCCGCATCCCGCCATGTGGACCATCCTTCTCCTGTCCGCCCTCCTGGTGGCCACTCTGGTACACTTGGCACCTCCAGCCCTGCCTGTGGTCCTTGTTTCCCCCAGGAATGCCCCATCCGTGGCGCGTGGATTGCCCCCACCCGGTTCCTCCTGGGGGGGCAGCCTCGGAAGGGGGAGCAGGCGGTGGGGGAGTTCGGCCGCGGTGCTGACCCTCTGCCAGGCCCCCACGCGTGTCCTCAGAGCCCTGTGTTTGCAGAGAGAGCTCCCTGGGGTCCTGCGCGCCCGAAGGGGTGGGGGTGTCTTCACGGCCGTGGCAGAGTCCGTGGCCTCGGTCCGCCCGAGTTTTGGCACAGATGGAAGGATCTGTGGAGACAGCAAGGCAGCTGGCCTGGCCAGGTAAGCTGACAATTACCCCCCCCCCCCCGCCCCCATTAAAGTTAATTGAGGTGTTATGGCACCCAGGGGCTGGATGGGGGTGGTGGCAGTTGGGCCCAGAAGTTGGAGGCGTCTTCCCCGCTTTTCGGGTTCAAGCCTCTGGGCATCCCTGTGTGGACACCTCCAGGCAGTGGACAGAGGGGGACCCTGTTCCCTTCGATGCACCCCACGCCCCCAGCCTTCCTGGGATGCAAGGGGCAGGCGAGATGGACGGGAGAGAGGCACAGGAGGGCTGGCCATGGGCGCTGACCAGGAGGGCTGGCCGGCCGAGCTGGCCAGGGGGAAGCGCCGCTGAGCAGAGCTGGAGGCCAGCGGCCCGTGCGTCATCCCTGCTCCTCCATCCCTCCTTTCTGCCTCGGTGTGGTCACCGTTGGGGGTTTGGTTTGGGGCCGTACCTGCGATGGACACTCAGAGATGGGGGGACGGGGTTTCGGACCACATTCAACCGGGCCCAGGCTTTCCCCTGCGCCCCGCCGCCATCTCTCTGCCCTTTGGGGAGCGTGAGTCCCGGCCGCGGTCCAAGGCGTGGGAAGGGTGGCCGTCGTTCCCGCGAGGGGGGCTGGTGGTCAGCCTCCCGGTCCCCGCCTCCCTGCAGCCTCCCTTCCGCCCCAGTGACGCGGGGGGTGTGGGCTCGCTGGGAATGGCCCTGGAGTCCACCCCGGCTAGCCCTGGCGGGCTGCCGCATCTTCGCCTGTTGGCTGACCTGGAGACCCTGACTGAGGCCAGGCTCCGTGCGGGCCGGTTTGCTTAAGGGATCAGGCTAGTCCGGACAGGGAAAGTGCCGAGTGACGCCAGAGCCTGGGGGAGGGGGCCCTCCCCCCCCACCCCCGGTTTCTGCCGGAGGGAAGTGTGTGTCTGTCTTCCTGACCAGACCTCCCTTAGCCCTAGCTCCCCGCGCCCACCACCTGCCGGGGAGTCTTGTGAGAGTTTGAGGGGCCGCTCCCCCGCCCCTGTTTTTTGCTGTTCTTTCTGGAGTGACGGGACCTTGCAGCCTGGGGTCTGGGGGGGGGGGCTTAGGCAGTTAGCCAGGGGCCCGCCCCTTTGCGTCCTGATGCTGGCATGCACGCGTGGCGATGTGCCCGAGAGGGTGGCACACGGCACACTTTGGTGGGGGGGGGGACCAGCCCCCACCCCTGCCTGTCCCCAGCCCACCTGCATGTGGGTTCCGGGGCGTGACCTCGGGGCTGTCACAGCCCCCCCCCCGGCCCCCTCCTTTTCCCGGGAGCTCCTGGAGTCTGGGCAGCCTGGCCCGGGAGGGAGAGGGGCCTGCCGCTGACCAGCTGACCAGCCGGGCCTCTCCTCGGGCCCCCCCGCCGCCTCTGTTTACTCAGCGCCCTGCAGTCAATGACCCAGCGTGTGAAACGGCCACTTTGTTGGACATTCCAGCTATTTCCTTTGGACCCGTGCCTGCCGGTGGGGTGTGTTACTGGGTCAAAGGCAGGGCCAGGGTGTCTGGTGTTTCCCAGTGTCTCCCGGGTGCTCCTGGACGCTGTCTCTCTGTCCCTGCTCTGGCCCGTGCGTTGAATGGGCACCTGCTGTTTGCAGGGGAGTCCCGGGGGCCCGCCGTGGCCGCCACCCTGGCCCGGGCGGGGGAGGCACTCGGGAGTCGGGGAAGCGGGCAGAGCAGGTGCCGCTGGACAGGGCGCAGGGCTGGGGGAGCACAGATTTGACCCTGGGGGACAGAGGGGCGGGCACCCCTTTAGACGGGGGGGGGGGGGCAGGGCGCAGTAACTCTGGCGGCAGTGCTGCAAGGGTGAGAACTCCCGTGGCACCTCCCAGACCTGGAACGCTTAAGGGTTGGGGAAATGGGGTGGGGCTTGCCGTCTGAGGGGCGGAGGGGTGCATTGTCCCAGAGCAGTTGGGTTACAGCCATGTGGCCCCAGCGTGAGTCGCCACCCCCCTCCTGTTGGAAGAGCTGGCCAGGTTGAAGCCCAGAGAGACTGTGCATCTTCCTTGAGGCCGCACAGCTCCAGGGGCTGTGCAGAGCTGGGGCCCGGCCGTTTGGGAGTTAGTTGGGAGAAGGGCAGGTCTGGGGGCCTCAGCGCTGCCCCTGGGTGTTGGTCGCTGGTCCCCTCCTCACTGCACAGGGCCGCGGTGCCCCGGGAGAAGAGCCCCAGCCGGCTCGGCCCGCGCCAGCACCCGTCTCCCCAGACCTGAGCGTCAGTGCGGGAGGCTGGGGGGGACGGCCCGAGCACTGGCTCTGCAGAGCCCCTGACCGCTCTGACGACCGCGTGATGCCACCCCAAGCACTGAGCCAGGGGTCGCAGCACTGGCCTGCCCAGCCCCACCCGAAGGAAGAGACAGCGAGGCCCCTGGAAGCCTGAGAGGGAGAGTGAGCTCTGCGAGCAGCTACCCCCCCCTGCACCCCCACGGGTAGCCCCAGGCTGGTCCCCACCCTCACCGCTCATGCTTCTGCCCCCCCCCCATGCCCCCGACCCCGGCACCCCGCCTCGAGAGGGGGACGGGCCAGGAGCTGGTGGCCAGTCACACCGCCTCGGGGGACAGGACCAGGGGACTTGCTGCACCCGAGGAAGGGACACTCAGGGAAGAGAGCGAGGCCCAAGGACAAACAATCTAGAACAAACAACTGCGGCTGCGGCCCGAGGACATGGCTGGTGTGTGACCTGCCGCAGACACATGTCCTCCGGGTGGGCTGGGCGGGGACTGCGTGCAGTCTCTGGGCCTTGGGCGGCAGAACCGAGCGCCCGCTCTCGTAGCACTGGAGCTCTGTCCTCCCGCTGCTCATCGATTTGCCCGAGCGGGCGCCAGTGACGTCTCCATGGTGAGACTTGCTGTTACTGTGTCTGGCATCTCGAATACGCCACGGGGAGCTTGCCAGGCTCTGCCGTGTGGACGGGATACTCTCGGTGGCTTGCCGGGCTCTCCGAGAGGGGCGGAGGAATCGAACGTGGGTCAGCCGCCTGCAACGCAACGCCCTACCCGCTGTGTATCGCTCCAGCCCGCTCTTGTTTTTTTAAAAAAAAAAAAGGGAAAGCCACCAAAAATAGGGCCCCTTGTCTTTTCCACATTTGCCACGGAAAACGGCTTTTCTGGAGAAATGGCTCCCGTGGCAGGAGGATGCCGTCGGGGGCTGGCGCGTTTGTGAAGGGCCTGGGGGAGGGGGCGGCTTCCCCCAGAAAGAGGGGGCTTCAGCTGAGACCAGAAGGCCACCGCCTCCAACGGCCCTGGGGTCATATGGAGGGATGTTCGCGCTCACGGGTGTGGAGGGGAAAGAGTTAGAGAGTGAGGGGCAGCGTGGGGAGGGGGCTGAGGGTTTCTGCTGTTACTCTAGGGCCGGGCCACACGGGGTGGGGTGGGGGGTGCCGAGCTCAGGACCACTCCTGGCGGTGCTCGGAGGGCCCCAGGGGATGCCGGGGGATTGAACCCGGGTGGGCTTCATGCGAGGCAGACGCCCTCCCCGCGGTCCTGGCTCCCTGGCCGGCCAACGTTTGTTCTTCACTTTGTGAGTAGTCAGATTTGTGGAACTCTCAGCTTCCTTCCCCTGCAGCGGGATTGTGGTGTGTGGGTCAGACACAGGGACCCCCACGCAGGCCACTCTGAGCTCAGCCCCTCTGCCGAGATCTTGCCCGATCTCAGGGCCAAGACTCAGCCCCTCACTGATGCATGGTCACGATCACGATCACGGCTCCCCGCCTTCCGGCGTCATCCCGTGTGCGGGGGAGCGTTCAGAGTTGCTCTCTGCAGATCTCCGAGACGTAGTGTGTATTGCGTGCGTGTATTTTGTGTTGGGGAGGGGGGCCCTCCTAAACCATATTCAGGGGCCACTGGGCTGTGCTCAGGGGACGTGCAGTGCCGGGGCTCAAACTCAGGGCCTCGGGCGTCCACAGAGCTCAGGGCCTCCGGCACTTTGAGTGGTCCCTAGGGCCCCGGTGGTTTCCTCGGTGTTTTGGTTGGGGAGAGGGGCACCTTCCGAGCAGGGGCCCCTGCAGGCAGACCTTGGCCAGCCCGGACAGTGACTCCTGGTGGAGCCTCAGGGGGCTGGAGAGGACCCAGGGTACCCGGCGGTGCTGGGGCCCTTCAGGGGCTTCCTCCGGCCGGCCCCGGCGGTGCTCAGGAGTCGAACCAGCACACAGAGCCGGCTCCTGGGCCGCCGTGCTCTCGCAGGCCTGGAACTGGACTCTTTCCCCCGGCTCCCGCCCACAAGGGCGTCCGTGCGTCTCGGGGCTGCTGTGCCACTCTGGTAGCGCCAGGCAGCCGACGGTGTGCAGCCAAGGGCAGGGTTTTCGTCTCGTTTGGGCTGCGCACCGGTCTGGTGTGTGCGGCTGGGATCTGGTCCCCGACCCCTACAATGTGCAGTGTATGAGGGGGGTGTGTGTGTGTGTGCGCGCGCACGTGTGCGTGTGTGCTTGTGAGTGCGTGTAAAGCGGCCCATGCCTGCATTCCCTTCCGTGAGCGAACTCGGGGATCTCTCCTGGCCGTGCTCATCCCTCCGGCCCCCACCTCCGCTTTTTCCTCCTCCCCTTTCTTCGCGCAAGAGGTGCCGGAACAAACAGGCGGACTGGGTCGGGGTGTTCAGACCTCAACAGGGGGCGGAGCCACCGTGAGGTCCCCTGCCGACGCTGCGCAGCCTGGCCGTGGTCCCCGGTGCCCCGCGCCCTGGGGAGCCCCTGCGGACTGCCGGCGGTGGCCCAGGAAACCAACCCAAGCGAAGCCGCAGGGGCAGGAGCTGCGGAGCAGAGCGAGAGCCCGCTGTGTGCCCAGGGCCTCCTGGCCAGGCCTCCCTCTGCCCCTCCCAGCGGGGCCGGCCGTGGCTCTCCTCTAGTCGGGCCCCCTGGAGCTGGGGGGCGGGGGGCGGGAGCGTGTCTGCGGTCGGTTCTGTGTGCGGCCTGGGAATGTGCTAGAGAAGAGGGGTGCTGAGACACGCGGGCCTGGGTCCCGGGAGGGCAGCCGGCCGAGGCGGAGGCCGGGGGTGGGGACGTCAGCGCTATCGTTATATTTGTTTATTTTTGGTTTGTGGGGGGGTCATGCCTGGCGGTGCCCAGGGGTTACTTCTGGCTCTGTGCTCAGGGGTGTGTGTGTGTGTGTGTGTGAAGCAAGGGAAGGCCCCTGCATGCATTCTCCTGCCATAAAAAACACCAGAGTCACGCCCAGCATTGCTCCGGGGACCCTATGGGATGCCGAGGTTGAACCCAGCCAGATCAGCGGCGTGCAAGGCCAGAGCCCTCTCCCTGCTGTGCTCTGGCTCCGGCCCCAAAGTGGGCAACCCTGTCTCTGCCATGAATCCAGACCCTCCCAAGGACAGGAAAACCCCCTCAGAGCCCCTGGCGCTCCGTGTCCACACCGCACGGTTGCCAGCGGCCAACTCACGGGTCCACCTCGCTCTCACAGACAGATGCGTCAACGCACTCTGACACACGCACACACGACACACATGCGCACCTGTACACCAGAAACATGTTCATTTTGCACACCCAGTGGGCTCCTGCCCGCTTCGTGCATGGGGGTCACCCCCAATGGTGCCCCGGCAAGTGTGGGTGCTGGAGATGAGCTTGGGCCTCCCATGTGGCAGCCCACGCTCCCTGGTTCCGTGGATGACCAGCCCCTCCCCACAAGCCCACGTCGGCCTATTTGCTGCACCTCTTCTTGCGCAGAGAGGGGAGGATGGAAGTGTAGGCGGTGGCCAGAGAGAGTCCAGCACCCAGGGGACTTGTGCTGCAGGTGGCCAAACTGGGTTCAATCCCTGGCACCCATGTGGTCCCCTGAGCAACGCTGGGGGTGACCCCTGAGCTTGCTTGAGGAGGAATACGTGCACGGGCCTTTCGCTCTTGGCTTTACACACGCACACGCGGGCACACACACACACACACACACACACACACACACACACACCCCTTGAACACTGCGCAGTGCAGGGGCTAGGAACCCAGACCCTTGAATTTCACCACGGCCGTTACCTTGGTATCCACCGGGGCTGAGTTCAGGGACACCCACCCCGTGGCGACTGGGTTGCTGGGCACAGAGCAGAGCCCGCGTGTTCGTGGCCCTGAGCAGCTGGAGCCCGAGTGTTGTTCAGGAGGCTTGTGTATACTCCCACGAACTTGTCCTGTGACCGAGGAAGCACACGCACGCATGTACGTGTGCACGCTGACGCCCCGTCATACCCGCCCGGTAAAAGTGACACTTAGGACAGACGGCTGGAGTGGAAAGTCGAACAGTGAAAAGTGCGATGTGATGGGGCCCGGAGTGATGGTTCAGCAGGGAGGGTGTTTGCCCGGGTTCGATCCCCAGCATCCCGCAGCGTCCCCTGAGCACCACCAGGAGCGGTTCCCGAATGCAGAGCCAGGCGGAACCCCTGAGCAGGCCTGGCCCAAAAAGACACACACACAAAGTGAGGTTTGGAGAGCGTTCTTTATCTGGGGGCCCCGCGATAGTACAGCGGGGAGGGCGCTTGCCTGGCGCCTGGCTGACCTGGGTTTGGTCCGCGGCGTCCCCAGTGGCCCCTGGAGTGCCGCCAGGAGAGACCCCTGCGTGCAGAGCTGAGAGTGAGGGCTGAGTTCAGCCAGGCTGTGGCTCTTCCTCAAAAAAAAACAAAAACAAGCCAAAAACCCCAGAAGTATTTCCCACATCGTGCCCTGTAGAGATGCATGTCTCTGCTGTGGGTCGTCCTGCGAGAGCTGACTCCAGCCTCTCCGTCCTGTCACAGCGGGGTCACCAGACAGGTCTCCAGGCGCCCCCTGGGTCACACGTCGCCTCTGATGGAGAGCCACTGGGTGGGAATGGAGATTGAAGGAGGCGAGGCCACCCACGGGCCCCGGTGTCACCCTAAGTCAGAGTCACAGCCACAGCCTGTCCTTACCTGTCCCTTCCATTATCCCTGCTGAGTCACACTGGCCGCTCTGTGCCTCAGGGCCTTTGCACCTGTTCTCCCCGACGTTGGCTCTGTTCCTTCTCCTCAGGACCCTTCCTCCTCCTCGTCGGTCCTTCTGTCTGACGGCGCACACGGTGCCACCTCCCGCCACGCTCTGCCACCCTGCACGCCCTTGGCCTGGACACGTCCACCCTCTCCTCTTCGTGCCCGTGGGCTGCGGTAGCCTGCTGTCCCCATGGCTCAGCATGGGGTGCTCTGTGCGTGGAAGGAAGCCAGCCGGCCCCTGGCCCGGGAACTGCTGGTTCCCCAGACTTGCCTCTGGGCCTGGCACCGGCCTGATCGCCCATGTGCCCCCCCACCCCCCATTTGTTGGCAGGGAGGAGGAAGAGGACGTGACCAGGGCAAGAGCCGGACCTCGCTAGGGAAGGGGAGGGCAGGCGTGTGCTGGGGGGGGGAGGGCCCCCTGCTCCCCACTGTGGAGGGGCCCCAGGCTGGGCCGGCTGACTGGGCCCCGGGAGCCGTTTTCTCTCTGCTGCGGACGTGCTCTGGGCATGGGTTGGGCACCTTCAGGCCGTGCTGGGCGTGAGGGTCCCCGTCTGCCAGGTGCCGGGAGCGAGTCCAGGCGCTGCTGTTCTCACGGTCACTCCCCACCCTTTTCTGGCCCAGGCCAGGCCGCAACAACACCTCATGGTGGTGGTGGTGAGCGGGGGGTGGGGGGGCCAGGGGCCTCACTCCCAGCCCGGCTGTCCGCCCGCGGCCACTGTCCACCCATGCCGCCTCTGGCTGGGTCACCGGGCTGCCTTTCCGGATCCTTCCAGACACCAGTGGGAGCTGGACGCCCCGTGCTGTGTCCGTAAACAGGATTCCTGTCTGCAGCCCAGCTCAGGGCTGACCTCCCTGCGGGCTCCCAGAAACCGCCAGTTCTCAGCTTGCTGGGGTGGGGCATTCCTCCAGGGCCGGTGCCGGAGGGGCGGGGGGAGGGGAGGAGGGGCGCGAGGAACGCTGTGGCCGCCAGATAGGGTTCGAGCCCCTGTGTGGGCCGACCTGTGCCCCGGACTTGTCTCTGCCCTGAGCCTCCCTGGAAAGCACCTTCCTTCCTCCCGGGGGTGGCTGGACGCCTGCCCAGGGTGGCCGGGGAAGCAAGTGTCGCGCATGCAGAGGCCTCGGCTTGTGGCTCAGGCCTGTGGTGTGGCCTCCTGGCGGTGCTGGGGCTGGAGGAGGCAGCCCGGGGGTCCTGCCAGCCCTCCAGCTCGGTCCCAGCAGCTGGGACCCGGGTCGGCATGACACGCCCCGGGCGGAAGGGTGTTGGCAAGCACAGGTGGGACCGGGTGTGATTCGCGACCTTCTGGGGGCAGCCCGGGCGGTTCGGAGCCGGCGTGGGGACGGGACCGTTGGTAGGAGATAGGAGTCAAGTGGCCACGCCCCGCCGACTCGGGCCAGCGCCTCAGTCGGTTCCGGAAGCGGCAGGAGGAAGCGAGGAAGCGAGGAGCATCTGAGGACACTTGGGGGAAGCCCAGCGGGTCATCGGGTGGGTCCTCCTCCTCCTCGCAGAAATGCTGAGCAAAGGAAGGGGCTCCCCGCTTCTGCGGCGCCAGATGGTCAGCTGACCAAGGGGGTGGGGGCGGGGCGGGGCGGGGCGGGGAGAGAGGGAGGAAGGAAGGCAGGGAGGAGGGCACGGGAATCTGATGGTAAACATGAACTTTCCCTGCTGCCCTCGGGCGCAGCTGTCACTGGGAGCAGGGCACCTGTGTGCCTGGGCGTGCCTGTCTGGGGCCTGGCACATCCGTGGCTCCTCCTCCCCGCCCCCCACACAACCCCAGAGGCAAGTAGCACGGTCCTCAAGGTTTCAGGGCAGCAGTAAATGTGTGTTAATTTTATTCACTTCGCTTTTTGGGTCACACCCGGCGATGCTCGGGGCTTCCTCCTGGCTCTGCACTCAGGAATGACTCCTGGCGGTGCTCTGGGGGGGGACCGATGGGATGCTGGGAATCGAACCCGGGTCGGCCGTGTGCAGGGCAAACGCCCTCCCTGCTGTGCTACGGCTCCAGCCCCAGTAAGTGCGTTTTGAAGAAAGGACAGGACAGCTGCCTCTGAAGGGCAGGGAGCACCCACCCCCCAGCCTCACCCCTGCGCCCTCCCTCTGGACGGAAGGATGACCGCCAACGTGTCCTTGCACACACAGCCGTGCCCACTGTCTCACCCTCAGCGCTGCCCTTGTCCCCGTTCATTCATTCATTCATCATCCTGTTATTCGTCAATTGCCTCAAGCAGGCCCCAGTAACGTCTCCTTCATCCTAGCCCTGAGATTATATTCAAGGCTCCTTAGGAGAATGAGACCCATCATTGTTACTGGTATTTGGCATATTGGGTACGCCACGGGGAGTTTGCCAGACTCTGCCGTGGGGGCAGGCTACATTCGGTAGCCTGCCAGTTTGTCCGAAGTAGGAATGAGAGAATAAGATGTCATAAAAAAAAGTTCTGATAAGATGTCGCGCGGCCGCAAATGTGGCTGCGCGCTTCCGGGATCTGGATTTTATAGTCTCTGAGTCTTGGCCACTGATGGGATTACACGGCGCCAGGGGGCCAGGTGGTGGTGTGACCCCTGCCTACTGGAATTTGGAGGATCTGGGTGGAAGATGCTCGACTCCAATTCGAGTAGGCTTGGAGATCTCGGCCCCGGAACCCGCGTGGCTTTGTCCCTCTGCCAGTACCTTCATGTGTGCGGAGAGTGGTCTCAGCATGGTGGTGGCTGGTCCTGGAGGTCTTCGGCTGCCGGAGCCCCGGTCGGGGCGGGGAGGAAGGCTCAACCCGCTCCCCTCCAAGGGGCCCCGGGAAGGAACACCCAGGTGCGGGGGCCAAGGGGCCCCGGGAAGGAACACCCAGGTGCGGGGGCAGGAGACTGCACTGGTCTCGTCCGGGAGCTGGATTTTATAGTCTCTGAGTCTTGTCCCCGTTGTGCCCAATTAACTGGAGCAGGATTGGGACCAACGACTGTGATTGGCTGAAAGACGGCCAGCACAGGGTCACGTACTCTGTTGTGATTGACTGAGGGGAACCCTGCACGTGGGTCCTTCACTCGGACTGGCCATGCCGATCAGCCCTGCTCACCCTGGGAAGTTAATTCTGTGTGTGTGTGTGTGTGTGTGTGTGTGGTGTGTGAGGGTAGATGAAGGCGTGTTGATCAGCAAGGGCCAAAGTCCCCCCACGATGGCGGCAAAGTGAAGGACCCATGTGCAGGGTTCCCCTCAGCCAGTCACAGAGTCGTTGGTCCACGTGCAGGTTTCTCATCAGCCAACCTGAAGGCCTGGATGGCTTTGCCTGTGAAGTGAGCCGCCCTCCCAGAATCAGCAGGAGGTTTGGAGCACAGGATGAGAAGGGCGCCGGAGAATGGGCCAGAGGACCGGGCGATGTACACCCATGCAGGGTGGGGCGCCGCCGTCTGTCCCACCTACAATTTAAGAGTGTTTCTTGAGCACCTACTATGCGCCGGGCTAAGATAGGGCTGTTCACAGCACGGGGGAGCAGGAGGGTGAATCCCGTGAGGTCCCTGTCCTGCTCCAGTTAATTGGGTCGGTTGCAGATGGTCGGAAATCAAAACGGGGCTTTACCTGGCCAGCCTGGCTCTAGGCCACGGGCCCTAGCAGGAAGCCCACCTGGGGGCCTGCACCCTTCTAAAGGAAGCCAGGACGGAGGGGGGGACAGGAAGGCCTCGTGCATTTCGCCCTGGCCACAAAATCACTGGTCGAGGTGACATTCTGTCTGTTTAAAAAACAAGTCAAGTAGGAAATCAATGCTGGCAGGAAGGTGTGGCCCGGACTTTGTTTACCCAATGGTCTGGTTACCTGCTGAGCTGGGGGGGGGGGGGGACAGGCAAAGCCGAGGACCTTGGGGACGCCCTCTGAGGACCTGTAGGGACCAGGGCTGGCTTGACCTGGGAGTGAGAGGGAGGGTTTGGGGTGTGGGGTTTGAGTCAGGGGCTTTGCCCAGCTCTGGTGATGGCCGTTAGCGTCCCCTGCGGTCATGGGGGTGGAACCCAGGTCCCCACCGGCAGCCCTGGGTGCTGTTTTCCGGTCGAGGAAGAAGGCTTCCCCACGGCAGCGTGTCTAGGCTGAGTTTTGCGGGGGGCAGAGCAGTCTGTTAAGGCCCAGCGCCTTGCCTGGAGGGCATCTCGCAAGAGGGTGTCCCCAGAGGACCTTAGTTTGAAGGGCTGGACCTCGGTCTTCCTGAATTTTCTTGCCGGAGACCTTGCCTGGGGCATGCTTGTCGGACATGCTTTGGCCTGAACACCTGAGTTGACATGGGCAGGAGTGGTTGTGGAAGACACGGAACGGAACGGGGTGTCCGTTGGGTGCCCATGCGCCCCAGCGCAGGTGGGCTCCTAGAGGGAGCTAGTGAAGGCCTGTACCCAGGTGAGAGGAACAGTCAGGTGATGCGTTTTCTAGGACCGGCGTCCTCCGAGCAGGAGACCCGGCCTGCGGGTAGATTTTCTCTGCAGCCAGTGTTCAGCGTCACACAGCAGAAAAGAGAAGTACAGGGAGCCAAAGTACAAGGAGCTCTTTCCCCGCGATCAGATTGGCAGGGACCGTGGCTGGGGCCGGGACTCTCCTTGTAGCTCATCAGGTGGCGTATGGGTTGACGCGGCCCCTGCGCAGGGCACCGACTGCATCTCAAGGCCGTGACCCCTGCTGCTGAGCTGGTTCAGGTGCACGGAGTCGTGGCCCAAACACGCGCGCTTGCGTGTGCTTCCCGTGCTCCCTGTCTGTCTGCCTGCCACATGGTTGGCCTGTGAGGTCAGCCCAGCCTCTGATCAGCAGGGGGTGGATGAAATGAAGTCAGATCTCCAGTGGAATCCAGGCAGAACAAAGGAGGAGGAGACTGTTGAAGGCAGTGCGAGGAAGGAACGTTCTTGAGTTTCTTGAAGACTATTATTATGAGAGAGAGAGAGAGAGAGAGAGAGAGAGAGAGGCGAGTGCGTGGGACATGCCTCCTCCCACTGGATGGCAGAAAACCACATTTATTTTGGCTACCTGTGCGTAAAGTTATGTGCTTGAAGGATGCCCAGGAGACCGTTTATCCTTAAAGAGGAGAGAATTTGGGTCCAGGGCTGGGGCCAGGGTCATGGCTGGTCACGTCAACCTTTCATTCAGGAGAAAGGAAGTGAAGCTGCAGGAACAGAACAGATCAGGGTTCACTGGTCAGGAGCACTTTAAGTGAGAAGCGAAAAAGCCACATAAGAAAGAAAGCGGGGGGCGTCAGAGAGACCTCTTGGAAAAGCCACTGGTCAGGAGCACTTTAAGTGAGAAGCGAAAAAGCCAAGTAAGAAAGTGGGGGCCAGGCAAGAGCAATAGCACAGCGGGAAGGGCGTTTGCCTCGCACGCGGCTGACCCGGGTTTGATTCCCAGCATCCCATAGGGTCCCCTGAGCACTGCCAGGAGTCACTCCTGAGTGCAGAGCCAGGAGTGATCCCTGTGCAAGCAGGCAAGCCAGTGGAGGGGAGGCGTCAGAGAGGCCTCTTGGAGAAGCAGGAGAGGCGCTGTATGTGCCGGCCCCGGGGAAGAGCGCACCGGATGTTGGACTTGGCGCTTCTGCCCATCGGGTGGGGGACGAGACCTCTGGGTCCGAGAAGGAAGACGTCACCGTCTCTCATCTGGGATCTTTGGAAACAGTTTCCCCTCCCCCCCCAAATCCGTGACTCCTTGGTCTCAAAGAGAGACAGTGACCTGGGTGGGCAGAGGGGGGTGATGTGGATGGGTGCTGGGTGGTTGCAAGGGGAAGGGGCAGGAGGGCGGGGGATGGGTGCGAGGGCTGCGGGGAGCCGGATGGAGGGGTCCGCGGGTGGACGAGGCAACGAACAGCTGTGGGAGCTCATCGTCGGGGCCGGATATTCACCGTGGACGCGGGCAGGAGTCCAGGCTGGTGGGGAGGCAGGCGGGGACCCAGGAGGCTCTTAACACGGAGAGGGGCTAAGAAGCCGCCCTGAGGGGTCCGACCAGGGCCGGGCCCCTGAAAGGTCTGGGAGAGGGACGTCTGGTTCGCGTTCCTGCGGAGTGACCCCTGCGTGCGTTCTGGGCAGATTCCCTCCGGACCAGAAGCCGTGTATCATTCCCCGGCCCCCCACCCCTCCCCCCCAGCTGAATCCCCTTTGCTCCGCACCTGAGGGGTTAGGAGTGGTGTGAAACCCCTTCAAGCTACCTGCATTCTCTCTCCTCTGCTCCAGGGTCACTTTCTCTCTCCGGAGGGAGGGGGGCTGTGTCTTGAGTTCCCAGCCCGGAGAGGCAGGACCTTTGTCCTCCGAGGGGGGGGCTTTCTTTGTTTCTGGAAGTTTCCTCGCTAAGTCTCTTTCATTGTGTTGGCCCATTGAAGTTTACTTTTCAGAGATCTTGGTTCCAAGAAGGGCTTTTATCTCTGGGTATGTCCAGAATAATCACAGCTCTGGGGAACTTCCTTGATATCCCTTTCTCGCTTCTTCTTTAAGCCCAGAGCCTTTACGTCTTGGCCACCACAGTCAGTCATTTTTCTTTAGATTTATTTTTCTTTTTCTTCAATCATATTGTTATGGAGCCGCACCCTTCGTTGCTGGGGATCAAGCCTGGGGCCAGGCACGTGCTCTGCTGCTTGAGTGACCTCCTCACCTCCCCCTATCTGAGCCATCTGGGATGGGGGGGCTGGTCCATCTCCTGCAGCACTTGGGGGCCACTCCTGGCTCGATGCTCGTAGGTCACTCCTGGTGGTGCTTGGGAAACCATATGTGGTGCAGGGATTGACCTGGGGTTGCCTTGTGCAGTGCAAGTGCCCTAGCCCTTGTACTCTTTCTCCAGCCCCAGTTCACCCTTTTTCAGCGGTGCCTACTAGTCCCACAGCTTCGCATTGTTGAGTTCCCTCTCGCTTTCTGGTTTGAAGTACTCAGGACAGACATATACACACACTTGGTGCTCAGGGCTCACTCATGGCTCTGCACTCAGGAGTAACCCCCAGCAGTGCTCGAGGGACCCTGTGGGATGTTGGGGGTCGACCTGCGTCAGCCGTGTGCAAGGCAGGCATCTCCTCGCTTTTGTCTTAGTTGCTGTGCTTGTTGGGGGTCGGAGCGAGGGAGGCTCAGACGCTCACACCCCTTTCACAGAGGGTGGAGGGACTCAGGGGTCCTTGTGCTGCTCTCACGCGCCTGGTTGTGGTGTGCGGCTTGAAAATCCCTCGAGCTTCTGGTAACCAGAGACATCCAGGCTGCCGGGATCCCACTCAGTGCGTGTGGGACCCCCGGGGTTTGAACTCCCCACCACGTGCTTCCAAGGCAGCTGCTGGAAGGCCCCGTGCTCTGCCCGCACCTGGTGAGACGCAGAAGGAGAGAAGCATCACCCCTTCCTATGTGTGTGTGGGGGGGATATTGCTGGGCCGAGGCACACAGACTCCAGGGCCCAGTTGCCCCGACTTTGTCTTGGATTCTGGGGTTTACCTGACGCTGCAGGACGCTGGCCGGCCTGCCAAGCTCTGTGCTGGGCACTGCCCTTCGGAGAGAGAGGAATCAGTTAGCACCGCAGAATTCAGGGGGGTCACAGGGCGGGTCCCCTCCCTGCTGAGAGGACATTGCAGTGAGGTGAGGCAGATTAGCCGCAGGGGGCAACGGTGGGAGAGGAAGGTGGGGGGGAGGGCCGAAGTGAGGAGGGCGGTGGGCATGGGTGGGGCCGGCGGAGGGTGATGGTGGCGAAAGTGCTCGTCCCTGCCCCAGGGCTGGGGCTGGGGAGGAAGTGGAGAGCCAGGGGAGCACCAGGAAGGAGGCCGGTCCCCAGAGAACCCTTCCTCGGGGGCTGGGTGGGAGCAGAGGCCGGTCTGGCTCACAGACCACCCTCGGGGATTCCCTTACTAGCCGGAGGCCTCGGGTTCGATCTCTGGCACTGCACCCCCATCTCCCCGCGGGCTTACACAGACGGACACACAAAAGACGTGCCTGGGCCAGGAGGGAGGTGCCCGGGGACCTGGACCCCCCCCACCGCCTCCCGCTGAGCCCCCGCCTGTGCCTTGTGGCAGGACTGGAACGTCACGTGGAACACCAGCAACCCCGACTTCACCAAGTGCTTCCAGAACACGGCTCTGGCCTGGGCGCCCTGCCTCTACCTCTGGGCCTGCTTCCCCTGCTACTTCCTCTACCTGTCCCGCCACGACCGCGGCTACATCCAGATGACGCACCTCAACAAGGCCAAAACCGTGAGTCCCGCGGGAGGCCCGGCGCGGGCAGGGGGTCGAGCCACACCACCAGCAACGTCGCTTCTGCCGGATGGGCCCCAGGAGCTCGGTTTGGGGGGTTCTGGGGGGGGGAGGCCGCGGGAAATGAAGCCGTGGCGGCTGGGCTCGAACATAGACAGACCGGGACGCGGCCTGACTGGCTCTCGGCCAGCAGCCAGCGTCG
The DNA here is from genome assembly GCF_029834395.1 of Sorex fumeus. Taxonomy (NCBI): domain Eukaryota; kingdom Metazoa; phylum Chordata; class Mammalia; order Eulipotyphla; family Soricidae; genus Sorex; species Sorex fumeus. The sequence goes on along the minus strand of NW_026606159.1, from coordinate 1,329,771 downwards.
CGGCCGCCCGGAGCCCCAGTGTCCCCAGCCACTGCTCACGGGGCCAGTGACAGACCTGCTTTGTGAGTGTGTGCAGGGCAGAATCGGGTCTTCCCTCCTACACATGCTCTGTGTGTGTGTGTGTGTGTGTGTGTGTGTGTGTGTGTGTGTGGGCCCACACCCAGCCATACTCAGAGGGAACTCCTGACTCAGCACTCAGGAAACCCCTTCTGGTGGGCCCCGGGGGCGTGGTGCGGTGTGTGCATGTGTGTATGTGTGTGTGCCTTTGTGTGTGCTTGTGTATGTATGCGTGTGTTGTGTGTGTGTGCGTGTCCTCCTGTGAATGCACGTGTGTGTATGTGCATGAGTGTATGTGTCCCCATGTGTGCGTGTGTCCAGGTGTGTCGGGAGCCGGTGCCTCTGAGCTGCGCTGTGTGTGTATGTGTGCTGTGTGTGTTCGTGTTGTGTGTTGTGTGCGCGCATCTGAATGTATTCGTGTGTTGTGTGTGCGTATGTGTAGTGCATGTTCCCGCGTGTGCATGTGTGTATGTGGGCGTGTGTATGTGTCCCTGTGTGTGTTGCGTGTATGTGTGTGTGCCCACGCGTGTGTGTATGTGTGCCTGTGTGTGTCCCCATGCGTGTGCGTGTGTGTGTGTGTGTGTGTGTGCGTGTGCCCGCCTGTGCCGCGACCCCCGTGCCCCTGAGCCGCCCGTGTCTCCGCAGGCCCTGGGGCTCCTTCTGTGGCTGGTGTGCTGGGCCGACCTCTTCTACGCCTTCTGGGAAAGAAGCGTGGGCAGGGCCCCGGCCCCTGTGCTCCTGGTCAGCCCGACCCTCCTGGGCATCACCATGGTAAGTGGACGCCGGGCCCAGACCCTGCCCCCGCCACACGCGTGGTGCTGGGACGGAGAAAATCCAGAAGCTCCCCTGGACGCTGCTTCCCACGAGCCTGGGCCGCAGGCTGGACCCGGGGTGTGTGCTGGCCTGCGGGCCACAGTGGCCACGCAGCCCTCCGGCCAGCCCTCCCCTCCGTGGTGCCATTTCCTCCACTTCCTTGTGTTCACTGCCTGGGAGCCAGAGGCCCTGGAGGGTCCGTGGTGTAGGGGGCAGGAGGCAAGGGCCAGCAGGAAGAAATGCCCGGCTTGGGGGGTGGGTCAGGGGAGTGGCCGGGGCAGTGGCTTTGCTTCCTTGGGGCTGAGCTCCGGGAATCGAGCGCATCTAGAAACTGGATTCATGTGATCCTGCATCCTCTGAGTCAGGCCCTGCTGCGCCCCCGGTTTCACTGGTGAAGAGACAAAGGCACAGAGAGGTGACGGGCGCTGTTCAGGGTCACACAGCAGCCCCCAGCCGAGGCCGCGGTCCCGTGCCCACAGCCACGTGCCCTGACAGGAGGCTCTTCCCTGTGGCGTCTCTGGGTCCCCAGGGAAGCCTAGAAAGTTCTTAACAAGTGTAACGTATTTGGTTTAGTTTGGGGGCCACACTTGGAAGGGCGCAGGGCTTACTCCCGGCTCACAGGTAACAACTAGTGGGGGTCTGGGGGGTGCCAGGATCCAGCCCTCGTGGGCCGCGTGCAAGGCCAGCACCCTCCCCGCTGTCCCTTGGCTCTGGCCTCTCCGTCTGGGCATGCTGCCGGCCACAGTTCACGGAGCTGGGACCCCCCGCGTCTCAGGGAGGGACCCCGCTCCCCCCGTGTGAGGCTGCGGAGGACAAGAGCCACATGGCAGGACAGAGACGTGGTTTTGTTTTGGTTTGCTCTTTTTTTCCCTCGCATCACAGCTGGCCAGGCTCGGGGGTTCCTCCTGGCTCATGCACTCAGGAGTTGCTCCTGGCGGTGCTCGGGGGACCATGTGGGATGCTGGGACTCGAACCCGGGTCGGCCGCGTGCAAGGCAGACACCCTCCCCGCTGTGCTGTCGCTCCAGCCCCTGGACAGAGACACCTTTGGCCTGGGCCACCCTCCCCCCGCGGGCAGCCGTCCGCCCGCGCCCCAGCCAGGACGTGGGGGCCGCGGGTGCCGAGGCCACCGCCTGCCCCGACCCACTCGCGCCTCTCCCCTGCAGCTGCTCGCCACCTTCCTGATCCAGCTGGAGCGCGGGAAGGGCGTCCAGTCCTCCGGCGTCATGCTCATCTTCTGGCTGACCGCCCTGCTGTGTGCCGCGGCCACCCTGCGGTCCAGGATCATGGCCGCCTTCAAGGAGGTGAGCGCCGCCTCGCGTGTGCCCGCCTGCAGGGCCGTCGCCTTGGCGCCAGGGCCTGGTGTCCCTGGGGCCAACCCCTCCCGCGGGGACTTCCTGCCTCTTCTGGCATGTGTTCTAGAACCTTCTTGGGGGAGGGGGGTGGCGGCCTCTTCTTCGTAGCTCCCCAGGTCCCCCTGCTCCTCATCCCACCCCACCCCCCAGCTGCCAAGTCCCTGGCAACGAGCCAGGCAGGTGCCACGCTGCCCCCCCCCCCTACCGTCCCCCGGGGTCCCTGAAGTGTCCCTCAGGGTTCAGAGGAGCGTGCGCCATGCCGGCCTCCAGGGCGGAGAGTGAGCGAGTGCTTCTCCGGCAACGCCCATCAGCACCTCCCGTCTACACCGCCGGCTGTCTGTCCTGCCGAGGGCCACCGGCCTGGACACGGTCCCCGGGTAGCTGGCCTCGACTTGACCGGGCGCGAGTTTCCCAAGGGCCTGGCCCCACGTGTGGGTCCCGCCGCTCCCTCCCAGGTGCCCGCGCAACACGGCTGCCAGGGTACGTCAGCCTCAGTGCTGAGGGAGCCGGCGGCCGGCCTGGGGGCACCCTCGGGAGGGTGTTCGGGGGACACCCCAGGTCTGCACCCGCTGGGTGCCGGTGGCCTCCCCCCCCCAGCTAGGAGCTCCCGCGTGCTCCCCAGGAGGTGGGAACGGCCCTGTGTGTTAGAGATGGGGAAACTGAGGCAGAGGGGCGGGTCAGGGAGATCGGCAGATTCCAGAGCTCAACCGCTCACCCCCTCCAGCCTCAGCAGTGAACCCCCCTGTCCTTACCCACGGCTTGCCTGTCCCTGTGTGGACCCCCGTGGCCCCCACCCAGTGGCCTTGTGGGGGATGAGACGGGGCTCGCCAGGGGCGGCCTTCCGCTGCCTCTCCCCTCCCCTATTCCTCCCGGTCCCCTCCCCCGGCCCCTCTCCTCCCCCCTCCGCTTCCCCTCCCCCACCCCCACCCCCGCTGCCACGCCTGGACCCTGATCACCCCGTCCCGCCTCGCCCCAGGACGCCCGCGTGGACGTGTTCCGGGATGTCACCTTCTACCTCTACTTCTCCCTCGTGCTGGTCCAGCTGGCGCTGTCCTGCTTCTCGGACCGCGCGCCCCTGTTCTCTGAAACCATCAACGACCCGGTGAGTGGGTCTGCGGGGCCAGGGGAGTCGGGGGCCAGTGGCGGCGTCCTGGCTGTGAACGAACGAAGCCGCCGCGTCGCCTGGCTGAGGCTTCTGCTGTGACGGGCACCCGGGCCGCGGGGTGGACAGACGCAGCAAGGCCGGACTCGGGGAGCTGCCAGGCAGTGGTGGCGGGTGGGGGGGGAGGGGAAGGGAGTAGGGAGGGTGGCGGCGGGCGACGCAGGCTTTGCTGGAGCATCAGGGCAGCTGCTCCCCGAATCCCACCGCAGGGCAGAGATCGAGGGGGCCACAGAGGGAGTTCCAGGAGGAGCAAAGGCCCTGGGTCGAGGGCTGTGGGAGGAAGGTGAGGGGCATGTGCCCGGCCAGGCCTGGAGGCGGGAGAGGCTGCAGGACGGGGCCCGGGGGGTGCGGGCAGCTGCCGGCTCTGTCCGGGGTGGGATCGGAAACCTGTGGGGTGCGAGTTTGAGGCTGTATTTGGGTGACTCGGCGGGGAACAGCTCTCGTGGGTCCGTGGGCCTGAGCCTCCGTGGAAGGCAGACACCACAGGGCCCCAGGGTGGACACTGCACGGAGGCCACTGCTCGCTGGACAGCTCTGTGGACAGGTGACCTGGAGCGTGTCCCGAGAGGCCTGTTCCTCGGTTCCTGAGAAGCCAGACCTGAGCGGGAGATGGGCGCAGTGTGGCTGTGTGTGTGGCCATAAGTATGTGTCTATGTGTGTCTGCATGTATGTATGTGTATGTGTATGTGTGTCTGTACAAGAACATATGTCTCTGTGTGTCTGTGTACATGTGTCTGTACAGGTATGTGCCTGCGTGTGCCTGCCTGAGTGTGTATCGGTGTATGCGTGTCTGGCTGTAAGTGCATCTGTGTGTCTGCGTGTCCCTGTGTGTGTATCCGTCTGTTCTCTGGTGTGCCCTTCGGGGACATGTGTGGGAGCACATGTACAAAGTTCACAGCAGCAGTGCCAGGCCTGGGACCCCCGTGGGCCCCCGACCTGCAGGCGGGCCCCCCTCTTGACTGCCTCCCCCGGGTGCCTGTGCCTGCGTCTTGGTTGTGGCTGTGTCCCCATGAGCAGCTGTTGGTCAAATGTTGGCTCACCAGGACGCTCTGCTCAGGAGGGACCCCCAGTTTCCAGAGGCCTTCCTTTTCCCTCCTGCGTGCGGGAGCGCCCACGTGGGCCCTGGGCCGACAGGACTGGCCGGCTGCGCCGAGTGTACTGGCCCCTTCCCCGGGGGCAGGGAAGCCCCGAGCCCCCTCGCGGGCCAGACTCTGGTTCACCTGGACATTCCTTTTCTCTCTTGGTGGTGCTGGAGCCTGACCCTGCTGTGGGCGGTCAGCCCCGTGCCCGGGGGACCTCACCTTGGCGCCCAGAGACCTGGGCCCCCCTTCCCCTCCACAGACACTGGGGCGCTGCTGCCGACGGTGCTCAGTTGTGGGGTGCCACGGTGTGTGGACGGGAGAGGGTTTGTGCCCTCCCGCGGCTGCCCCGAGGGTGGACGCATCTGACGGCCACGCGGCTCAGCATCTCGTGCCAGGGCCTGGGGCGCTGACCGGGCTGGGCCGGGCCCAGTTCTCAAGACAGGCCTCTTGCTCCCGTGGCCTGAGCGCTCCCCCACTCACTGGGCCGGGGGGTCAGTGCCGGCTGGAGCCGGGGTCTCCCCAAGCGGCCCGGGTGCTCCCGCCAGCTGTCTGGGAGACGTACCCCTGCCGTCCTGTCCGGCAGAGTTCCCTGGACAAGGCGGGAGGAGGTAGAGCCGGCCTGTGGGCGCTGTAACTTGGACCCCGGTGTGGGGAGCAGACCTGTCTGCTGGACCTCGGGAGTCGATGGCCTGGCCGGGCATCTAAGTCACCACGAGGGTCACTGTGGACAGGCCGGGCCCAGGGTCAGCGGCTGAGAGGCGTCAGTTAGACCCGTCCCTCTTCCTCTGCGACCTCGGCGACCCCTTCCTTTTCCTGCAGGGCCAGACGGGGCTCCTTGGGGGTGCCCGAGGGATGGGGGCTAGATCTGGGTGGGCGTCCTCGGACAATTCGAGGGCCCAGTGCTGGGAAGTGCAGAAGCTGTGCGTGCTGGGGGCTGAGCCCTGCGGGGGTCTTCACCAGGCGCTGCTGGTGGGGGGCTGCGCGCCAGCCCAGGCAGGGACGGAGCTAGGCCTCGCTCATGCCTGCCCCAAGCCAAGCCCCCGCCCTGGGTCCCCGCCTTGATGGGGTCTTCCCGGTGCCCACCCTGCCGGCCGTGCCCTGTAACGGGGCCGGAAGGCAGCGCTCGGAAGGGCCTTGGCTGTTCCTGCCCTGGCCCCTCTCAGAACCTGCAGCCCAGCAGGGGCTGGGGGTCCGGCCGGAAGGTGGAGGCCCCTGTGCTGTCTCCGGCGGCTCGTCCTCAAGGCAGAGGTCGGCCAGGCGCAGGGCTGTCTGGGGTCAGGCGGGTGTGGGGTAGGGAACTCCGTCCTGCTGAGTCACCCCAGGCCTCCCCCGCTGGGCCCGTGCCAGCCCCGTGACTCAGAGTCTATTCTGGGATCCCGGTCAGCCGTTCCCCCCCCCCCCCCCCCCCCCGTCCCTACCCACAGGCGGGGACTCTGGGCGCTGGGGAGGGGTCTCCCATTCAGAGTCAGGGGCCCGGGGTCAGAGGTGGGAGGGGCACAGAGCCTCCTCCTCGGATGGGGTCCCGGGCCCACCCTGCTCGCTTCCCCGGGTGACGTTCGAAGGACACTGGGGACCCGCTTCAAAAGAGGCTCCCAGAGATCGGGGCCACTGGGGCCCCTTTTCGGAAACAGACTCGCCCCCCCCGCCCACCCCCGAAGCCGTCTTCTCTGAGGGAGCGAACAGGAAGCCGCCTCCTTGCATGCCAGGCTGCCAGCACCCCCGGATCCTTCCGGCGCCCTCCCTGGGCTCGTGGCACCCACTTGGGGGGACGCTGTTGTAAAGGGTCCGGGCGGCTAGTGGTGGGAACTGCTCAGCTCTCTGGGGGCTGACTCAGCGCCGGGACGGCCCTGGGGACCCCCTCTGGGAGCACCGCCAGGGTGACCCCGTTCCCCACCCCAGCACGGATCCGGGAGTAGCCTCTGAGCTCTGCCAGGTGTGGCCCCCAAACCCAGACCCCCCGGCCAAGGGCCTTGCCGGCTAGTTCGCAGACCCCTCTGATGGCCTGGGCTGGGCCCGTGTCTTCGCCCCTTTCTGTGGAGGCTGCTGAACTGGGGGCGCTGCAGGTTTCCAGGGGGAAGTTTCTCTGAGCACTTGCTCAGAATCCACCTGGAACCGTCCATCCATCACCCGTAGATGAATGTCCTCACCTGCCTGCAGTGTGGACTGTGCACGGCTCCGCTAGATCCCGTCTTGGTTCCCGGGTTCAGCTCTGCTTCCTGCTGCCCCCAGGCCTTTGCACGGCAGCGCCTTCCTGTTCTCGTCCCCCCCCCCCAGGGTCATCACCCTGTCCTCGTTCTTCAGACCCTTCTCCGGGCCTTCTTCCCCGACCTCGGATGGGCTGCTTTTGCGCCCAGGAAGGCTCTGGTGAGCTCACGGCAGTTTCTCTCACTGCACAGTGAGGGTGGTGCTGGCACCTACCTTCTGGGCCCACTTGCGTGAGATCTGTGGGTCAGGCACCAAGAGGCGTCCCAAGGTAGTGCTCCTCGGTCCTCCTGGGTCCTCCTGGGTCCTCCTGCTGTTGTCACCGCCCGTTATTCTGGCATCCCAGCTGCTTCCCAGAGGGGTGGTGGGGGGGGGGGAAGCTGCACAGGTTTGCGTACCTGGTGCCAGGGGCCTTCCGGTGGCTCCAGAGGTATTTGATGAGTGAGTGAGAGAGAGAGGAATCAGGGAAACACACTGACACGGTTCCAGGGGATAGAGGTGGTACTTGCACCCTGCAGAATGGACCAGCGTAGGTGCTCCAAAAGTGTGCGAAGGATGGATGGATAGATGGATGGATGGATGGATGGATGGATGGGTGGGTGGGTGGATGGATGGGTGGGTGGGTGGATGGATGGATGGGTGGGTGGATGGATGGATGGATGGATGGATGGATGGGTGGTTGGATGGATATAGTGATGATTGGATGGATGGATGGGTGGATGGATGGTTGGATGGATATAGTGATGATTGGATGGATGGATGGGTGGATGGATGGATGGATGGATGGTTGGATGGATATAGTGATGATTGGATGGATGGATGGGTGGATGGATGGATATAGTGATGATTGGATGGATGGATGGTTGGATGGATATAGTGATGATTGGATGGATGGATGGATGGATGGATGGGTGGATGGTTGGATGGATATAGTGATGATTGGATGGATGGATGGGTGGATGGATGGATGGTTGGATGGATATAGTGATGATTGGATGGATGGATGGATGGGTGGATGGTTGGATGGATATAGTGATGATTGGATGGATGGGTGGATGGATGGGTGGATGGATGGATGGTTGGATGGATATAGTGATGATTGGATGGATGGATGGATGGATGGATGGGTGGATGGTTGGATGGATATAGTGATGATTGGATGGGTGGATGGATGGTTGGATGGATATAGTGATGATTGGATGGATGGATGGGTGGATGGATGGTTGGATGGATATAGTGATGATTGGATGGATGGATGGATGGATGGATGGATGGGTGGATGGATGGGTGGATGGATGGATGGATGGGTGGGTGGGTAGATGGATGGATGGGTGGATGGATGGATGGATGGGTGGATGGATGGGTGGATGGATGGATGGGTGGATGGGTGGATGGATGGGTGGATGGATGGATGGATGGATGGATGGGTGGATGGATGGTTGGATGGATATAGTGATGATTGGATGGATGGATGGGTGGATGGATGGATATAGTGATGATTGGATGGATGGATGGATGGATGGATGGATGGTTGGATGGATATAGTGATGATTGGATGGATGGATGGATGGATGGTTGGATGGATATAGTGATGATTGGATGGATGGGTGGATGGGTGGGTGGATGGGTGGATGGATGGGTGGATGGATGGATGGATGGGTGGATGGATGGGTGGATGGGTGGGTGGATGGATGGATGGGTGGATGGATGGATGGATGGGTGGATGGATGGGTGGGTGGATGGGTGGGTGGATGGATGGGTGGGTGGATGGGTGGATGGATGGGTGGATGGATGGATGGATGGGTGGATGGGTGGGTGGATGGGTGGATGGATGGGTGGATGGATGGATGGATGGGTGGATGGATGGGTGGGTGGATGGGTGGGTGGGTGGATGGGTGGATGGATGGGTGGATGGATGGATGGATGGGTGGATGGGTGGGTGGATGGGTGGATGGATGGGTGGATGGATGGATGGATGGGTGGATGGATGGATGGATGGGTGGATGGATGGGTGGATGGGTGGATGGATGGGTGGGTGGATGGGTGGGTTGTTGGATGGTGAACAAATAGCTAGATGATGGATGGATGAGTGGGTGGATGGATTATGGATGGGTGGATGGATGCTGGAGAGGAGTGGATGGATGAGTGAATGGGTGGGTGGATGGATGGGTGGGTGGGTGGGTGGGTGCTGGAGGGAGGAGTGGATGGGGGGTGGGTGGACGGTGCAGCTTGGGGGCAGCCGCAGCTCCGTCCTTGATTGCCGCGGGGGTTGTGGCGGCATGGCCTGTGGCATGCTGCGGCTTTCCACTTAGACGTTCGCAGGGTGAAACTGAAGGCGCCCCCACAAGTTTCTCTATGTCCACCCAGGGTCCGAGAGAAATCCATTGTCGAGGTGTGGGGCTTCCGTGGCAGGGCGGGAAGCGTGTTGGGTCAGCGACTTCCCCAGGCTCCCCACCGTGCCCAGAGTCTCACAGCGCCTTTCCCCTCCCCCCCACCCCCGGTGTGTTCTAGAACCCATGCCCGGAGTCCGGAGCCTCCTTCCTCTCCAGGATCACCTTCTGGTGGATCACAGGGTAAGGCGTCCTGGCCCCCCAAGCCCGTTCCTCTTGTCCAGGAACCCAGCTGTGGTCGGCCCAAACCCACCACAGGCACCGCCCGCCGTGGTTCCCAGCCATACTGCCCGTGGCTTGGCTGCAGATGACGTTGGGTCCCGGTGGGTTTGTCGCCACTTGGTTTCTGCTCACGTCATACCTACTGGGGCCTAGGGGCTCCTTCTAGCTCCATGCTCGGGGGGTGGGGGGAGCATCGTTGTGGGGACTCGAACCCAGGCCTCCCCCAGGCCACGCAGGCCTTCTGCCCGCTCAGCTGTCTCCCTGGGTCTCGGGGGGAGATTTTTTCACCTTAGGCAGAGTCCCTTGCGGTGACGCTTGTTCATTCCCCACTAGGGGAGTGGACACGAGTCCCCAGGGTGGACTGGAGGAGTCCGACGACCTCCGTCACTGCCTGAGTCACCTCCCCGCCCCCAGGCTTCGGGTGCCCCCCTCCCCCGGGAACTGCCGGGCCCATTTCCTCCCCAGGAAACGTCCGTCCTTCCCCGAGGAAGGATCTCTCTTAGGTGACTGTCTTCCCGCGGGGCCGGAACTGCAGGGGAAAGGGAATCGGGACTGTGAGGGACTCTTCAGTGCTCGCTGTCCCGATTTCCGTATTAGGGGCGTCCATGGTTTGCTTCCGGGGGGTGGGCACACACCTTTGTTTAAGGGAGAGAGCGCTGAGCGCCTGCTCCCCGCTCAGAGATGGCCCAGACAGCGTGTTCGCCTGCGCACGGCAGACGGGATCCAGGGAGCAGTGACAGGGAATGGTCCGTGCTGGTGGCGGGGGGCGTGAAGAGTGGACAGTCTGGGGACAGGACTCCCAGGAAGCCGTTCCAGCGGGAGAGCGGCCTTTTCTGGACTCACTCGCACCTCCTTTTTTTGGTGGGGAGGGGCCCACACCCGGCAATGCTCGGGGGTTCCTCCTGGCTCTGCACTCAGGAATCACTCCGGTGGTACTCGGGGGACCCTCTGGGAAGCTGGGGATCAAACCAGGGTCCGCCGCGTGCAAGGCCAATGCCCTCCCTGCTGTACTGTCGTTCCGGCCCCAGCCCACCTAATTTTGGGGGGTTGTTTTTGCTTGTGTCTTGGGGCCACCTTCAGCGGTGCTCGGGGCTGACTCCTGGCTCTGTGCTCAGGGATCACTCCTTATGCGATGCAGGGATTGACCTTGGGTCGGCCGCTGGCAAGGCTAGTGCCCTGCCCCTGTACCATTACTCTGGCCCTAAATCTTTGTTTTTGAGTCACCCGAACTAGCTGGGTCCCAGTCCACTGGAGCCTTCTGTCAGCACGAGACCGTTTTTCCCAGGCGACCTCACCATCACCAGAATCATCACTGACGCCCCGCCGTTCCGTGTTCAGCTTGTTTCCCTGTGGACTGGGGGGCTGCCCTGGGGCTCGGGGGGCTGCCCTGGCCTGCTGTGCCCAGGAGACCCGCCCCGTGACCCCTTGTGTCCCGGCCCAGGTTGATGATTCGGGGCTATCGGCACCCGCTGGAGAGCACTGACCTCTGGTCCCTGAACAAGGATGACACGTCAGAGCAGGTGGTGCCCGAGCTGGTGCAGAACTGGAAGAAGGAATGCGCCAAGGCCCGGAAGTGAGTGTGATGCCCCCTGTCCTGTGGGCCGGACCCTCTGGGACCCCCACCCCGTCACCTGCTCCCCCCAGCCGCAAGACGAGGCGGTGCCGTCCCTGTCGCCGGGTGGATCGGGTGGGACAGGGAGGAAGCGGCTCCCACTGCCTCCTGCTGCTCCCTGCCCCGGCGCCTGGCCCTGCCTCCCTGTCCATGTGTCCTTCGACACGCCAGGCCACCCCTTCAGGAGCCAGGCAGGCTCCAGTCGAGGGGATTTTGGCAGTAATGGCACCTGTGTGTGTGTGTGTGTGTGTGTGTGTGTGTGTGTGTGTGTCCGGATGCATGTGTCTGCATGAATGTGCATATGTGCGCGCGTGAGTGTGTGTGTGAATGTGTCTGCATGAGTATGAATGTGTGTGTGCATGTGTGTGTGTGCTTGTCTGAGTGCATGCGTGTGTGCACGTGTGTGTGTGCATGTGTCTGAGTGTGCATGTGTGTGCATGACTGCATGTGTGTGTGCATATGTACACGTGTGCTTGCAAGTACGTGAATATGTGCAACAGGCATTTTTTTCCTTGTTTTCTCCTTGGGTCACATCCCGCGGTGCACAGGGGTTCCTCCTGGCTCTGCACTCAAGAATTACTCCTGGGATGCTGGGAATTGAATGTGGGTTGGCTGTGTGCGAGGCAAATGCCCCCGCCCCCCCATGGCTCCAGCCCTGCAGGCTGTTTTTTTAAGGCCGGTTTTGTTCTCAGCAAATTGGGAGGAAGGATTAGGAGTTTCCCATAAATGGCCCCGTCAGACCAGTCTGTGCTGGTTAAAATCAGTAAATCAGCAGGGACCTGTACAGTCGCCTCACAGGGGGGGTGGGGGGGGGGGCTGAGGCCAGGCCCTTCCAGGCCGCGGGTCCATGAGCTGCTCAGAAGGGATTGGGCCACGCCAGAGTGCGGAGAGGAAGCGGGCGTCACTGGCAACGGCACAGCCCCAGTGTGTCAAGCTGGAGGAAGCCCAAGTGACCAGGACGGGGCAGAAACTGTGGAGTCAGCTTTTTTCTCTTAGTAAAATTTTGTTTTTAAGAGATGCTTTGGGTTCGAGCAACATTGAATGGGGGTAGCCGACAGGGGGATGCTTCCTGCTACCCACAGCTGGGTGAGTCCGGAGACCGGAGGACCTTCGGGCACAGAACTGCTGGCTGGAAAGCCCTCGGGCTGCAGGAACCCCTGGGCCCGGTCCATTTGCGGGTCCCTCGGGGCCGCTCACCACATCCGCCAGGCGCAGGGGCCAGGATGCCGCGGGCTCCTGATCTGGCTGGTCCTGAGCGTGGCCGAGCCAGGGCCCGGATTGGATGGGCCCGACTCATTCTTTTGTGGGCTTCATCGTCCCGGCCCCACCCTGACTATGGGGCTCAGCCTCCTTCCCAGGGTCCCTGGTACCAGACTTCCCACCTTTGTGACCTTGGGGGGGCAGGGGAGGCCAGAATTGGCAAAACAGCAACTTGCCCCGTCCCACTGTTTTCTTCTTTTTTCCCTTTTCCTTAATGGAATCACCATGCGCTACACTTACGAAGCTTTCGTGTTTGAGTTTCAGTCAGACAGTGCTGGAACCCCCGTCCCTCCACCAGCGCACGTTTTCGTCCACCGCCAGAGTTCCTGGTTTCCCCACCGGCCCCCGACTCCCAGCCCTCCCCCGCCTCTGCGGCGGACGGTTTGCCTCTGACTCGCTCTGTACTGCGTCCGTCCACTTCTGGAGGAACTTGAAGCATGACTTTAAAAAGCCAACAAAAGAAGAACTGCCCCCTCCCCCCAAAAAGGGGAAGAAATCACCCCGAATCCTGCGTGTGAAGCAGAGAACTTAGACTCTCCCGGGCCTGATTTTCCTGGGAGCGTGTTTGCTCCCCCCACCTTGGTGTCCTGAACGCCTGGTTCTTTGGATTTTTTTAGATACCGCGGTCACAGTTGATGACAGGGTTTCGGGCATACGACAGCCCAGCGCCCCCCGCCCTGGAGTGCTCACTTCCTTCCGTTGGTGTCTCACTTGTCCCTGCACTGTCCTGACCTCCTGTTCCCCTCCCCACCCCGTGAGGACCGGAGTGCCGGCTCTGATCAGCGCACAGCATCCAGCCGAGCCTGCCGGGGCCAAGGGATTGGGGACTCAGGGATTGGAGCGTGGGGCTTTGCACGTGGGTGCCCCGGGTTAGGTCCCTGGCACTGCCTGGTTCCCCAGACACTGCTGGGTGCCATCCCCAAGCACTGCCGGCTAGGATGCAAAGCCCAAAGCTATAAATCAGGGCTGGAGCGATAGCACAGCGGGGAGGGCGTTTGCCTTGCATGCAGCCGACCCGGGTTCGATTCCCAGCATCCCATTTGGTCCCCCGAGACCACCAGGAGTCATTCCTGAGTGCAGAGCCAGGAGAAACCCCTGTGCATCGCCGGGTGCGACCCAAAAAGAAAAAAAACAAAACCAAAAAACCCCATAAATCAGGCACACTGGCCTGGCGTGGAAGTAGGAGCAGGGGCGGGCTTGGGGCCTCTCTGCCCCGAGGGTTTCGTATCCCCCTCCCGGGTGAGGGCGGGGGAAGACCCTCCAGCCCCCACCCCCATGCTGTCACGTCAGCTCTTGGTGGTCCCCAGAGACCTCGGCCCGCCCTGAGCCTTCGGGGCCGAGGCTTGCCCCTGGGGCCTGCGGTTCTGGGCAGCACCTTGCAAAGCGCCTTGCCCCGGAGAATTCGATTCCTGTGCAGTGTGAGATGGGACCCGCGTGTTCCCTAAGGAGACAAAGGCCTGGCGAGGGTCCGTGGTGTGTCTGAGGTCCCAGAGCTGGCCACCAAGCCCCCTCCCCCCTCCCCGCCCCGCCACAGCAGCTGCCTGTCGGTCTGCGGGGACGACGCCCCTGGAGAGCTCAGCTCCGGCCCGGGCCCACCGCCCCCCTCTCCCGTCTTCCAGGCAGCCTGTGAAGGTCGTCTACTCCTCCAAGGAGCCCCCCAAGGCCAAGGGCGGCTCCAGGCTGGCTGTGAACGAGGAGGCCGAGGCCCTGATCGTCAAGTCCCCGCACCGGGAGCGGGGCCCCTCGCTGTTCAAGGTGTTGTACAAGACCTTCGGGCCCTACTTCCTCATGAGCTTCCTCTTCAAGGCCGTGCACGACCTCATGATGTTTGCGGGCCCCGAGATCCTGAAGTAAGGCCGCACCCGCGCCGGAACACCCCCCCGCCCCGTGCTGCCCCCGCTGTATCTCCCACGGCCCACCAGGAGCAGCCCAGATAGTCACGGTGCATGCCCCCCCACCCCCACCGCTTGATGTACGACGTCGTGGTTTACAAGATTAGTCGTGCTGATTTGTTGCAGGCGGTCACCCTCCCGACCCCAGTCCCACCACCACTCCCCCCTCCCCTCCACCCTTTTCCCCACCCCCCCTGCCCCCATGGGGAATATTTTTTATCCCTTCTCTGCTGCTTCTCAGCGGTGAAGGGAATGATGGGAAGATGAAAGACGGTGTGTGGGGACGGTCGTTTCTCAGCGCAGGGACACTGAGTCCCCGTCGGCAGGTGTCCGAGCCGTGGTGGCTTGGGAAGCAGCCTTGGGTGGGAAGCCCTGGGTTTTCCTTAGTCGGGCTTCCCTGGCGCCTGCGTTACGTCCCCATCGCATGCTCCAGCAGGTCCAGAACCTCTAGCGGGGCGGTTTGGCCCGAGCCACGGCCGGGTGATAGGGCCAGCTGGAGGTCACTGCTGACTGCACCGACCAGGAACTGGGCCCTTGTCAGCACAGGGCAAGGCCGAGCGCTTCCCTGAGTCACATCCTCACCCTGTTCCCTTGTGTTTCTTTTTCCCTTGATTTTTGGGCCACACCCGGTGGTACTCGGGTTCCCTGCCAGGGGTCACACCCAGGTCGGCGCACGCAAGGCAGGAGCCCTACCCACTGCACCATCTCTCTGGCCCTCTTCACCCTCTTGCATTTTCCCCCCTGGGCGGCCGCTCCTGATGGTGCCGGGGGACTTTGTGGTGCTGGAGGTGGAACTTGGGGTTCCCACATGGGAAGTCTGACCTGGGGAGGAGGAGCAAGGGGACCCCTGGGCTCACCGCCCTCGGCCTCCCTGTCCCCTGCCCCCTCCCTCCCTGTCTCCCTCCCGCCTTCCTCCCTCCGAGTCGGAGCCCTGGTGTGAGCGACCCAAGGCAGGTTCGGCTTTTTATTTTATTTATTTATTTGCTTTTTGGGGGGTCACACCCGGCGATGCACAGGGGTTACTCCTGGCTCTGCACTCAGGAGTCACTCCTGGCGGTGCTCAGGGGACCCTATGGGATGCTGGGGATCGAACCCGGGTCGGCCACGTGCCAGGCAAATGCCCTGCCCGCTGTGCTATCGCTCCAGCCCCGGGTTTGGCTTTTTAAATTTTTCCATCTGGGCCCAGAGCCACGGCACAGCAGGTTGGGCCAGCTGAGCATTCCCCTTGCATGTGGCCAGCCTGGGTTCGATCCGCAGCATCTCCTAGGGTCCCCCCAGCACCGCCAGGAGTCATTCCTGAGCACTGAGCCAGGAGGAAGCCCTGAGCGTTGCCCACCGCCCTGCTCCCAGACACCGAATTTTTTTTCCATCTGAAAATAGAACTGGGTGGTGGGTGATGTGGTGGAGGGCGGGGGTGGGCGCAGGGATGTGACTCGGGGCGGACAGAGCACACGGGGCCCATTGGGCATCGCCCGGGCTCGGGGCTCCTCCCAGAGAACCATGCCCCTCCTCTCTCCCTGTTTTTCAAATGCAAGTACTGAGACGCATCTGGACCTGAGTCCACCCCCCCCGCCACCCCTCCATTAGCCTCTGTCCTCACCCCCCCCCCAGGAGGCTCATCAGCTTCGTGAAGGAGCAGGAGGCCCCCGACTGGCAGGGCTACTTCTACACGGCGCTGCTGTTCCTCAGCGCCTGCCTGCAGACCCTCGTGCTGCACCAGTACTTCCACATCTGCTTCGTCAGCGGCATGAGGATCAAGACGGCCGTCATCGGCGCCGTCTACCGCAAGGTGGGAGCCGGGGAGGGGGTGGGTGGGGGCACCTCTTCCCAGGGGAGGGCAGGGCAGGGGCCCCTTCCTGCTCAGGGAGATCGGGTCGCCCGCTGGGTGGCGCAGTGGGCAGCGAGGAGCTTCCCGGGGGTGGGCCTGGGCAGTGCATCTGGACCCCACCTGCTCCCACCCAACCCCACCCCCTCCCACCCTCCTCTGCCCCGCAGGCCCTGGTGATCACCAACGCGGCCAGGAAGTCCTCGACGGTCGGGGAGATCGTCAACCTCATGTCGGTGGACGCCCAGAGGTTCATGGACCTGGCCACGTACATTAACATGATCTGGTCGGCCCCTCTGCAAGTCATCCTTGCTCTCTACCTGCTGTGGCTGGTGTGTGTTGGCTGCCGTTCCCCGGGGTGCCGTGGGGAGGGACTGCCCCGGTGTGGACAGTGGAGGAGGGTGGGGGGATGGGAGAGCAGGTCTGGGTGCGGGACCCTCCCCAGCGTCCTCCTGTTTCTGGCCACCGTGGTGGTTCAGCTCAGGGGCCAGTGGCCGCGTATTTCATTCTTGAGTTGAGTTTCCTATCTCTGCTAGCGCGGCATTTGTGACCTAGTTCCTTTACTTATTTTTTTTTTGGACGGTGTGTGTACCCCCATATTTCTGAGTTTGGTATCCTCCCAAACACTCTCCAGACACATTTATTTTCTAGTCTTTAGTTAGGCTGGTCAAGAGTTTCCTGTTTGCAAGTGCTAGAAACGCAGCTTGAAGTGGCCCACTCAGGGGCAGGGGCGAGAGGACCGCGGGGAGGGGGCTTGCTTTGCCCATGGCTGACCCGGGTTCAATCTCCGGCTTCCCATATGGTCCCCCGAGCACCACAAGGAGAGCCAGGAATAAGCCCTGAGCACTGCTGGGCGTGGCCCCAAAAGAAAACAGTCAAACAGAAATAGCCTTCGCGGGTAGAGAACGATCTGTGGGTAGGTGTGACGGAAAGGTCCAGGGATGGGCTTCAGACGTGATTGGACCTAGGTGCTGAGCCTTACGCTCGCATTCTTTTTTTTACCTTCTCACCCCCTTTTCTTTCACTACTTCTTGGCTTTCCTCTACATGGCTTTCCTCACAACTGACCGTCATCCTCAGTGGTATTTCTCTGCGCGGCTTCCGTTGGTTTGGGTTTATCTCCTTTGCAGGGAGAGTGGTACCCGAGAAAAGAGAACCACTTCCTTCCCTGTTCCGTGCGGAGTCCCAGGGAACACACCGATTGGCTCGGCACTGCCAGGATCCCTGGACTTCTGAACCAGTCGTGAGGAAGCCAGAGGTAGAGTGCTCTGAGAGCCTGAGCACATGCCCGCTCCATTGTGGGCGGGATAGAGGTGTGATGGACAGCCCTCCACCTGGACCTGGCAAGTCCTCTGGAGAATCGATGCCAGGCCAAGATGCAGGCGGGCGCCAAGCACGTGCCTCGTTTCCCACTCAGAGCCTTTCTGCTCCGCTTCTCGGCCACCCGGGGCCACTTCTGCAGTGTTTCCCCCTCTTGTTCTGATGGCTGAGCTGCTTCCCTGAGTCTCAGAAGCGCCTGCCTTGGTTCCATCTGATGTGGGTGGGCCCCACGGGTGGCTTCTGTGAAGCCGGGAGGAGAAAGACGGTCACTTTCTCCCCACCCGCCTCTGCCACCCGGGACCCAGGGTTACTGGGCTCTTGTCTCGCCTCGCAGAAAGTGTGAGTTCGACCAGTAAATCGTAGGGGCTGCTGTTGTGACATGTGTGTGCACTTGGTGGCCGAGCCGCCTCCCTGCCTTCCCAGGGCTCCCCGACGGAGAGATGGAGGGACAGGGAGACGGGGACCGCAGCCTGATGGCGAAAACGGCCCCTTCTAATGCAGAGCTGCTGGCCTACTTAGTAGAACGTCTGAAGTTGAGGTGAGGACATAGGCGTGATTGGCCACTCACATAGATAAACATTTGGCAGAGAAAATTCTCTGGCGGGGATCAGCTCAAGAGGACACTCTGTCTCCCAGGGACATCTACGTTGCTTTTCTCTTTTCCTCGGAGTTGTGTAAGTCATCGATACTTGCAGTGGTTTGGATAAACATAGGAAGAGACAAGGATCCCAACACTTAGTGCTCTGGGCTGAGAGCAAGCGAGGCTTTTTTACCATAAACCCCAGACTAAGTCCTCAGGCCAGTTCAGCTTGTCCTTCCCCGCGGGGGTCCTGTCTCTTAGGTTCTAACAGTTTGCATCAAGACCACGCATTCATGCTTTCTGGAATGTCCCATTTCGATGCCGGGTAGCTTTGCCACTCGCCCCGGGTCCAGCCCAGCCCCACGGTGGGACCTCTCTTTTGGGGTGTTAGGAACTGTAGCATCTGAAGCCTGAGTTGAGTAATCATGGCCAAGTAATTATGCCCAGGAGTAGGTCCATTTCTGGGTCCACCAAATCCCAGATGTTAGGAGCACAGCATTACAGTCTTCCTGTGTTTAGCCAAAGAACGTTGCTCTATGGTAAAATGTAAAAAGACTATTGGGAAGTAGAAAAGCAGGTGTCAGTATACAGCGCTTCAGATACAAAGTTCAGAATTACCAGAAGGTTTTGGCTTATAAATCACCAAGATCGACTTGGAGGACTGTGACAGTGAGAGGGAAGATACAAGGGAAAGGTTCAGGGTAAGCTTGAGCCACGTGAGGGCTGCCGGCCTGTTAAGCTTCTCTGGAAGGAAGAAAAGGGGGTGATTCACCGATCAAGCACTCAGGGTTAATATCCAACACAAAGGAAAGGGTGAAAATAGACTTGAACCAAATAACCAAAGTAGGGATGTTTGCAAGGGTGTGGTAAGCTTCCCTGGGCCGGGGCAAGGGCCAGTTCACCGGTGAAGCCTAAAACACTCGGGGCTGATACCCGACAGAAAGGAATTTCAGGAGTAGACAGGCCGTGAAGTCAATAGATTTTATATTTGGAGGGTTTTTGAAGGTGTGTGTGTGTGTGTGTGTGGGAGAGGGGGAGAGAGAGAGAGAGAGAGAGAACGCGGACTTCTCCAAGGGCGGAGACCCCCTACACACACCCCAGCATTAGACATGAGTGCATGAAAGTCCTCATCTCAAGAGGGGAGATGTGGGTGCCACATGTGATCGGCCACACGGGTGCAAGCAGCACAAGGGCTCGGGCAGGCAGCGAGTGCCCGCCCTTCCTTTGTTCAAGGTGGCCTTTATCTTCTCGGGACGTCTTGGTCTGGAATGTTCCGAAGCCGTCTCTGGGCTGAATCATTCAAGCGAATTGGATTAAGGGAGAGGTTCGAGCGTATTCAAGGAATTTTCCTTCATGGATAGGTAACCAATCTTTCACATCCCTGGAGAGGTCGCAGGGCTGCTTCCTGCTCGATTGAGATACGACTTACACTCAATGAATGACCTATTTCGGTGCACAGGGTTTTCTGTTTGTTTTGTTTTTAAAACAAGGTGAGGCACCAGGTGAGGGTCTTATCAGGCCTCAGTTCTGCTTTCACAGACTTCAGAGCTGTCACTTCCCAGGAGATTTATTGCCGTCTCCGGGGAGGGGCCTTCCCTGTCTACCTGCCAGCTGCATCACATCCGCTTCTCCGGGAATCAGCTCTTGGTGCTTCCGGGCAGCCGGGACTGGGTTGCCCGTGGGGACTGGCCCCCGGCAGGGCCTCGTGCATCCTAGGAACAGGACAGATCCTGTGTTGACGTGATTGTCGTTTCTGCGTGAATTTTAATTGTGAAACGGAAGAGGGGAGTGAGCACGGAACCTTGCTGTCCTGTGGGGCGCCCACCGGCCAGGAGGTGCTGCCAGGGCTCGGCTTGTTTCTGACATCCTTCAGACTTGCCTTCGTTCCTCCGCCCGTGAGCTCCTGGGGTCACACAGACCCCCTCCTTCCTGGCCCAGTGGAGGTTCCCGAAACATCCCTAAGCAGGGCCCCCTGTGTCCTGGTTGGGGTCAGCGGCTCCAAAGGATCTAGGATGGGACCATGTGGGAAGCCCCGTGCCGGTCCTTCCTGCCTTTTCCCACGCCCGGCTCCTGGGATGAGTGACCATGTGTCCATCAGCCTCTCCGGGGGGGCTCTGGGACCTCCAAGGGGAGTTGGGTGCTTGGAATAAGCTGGCGTGGGCCAGTGCTGTGAGCAGATCCGAGTTGGGGAGATGCTTCCTGAAGGTGTTGGATTGTAGGCTGAAGGCTACTCGGCCCCCAGAGGCCACGGCTCTGCCCTGGGTGGGGCCTGTCACCAGACCTGCCTGGAGCCCGGTAGCGTTCTGCAGGGATGGGACCCAGAGGGGTCCCGGGGGCTTCTCCCAAGGCCTGGGTTTGTCTGAAAGTGCACCAGGAGAGGCTGCATTCCTCAGAGGGAGCCCCTGGAGAGGCCTCAGGGCTGCTTCCCGGAAGCTCAACCCCAGTAACTCTTTTTTTTTAAATGATTAAAATAAGCTTTATTGAGATGTAACTTACACACAATAAGTGACCTAGTTAGGTACACAGTTGGTCTTTTTTTTTTTTTTTTTTGCTTTTTGGGCCACACCCGGCGATGCACAGGGGTTTCTCCTGGCTCTGCACTCAGGAGTTACTCCTGGCGGTGCTCGGGGGACCATATGGGACGCTGGGAGTCGAACCCGGGTCGGCCGCGGCCGCGTGTGAGGCAAACGCCCTCCCTGCTGTGCTATCTCTCCAGCCCCAGGTACACTGTTTTTAATGAATCACCGTGAGATGCAGTTCCAGACTTACAGACTTGCGTGATCGAGACCCATCCCTCCACCACGAGTGCCCGTCCAGTGCCCATTCTCCACCCCCAATGATCCCCGTGTCTCTCCCATCCCCCCACCCCATCCCCCCTGCCTCTGCGGCAGGCACATTCCCCCTTAGGCTCTCCTTTTGGGTGTCACGGTTTCCACCACAGGCAGTAAGCGGCCATCCCATTTGGCCCGTAGTCTACTCTCAGCACGCATCTCCCATCCCGAGCGAGCCTCCAAGCACCATTCACTTCGTGGTCCCGTCTCCAGCCCAGCTGCCCTTTGCCCCAGCACGTGAGGCCAGCCCCAAACCATGGAGAGGTCCTCCTGGCCCTTCTCTCTATTATCCCTGGGTGTTAGCCTCCCATTCTGTTACTTTGTATTCCACAAATGAGTGCAGTCCTGTGTCTGTCCCTCTCTGACTCACTTCCCTTAGCATGATACTCTCCGTGTCGATCCATTTATTTCATCTTTTCTTTTCTTTTTCTTTGCTTTTTGGGTCACACTTGGAGATGCACAGGGGTTACTCCTGGCTCTGCACTCAGGAGTTACTCCTGGCAGTGCTCAGGGGACCCTATGGGATGCTGGGAATCAAACCCAGGTCAGTCGTGTGCAAGGCAAATGCCCTACCTGCTGTGCTATCAACTCCAGCCCGTTTCATCTTTTCTAACAGCTACATAGTATTCCATTGTGTATGCCAAGGTTACCCCTGTAACCTTTCTAAAATTCTCCTGTTGCCTGTTCTCTCTTGGGTTTTGGGGGGCTACCCCACCCACACTCAGGGGTACCATGCAGTGCCCGGGACTGAAGCCAGGTCCTCTGTGTGGACAGCAGAATCTCTCTCCACACAGCCCCACAATGTTGTGATTTTTATTATATAGATCTGTGGTACTTGGGGTTGAATGCAGACCTCCCCCCTCCCCGCCCCGCTGAGACTCCTGATCCACCCCCGGCCCTCGGGTTGTCACTGATAAGCACTGATAAGACTACCCCCAACTGCTGGTGTCTGCTGAAGGGTCCTTGTGTGTCTGCAATTCCAGAGGTTGTGGGGCAGAGACAGAGACACAGAGACTCGGGACTGGATCTGAAAAAAGTATTTGAGTTGGGGGGAAGGGGGGGGACACCCGGCGATGCTCAGGGCTTCCCCGGGCTCTGCACTCAGGAGTCACTCCTGGCGGTGCTCGGGGGACCCTGTGGCGTGTTGGGGATTGAACCAGGTCAGCCGCGTGCCAGGCAGGTGCCCTCCCTGCTGTTCTGTCGCTCCGGCCCCTGAATTTGAAAAGTCTTAACACCTTTCAGTGTGCAGGGACCTCTCGCTCGCCGGACGGGGCAGCCCGGTGGCCTCCAGGATGTCCTGCCTTGGCCGCCGGCCCGGACCCTGGGCCCTGAGCAAGAGTTGGTCTGTGAGTTGGTCTGTTCGCTCCGTAGAACCTGGGCCCCTCTGTGCTGGCCGGCGTCGTGGTGATGGTCCTCATGGTTCCCCTCAACGCCGTGATGGCCATGAAGACCAAGACCTACCAGGTAGGCCCTGGGGCCTGTGCGGCTCCCCCTGCTGGGCCCCAGGGGACACTGACAAAAGGTCAGTGGGGGGTTCCGGTTCCCCCAATAGGCCCGGGGGGCATTTTCCACTTCTCAAGTCACGACGAAGGCAGCTCGCAGATGGTGAGACCCAGCGAGTCTCCCCCAGTCCCATCCGAGACTCTCTGGGCCTCCTTAGCTTCGGGGGCCCATGTCTGCTCCCAAGAATTGGGAAGGGGCTGGAGAAGGGGCTCAGTGGTTAGCGCAGGTCCGGTAGGCAGGAGGTCAGGGTTCGGTCCCCAGCACCCCAAAGAAGAGAAAGAGTGAATAGCGTTTGGGTGGGGGGAGACAGCCCAGGGATCAGGGGTGCACGCTGTGCATGCCCATGGCCCCGAGTTCAGTCTGCGGCGGCCTCCTGTGTCTGTCTGCCAGCCCGGGTCTCTCCTGTGTGGCTCCTGTGAGCAGGACGCGCCCCTCTGGGCAAGGGAAACATCCCGCTGCCTCTAAGCCCTGAGCGTGTGTCTCCGACACGTCCCTAGCGGCTCAGTCTCGCCCTTCTCGGCTGCCCTCCCCCGTGCCAGAGGCCGCGGGTGTCCCAGGGTCCGGAGCTGGCCTCGGTCCGCGGGAGCGCAGGCCCTTCTCGGCTTCCCCTGCCCAGCAGGCGCCGGGTCTGGTCGGCGTGATCGGCCCTGCAGCCCGCCCGCCCGCCCGCCGCGGCCCGTCTCTCTGCAGGTGGCCCACATGAAGAGCAAAGACAGCCGCATCAAGCTTATGAACGAGATCCTCGGCGGGGTCAAGGTGCTGAAGCTGTACGCCTGGGAGCTGGCCTTCAAGGACAAGGTGCTGGCCATCCGCCAGGAGGAGCTGAAGGTGCTCAGGAAGTCGGCCTACCTGGCGGCCGTGGGCACCTTCACCTGGGTCTGCACGCCCTTCCTGGTGAGTGCGCGAGGCGAGCCGCGTGCCCGCGGCCGGGGGCGGGAAGTCGCCGGTTCGGCACGAGGCCTTCTCGGACGCGGGAGCCGTAGCCCAGCGGGGCGGGCGCTCGCCTTGCACGGGACCCCCTGGGCCCCGTTCCCGGCACCCCACGGGGTCCCTGAGCACTGCTGGGAGTGATTCCGTCAGCCCTGAGCATTGCTGAGTGTGGCCCAGAACACACACACAGATTACAGACACACACTCGCAGACTCACAGACACACACAATCAGATACACAGAGATACACATACAGAGACACAGACGCATTCACAGACTCACGCAGACACAGACACACAGAGGGACACAGAGGGACACACAGACACCACATACTCAGAGACACATACAGACACCCAGACACACACACACACACATGCAGACTCTTTCTGGCACTCTCCCCCACCCACATTAATGCTCAGGGTCTGAAGCACTGGAGCACTGTCCTCCGTTGTTCATTGATTTGCTCAAGCGGGCGCCAGTAATGCCTCCATGGTGAGACTTTGCATATCAAATACACCACAGGGAGCTTGCCAGGCTCTGTTGTGCGGGCAGGATACTCTCGGTAGCTTGCCGGGCTCTCCAAGAGGGGCGGAGGAATCGAACCCGGGTCGACCGCATGCAAGGCAAACGCCCTACCCGCCGTGCTATCGCTCCAACCCAAGGTCACCCTCTTGCCAGTTCAGGAGATACGAAAGTGCGCGAGCAGACGCCATCAAGGCGATAGCGCGTTGCCGTTGAAACTGGCTCGCTTCCTGGCCTTGCGCCCCTGACCTGTTACCTGGTCCTGAACCGAATTGGCTCCCGCCCCCCACCCCCCACCCCTGCCATGGTCCGGCGGCGGCACGGGTCCAGGACCCCTGAGGGTGGGCTGCTGGCGTTGGCGAAAGAACACGAACAAACTTTTCCAGGTCTTGAAGGAGATAATCGGCGTTGTTCCATTCTGAGTCTGTATTCATGTTCATTTTCTACGTTCTCGTCTAACTTACGACTTCGTTGGAGCGGGGATGAGGCAGCCTTTCTGTCTTGCTTGTTGTGGTTGCACGGAACTGGAAATAAGTCGCTCACGCACGGCATGCAGCGTCCACAAATGCAACTCACAAATGGTGTCAAATTAGCACAAAGGGTTCATCAGACGCTGATTGATATCTAACTGTATTTTCAACATTCTTTCGCTTTTCACGGCTTTCCGGACATCTGGGTTCCTTCATTCTTTCTCGTTAAACTGTAACCAGCTCTTTCCCCACCAGTGACTCTAGGTTCTGATTTGCGTGTGAGATCAATCTTTCGTTTTATATGTAACAAACTCCACCATGGCGCCTTATTCTTTGCCCAAGAGTCAACGCGTCATGTGTCTAGTCATCGCGGTGGGCACTGCTCTTTCCCTAGTTCGGGGCCGTCGGGGGCTTTTTAGTTCCTGTTCTGTCTCCCACTTTCTGGCTGCCTGGCGTATTGCCAGGTGTTTGTGTGAATGTTGACCCCCATTTCTGTGAGCCCTTCGTAGGGTTCCTCACAGACCCGTCTCGCTCGTGTCCTGTCACACATTCGCAAGGGCCGAGTCTCCAATCACCATTTTCTGGAACTCCCGGGACTGAACGTCCAGATTCACCACAGCGCACAGATGTCAGTGCCTGGAATCCAAGAATCGAGGGGGGGCGCGAGGTCGTTGTCTTGTTCCAGGAAGAAACATTCCTCGAATGTCCTTCCAACAGGCGTGGACCTAGTCACACTGCAGGGCTGGAAGACGTGGCACCCCCCGCCCCGCCCCGCCCCACCCCACCCCCAGGGACGGGGCTGCACACAGTCATCCATCGCAGGCAGGTCTCTCCTAGAATGTCCGCTCCAGGGGGCAGGGACTTCTTGTTCACGGCCAGGAGAGCAGCACAGCACCGAGTCTGAGGCCCCCGGCTCAGCCCCACCGAGAACAAACCAGCCAAAACCCAGCAGCGCCTCAAGCACAGATGCAGTGATTCCCTGGGGGAGCAGAGAACCAAGAGCAAACGAAACGCCCCCCGTGTGCCGTGCAGGAAGTTCCAGAGGGGCTGGAGCCATAGCACAGCGGGGAGGGCGTCGGCCTTGCACGCAGCCGACCCAGGTTCGATCCCCAGCATCCCGTAGTGTCCCCCGAGCACTGCCAGGAGTAACTCCTGAGTGCAGAGCCAGGAGGAAGCCCTGAGCATCACCGGGTGTGTCCCAAAAAGAAGGAAGAAAAAAAAATGGAAAGTTCCAGAATGGGAGGCACATTGCCCTCCCTTTCATCTTGTCCCCGCGCCTGCAGAAGGACAGTCTTGAGGATCTTTTCAGAAAACAGAGTTGACTTGTCTCGCTGTTGGAAGTGAGTCCCCTCACATGCGGTGCCCACTGGGCTTTTGTCTGCCTGTTGCTTCTACTTCCTGGCGTGAACTCTCTCTCGGTCGCAGGTCACGGCTTAGAAGGACGCGGGCTTTGACAAGTGCCGTGACCTCGGTCCTGTCCTCTGCTGTCGGGTGCCCTGCACGGCCCCCGTGGGGCTCGGCCCTCTCCCCGCCCCCGCAGATGGACATAGCGCGGTTGGCCCAGTCTCGAGACCTCCGGGGGCGTCACTGTTGTAGGGAGGCGGTGGAGCAGGGGACCAGGTCAAGGCCCGGGCAGGTGCCTGCGGACCAGGGTCGTGCCCGCCCCCTCCGGCTTTTCCTCCTGTCGCGGGTCGCCCACCCTGTCCCTGAGGGTAGCCGTCGCTTCTAGTCATGCTGGCAGACGCCGATTTATTGTTTTTCCTTGGGTGCTGGTGTTCTGGACTTGTGCTGATTGATTTTGGGTGGTGCCAAGCCCATTCCTCCGACCCAGTCCTGGTCAGAGATCCACGTTTCTGCTGGGAACAGATGCAGCCCCTGCTCTGACCCGTCAGGGACCGTCCTGCTGCTTCCCGTCTGCCGCTGGACAGCTGAGATGCTGGCGGGCGGCCGAAGGTGCTTGAGTTTCTTTTTTTTAATCCTTTTTTTTTTGCTTGTTGGGTCATTTCTCTGGTTCCTCCAGGCTGTGCACTCAGGAATCACCCCTGGTCCCTGGCGGTGCTCAGGGGACCCTGTGGGATGCTGGGAATCGAACCCTGGTGGGCCGCGTGCAAGGCAAATGCCCTCCCCGCTGTGCTATTGCTCCAGGCCCTGGTGCTTGAGTTTCTAATCCGACTCCACTTCCTGTGGCCCCGAGTCGGAAGCGGCGGCCAGGGAGACACGAGGCCCACGTGGTGGTGGGTTGGGGGGCCTCTCGGCAGCCTCGTTCACACAGTGCAGCCCGGACTGGGGGAGGTGGGGGGTGGTGTCACCTCCCTGAGGTCTGGGCCTTTGCATTTCCACCAGCCTTGCAGGTCGGGGTGGGGGGGGCCCAAACTTGTGGGTCCCCAGCCCCGGAAGGGGCCCTGAGCCAGCCACAGGGGCGGACCCCACCCCCACCTCCCTCTCCAGGCTGCGCCCAGACCAGCCAGACCAGAACCTCGGCTGCGGCCAAGTCTCGCCCTGGTGATTCACAGGCTCGCTGAGGCGTGAGAAGCCTGAGGCCCCAGTGGGCACACGAGCACCTTCCCGGGATGGGAGTGGCGCGGGGGGAGGGGGGAGGAGGGGGGGGACTCAGGCAGGGAGGGGGATACCAGCAGGGGGAGGCCCTGGGTACCTCCGAGCTTGCTGGCGCTGCAGCTCTGGGGCCCGCAGAAATTCATTCCCAAGGGCCAGGCCTGTGGCGTGTGTTCAAGCACCTCCCCCCCGCCCCCTCCCCCCACCCCCTGTGTGAGAGCCGTGGATTTTCAGGTCCTTGCAATCGGTTTGAATTTTTATTTTAATTGTTTTTGTTCGGGGGGGGGGGGGGGCACACCCGGCGATGCTCAGGGCTGAGCCCTGGCTCTGCACTCAGGAATCACTCCTGGCGGGCTCGGGGGACCCTAGGGGAGGCCGGAGATCAGACCCAGGTTGGCCTCACGAGCAAGGCAAGTGCCCTCCCTGCTGTGCTGTCTGTCATCCCGCCCACAATTTTTTTTTTTTACCCTAGGCATTGAAACGTGTCAGAATCAGGGAGCGGGGAGGCGGCTGGAAGGCCTGGGCCTGAGCCCCAGCATGGCCTGGCGCCTCCCGCCCCCCCCCCAGAGCACTGCAGTCCCGAGCACCATTTCCCAACCATTGGCCCTTGAAAAAAGGAAAGAAAAATGTCAAATCCATCCTTGGTCTCGGGCCTGTTCAGACACCAGCCTTGGACTGTGGGAGCACCATGGGCCTTTCAGAGTCAGCCAGGGGTGTGTGTGTGTGTGTGTGTGTGTGTGTGTGTGTGTGTGTGTGATGGGCTCCGCCCCCTTCACACCAGTTCCCGCTGACCTCTAGCCGTGACGGGCAGTGGCACCTCTTGGCCCTTCTGGAACACCACCTTCCGGAAAGTCCCGTCTGCTCCTGCGCTGGCATTCCAGGCCAGAAGGTTCCTTCCCACCCTTTCTGCGTTTTTCGTTTGCTGGGCCACACCCGGCGATGCTCGGGGCTGACTCCTGGCTGCGTGCTCAGGACGCACTCCCGGCAGGCCTGGGGGATGGATGCAGAGCCCGGGGAAGAACCCAGGCCGGCGGTGTGCAAGGCCAGCGCCCTTGCGCCGTCCCGTTGCTCCGACCCCCTCTTGGTCCATTCGGCCTCCCGGATGGTTTCCAGGTCCGTGGCGGCCCTCTCTGTTCTTTCAGACAGGTCCGAGGAGGGGCTGGCAGCGACCTTGAGGCTCCGTTTTGTTCTTTTTCTTTCGACCGCTCAGTCCTCTCCGTGTGTTTGCTAAAACTATCAAAGGTCTTTTCTGTACGGGGCACAGAAAGTCACGGTAAAAATAGTGAAACGGGGGGTCAGAGCGACCGTACAGCGAGGAGGGCATTCGCCTGGCACACGGCCAGCCCAGGTTCGATCCCTGGCATTCCATAGGGACCCCCAAGCTCCTCCAGGAACAGGTCCTGAGTGCAGAGCCAGGAATCAGCCTGGCTGAGCACCGCTGGGCGTGGCCCAAAACCAAACCAAAAGAAAACAAAATAGCTCAGGCCGGGGCGGGGACGGGGGTGACGTGGTGGAACACGGGCCTGGCAGTCCTGAGGCCGGGCGTTTGGCCCCAAGGGCACCAGGCCCGAGTACCTCCCCGGACCTCAGTGCGGTGGGCCAGCTTGCACTCCTCTGCCCCTCACAGCCGGGAGAGCAGCTCCCACAGAAACCCAAGGCGTGGGGGCGGGGGAGGTCGTTGCTTGCCTGGTTTTGCTATTTTCTGGGTCAGTGGGAGGAGTTGGGAGCCGCACCCAGCAGTGCTTGGGGGCTTCCTCTGGTGAGGTGGGCGGGTCATTGGATGGGGCTCCTGGGGGGTGGGGGGCCTTGGAGCCACTCTCCCTGAGCTAATCTGAGGCGTCTCGATTTGCATTATTTATTAGGGAAAGATTTGCCTGTGTGTGAGGGAGGGGACCGGGGAGTCTGACACAGGGACCGTGTGTGTGTGTGTGTGTGTGTGTGTGTGTGTGTGTGTGTCCAGGGTTACTCTGCGAGTTCTGTTCTGCCAAGCGCCTTCTCCGTGAAGACTGCACAGCGGGCTTGGGGCTGGAGCAATAGCACAGTGGGTAGGGCATCTGCCTTGCACGCGGCCAACCCGGTTCGATTCCCAGCTTCCCATAGGGTCCCCCGAGCACCACCAGGAGTAACTCCTGAGTGCATGAGCCAGGAGGAATTCCCCTGGAGCATCGCCGGGTGTGACCCAAAAAGCAAGGGACCCCCGGCGGGTACAGGGACTGGGTGACGCTTCGGAGCCGCCCTGGACTCTCTCTCTCAGCATCAGGGCGGGTGGGAGAGGTGGGCCGCGTGGCGTCTGACTCCGTTCGGGTGAACTCCGTGTCCGGGCCCTGCTTACGGCTGCCCGCGCGTCCCACGGCAAGTTCCTGGTCTTGAGGACGGGGTGGCGTTTGCCCACGGCTGAGTGTGATGGAAGGCAGAGGCTGGGGGACCTGCAGGGACCGGGCGTCACTGTGGCAGTGCCTGGGGCCACAGTGGGGGCCACTGAGGTTGCCTCCCTGGGCTGCTTGGCCCCTGTCGGCCGATGTCCCCCAGACCAGTTCCCAGCCCCGCAGAGGCTCTCGGCTTCCCGCATCGTACGCGTGACTCGTCTCCGGTGCTGGTTTTGGTTCTGGCTTGCGTCCCTTTGGGAAACTTGGGGGACGGTGCCTGCGGGTTGGTGGGGAGTGATTCTGTGGCATAGGGGAGGATGCAGAGGAGCAAGATGTCCGAGTAAACCGTAGGCGCCGGGGAGTGGCTCACAGGTGGCCGGAACCTAACCAGGGTGACCCAGGTTTTCTCAAAGAAGCAGGAAAAGCCTCGAAAACGGGACCATCTAGGAAACTTGGTGCTTCGATGTAGGGTCCATAATGGGGGCGTCGGGCCTGGCTGCGTCTCCGTGCTCTGAAGCTGGGAGAGAGAGTCCGTCTCCGTCTCCCTCCGTAGGTAGGGGATGTGGACCAGCCAGGGGCACGGTGTGACCGGGCCCCTCTCCTCTCCGACATCTCTGCACGGCCAGGGGCCAGCCCAGAGGCCCTGGGGGTGAGCTGCCTGGGGCCTGGCTTTCTCCCGTGCTGGGGAGATGCGTCCCTCTGTGCATGGTCCCTCCTGCGTCCAGTAAATCCACCCCCGCTCACCCGCCCGTCGGCCCCCCATCCGCCTTCACCACCCACCTTTCCGTCCGGCTGTTTCCCACCCCCGACCCGGACACGTGGTGATGCAGACTGTTCCACCCGGGGAGACAGCAGTGATGCCCCCAGGAACCCCCACCTCGGGCACGCGTGGCTCTCAGCTTTCTGTCGTGTTCAGGCCTCTGCCTCGGCAGGCAGGACAGACAGACTCCGTTCTCGGCGGGCAGGACTGCGGGTCACGGGGGCGCGACTCTGCCCTGGGGAGCGCGAGGTCCCACCACAGGGCGGGAGCGGGGCGGGGTGGGGTGCTGAGCCCGTGGCACCGTACCGGGCGCGTCTTGACCTGCTGAACCCCGGAAGGCAGCACCCCAGAGGCCAGGCCCCATCCTGCGGTGCCGCCTGGGGTCTCGAGGGGCCTGTGTGCAGGCCCCGGATACACCCGAAGACACTTCCTGGCCGTGAGGTGAGGGACTCGGGAGCTGAGATCAGCCTCGTCCCGCGGAGCCGCGGGGGCCGAGGTCTGGTGTGGGCTCCCGCGTGTGGGGGACCCAGGAGTGCGCAGCTGGGACTCAGGGCGCCCGGTCTCCCCTCTGTCCAGTCCCAGCGCCCCGGGCTCCTTGTTGGGGCGCGACCCTGCCCGGCCCCCTGGGGTGGGCTGGCGGTGCGGGAGCCGCCCCCGGGCTCACTGGGGCGGGCCCTCTGCCCACAGGTGGCGCTGTCCACGTTCGCCGTCTACGTGACCGTCAACGAGAACAACGTCCTGGACGCGCAGAAAGCCTTCGTGTCCCTCGCCCTGTTCAACATCCTCCGCTTCCCCCTCAACATCCTGCCCATGGTCATCAGCAGCATGGTGCAGGTGGGCTGGGCGGCCGCCTCGCGCCCCTCCTCCCCCGCCCTCTCCCTCCCTCCCTCTCTCAGACGTGGGGGCCGCAGGACCCCGAGACCCCATGCAGCTGCCCCAAGTCTCCTCTGTCCCTCTGGGCCCACCCTGGGGCCCCTCTTCCTCCTCTTCCTCCTCTCCCACCCTGCCTGCAAAGCTCTTGACCAGGAATCCCCTTCCCAGTACGTGTGGTCAGCACCTGGAGCCCAAGGTTCGAGCTGGTACCGTGAGAGGCCGCGTGTCCGAGCCCGGGAGGGTTGAGAGGGCTGCTCGCGCGCCTGACCTGTGGCCGCCTGGGTCCATCCTCCAGCCCCCCCTCCAAGGGCCCCCTGGTGTGGCCACACAGATTTCTTGGCGGGGGGGGGGCTGCACTTATCCCTGAGCAGCCTAGAAGGGGCACCTTGGCCCGAGGGACCCCCAGGACCCAGCTGGAAGCGTGTGCCCTGAGGGTGTGTGGCCTGAGACTCTAAAACAGTCTCTGGCTCCTTCCCAACACCGACTTGGGCCTCCAGAGGGAACCAGACCAGACCCCAAACCCGTTTCGTTCTTGCTTCAGAGGTTTCAGGTGCATGTGCGCGTGTGTGTGTGCGTGTGTGCGTGTGTGTGTGCATGTGTGTGTGTGCGCGTGTGTGTGTGCATGTGTTCATGCGTGCGTGCGTGCGTGTGTGCGAGTGTGTGTGTGGCCTCCACGGGGGGATCCCTGGCTCGCCCCCTCGTCCGTCCGTCCGTCCCGCAGAGGAGCCCCTGAGAGTCAGGCGGCCTCTTGCTCTGTCCGCAGGCGAGCGTCTCCCTGAAGCGCCTCCGCGTCTTCCTGTCCCACGAGGAGCTGGAGCCCGACAGCATCGAGCGGCGCTCCATCAAGGACGGTGTGTGCGCGCGTGTGCGACTGCCTGCGTGTGCGTGTGTGTCACCAGCACACGCATGCTTCCTGCTCGGCACAGGGGGGCTGCAGGCGCCCCCTCCCCAGCCTCGCCTGGCCTGGCACCCGCTCGGCCCCCTCCCGACCGCCCTCGCCACGGCCCTGGGCCTCCCCACGCCCGTCGGCTCCCTGTCGCGGAAGGGAGAGTGACCCAGACTCGGCTTCAAGGGACTTGCCCAGGCCGCCCCGGGACGGGCTCGGCGGGCCCCGGCTGCCCCCTGCAGGGGTGGGGGGGGCAGCTCCAGGTGGCTCCAGCACCCCCACCCCCCGCTTCTGGAGATGCTGTTCCGCGCCCACGTCCCAGGCCACAGCGGCCCTGTGGCTCTCTGGACCGTCTGGTTCAAGCTGCTTTTTATTTTTTTAAATTTTTTTTTTTTGGCTTTTTGGGTCACACCCGGCGATGCACAGGGGTTACTCCTGGCTCTGCACTCAGGAGTTACTCCTGGCGGTGCTCGGGGGACCCTATGGGATGCTGGGAATCGAACCCGGCAATCGTGCAAGGCAAACGCCCTCCCCGCTGTGCTATCGCTCCAGCCCCTCAAGCTTCTTTTTAAAATTCCTTAAATGGCACCCACCAGCCCCCGCTCTGGTCCTGGAGGGCCGGGCTGGGCATGGGGTTATGAGGCTGGTGGCCACTAACTCCGCGTGCGCGCGCGCGCGCGCGTGTGTGTGTGTGTGTGTATGTGTGTGTGTGTGTGTGTGTGTGTGTGTGTGTCCGTCATGGACTTCCGTTCCTTTGTTTTGCTTTGTCTGGGGGCCACACTCCTGGCTCTGCACTCAGGAATCCCTCCTGTCCTGGTGGGCCCCAGGCACCATGGGGGTGCTGGGGATTGAACCCGGGTTGGCTGCATGCAGGGCTGGTGCCCTCCCGCTGCCCGGGGCTGCTGTTTCTTCGGGGTGTGGAGGGGTGGGGGGTGGACTTCTTGCAGGGGTGACTTTGA
The DNA here is from genome assembly GCF_029834395.1 of Sorex fumeus. NCBI lineage: Eukaryota > Metazoa > Chordata > Mammalia > Eulipotyphla > Soricidae > Sorex > Sorex fumeus. Next base: position 1,297,350 of record NW_026606159.1, on the reverse strand, counting down.
AACACCCCCAAGCCCTGTCCCTGGGTGGCCTGTGTGTTTTCAGGGGACCTCATAGATGAGAGTCAAAAATCGTTGGAAGCAAGGTGGGAGGGGGTGTACGGAGAGGGAGGGAGGGGGCCAGGGGCTGAGCCCCCACCGTCGCCCCTGGACCCCTCCCCTCGCCCAGCCCCTGCCCCCACTTCCTTTGGGGGGCCTTGCCCACCCCCCAACTTCTGCTCGGTCCTTCCAGCCAGAGTTGCCCCCTGATGCCTCCACGCAGTCGGTGGGGAGTCCCGGGAGCATCACCTCCACCCATACCAATGCGGGGGGCAGGGGTACCCACTCCTCACGCCTCCTCTCGGGGGCGCACCCCCCGCGGCCTCCTGACACGCCACATCTGCCCCTCACAGGTGGCGTCACGAACAGCATCACCGTGAAGAACGCCACGTTCACCTGGGCCCGGAGTGACCCGCCCACGCTGCACAGGTGAGCCGGCTGGGAGGAAGCCCCTGAGCACTGCCGCCTGCAGGGGTGATGTGAGGGGGGGCCTGGTGCCGGGGGGGGGGGGTCCCCACAGATGGCCTGCGATGGGAACGGGCACGGGGAGGGGCATGGAGAAGAGCCTCCTTCAGGGACGGTGTGATCCAGGCGCCCTCAGAGCAGGGAGGGCCGGAGGGGGTCGGCTCAGCCTCAGGCTGGAGCAGGGCTGAGGAACCGGAAGTGGGGGCAGGGGCTGGGGAGGGGAGGGGCCCAGGGGCGATGGCGGGGCTCTTCTCCTCTGGGTCCAGCCCGGGCCTTGTACGTGCAGCGCAGCCTCTACGCAGAAGCCGTGCCCCTCCTCGTTCTGCTTCCTGTGTGATGCCGGAGGGGGGGCGGTGTGGGGTGGGGGTGCCTCCCCGCCTCCCGGGAGCCCCGCCTGCGGCTCATTGGCTTGGATGAGGTCTCGTGTCCTTCCCGGTGGTGGTGTCAGCAGCACCAGAGCGCAGGGTGCAAGTGTGGTCCTGGCCCGCTCCCCCGCCCCCAGCCCCCATCCATCCACAGCACTGGAAGCCCTGGGGGTGGCCGGACCCTGCCCGCCTGGCTCTGCCCACCCGGGCCCTGTCCTGGCTGGAGGCTTTGCCCCCCACAGTGCTCTCGGGCCTCCCCAGAAACTCCCCAACCGCAGGGTCAGATTATCCCCTCTGCTCCCCTGAACAAGAATCTCTTCCTGGGTCGCCTGGGGAGGGGGTGCACGCGCCCCCCCCACCCCCTGCTGGCAGGTCAGCCGAACCGTCTTCGTGTGCGGTCACCTTGCCCTCGCGCCCACCAGCCAGGACGCTTCCTGTTCCGTCAGCCCAAACTGCCTTCCCGGCTCCAAGGCCAGTGGGGAGACTCGGTGGCCTGAGACAGGGCCCCCCAGTCCCCCAAGCACCATCGGGAGGGACCCCCGGTTTCCCCCAGCACTGACCAGCAGAAATGCCCGACTCCTCGGACCCCCACCCCACCCCGAGCTGCCCAGCAGGTGGCCGCGGTGCCTCCCCAGCTGCGCCCACTGTCACGCATGAAGGCGTCCAGCTCAGATGCGGGTCTGATGGGGGGCGGGGACACCCTCCACCCCTCCCCGATTTCCCGAGACGCGCCTGCCACCTCCCCCGTGGGGCACATCCCGGGCAGCCAGGCTCGGCTGTGGGAAGGGCCAGAAAGTTCCAGACAGGAAGGGCCCACGGCCAGATGCAAGGAGAGGGAGCCTCATGGTGGCGCTCTCTCCCTCTCTCCCTCCCTCCCTCTCCCTCTCTCCCTCCCCCTCCTGACCCACCCCTCCAGCATCAGCTTCTCCGTGCCCGAGGGCACCCTGGTGGCCGTGGTGGGCCAGGTGGGCTGCGGGAAGTCGTCTCTGCTGTCCGCGCTCCTGGCCGAGATGGACAAGGTGGAGGGACACGTGGCCGTGAAGGTGAGCTGGGGGGAGGCGGGGGCAGCCATCGGGCCTTTGGGCGGTGCCCGGCACGTGGTGGACTCTTGGTGGCCATCAAGGAGACCCGCGAGCTCCCCGTCGCTCCCTCCTCCCTCGGGCCTTTCTGCTGCCCCCCCCCCAAAGGTCTTGCCCTTGAACTCCTGGCCGCACGTGGGTCCCGGGCCCAGCCCAGCATCCCTGGTGACTCAGTTTCCCCCAGCTGACCCGTGTGTCCCTGGCAGGGCTCCGTGGCCTACGTCCCGCAGCAGGCCTGGATCCAGAACGGCTCCCTGCGGGAGAACATCCTCTTCGGGCGCCCGTTCCTGGAGCGCCACTACCAGGCCGTTGTGGCCGCCTGCGCCCTCCTGCCCGACCTGGAAATGCTGCCCAGTGCGGACCGGACGGAAATCGGGGAGAAGGTGCGCCCGGCCCCCAGCCCGCGGTGGGGGACGCGCCGTGTCAGTGGCTGCCGTGCCACAGAGCTCATCAGGCCCTGGCAGAGGGTCCCGTGCCCGGCCTGGGTGACAGGCTCCCTGCCCGCCTGAGGGCTTTGCTCTTCATCGCCGGAACCCTGGGGCGCCGGAGAAGTGAACGCCACCTCCACTCACACACACTCACACACTCACGCGTGGCAGATAGCAGCCGGGATCTGTGGCAGCAGCATGTCACGCGCACACACACACACGCACATACACGCACACGCACACTGATGCACATGCACAGCGGATAGCAGCCGGGTCTGTGGCAGTATGTCGCACACACGCACACACACGTGCACGCACGCACACTCACACAGCAGGAGCCAGCACCGGAGGGAGACCACAGAGCCCAGCTGGGAGCTGCAGAGCCGGGGTGGGCGGCGCCGTCCGTCCACTGCCTCCTGCCTTTGCCCCCCTTGCTGCCCTTGGCTCTGGCCCCAGTTTCCCGTTTCCTGCCCCGGGAGGCCCCTCCGGGACGAGAGAACACTCGCGGCCCAGCTAGCCGGGGCTGGGGGCGGTGCCGGCCATCCAGGTGTGGCCCCGGGACCATCGGGGGGAGCCTGGCCGCCTGCCCCACCTGGTCCCTGGGAAGGGGGCCCCCTCCAGGCAGGGGTCTCTGTCGCGGGAGTGCCGAGGGGTGTGTGCTGCTTGGGGGGGTCCGCACACGCACACTCACGCACACCCACGCACACCCACGCGTTCTCACACATTCACGGACACGCACTCACAGGTCTACTCACGCCGACACACAGTCCCACGTTCACATACACTGAGGCGCACGCCCACACAGACACACCGACTACTGACACCAATGACAGCCCCTCGCCGTGCGGCCCAGCGCCCGGCTGGGCGGCGGCAGGTGGCGGGTGGGGACCGCTGGGGCCTGGCGTGCGTGAGGCCGCAGGTGGGCCACGAGGGACCGTGAGGCACAGCCAACACCAGGCCTGTGCCGGGGCCGCACCCATGTCCCCTGGGTGCCCGCGACCCGCCCGTCACTGTGCTTGGGCTGGGCTGGCTACAGCCTCCCCGGGACCCCCACCCTGCGCCTCACCGCCCCCCGCCTCCCTGCAGGGTGTGAACCTTTCCGGGGGGCAGAAGCAGCGCGTGAGCCTGGCCCGGGCCGTCTACTGTGACTCGGACATCTACCTCTTCGACGACCCCCTGTCGGCGGTGGACTCGCACGTGGGCAAGCACATCTTCGAGAACGTCATTGGCCCCAAGGGGATGCTGAAGCACAAGGTGCCTGCCCGGGGGCCGTGGCGGGGGTGGGGGTGGCCGGAAGTCAAAGAAGACCCCTTAAAAATACTGAATGCTAAAAAAAGCCCGCTGTGGCCCAGGGAAACAGTCCCTGCAGCCACCGGCCACGCTCCTGGGTCCCCCTGCTGTCCCCGTGAGGCTCGGGTCCCACCCCCGCCCAGGACAGGGCCAAGCACCCAGGTTTCGGCTGCAGAGAAGAAGAGACGCCGGGGGCCCGGGGAGGCAGGACACAGGACAGGGCGCTTGCCCTGCACACAGCTGGTGTGGATTCGATCCCCAACCCCCGCTAAGGGTCCCCTGAGCCCCGGCCACAGAGCCGGGAGCCAGCCCTGAGCACTGCTGGGTGTAGCCCGCAGCCGGCTCGGCCCCTTGCCCGTGAGCGGAGTCACAGCCCCGCCCCTCCCAGCCCTCCCCTGCCAGGTGCTCATTGTCCAGCGCAGACTGTTGGGACTTCTGTCCTTTCTTTGGGGGGGGGGGTGGTCACACCCGGCGATGCTCAGAGGTCACTCCTGGCTCTGCACATAGAAATTACTCCTGGTGGTTCGGTGCTGGGGATCGAACCCGGGTCGGCTGCGTGCAAGGCAAACGACCTACCCGCTGTGCTATTGCTCCAGCCCCCTTTTAACTCTGCAAAAGCTTTCTTCAGCCCTCTCTGCCCCTTCTGTGGTAAATGTCTTTCCAGCCTTTTCCCCTCTGCTTGGCCTGCAGACCGTGAGTCAGACTGTGGCTCCCTTTGTCCCCTCACTTTCGGTTTGTTTTTTTTTTTTAAAAACTATTTATTTTTGCTTTTTCTTGGAGGGGGTCACACCTGGTGATGCTCAGGGGTTCCTCCTGGCTCTGCACTCAGGAATGACTCCTGGTGGTGCTCGGGGGACCCTATGGGATGCTGGGATTCGAACCCGGGTTGGCCACGTGCGAGGCCAACGCCCTCCCCGCTGTGCTCTCTCCAGCCCGTCCCCTCACTTCCTTCCCCGGCCACTTCTGTCTGTTTTCCCTTGCTCTGGGCACTGTCAGAGAAGGACAGAGACGACGGTTCAGCGTGGCCCTGAGGCTGTCTTCCTCGCTGCCTTTCCCCCCTACCCTCAGTTCGGCTCCCGGAGTTCCTGGTGGAGCTGCCCCCAAACCCCAACTCCCTGGGCGTCCACCCCAGCTGCTGCCGCCCCCTGCCGGCGTGTGGCGGGACCCCCCCCCCCCCACGGGTGCACAGTCTGACCCTGGTGCACTGACGCCGCCGCCTCTCCCCGTGGCCCGCAGACGCGCCTCCTGGTCACGCATGGCATCAGCTACCTGCCGCAGGCCGACGTCATTGTTGTCATGAGCGGCGGCAAGATCTCGGAGCTGGGCTCCTACCAGGAGCTGCTGGCCCGGGAGGGCGCCTTCGCCGAGTTCCTGCGTACCTACGCCAGCGCCGAGCAGGAGCAGAGCCAGCCGGAGGACGGTAGGGCCGGGCCGGGCGCCTGACACCCACCCTCCCGTGGAAGGCCCAGGGGTGCGCCCTGGAAGGAGCCCTGGGGTGGGGGGGCTGTGCTTCCCACGCTCCTGTCACTGCCCCAGTCGTGGCCGTCTCGTGGCAAACCCGTGGCAGTCCTGCTGGGCACGGGTGGGACCTGGGTTCGGGCGAGGCGTGTGGCCTCCTGCCTGGCCTGGGGAGCCCCGAGACTCGGCCGCCGAGGGGCAGCACGACAGGGCCCGGTGCCCGCAGCAGGCCAGGCGCCCCTGCACGCTGGGGAACGACAGAGCTCCCGCCCCCTCACTCCCGCCCAGCCCACCTCCCCGTGCGGCTGCCCCAGGGCTGCCTCCGAGTTTGCCTTGTCCTCTGGCCTTATCTGCATCCCCTCCCAGAACTGGCGCTGGGCTGGGTCTTTCCCACCGTCCCCCCACCGGACAGGGCCACGCCCAGCTGGACTGGGTGGACCCGGCAGCTCAGTGCTCAGGCCTCAGGAAGGGGGGACCACACAGAAACCCCCAACCCCTGGTGGTGCAGAGGCGGCGGCCGGGCTCTGTATCAGACCTGACCACTGAGCCATCTCCTCGGCCCCCTAGCAGGAGGCCTCTCACCACAGAGCCCCAGAGGCCTGTCCCCGGCTTGCACCTTCCTCTGGGCCGTCCCCAGCAGTGGGTTTCTTCCTGCCTCGGTCTGTCGCGGGAGACGCGGGCGGGAGGTGGCACAGTCCATGTTTGGTCAGCAGTGCTGACCCCCGGGCCTTGGCGCCTTCCCTCCGGCCGCTGCCCACTGGCCCTGCCCATGCAGAGTTCCAGAACCTGTTTGAGGAGGAACGGGGGCAGGGTGGGAGTGGGGTGACCACCGGTGTGGGGGCGGGGCACCTCAAGGTTGGGGACGTGCCCCGGGTCTGCTGCTTCGTGTGTTTCGTTTTATTGTTTGGGGCCACCCTGGCGGTGCTCAGGGCTGACTCCTGGCTGCATGGCCAGGATCCCTCCTGGCGGGCTCAGAGGACCCTGTGGGGTGCCGGGGATGGAACCCGGGTCGGCCGTGTGCAAGGCCCCGCTGGGCTTTCACTCGACCCCAACCTGCTGCTCACACCCCCCCCAGGAGTGCTCGAAGGCTGGTGTCCGAGTCCACGGCCGCCCCTTCCTCCCTCCTCCCCTCCCTCCCTCCCTCCCTCCCTTCCTCCTCCTTCCCTTCTTCCTCCCTCCCCCCTTTCCTCCCTCCTCCTCCCTCCTCCTTACAGCTCTGCTTCACACTCAGTGCCGTGGCCCAGTCTGGCCCTGGTTTCTCCTCATGCCACGGTATTTGTTTCTGTTCTGGCTTGTGGCACGTGTCCCTGCCCGAGAGGAAACCCTGTCCACGGGCTCCTTTTCTCCGTCCCCCGCCCCTGGGAACTTCAGCCCCTCGGGGCGTTTTTAGGCCCCCCACCCCAGCAGGTGCTGTGTGGGAGTGAGTTGGGGATGCGGGACCCCTCCCCAGCCACCTGGTCTCAGGCTCGGAGTGGCCCCGAGGCACCACGGGGTGCGGCCCCGCACCCCAACACGGAGGGTTTCGGTCGGCGAGGAGACCCAAGCCGAACCGCCAGGGTCTCAGCACTGTGGGGGGCTGAAGGAACTCGAGGAGGGAGGGGAGCACCCCCCCGGCTCGGGTTCGAGTCAGCTCCCGCCGATCAGCATCTGTGCCCAGAACACTCTGCCCATGGCTGGGCCCAGCCCTTCCTCCTCCCCCCCGTGGCTGCCACGGAAATGGGCCTCAGGGCCGAGTTCTGAGTTTGAGGGAAAGGAGCCAGCCCCGGGCTGTGTCGTGCGGGATGGGGAAACTAAGGCACAGGTGCCCGGCCAGGCTTGGCCGTCGCGCTGCCGAAGAGGATGCGGCCGTCCGCGCCCTCTGCCGCCTCCCGGCTCTCAACCCCTTCCTGACCTTGTGACTTCGCAGGTGGCACAGCCGCAGAAGAAGGCCAAGGTCAGTGGCGCCGGGCTTCCGTGGCGCCTGGCTTTCTGCGGCCGGTGCTTGTAGAGGGAGCAGTGGACGGGCTTGTGCTGCAGCCACGTTCCTTCGAGGGGTCCCGAGTGCTTGCGCCTCTGCTGCTGCCTGGCTGGCCGGCACGCGTCCCTCCTCTGCTAGGGGCCACCTGGGTGGGGAGCCCCAGGGACGCGGCCGGATCTCGGGCTCCCTCGCAGCGGAGCCGCTTGGCTGCACCTTTCCTGCACCCAGCGGCCCCAGGTAGCGCGCTAGCGGGCCGCTCTGCCGTGACGTGGCCAGGCGGGCTGGCGAGTGATGGCCACGTGCCCCCCCCGCACCTGCCAGACCCCCGTCACTGCACGTGCACGTGTGGCCTCGAGGCTCAGTCACTTTCTCGCCCTTGGGGCGGCCCCCATCCCAGTCACCTGAACTCCCCCCACAAGCCGGGGGGGTTCCCCCAATACCCCAAGGTGCTCCACCTTCCGTCCTTCTCAGGGTCCTCAGGGCCCGCCCCGGGACTCTGCGTCACCCCTGTCATGTCAGCAGGTCCCAGGGCCACCAGCCCAGCGTTCCCCAACCTTCCCACATCCCCCCACCACACACACACACACACACACACACACACACACTCCAGTCCCCGCATTCCCCACTGTCCCTGGTGGCCTCGGGGGCACCCTGCAGGGAGGTGGTGGGGCCAGGAGACGGCTGCAGGCTCCTCGCCTGCCCCCCAGGACAGCGACACACCAGGGTGCGCCAGCGGGCTCGCTGACTCCTTCGGTGCCCCCTCCCCTGGGCAGTCTGTCCGTCTGCGGCGAAGCCGGTGCCCCCAGCCCGCAGCCTCGTGGCAGCTGTGGTATCTGCCCCCTGGTGCCCGCCTGGCTGGGGAAACCTGAGTCTCCCTCGGTCTCCTGCTCCCGCAGGGCCAGCGGCCACCGGTGTCCCGGGCAAGGAGACCCGACAGATGGAGAACGGCGTGCTGGTGCCCGAGGCGGCAGGGAAGCAGCTGCAGAGGTGAGGCAGGCGGGACTCGGCCCGGGAGGTGGGGGAGGAGGTTGTCTCCGGGCTGCCTGGGATCTGGGGGCTCCCTGCAGACCAGGTTAGGCCTGGGGGAGCAGACTTCTCACCCGCACCCTCAGGCCGGGGGACCCCAGCTCTGGGTCCCCGGCACCTCGGGGCCCTCCACGGACGCCACGGGCCCGCCGTCCTGAGTCTGCCACGGCCCCTTGGAGCATTTCCACAGCAGCATTTGGGGCTGAGTTGGGGCCAGTCCCTGGCACCCCCGTGGCTCCGTGGCTCCCAGCGCCATCCAGCGTGGCCCCCACCCCAGTCACACCCCCCACGCCCCCCAGCACGGCCAGGGGCAGTCTCCAGGCTCAACAGCAACCAGGACTTAAAATACACCAGCGTGGGGCTGGAGCGATAGCACAGCGGGGAGGGCATTTGCCTTGCACGTGGCCGACCCCGGGTTTGAGTCCCAGCATCCCATAGGGTCCCCCGAGCACCGCCAGGAGTCATTCCTGAGTGCAGAGCCAGGAGTAACCCCTGTGCATCGCCTGGTGTGACCCAAAAAGAAAAAAAATACCCACCAGCGTGGAACCCCCCCAGACGGGCAAGGATTCGCTTCGTCTGCTGTTTGGTTCTGAGCCGGGGCCGCACCCGGCCATGCACAGGGCACCTTCCTGGCCCCTTCTGCCAGCCCACCGAGCCCTGGGGCCTCTCGGGGTCACGCCTGCTGTCGGCAGAGGGGTGCTGGGTGCCGCCTGCTGACGCCCTCGTGTCTCGGACCCCCAGGCAGCTCAGCAGCTCCTCCTCCTACAGCGGGGACGCCAGCCGGCACCACGCCAGCTCGGCCGAGCTGCAGAAGGCCGGGGCCGCCAAGGAGGAGTCGTGGAAGCTGATGGAGGCGGACAAGGCCCAGACCGGGCAGGTGAGGCCCCGGGCGGGAGATGTCAGGGCCCCTGCCCACAGCCCCCACGGGCAAACAGCAGGGCTGGGGCCCAAACCCCACCCGGGGCAGCCAGGAACATGCACTGGCCGTCCCTGCCGTCCTCACGGCCGCGGCCTCTGAGCAAGCAAACTGGGGAGCCTCAAGCCAGGGCCGGCGACTCCCACTGACCCCCTCACGGCCCAGCCATGGACACCGTGCTGATGGTCAGTCCCTGCACAGTTGGGTCTCCAGGAGGCTTCCGGGGGTCTGTGGGCTGGAAACCTCAGGGGGGCTCGTGGCTCCTTCAGCCCCGCGTCTCAGCCTGCCTGGGCGCCCATCCCCGAGCCCCCGGCCGAGGGACAGGCCACACTGACCGCTCACTGCGGGCCGCTCCCCCGTGTCTCCCGGGCACCTCTGGGCGCAGGCCCGGCACACACGAGGCCCCAGGCCCTGGGCCCCGTCCCTGGCGTCCCGGAAGAATAAAGTGACTTTGCATGGTGAGACCCTCCCGTGACACCCGCTCCCGGCCTCAGCGCGGGGGACAGAGACGGCCCCTCGCCCCAGAAGGGGAAGCCGGGCGCTGCAGGGCATTGGGCGTGACTTTTTCGGGTCCCAGTGGGAGCAGGAGGGCCTGGGGGGTCCCTGGGTGCTCTCCAGCGCCAGGAGAGTTTGAGGTGAGAGCATGTGCGCCCGTGAGAGGAAAAGGCCCGGGGCAGGGAAGCGGATTTGGGGAGCAGGGCTCTGTCTGGGGCTCAGGACACTGGGGGGGGTGGCGGGTATTATTTGGATTTGGGGCCTGTCCCAGGAGTGCTCGGGGCTGACTGCTGGCCCTGTGCTCCTGTATGCTCAAGGATCACTCCTGGTTGTGTGCTCAGGGATCACTCCTGGCGGGGCTTGGGGGTCTCTGGGAGGGTGCAGGGTCAGCTGAGTGCCAGTCTCGACTCGTTCTGCCACCCCGAGAGATGTTTGTTTAAATTTCGGCTGGGCGCCTGGGGGATAGCACCTGAGGGGAAAACAGCCCCAGGGTCACCTTCTGGTGCCTGCGGACAGGCCTTGCTGGGGCCGGTTCCAGCCGGACTGTGAGCTGGGGGCGGGGGAGGGGGCGCCCGGGCGTGGCCGTGACACCCCTGCCCCCCCAGGTCAAGCTGTCCGTGTACTGGGACTACATGAAGGCCATCGGGCTCTTCATCTCCTTCCTCAGCATCTTCCTCTTCCTCTGCAACCACGTGGCCGCGCTGGCCTCCAACTACTGGCTCAGCCTCTGGACGGACGACCCCATCGTCAACGGCACCCAGCAGCACACGCACCTGCGCCTCAGCGTGTACGGCGCCCTGGGCATCTCGCAAGGTGGCGCCCGGCCCGGGCGGGGGGGGGGCAGCTGTGTCTGAGTGCCCCTCTCACAGAGGAGGGCCCCGGGGAGCGGAACGGGCTGATGCTCACCGACGTTGAACCCGGGCGAGGGGCACCCGGGGGGGGGGGGCGGGCTGCAGAGACAGGACACGGGGGCTCCGGCCCCACTCGCAGCATCTCGTGGGGTGCCCCGAGCACTGCCGGGAGCGAGCCCTGAGCATCGCCAGGAAGAGAGAGACAGAGAGAGACCGAAAGATGGAGCGAGGTGGAGTGGGGCGGGGGAGAGACAGAGACAGAGACAGAGACAGAGAGGCAGACGGGCGCGCAGCAGCTGCCGCCCAGGCTCCGCCTGCCTGAACCCGAGCAGGTTCCCGGCCCCGCGCAGGCTCCCGAGCACCAAGCCCAGAGGCCTCTGAGCCCTGCTGGTCGGTGGGACTCGAGCGTGGAGTCGAGCGAAGCCCAAGGGGGAGCCAAGGCCGGTGCCGCTGGCGGCCGAGAGGGCGGGCCCAGAGCCCCCGAGACACCCCACTGCCCCCCCCCGCAAGTGGGCAGAGGAATCCACCTGGGGGCCTCCAGGGTCCTCGCCTGCAGAGCGGGGCTGTCCGCACAGGGTCAGGGGCCAGAGCCCGCCCGAGTTAGGCTCGTGGGAGCAGCGGCCTCCCCTCCTGCTGGTGGAGATGGGGGGGCGCCCCGTCCTGCCGTCCCCCAGCCCCCGAGTGTGGCCCCGGGCTCCTGCCCACCCCCAGACACGGCCCTGGGCTTCTGTCCTCCTCCCCGGTGTGGCCCCGCCCCCCCAGCGCCACCCCCAGCGGCCACCTGACACCTGGGTGTCGGCAGGCGTCGCTGTGTTCGGCTACTCCATGGCCGTGTCCATCGGCGGCATCTTCGCGTCCCGGCGCCTGCACCTGGACCTTCTCAGCAACGTCCTCCGGTCGCCCATGAGCTTCTTCGAGCGGACGCCCAGCGGGAACCTGGTCAACCGCTTCTCCAAGGAGATGGACACGGTGGACTCGATGATCCCGCAGGTCATCAAGATGTTCATGGGCTCCCTGTTCAACGTCATCGGCGCCTGCATCATCATCCTGCTGGCCACGCCCATCGCCGCCGTGGCCATCCCGCCCCTTGGCCTCGCCTACTTCTTCGTGCAGGTGAGAGGCGGGGCGGGGGCCGAGGGGTCAGGAGGCACCGGGCCCCACCGTGGGCTCGAAAGGAATTCCCTTCTGTTTCCTTCCTTTTAATCGCATCATTGCAAGATGCAGTTACTCAGTTGTCCATGACTGTGTTTCAGTCATACGATGTTCCAACACCCGTCCCTGCACCAGTGCACATTTCTGACCACCAGTGACCCCAGTTTCCCCCCCATCGCCCCCACCCCCCTGCCCGCCTCTGTGGCAGGCACTTCCCCCCCCCATTCATTTTTTTAAATTTAATCGAATCAGTGAGGTACACAGTTACAAGTTGTTCCACCACCGTCCCTTCAACAGTGCACATTTCCCATCACCAGTGTCCCCAGTTTTCCTCATTCCACTTCTTCCTCCAGTCTGCCCTATAGCAGACACTTTTCTCCTCTCTCTCCCCTCTCTCTCTCCCCGCCCCTCCCCCTTGCTCCACTCCCCCCCCTCCTTTGAGCATTATGGTTTGCAACACAGATACTGAAAGGTCCTCCTGTCTGTCCCTTTTCCTCCTTCAGTTCTTCTCCAGAGAGATCATTTCCAACTGTCTTTGTCATAGCGGCCCCTCCTCTGTCCTCACTGCCCTCCCCCACCCTCCACCACACACACACACACACACACACACACACACACCCTCGTGGTGTGCTCCCCTGTGGGCTGCTCCTCCTGGCCCTCGTTCCTCTCGTTCCTGCTTTGCAGGATTTTGCTGGAGGGAGGTTGGGTTTGTTCCTGTCGTTGGGTTAAGTCATCGTTCCCTGGACTGACAGTTTTCCGGCTGCCATAACCGATGTCTCCAGTCGCTATTAAGTCACAAGAGGAAAAACGTGAAAGGCAGGAGGGACCCCTGTGCATTGCGGGTCACCAGAGAGAAGCCTCGTGAAGACCCCGGCAGATAATGCAGATGGGAATGACATGGGCAGCCCCCACTGGGTGTTTCTTCTCCCTCGACATAGAAATCTGGAGCTCAAGCCACAGGGGCTGACGGGGCAAGTCCTGGCATCTGTCGGACCCCGGACTCCTGCCCTCGCGCTTTCGTTCTGTGATCTTGGCCTCAGATTTCTGTCTCAGGGGGACTCCTGGTCCCAGGTAGCTGCTGGAGCTCCGGATATCACATCTCTATCTCAGAAAACAACGCCGAGGCAGGGCGGGAGGTCGGGGAGGGTGCGCCAGCAGAGCGGGTGAATCCCCTGGGTGAGTCTCACAGATGCTCCAACGGACACCAAGAGGCTGGGCATGCTGTGAGTTTCCCTGTAGGCGGAGTTTAAGAACAGCAGGAAGGTGGCGGAGGCAAAAGTCACAATACTGGCTTTGGGGCCAGAGCGATAGGGCAGCAGGGAGGGCTCTTGCCTCGCACATAGCTGACCTGGGCTCCACCCCCGGGACTGCACGAGGTCCCTCAAGCACCACCAGGAGGGACCCCTGGACGTAGAGCAGCCGTAAGCCCTGAGCATCTCCAAGGGTGGCTCAAAACAACAGATTTTTAAAAATTCAAAGTTCAAAAACTAAAACGGGGGCTGGAGCCGTAGCACAGCGGGGAGGGCGTTTGCCTTGCACGCGGCCAACCCGGGTTCGATTCGCAGCATCCCATTTGGTCCCCCGAGCACCGCCAGAAGTAATTCCGGAGTGCATGAGTCAGGGGGAACCCCTGTGCATCGCCATGTGTGACCCAAAAAGAAAAAAAAATTAAAACGGGGGCCAGATAGATACCACAGCGGAGAGGGCGTTTGCCTTGCACACGTCCAACTCAGATTCAATAACCGGCACATCCCATAGGGTCCCCCGAGCACCACCAGGAGTAATTCCCGAGAGCAGAGCCAGGAGGAACCCCCGAGCACTGCTGGGTGTGGCCCCCACACCAAAAAAATAGAAAATAAATAATTAAAACTGACTTGTCCCTGAGCACTGAGCCAGGAGTCCCCCCGTGCGCCCCCCCCTCCCCCAGGCATGGCTGGGGCCTAGGTTGGTGACAGTTTTCTGACCTTTGGTACTTTTTGATTTCGGGAAGCAGGAATAGCCCCTGGGGCTGGGCGAGGCTCGAAGGTGCTGGGGCCTGCGAAATGCCCCCCACCCGCCGCTAGGAGGGCGCTGCTGTGACTGTTGGCACCTGTGGTTCCCGCCTGCCAGTAGCCCCCCTTCCGGCCCCGCTCGCCCGGCCCCGACCCTCGGCGTCCCTTCTCGCCCCAGAGGTTCTACGTGGCGTCCTCTCGGCAGCTGAAGCGCCTGGAGTCCGTCAGCCGCTCGCCCGTGTACTCGCACTTCAACGAGACCCTGCTGGGCGTCAGCGTCATCCGCGCCTTCGCCGAGCAGGAGCGCTTCATCCGCCAGAGTGACCTCAAGGTGGACGAGAACCAGAAGGCCTACTTCCCCGGCATCGTGGCCAACAGGTGGGCCGCTGCCCCGCACGTCCAGGAGGCGGGGGCACCTCGGGGCTCCCCGGGCAGGGCAGGGTCCGCCCGTGCCTCGCCCCGTGTGACTGGGGTCCCCCGAGAGGTTCGGGGGTGGGGAGGGTGGGCGGGCAGCATCCCCGGAGGCGAGGGCCCACTCCCCAGACGGGGATTCGGACCCGCCCCCCTGCTGCCAGGGGCCCCGGTGGCAGAGCGAGGAGACCCGGTCGGGGCGGGGCCAGGCAGGGGTTCACAGGCGGCTTCGGCTGTGTAGAGGGAAGGGGTCGGGGTCGTGGCGGGGAAGCGGTGGGTCACGCTGTGTCCTGGGCGCCCTGCGGTTACAGCGCCGAGGTGATCGACGGGCTCTGGGACAGGGCGCCCTGGGAGCCCAGGGATGCTCGCCCAGGGACACGCACCCGCACACGCACGCACACACATGCACAAAGTCAAGAACGGGGGCGGGGGATAGGACAGCAGGGGGCCACTTGCCTTGCACCCGCTGACCCGGGCTCAGCCCCCAGCCCCCGTACAGTCCCCCAAGCCCTGTGGGAGTGATTCTTGAACACAGGGCGAGGAGAATGCCCTGAGCACGCGTGCAAGTAATTAAAAACAACCAGAAAAGATTTTTTTAAAAAAATCCCCTCTGCTGGGGCCAGAGCGGGGAGGACGCTGCCTTGCACACGAGCAACCCGGGTTCGATCCCCGGCATCCCATATGGCCCCCTGACCCCCACCAGGAGTGATTCCTGAGCACAGAGCCAGGAGGAACCCCTGCGCACCGCGGGGTGTGGCCCCAAGACCAAAAGAGAGCCTGAGGGTGCCGTGGGGGCTGGGCCTGCCAGAGGAGCCACCCGAGGCCAGGGCAGCTGGGGGCCGCGCCCCTCCCTTGCCCCCTCGTCCCCGGAGAGCGCCGTTTCGGAAGCCTCACGCCTCTCTCCCAGGGCGTCTTCTTCCCGGAAGATGCCGGCGTGGGCCTGTTGCTGCGGCTGGCACCAGGGGGCCGTTGGCTCTTCCCCACATGCCAGTTCTCATTTCCTGGGAAAAAGCATTTCTGGAGAACTCGTCTCGTTCCCTGGGGGGCCTGTCACGGAATTGCTGAAATCCGTCCCCGCCCCCTGCCCCTCGCCCGTGTGCCCAGAACCGGGGAGGGCTCAGGAGGTCCTGGAGATCAGCTCAGTGACCGGCCACCCCCCTGCCCCTCCCCCGGGCCCTGACCGAGCCAGACCGGCTGCCTCCCCACCCTCAGCACGGCCCTGGGCCCTTGTGTCTGTTCGTCTGGGTGTCCGTGCGTCCGTGTGTCTATGCGTCCGTGTGTCCATGTGTCTGTGTGTCCGTGTGTCTGTGCATTCGAACGTCCATGTGTCCGTGTGTCCATGTGCCTGTGCGTTCTTGTATCTGTGCATCCATGCGTCCGTGTGTCTATGCGTCCGTGTGTCTATGCGTCCGTGTGTCCGTGTGTCTGTGCATTCGAACGTCCATGTGTCCATGCATTCGAACGTCCATGTGTCCGTGTGTCCATGTGCCTGTGTGTTCTTGTATCTGTGCATCCATGCGTCTGTGTGTCCGTGAGTCCGCGTGTCTGCGTGTCTGTGTCCCTGCGTCCAAGTGTCCGTGCGCCCGTGCGTCCACGCATCCCCGCGTCGTCCCGTGTGCCCCTGCAGGTGGCTGGCGGTGCGGCTGGAGTGCGTGGGCAACTGCATCGTGCTCTTCGCGTCCCTGTTTGCGGTGGTGTCGCGGCACAGCCTGAGCCCGGGCCTGGTGGGCCTGTCCGTGTCCTACTCCCTGCAGGTGAGGCCCTCGAGCTGCTGCCCTGACACTCCCAATCCTTGCCCTTTCTTCTTAGATCTCATTTTCAGGCCGCACCCCCAGCTCTCAGGGCTCCCCCCCGGTTTGCTGCCTCAGGGGTCCTCACCTCCCCCAGGCGCAGGGCCCCGCAGGGACCAGACTCCCGGCCCGTCCCTGATGTTTTCCGTTGCTTCTTTCCTCTCCGTCGTTCTTGTGGCCCAACCTGTGGCTTGGCGGTCACTGGGCAGGGTGTGACCCGGGCGCCTGCCCTCCCCGTTCCCGCCCCCAGATCACCTCATACCTGAACTGGCTCGTCCGGATGTCTTCGGAGATGGAGACCAACATAGTGGCCGTGGAGAGACTCAAGGAGTATTCGGAGACCGAGAAGGAGGTCAGGGGGCCCCGCGCCGGCCTCCGGGCCTTGGTCCTGTGGCCACGCAGTGGCCCCCAGTGGGAGGGCAGCCGGACGCCCTACCAGGGAGACTCTGCTCCCACCGCCCAGCACCTTGGAGACAGTTTTCAAAGAGAGAAATTCCAATTAACGGACTTTCCCCCGGGAGCTGGGGTGGGGGGCGGTTTGGTCAGACCAGCGTCTGTGTCACCCCCTTCAGCTGGACTTCAGGCCTGGTTAACGTCCCTCTGACTTGGCGAATCTCAGCGGGGGGCGGCGGATGGTCCTCCGAGAATCTTCTTGCAGTTTCCGTGTTTTTGTTGTTCCTGTTTTATCTTGGTTTGGTTTGTTTTTGTGGTGTCACGCCTGGCAGTGCTCAGGGCTGACTCCTGGCTCTGCACTCAGGAATCGCTGCTGGCAGTGCTCGGACCCATATGGGGTGCTGGGGGTCGAACCCGGGTCAGCTGTGTGCCAGGCAAATGCCCTCTTGACTGTCCTATCGCTCCAGCCCTTGTTTTGTTTCATTTTGAATAGGGGGAATTTCCGTCGTGGAAAATGAAGCTCGCTGTCTCTTGAGGGGGGGAAACTTTGGCACACGGTGGCTGGGTGTGGGTGGGGGTCTGCGCAGGGGATCGGGATGAGGCATCAGCGAGGTGATGCGTACTTGCGGCTGGCCTGGGGCCCATCCCAACACCCCCCAAGGCAGTCAGGCCACGCCCATGCTGCAGTATTGGGAGACAGGGCTCGTGCGGAGATCCAGCCCGGGAGCAAACCCACCGCCCCAGCTCCATCCTCTGGACACGGGGTCAGAGGCACCGTTGCCGGGAAAGCATTTGCACAAAGTAGAGATGAGGCTGTGTGGCCCAGTGGTCAGGCACCTGCTGCGGGTGAGGCCCTGAGTTCGGTCCTGGCGCTGGAGCATAAGATGCAGGTGGAAATGCAGGAGGTCGTTAGGTCAGGGAAGGGGGCACGGGCTAGGGTGGGGTCCGCACTGCCCGGGAACGGCAGGAGGTGGGGGAGCTTCGGGTGCAGAGGCTGGACGGGGCGGGGGTGGCATTCCAGTGGGTGTCCCCAGTGAGTGTGGGAGGTGGGGTGCGTGTGAGGCTGCTGTGAGGGGGTCCTCACGGCTGCCCGCCGGACCCCTGTGACCCCAGGCTCCGTGGCGCATCGAGGAGACGGCCCCGCCCAGCACCTGGCCCCAGACCGGCCGCGTGGAGTTCCGGAACTTCGGCCTGAGGTACCGGGACGACCTGGACCTGGTTCTCAAGAACATCAACGTCACCATCGAGGGTGGGGAGAAGGTGGGTGCGCCCCGGCCCGCCCGCCCGGCCTTGACGGGGAGGCTCACGGACCGGAAGCAGCCCCGAGAGCACGGGCAGCCTGGCAGACGGGGAGCCTCGTGGGTCTTGAACCGAGCCCTGAATTTCAGCCGCCAGAGCTGAGACGCGGGGCCCGTTTCCCATAAGCCCCGTTCTCCGCTCTTTCTGGCGAGATCAGCAGCCCTGGGCTGCCACCCCCCCCACCCCAGCCCCCCAGCCCCGTCCCTGCAGACGTTCCCAACGGCAGTCCCGTGCCACCGACCTGGGAGGAGGGACGTGGGAAAGGGCTGGGACGGGGCATGTGGCCCGGGTCCGAGCTCTTCCTGGGAACTCGCCCTGGCGGGGATGACCTCAGACAGAGCCTGGCTGAGTCCCGGCCGCCAGCCCCGCGGTGGAGTGTGGGGCAGCGTCTCCGAGAGTCCGGGGCTGGGACAGTCTCTGGAGAGGAGCCGTGAGGTCGGCTTCCCAGGGTCTCACAGCCGTAGCCCCTGGTGTGTGGCTCCCTGCCCGCGTGTGTGCGCGAACCCCCAGGGACAGACCCCAGCACCGCCAAGCCAAAGAGAACGGCCTGGCCCGGCGGGGCGGGGGGGAGCACCAGCGATCAGCACGGCCCCCCAGAAGTCCCTGATGGTGCCCGCGTCTTGGGAGGCCTCCGCATTGCCGACTCGCCTCCTGGGGGGTCCCACGGGAGCTGGGGAGGAGCACCCCACCCCCACTCCGCGGCTCAGGGAGGGAGCAACCCACCCTCACCCCGCCAAGGGAGGACCCCAGCCTCACCCCTGGCCCGTGCCACCTGCAGGTGGGCATCGTGGGACGCACGGGCGCCGGGAAGTCCTCCTTGACCCTGGGCTTGTTCCGCATCAACGAGTCGGCCCAAGGGGAGATCGTCATCGATGGTGTCAACATCGCCAAGATCGGCCTCCACGACCTGCGCTTCAAGGTCACCATCATCCCGCAGGTGAGGGCCAGGGCGGCACCACTGCCAGCCCCGCCCCCACTCCCCGGGAGCCCCGAGCCCTCTGTTTCCTGCTGCCGCTGGTCAGCCCTGACCCTGCCGCCCGTCCAGCCGTGCTCAGGGGCCTCCCAGCAGAGTCAGGCTCGAGGCCTCACGCATGCCAGGCACGTGCTGGGCCCTGCGAGCTGCCTCCCGGCCCCGGGTGCTGCCATCCCTAAAATCCATCCCAGGTCCCTTCCAGAGGCCGGCAACGGGGCGGATGCAGGGGCCTCTGCTGTCGGACCACCCTAGGCTGCACCCCCTTCTTTTCTTTTTCGTTTTTGTTTTTGTTTGGGGGCCACAACCAGCAGTGCTCAGGGATCACTCCTGGCAGGGACCCTGTGGGGTGCCAGGGATGGAACTCGGGCTAGCCAGGTCAAGACAAGTGCCCACCCCACTGCAGCCCCGAGTCTCCTTTCTGGAATGTTCCCCCACCTCTCTGCCTGTTGAAGACTGGGAGGGAAGAGCCGGGAACAAAACCCAGGGTCCCATCCCACCTTCCCCAGGCTCTCCCAGCTCTGTCTGTCTGTCCATCTGGCTGGCTGGCTGTCCGTCTGTTCTGTCTGTCCGTCCGTCCGTCCATCTGTCTGTCATCAGCCTCTCCCGAAATGTTTTCTGGGGACCAGAGCTGCAGGCGTGGGCCTGTACACGGCCACCCTGGGTTCTCCCCCGGGCATCCCATGTGGCCTGAGCATCCCCCAGGAGTCAGCCCTGAGCCCCTCCGGGTGTGGCCCCAAAACTCACAACCAGGGGCCAGAGACGCAGCACAGCGGGGAGGGCATTGACCTTGCACCTGGCTGACCCGGGTTCGACCCCTGGCGTCCCACGTGGCCCTCGAGCCCTGCCAAAGTGATTCCTGAGTGCTGAGCCGGGAGTGACCCGGAAAAGCAAAAATTAAAATAGACCCTCAAAACCAGAAACGTAGATCCCAAGGCTGGTCGGCACCCCGGGGCCCTCGCGCCTGGTCGCCCCGAGCTTGCCCGTCACGCGCCCCAATGCCTCCGCAGGACCCCGTCTTGTTCTCCGGCTCCCTGCGCATGAACCTCGACCCGTTCGGCCAGTACTCGGACGAGGAGGTGTGGAGCTCGCTGGAGCTGGCTCACCTGAAGGGCTTCGTGTCGGCCCTTCCTGACAAGCTGAACCACGAGTGCGCGGAAGGCGGGGAGAACCTCAGGTGGGCTGG
Source organism: Sorex fumeus (assembly GCF_029834395.1). Classification (NCBI taxonomy): domain Eukaryota; kingdom Metazoa; phylum Chordata; class Mammalia; order Eulipotyphla; family Soricidae; genus Sorex; species Sorex fumeus. The sequence continues at coordinate 1,277,792 of NW_026606159.1, read as the reverse complement.
GACCCCCCGAGATCAGGCTGGTCCCCGCCCCAGCATGCCCGGCCCGTGCGCGCCAGCCGTTCAGAGCGTTTCCCCCGAAGTCCGGCAGCTGCGCGATTGGCGGCGTCTCCGCGGACCGTGTTGGGGCCGGGGGTGGGGCTTTGGGCGTGTGCCCCCCCCCCCCCCCGACTCCTGCCCTCCGGGGATCGGGGCTGATCGAGCTGCGTCAGCCAGGGTCCCCTCCCTCTGCCCTGACCCTCACCCCCAGCCAGCCCTGGGTCTCTGCCACACGCGTGCTCGCATGGCAGAGGCGTGCTGAAGGCTGTTTGCAGCCGCAGCACCCCTCCGCCAGGTTGGATGGGGGGATGTGTGGTGGGGGGAGGGGCGGGGAGTTGTTTCGGCTCTAGGGCCACTCCTGGCGGTGCCAGGGATCAAACCTGCAGCGCTTAGCGCCAGCCCTCGGGACTGGTATAAGGAGGCTTTGTTTTCAAACCCGGCAATGCTCAGGGCCGACTCCGGCTCCGCACTCAGGGGACACTCCTGGCGGGCACGGGGGGGACCCTGTGGGGTGCCGGGATGCCGCCTGCAAGGCCAGTCCCCTGTCGCCATCCTGTGGCTCGGCCCGGCAGCGGGGGCTTCTGAACGCCCCCGCTGAGCTCTGTGCTGGGCCTCGAGCCGGGCGGGGGGGACACACGTGCCGGGGCGTCCGCAGGAGGGGGACGTGAGGTCCCGCGTGCCCACCCCCCCGCCGGGGCTGACCCGCCCTCTCCCCGCAGCGTTGGGCAGCGCCAGCTCGTGTGCCTGGCCCGGGCCTTGCTGCGGAAGACGAAGATCCTGGTGCTGGACGAGGCCACGGCCGCCGTGGACCTGGAGACCGACGACCTCATCCAGTCCACCATCCGGACGCAGTTCGACGACTGCACCGTCCTCACCATCGCCCACCGGCTCAACACCATTCTGGACTACACGAGGTGACGCCCCCAGCTCCCTGCTCTCCCCGCTGCCTGGCCGCGGCCCCGCCGGGGGCGTCTTGGTCCTGGGCCGTTCCACCGGTCTCCGACACGTACTGTGCCCTCCCTGGGACCACGCGTGTGTGCACATGTGGGGAGGCACAGGCATGTGTGTGTGTGCATGGGCATGGGTATGCATGGGTGTGCATGTGCATGTGTGTCTGGACATGTGTGTGTGATTGTGTGTGCATGTATGTCTGTATGTGTGTGCATGTGTGGAGGGGCCTGTGTGCACATGCATGTGTGTATGGGTGTGTGCACGTGTGTATATGTGCAGGGGCATGTACGCACATTGTGTGTGTCTGTATAAATGTGTGTGAGCATGTGTGTATGAGTGTGTGTGTACACAGGCATGTGTGTGTGTGCATGGGTATGCATGGGTGTGCGTGTGCATGTGTGTCTGGACTGTGTGTGATTATGTGTGCTTGTATGTCTGTATGTGTGTGCATGTGTGGAGGGGCCTGTGTGCACATGCATGTGTGTATGGGTGTGTGCACGTGTGTATATTTGCAGGGGCATGTGTGCACATTGTGTGTGTCTGTATAAACGTGTGTGAGCATGTGTGTATGAGTGCGTGTGTACACAGGCATGTGTGTGTGTGTGTGTCTGTGTGTGTGTGGACAGGGCCTCTTGCCTCTCCAGCCTTGCTCCAGACCCTGGGATCCCAGCAGGAGATTCTGGGACGTGGGGAACCGCTCACCGGACTTGACAGGCGAATGCCAGGAGGCAGCGGGGAAGCCCAGAGCAGAGGCGGGAAGCGCGAGGCAGGCTCGCCGGTGGCCCCTTCTCCGAGCTAGGCAGGGACGATCAGGAGCTGGAGCGACAGTACAAAGGGGAGGGAGTTTGCCTGGCACACGGCCGACCTGGGTTCAACCCCCGCATCCCATATGGTCCCCCAAGCCCCGTCAGGAGTGGTCCCTGAGTGTCGCGCCAGCAGGAACCCCTGAGCGTCGTCGGGTGTGGCCGCCAAGACACGAGAAGACGAATAGTCAGTCATAAATCACGTCAGAACCCGACCAGAGCCAAAGGGCCAGACCCTCCCACTTGCTTGAGCGGCAGCGGTTCAGGGGTCCCGGGAACCTTTCGTGTCTGCGAGGGACTTGGCATGCACTTGTCACTGATCCTGGCGAGCGGGGTCCAGGCCCGGCAGGTCGCGTCTCCTGCCTCTCGTCTGCGGACGCTTCTGTGAGCTGTGCTCTGTGTTCGGCCCACTTCGGCGCTAGCCGGGTTGGGTCCAGTGGGCCCCTGGAGCTGGTTCTCCTCCCTCAAATGCTCAAGGCGTTTCCATTAGATTTCCGGAGTCGAGGGCCAAAGTGGCAGTGACCGCAGGTCCCGGGCGTGGCCATGCCAGCCGGGAGGCTGGGGAGTGGGACCGGAAAGGGAGCTGGAGCGGGGCTGGCGGCCGGGGCGGGCGGGTGGGAGCCCTGACCCTGCGTCTGCGCCTGCCCGCAGGGTGATCGTCCTGGACCGGGGGGAGATCGTGGAGTGCGACACCCCCGCAGAGCTCCTGAGGCAGCGCGGGCAGTTCTTCAGCATGGCCAGGGACGCGGGCCTGGTGTGAGCAGCCTGTCCGGCCTCCAGCACTGAAACCAAAAGGCCCAGAACCCAGATGCACACGGGCGCCCCCCGACGGCCCTGCACGACGGAGCCAGCGGAGCGAGACGAGACTCCGGGGCTGGGGGCCCTCGCACACCCCCCGCCCCATACACACACACCAGCCCGCCTCCTCCCCGTCTGCGCGCGTCACTCTCGGTGCTCAGGGGACAGACCGGCCACGGGGAATCTGCTCGTGACCAAATCCAGCCACCACGTCCGTGGATCACAAGCCTTCGAGAAGCTTCTCGGCCCACCCCTCCACCCCCCCCTCCCCCCACCCCCAGGAGGGTCCGAGAAGGACTCCCCCACCAAAGCTCTTTCCTGGGGGCTGCTGCCGTGTCTGGGTGAGGGACCTTGGCAGGACAGGGACCCCCAGCGCCACAGCCGGGCAGGGTCACTCCTCTGACCCCTGTCGGTCTGGGCACCTCGTCCATCCCTGGGGTGCCCGGGGAGCCGGGGGGGGAGGGGAACTCGCTTCCCAGACCCACTCGGGGGTGATGGTCACCGGGGGCTCTCTCACCCAGTCCGCCTGGGTTCCTCCTGCCCTTCCTCCCTCAGTGCCCACTTGCGCTTCCTGTGACCGGTCGGTACCAAAAAGAACCCACGTTGGGTCTTGTTTTTAAATTTCGCCCCCTCCTCCGGCCCGCTTAGCATCTGGGTCACTGCTGTCCAGGCGGCAGCCAGAAGCCTGGATGTCTGGTTTCCAAGTCTTTGCCAAGGAGCTCGCGTGACCATCAGTGATGGCTTTTCTTTCTTTCTTTCTTTCTTTCTTTCTTTCTTTCTTTCTTTTTTTTGGTTTTGTTTTGCTTTTGCGGGTTTTTTGTTTTCGTTTTGTTTTTTGAGTCCCTCCCCAAGAGAGGAAAAGTCTCAGGACTCTCCCCAGGAGGAAGGGGTGTGCGCTGTGAGCAGACTGGCTGCGAGGGACCCACTCTTGCTGTCCTGCAGGAAGAAAAGGGGGAGCCCCCACAGGCCAGCTCTGTGGGTCCCGGGAAAAAGCAGTGTGAGAAACCCCCACCCCCACCCCCAGGCTCCCACCTGCTTGAATTACGTTGCTGGCTTCAGCCTCCGAGAAGTGTCTTTCTTTTGGGTGGAAAAAATATATATTTATTTTTTTGTAAGTTATACCATTCTTTCACATGAGATAAACCAAGTTTTTCTTGGGGATCTTTTTGTAATGACTTACACTGGAAACGCAAATATTTGCAGATACTTTGCAGTAAAAAGGAAAAAAAAGTTTGATTTCTTTCTAAAGGACCCTTGTCTCGGTTCTGGGGCCTTAGCCAGGGTTCTCGCCATCCCCTCGAGTCGAGTCTGAAGGGCTCCCCTCCTCTTTGCCCCGGTCCCGGGAGGGGTGGTCGGGAACGGGGTGCCTGGGAGTGAAGGGTCTGTTGAGGCCGGGGAGGATTGGCGCCAGGCAGACCTAGCCGAGATCCCCGCCCACCTCGGTCCCCTGCTGCCCCTGAGCTGTGCAGGAACTCAACAGATGCAGGGACGCGTGACCCAGCCTCAGAAGCACACGTGAGCACACACGTGCACACACGTACGTGCTCTCACACGCACATGCTCAGACGTGCACACGTACGTGTACAGACATGCACGTGTAGACGTGTGTGCGTGTGTACAAACATGCAGACGTGCAAGTATGCACACGTGTGTGGACACATGCGCCGACATGCACGTGTGCGCACATGTACAGACGCACGTGCAGACACACACACGCACGCACGGCACACATAGGCACCCACGTGCACACACACTCACGCACACGCCCCCTGGAAGAGAAATCCCAGCCGATCGGCAGGCCCTCCTTGTGAGGTGCTCGTCCGTCAGCTTCCCGGATGTGGCTCCTGGTGGGAGAACTCTCAGCTTTCGGCACGGAGAAGGGGGCCTGGCCGCGGCTCCCTCAGCCCCGGAGGCGAAGGGCCCGCCCCCCAGCCAGAGCCGCTGCAGTGCAGCCGCACCCCCGAGGGGCCCTGGGCCCGGGGTCCCCCAGCCCCGAGCTGAAGATGGGCGCGTTTCCGCCCGTGTCAGGACTGCGTGCTGGGACAAAGCCCCTTGCCCAGACAAGGCTGGTCCCGGCTTAGCAAGTTCCCTGCTGCTGAGAGCCAGGCCACGGAGGGAGCTGGGGTGCAGCCCAGTGGGCCTGACCGTCCCCGTGAAGTAACGCTCCCCCTCTCCTCTCCGTGAGGGCAGGAAGTTTTATTTCCTCACACACATGGGCCAGGGGCGGGCGGGGGCCACAGTGGTCTCTGGTTCTCTCAGACCGCCTGTCAGTGGGCCGACGACTCCCAGGGACAGGCCGCCTTGTGTCAAGTCCACTCGCCACCGCCCCGCCGGCTCTTCTGGTCTGCAGGGTGGCCTCTCCGGAGGGCCCCCCGGGGTCCAGGGCTCAGCCCCAGGCCAGGGATGCTCTCCCCCCCCCCCCCATGGTCAGAGAGGGCAGTGGGGACCCCCTGCCCTCCGGACGTCCAGGACACACTTTCTCTCTGCACCACGCGGGGAGCGTCAGACCAGGCCAGACTCCTGGGCCAGCTCGTAAAACAGGCCACGCTGCGCCAGCAGCTGGGCTGGGCTGCCACTCTCGGCCACCCGGCCGTTGTCCATGACCAGCACCCTGCAGGGGACACGGGGACACAAGTGTGGGGACGCGGCCCAGCCCGTCCAGAGTCCAGTTTCCGGAGCGTCCTGCTCGGCGCCAGCCCCCTCCCGGCGGCAGCCTGGCTCATCTTGCCCAACTGCCTGGCCGCCCTGCTCACACCCTCCAGGCTTGCCCTCCCACCTTTGATCCCTGCCGTGGGCGGGGGGGGGCGCTTACCTGCTGCAGTCCATGACGGAGCGGAGGCGGTGGGCGATGACCAGCACCGTGCACTGGGCAAACCAGCCCCCGAGGGCTGCCTGAATCTGGCTCTCGGTGCCCAGGTCCACGTGGGCCATGGCCTCGTCCAGGATGAGGATCTGGGTGTTCCGCAGGAGGGCGCGGGCCAGGCACACGAGCTGCTTCTGGCCCATGCTGGGGACAAGGGGCACCGTCAGGGCGGGCGAGGCCGGCCCACCAGCGGGTCCCTACGGCAGGTGGAGGTGTGCGCCAGGACAGCCCCCAACAGGCAGACCCCCCATAGGAATTCCAAGACATCCGAGCCCCCCAGGCCTCAGTTTACCCAAATTCTGAAAGATTATTTCTAGTCTCTTTGGAGACCCGAGAGATGGTACTGTGGGTAGGACACTCGCCGAGCACATGGCCGACCCAGGTTAGATCCCCAGAACCCCAGATGGATCCCCGAGCACTGTCTGGAGGGATCCCTAAGCACCTCCAGGTGTGGCCCCAAAGGAAATCAAAAAGATGTATTTTGAGACTATTCCGAGTCTCTGGTCCCAACCCATGCCGGAGGCAGCCCAGCTTCAGAAGGGTCATCTCAGCAGCCTGAGAGAGGCCCAAGCCGCAGGACAGCAGGGATGGCACTGGCCTAGCACAGCGCTGACCCGGGTTCAATCCCCAGGCAGGGTTCTCCGAGTTGCCGGGAGTCAGCCCTGAGCAATCCCAGCTGTGTCCCAAAAAAAAAAACAAAAACAAAACAGAAGAACCTGGGGAAACCGGTCTTGGGTCAGAACTGTGATCTGGCCACCTGCGGGCCAGCCCTGTCCTGCAGACGAGTCGTCCTCGGACCAGAAGTGATGACCAGAACAGGTGACCAGCAGGCTCCAACCTTACTGCACCGCAGAGTTCATGAGGCATGAACTTATGGCCGAAGTGCTCACCTGGGGTCTCCCGCCACTGAGCAATGTCCAGCCAGCCCAGCTGCCTGGGGTCCCCGGTCCTGTACGCCGTTTCCCTGAGCACCGTAACCAAAAGGGGTGCCACCCTCACAGAGGGATGTGTAGGCATGAAGGTAGCAGGAGCCTGGCAAGCCGGTGGGTGGGCACCACCGTGAGGACGCACAGTCCCCACCTGAGAGACTGGTTCTGACCGGTTTGGGTTTTCGGTTTCTTTGGGGACAAATCCCCCGCTGTGCTCAGGGCTCACTCCTGGCTCTGTGCTCAGGGCTTACTCCTGGCAGGCTCAGGGGACCGTAGCAGGAGGCGCCAGGGATTGAACTCGGGTCAGCCGGCTGCCAGGCAAGTGCCCTGCCCGCGGTACTGGGGCTCCGGGCCCAAGCCCTTGTTCTCCTAAGAGGAAAATGCCAGGGCTGGAGCAATAGCACAGTGGGTAGGGCGTTTGCCTTGCACGCAGCAGACCTGGGTTCGATTCCCAGCATCCCATAGGGTCCCCCAAGCACCGCCAGGAGCGATTTCTGAGTGCAGAGTCAGGAGGAACCCCTGAGCATCGCCGGGTGTGACCCGAAAAGCAAAAGAAAAAAGAAAGAAAATGCCGATTTTGTGAGGGCGCACCCCGTGTGGCCAGGCGCCCCCGTGGACATGGGGCCGGCGTCGCTACAGCGAGTGGCACATCTCAGGAGCAGGGGATGGCATGGAGTGGCGCGTCCGGCAGAGGCCGGGGGTGGCCGGGGGGCGCCAGGCTCCTACCTCAGGTCGCTGCCCTGGTCCGCGCACTCGTAGAGGAGCTGGCCGGGCAGGCTGGCCACCAGGGCCCGGAGCTGCACCGTGTCCAGCGCTGCCCAGATGGCCTCATCCGTGTGCTCCCGCAGCATGTCCAGGTTCATTCGCAGGGACCCGGGGAGCAGGATGGGGTCCTGGCCGGGAGGGCGGCACTCAGCTGGGGCCGCCGCGCCCCCGCCCCCGCCATCGCCCCTCCCCCTCCCCCGCCTCACCTGGGGGATGATGGTGATCCGTGACCGCAGAGTGTGCAGCCCCACGTGGGCGATGGGGACCCCGTCGATCCACACCCCACCCTCTGCCGCCTCCAGGAACCGCAACAGGCCCCCCGCCAGCGAGGACTTCCCGGCTCCCGTCCGGCCGACGATGCCCACCTGCCGGGCCGGAGGAGGCGGGCTGATGCCCAGGCACCGTGCTGGGAACACCCGCCCTCATTCCTCCTGTTCTTCCACCTGTCCACCTTTCCCTGGACCCATCTGTCTGTCTGTCGTCCATCTGTCCATCCATCTGCCCCTCGACTCTTGCATGCCTCCATCCATCCATCATCTGCCCATCCGTCCACCCTCTCATCCATCTGTCCATCTACCTCTCTACCCATCCACCCATCCATCTATTCATCTATCCACTCACCCATCCATCCAACACTCCATCCATCCATCCACCCACCCATCCATCCACCTAACCATCCATCCACCCACCCATCCATCCATCCATCTACCTCTCTACCCATCCATCCATCCATCCATCCACCCACCCACCCACCCACCCACCCATCCGTACAGCCATCCATCTCTCTACCCATCCATCCATCCATCCATCCATCCACTCTTCCATCTGTCCAGCCAGCCCCCGCCTTTCCCCTCTGGCTTCTCCCCCAAAGCTCCCTTGGGGACACGGCTCCGCCATCTCCTTCCGCCCAGGCCTCCTTGCGCACCTCCCAACACCCCAACCCCATCCTTCTCTCCACGCGCCCTCACACTCCTTCCTTCCTCCCCTGGGCATTCCCCAATGCCGACCTTCTCCAACCTTCCTTCCTTGTCACCCATGACCGTCTCAGCGGCCGGCCCTCAGCCCTACCTCCCCCATCCCCCACCCGGCCATCTCGTGTGGGGCACACTGAGACGGCTGCTGGGGTCCGCGGGGGAGGGGAGCACCCACCTTCTCTCCCGCCTGGATCTGGATGGACACGCCCTGCACAGCCAGCGGGAGCCCGGGACCATATCTCAGCCCAAAGTTCCGGAACTCGATCTGCCCCCCGAGAGGCCAGGGGTGCTGGGTGGCCCTGGTCGACAGCTTCCAGGGTGCCTGCAGCAGGAGGGGACACTGAGTCAGCCTCACTCCATGGGGCACCTCGCTGGGCCTCAAGTGTCCTCTTCTCTCCAATGAGCACATTTCACACAGGATGTCTCATGGCCGGAAGCTAATAGCCGGCCGGCAGTGGGGCTCCCTGGGAGGGAAATGGCAGTCCCTGTGTGAAGCCCTGAGCTGCACCCCAGGGGGGGAGGGAGGGAGGGAGGGAGGAAGGAAGGAAGGAAGGAAGGAAGGAAGGATGGATGATGGAAGGAAGGAAGGAAGGAAGGAAGGAGTGAGAGAGGGTAGGAAGGAAGGAAGGAAACGGAGGGAGGGAGGGAGGGGAGGGGCAAAGCCGGGTCGGTCGCCAGGGCTGGAGGCAAGGGGCCTGTGGGCAGGGAGGGCAGTGCCCTGCTGTGCGGGACGTGGCTCTCTCCTCATCCCCTCTCGGGCAGGGTGTGTGTGTGTGTGTGTGTGTGTGTGTGTGTGTGCGTGTGTGCGCGCGCGCGCCTCCGTCACCTCCTTGGGCGCGTGGGCATAGTCCTTCATCCGCTCCACGGAGACGATGCTGCTCTCCAGGTCGGTCCAGCTGCGGACGGTCCACTGCAGCGTCTGCATCACCTGGGACCGCAGGGCAGGGCGTCAGCCGGGTGGGTGTGCAGCCGGCTCCTGCCAGGTGCGGCTGGGAAGCGGGACCCCGCGCCCAGGGGACGGGAATGGGCTGTGGCCACGAGGACCCCTCTGTCCCCCTCGGCAGATCTGCGGTGCAGCGCAGAAAGGAGCCCGCAGATACCGGTTTGATGGCCGGAACAGAGAGGGCCCGTGGGGCTCCCAGGACACCACAGCAGCACCCAGGCCCAGACGTTCTGGTTCTGAGGCCTTTGGAAGGGGCTGAGTCACCGTCACAGCTGGACCCACACCCAGAGCCCCCAGTCTGCCCCCACCACCCTCCGACTCCCTCTCCAGACACACCATCAGGCGGTGCCCCGGAGGCATCCCCTGCTTTCACCCTCAGGCAAACCTGCCTCAGCTGCCCAAGGAGGCCACGAACGTGCCCCAGGGGGACACAGGCAGGGTCAGCGTCAACACAGAATCAACGAATTATTATTCGTTCACATGTACTTGATTATAAATTACAAACAAATATTGTTTTTGTGTGTTCTATATGATTCTACAAACTATTATCGCTTATTTTATATCATAAATGATCATACACCGTATTCTTTCATGCTCTCTCTGTTCTTCTAGAATGAGCTGTGATCTATTGGTCTATATACCCAGCAGTGCCCCGCCTCGAGCCCTGAGCCCGCACGACCCGAGCCTGGGCAGGGCGGGTCTGGCCTGGCCTTCAGCACGGCCACCACGGCTCGCGGGGACGAAAAGCCCACCACCATTTCCCCCAGCGCCCTGGAGGCGCCAAGCAGAGCCTGTCCCGGCGGGTGGGGCAGGGCTGCCCCCCTTTCCAAGAGACAGGAGGCCCGGCAGGCACATCCCGGCGAGGGGTTGGACTTGGGGGCTGGGCCACTCCCGGGGAGCCCAGGGCAGGTGTCCCCGAGCCGGGCCAGAGATGTCCCTGGGTTCAGGCTAGAGACTCCCCAAGCTGAGGCCAGAGACGTCAACCAGCCCGGGTCAGAGATGTCCCCAAGTCCAGGCCAGGAATGTCTCTGGGTCCAGGCCAGACACGTCCCCGAGCCCAGGCCAGAGATGTCCCTGAGCCCAGGAAGGGCACCCACGTACCTTGAGGGAGGTGGACACAGAGAAGCCGACCAGGCCGGCGCTGAGACGGGCCTTGGACATCACGGAGCAGGCAGCGGCCACGAGCACCAGCCCGTTCCCCAGCAGCTCAAGGTTGGTGGCGAGCCACCTGCGGGGGGAGGCACAGGAGGGTCTACGGGCAGGTCGGCGGGCTCAGTGGGGCCCACGGCATCCGCTTCCTTGGGCACAGGGACGCTCGCAGTCTGGGGTGGGGGGGCGGCCAACCTCGAGCCTCCAAACCCCAGCCCACCCGCCCAAGTTCTGTGGGTGGGGGAAGTTGAGAGACCAGCCTGGGCCCCCCACAGCCGGCTCAGAGCACTGCCCTGCCATGGCTCTTGCGTCCCCACTGCCGGGACCTGACGTCCCTCCACACAGGATGCTCATCCGCACTCTAGACCCAAGTCAGCTGGAATGACACCTCCCCAGAGAGCCTCCAGGCCTGCTCCCTCACCTCCCCAGAGAGCCCTCCGGGCCTGCTCCCTCACCTCCCCAGAGAGCCCTCCGGGCCTGCTCCCTCACCTCCCCAGAGAGCCCTCCGGGCCTGCTCCCTCACCTCCCCAGAGAGCCCTCCGGGCCTGCTCCCTCACCTCCCCAGAGAGCCCTCCGGGCCTGCTCCCTCACCTCCCCAGAGAGCCCTCCGGGCCTGCTCCCTCACCTCCCCAGAGAGCCCTCCGGGCCTGCTCCCTCACCTCCCCAGAGAGCCCTCCGGGCCTGCTCCCTCACCTCCCCAGAGAGCCCTCCGGGCCTGCTCCCTCACCTCCCCAGAGAGCCCTCCGGGCCTGCTCCCTCACCTCCCCAGAGAGCCCTCCGGGCCTGCTCCCTCACCTCCCCAGAGAGCCCTCCGGGCCTGCTCCCTCACCTCCCCAGAGAGCCCTCCGGGCCTGCTCCCTCACCTCCCCAGAGAGCCCTCCGGGCCTGCTCCCTCACCTCCCCAGAGAGCCCTCCGGGCCTGCTCCCTCACCTCCCCAGAGAGCCCTCCGGGCCTGCTCCCTCACCTCCCCAGAGAGCCCTCCGGGCCTGCTCCCTCACCTCCCCAGAGAGCCCTCCGGGCCTGCTCCCTCACCTCCCCAGAGAGCCCTCCGGGCCTGCTCCCTCACCTCCCCAGAGAGCCCTCCGGGCCTGCTCCCTCACCTCCCCAGAGAGCCCTCCGGGCCTGCTCCCTCACCTCCCCAGAGAGCCCTCCGGGCCTGCTCCCTCACCTCCCCAGAGAGCCTCCGGGCCTGCTCCCTCACCTCCCCAGAGAGCCCTCCGGGCCTGCTCCCTCACCTCCCCAGAGAGCCTCCGGGCCTGCTCCCTCACCTCCCCAGAGAGCCCTCCGGGCCTGCTCCCTCACCTCCCCAGAGAGCCTCCGGGCCTGCTCCCTCACCTCCCCAGAGAGCCCTCCGGGCCTGCTCCCTCACCTCCCCAGAGAGCCTCCGGGCCTGCTCCCTCACCTCCCCAGAGAGCCTCCGGGCCTGCTCCCTCACCTCCCCAGAGAGCCCTCCGGGCCTGCTCCCTCACCTCCCCAGAGAGCCCTCCGGGCCTGCTCCCTCACCTCCCCAGAGAGCCTCCGGGCCTGCTCCCTCACCTCCCCAGAGAGCCCTCCGGGCCTGCTCCCTCACCTCCCCAGAGAGCCTCCGGGCCTGCTCCCTCACCTCCCCAGAGAGCCCTCCGGGCCTGCTCCCTCACCTCCCCAGAGAGCCTCCGGGCCTGCTCCCTCACCTCCCCAGAGAGCCTCCGGGCCTGCTCCCTCACCTCCCCAGAGAGCCCTCCGGGCCTGCTCCCTCACCTCCCCAGAGAGCCCTCCGGGCCTGCTCCCTCACCTCCCCAGAGAGCCTCCGGGCCTGCTCCCTCACCTCCCCAGAGAGCCTCCGGGCCTGCTCCCTCACCTCCCCAGAGAGCCTCCGGGCCTGCTCCCTCACCTCCCCAGAGAGCCCTCCGGGCCTGCTCCCTCACCTCCCCAGAGAGCCTCCGGGCCTGCTCCCTCACCTCCCAGAGAGCCTCCGGGCCTGCTCCCTCACCTTCCCAGAGAGCCTCCGGGCCTGCTCCCTCACCTCCCCAGAGAGCCCTCCGGGCCTGCTCCCTCACCTCCCCAGAGAGCCTCCGGGCCTGCTCCCTCACCTCCCCAGAGAGCCTCCGGGCCTGCTCCCTCACCTCCCCAGAGAGCCCTCCGGGCCTGCTCCCTCACCTCCCCAGAGAGCCCTCCGGGCCTGCTCCCTCACCTCCCCAGAGAGCCTCCGGGCCTGCTCCCTCACCTCCCCAGAGAGCCTCCGGGCCTGCTCCCTCACCTCCCCAGAGAGCCCTCCGGGCCTGCTCCCTCACCTCCCCAGAGAGCCCTCCGGGCCTGCTCCCTCACCTCCCCAGAGAGCCTCCGGGCCTGCTCCCTCACCTCCCCAGAGAGCCTCCGGGCCTGCTCCCTCACCTCCCCAGAGAGCCCTCCGGGCCTGCTCCCTCACCTCCCCAGAGAGCCTCCGGGCCTGCTCCCTCACCTCCCCAGAGAGCCCTCCGGGCCTGCTCCCTCACCTCCCCAGAGAGCCCTCCGGGCCTGCTCCCTCACCTCCCCAGAGAGCCCTCCGGGCCTGCTCCCTCACCTCCCCAGAGAGCCCTCCGGGCCTGCTCCCTCACCTCCCCAGAGAGCCCTCCGGGCCTGCTCCCTCACCTCCCCAGAGAGCCCTCCGGGCCTGCTCCCTCACCTCCCCAGAGAGCCCTCCGGGCCTGCTCCCTCACCTCCCCAGAGAGCCCTCCGGGCCTGCTCCCTCACCTCCCCAGAGAGCCTCCGGGCCTGCTCCCTCACCTCCCTCAGAGAGCCTCCGGGCCTGCTCCCTCACCTCCCCAGAGAGCCCTCCGGGCCTGCTCCCTCACCTCCCCAGAGAGCCTCCGGGCCTGCTCCCTCACCTCCCCAGAGAGCCCTCCGGGCCTGCTCCCTCACCTCCCCAGAGAGCCTCCGGGCCTGCTCCCTCACCTCCCCAGAGAGCCTCCGGGCCTGCTCCCTCACCTCCCCAGAGAGCCTCCGGGCCTGCTCCCTCACCTCCCCAGAGAGCCCTCCGGGCCTGCTCCCTCACCTCCCCAGAGAGCCCTCCGGGCCTGCTCCCTCACCTCCCCAGAGAGCCTCCGGGCCTGCTCCCTCACCTCCCCAGAGAGCCTCCGGGCCTGCTCCCTCACCTCCCCAGAGAGCCTCCGGGCCTGCTCCCTCACCTCCCCAGAGAGCTTCCGGGCCTGCTCCCTCACCTCCCCAGAGAGCCTCCAGGCCTGCTCCCTCACCTCCCCAGAGAGCCCTCCGGGCCTGCTCCCTGCCTTGTTCTCAGCCTAGTGTCCTTCCACCCTCTCCTCGCTGGGCCCCTTTGAACCCGGCTTCCTTCCTGTGGTCTTGTGGAATGCCCCCCACCTCCGACACGATGTCCACCTGCGGCCCCAACTGGGAAACACGGCCTCGATGCATCCCAGCCGAGGTCCTTCCCCATGACCGTCACCGCTGGCACCCGTGGGAGCTGAGCCACACACAGTCCTGTCCCGGGGATGTGACACACAGGAAGTGCGCCCCGACTCACAGGGAAAGGTGGGGGACGCGCCCGCCGCCTCCCCTCCGCTCCCTCCGCCCGGACCCTCACCCACCTACACCCTCTGGGCGTGAGTCAAATAACTGCACAATCCAAAGCCAAGAACCCAGGGCTTTCCCCCCACCCACCACCTCATTCTCCCGACAGCCCCCAGGGGCTGGGGGGCATCCCTGTCCCCCACGACTGACGAGCAATCTGAAGGTCGAGGGGGTCCGTGTCGCCCAAACCCACACCTGGAACAAATGAATGCAAAGCCCCAGGCAGACTCGACTGCAGAGCAGGGTCCCATCTCGGCTGGACGACGTGGGACGCTCATGTGCGGTGGGGGACGGGGCAGCCGGGGGTCTCTTCTGACCCTGACCCAGGGAAGCCACCAGCAGGGACAGCCCCTCCCCCCACACGGACGGTGGTTGTGGCGCTGACTGGGGCCACGGTGACCGAGACTTTCTTCCCTCTCTTTTGTGTCTTCGGTGCTTGGTCCTGGGGGCCACACCTGGCGATGCTCAGGGCTGACTCCTGGCTCTGTGCTCAGGAATCGCTCCTGGCTCTGTGCTCAGGGAATCCTACGGGATGCTGAGATGAAACCTGCATCGGCCGCGCAAGGCAAGCGACCTCCCCGCTGACCCATCGCTCGGGCCTGGGCTTTGTTTGTCCCTCCTGCTGCCATCTGTCCTTCCTGCCCACCAGCGGCGAGGGGCCCCGCGGGCGAGGGTCCATCCTCCCAGGGCCCGAGCAGTGTGCCGCGTGAGCCTGGAGAGCTCCTGGGCCTGTCTGGTCCCACTGTGTGATCTCGCGTGGTGCTCTAGGGGCCCCTCCGCCCCGAGCCGCTTCCTACCTGTCAGCCACCAGCTTCAGGAAACTGACCCGCTGGCTCTCGTTCAGGCGGGTGTCATTCTGAGCCACGAAGGCCCTTTGCTCCCGGAACGCCCGGAGCACGGTGCTGCCCTGGGAGGACTCGGCCAGGTGGGAGCACACGGCTGAGTGTCGTTCCGACTCCAGGCGGCGGAGCTGGCACGAGCTGGCCACATACAGGCTCTGGAGGGACAGGCAGGAGGGCAGCGGTGGGGCGGGCCGGGGCCGGGCTCTGCTCCCCACGTCTGTGGCCCACCTGCCCGCCTTCCCCTCCGTGTCCCCGCAGGCTCAGCATCCCACGGTTCTCGTTCCGATGATTTGGGGAGAGAAGCAAGATTCCTTCATTGCAGGGAAAAAAAAAATTGCAGAGCGGGGCCCCATCTCAGCTGGACCATGTGGGAAGCTTGTGTGTGGTTGGGGACGGGATGGCCAGGGGTCCCTCCTGACCCCGACCCACGGAGAGAAAAGCGGGAACTCACGAAGCCAAAGGCTGGTTGTTATTACACTGAGTTGGGGTGTGGTGACCCCAGAACTGGCGTGCGCCCCTCACTGCGCTGTCATTTCTATATTGATGACTGCGGGGCCGCACCTGGCCGTGCTCGGGGTGCTGGGGATCAGATTAGGATCAGCGGTGAGCAGAGCAAGCCGGAACCCCTGTGGGTCTCCCCGGTCCGCACATGGGACTTTTTCTTTTCTTTAAATCCCTTGGGAAGCCTTCAACCCCCCCCTCCACACACCCCCCCCCCCCCCGCAGGAGTAATTCCTGAGTGCCGAGCCAGGAAGTAACCCCTGAGCATCGCCAGGTGTGACCCAAAAAGAAAAAAAATCAGACCAACGACAGCCCAGAGCAATAGCACAGCAGGTAAGGAGTTGACTTTGCACGCGACTAAGCCAGGTTCAACCTCCTGCATCCCATATGGTCCCCAAGGTAGCCAGGAGTGATCCCTAAGCACAGAGCCAGGAGTCAGCTCTGAACACCGCCAGGTGTGGCCCCAAAACGAAACAAAAATCAGACCAAGGGGCTCTCCCGCTACAGGGTCCAAGACAGAAGGTCTGAGGCTTGAGAACGTGCTTGTCCACTGTCCCCAGGCAGGCACTAATGCCTCGGCTGAGAACCCGGGGTCAGAGATGAGAGGACAGAGTCCCAGTTGCAGAGACCAGCAAGCACTGAGTTCGTTTCATTTGCTCAAGTTGGCCTTGGGCTTGACCGAGTGGTAGCGTTTAAGAAAGTTCAACGGCCTGTGAGACCTTGCAGGGATTCCGGGAACATCGGGGAAGGGAAAGCAGGTTTCGGAGCAAGACAAAATGGAGAACGGGGGGCCGGAGCGATAGCACAGCGGGGAGGGCGTTTGCCTTGCATGCGGCCAACCCGGGTTCGATCCCTGGCATCCCGTGGGGTCCCCCGAGCACCGCCAGGGGTAATTCCTGAGTGCAGAGCCAGGAGGAACCCCTGAGCATCACCGAGTGTGACCCAAACAAACAGCAGAGGATGAAGAACTTCAATACAGATGTGAGAGGCAGAACCGGATGTCCGGTACAAGATGCCCCCTGCGTGTCTGCCTCCAGGATCCTTCCGGAAGCCGTCCCCAAAGTCCTTGCCCAGAGGCAGGGGACCTGCTGGGCTGACCTGAGCTGGCCTCCAGAAGCTCCCCAGCGCCTCCTTACCTGGAACCCGGCGTAGATGACCAGCAGGGGCAGCACGGCCAGGATGGCCAGTGGTGTGGCCATGGTCACCACCAGGATGACCTCCAGCAGCTCAAAGGCGTAGTTCAGCAGGAGGCGGAGCTTGTCGGGGATGTCCACGTCCACCGTGTCCGTCTCCTTGGAGAAGCGGTTCAGCAGGTGCCCGACGGGCGTCCGCTCAAAGAAGCCGATGGGAGAGCGGGCCACGTCCCAGAGGAGCCGCCGGAAGAGCAGGCTGGACGCCCGCACGCCGCCCACGAGCACCATGGCCGTGGAGGCGAACAGCCCGACGGCTGGGGAGGAAGGGGCAGGGCGTGAGGGTGGGTCCCCAAGGCTCCCTCGGGGTCTCTGCCTGCCTGTGGGGCTCTCCTGATGGTCCCTTCTGGAGTGGGCAGAGGGACGCCACCCCCCCCTTTCCATGTCCACCAGGAACCTCAGAACGTGACTTTTTTTTTGCTTTTGCTTTTTGGGTCCCACCCGGCGATGCTCCGGGGTTCCTCCTGGCTCTGCACCCAGGAATGACTCCTGACAGTGCTCGGGGGTTCTCTATGGGATGCTGGGAATCGAATCCAGGTTGCCTGTGTGCAAGGCAAACGCCCGACCCACTGTGCTATCGCTCTGGCCCCTATCACTACTAAGGAAGGAAGGAAGGAAGGAAGGAAGGAAGGAAGGAAGGAAGGAAGGAAGGAAGGAAGGAAGAAAGAAAGAAAGAAGAAACGGACTCAACGATGGAGCTTATAGGCCGGGAGAGTGGGTGGGCTAACTGGGAGGTTTGGGGTTCGGAGGAGCGACAGTGGCTGGGGTGCTGGAAGTCCATATTTAAGCCCCACAGCTTGTTGGGGGGGTCTCAGCTACCCCAACAGGGGGTCCAGATTCTGCATCTGCCGGAAGAGGCTGGGAGCGGCTGAGGGTTCCCAGGAAGGGGGGCGCACCATGCCCCGCACCCTGACCCCATCTGAGGGAAGCTGGCTGGTACCGGTTCGGGGCGGGATGGGGCTGGGGCGTTCGGAGCGAGCACGGTGGGTCCGGGGTACCTTGGAGACAGCCCAGGAGCCCGAAGACACAGGCCCGCAGCGCTGCCTGTGGCTGACGCCCGGCCACAACGGGGTCGTCCGCCCAGAGGCTCAGCCAGTAGCCGTGGCAGAAGGAGGCCACTTGCTGGCAGAAGTAGAGGAAGAGCACGTAGAGGCAGAACGGGGCGCCCACGGCACGCAGGTAGCTCAGGTACGTGGTCGTCTGCACCTGGAGCGCAGAGTGGGGGTGGGGGCGCGTGGGCGGGGGAGATGGGCAGGGCCCCGTGAGGCGCCGTGGGCTCTGGATCCTCCCAGGACCCCAGCCCTGGAGCCTGCTCCTCTCCGACCTGGGCACCCCTCCCCCGACGGCGCCCTCCTCTGCACGCCTGCGTGGGTGGGGGGCACTCGGGGCGATTCATCCAAGAGCTCTGGCATCGGTCCTCAACGGCCGCTCCCGAGTCCCAGGTAAGGACACGGGGGACCAGGAGGGCTCGGCCGCTGGCTCGGGACTGACTCCCGCCAACCCGCCTCCCCTAGATCCCCGATTCGTCACCCGGACGACAGGGCCGCCGCCGTCCACCTGAGGATGGTCATCAGGGCCCCTCGCGACCAGAACCCTACAGGCACTCAGTGTGGAGCAAAGGTGCCCCCACGCTGCCTGGGGAGGGCTCCAGGGTCCCGGGGTGGTAGGCTGGGGGTGAGGGCTGGAGCGAACGTGCTCCCTTCCCCGCCCCGTCCTGCCTGGGGAGGGCTCCGGGGCCCTGGGGGAGGGGGCCGGGGCGGGGCTGGAGGTTACCCTGCCATACCAGACGCCGACCCTTCCTGGTCCGCCTGCCGCCTCGGGGCCACCCAGGGGGACACTG
The DNA here is from genome assembly GCF_029834395.1 of Sorex fumeus. Classification (NCBI taxonomy): domain Eukaryota; kingdom Metazoa; phylum Chordata; class Mammalia; order Eulipotyphla; family Soricidae; genus Sorex; species Sorex fumeus. Next base: position 1,259,664 of record NW_026606159.1, on the reverse strand, counting down.
GCCTGGCTCTCTGGAGGGGGGCTGTCCTTCGTGGGGACACACTGGGTGGACCTGCCATTCACAGAAACGAGGACTCGTTAGTGTCCCCCTGGTCCCCAGTAGCCGCTCAGTGGGGGGGTCACACTCCCTCCATCCAGCGACTCTGGGACCCCCTGGGCTCCAAGATGTCCGTCGGGAGTGCCCACCCAACACCGTCCACGCTCTCAGCATCCAGCGGCCACTGGGCTGAGATGGGTGTGCGGCGAAGTTGGGAACCCCCGTTCTCGGGTCTCCGAGGGCCTGAGCCTGGCTGGGCTGGCCGGGTCCAACGTCCGTTCTGCACAGCCCACCTGCCCAGAGCTTCCTGAACAGGCTTCCCTCATGGGGGGACAGCCCGACTGACCCCGAAACGTGACGTGCCGTCTGCTGGCTACGGAGACCTCCTTTCTCAGCATGGGGCGGCCTGACACGGGGCGTGCGGATCTGACCTCCACCCACTGCCCTATGCAGGGGTCCCCGGCACCCAGAGGAGCTTGTGTAGGTCCGTCCCCCGCTCCAGAATCAAAACCAAACTATCTGTCACCCATAACTCAAGCAGGAATGTATCCGCCATCTTCACACCCACCCAGAGTGAATGCACAGTTCCGCCTCGTTGGTATTTGAGGCCGCACCGGGTGGAGCTGGGGGTGACCCCTGACTGTGCTCGGGGGACCAAGTGGTTCCAGGGTTTGAACCCGGGTCCCTCACCTCTAAGGCTTGTTTGCATGCATGTAGCCCGCCGAGCTACCTCTCTGGTCCCTCTTTCATCTGCAAGTTCATCTCTACGTGTTTGTCTCTCAATCCATCGATCACCGTTAGTTCTCTATTAAGCATGTAACAATGCATCTATCACCTCCATCAGTCTGCCCATCCCCTCCCCATCCTCTGTGGACCCACAGATCCTGTTTATCACTCAGCTCTATTTCCTTTTCCATCCATATACTTTGCAGGGCTGGAGCGACAGCACAGCGGTAGGGCGTCTGCCTTGCACGCAGCCAAAGTGGCCAGCCCGAGTTCGATTCCTCCGCCCCTCTCGGAGAGCCCGGCAAGCTACCGAGAGTATCTCGCCCGCACGGCAGAGCCTGGCAAGCTCCCCGTGACGTATTCGATATGCCAGACACAGTAACAACACAGTCTCCAATGGAGACGTTACTGGGCCCGCTCGAGCAAATCGACGATCAACGGGAGGGCCTTGACTTTACTTTACTTTGCTCAGCACCAATTACCTCTCAATCATTCATCAACCCCTAGAGATCATTTCTCTCTCTCCCCTCCCTCCCCCCCCCCTCCCCCCGTCTCTCTGACCTGCCTTTCCTTTTCTCGGGCCGAGGGCGCGGAGAAGACAAGGCAGCTGGCTATGCCCGTGGCCCAAGAATGTTCTGGATGTTGGAGGGGGGGAAAGCCTGTGTCCAGGTGCCACCTCTCCACAGGGATCGAGGACCAAGTGCCCACCGGAGGGCTGCCTCCTTGGGCCACGCCTGGTGGACAGGTCGGGCAGTACCCCGCAGGGGAGCACCATGCTGGGATTCGGGAGGTGCTTGGTCCGGCCCTTCCGCCCCACCCCCACCCTGCTGCAGACGCAGCTGCTCCCACGCGGCAGGGCTGCTCCCTACATCCGCCCCCCAGCCGACTCACCCCTCTGCTCCCCCCTCGGGGCTCCTGCTGCCAGAGGGGCCTCCGGGGCCCGCCACGTCAGTGACGGGGTCCGTCTCTGTAAGGCCAAGGGAGCTGGTCAGTGGGTGTCGTCAGCTCGGCCTCACTGTACTAGCACTTCGGCCCAGGGGCGGGGGGAGTTTGTCTGGGGGCCACACCTGACAGTGCTCAGGGCTGACTTCCAGCTCTGTGCTCAGGGAACCCCGGAGGATGCCAGGGATGGAACTCAGGGCCAGGAGGCCAGGGATGGAACTCCTCAGGGCCAGCGTGCCAGGCAGGCGTCTTCCCCGCCGTCCTACCACTACTGACCGCCCAGGAAGTCAGCCTCCGGGAACGGGGGTCACTGTTGATCTGATTTCACAGACAATGGGGGCTCTGTCACGGCTTTGATGCCACAGTAGGTCATCAATACTGGCCGGGCACGGCTGATTCCAGGACTCCACATAGGAGGGAGGGCCCGTGCCTTTGGGGATCTGGGACCCGACTTCCAGCCGTCACTTCTGCTCCGGACCATTTTGAGCCCAGCCTCTGAGCACTGAGCGACCCATCACTGGGTCCAGAGCTGGGCGGGCCAGAGTTCCAATCTCATGACCCTGGACTAAAGAGTCTGCGCGCTCGGCCCTGGTGAACATCTCTGCAGAGCGCAGCCGCCCGGCATCCCGGAGAGGTGAAGGGGGCGGGAATTGAGTTTCTCAGGCAGGGAGCACACGATTGCTCCGTCCCTCCCGGGAACCCGGGGGCCAGCACAGCCGGTCAGTACCTGCCTCCCCCTTCTCTCCAGGCTGACGGGCTCGGTCCAGGAGGCCCACCAGGGGCCCCTGCCTCTGCAGAAGCTCCTGGTAGGGGCCCATCTCGGCGATGGCTCCGTCCTCCAACACCACGACCCAGTCGGCGTGCGGGAGGACATGGAGCGCGTGGGTCACCAGGATCCGCGTCTGTGGGACAGAAGGAGACTCACTCGCACAGGACCCGCCTTGCAGGGCTGCCGGGGGGGGGGGGGGGCAGGCAGCGTCCTGGAGCTCGCAGTGGGCAGTGCGGCCCTCGCCCCGCGCCTGCCCGCGTCCTGGGGCACCAGGGACCTCGTCGAGGCACAGACGCTCCCCCTGGACTCGGGTCTTTTCTCCTTTTTAATTTCTGGCCACGCCCCACGGTGCTCCGGGGTCCCTCCCGGTAGTGCTCAGGGGACCCGATGGGGTGCTGGGGATTCAAACACACGAGAGGAAACGCCACCTGCCGTGGTTCCAGCTCTCCAGCCCCCCAGCCCGTCCTGAAACGAGGAAACCCCAAGTTTCCCGGACCGCTGAGGCGGTGAGGACGACGGCCAGGTGGGTGCTGGCCCAGAGGCCCCCCGGAGCCCGGCGGGGGGCGGGGGATGCCCGGAGCTGCGTGACGCCAGCCGGACGAGCTTCCTCTGCCCCCAGGAACTCACCGAGCCTTGGAGCAGCCCGCCGGGCCCGATGACCTGGCTGAAGACCTGCTGGCCAACGCGGGCGTCCAGCGCGGACAGAGGGTCATCCAGCAGGTACACGGCCGCCTTCCTGTACACGGCCCGCGCCAGGCTCAGCCGCTGCTTCTGCCCGCCGGAGAGGCTCATGCCCTGCGGACACGGGGGAGGAGGGGCTGGGGCCATGCTGGGCCACCAGGGCCGGGCGCCTCTGCCCCTTGGAGCGAGGGAAGGTGCAGGCCCTGGCCCCTAGGGGCCGCCCAGGGTGAGCCTCTTGCTCTTCTGGGGGCCAGAGCGAGAGGACAGAGGGGAAAGCGTTTGCTTGGCACGCAGCTGACCCAGGTTCGGCTCCCGTAGGTGTTCCCTGAGCCCGCCAGGACTGATTCCCAAGCACAGAGCCAGGAGCCGGCCCCAAGCATCACCAGGTCAGTCCCAAAACACCAAAAAAGGAGAAAAAAAAATACTTGCTCTCCACCCAGGCTCTGCCTAAGCCCTTTGTTGAGGCTCAGAGAGGGGGAGCAACTTGGCTGATGTCACACAGCGCGGGCCTGTGAGGAATGCTCCTTCGCCAAGCATGACTGGCTGGGCCCCGGGGGGCTTCTCCTCCCCGTACTGGGCCCCACCCCCAGCTCACCTGCTCCCCGAGCTGCGTGTGGACCCCTTGGGGGAAGCCACGCACATCTGGGCCCAGGGCACAGGCGTCCAGGACTCGCTCCAGCCACGGCTGGTCCAGCTCCCGGCAGAAGAGCACGTTGTCCAGCACAGACGCGTTCTGGACCCAGGCCTCCTGCGGCACGAAAGCCACGGAACCCTACAAGGACCCCTGGACATTAGGGGGCCCCGGGAAGGAGGTGGGAAAAGTCCGGGAGGGGAGTAGGGGGCTGAGGTCTGGGTGGGGGCAGAGAGGAGCACTGCGTGGGAGCAGGGTGTGGTGGGGAGGAGCACTGTGCGTGGAGCAGAGTGTGGTGGAGAGGAGCACTGTGTGGGGAGCAGGGAGTGGTGGAGAGGAGCACTGCGTGGGGAGCAGGATGTGGTGGAGAGGAGCACTGTGCATGGAGCAGGGCCTCACCCTGACGCTTATGGACCCGTCCACCTTGAAGAGCTCCCCCAGCAGGGCAGACAGCAAGGATGACTTTCCGGCGCCCACGGGGCCCACGACGGCCAGCAGGCAGCCCTGGGGCACTGCGAGGCTGATCCTGCAACATGGGCGGGCAGAGAGGGTCCCCCTCACCCCAGATGCAGCACACGGGAACGCACACGCTCACACAGATGCACACGCCTGTCATGAACACCGGCGTCACACCACACACATGGGCATCCTGTGCGCGCACATGTGTGTGCTGACCATCTGGACACACGACCACGCACACAAGACGTGCACGGAACACCGTGGGCTTTCACACGCGCACACGCATGCTCGCAGACATGCTCCCCATGCACCCTGCCCTGTGTTCCACGGGTCACCCCGACACCCCCTGCACTCACGACACGGCTGGTGGGAACGCCCAGTCTCCGCTGGGAGCGCCTGCTTCCCTGAGACCCCGACCTGGACCCATCCGGGGCCCCAGGCGCACCCCACGCACACCCTGAGGCCCTCCCTCTCGCCCCCGTGCACCCCCTTTCCCTGAAGGCCACACGGGGCCCCCAGGCACTGTTCTGTACCTGTGCAGGCAGGGAGGGCTCTCCCGGGCCCAGGAGAAGGTGCCCTCCTCGATTCTGATGCAGTTCTCCCCGGCAGCTGCGGGACAGAACAGACGCACCAGATGCTGGCGGCCGCCGCCTGGTCCCGTCCCCGAGGCCCCAGCCCCAGAGCATGCAGGTACCTGGCCTGCTGCACCTGCTTCCTGATCCTGCCCGGCTAGTGCGCGCGCCAGGGAGGCCCGTCCCTTCCCTGCGGTACGACTCAGGGGCCCAGCCCTCCGCCCAGGGGCCAGACTCTGCCCACTCTGGAATCCCAGAGCACAGCCACACCCTGTCACCACCGTCTCCCCAGGAGGGCAGGGAACAGCCTGCAGATGCCCAGCGCTATGCAAAGGCTCCAGCGCCTACAGCCTCAGCAGACTCCTGGAGTCACCGGATACGGGGCTGGAGCGATAGCACAGCGGGTGGGGCGTTTGCCTTGCACACGGCCAACCCGGGTTCGATTCCCGGCATCCCATATGGTCCCCTGAGCACCGCCAGAGGTGATTCCTGGGTGCAGAACAAGGAGTAACCCCTGTGCATCACCGGGTGTCACCCAAAAAGGGAAAAAAAAAGGATGGAGCCGGCACGTGAAGAGGGAAGCAGGAGCAGGCAGATCTCAGCGGGAGCCATGGAGCGGGGGAAGCTCGGGCCCCTCCTCTCAGCATCTCATGCCGGGGGCTCGGGGAGTGGTTGGGGGAGATGCCCTGGGACCCCGTAGGCAGTTCTCAGCCCACGGAGCAGCAGTCCAGCACCAGCGCCCCAGAATGCCAGGCAAGGCGGGCCCTGGGCGGTCCCCCCGGCACCCCTGGCTGGGCTCCATGAGACCCTCGGACCAACTCCGACGTCTTTTCTGCACACGACCGCTAAGACGGGAGACGCTCGGCCTGTCCCCGGGGGGGTTCTTCCACTCCGGACCCTCCCCACAGCGGAGGCAGCGTCAGGCGACTCGCCCAGACAGAGACCCTGAGGCTCGGAGACAGGAGCTACGTGGCAAGAGCGCCAGAACTCGGCCCCCCGCAGACCCCCCGACCCAGACGACTCTCACAGGTGCTGGCCGACAACAGCTCAGCTCCTAGGGGACAGACAGACATGGGGACAGGTGCCTCCAGCTGTGGCCGTTCCGAGAATGGTCCCGGCAGCCCCCAGGGGAAGGGTGAGGGATGAATGGGCAGACGGGCCGGCCCGAGAGCCCACGCTTCAGGGGGCACATCCCGTCTTACGTCTTACCAGCGGGAGCCCTGGGCTCAAATCCCTCAACTTCCAGCACTGCGGAAGGCCCAGGAGCCTTGGAGCACTCGCCCACGGGTCTCCCAGGCCCAGCCCAGCAGCGGGCAGAACAACGGCAGGGAACAGAGCCCCCACCGCCCTCCCTCATTTCTGGGATCCCCTGTCCCTCCCTCCCCCCCCCATTTCTGGACTCTCCACTGGATCCCGCCCAGCCCTCCCTCCCGGAACCTCACTCACGGCATCTGGTGGGAGTGGAGTCCACTGCCTCGGGGCTGACTTCTTCCAGGCAGAGGAAGTCGACCAGCCGGCCCAGGGACACCCAGGCCTGGGGGAGCAAAGGCAGGTCACCCAGAGGGAAGGACGAGCGAGTGACCGGCAACTTCGAGGTTTGGGGAGCCCAGTGCGGCTCGGGGGCACAGCTAGGCGGGGCCAACCCTGGCGCCAGGAAGGAAAAACAAAGTAACAACGAAAGGGGGATTGGGAAGACCCTCTAGAGCCTTCCAAGACCAGGTGGACCAAACTTTCCCTGACCCTGCAAACCAGGTGATGGGGGCAGCTGCGTGGCCCTCCTGACCTGCGTGACTCCTCACCTGCCCTCCAGGGGGCGCCCTCCTGGCCCCGCCCCCAAATTAACAGCCATGGAAATAGGGGGCCTCCCTCCGCCCTGTTCACTGGTGCTGTTTTGTTTTGTTTTTGTTTTATGGAGTGTGTGTGTGTGTGTGTGTGTGAGTGTGTGTCTGTGTGAGCATTTGAGTGTGTGAGCGTGTATGTGAGCATGTGTGTGTGAGCGTGTGTGTGAGTATGTGATTGTGTGTACGTGAGGTGTGTGAGTGTGTGTATGTGACTGTGTATGTGAGTGTGTGTGAGTTTGTGAGAGTGAATGAGTGTGTGTGTGAGCGTGTTGGTGTGTGTGCGAGTGTGTGTGAGAGACTGTGTGTGTGTGTGTGTATGTGGCGGGGGCCCCCATGGGAGGCACATCCAGCAGTGTTTGGGGCTTACTCCTGGCTCTGTGCTCAGGGGTGACTCCCGGCGTGCCAGGCCAGTGCCCGGTCCTGGGCTGTCTCTCATCGCACCCGGGACAGGGCAGCGTGGACAGACGCTCGGGGCCGGCCCATACGTGGCTTCGGGTGACACCGAGCTGGGCCCGACGCCCACGTAGAGAACCGTGGCCTGGCAAGCGACTCCAGGACAGAAGTCCGTGAGCCCCTTCCCCGCGCGCCTGTGGGCGTCCGGCCCTTTGTCCCTCCCTCCAGCGGGTGCCCTGCCTCACCTGGACGGCCGAGTTGATGCACAGGGGCAGCATGGCCAGTGAGGTGGTGAGGAGCGAGAGGATGTTGAGGCTCACAAAGGCCTTCTCGGCGTCCATGGCACTGCCCCCGGTCACCAGGGTGTACACCGTGAACATCACCAGCGCCACCTGGGGGCACAGAGGCCGCCCGTGAGGTGCCGGGAGATGCGGGGGAGCCCCCACGTGTCCCAGGCCCTGGCTCCGATCTGCCGTTGTCGGGACATCCGGGGCTCAGGCCCTGGGGAAATGCGGCCCTCACTTCTTGGCTTTTTTTTGGTTTTTGTTTTTGGCTTTTTGGGTCACACCCAGTGATGCTCAGGGGTTCTCCTGGCTCTGCACTCAGGAATTACTCCTGGCGGTGCTCGGGGGACCATATGGGATGCTGGGAATCGAACCCGGGTCGGCTGCGTGCAAGGCAAATGCCCTACCCGCTGCATGCAGGAACTACTCCAGGCAGTGCTCCGGGGACTGCATGGGATGTCGGGGATCGAACCCGGGTTGGCACATACGGGGCAAGCACCCTCCCTGCTGTACACCACTCTGGCCCCTCCAGCTCTGATTTTTGTTTTATTTTGTTTTGGAGCCCAACTCGGCGATCTTCAGTGCTCACTCCTGGCTGTGTTCGGGGAACCCTGAGGTCAGTGCCGGGTCGGGGCTCGAACCTGGACCAGCCGCATGCGAGGCGAACACCCTCCCCATCGTGCCCTCGCTCCGACCCCAGCACGAACGATTTTTTTTCTTGGAAGCAACCTTGGGGTTCTCGACAAGGGTGGGATCGTGACTCCAGAATCCCCGGGGAGGCCCAGAGAGACGCTCAGCGGGCTGGGGGAGCCTCAGGTTCCGTCCCTGGAATCACACGGTCCCCCGAGCACCGCCAGGAGTGACCTGCGAGCACGGGACTAGGAGTCACCCCTGAGCGCTGCCAGGTGTGGGCCCTAAGCCAAAAATACTCCAAATAGATGTAACTGGAAATAGAATCCCCAGGACAAAGAAGCTGAACTCACACGCACTCAGGTCACTCCCCTGCACACAGAAATTCCTCACGGGCACGTTCTCGGTACTGGGGGCGTCTGTGGCTCTGAGTGTCGGGAGCGAGGGCTCCCTTCTGGGTGTCGCGGGGGCCGTGGTCACACGGCAGGAAGCTGAGTTGGGGGGACACCCATTCTGCGTGATGGGGAGCCCTGGGGTTTCCGCCCTGTGGCTCTCAGCCATGCCACGATCTGGGGCTTTGGGTTTGGGGGGATCCTGTGGGCGTGGTCCCATGTGCTAGAGGGAGGGTCTGTCCAGCACCCACCGGGCACCCCTGGGGGATCCCCTCTCTCCTTCCCTCCCCACAGGCCAGGCTAGCCACAGCGTCTGCTGCGGGGGCGGGGGGGACACGACACACAGGCAGGAGGAGCCCCCACCCCCCAAGAGAGAAGAAAGCCTGTCTGGAGGGACGCGGGGGGGGGGGGGGTCTGCAGAGAGAGAGAGAGAGACGCTTCCCGCCTGCTCCCAGCCCGACCGCACCCCCTCCCCGCCAGGGGGACGTCACCAGGAACGTGGACACCTGGAAGGACACGAGGGACACGGAGAAGAGGAGCCCGGAGGCCCTGAGGGCGGCCAGCTCCCGGGCCCGCGCGGGCAGCACGCGCTCCAGGAAGGCCGCCTCCCAGCCGTGGCACTTGACCATTCGCATGTTGCGCAGCATGGAGCTGGTCAGCCTCGCCCGGGAGTCCTTCTCCCGCATCTGCTCCTTCTGGAAAGGCGGAGGGGGGAGGGAGGGAGGGGGAGGGAGAGAGACTGTGTGAGGGGGAGAAGGGGGCGTTGCAGAGCCGGTCAGAGTGAGGAAGCAAGAGAGGGCGGAGAGAGGCCGAGGGAGTGCGGAACGAAGGCACTGACCCCACAGGACACAGACCCTGGCCCGTCCCAGACACCCTGACACTGCCAGGAGCGACCGTGGCAAGGCCGGCTGTGACCCCCAGGAACCAGAGAGACACGGCCAGACGCCACCTGGGACTGGCCTCCACAGCAGCCCTGCGTGTGCCCGATGGTCCCCGTGCCGAGTCCTGGCACTGACCGTGGCCAAAGCCCGTCCCTCCGGCCTGTCGCCATCTCGGGGGCTGAGCCACGACCGAGGGAAGCCTCCCGCCCCCCAAACCGGGGAGCCAGCCCGAGCACACCGCTCTCTGGAAGGCTTCCTGGAGGAAGGGGTAACACCCGAGTGTCCGGGCAGGGAGCAGACAGGGTGGACAAGGAGGGTGGACGAGCACAGGGCATAGCAGGGGCATGAGCGATGGGGGTGCTGGGGGCTGCAGGAACAGTTTCCGGGCGACCCTACCCCCCGCCCCCGTGCACCCCGACTCTGCCCACGCCCAAACCTGGTACTGGTTCTTCTTCTTGGTGATGAGGAAGTTCAGGGGCAGGAGGCCCAGGAAGACGGCCATGGCCGAGAGCGCAGACGGGCCCAGGAGCTGTGGGCAGAGGGGCAGGGTCAGGGGCAGAACGGGAGCGGGTACGAGGGAGGCAGTGCCGGGCTGGGGGGAGAGAGGTCGGGGTGCCCCTGGGCTCCTTCTCGGCGGGGGGGGTCCTCCGACACCCGGGGACTGGGATGTGGGTGCAGACGGGGGTCCCGGCCCCGCACGCCCACCCACCTGCATCCTCCCCAGGCCGCCAGTCCGCCCACCGGACGGAGGCTCAGGACTCCCTGAGTGGAATCTGAGTCCCGGGAGCCTGTGGCCCGCACACACACACACACACACACACACACACACACACACACACATACACACACTGGGGAGGGACACAGGAGGGAGTGACCAGGCGCCATCTCCTGCTCTGTCTGGGAAAGGGGCGTGTATGTGTGAGTGTGTGTGTGTGTGTGTGTATGAATGTGAATCTGTGTGTGTGAGTGGAGATGTGTACATGTGTGAGAGTATATACGTGAATGTGTGCGTGCATGAGAGGATTATGAGGGTGAGTGCGGGTCTGAGTGTGAATCTGTGTGAGTGTGTGAGCGTGAAAGTGTGTGTGTGTGAGTGTCTGAGTATAAGTGTGTGAAAGTGTGTCTCTGTGTATGTGAATGTGTGTGAGTGTGAGAGTATTACAGAAATGTGTGTGAGAGTGCTGTGAGCGTGTGTGTCCGAGTGTCAGTCTGTGAGTACGAGTGTGTGTGTGTGAGTGTGAGAGTATGTGTAGGAATGTGAGTGTTATGAGTGTGAGTGTGAATCTGTGAGTGTGTGAACGTGCGTGTTAGTTTGACAGTGTGTGAGTGCGTGAGTGTGAATGCGTGTACATGTGAATGAGAGCATACTTGTGTGTCAGCATGTGAGTGTGGGTGTGTATGAGTGTGTGAGTGTGGGCCTGTGTGCGTGTGAGCGCCTGAGGGTCACGGTCTCCAGCCCTTGGCTCACTCCCTTCCTCCCCTTCTCTCTTCCCATCTCCCACGTCCAGACATGTTCTCTCGAGTCTGGGCCTCAGTTTCCCTCTGATTCCCTCTACTTCTACTTCTGCCTCTTGGAGAAGGCCCTCAGGCCCTGCACTGTCTTATCCTCAGGCCCAGTGAGCACCAGAAGGAACCCGCCACCCCCGCCTCCTGAGCACTGTTTGGGGAGAAACCGCTCCCATTAGGGGGGGGAAAACGCAATCACCCCCAGGGCAGCCACCTGGCCCACCCGCCTCCCCACTTCTTTCGAGCCTTCCTGGGAGGAAACCAAATGCTTCATTTCCGTGGCAAGAGCGCCGCCCAGTGGTTGCATGGGGGAAGCGCGTTGACCCTCCGTTCCCAGCGGGGCGGGAAAACCCCCTGGAAGCTGCAGCCCTTCAGGTCTCTGCAGCCCCCAGGGGCACCTGGCCAAGGCACCAACGCTGCCGGCGGCAGCCCCCGCGGGGACCCCCGTCCACGGCATCTCTTGGGGACCCTCCAGCATCGGGGACCCTCTTCTGAGGGGCTTCACCTGCGGCCGTGGGTTTCCCGCTCGCAGGACGGGCCAGTGACGGGCGACTTGGCCATGGCCCTCCACCCTGCGCAGACCTTGCGGTCACCAGGTCACCAGGGGCCCCGGCCCTCCCTCCCGCGTGTGGACAGAGGAGGGAGCCAGCAACCCCTCCAGCTGCCCCGCCCAGAAGGCGTGCCCGGGCCCCTCCTGCCAGGCTGTGTGTGTGTGTGGGGGGGGGGGTGCCAGGACCCTCCCCGGTGCCCACCTGCCAGAGGTAGGTGAAGCAGATGATGATCCAGATGATGATTAACCAGGACCCGTTGAGGTACAGGACACTGTCGGCCACGCGCTGCACGTCCACGGACACCAGGTTCACCACGGCCCCCACTGGGCTGGCCTTCTGGGAGCCGCTGGACAGGGTGAGGAGCTGCGGGCGGCAGGAGGAGGGATGAGAGCGGAGGGGCAGCCTGTCTTCCGTGTGTGTGTGTGCGTGTGTGTGTCTGTGTGTCTGTGTCTGTGACTGTGTGTGTGACTGTATATCTCTGACTCTGTGTGACTCTGTGTGTGTCTGTGACTCTGTGTGTCTGTGTGTCTGTGTGTGTCTTGTGTGTCTATGTGTGTCTGTGTGTCTGTGACTGTGTGTGTCTGTGTGTAGCTGGGTGTGTCTGTGTGCGTCTGTGTGTGTCTTGTGTGTGTCTGTGTGTCTGTGACTGTGTGTGTCTGTGTGTAGCTGGGTGTGTCTGTGTGACTGTGTATCTGTGTGTGTCTTGTGTGTGTCTTGTGTGTGTCTCTGAGTGTGTCTCTCTGTGTGTGTGTGTGTCTGTGTGTGTCTCGTCCCAGCCACAGCCCCGCTCCTGGCAAGTCTGAGCCCTTCTGGTGGACTCTGGGCCCTGGGATGTCCCTGGCAGGCTGCTGCCTGGCCTGGGGAGAGGAGGGCAAGGGGAGAGTGGCCGGTGCGGCAGGAAAGGGCGACAGCTCAGAGAGGGGCGGGCGGGCAGCAGGCCTGGGCGGGAGGGCATCGAGCTCAGCGAATCATTGACTGTCCCAGGAATCGGCAGCGCTGGGGGGGAGAGACGGGACGGCCAGGGCCAGGAGTGGCCCAGCCAGCAGTGGCACGTCTACAAAACCAGGCATGGGGCCAGAGTAGAGGCACCGCGGGAGACTCCCACCCCCGAATACTGCCAGGGTAGCCCGAAGGCCCTGAGCACTGCTGAGGGAGTACCAGAGCAGCACCACACAGTCTGAGACTTGATCCTGCATCACCAAGAGACCACACGTGCTTCGGAACTCCTCCTCCTCTTCCTCCTCCTCTTTCACTTCCTCCTCTTCCTTCTCTTCCTCCTCCTCCTCCTCCTCCTCCTCCTCCTCCTTTTCTTCCTCCTCCTCCTCCTCCTCATCCTTCTCTTCCTCCTCCTCCTCCTCCTCCTCCTCCTCCTTTTCTTCCTCCTCCTCCTCCTCCCCAACTCCCCCCAAAGGTGCCAGCAGCCCCCTGGGTAGAGCAGCCTCACTCAGGGACCGGGTCCCAGGAGCCGCAGCCCATCAGAGCTGGACAGGCCCCATTCCGGTACCTTGTCCCCCGCTCCCAGGACAGCAGCGGTGAGGGGGTGAGGGAGTGAGACCCGTGCCACGCCCCGACCCCTCGGGAACCCCGTCTCCCCCTCCCCCCGGACAGGACCTTGGGCCGAGATGCAGCCGGGCACAGTCAAAAAGCTGCCACTGCCCCTGTCCCCGGCTTCTTCAGGGGGCAGGTGCGGGGGGGGGACGCAAGTTCCTTGAAGGGCCGAAGGGCCGAAGGGGGAGGAGGTGACCCTGGGGCCCGGGGGCCCCTCCTGCTCCTGGGGCGGGAGTCAGAGCACAGGCGGTGAAGGAGGGCGCCGGCCTCAGCGCGATCTCCAGCACCACCGACAGGGGGCGCTGCTGAGCACAGCCAGGAGTCCCGGGGCACCATCAGGTGTGGCCCCCCACGTCCCCAGAACCCGAGGGCTGCCCCTCCTGGGTCCCCCACCGCACCCCAATCAATCTGGCTTCCGGGTCAAATAAAACAATAAACCGGCGAGGCTGGAGTGCTTGCCCCTTTGCTCAGTCTCTCTGTGCTCTCGGCAGGGCGTGGTGCAGTTTTCCATCTCACCCGGGTTTCTGGAGGTCGTAAACCAAGCAGTGGGCACGGCAAGTACAAAGGCTGGAGGCGAGTGTGGGCATGTCCGGTGTGCAGGAGGAACGGGAAGAAGAGGTGTGTGGTAGGATGGGGCCGGAAGGGTCTGAGGGACGGATCACACAGGGTCTTAATGGAAGAGCCAAGGAGGTGACAGTGTCTTCGTGTGGGGATGAGTGTGTGCTGGGTCACGGGAGCATGAATCCCCGGGGTCACCCTCCTTCCCAAGAATGTCTGGGTGCGAGCAGAGAGAGGCTGGAGAGAAGGGGGGAGGCCCGGGCTCCCACCGACTCACCTTCCGGTACACCATGCCCGAGAGGGCCGCGCGCAGCCTCACTTGCAGCACCTTGTACCAGTAGACGCAGTGCTGCTCCAGCAGCGTGTGCAGGCAGGTGGCAGAGAACAGCAGCGCCACCAGCACGTAGCCCTGCCAGGCCGGGGCCTCGGGGTCGCTGATGAACGCCAGGAAGAGGCTGCGGGGGACAGAGGAGCGTCCCGGGAGAGGACGGGGAGAGTCCCCTGAGAAGCCAGCTGGGTGCGCTGGGTCAGACCACACGTGACCTTCCTTCCCTCAAACAGGACCACGTGTGGGGTTGGGGAGGGGGCACGGCGGGTAGGGCTCGTCTGCAGGTGCTCAACCTGGCTCAATTCCCGACTCCCCATAGGGCGGCTTGAGGCTGCCGGGAGTGAGCCCTGAGCACAGAGCCGGGAGTGAGTCCTGAGCACAGAGCCGGGAGTCAGCCCTGGGCACTGGGGGGTGGGGGGGTGCAGGGCCCAAAACAAACAAAACCAATTAAAAAAATAAACAAAACATGACCACTGGGGCTGGAGCAATAGCCCAGCGGGGAGGGCGTTTGCCTTGCACGTGGCCGACCCGGGTTCGACTCCCAGCATCCCATAGGGTCCCCTGAGCACCGCCAGGAGTAACTCCTAAGTGCAGAGCCAGGAGTAACCCCTGTGCATTGCCAGGTGTGACCCAAAAAGCAAAAAAAAAAAAAAAACCAACAGTGACCGCATGTATTTCTTCCCAACGCCTTTTCCTTCTCTTCTGCCTGTGGGCGCTCAGGGGAATTTGTGGTGGCCGGGATCAAACCAGGCCCCCCAGGACTGTCTCCCCAGCACCCCCACCCGCACGCTCTCGTTTCCGACATAACTTTGCCGCAGCACAAAGTCGAGAAATGCTTTTGTTGCCACCTGCTGGGCTGAGCTGTGTCCCCCGAGGTCCAGCCCTCGACCTTCCGCGTCCCTGCCCCCCGCCCCCGCCCTGAACGTGACCGCGTTTGGACATCAGGCTCTGACCAGGTTGAGTCCAAAGGCGGCCGATGAGTGAGCCCCCCTGGGCCAGTCTGATGGGCAAGCGTGGCCCCTCGGGGGGAGGGCAGGGCAGGGGGTGTGGGTGGGAGGTGGGCAGGGACAGAAGCCTGGGGAGAAACGATCTTGATCTTGGACTCCCCGGCCCCAGGACCGTGAGAAGAGAAACAATGCCGGTCGTTGGTCCACGGGGCTGAGATCACGCTTTGTATGTGGGAGGCCCGGGTTCGATCCCCTGTACCTCAGGGTTCCCTGAGCACAGCCAGGAGCCACTTCCGAGCCCCCAGCTGGGCCCCAGGGCCCCACTGGGTGTGGCCCCCAAACCAAAACACCGACCGACCAAAGTGTTTTTATTTTTGTTGTTGTGTTTTGCCGTTTTGGATCACAACCAAAGATGCTCGGGGGTTCCTCCTGGCTCTGCGCTCAGAAATCACTCCTGGCGGTGCTCGGAGGACCCTATGGGATGTTGGGGATCGAACCCGGGTTGGCCGCATGCAAGGCAAACGCCCTCCCTGCTGTCCTATTGCTCCGGCCCCAAGTCTGCTGCTTTAAACCACCCAATCGGGGCCTGAGTGGGGTGGGTTCTTGCCTTGCACAGGCTGGTCCAGGTTTCGATCCCTGGCACCGCATCTGGTCCCCTGAGCCCGCTGGGAGTGATTGATTCCTGAGCACGGGGCCAGGAGTCAGCCCCGAGAACCTCTGGGCATGACCCCAAAACAAACTCAGTAAATACACAGTGAACCACCCAGTCAACAGCCCTTTGCCCAGCAAATGAGGCTGCAACCGCCCCTTCGATGGGGCCTGGCACACCGGCCTTCACCAACACAGCAGGGCAGAGGGAGGCAGTGCCCGCTCCGCTCCTGCCCGCCAGGGCCACGGAGAAAACACCGCTTTCGCCCCGGACCTTGGCACCTCACAGGGTTTCCCGCAGGCCAGACCCACGCAGGACAGAGACGCCATTTCGGAAGCGGCCTCTCAGCAGCCTCTCCCCGGGCCGACACGCTTCCCCGCCCTGCCCGGCCGAGAGCCCTGCCTGAGTCCCCCACCCCCCACACCAGGAGCTGAGCCCACCGCCCTCACGCCCACCCTGCGGGGCTGCTTTTCCCAGAGCGGGCATCCCCGGCAGGGACCCAGCCTGCAGGGACCCCCGGCACCCCGGGGGGAGGGACAGCCCAGCGCGCTGCACGCATCTCCCCGTTTCCCACTCTGGCCCTGGGCCAAGCCCCCCACCGCCCACCCCAGCACCCTGAGCTAAACGCACGCCTGATGTCCAAGACTGCCCGCGCCCGGGGCTCGGACCCACCTGAGGAGCTTGGGGACAGAAAACTTGAAGGCGTGGCCGATGAGCATGATGACCGTGGACAGGATGAAGGTGGGCCAGAACCTCCGCCAGGTGGCCTTCAGCAGCAGACCCCGCTTGCTCGCCTCCTCCTGCAGGAAGGCCTCTGTCTCTGCCGCCTCGACGCCATCAGGGCCCTGCCGCTTCAATGCTCGGGCCTCGGCGCGCCTTTGGGAGAGCCGGCACTGAGCCCGCTGCAGTGGGCGGAAGGTCCGTGTGCCCCGGCTGTCAGTGGCCATGCGGGAACCCAATCCCCAGGAGACAGGGTGCGGTGTGTGTGTGTGTGTGTGTGTGTGTGTGTGTGTGTTGCAGGACCCAGGCCCTCCTCCCTTGCTGTGTGTGAGCCTGACCCCGGGCTGCCGCTCCACTCAGAGCCCAGAGCCCCAGATTTCTTCGTGACATTCCCACTAGAAAGTTGGCAACCTGTTTTAAAATTCCTTTTTCAGGCATTCTACGATCCTCCAGTGGCAAGAACAACAAACCAGTATGTGGGTTTGATATAGTCTGTGAATCCGATGTGCCAGGCGCTGGTTAACCTCTGACCTCCGGGGATAGCAGTCCCTTCATTTGTCCACCTGTTGCAAAATATTGCAAAGGGGTGTGTGTGTGTGTGTGTGTGTGTGTGTGTGTGTGTGTGTACATGCTAGTGTGGCTGTGAGGATCTGTGTGAGTGTCTGTGTGTGTCTGTGTCTCTGTGTCTCTGTGTGTCAGTATGTGTGAGAGATCAGCAGCTCTGAAAAGGAGTTGGGTCTCTGTACAAACCCGCTCCCTCTTCCTCTGTCCACTGTGCTGGGACTCCCAGACTGCCCCGGGCAGCATTTCTATCGTTTCATGCCTGTCAATGAAGCCGGGGAGGGCATGGGCGAGGCCCAGGGAGAAACACCAGCGCTCTGAGTCCACCCGTCCATCCAAAACCATCAACATGGGCCACAAGGCAATTCAGGCGGTGGGGCGCCTGCGAGGGACTCGAGGCCCTGAGTTTAAGCCCGAGGTTGGTGGCCCCCGTGGGGACCACCAGGTGCAGCTCTGGGGAGTCCCGAGCACCCGTAGGACGGTTCCAGTCGCCCCCAAGAACCTTTGAGCCTGTGCCCGCCACACCGAGAATCATCCCTGTGGAAAACGATTGTGGGGCCGGAGCGACAGCACAGCAGGGAGGGCGCCTGCCTTGCATGAGGCCAACCTGGGTTCGAGTCCCAGCACCCCAGAGGGCCCCTCTGAGCCCCACCAGGACTCATTCCTGAGCGGAGAGCCGGGAGTAAGCCCTTAGCATCACTGGGTGTGGCTCAGAAACAAGCCAACACAACACGCCCCCAAGTCGAAAGCCGGATCTCTGCCTGCCAGTGCTTTCTGGGATGTTCTAGAAGCCCCCTTCTCTCCCTGCCTCCTTCTGGGAGGGGACCGCGTGCACGTTGAGTCAGTGAAGTGACGGCTTCATTCACGGATGGGGCAGGCGGGGGTGGGGGGCAGAGCAGGGCTGGAGGGGGCAGGAGGAGGCACTCACCGCTGGGCCGCGCGGCAGTTCCGTTTCCACTCCCTCTCTAGCTGCGAGGTCAGCTCCTCGGAGTCGTTCTCCCGGGTGAGGAGCCAGAAGTCGTCCGGCCCGAGCAGCCTCCGGTAGCCCTTCCAGATCAGCCTGGGAAAGAGGAGCGCCAGAACCAGTTCCTTCCACCTGCAGTGTGCCGGCTCTGGGCTCTGTGACCCCGAAGAAACGACCAACCCTCTCTGCACCTCCGCCGGCCTCTGCACTTCGGAAGCTCTGACTCAGACCTCCCCGGCCGTACAGGGCGCCTCTCGGCCTCCAGAGCTGCTGGTTACTGCACATGTCAGCCTCAATGACTGAGGACAGTTAATGGATGAGGGAGAGAGCAGAGGCTTGAGGGATGCGCGGAGTCTCTCAGGGCACCATGCAGAAGAGACATCTGCAACCCTGTGTTCATGGCAGCACGATTCACAACAGCCCAAATCTGGAAACAGTCCAAAAGTCCAAGAACAGGATAAAGAAACTAGGGTGCATGTATGCAATAGAATATTACTCGGCCGTTAAAAAGATGAAGAGATAAAATTTGCTGCTGCATAGATGAACCTGGAGAGCACTGGGTTGGGTGAAATCAGTCAGAAGGAGAGGGACAGACTCAGAGTGATCTCTCTGACATGTGAGATATAAAGAAACTTCTGGAGCTGGAGCCATACCACAGCAGAGACGGTGCTTGCCTTGTATGTGGTTGACCCCGGTTCAATTCCTGGCATCTCATAGGGTCCCTCAAGCCCCACCAGGAGTCACCCCTGAGCATCGCTGGGCGTGGTCCCAAATCAAACAAACAAACAAAAAGAAAACCAAAAAGGCCTCAAAAATAGGGGCTTGAAGGCAGGATGGGATGGGGGGAATGGGGGGTGGGAGGGATACTGGGACCCGTGGTGGTGGGAAATGGGCACTGGTGGAGGGATGGGTATTTGACCGTTGTGTAATTGAAACCCAAGCACAAAAACGTGTAAGTCTGCAACTGTACCTCATGATGTCTCACTAATAAAAATTTTTTAAAAAATAGGGGCTTGAGCCTATTTTTTGAGCCTATTGTACTATATAGCACAGCAGGCAGGGCATTTGCCTTGCACGTGGCCAACCTGGGTTCGATCCCCAGCATCCCACAGGGGTCTCCCAAGCACCACCAGGAGTAATTCCTGAGTACAGAATCAGAAGTAACCCCTGTGCATTGCCAGGTGTGACCCAAAAAAATATATATTAAAATAAAGGGCGTGACGGAGGGGAAAGGTGTTGCCCCATTCGCCCTCTCCTCTCTGGAAAGAAAGATGGCGGCCGCTTGGGAGCCTGGTGGAGAGCAGGTCTGAGCCGGGGGTGGGGGTGCGACTGAAATCTCATGGGACGGGGGGCGCTCCGGCCCGTCCTTCACGCCCGACCGAGGTCACCAGTTGCCCCCCACGAGCGGCTCTCCAGCACAGCCATGGCCCCAGAAGCACAGAGACCAATCTCTTAACTATCTGACTCTCAGTAGAAATACTTGCAGGGTTAATAAATAAAATAGCAGAAATCCAAAACCAACATCATTTAATTCTTGAACCCAGCTGTAGAAAGCAAATCATTCCACAAAGCTTTTTCAGCATGGCTGATTTGGGGGGGGGTAAACTCTAAATAATAATGGTGCAACTTTTATCGAAACAATGAAGCTAGTCAAAGTAGACAGAGTGTTAACTAGAATTCATCTGCCCCACAGGCATTGGGGGGGTGGGGGTGGGGGTTTATTGGGGTTCTTCGTGGTGAAAAATAAGTATTGGCAAAGGGAAATGTGTTTGATATTTGCATGACCGAGACCTAAACTTGAAAGCTCTGTAATTTTTCCCACAGCGATTCAATAAATAAATACATTAATTAAAAAAAAAGGGCGTGAAAAGGCTAAAGAAGCCATGAGGCTTAGTCTCACAGCCGTGAAGGCTGCACCCCAGGTACTGACCGAGGCTGCATCCTTGTTCCCCTTTGAACCAGGACAGCCGGGCTGAGGGTGGGTTATCACCGCCTGTGGCAGAGCCAGGATCTGAAGCCCCCCCAGCACCAAGGAGTGAACGGGCGCCTGGGGCCAGCTCTGAGCCTGGAGGTCAGAGAAGTTTCTGGAGAACAGTAGTCACAGAGGTGGGGGGTGGGGGGCGACTTACCCAGAAACCCACCAGAAGGTGACCTTGGAGGGGAAGGAGGCGCTCTCTTCCGGACAGGAGTTCTGGAAAGGCCAAACAGAGGAGGGGGGTCTCGGCAGTCTAACTTGACCGCCAAAGTCACCAGGCTTCTTTTCCGATGACCTGCGACCAACTGTCACTTTCTCATACAATTCTTTCGCGTGCCTGGACTGCTTGCGGTAAACTCCTTCTGACGGGAAACTTGTCGCGCACAGCACGGTGAGGTGTGCAGAGAGCAGAGGAAGGCAGGCACGCTCGGGCTAAATCTGGCCCAGTGGCCGTGTCTACACAAAAGGCTTTTGGGGCTGGAGCGACAGCACAGCGGGGAGGCCGTTTGCCTTACAGGTGGCAGACCTGGGTTCGACTCCCAGCACCCCATAGGGTCCCCCGAGCACCGCCGGGAGTGATTCCTGAGTGCAGAGCCAGGAGGAACCCCTGAGCATCGCTGGGTGTGACCCCAAAAGAAAAAATATATATATAAAGGCTTTTTTTGAGACCCTGCCATGCTTGTTGGTTGAACACCCGCTCCGGGCTGCCACATGGCAGGAGTGATACAGGAGCCATAAACTTCTCTCCACCTTTTTCCAACGATGGCTCCCTTCTGCCCTGGCTTCCTCCCTCTGCCCCGTCCCAATCCTACGCGTTAGCCCCCTAGTCTCATGCTCACCTCTCTCAATATGATTTCTCACCCGTGCCCCCCCTTGGAACATTCTGGAACCCATCCAACGCCCTGGCTGAGAAACACTCTTCACACTCAACGTCCTTCCGTCGTCACACAGGGAGCCACAGGCCGGAAGGGGGTCGGGGCGTGAGGGAGGTCTCGGGGGGGGGGGGGGACTTACGGGCCGTGGGGGCTCCTTAGGGAAGAAGGGGGCGTGGTCGGCGAGGCAGGACAGCACGAACTGAGCCACCACCAGGAACAAGCACAGGTAGGTGGCCAGATGGCGGGAGACGTCCCCCTGGAAGCCCTGCGGCAGAGAGAAGGCATGAGCCCCCCGGAGCCTGCACCCCCACCCCAGACGGCACTGCCTGAGGCCCCGAGGAGTGGAGGCTGTCAAGCAGCCAGGGAGGAGAGGAGAGGCCAACGCTGGACCAGGGGCCCACTGCTATGGGACAGCGCCCAGGCGGGGCGCCAGAAGCCCAGGATGTCCCAGCCAGTGCTCCGGCCTCTCTGGTCACCGACTCACAAACACCCCACTCATAAACTCTTTTCTCTGTGCAAAGGGCAGGTGGTGATGGTGATCGTAGCCCTGTGGCAGCTGGCCGCAGCCCCGGGGGTGAGCTTGGAGCTACCTTGCCTTTCCCTTTGTGACATGAAAGATACCCTCTTGCCAGGCCTCACGGGACAGGGGAGCAGTGGACCCTTCTTCCTGCCCCGACGGGACTCCGAGATGACGCCACATCCAGCCACCGTCTACTTAAGCTCCCACACGGCCATGACCCAGAGACACACACACGAATCTTGGACCTGAGCAACTTGCCGCAGTGATCTCTTCAGACCCCCATTATTAAAATTTTAGAATTCCTAGACATGACAGTGTGTCCGTAACAAGCAGTACAAACACATTATCTAGCATTGCCTTTTCGGCAGGTTTGAGGGGTGGTGGGACTGGGCTCAAACTATCCAAGGTGGGAGCAGGAGCGATCGCACAGGGGGGAGGGCGTCTGCCTTGCACGCGGCCGACCCGGGTTCGGTTCCCAGCATCCCAGAGGGTCCCCCGAGCACCGCCAGGAGTCATTCCTGAGTGCAGAGCCAGGAGTCACCCCTGAGCATTGCTGGGTGTGACCCCAAAAAGCAAAAAAAACCCCAAAACATCGAAGGTAACCAAAGTAGAGAAAGAGAGTCTGGTGCAAATTGTCTCACCCAAATTGTCTCACCCAGGAAGGTGTGGAATGGGTGTGGCGGGGGGGATACTGGGGATTTTGGTGGTGGAAAACATGCAGTGGTGAAGGGATGGGTGTTGATGACTGTATGATCGAAGGTCAAACATGAAAGTTCTGTTACTGTACCTCATGGTGAAGCGTTAGCACAGTGGGTAGGGCATTTGCCTTGCACGTGGCTGACCCGGGTTTGATTCTTCCGTCCTTCTCGGGGAGCCCGGCAAGCTGCCGAGAGTATTCTGCCCACATGGCAAGCTACCCATGGCATATTTGATATGCCCAATAAACAGTAACAACAAGTCTCACTTCGTGTTCCTGGAGCGAGCAGACGCCATTGGGCTACACTAGCACGTGACAGGGACGAATGGAGATGTTACTGGCGCCCACTCGAGCAAACCGATGAACCACGGGACAACAGTGCTACAGTGCTACCTCACAGTGAATCAAGAAAGAAAGAAAGAAAGAAAGAAAGAAAGAAAGAAAGAAAGAAAGACATCCTCTCTCCACCCCTACCCCGTAGGCCCTCTCACTGACCTTGCCTCGCGTCCTCTGGTTGAAGAAGGGAACTGGATTGATTGAGCATTTGCCCAGCCTGGGACCCAAGCTGGAGTCTTTCCACAAGGGGACCAGCCCCGCCTTTTCCTCTCTCTTTTGCTCCCGGGATGGGGGGTGGGGAGGGAATTCAGGGCTGCTGGGAGAAGCGTTAGACGCTGCCTTCAAGCCCAGAGCTAAACACCCGGAGCTTCTCTGATCATGAATGCAAACCCTCCTCAGAGCGGAGCCCGGCTCAACTTGCTTCCCCAGGCACCTGGAGCTGGGACAGACCCCACTCGGGAGGGAGGTGGGCAGGCGATTGATTGGTGAGTTGGGGTCAGGAAGGGGCCTGTGCTGGCCAATGGGAGCCCGTTTCCTGGAACCACAGGACATCTCGGTGGGTGGAATGACAGTCTGGAGCCCACGGGTGGTTCTCCCTGCTAAACTAAACTAACGTGGCAGGACCAAGAGACAGAGAGGAATGGAGGCCCGATGGCCCCCGAGTGCCCGGAACGAGGCCGTGCCATGTGAGGAAAGGCGTGTCCAAGCTGGCATGTCATGGTCACCTTCCTTGCTCCCTTAGTGCACTTTGAGGCTTCGTGACCACACAGGAACCCCAGCTCCAAAGCATACCTCCTTTCCTGTCGGGTCTCACTTTGAGTTGCAGGTACAAACAAACAAACAAACACTGTCCTCCCGTTGTTCATCGATTTGCTCGCGCGGGCCCAGTAACGTCTCCATTTTTGAGACTTGTTACTGTGTTTGGCATATCGAATACATCACGGGGAGCTTGCCAGGCTTTGCCGTGCAGGTGAGATATTCTCAGTAGCTTGCTGGGCTCTCCGAAAGGATCGGGGGAATCAAACCCGGCTCGGCCGGGCTGGCTGTGTGCAAGGCAAACGCCCCACCGCCGTGCTATTGCTGCAGCCCAATTTGCAGGTAAGACTTGGGAATTCCTGCTAAGTTAGGGCTCTCCTTTTCCACGTAGGCATTTTGTCAATGTTTTTTTTTTTGGTCACACCCAGCGGTGCACAGGGGTTCCTCCTGGCTCTGCACTCAGGAGTGACTCCTGGCGGTGCTCAGGGGACCCTATGGGATGCTGGGAATCGAACCCTGGTCGGCCGCGTGCAAGGCAAATGCCCTATCCGCTGGGCTATCTCTCCAGCCCCGCATTCTGTCAATGCTTGGCTAGAAAAGTTTGTTCTGAGTTGGGGGAGACCCACTTGATTACTACGGGACCCTGAGGGAAGTCTTCTACTTCTCTGAGCTTGAGTTTCCTCATCGTTACAAGAGGTCTGCCAGGGAGCAGGAGGAACAGCAGCCCAGGGGCCGAGAGGCCGAGAGGGCTGCCTTGCAACCTCATGCGTGTTTGGTCATGCGTTCAAATCCCCGATGCCCCACATCTGATGAGCAAAATCCCAGGAGCCGGTCTGTGTGGAGCAGAAGCATCTGGGAGCAGGGGAGGAGGGCAGGCAGCTGCCCCTGGTCCGACCAACTCCAGTGTATGTCTTTGGAGAGAAAAAAATCGGCCGGCGGGGGGCAGAAAGAAAGCATGGACCCCAATCCCCGCATTGCCCCATTGGCGACCCAGGCGCCCGCTTACCCCCTGGACGATGCTGATCGCTGGAAAGAGGGTGCACAGCAGCCAGAAACCGAACAGCACCCCGGACGCCTGGACCCCCTTCTTCCTCTCGGCGTGGATCAGGTACACGGCTAAGTTCTGAGCAAGAGGACCGGGGTGGGGAACCCTTCGGGCGCAGGTGGGGTGGGGCGTGGGGCCTCCCCCGACCCGGGCAGGCAGGGCCAGGACCCGCCTTACCATGGCCGTGAGCCACACCGTGGGCTGGACCAGGAGCTCGGGGGCCTGGGGCGAGCCCTGCTGGACCCTCCAAAGGGTCACGGACACGCTGCAGATGCACAGGAGGATGAGGCTGAAGCCCAGCACCTGCGGAGACGGACGGCGCTGAGGCCGGCGGCCTGGGCTGGACACGACCCCGTGTCCGTCGGCGGGGACCGTGGACCGGGGCTGCGAGGACCAGAGTCAGACTGTGCTCGGGAGGGAAGAAGGCAGCGGAGCATCCAGAAGATGCAGGGCCCCTGATTGGTCACTCCCCCGCCGTCTTATTGGCTGGCTTAACCACGCCTCATTTGCATACCCAATCAGACAGCGGGAGCCAAAGGAGGGGGCGGGGATTGCGGGGAGTATTTAAACCCGGGTCCCTCCCTCGCCAGCACAGGTGCTGATGGTGAGGTTCGGGGCTGGGGTCTTCCCTGCGATGATGCTTTCCGGTCGCCCCTCACAGGCCCGCGGTGGGGAGGGGGCACAGGCCGCAGGAGGGGGCGGGCAAGGGTGCATTTCCATCGTTACGGGTTCCCGCCTGCTCCCCACCCCGGGGTGCTCCCTGACGGGAGGGGTGTCTGCTTGGGGGGCTTTGGGGTCCCGCCCGGCTCCCCCCTCCAGCCGTCCCCTCCCGTTGTTGGGGTCCGGGCTCCCCAGCGCAGCAGCTGACCATTTTGGCCTTGAAGAGCGTGGACATGCGGAGATAACCCTTGTCCTGGCGGTGGATGTAGAGGAGCTGCAGGGGCCCCAGCACCCAGAGGTACAGGGGGGGCAGCCAGACGCCCGCCGTCCGCAGGGAGCACAGGCTCAGGAAGTCGCGGGGGGCCGGCTGGGGCTCCGTCTCGTTCCAGACCTGAGGCGAGGCCAGGGCGAGCTTCAGGATGGAAGCAGGGCAGGGGACCAGACTCAAGAGCTTAGGGACCCGGAGACATCGGAGGGCCACTCACACTGACGTGAAGAGGTGACCCGCTCTCTCCAGAGCGTCTGATCCCTTCCCAGACCCTTGAGCACTGTCAGCATTTATTTAGTAGAGGAGGATCCAGAGGCCCAGAGAGGTTGAGTAACTTGGTTGATGTCACCCAGCTGGGAAGTGTTCCCATTGGTATTTGACCCAAGGGAGGGATGGGCCTTACAGCCCCCCCCCCCACTTCCGAAACCAGGGAGGGTACTGGCTCCTTCCAAGCTGACTCCCACAAAGGCCTGTCTACTGGGAATCTTATTTTATTTTGGCTTTTGGGGGGACACCCGGAAGTGCTCAGGTGTTAGTTAACTCCTGGTTCTGCACTCAGGAATTATTCCTGGCGGTATCGGGGAACCCTATGGGATACCGGGGATTGAACTCGGATCCGCCACATGCAAGGCAAACGCCCTCCCTCCTCCACCATCGCTCCAGCCCCTCTAGTGAGAATCTCGATCTGCGATTGACCCCAAAGCCTCTTCTACTGGCAACCTTGGTCTAATCTATGGTTTTGGTTTCTTCCCTTTCAGTTCTGGGGATTAAGCCCAGGGACTCACACGGAAGATGCTGCCTCTGTGAGTGACAAAAAAAGGGTGTGGGCCACATGTGGCAGAAACTGTTGGGTCACTCCCAGAGGTCATGCCCAAGGCCTCGCATGGTGCTGCGGTCAAACAAACCCAAGCTCCGGTCTGTTGAGGGTTATCTCTCTGGACCCACCGACAATTCTTTTATTATGATTTTTTTTTTTGGGAAATTTCAACCACCAAGCTGCGATTCTTATTCCCGCCCTCTGGAAGAACCCCGACCTTGAAGTTTAGGGGACAGTGTCCGCACTGGCTCTCTTGGCCCCCAGCTTCAACAGTGGCCCCAAATGTGACTTTCAGCCTCCTGGCATCTCAGCTTTGGACTTTGTGAAATCAGGAGGGGGGGGCAGGGGGCGCGAATCTGAGACTCTCCCTCCAAGTGTTGAAAGCGGCTCAGTGGGGACTCGCCCGGGGTGGGGAGAATCAGTCACCATCAGCGAGTGTCACGGTCTGGCCTGCATGTCCCCTACCAGCCTGGGTTTGTGCCCTCCTCACCCCAGTGTGGCCTCCGCAGTTTCCTCCCCAGAGCCTGCGGAGCAGAGGGCAGAAGAAGGCGCCTGCCGCTATGCAAATAGGGCCCAAAGTCTCCTGCTATGGACAGACAGATGGAGGTGTGAGATCCCTTAAACTTGACATCCTGCCCCCATCCTGGCTGACCCCTGTGGGTGGCCCACCCGTGGGGTTGATTTTGCCTTTGTGCCTTCCAAGTGCCCCTCGCTGGGAGGGGGGGAGGCAAGGCGGGCATGGGAGGGGCTTTCCCCTTCCCTGGTGTCGCAGCCTAGGAGATCTCCAGCACCCCCAGAGAGCAGAGTGGGGGGACACTCACCGTCAAGCCCTCACAGGGCTCAGGCGCGGCCATCGCGCACCCGGGTCCTCCGTGTCCGTCTGTCCGTCTGGGTCAGGCAACTCAGTGTGGTGAAGGGGAGGTGCGGCGGGGATTCAGGATCACTGATCCCGGGGGCAAGGTCCATGCGGGGCTGGAGGGAGGGTGGGGCGAGAGGGGTCAGCCCAGGGGAGGCAGTCGGAGGGGTGCCGGGGGCATCCCAGCTCGGAATGCGCAGTGGGGCATGCCCCCGCCC
The DNA here is from genome assembly GCF_029834395.1 of Sorex fumeus. NCBI lineage: Eukaryota > Metazoa > Chordata > Mammalia > Eulipotyphla > Soricidae > Sorex > Sorex fumeus. The sequence continues at coordinate 1,233,072 of NW_026606159.1, read as the reverse complement.
TCCCGGGGCAGTCACCTATGAACTTCCCGGGGCGACAAGAGTCCAGCAGATGTGTCTCTGCGGAGTGTCCCCGTAGGAGGAGAGACGTGGGCTCAGGCCAGGGGGTGGGAGAGACTGGCCAGTCCTGGGTCCTCTCCAACCTCCCCACCTCCCCCAGCCCTGCATCTGCAGGATCTCCAGTGAAAAAGCAAACACAGTCAGTTGACAAGGAAAACACGGGGAGCTGGTCCCAGCTGCAGAAAAGGCCCCACACAGGACACAGCACATGTCAACATCACCCCACGGAGCCAGGACAAGAGAAACAGCCTGGATGGAACGCTTTCCCCGAGGGGTCCTGCAGCCCGCACCCCCAGTCCTCCCCCAGCCCCCAAACTCTAGCTCCGCAACTAGCAAACACTAGCGGGTAGCTCTGCTTCTTCTCCCCCCACCCCTTTTTTCTTTTGAAGTCTTGCCTTTGGCCCCTGGCCGTCTTTTGTCCGACAAGCGGATTTCCTTGGGTTCTAGAAAGCCGACTCAGGTAGGACTTTCCCTGAAAGGAAGTGCCCTGAGGCAAGCAGAATTGGCGACGAAGACGGGCACTGCCCGGGCAATGTGAGCTGGGACACGCTAGGAGCAGCTCAGGGCTCTGTCTCAGCTCAGGTCGGGGAGGGTTGCTCTCGGAGATTCGTTGCGTCGTTTCTTTGGTTCGTTTCTTTGGGTGACTCTAGGGACAGTGCTCCAGGCTCCTCTCCAAGGGGCTGGGGTACCATGCAGAGCTCGGGGGAACGGGCAGTGCTGGGGACAGAAGCGAAGCTCTGGCAGACACTCGAGTGCTTCGAGCCACCTCCCTGGCCCCTCGAACAATCACTGGATCAAAGAATTGTCTCTCGTGATGTCTCCGCAGTGGAGGCCCTCGCTGTCCGAGTGGGATTGTGAGGGAGACAGCCAACTCGCGAGTGCGACCCCAGGCCGCAGACCCTGAGCCTTTGAGTCCCCTGTAGGGAGGTCGGGTCCATGCTGGAGGTTGAAAGCACTGTGGCCCACAGTAACTCATGGCTCAGGGCTGGGCCAGAGCAGCGGGTTCCAGTGGGAAATGCCTCCTCCCCTTGTCAACCACAAACAACGTAGGAAACTGTTAAAGTAAAGGCTTGACTTTTCCTTCTTCCTCTTCTTCCTCTTCTTCTTCTTCTTCTTCTTCTTCTTCTTCTTCTTCTTCTTCTTCTTCTTCTCCTTCTTCTTTTCCTTTTTGAGTCACACCTGGTGATGCTCAGGGGTTACTCCTGGCTCATGCACTCAGGAATCACTCCTGGTGGTGCTCGGGGGACCCTATGGGATGCTGGGAATCGAACTCGGGTCAGCCGTGTGCAAGGCAAATGCCCTGCCCACTGTGCTATCACTCCAGCCCGGAATAAATGTAAAAATCAAAACTATCCTATTGAGCTTCAATGACTTATGTGTTGGGCTGGAGCGATAGCACAGCGGTAGGGCATTTGCCTTGCATGCGGCCGACCGGGCCGATCCAAGTTCGATTCCTCTGCCCCTCTCGGAGAGCCCGGCAAGCTACCGAGAGTATCTTGCCTGCACGGCAGAGCCTGGCAAGCTCCCCGTGACGTATTCGATTTGCCAGACACAGTAACAACAAGTCTCACAATGTTTCTGGGCCCGCTGGAGCAAATCGATGAACAACGGGAGGACAGTGACAGTGACTTCTGTGTTGCCTTGCAGGCAACCAACCCTGGTTCGATGCCCTGAGCACCACCAAGAGCCAGTTGTTACCTCTGAGCATTGCCAGGTGCGGCCCCCAAACAAAACCAAACCAAGAAAAAAAAAGAAGAAGAAGAAAAGTTTCCACGGAAGCAAAAAGCAGCATCTCACCCAAACTCCCCATTGGGCTTTTTTTTTTCTTTCTGACATTACATATCAGATTCCTACTTTGCACAACCTGGCAGGCTACCGAATGCAGCCTGCCCACACGGCAGAGTCTGGCAAACTCCCCGTGGTGCCCAATCTGCCAAGCACCAGTAACAAGGAAGGGTCTCGCTCTCCTGACCCTGAAAGGGCCTCGAATGTGGCACTTTTTAAAATCTCAGGGCCAGGACGAAGGAGCCGGTTCTGGGGCCTGCTCGAGGCAATCGACATATCAGATGTGAGTGGCCCGGGCCAAAAGGACTCAGGAGAACCAGAGGATGCGTCCCGCTCCCAAGGGAGAGGAACCCACCCCGAGGCCCACCGACTTGGGCGTCTGCAGCCCGCCCGCGCGCTCGGCCCTCCGCGCCTGCAGGGGGCCCCCCGCGCGCGCGCGCCCCGGCCGCCGGCCGCGCGGGGCGCCCTCCTGCGGGGTGGGCGTGGCCGCGGGGCGCGCAGGCGCGGTGGGCGCGGGGCGGGGCCTGCGCGGGGCGGCGCGGCGCGGGGCGGCGGCGGCGGCGGGTCGGGGTCGGGCCATGCGGGCGCGCCGGGGCGCGGGGTCGCGGCTGCCGCTGCTGCTGCTGCTGCTGCTGGCGGGCGGCGCGGGGCCGGCGCGCGGCTCCGAGGACATCGTGGTGGGCTGCGGGGGCTTCGTCAAGTCCGACGTGGAGATCAACTACTCGCTCATCGAGGTGAGCGCGCGGCCCGGGCCCCCGACCCTCTCTGGCGCCCCCTGCTCGCGGCGGGGCTGCGCGTGGGGTCCCCCCGCGCGGGTCTTCCTCGGGGCCCGCCCGCCTGCCGCGCCCCCCCCCACCGGAGTCCAGCCCCCCCCATCTCGGAAACCCCCCTCGGAGCAGGACCCAGCTGCCCCCTCTCTTCCATCCGTCCATTCATTCATTCATTCGTTTTGTTACTTTGTTGCGGGGAGGGCACGCCTGGCCTTGCGCGGGGCTCGTGGCTGCCGGCTGTGCACTCGGGGGTCCCCACCTGGCGGTGCTGGGGGAGCCCCCGGGGGTGCCTGGGGTCCTGCCCAGGCCCACCGTGTGCAGAGCAAGAGCCGGCCCCGCTCTGCTCTTGCTCCAGCCCCCACCCCCCTCCCCGCCGCTTCTTGAGACCTTCAGAACCGGACTCCAGATCTGCCAGGACCCCCGGGCCTGGGTCTTCAAGCCTTTTGCGCCCCTGGGTCTCTGGGGTCTGGGACCCGCCGTGGGTCGTCGGTGCCTGCCTGGCGTCCACATCCCAGGACCGGAGACGGAACATTCTGCACCCCAAGGCCCAGAGCACCCCAGACCTTCAAATGCCGCCCTCCCCACCCACCGTGCTTGTAACCGTCGGTTCCCCTTCTACAGACCCAAAGGCACTTGCTCTCGGGGGATCTCCTGGGGCCGGGGGTATCAGCCTCACTGCCCGCCCTCCCCGCTTCTCGAACCCCGAACGGGTGACTTGTCGGGTTCCCTGGTTGCCTGACTCCGTGGCTCCCTGGACATGGCGCTAGGTGTGTCCTAAGTCTTTTCCTTCGATTGTGACATGGCGTGCCAGGGATCGAACCCACGTCGGCCACAGACTTGGCGCGCGCCCGCCCTGCCGTGCCCTGGCCCCAGGAGCTGTCAGGACCCTGCTCTGCGCACGGAGCCCGGCTGGGTGGAGGCTTCAGAACCCCCATAGAAGGGTCCTTCTTCCAGGGAGATCCCGGAAGGACAGTGAGGGCAGTTCAGGGGTCCTGACTCAGCCGTGGGACGGGTGACCTCTGCTCGTCCCTGGGCCCCGGGGCTGCTGGCCCAGGTGGCGCTGTGTTTCCTAACGCCGGATGATGAAACCGCACCTCCCAGCCGGCATCTCGCCCACCCGGGTCCTGAGTGCAGACGGCCGGGGGCTCGCTCTCACGGTCCTGCCTCAATCGGGGTCTCTGTTCCCATTAAAACTGCCCTTCCTTGGGGCTGGAGTGATAGCACAGCGGGTAGGGCGTTTGTCTCGCACATAGCCGACCCGGGTTCGAGTCCCAGCATCCCATATGGTCCCCTGAGCACTGCCGGGAGTGGTTCCTGAGCGCGGAGCCAGGAGTAACCCCTGTGCATCGCCGGGTGTGACCCAAAAAGCAAAACAAAACAAAACAAAACAAAAAAACCTGTCCTCCCTGGGCCGTCTTCCGCTGGGCGTGCTCCGTAGAGGGTCACTTCAGCTGCTCCCAGCTGAGGGGTTCCCTGCCGGGACCCTGGTGGTTCTGCAGCCGGCAGAGGGACTGAACAGACGGAACCCGGCTGGGGTGGGAGCCCGGCCCTCCAGGCAGAGGCTGACGTCTCATAAAGGCCGAGACCGTAGGGTGGGGAGGGCTCAGGCCTTGAGCTGTGAGCTCCGGGGTCACTCCCGGCAGCCCCTGGGGACCTCATGCGGGGCAAGCGCCCTCCCCGCTGTCCCCTCTCTCCGGCCCCCGGAGGAGCGTCCCGTGTGTGACGTCCCTTGTCTCCGCTCTGGAGCCTGCAGCCCCGAGTTGGCTGCTGCTTTGGCTTGGAGCTCCCGTGACCCTCCGCACCCCCTTCCCCGGCAGGGCGGGGGAGGTGGGACGCGCACAGGCAGCCCCGCTCCCCCCTGCGATGGACGGAGGAGCCGAGGCTCAGGGGGCTGAGCCGTGCAGGGGGGCTGACGGCCGGTCCTCATGTCCTTCCCGTCTGCTGTGCTGGCGAGATCCGCCTGCATTTGCCCTGGGGCGTGTAGCAGGCATGCAAGACCTCATCGGATCTGAGAACCCGCACAGACCCCATGGTGCGGTTGTGTGTGTGTGTGTGTGTGTGTGTGTGTGTGTGTGAGAGAGAGAGAGAGAGAGACAGACAGAGACACCTGGCAGTGCCCTTACTGTGTGTGTGTGTGTGTGTGTGTGTGTGTGCGTGTGTGTGTTTGGGCCAAACCTGGAAGTGCTGAGGGCTTCCTCCTGGCTCTGCACTCAGGAATCACTCCTGGCAGGGCCATGTGGGATGCCGGGGATCGAACCCCGGCCAGCTGCATGCAGGGCAAATGCCCTACCTGCTGTACAGTCACTCAGGTCCCAAGGAGCCGGTGGTTCTCTGGAAGTTGAAGGGCGCGCCAGGGTCAGTCGCGGAGTGTACACGTGGGCCCCGACTTGAGCCCATCAGTAAAGCCAGTTGGCCTTGGGATGCAAGAGTTTTAAGGTGTCTGTGAGGTGGAGATATTCCTTTGGATGTTGTCTTCGACCCAAGAGCGGAAAGTTTCCTGAGTTTTTTCCGCCAAGTGGTGGGACTTACCTGGGTCGGGCCGGCCCCCTTCCCAGACCTTGTCGTCTGGAGACAGACTGGGCCCAGAACCTGCATTGTAACAAGCACGTTCCTTGACTTACCCAGAGGGCCCGCTTAGAGCCGGGGTCGGGGTCGGAAGCCCCTAAGCTGTGTCCCCCCAAATGGGCCCTCCGAGCCCGGCACAGACCATGTCACGTGACGCTGCAGCCGCTCTGCTTCCCCTCCCCACATCCCCAAGGCCGGTGCTTGTTTTCGGCGCTTTCTCACTGAAAGGAACCTACCGACATGTGTTCCGGGGCTGGGGGGGCGGGGGGGGGGGCCGTGCCCGGAGCAGGGGCAGCAGGAGGCCACCCACGATGCCTCTCGTTTCCTTCCTCTCCAGATAAAGCTGTACACCAAGCATGGGACTTTGAAATACCAGACGGACTGTGCCCCCAACAACGGCTACTTTATGATCCCCCTGTACGATAAGGTGAGGCCGGGCTGCTTTGCCTTGCCGGGGCCGAGGCCTCCCTCACGGGGGCCAGTGCTCGCGGGGGTCTGGGACTGGTGACCCGGAAGCGACCGTTTGGATTGGATCCAGCGGCTCTGAGAAGTCTCCATTTGGCAGTGCCTCGAGCCGTTATTATTTATTTTCCGGGGGATGGGTTGTTGGGCGTGATGGTAAGGTCGGGGTGCTGGAGGTAAGCGTGGTTGGCCGCAGAGCCCTGGCTCGCCCTTGCAAGCCGCCCCAGCCCCCCGCACCTCCCTAAAAAATATCACTGAAGAACCCACGCTGCGAGTGGTGGGCTCCCGAGCCCTGTGAGGGGAGGAAGCCAGAGAGTCAGCCTCCCGGCCTGGCCCCTCGGAGACAGCCCCTCCGGGCCTGGATACGTGGCCAAGGCTGCCTGCGTCCACCACCAGCTTTTCCTTTGGTCGTACGTGCTCGCTTCAGTCTTCATTTTTCCCCTATCTGGGGTGGCCGCACTCACACGGGGCCCTCCCCGGCCGTGCTGCGGGGACCCCAGGGCCAGGGCCGGGGCGTCCGGGGTGTGTTCTGTGTCCCCAGTCGCCTCCCCCGCCTGGACTTGTTTTCTTTGGATGGCGAGATGGGACCGGCCGCGTGGGTTTTCTCGGTTTTCCCGGAGAGTTGGGTCGGGGCAGACCCTCAGTGCCCGCGTGGGGCGGTCAGCAGCCTCCCTGGCGCCACCCAGCAGGACCCCGTCCGGCCCGGACGCGAAGGTGCCTCGTCAGCATCCCCGCGGGTCGGACTCTCCCTGCTCTTCCCGCCGGGGTCGCTGGTGGCAGCACGTGGTCCCCGGCTGCCTCTCGGCGCGGGTGTGCGAGCTGCTCCTGGGCTCTGTCGCTTCAATCCGCCCCCGGAGGCCCTGGATCTCTGAGTAGGTCCAAGGGATCGCTTTGTTTCTGAAGCGACGCTGGGAAGAGCCAGGACTGGGGTCCCCCCGGGTGGCTGGGGGCCTCTCTGAGCAAGGCGCCCCTCGGAGCTCTGTCTCCTCTGGGAAGCGAGACAGTCCTCCAGAGCCTTCCTCCTCCTCCTCCTCCTCCTCCTCCTCACCCTGCGACCTTTTTCTCCCTGTAGGGAGATTTCATTCTGAAGATTGAGCCGCCCCTGGGCTGGAGTTTTGGTGAGTCCGCGGATCCCCGGATGCGACAGTACCGAGACCGCAGTGTTTGGGTCGGACCCTGTGGTGCTGGGGGCCACGTGTGCCGGGGGCGGGCTTGGGGCCTCCTGCGTGCAGAGCCTGGGCTCAGCCCTCCGTGCACTGCCCACCTGTGGCCAGTGGGAGGTTCCGGGCCCGTTTCTTCTGGTGGGCGGGATTCCTGCGACCCCCTGCTGGAACATGGGCACGCTGGAGCTCCCGGGGCCGACTGGACTCCTGTCGGCCGTCTGTCCTCACTCCGAGGGGCTGGGACTTAGAAGAAGGGCGGGGAGAGGTCAGCGGGCAGGAGAGGGGCCTGTCCTTCCCCTCCCTTCCCAGCCCGCCCCCCTCCCCCCACATCCCTGCTTTGTTTTGTTTTTGGTTTTTTTTGGGTCACACCCGGTGATGCTCAGGGCTTCCTCCTGGCTCTGCACTCGGGAATGACTCCTGGCAGTGCTCGGGGGACCCTTTGGATGCCGGGGATCGAACCCAGGTCGGCTGTGTGCAAAGCAAACGCCCTCCCCCTGTGCCGTCGCTCCAGCCCCCGCTTTGTTTCCTGTGGGTTAATCACACCCTCCACACGCTGTCGGATTCCACATCCTGGTCCCAGAGCTGCTTCTCTGCAGAGACCCCCGAATCCCCTCACTTCCCCGGCCCTGGGCTGGCCCTGGCCTCACTGGGCCAAGCGTCACTGGCCTCGAGAACCCGGGAGCGCTGGCCGCCCGACCACGTGGCCGCAGTGGTCGGGAGGGGCCCGAGCGTGGCTCGTGGTGCAGGAGCCGTCCCCGCCGCTCCCTGGACCCTGGTTCCTCGGCGGGGGCCCGGCCCCCCACCCCCACCCCCCACCTCTTTGGGCCGTTCGGTTTTGAATCGAGTTCTTGACGTGCTTTATTTAAAATTCCACCAAGGTCCAGGGCCGGAGCGATGGTCCAGCAGGGCAGGCATGCAGCTTGCTCGTCGCCCTAGGGCCCCCCGACCACAGAGCCAGGGGTCCGCCCTGATCGCCGCCCGGGGTGGCCCAGGAAACAAACCCGATATCCAGAGGGGCCAGGAAGTGGCTGAAAGGGCCGGAGCAGGTGCCTCCCACGCAGGGACACCAGGGCTGGTCCTCGGCCCCAGCACCACCTGGGGGACCCCCCCCCCCCCCGGTTCTTGAGACTCCCCTGGACAGAGTCCCGTGTCGGGACACTGGGCTCAGCACGGTCTCTCCCCATGCCCATCCCCCGCGCCAGAGCCCACCAGCGTGGAGCTGTACGTGGACGGCGTCAGCGACATCTGCACCAAGGGTGGTGACATCAACTTCGTGTTCACCGGCTTCTCCGTGAACGGAAAGGTGGGGGCTCGCGCACTCTGCCCACCTCCTGCTTCTGAGGGGGCCGGGCGTGTTCAGTGGTTCTGGGGTCCACCTGCCGTTTGGGGGTGGTACTCGGGGGTCGGGGGTGACCCGGCTCTCGGTGCTCGAGGGATCGTGCGGCTCTCTGGGGCTTCAGCCTGCAGGGAAGGCGCCCCGGCCCTCGGAGCTGCCTCCCCGGCTTCTCTGGGCAGAAGCGGGGTCCACCCGCGACCTTCTGGAGGCCTCGGGGTGCGGATGCAGCATGGTGGGCCGGGCAGGGTGGCTGGCGTGTGCCCCGCCTGGCCTGCTGCAGGGACAGTGTCGGCTGGGACCTTTTCCCTGGCCCCTCGCGGAGACACATTTCATTTCCTGCGTCCTTGTCTCGGGGTGGGTTTACTTCTCCAGCCTGACATCGGGAGCGGGGCCCTGGCTGCAGGCATTGGACCTGGGTCCTTCATTCGTGGGGGGGAGCAGACACTGGCCAGGTCACTCATCGGCATCCTTGAGGCCAGGCCAGGCCGTTTCCTGCGCCCCCTCCTTAGGGGGCCTCCGGGCCTTTGCTCCTATTTTTGAGTGGAGTCTGAGCCCCCAGTGGGCTCTGGGTTCCGGGGCGGGATGTAGGGGGCCTGGGGGGGCGGTTGCGGGAACCGACCTCCCTCTCAACGCAGGTCCTGAGCAGAGGGCAGCCCCTGGGGCCTGCCGGCGTGCAGGTGTCTCTGAGGAGCACGGGCACGGAGGCGAAGGTCCAGTCCACCGTCACGCAGCCTGGCGGGAAGTGAGTCTCGCGGTGGGCCCGGGGTGGGCGGGGCAGCAGGGTGGGAGTCACTCTGAGGCTCAGTCCTGCTGCAGGCCTGGAGATGGGGTGGGGGTGGGGTCACTCCAGTTCTCCGCCTGGCGGGGGCCGTCCTGTGTTGGATGCCCGACGTTGCATGTACTCTGGCACCACTGGGAGCATTTGCCTGTTAAAACAAAACCCACAGAAGACCTCAAGGGAGCCCCTTAACTTTGCGTTTGTTCGTGTGTGTCTGCCCATCCCACCCCCCGGGGCCTCGAGCTCCTCATCTGTGAAATGGGCATCGTCAACTCCCCCCCGCACGCCACCCTGGTCCTGTCAGCCTTGTGGGCCTGCCCGGGGTGCCTCTGGGGCCTGCCAGCCTGGGCGAGGGGAGGGGGGCAGGAGAGTTGGACTGCTCTGGGCCACGGGGTTTCCTCATTGGTGAGGAAGCTGGTCACAGGCCCGTCCTCCTCGATGACCAGGAGGGTGAAGGGGACGCCTCCCCCGTGTCGGCCAGCTCAGCCAGCCGGGTGCAGTTAGGGTTTGTTTATTTATTTATTTATTTATCCATTCATTTACTTATCAAATTCGTGGCGTGGGCTCAGCCTGGGTAATTGAATTAACTCGGGTGAGTTGAAATGAAGGCTTTTGTTGAACGGATTTTGTCCCCGGCCTCAGGTGGACGGAGATTGGGACCCGAATTGTTTCTGGTCATCGTTTTGAAAGCTTTCGAGTCACCACAAATCGGGGGCTGAGCCGCAAAACTGGGACCAGCGTCTGGGCCCCATCGGGTGACTCGCTCTTCATGGTCACTTTTTTTGTGTTTTGTTTGTTTTCGCCACAGCCGGTGAGGCTCAGGGCTTTCTTCTGGCTCTGCTCAGGGATCACTCCTGGTGGTGGGGAGTCGAGCCCAGGTCTGTGCAGGCAGGCACCCTCCCTGCGGTGCTGTTGCTCCAGCCCCTCGGTCGTCACCTTGGGGCTGCCGTTCCCTGCCGCCTGCTCGCTCCCTCCCCCCTCGGACTGGAGCAGGAAGGACGTTCTCTCGGCCGGGCCAGTAGCTTGCGCAGGTAGCAGGTGCCCGAGTCTCGCTTGCCTGCTCAGACAAGAACAGTGAGAGTCACGGGCAGAGTTGGCCGCCTTTGGACGCCGGGCGGATGCCAGGTCCAAGAGTCATTTTCTCTTTGCGGGACTGGAGGCGTTCCCACGCCCTGTCCCGCCACAAGCAAGGCTCCATGTGGTCGGGCAACAGTTTTTCCCCAACATGCCCAGACGCATTGCGCACCGGGTCGGGGCAGACGTGGGGCGAAGGCTGACGGGCGCGCGGAGAAGCCACTCTGGGAGCAGCTGACGGCCTCTCACTTAATCGCCAAACACACCCATGTCTTGTAGAGGGTCTCGCTTAAGAGCTCGGTCCAGTCACGGAAAGTCCAGCATGACTGACCTGCCACCTTTCCAGCTCTGCTTTGCCTCGGCCCAATCCCATTCAGGGCTCGATGCTGCAGTTGGGTGACAGTTCTTGGCGGCTGGATGAGACTCGTGGCCGGATACCTGGTGCTTGTGAAATGGGCGCAGACGCTCCCTCCTGGGTCCCTGTGCAGGGACAGGTCTCATCTGCTGTGCGGGGACGGACCTTACCCGCTCGGGGGCCCGTCGCCGTGCTCCACACCGTGTCACGAAGTGGCTCCAGATGGTGGCGGGGTCGGCTCCCGCGGGTCATCCCCCCCAGCCGCGCCCTCTCCCCGTCCGGCGCTCTAGCCGAGTGCCACAAGGCCAGGCGCGTCCGAGCTCTGCGCCCGGCCCTCTCCGCCCGCCCCTCAGCGCCTGCTCAGCTCCGCTCTGCACACGCCCTGGACGCTCCCACCCCCAGCACTCCGAGGTCCCTCCCCGCCTGCGTCAGTGGGGCTCTGCGATCGGCCCCAGGCTCTTCTGCTCGCACCCTCGCCCCCGCCCACTCCCGCCTTTCTTGCCCCTGCCTGCTCACGCCTTCCGCATCTCTGTGGGGACTCCCGGGCACGTCCTCTGCCTCGTTCCTGCTGGGCTGTAGCCGTCCGTGGCGAGGGAAGGGGCTGCACCAGGGAGCACCTGTCCCTGTGTGCAGGCAATGCTCCCCGAGCACCTGCCGTCGAGCCGGGCTGGTGTGTTGGTTCCTGCACGTGGGACTGGCTGACGGCCAGACTGCGACCACCCAGATGCCCTTCTCCTGAAAGCCTGGTGTCCGCCCGCCCAGCGCACGTGCTGGCGTTGGTGGGAGAGTTGACGGGTTTGGTGTTTCGTAGGTTTTCCTTTTTCAAAGTTCTTCCCGGAGACTATGAAATCCTGGCGACTCATCCCACCTGGCCGTTGAAAGAGGTGAGCACTGGAGAGGGGGCCTCACAAACGGGAGGAGTTTCAGTTAAGGATACGGAGAAAGAGAGAGTGAGTGAGTGTGTGTGTGTGTGTGTGTGTGTGTGTGTATGTGAGTGTGTGTGTATGCGTATGTGACTGTGTGTGTCTGTGTCCATGCGTGTGTGTTCTGCACTGCTTTCTCTGTGCTGCTTGAGGCTGTGGGTTTTCAGGGCTTTTCAGATTTCATGTACGCCTCACGTGCGGTGCATTTCGGATGCCCGTGACCCGAACGCATAAAGGAAATCGAGTTTGTTCATATAAATTGGTGTCTCAGAGCGATGATTAACCCTCGGTGGAGTGGATGGGTGGTGAGTGACTGTGGGTGAGAATCAGGGGCCTCTGTTTCCTTCTCTGGCGGGGTGCTGGCTGCGTGCTGTGTGTTCCGTGGCTGGGACTCCCCGAGAGAATGTGTCCTGTGCGCTATGTAAATCAGCTTGGAACCAGGAGGTTTAAAAATACCTGCAAAACCGAGAGAGATGCAAACCAGGTTCACTTGGGAGATTAGAGCCGCAGAAGGGCCCAGAGCGGAAATGGAGAGTCCCCGTCTGCTCTGGAGGCAGCGTGGAGCTGACGCCGACGCTGCCCTTCAGAGATACTGACCCGTGCCACTTCCCCATTCCGTTGTGCTCTGTTGCAGGCCAGCACCACCGTGCGCGTGACCAACTCCAACGCCAATGCAGCCGGCCCCCTCATCGTGGCCGGCTACAATGTGTCCGGCTCTGTGCGCAGTGATGGGGAGCCCATGAAAGGGGTGAAGTTCCTTCTCTTCTCCTCTCTGGTGGCCCAGGAGGTGAGTGCTGGGAACGGGGCGGCGGAGGGTGTTGGGTGGGCCAGGGGCTGGCAGGGCGGGGTGTGGCAGGTCCCTCCAATGCAGGTCTCGGTGGGCTCATTAAGTCACCTGGTTTGCTGCTGGAAGGTGGTGGGACTCTGGGGCGTCTGCAGGCCAAGGTGTCCTTCTGACCCAGGGCGAGACGCAGCCACGGCGTGATCTGACGCCTGTTGCCTGCCTGCCAAGCAGGGTCCTCTGGGTTCTGGGCTTGGAGGGCGGGGCGCTCCCCAGGGGTGCCGGGCCCACCAGGACCTCTGCTCGAGGTGAAGTGGTGGGGGCGGGGGCTGTGGGCAGCCACCCCCCGCCCTGTGCGTGCCAGGCGTGCACCCCGCCATGCGACTGCCTCACGTCCAAAAGACAAAGTGTCAAAAAGCCTTTGAAAGAGGCGACTCGCATTAAATTTTCAGACAAAAGGTCCTCACTTGTTTGATCAACAAATATCTGTCCACTCACAGCATTTCTGACGACCTTTGTGCGCAAAGACGCCTGCTGGGGGGTGGCGGGGGGTCGTTCCCCAGAGGATGATTGCCAATTTTTTTTTCCTTTTTAATCTCTCATCCCCATTTCTTTTTCCTTCTTTTCTTTTTGGGTCACACCTGGCGATGCGCGGGGGTTACTCCTGGCGGTGCTGGGGAGGGGACCCTGTGGGATGCCGGGGATCGAACCCGGGTCGGCCACGTGCAAGGCCAACGCCCTCCCCGCTGTGCTGCCGCTCCAGCCCCTTATCCCCATTTCCGAGACCAGCCGTGGGGAGGTTAAGAACTCGGTCTGGGGACACACGCCTGGCCTCGTTCTAGTGAGCCTTTAGTCTGTCCTGAGTCTTGGCAGAATCAGAGCAGCCAGAATATCTGTAGCAGTTGCCAGATTTTAACTCGAAGGTGAAGCACTTTTATTCTTACTTTTTTTCTGTTTTCCCATATGTCTGTTTGGTTTTCGGGCCACCCCCCGCAGTGCTCAGGACTGACTCCTGGCTCTGTGCTCAGCGACCGCCCCAGCGGGGCTGGAGGGACCCTGTGTGGAGCTGGGGCTGGAACCCGGGCGCCTGCCCCCCCTCCCTGTCCTGCAGTCCCTCTGTCGCTCTGGTCCTGCAGCCCCTCTGTCGCTCTGGTCTCTTACACATTCTGGATTTCCTGAGGAGACATGCGCGACCTCAGCCCGGGGACAGCTGCCCTCTGGCATGGCCCTGAGCGGGCCGTCGGGGCAGGGCACAGGAAAGGGAAGAACTCCTCTTTCGCTCCCGTCCCGGCCTAGGACGTCCAGGGCTGCAGCACCTCCCCCGTGCCCGGCTTCCAGCCCCATGACACGAGCCTGGTGTTCCTGTGCTACGCAGTTTCCAAGGAGGACGGCTCCTTCTCCTTCTACTCCCTGCCCAGTGGTGGCTACACTGTGGTGAGTGGGGCCGAGGTCCCCGATCCCCTTCAAACCTGGGACTCGGGCTCGGGCAGGGCCGCGGCTGCCCCGTGTCCACGGAGGGAGAAACGGGGCCCGTGGTCCGGGAGCTGGCCCCGTGGTCACCCCACGCACGGCCCGGGGCCAGCCTCTCCCGGCTGCCCGGGGCGCCTGGCCACCTGCGGGCTGCTCCACGGGTGCTGACGGGCCCTCCCTCCCAGGTCCCCTTCTACAGGGGCGAGAGGATCACCTTCGACGTGGCCCCCGCCCGCCTGGACTTCACGGTGGAACACGACAGCCTGAGGATTGAGGTGAGCCCGCCCCCTTGGCTCGCCCTCCAGCGGGTCACGTGTTGCTCCCTTCTCTGGGCGGCCCACCTGGGACCCCTGCCCTGCGTCCCCGTCTGGCTTAGCCTGGGGGCCCCCTGGATGCTTCAGCTCTCGCCCCACCTTTTTTTTGGGGGGGTCATACCCAGCGATGCACTGAGGTTCTTCCTGGCTCTGCACTCAGGAGTTACTCCTGGCGGTGCTCGGGGGACCCTATGGGATGCTGGGAATCGAACCCGGGTTGGCCGCGTGCAAGGCAGACACCCTACCTGCTGTGCTGTCGCTCCAGCCCCTTGCCTCACTTTCTGATTCAAAGTCGATTCTGTGTTTTATTTTGCGCCCCCCCAGCAGTGCTCAGGGGAGCCAGGGTGTGCCTCCGGTAGTGACTCACGCAGGCTGAAGGGTCAGTGCGTGTCTGCGCCCTGTGTGCTGGGGTCGCTGTGGCCACGCCCGACGTGCCCAGGGCCCGGTGCGGTGCCGGGCTTGTGCCTCATCCCTCGGAGCCGCCTCGGTGCCCTTCCCATGTCTGCGTCCTCGAGAGTCGCTGCCCCGACCCCATGCCTGCGTCCCCGCTCAGTCTCGGGTCTGGGCGTTTCCTGCCCTCGGGGGGCTCGCGCTGCCATGCTAAGCAAGGGTCCTTGCGAGGGACTCCGGGAGCTTGTGAAAGCGACATCTGGAGATGGGACGCAGGTGACTGTGGGGTGGGGATGCCAGAAGACTCACCAGGGCAGCGGCTGTGAACTGCCCGTAGTGGAGAGGAGAGCGTCTCGCCTCCGGAGGTGGCAGGTGCCAAGGGCCCGGGGCCAACGGGCGCCACCGTGTCAGGCCAACCCTGGTGACAGAAATGGAGGAAGTAGAGTTGGGTGATGGACAGGGGGCGGCCAGGCGAGTCTCTGGGCAAAGGCCGGGCCCCTCTGTCTGTCTGCTTGAGAAGAGTTTGTGGGGCGTGAGGGGCGGGGGTGCGGGCCGCGGCATTGGTGCAGCTGGGGTCTGGCTGTGCAGCGCATTCGCTGTGGCAGTGGGTGCAAATGGGGTCACAGGTGGCCCCAAAGACCCCAGACTCGAAGGTAGACAGGAAGAATGTGTGTGTGTGTGTGTGTGTGTGTGTGTGTGTGTGTGTGTGTGATCACATTTACACCTTTAATTACAGATGTCGGCAGTGGTTGCCACAGAAAACTTGCTAGATAGAGCAAATCCCCAAAGAAAATGATTCTTTCATAAACGGGCCTCCCAGGGTTACAGCTATTAAAAAAATTAGATTTTAATTGTTCCCTTTAATGTTACGCTGGGAAGCGCCGTGTGTACGAATAGAAGCGGGATTCCGGGCCCGTGCTCGGCGGGGTGCCGGGACTGTTTGCAGATCCAGCGAAGCGTTTGACTGGTGTGCTGGATGCTGGGGCGTGTGTGTGTGTGTGTGTGTGTGTGTGTGTGTGTGTGTGTGCTTGGTTCTAGCTGTTTGCAGTCATTCCCGTGCCACAGTCTCCCCGCAGGTATCTTAGCAGATGGGTGAGTGGAATTCCCAGCACGGCCTCCTGCAAGTGCCACGCTGTCAGGATTTCGTGGCCTGTCCGTGCCAAGTAAAATCCTCCTGTCGGGATCAGGAAGTGGATAGCCCGGGGCCGGGAGCTCCCTGCGTCCCTGTGCCCGAGCTGCTTGGCTGTCCCTGTGCCAGGCCCTCAGTCCAGTCCCCCCTCCCGGGCCCTGCGCGCACTGCCGGGCGTGGCACTGGTGACCCTCAGCCCCTTCCCCAGTGCCGAGCCGTCAGGCCTGCCCAGCTGGACGCTGCATTGCTGGGAGGGGTCCCTGTGCCCCAGGCACCGCTGAGGAGGCCCCCACCCTCACCACCCCCAGAGTGCAGAAAAATGTGGACGCGTTGTTTTTAGGTTTGACTCATTTAAATAAGTCATATCTTTGGGGTGTTTGTTTGGGGGCCTCACCCGGTGGTCCTCAGGGCTTACTCCTGCCTCTGCACTCAGGGGTCACTCCTGGCAGGGCTCGGGAGTCGAACCCCGGTCGGCCTTGAGCAGGGCCAGCCCCGCCTGCACTCTGCCATGGCGCTGGCCTCAGGCGCCTCTCAGGAGGGGACGAAGCTGCTTGTTCTCTCCGTTCTTTGAGGCTGTTGCTGCCACAGTTTCAGAGCCGAGTCACGGCGGTGCCGTCCCGGGGCCAGGCGGCTCCGAAAAGCTCCGTACCCTGGTGTCCCTTCCACTCCAGGGGGAAGGCAGCAGGCGGGGGGCTGCCAGCAGGGACCCCTGAGCTACTGGGGTCTCTGCATGGAGCAGGTGGGACAGCTAGCGTGAGGGACGGTGACCGGCCAGGGACAGGGGCCAGAGCTCCCGACATAGCACGGGCAGGGAAGCTTCTGGAAGGTGGCAGCAGAATGCAGGGGCAGGAATGGCCTTCCGGATGTTCCCCGGATGTGTCAGCATGGGGGTGGTGTGGACGCCCCACGGGGACCTGGACGTGGCCCACACGGGGGCTGGGGCCCCAGACCCTGCCCAGTAGGGCTGCTGGGCAGCCCAGGGCCAGGGCACGGAGCATGAGGCCCGGGGAGGAGAGGGCAGCCTCGGGCAGTGGGCGGAGGGGAGGCAGGGAGACCTAGCGGAGGAGGCCCGCGCTGTGCTGTGGGGGAGGCTGCCGGGGCGACAGAGGGTGCGTGGCCCTTCTCCGGAACGGGGGTCTGGGCACAGCCTCGCCTGCCACTGGCCTGGGTTGGACCCGCAGCATCATGTGACCGTGGGGCCAGGCGCAGCCTTTCAACACCACCGCACGGGGGCTGTTCCCCCCAGGTGGAAGTGGGGGGTCTGTGGGGAGGGGCAGGGGTGGGCAGCGCTTTGCCAGGCCCCACTGGGGGATCTGGGCCCGGGGAGTACGTCCAAGGCGCTTCCACGGCTGTTCAGACACGGGAAGGATGGACTGCGGAGGGGGCTGGGAGCGGTCAGTGCCGCCGCTGGGGGCCGGGGCGTCCCCGTGAGCCGTGCTGAGCCCACCGGTGCCCCTTCCCGCCCCCTGTCTTCCAGCCCGTGTTCCACGTCATGGGCTTCTCGGTCACCGGGAGGGTCCTGAACGGCCCCGCGGGAGAAGGTGTGCCCGAGGCGGAGGTCACCCTCAATGACCAGATCAAAGGTGGGCGAGCGCGGCCGGGGCTTCTGGCCAGCGGGGGGGGCGGGGGTGGGCAGCACCCGCCTGGCCCAGCGGTGCCACTTCCGCCCTCTCCCCCACGGGCGGGCCTTGGCTTTCTCAGTCAGGACGAAGGCCGACGGCTCCTTCCGGCTGGAGAACATCACCACGGGCACCTACACCATCCGCGCGCAGAAAGAGCGGCTCTTCTTCGACACCGTCACCATCAAGATCGCGCCCAACACGCCCCAGCTGGCCGACATCATTGCCACAGGGTGAGTCCCCGGCGAGAACAGGGGGCCCGTGGCGCGGCCCAGGAGTCCCCGCCCACACAGGCGCCTGCCGAGAAATCCCGTGGCTGCTTCCTTGTGTTTGGGCCACCCTCGGCAGTGCTCGGGGCTGACTCCTGGCTTGGTGCTCAGGGGACCCTATGGGGCGCCTGGGTTGCACCCAGGTCAGCTGCGTGGAAGGCCAGCGCCCTCCCCACCGTGCCCCTGGCTTAGTGCCGAGTCTCGGGCATGGAAGGTTCTGTCTGTCGGGCGCTGACGATACAAGCTTGCTTCTGAGGTCCCCCTGGTCTGCTGGGCCGGGCACGCCAGGCCCTGGATGAGGTCCCAGGTAGCGTGTGGACCTCCTGGGCACCCCGGGTGTGACCCTGCCCCCCTCCCCCGCCCCGTCTCCTTGAGCTCTGAGCCGTCAAGCCCATGCGGCTGGCCCTGAGTGCTCTGTCCCTAGGAGTGGACTCCAGGCCCCTGAGTCCTGTTGGAGGGGCCGAGAAGCCAAGAGGATGGGTCTCTTGGGGTTGGAAAGGATCTTTCGCACCCGATGCTTGTTGTGGGGCCTGCGTGGCCTAATTCTTAATGAATTGGAGGCCTGTTGGTGCCGGGGGGGTGGGGGGGCGAGGCGGGAGGGTCTGTGGACCCCAAGGTGGGGTCCTCCACTAGCTGGGAGGAGTGTCCGGGTTTGAAGGGTGGCACATTGGGGGTGCTCCTGGGCGGTGTGTGGGGGAGTGGCCGGGCCTCGTTCCCGCGAGCTCTCCAAGCTGCTCCTGCTGGGCCGAGTCGTCCTGGGCGCAGGCCTGGCTGTGAGGAAGCCTCCCAGGGGTCGCTCGCTCCCGAGGGTCCAGATTCCGCCGTCTGTGCGAGTCTGCCCTGTTCCGTCAGATCGGCGGCCCTGCTGTGTTCTTTCTTTCTTTCTCTTTGGGTTCTTCCTGGCTCTGCGCTCAGGAATTACCCTGGCGGTGCTCGGGGGACCCTCTGGGGTGCCGGGAATCGAACCCGGGCCGGCTGCCTGCAAGGCAAACGCCCTCCCCGCTGTGCTCTCCGTTGCTCCAGCCCCAGCCCTGCCTAGTTCTGAGACTGAGCCCGCCCAGCTTCGAGATCTGGCCGCCCTCGCCACCGGGGCTGGCCGCAGCCCCCCTCCCGCCATCCCATCGTTTGTGGCCGTTTTTATCATCTGCAGATTTTTCTGAAAGTGGCTTCCCCCGGGTGGGGGTTGCCAGAGTTTGCCCAGATGCGCACGGGGCCCTTGGCCCTGCGCGGGGGAGGGGGAGGCAGGGTTGGGGGCAGCTTTCTGCTCCCTCCTGAAGCTGGAACTCGTCTCCCCGCTCCCCACGGTGACCATCTCCCTCCCCCTCCCACGCCACGCCCCGCAGGTTCAGCGTCTGTGGCCGCATCGTCATCACGCGCCTCCCTGACGCCGTGGCTCAGATGAGCAGGTACAAAGTCGCCCTGTTGTCTCAAGACAAGGACAAGCCGTTGGCCACCGTGGACACGGACGCCCAGGGCGCCTTCTGCTTCCGAGCCAAGCCAGGGGCCTACAGGGTGCAGGTAGGGCCCGTTTCCGTCCTGCCGCGCGTCGAGGGTCTTAAGAAGCGCGAGCTCGCGCGTGTCTTTCGGGGGGCTGCCGTGAGCTCTGGGGGCGGCATGGGCAGTGCAGGGTGTCCCTGGTCTCAACGGTTCCTGTGTCTGGGCCGTGGCGGGCCCTGGGGTGCGGAATCCCTGCCCGTGAGCACTCGGTGTCCCCATGTACCTGGACGGCGGGGGTGGGGGGCTCCCCTCACACTCAGAAGGGGGTCATGCCTGACGAGCCCCCCCTCCCGACGGGAACCCCTGGCCAGCATGTGTGGGCGCCCAGCTAGAGTGCCTCTCCCTTCTCCAGTCCTGCCCCTCACTGGCCAGGGCTTCGCCCCAGCTGGCAGCCACGCTCCACCTCTGCAGCCTCTTGGGCTCCTGGGGCGGGAGAGGGGTCTCTTCGACCGTGACTCTGGCTGCTGCCGGGCCCCCTTCCCGTGTCCTGCCTCTGCGTGAGGACAGTGTGGCAGCCCGGGTGGGCGCCCGGGAGGACTCGTAGGCCGGTGGGCAGCGACTGGGCCGGATCTGGATGTCGGCCTGCTGCCCCATGGGCAGGGAGAGGCCCTGTCTGTGGGTCCCGGGCGGGGAGAGGGGGCCAGACTCTGGCATGTGGCCGACCATCCCCGCGACCAGCCTCTGGAAGCTTCTGGAAGCACGTTGAGGCATTTTCCCAGGTAGCATGGTTCCCAGGCGCCGTCTGGACCTGGGATGGCGTCGGTGGGCACTGCAGCACGTCCTGGAGGGAGGCAGCGGCCAAGGGCATGCCCAGGGTTACGGGTGGCAAGGTGGGGGTGGTCTCTGTTCCGCCCTGCCCCACGCTGCCTTCCTGGGGCATCAGAATGGCCTCTCCCCTGCCAGACCGCTGGCCAGTTTGTTGTGACGTAAAAACTGGAATGAGCCTTTGTCCTTCGCAACCTGTGTGACTCTGTGGTCCAGCCAGCCAGGTGCCACCGTGATGGCTCTGGCCTGGTCAGCCACCTCCCCGATGCCCGCTGACGTGGTAGCTGCCCACTGACGCCCCCCGGCGTGGCCAGCCTCCTCCCTGAAGCTCGCTGACGTGGCCCGTGCCCCGCAGGTGGTGGTTCCTGAGGCTGAGTCCAGAGCAGGGCTGACCTTGAAGCCCCAGACAGTCCCTCTCACAGTGACCGACAGGCCCGTGATGGACGTGGCTTTTGTGCAGTTCTTGGCGTCCATTTCTGGGAAAGTCTCCTGTTTGGGTAAGATGTCACTTGGGAGCCAGAACAGATGGTTTCTGTGTGTGTGTGTGTGTGTGTGTGTGTGTGTGTGTGTGTGTGTGTGTGTTGGGGAGGTGGAAGGAGACGACTTGTGGGGGGTGGTGTGTGTGCTTGTGGTTTCTCTGTGTGTGTATGTGTGTGTTAGGAGACGGTTTCTGAGTGGTATTCTGGTGTGTGCTTGTGTGTGTGTGTAAGGAGATGGTTTCTAGGTGGTATTGTGGGGGGTGTGTGTGTGTGTGTTTTATGGAAAGGCCTCGGGGGGCTTCCCTGCATGCATGGGGCTGTCTCGAGTGTAGCACCTCTTTTTGTCTCTCTCGGGCTCTGGTGGGCTGAGGCCTGGGCTCCTGCCCACCAGCTGCCCAGTGGCAGGGAGGAGGCTGTGAGAATGGCTTGTGTGGCCTCGACTTGTCTCCCATGCAGGGGACTGTCCGCCCGCTGGGTGTTTGAGGCTGACATAGGGCCTCATCAGGAGGTGCTGGGCACGTGAGGAGTGGCGGCTGGACAGGGCCGTGCCCTGACCTCTCTGCCCTGGCCCCTCCCTCCTCTGACTTCGGGAGAACCCCAGCACCCTGGTCTCCATGTGGCCTTTCATGTGCCTGGGAGGCAGTGGACACAGGGCAGGCTTTGCTCTCCGTGCAGGACTGGACGCGGGCAGGCAGGGAGACTGCTGGTCCTGAGTAGTCCCATCCCTGTTCACCTGCACCCTGGGGTGAGGGGCGGGGGGAGGATGGACGTAGCAGAGGGGACAGACGCTGAGTCATGTCATAGCTCTGCCTCTGAGCAGCTCGTGGACGCCAGCCCCGTGGGGTCTCGGGGGCTCAGGCAGGCCCTGTGGGGTCTCGGGGCTCAGATGGACCTTGTGGGTCTTGGGGCTCAGATGGACCCTGTGGGTCTTGGGGGGCTCAAACGGGCCCTGTGGGGTCTCGGGACTCAGACGGGTCTTGTGGGTCTTGGGGGGCTCAGATGGACCCTGTGGGTCTTGGGGGGCTCAGGCAGGCTCTGTGGGTCACGGGGGCTCAGACAGACCTTGTGGGTGTTGGGGGGCTCAGATGGACCCTGTGGGTCTTGGGGGGCTCAGGCAGGCCCTGTGGGTCACGGGGGCTCAGATAGGCCTTGTGGGTGTTGGGGGGCTCAGATGAACCCTGTGGGTCTTGGGGGGCTCAGGCAGGCCCTGTGGGGTCTCGGGGCTCAGACGGGCCTTATGGGTCTTGGGGGGCTCAGATGGACCCTGTGGGGTCTTGGGGGCTCAGACGGGCATTGTGGGTCTTGGGGGACTCAGACGGGCCCTGTGGGGTCTTGGGGACTCAGACGGGCCTTGTGGGCCTTGTGGCTCAGATGGACCCTGTGGGTCTTGGGGGGCTCAGGCAGGCCTTGTGGGTCTTGGGAGGCTCAGACGGGCCCTGTGGGGTCTTGGGGACTCAGACGGGCCTTGTGGGCCTTGGGGCTCAGATGGACCCTGTGGGTCTTGGGGGGCTCAGGCAGGCCCTGTGGGTCACGGAGGGCTCAGACAGGCCTTGTGGGTCTTAGGGGGCTCAGACGAGCCTTGTGGGTCTTGGGTGGCTCAGATGGACCCTGTGGGTCTTGGGGGGCTCAGACGGGTCTTGTGGGTCTTGGGGGGCTCAGATGGACCCTGTGGGTCTTGGGGGGCTCAGGCAGGCCTTGTGGGTCTTGGGGGGCTCAGACAGGCCTTGTGGGTCTTGGCGGGCTCAGACGGGCCCAGTGGGTCACGGGGGGCTCAGCAGGTCACCCTCCGTCCTCTCCATGCAGACTCCTGCGGTGACCTGCTGGTGACCCTGCAGGCCCTGAGCCGCCAGGGCGAGAAGCGCAACCTCCGGCTGTCGGGCAAGGCCAACGCGCTGACCTTCACCTTTGACAGCGTGCTCCCCGGGAAGTACAAGGGTGAGTCCCCCAGGCTGCCCCGGCCTGCCCGTCTCTCTCGGCTCTTCCGGTGCCCCTGAGTCGCGTGTCTGGTGCTGCTGCTGCTGCAGGGGCGGCTGCTCCGGCCACGCCCTGCGTCCTGCCCGGGAGCGCGCGCCGGGTCCCTGCTGTGGCGTCCCGGGTGTGGGTGCTGCCCCTCACGGCTGTGGGCCTGTGGCAGGTGACTTAGCTGGGAAACTCGGCCTCTTTCCACCTGTGGAGAAGGTCGGCCGACACGGGCGAGGGCCTTGGCAGCCCTGGGGGCCCACGCAGCCGTGGGTACCGGCGGACACGGGCGACCCTGCCCTCAGCCTCCCAGCCGTGCCCCCCAGCTCTGGAGTTTTTTCAATCTTCATTTGGTTTTGTTTTGAGGCCACTCCCAGCTGCTCAGGGATCACCCCTGGCAGGCTCAGGCGACCCTGGAGGGTGGCGGGGATCGAACCGGGCAGGCGCCTGCCGGGCTGTGCCGTGGCTCCGCCCCCCGCCCCTGCCTCTGTGGTAGCTGGGAGCAGCCGACAGGGAACTGCCAGTGAAGTGGACGCTTCCCGGGTTTCCCCTGGGCAGTTCTCTTTCCTGTCATGCCGGAGAACGAGGGTGGGTTTTCATGTGTGCCGTGTGGAGCTCACACTCGCTGCCTGGACAGGGGGAGGACCGGGAGGCTGCTGGGCCCGTGAGCTCTGCGGCCGTTACAGGACGGGGCGCCGAGTCCCACTTCCTAGGGGGCGTTTAGCAGTGCCCGGGGGTCCCTCTCTCCTGATTGTCTTCACCGAGAGTCTGGGAAGTCCGCGGTGCACACCCGGGACGTACTCAGGAGACCCGCTGTCGCCGTTTCTCTGGGCGGTGTTGGGCAGCCGGGCACCCCGGCCCACACGCGCCGCTGTCCCGTCCCCCTGCAGTTGGCATCACGCACGAGGACTGGTGCTGGAGGAACAAGAGCCTGGAGGTGGACGTGCTGGAGGACGACGTGCCGGCCGTCGAGTTCCGGCAGACGGGCTACATGCTCCGGTGCTCGCTGTCCCACGCCATCACGCTGGTGGGTGCCCCGGATGGTGCCCGCTGGTCAGGGGGGCGGACCCGGCACCTCGGCGCTGGCCGGAGTCCAGCCCCTGCTCTGGCCCCGCGCCTGCTTCCCTGTTGCGGAAAGGCCTGGTCTGAGGCGCCTTTGTTGGGGAGACAGCCCTGCCCCTCCCCGCCTCCCCAGCGCCCCAGGGAGGCCGGGACCAGGGGCCGGGCACAGCGGCTCAGTGGCCACGCGAGAGCACACTTGTTGACCACTGCTTGGCCGTGGGGCTCTGAGGGACCAGCGTCAGCCTGTGTGGACATGCTCAAAGCCCCTAGGTGCCGTGTAGCTGCATCTGTTTCCCCACCAGGGGAGACTTGGGTGGGGCTGCCCCCCCCCCGTCTTGTCTGTCGTCCACCTGCCCCCCCCCCCCCCCCCCCCAGCCTCCCAGAAAGCCACTGTGCACCTGGGTTGGACTTCTGTATCTGCATCTCAATTTGGATTCAGTGTTCCTGACTTAGGGCTGGAGCGATAGCACAGCGGTAGGGCGTTTGCCTTGCACGCAGCCAACATGGCCGACCCGAGTTCGATTCCTCCGCCCCTCTCGGAGAGCCCGGCAAGCTACCGAGAGTATCTCGCCCGCACGGCAGAGCCTGGCAAGCTCCCCATGGCGTACTCGATATGCCAGACACAGTAACAACGAAGTCTCCAACAGATACGTTACTGGGCCCGCTTGAGCAAATCGATGAACAACGGGAGGATCGTGATCGTGATCGTTCCTGACTTGAAACAACTGGTGGAATGCCCCGGTCAGGCCCAACCGGGGAAACTGAGGCAGAGGGCAGTGGAGTGACTGTTTCTCTTCAACGCTGGCACCTCTGGTTTCCCCCTGCCAGCAGTTAACGCTCACCAGGGAGCAGCGTGGCGGCCGGAGCCGTAGGACAGCGGGGAGGGCACTTGCCTCGCCTGTGGCCGACCCGGGTTCGGTTCCTGACACCCCCTGTGGTCCGCTGAGCCTCCCCCAGGCGGTCCCTGAGCAAGCCCTGAGCACTGCCGGGTGTGGCCCCCACACTAGGCACCCGCCTTGCTTGCAGTGAGGCAGGGCGCCCTCGGGGCCGGGGGAGAAGACTGAGGCTCCGGCCCTGTCTTCCTCCCTCCCACCCCTGCTCATCTCCGTTCCTCGGCCCTCGCACCTTCCCCTGCTTCCTCGTACCCATGGCCCATCTTCCGGTGCCGTCCCTCACTCGCTGACGCCTGCGAGTTTCCCGGTGGGCCCCTGAGGACGGGCACCCGCCCCCCGCCCCCTGCCCCCCGCCTGTCCCACGGCGGCCGCCCGGCAAGTGTGGCTTGGTGGAATGAAACGGCGTGTTTGGGTTGCAAGTGTTTGGAGGTTTTTTAATTTTCTGGTGGCATCCGGCTGCCCGGATGATGAATGGGCAGAACAGACGAGTGGCTCCAGAGCAGAAGTGGCATCAATCATCGGGGGGCTGCCTGCCCCGCCCTGGGTGAGTCGGGTGTCTCCTCTGGTCCCCCAGGAGTTCTACCAGGACGGCAACGGGCCCGAGAATGTGGGGATCTATAACCTCTCCAAAGGGGTCAACCGCTTCTGTCTGTCCAAGCCAGGTGAGTAGTGCCGGGCCGGGGAGAGGGGGTCGGCCCCCGGGGAGGGTGGGGGAAGCTTCAGACCTGCCTGTGCCAGGCCGTCAGTTCCCGCTCGGCCAGCGCCGGTTGGCGGGTTTTGCCGCTTCTTTCCTCAGGGATGGAATGGGGGAGCTCTCAGGGGGAGTCGGGGGCATGGGCCTCCCAAGGGCGACTCTGAGGAGAACCGGGCGGGGTTGGGGGCGGCCGAGATGGTCAGAACTGTGTCTGGCTGGAGTGGGGAGGGTTGCACCCTCTCGGGTACCCGGCAGCGCGCGTTCCTCCCCTGTGCGTGGCGTGATCCTCTGCCGAATCGGGATTCTCTGCTGATTCTGGCTGGCCCAAGACCTCTGCCCCGTTTGGACTCCTGAGCGGGGAGGAGTCAGACCGTGGTTCTCCATAAACTGAAGTCTCGAGCAGACTTAGTTCCCTAGGAAGTTCTGGTGTCTCTCACCGGAGCAATGCAGTTCGTGCTCCCTCTTCCAGCCAGGCGGTTCCCTCTCCCTCCTCCCACCGGGCAGCTGGGTGAGGTGTGGAGGGAGGAAGGGAGGGGGGAGCTGGAGGGGGGCCCTCTCCGAACGCGCTTTCCCCGTGTCCCGATGCAGGTGTGTACAAGGTCACCCCACGCTCCTGCCACCGGTTTGAGCAAGCGTTCTACACCTACGACACGTAAGCTGGCGCTGGGGGGGGGCGCTGGGGGGCGAGGTGTGGGCTCCCTGCTGCCGAGAACAGTGGGGGGTTGGTTGTGTTGGGCATTTGTCCCAGACGGAGGATTTCCAGGCAAGGATCTCGGGCTTGGCCGGCCCACTAGGATGGGGGAGCGAAGCTCTTCCCGAGAGACCTGCGAGCTCAGGGGACGGGGGCTCTGAAGTGGCGTCAGGGAACCGTTTTCCCCAACGGCGCCAGGACTCGTTGCGCAGCGGGTCCGGGAGTGTGGGGGCCGTGCCGAGAAAGACCCTCCGGGAGCAGCCAGTGTCTGTTCACCTTCCTGCCAAATACAAACCTCGCATAGGGGCTTTACGGGAAGGTCCAGTCCCATGAAGTTCCCGTTACTGGCCTGTCTCCTCTCCAACTCTGCTTTGCCCCGGTCCAATCCCAGTCGCGGCTAGAGGCTGCGGTCAGGATGCCCTGCTAAGCGCTTCGTCCGTGACAGTTTCTGTGTCGGGCTCACGTGACTAGGAGGTCCAGTGAGGCTCAAGGCCGGACACCCGGTGCTAACCTCGCATTCCCGCCAACTTTGCCCGGACCCTCCCTTCCGGGCCGCTTTGCGAGGTCGGGGCTTGCCTGCTCCAGGGCCCTGTGTTGCCGTGCTCCACGTGGTGGCTTCAGTGGAATCTTCAAGGGGTCTTTCAGTCCTCACCTGTGGGAGATTGTCCAGGCTTCAAGCCTGCCATTTGGACACTTTCCTGGGGCTCTGGGTTCCGCTGGGCCACACCCGACGGTGCTCCAGGCTGACTCCTGGCTCTTGCCTCCAGGGCCACTCCTGGAGGAACTTGGGGAGTCCGACGGGGAGCTGGGGATCAAAGCTGGGTCGGCGGCTGTGTGCAGGCCAGGCGCACTCACTGCCCGGGGTCCCACCTCCCCGGCCCTCCCAGGCCCCGCCCTGCCCCGAGAAGGAGGCCTTCCTTGCACGCCCGTCCCGACAGCGCCGTTCGTTTGGGGGGCAGAATCTTGGCATGTTCCTGATCCCCAAACTGACCTGCAGGGTCACGCCCAGGCCGCACAGCAGTGTCCAGGGGCGGAAGCAGGAGGAGAACGGCTGGGCAAGGCCCGCGGGGGGCCCTTCTGGGAGGAGGAGCCTCCGGGGTCCCCGGGGAGCCGGGACATCCTGGGCGCCAGCGTGACGTGCCCCGTCTCTGACTTCTAGGTCCTCGCCCAGTATCTTGACGCTGACGGCGGTCCGCCACCATGTCCTGGGCACCATCACCACTGACAAGATGATGGATGTCACCGTGACGATCAAGTGCGTCCCGGCCGCCTCCCGCGGTGGGCAGGTGTGGGAGGCCCCTGCTGACGGGCCCGCCGAGAGGCATCGCTGGTCTCTCCTGTCCTCGGGCACGTGCCCCTGGCCTGTTCCGCTGCTGCCCACGGCCACACTGGCCATCTCAACCGCTGCCCCTCTCCCTTCCCTGAGGGCTAGAGTGCGGGCGCTCCCGAGCCGTCATTTTGTTTTGGGGACCACACCCAGCAGTGCTCACCCAGCAGTGCTCGGGGCTCACTCCTGGCTCTGTGCCGAGGGGTCACTGCTGGGCCCCCTGGGAGAGGGAGCCAGTTTCCAAATGGCTGCAGAGTCCGTGGGTGTCACTCCCCTGGCCCAGCTCTGCCCGGTCCTTATTGTCTTACCTGCTAGCTGGCGTGGGAGGAAGGGGCTCTCGGGCCATGCCCGGGGGGCCTGGAGCCGCTCTGCCGGAGCCCTCGCCCGCCCTGGGCTGGAGGGTCAGTCGTGCTTGGGGTCTGCAGTGCCGGGGACTTGGGGCTCCCCAGGGCCGAACCCGCGGTGGTGGGGCTGGTCCCTTCTGCCCTGCTCCCTCCCCGGGCCCTTCCCGACGGGGGCTGGAAGCGCCAGCCCCCGAGACGCTGGGCTGCCCTCCGCCCGCAGGTCGTCCATCGACAGCGAGCCGGCCCTGGTCCTGGGCCCGCTGAAGTCGGTGCAGGAGCTGCGGCGTGAGCAGCAGGTGGCAGAGATAGAGAGCCGCCGGCAGGCGCGGGAGAAGAGCAGCGAGCAGCCCGGCGAGGGCAGGACCAAGCCCCCCGCGCAGGAGGTGGTGGACGAGCTGCAAGGCCCCTTCTCCTACGACTTCTCCTACTGGGCCCGGTGAGCGCCCCCCCGCCCCCATTGCCCGCCCGCCCGCCCGGCGGCGTCCCCCCCGGCTGAGCGCTGCCGTCCGTCCTGCAGGTCGGGGGAGAAGATCACCGTCACGCCCTCGTCCAAGGAGCTGCTCTTCTACCCGCCGTCCATGGAGGCCACCGTCAGTGGGGGTCAGTGTCCCCCGCACAGCTGTCCTGCCGGCATGGCGGGAGGGGCCGGGCCGCGGCCACTGCTCTCATGGCTTCGTCCCTCCCGCCGGCCCTTTTGGATTTCTGGGCGGGCGGGGTTCTTTGGGCGGACTCCTGGGTGCTCGGGGATCACTCCTGGTGGGCTTGGGGGACCCTCCGGGGTGCCGGGGATCGGACCTGGGTCGGCTGTGTGCAAGGCCAGCACTCCGCCCGCTGTGCTGCCTCCGTGGCCCCGTGTTGGCTCTCTGGAAAGGAGCTCGGCCATCGCTCAGTGCCAGCTTCAGGCCCTGTGTCTGCGTGGCGTCCCGCGGGCCCGGGCTTGGGGCCTGGCTGCCAGTGGCGGGCGCGCCCGTTGGCTGCGGGTTGTCTTGTCTGTCCCAGCACCGCGCACCGCCAGGCCCCGGCGAGGAGGATCTGGAGCTGAAGTGGCGGGGGCTCCCCTGCACATGGCCCGGGGTCTGCGGGCGGCCGTGAGCTCCGGCCAAGGCGTGTCCCCGGGAGGGCCCAGCCGCTGAGCGAGAGTTTCAGGGCCAGGGAGAGGCTCGGTGTCCTTGCGCCGAGGGGGTCCGCGGTCAGTCCTCTCTGGGGGTGGGTCTCCCCGCCACTCCCCGGGAGCCCGAGGCCTCTCCCGTTGGCCCTTGACAAGTGGCGCTGGGCCTGACGGTGGCATCCGGGCCTGCAGTGTTGGGGGTCCCTGGGGCTGTGCCTGGGAGTGCTCGGGGGCCATGCGTGGCCAGAAGGGTCACACTCAGGGCCTCACGGGGCAGCACACGTTTGAACCCCGACCCCCTCAGCCCTCTCCCCAGCTTTCCTCAGGTGGCCCCCACGGTCCCCCGGGCTCAGCCCCTCTCCCTGCCCTCCCTCCCGCAGAGAGCTGCCCCGGGAAGCTGATTGAGATCCACGGCAAGGCCGGGCTGTTCCTCGAGGGCCAGATCCGGCCGGAGCTGGAGGGCGTGGAGATCGTCATCAGCGAGAAGGGCGCCAGCTCCCCGCTCATCACGGTCTTCACGGATGACAAAGGGGCCTACAGGTGAGGTGCCCGGAAGGTGCCGGGAGGGGGGTGGCGGGAAGGGGTGGTTTGGGGGTGCGTGTGTGTGTGGGGGGGGTTGCTGTGCCCCTCCCGGGGCCCCCGAGGCAGGCGGTGCTGCTGAGTGCCTGCCTCTCCCGAGCAGCGTGGGGCCCCTGCACAGTGACCTGGAGTACACGGTGTCCTCGCAGAAGGAGGGCTACGTGCTGACGGCCGTGGAGGGCACCGTGGGCGACTTCAAGGCCTACGCCTTGGCGGGCGTGAGCTTCGAGGTGAGACTCGGCGGCAGTGCGGGGTGTCCCCCTTCGAGCCCTCTGGCCGGCCCACAGCGGTCAGTTGCAGTTAGAGCGGGGTGGGGGTGGGGGGGTGCCCAGAAAAGCGTGCCATTTGGTTGTTCCTCCCGGAGCACCGTTGGGAGAGCCCGGGCACGTCTGTCCTGGAGTTTCCTTGGCTTCTCGCTCCCTGATCCCCTTTCCAGGCAAATTTGCTGCCAGTTGACTCTCAAAGAGTTGGCGTTTGGGGAGGGGTGTGTGTGTGTGTGGGGGGGGGTTTAGGGCCCGCCCAGCAGTGCTCAGGGGCCACTCCCCCAAGTACTGGTTCACCAAGTGGTTCTGGGCCTTGAACCCAGGCCTCTTGCTGGCAAAGCCCCAGGCCGGAGTGGTCCAGACCCTGTGAATGGCTTTTGGCTTTTGGTTTGGGCCAGACCTGGGAGTCAGTGGCTGCTTCAGGCTTGTTGCTAGGGTCACCCTGGTGGGTCTGGGTCACTCCTGGGTCACTCCTGACGGGGCTGGGGGTGGGCTCGGGCCTTGTGCTTGCAGACACCTGCTCCGGCCTGTTGCGCTGTCTCCTGCCATCAGGCAAGAGGCCCCGTTCTCGGCCTTTGTCCTTGCGGGTGCCCAGAGCTCCCCCAGTCATTTTGACATAGATTAAGGAAAACGGTGACAGTGTCCGTCAGAGCAGACCTTTAAGTGCTCAGGCCGAGGAAGGCTCTGCTGCAGGGTCCCCAAGACAGACAGACAACTAGACACTCAGATAAGACAACAGACACACACGCTCTCTGGGACTGAAGTACCTGTTGGAGGGTCCCCACCACATGGCTCCCCACTTCCCCCTGAGGGCCGAGACAGCCCTGCAGACCCCCACACGCCTGCTGCTGACCTGCTCACCTGTCCCCGTGTCCCCCGGGCCCCCAGATCAAAGCCGAGGATGACCAGCCCCTCCCCGGGGTCCTCCTGTCCCTGAGCGGCGGAGTGTTCCGGTCCAACCTCCTGACGCAGGACAATGGCATCCTGACCTTCTCCAACCTGGTGAGGTGTCCCCAGCTCCCGGCTGCCTGTGTTTCCGGGGGGGGGGGGGCCCTGCATGGGAGAGGCGCGGAGCACCCCACCGAGTGCCAGAAGGTTCCGGGGGTGGGGGGTACCGTGTGTTGGCCAGGGTCTGATGCTGGGATCCATGTTCCCAGGCCACCCATGGGGTGTGTCTTGTCACGGAGACTCGCTCGTCGCCACGCCCCCTTTCTTCACGGCTGTGGGCTACGGCTTTTGGTTTGGTGTCTGGTTCAGGGCTCGGCCCAGCCCCGGGGGGGAGTCTGGGCTCCTTCTCCCGGAGCCCCGAGCCCCTTGTCGTGGCGTTTGTCTGTGTGGGTATCCCCAGGGGACCTGCCCATAGCCACCTGCTTCCTTCTGGGCCGCTTCAGGCCGGTGGCTTGGCCTCCAGATAGAACCCAGACCCAGGCAGGTGCCGCCGTAGAACCGGGCCGGGGTCCTGGGCGGCCCAGCGTGTGTGTGTGTGTGTGTGTGTGTGTGTGTGTGTGTGTGTGTGTGTCTGTGTGTGTCTGTGTCTGTCGGGGGCTTGGGCAGGGCTCACCCCTGCTCATCCCCCAGAGCCCGGGCCAGTACTACTTCAAGCCCATGATGAAGGAATTCCGCTTCGAGCCCTCCTCGCAGATGATCGAGGTGCATGAGGGCCAGAACCTGCGCATCACGGTCACCGGCTACCGGACGGCCTACAGGTGAGGGGCGGCAGCGAGGGCCCGTGCGCGGCTGTCCCCCGAGGCCCTGTCCACTCGCGCCTCATGCTGGCCGCTCGCCAGCGCCCCCTGGTGACACAGGCCCAGAGCCTGGCTGCGCGCTTCGGGGTCTCCTTTTTTCTTACTTTTTGGGGGGTTGGGCCACACCTGCCTGTGCTGAATCCTGGTTGACTCCTGGCTCTGTGCTCAGGGATCTCTGGGGGTGGAGCTTGGGGGACCCTACAGGGTGCCGGGCGCAAGGTGTCTGCCCTGCCCATTATAGCCCTGGCCCCGGATTTCCTTCTCTTTTACTTTTATTTATTTATTTTTTTTGCTTTTGGGGTCACATCCGGCGTTGCACAGGGGTTACCCTGGCTCATGCACTCGGGAATGACTCCTGGCGGTGCTCGGGGGACCAGATGGGATGCTGGGAATCGAACCCGGGTCGGCCCCGTGCAAGGCAAATGCTCTTCCCGCTGTGCTCCCAGATTTCCTTCTTTAAAAGGAGGAAACGTGTTTCCCGGGTTAAAGCGTCCCTGCACCCCCGGAGTGTGGAGTGTAGAAAGTGAAGAAGCTTCTTGCCTCTCCGTGTCTCCGGCCACCTGTTCTCGGTGTGTCTGGACTAGACCGGAGAGTTGTTTTTTCTTTCTTTCTTTTTGCTTTTTGGGTCACACCCGGCGATGCGCAGGGGTTCCTCCTGGCTCTGCACTCAGGCATTACTCCTGGCGGTGCTTGGGGGACCCTATGGGATGCTGGGGATCGAACCCGGGTCGGCTGTGTGCAAGGCAAATGCCCTACCTGCCGTACTATCACTCCAGCCCCTAGACCAGAAAGTTTGTTCCAAGACCGGTAGTTGAGTGCATGAATTACATCGATTCATGCCCACGACTCCGAGTGGGTAATATTACGTGTATTCCGATGTCCTCTAGATGAAAGATGGGTGAATCGGGAGTGGATTTTAGAATAATGAGCCGTTTCCAGCTGCAAGTGTGGAATGGAAGAGGAAGTGATTTATTTTCCATTTATTGGATGCTTCGTTATTTTAAGATAAAACTGAGCAGAACTCAAATACGATAAACTCAAGTTTCACCCTTTTAAGTTTTGACTTTTTTTTAACACTCCCGTCATTTTCTTTCCAAGGCCCGAAAAAGAAATAGACCCATGGGCCGGCCCCAGCCTTCCAGCGGGGACTGACCCAGCTGGTGCGGAAGCCCCGGGCCCCGGGATCCCCTGGCCCCTGAGCGCTGGCCACTGCCCGCTCCCCTCACGCCCCATCTCCCCTCTGACCCCAGCTGCTACGGCACCGTGTCGTCCCTGAACGGGGAGCCTGAGCAGGGCGTGGCCGTGGAGGCCGCAGGCCAGGGCGACTGCAGCATCTACGGGGAGGACACGGTGACCGACGAGGAGGGCCGCTTCCGGCTGCGCGGCTTGCTGGTGAGTCCCCGGCGCCGGGCTCGAGGGGGTCCTGGGTCACGTGCTTCTTGTCACCCACACAGCCCCCCTCGGGCTGGCCTGGGTGACAGGGCCCGGCGCTGGTGGGTGGCACTTAAGCAGGGGGAATGGGAGTGGTGGGCCACGGCTGGGTGTGCGGAGGAGGGCAGGGGGCTGCCTCGCAGTCTCAGTGGCTCAGCGTCCAGGCGTTGGGACAAGTCAGAAACCCAAGTTTCCAGGTGAATTCCTCTGGTGATCAGATGCGAGCTGTGAACTTAAAACAACGACGAAACAAACTCGCATTCCTTGGGCCACGTTGTGATGCCGGTGGTG
The DNA here is from genome assembly GCF_029834395.1 of Sorex fumeus. Lineage (NCBI taxonomy): Eukaryota > Metazoa > Chordata > Mammalia > Eulipotyphla > Soricidae > Sorex > Sorex fumeus. The sequence continues at coordinate 1,200,704 of NW_026606159.1, read as the reverse complement.
GAACCACACGGGGTTGCCCTCCCCCACCGCACCCTTCTCTCAGCCTGCCAAAGCATCACCAGCTGTTCCCCGTGTTTGATTTTTGGTTTTGCTTTTGCTTTTTCTTTTGGATCACACCCAGCGATGCTCAGGGGTTCCTCCTGGCTCATGCACTCAGGAATTACTCCTGGCGGTGCTCGGGGGACCCTGTGGGATGCTGGGAATCGAACCCGGGTTGGCGGCATGCAAGGCAAACACCCTCCCCGCTGTGCGATCGCTCCAGCCCCTGTTCCCCATGAAGACCCCTTGGGGTACAGCAGAACCACGCGTGTGGCTTTTGACTGCCAAGTTGCATCTTCAGTTCAGGAGTGCTTCTTCCCCTGAGGAGGCCCGGGGCACCGAGGCGGGAGGGGCAGTACCTGGCGGCAGGCGCTGGATACCTGCGGCTCCCGCCGGAGAAGTGACTCTGGGATTCTTTGCAGCCGGGATGTGTCTACCACGTGCAGCTCAAGGCCGAGGGCAACGACCACATTGAGCGGGCCCTGCCCCACCACCGGGTCATCTCGGTGAGTCCAGGGACCCCCGACCCAGCCGCCTCTACCCTCTGACTCTCACCCTGACCCAGCTGCCTCCATCTTCTGACTCTCACCCTGACCTAGTTGCCTCCACCCTCTGACTTGCCCTCAAGAGGCCTGATTCCAGGCCCAGGGAACGATGTGGCTCATTCCTTGGCTGGCGGGGGCCCAGGGAGGGGGCGGGATGCTCAGCCGTGGGTGTGAGGTTGGGGGCCGGGAGGGGCCATCAGGGCGCTGGGTGGAGAAAGGGGGTTTTCTGGGTGTCTCCGTGCACCTGGTACCCCGGCAGCCGGGGCAGCCGCGTCTTAATGTTCCTGGTTCCCGGCCCCGTGGCTCCAGGCTGCTCCTGGCAGGGCCCTGCGCCCCCGGCCACGCTGGAGCGAAGGTCTCGGCACCGTTTAACACATCGTCCCGTCACTGAGGCAGAGGAGCTGACTCCCGGGGCTGCATGTGTCACGGCCGAGACCCCGAGCTGCTCCGGGGCGGGCCTGGGTCCCCTCCTGGCGGAAGCGAGGGCAGGTCCCTGCACCCCTCACCTTCTCAGCCCCGACCCCCCTTCCCCCCAGGTCGGGAACAACGACATCGACGACATCAACATCATCGTGTTCCGCCAGATCAGCCAGTTCGACCTGAGCGGGAACGTGATCACGCCCTCCGAGTACCTGCCCACGCTCTGGGTGAGACCCTCGTCCCGAAGGCTTCCCCGCGGGGCTTCCCAGCCCGGGCCCAGCGAGGGCTCCAGAAACTTCCAGAAACGTCCCTCTTCAGATTTGGTGCACGCTGCGTCTCGCCCGGTGGGCTGAGGGGCGCGCGCTCCCTGGCCGGCGGGTCGTCTCGCCCCGAGTGTCTCCAAAGAGTCCCCGCCCCCCCCCCCCAGAGACCCCCCGGGCATGTCTGAGCGGGGTGGGAGCGTCGGCCGCGGGCCAGTCTCATCAGCGTGGCCCGTTCCCGTGGTGCAGGTGAAGCTGTACAAGAGCGAGAACCTGGACAGCCCCGTGCAGACCCTGTCCCTGGGCCAGTCGCTCTTCTTCCACTTCCCGCCTCTGCTGCGCGATGGCCAGGTGAGCCCCTCCCGGCGCCCACCCTTGGCTCAGAGCTCAGCACGGGCGGGGACCCCTGGAACTGGAACCAGCCAGTGTGTGTGTGGGGGGGATGCTGTGACTTTGTCCCTGCCAGGCGAGCTCCCTACGGGAGCCACGTCCCGGGGCGTGCCCCGGCCCCCATCAGCGCCCCCCACCCCCAGGCGGGCCATGGGCTTCAGGAGCATGATGGGGAGGTCTCTGCCCGGGGTCGGGACGGAACCAGAGATCTGTCTGGAGCGGAAGCTCACACACAGCAGAGACAGGTCCACCGGGTGGGCCTGGGACCCAGACACGTCCTCAGGACACGTCAGAAAAGCACTCAGCTCTCTTGGCATCGGGGCCAAGGTCCCCTGGGAGACAGGGACTGGGGGCCTGAAGAAAGGACCTGTGTGTGGGGGCGGCCCTTGACTGGCCGGCCGGAGGGGCCACCTCTTGGAAGGCGGGTGGCATTTTTATTTTTTTTCTTTTTGGGGCACACCCAGCGATGCTCAGGGGTTCCTTCTGGCTCTGCACTCCTGGCGGTGCTCGGGGGACCATATGGGATGCCAGGGTCGAACCCAGGTCGGCCTCATGGACAGCAAATGCCCTCCCCACTGTGCTGTCGCTCCGGCCGATAGGTGGGGTTTTCTTTAAAAAGCAGGAGTAGGGGCCCCAGATCCTCACCAGGAGTGATCTCTGAACTCCCGAGCACAGCCGGCGTGTCCCCCCCAAAATAAAACACAAAGAATAAAATTAAAAGCCAAGTGGAAGCATGCCCTGGGCCCGCCGCCTGGTGTCGGGGCACGTATGTGGAGGCCCCAGGAGCACTCGGTCGCCAGGAGCAGCGTGACCCAGGAGAGCCCAGCAGGGCCAGCCCAGGGGGAGGCAGCCTGTGGCCAGCCCACGCCTTCCCTGGCGGGCACTGGCGGGCCATGCCAGGGAGACGTTGCCCACCCGAGTGGCCGATGAAGGCCTGACAGGCGTGAGGAGAACGGTGTCTCGGCGCAGAGGCAACTGGGGGAGCAGGCGGGGGGCCTGGTGGCTGCGTCCGGGCGACCCTGGGTGCCCCCTGCGAGCCCTGGGTCACAGGAGAGGCCGCCCGCCCTGGCTCGGTCCCCGCTGACGGAGCTCCTTGCTGCGCGCAGAATTACGTGGTGCTGCTGGACTCCACGCTGCCCCGCTCGCAGTACGACTACGCCCTGCCCCAGGTCTCCTTCGCGGCCGTGGGCTACCAGAAGCACATCACGCTGGTGTTCAGCCCCACGGTGAGGGGCGCCTGGAGCCCGGGGATGTCGCTGTTCCTGTGGTCGCAGGGGCGGGGGGAGGAGCGTTCCTTTCCTGTTGTCATGCTCGGAGCGCCCCAGGTCGCTGCCTCTCAGGGACCCCTGGCTGTCCCCGAGGCGGGCCGGGGGCTGACGGGCGTCCCCCTGGCCTTCCAGCGGCGGCTCCCGGAGCAGGACATCGCGCAGGGCTCCTACATCGCCCTGCCCCTCACGCTGCTCATCCTGCTGGCCGGCTACAACCACGAGAAGGTCGGTAGGGCCGGAATCCAGGCTGGGGTTGGGGTCCTGGCGGAGACGCCGGGGTGGGGGACGGGGGCAGGGCTTGGTGGGCATCGGTCTGGGGAAGGTGCCGCGGACGGCCCAGACATCAGTCGTGCAGGGCCAGCCCCGCCAGTGGCCGCCCGCTCGCTCACGGCCCCTCCGTGTCCCCCGCTTCCAGCTCATTCCCTTCCTGCTGCAGCTGACCAGCCGGCTGCAGGGCGTCCGAGTCCTCGGCCAGGCGGCCTCCGACAGCAGTGGCCCCGAGGACGCCAAGCGGCAAGCCAAGAAACAGAAGACCAGGCGGACGTGAGGGGCGGAGACTGCGGGCCTCTCCCCATGTGGGACTCACCCGGCTCCGTGCCGCTGGCCCGGGCCCCACTGTTGGCCTCTGCCGCCGCCTCGGCGCGATGACCAGCCCCTCCTGTCACTCTGCTGAGCACAGTCTATTCTGGGAGTTGAAGATAATTTATTATTATTATTGTTATTTGGTGGTTTTTTTTGGTCCAGGGTTAAGAATGGCATCGCGAGCCTCTGGCATTCGTCTGCGCGTGGGGTGTCGCCTCCCTGAGGCGGCCCCGGCGGACTTGCCTGCCCCATCCATCCGTCCGTCCGTCCGTCCATCGCTGACCTTTGCATCCAAGTCCCCGGCAGGCAGGACCATGCCGCCATCTCCCCTGGGAGGGTGTGTGGGGGGAGGCAGGAGGCAATAAAGCCTGTTGTCCGTGTGCAGGTGCTCACGTGTTTCCTGGGCGTTGGCCAGTGCCCGTGCCCACGGGGCGGGCGGGTGGCCCGAGGCAGGAGGCACCCCCCAGCAGAGGCCAGGAGGTGGACGGGTTGCTGTCCCCTGGCCTGGCCATTCGGTGCGGGGACGGTGGAACCGGGGCAGAGGGAAGCTCCCCTCCGGCTCCCGTGGCCCCCGTGGCGCCAGAAACAGTTTCGCTCGATACACGCAGCGTCTCCTGCTGGGGACGAGGGTCAGTGGTTTCAAGGAACGAGGCATTTGGGGGTCTGGGAGGTGACCCCAAGGGCCGGAGCATGTGTTTTGCGTGTAGCAGGCCCAGATCCGTTCCGCAACCACACGCACACACACACCCTACCCAGCACCCCCACGGCACCACCACAGGGGATGGCCGGGAACATATAAACCTGCACCCGTGCTTCGGGCCCAAGCCAGTGCCTCCAAGCCAGGTGAGGGCCCGGGCCCCCGAGGCCCACGGATGCAAGGCTCCTGTCCCCGCAGAGCCGCCGAGGGAGGGCCACAGCCTCCCCACCCTTTGTGACCAGGACGGGGGCGCCAGATAAGGGAGTTCAGGGACAACAGCCCGCATGTCCCCGGTGGGTGGGTCAGTGGAGAGGCGACTCCCTGGCGGGTGGAGGACCAGCCAGGGGGCAGAATGGAGGACTTCCTGGTGGAGGGAACTGAACCTACTGGTGGGCTTCAGGAGCTTCTAGAAACTTCTGGAGTTTGAGTCTGGAGAAAGAGGGAAAGGAACTAGGAAAGCTTAGGTGCTGAAGGGTAGCGGAGGGTCTCTCGGTAGCTGCCCGTGGCCAGCACAACTGGCCTTTGCGAGGGGTTTCCTGATGGCAGAAGCAAGGGTCAGCAGCAGAAGGGAAACATAACTTTGGTTCTTTTTTTTTTTTTGTAATTCTAAGATAGGGGAATATTTTCTAACTCATTTCAAGATGACCCTCAGGACCCAAGCCAGGTGAGGGCCCGGGCACACACACACACACACTTTGAAATATTGGGGCTTTCCATAGCTGCGGGATGATGCGTGCCCTGCAGTTCCCTGGGCCGCCGTCAAGGGGCAGTCTCGGCCCACGGCCCAGCCTGCAGCAGTGAGGCTCCCTGGGAGCTGAGGGCTTGGGAACCGGCAGCGGTTCTAGGGGGCCCGGGTCCATCCCCAAGGAACATTTTAAACTGCTTCTAACGGATTCCGGAGGCAATAGGAACAATCCATCCTTGTTGGGGACCGGGAGGGGGAGGGGTGAGAAGGGCAGCGGGGGGAGGGGCCCCAGGGAGCAACAACCGCTGCTCAGGAGGGAAGAAGGTTCCGGAGGAGGCCAAAGGGGACCCTTGAACCTGAGCTCAGCAGGAGGCCCGAGCCTTTCTCGAGGGCTGAGTCTCCTCACTCGGGTCTGGGGGCCTTCCCTGGCCGCTCTAGTGTCCGACAGCGGACAGTGAATAGGGAAGCAGAGACCCACAGTGGACACGCACCCGCGCCCCGTGCTCCTGGCCACATGCCGTCCATCACCCCTAAAGAGTGATCTCAGAGACTTCTTTTTTTAGTTTCTTTAACGTTTAAATTTAATTTTCACATTCACTATTTCAGCACCAGTCCCAGCACCGTTATTTTGAGTTTTCCCACCACCACCCAAGCCTGCCCCATAGGCACATGCTAAATAATTTATTTTGTATTGCTTGTTACGAATGGTACGAGGTGCGCAGCGCGAGCTCCTGGAATCCTAAAAATTTAAATAATTGGGGTCCGGAGACATCTCTGCAGCGAGCTGCTCTCTTCTGAGATTCATTTGTGAGTCTCTGGATCGCGGCCCTTAATGCGCTTAAATGGAGCCCGGAGGCAGCTGGTGGGCGTGACTGTGGGGATCCCAGTAAGGGCGGGGAGATGGAGGGAGGTTGCCGGTTTCCTTGAGGCCTGAAGTTTTCAGTCACTGGTCAGGAATTTTTTTTTTTCCTTTCGGGTCACACCCGCCAATGCTCAGGGGTTCCTCCTGGCTCTGCACACAGGAATCACTCCTGGCAGTGCTCGGGGGAACCATATGGGATGCTGGGAATCGAACCCCGGTCGGCCGTGTGCAAGGCAAACGCCCTCCCCGCTGTGCTATGGCTCCAGCCCCAGGAGCCTTATCTTGAGGTGAAGTGATGGGGACGAGGAAGCTTCTCCCCCTTGTGGGACTCAAAACACACAGGACCAGTCTAGTCAGAAGAGAAGCACGAGCCCTCTTCAAGGACCATTCTGCGGACGTCCTAACTGGCATTCTCCCAGCTCTCAGGGCCATCAATGGGATCTTGGCGCAGAGAAAAGAAGGGGAGGCATTACGTAAAAATAAGGAAATCCCAGTTAATAGTAAGGCATGCATAGGAGGGGTACACCAGAATGCTGTGTACTGCCTGTCATGCGAAAACAATCCTAAAATCTTTTACACTTGAAAAAGTGAATACGGGGACTGGAGCGATAGCTCAGCGGGGAGGGCGTTTGCCTTGCACGCGACCGACTTTGGTTCGATTCCCAGCATCCCATCGGGTCCCCCGAGCACCGCCAGGAGTAATTCCTGAGTGCAGAGCCGGGAGGAACCCCTGAGCATTGCCGGGTGTGATCCCTCCCCCAAAAATGAATGTGAATAGTGTCATATGTGCAACTTAATGTGTCTTTTTTTTCTTTTTGGGTCACACCCAGCGATGCACAGGGGTTCCTCCTGGCTCTGCACTCAGGAATTACTCCTGGCGGTGCTCGGGGGAACCATATGGGATGCTGGGAATCGAACCTGGGTCGGCCGCCTGCAAGGCAAACGCCCTACCGGCTGCGCTCTCGCTCCAGCCCCCCTTAATGTGTCTTTGATGGAGTCCAGTGTGACTTTGCTCTGGGCCTCACCTCTAGAAAGATGCCCACCATAACCAGTGACTTCGAATAGGATGTGACCCAGCTTTCACACTGCACCGATCCGTGTGCCTGGAAAGGGCAGAATAACAGCATCAGCAAATTATAGTCGATGGGCCAAATTTAGCTAGTTGCTTGTTTTTGTCATTCAAAAAAAAAAAAGGAAACAAAGCCACACCCAGTCATTTATGTGTTTCTTGTCGATAAAGTTTTATTGAGATACAGCCACAGCCGTTTCTGTACAGTAATTTGTTTCTTGTCGATGGAGTTTTATTGGAACATAGCCCCCACACAGTAATTCTCTCCACCTTGGCGGTTTCCCAATGACAGCAGGATTGAGGAGTGGTGGCAGAGATGACCTGGCCCGCAACAGATTTCCTATCTGACTCTACCCAGCTGTCACCGTCCCGTCCCGTCTCGGGATCCTTGCAGGGACAAGTGTTATTTTTTGGTTGTTGTGTTTATTTTAACAACAGCACACAGCTGGGCAAAGCCCAAGACTTGCTTTTTTTTTTTTTTTTTTTGCTTTTTGGGTCACACCCAGCAATGCACAGGGGTCACTCCTGGCTCATGCGCTCAGGAATTACCCCTGGCGGTGCTCAGGGACCCTATGGGATGCTGGGACTCGAACCCGGGTTGGCTGCGTGCAAGGTAAACGCCCGCCCCGCTGTGCTATTGCTCCAGCCCCAAGACTTGCTTCTTAAGACTGAATCGGATCGTCAATGCCGAACGTTGCCCCATAACTCGCTTCCGGCCGCCTTGGACCAGCATATCGTGCGGGATGAACCGTTCTCCGAGATCTGTGGCCTGATCTGACAGGCAGACGGCCCCGTGCTGCTTTCTGTCGCGTCCCTTCCCCTCCGAACAAGATGAAATCTTGATCCCGGCATCGCTCAGGAACTCCGGGGTCTCTCGGGAGCCCGACTTCTTTGGGGGTCTGGCTTCTTCCTGTCCATATCTCTTCGGCAGCGGAGAGAGCGTGCGGAATTTTTCCTGGCCCGGGGCCTGGGCCCTGCTTGGGGCTGGGCTGTGTGACGAGGCGCTGGCTGACCCCCGGGTCGCCGAGCTGTAGGCTGTGGTACCTGTGAGAAAGACCCCCGTGGCCCCTGCCGCACATCGAACCCCTCCTCGGGCAGGGGCTGGCTGCCACCAGGTGGTCCCTGCTGTGCCTGGGTCTGACCTTGGGGGTGTTCATGGTGTCCTATGGGCTGGTCAAGCCAAAGAAAAGTGAAATTGGATCGTTAGACAGCAGAGTTTCCTCCGCATGTGCTGTGATGTAATGGTACCAGTTCAGTTTCCTCAGTTTACCCAGTATACTTACTGTCCACGCATGCCGAGTAAGCCTGGAACCTGTACTGGCACTGGGTTTGGAAGGGGTGTGTGTGTGTGTGTGTGTGTGTGATCTCCAAGTAGATCTCCAAGCCTACTTGGATTGGGGCCGAGCATCCTACACTCGCGGCCGCGCGACATCTTATTGTGACATCTTATTATCTCATTCCTACTTTGGACAAACTGGCAGGCTACCAAATGTAGCCTGCCCACACGGCAGAGTCTGGCAAACTCCCCGTGGCGTACCCAATATGCCAAATACCAGTAACAATGATGGGTCTCATTCTCCTAAAGAGCCTTGAATATAATCTCAGGGCTAGGATGAAGGAGACGTTACTGGGGCCTGCTCGAGGCAATCGACGATTAACAGGATGATTTGTGATTTGTGTGTGTGTGTGTGTGTGTGTGTGTGAGAGAGAGAGAGAGAGAGAGAGAGAGAGAGAGAGAGAGAGAGAGAGAGAGAGGCAGACTGACTGAAAGACAGAGAGAAAAGGGGGAGAGAGAGACAGAGACCAAGAGAGCACTGAGGTTGGGAGCCCCACGGCACCGCCCGGCCCCAGGACTGACCCTGCCAGCCTCTGTGGGTCTCCAGAGTGGCCAGGTGGCTGTGGCGGTGGGCACCGGGCTGCCTTGCTCATGGGAACAAGCGACCCACCCCACCAAATTGGGCCTCTCAGTCTCTGGCCCATGACGTGTCCACTGCGACTTCAAGGCCCTGGCGGATAAACCATCCGGAAAATGTTCTCAGCCCGGGCATGGCCCCCTGACCCCTGCCCGCTGGCCCGTGACTTCTCCGGCCAGGAGAGCAGCTCGCCCCACCTCCGTGGGCACTGAGCTGGGCTGGGGCGGGTGGCCACAGGCTTCCGGGTGAGCGTCTGCCCCTGCAGTGTGGAGGTCAGCTCCAAACCCGTGGGCGCGGAACCACCTCTGCCCGTGTGAAGTGGGGAGAAAGGCGTCGCTGTGGCCCTCCTTGGTTCTTGTTGGCAGGGCTGCGCCCACTCGCTCACACCGGCCTCGGCAGATGCTTCTAGAATCCTGGAGAGGGCAGCAGGGAGAGGCTTCCGGATCCGCTGGCTGGGTGCCTCCCCTCAGCTCTTTGTTTCTGTTGGTTCCCTGAACCCTCCAGCGAGGAAAGGGCAGCTGAGGGCTTGAGTTCTTCCCTCTGTCCGGCGCAGATCGAGTGGGGGGTGGGGCTGACACAGGAAGGCTTCAGCACTGCAGGAGAGGGGATTCGTATTTTGGGCCACACCCAGGGATGCACCCAGGCAGCCTTGGGGAACCCTATGGGGTCCCAGGATCGAACCAGGTCGGGTCAGGCATGTGTAAGGCAAATGCCCTACCCACTGTGCTCTCTCTCCGGCCCCTCGGTACGTGGCTCCCATGGGCACCTGGGACTCAGCACTGACCTAGGTGTACTGGGATTCGATGACCGGGACAGCATCCTTTCTGCCCACTGCCTCGAACCCATCTGGATGCAAGGGCTGCTGGGAAATTCGGGGCTAATTGCACGTCCGGGAGGAAGGGAAGGGCTGAATTGCAGGGGCAGCTGCGATCTCTGCCACACAGAGTAAATATTTCCGCAGGGCCCTTCCTGGTGAGGCTCGGGCTCCAGGGGCCATTTCTGGCTGATGGGCCCCGGGGTTCAGTGCTGGGACCCTCCATCCAGTGCTGCTCCTACCCAGAGGCATTGGGGGCCACCAGAGTTACACCCGGGGTGCTCGGGGACTGCCGTGATCATGTTCAGAGGTGCTCAGCGGACCAGGCACTGCTGACCATCGAACTCGGGACAGCCTAGATCCAGGGCATGCCGCCTGCCCTCTGAGCTCTCTCCCCCAGCACCCAGCATTTTAACGGTTTCATTCCTCCTCTTAGTCCCGAGGCACAGGCAGTTTTTCCTTCGTGGAGCTGTAATTCATATTTCACTCTTGATCTGATCCCCCTCATTTATCATGATTTGTTTTCCACGTGGCTCCACTGCATTTTCATAATGATGGTGGTTACCGTGATTATGAATGATGGTAACCATACAATTGGCTGCACATGACGATCGTCCCTGGACAGTTAACTAGTTCTAGTTTTTTGTTTTTTGATAATAAAACAGCAAACACTTTGATAAAAAAAAACCAAGAAGGAAAAAGGAAAAACCACTCAAGAACCTAACCGCAGCTACTGTTGAATGATTTCTTTCTCGGGAGTGAAGGTGCCGGAGTAACGAGAGGACATTTTCACGGCCGGTGGCACTTTTTCCTTGATTATTTTCCAAAGGGAGGACCTGACGCTGCAGCCTGCAGCCATCTGCGCCGGACCACTACGTCACCACCCTTGGGTGCCATTGGCTGCTTTCGGTTCATGCTAATTTAGTTGTGAAAACGATTCCTTAGTTTGAGAGGCCTTTTTATTTTTAAAATTTTTTTTATTGTTTTTGCTTGTTGGGTCATACCTGACGATGCACAGGGGTTACTCCTGGCTCTGCACTCAGGAGTTACTCCTGGCGGTGCTCGGGGGACCCTATGGGGTGCTGGGAATCGAACCCGGGTCGGCCGTGTGCAAGGCAAACGCCCTACCCACTGTGCTATCGCTCCAGCCCCTGAAGGGCTTTTTAGGAAGTGGGGTGTACTTGTGGGTCTGTCTCACCTAAGTCATCCCTGGTCTGACTTCATGTTTTTAATTAAAGCATCTATTGTGGTGAGTTTTGGTTTGGGGAACCACACCCAGCAAGGCTTGGGGGCAGCTGGGGGGCGGGGAGGGGGGGCTCCCAGCTTCAAGCTTTCATGCTCAGGGAACCATACAAGGTCCTGGGGATCAAACCGAGGTCAGCCCCGTGAAACATAAACATCTTTTACCCCTCTTCTATTTTCTGGCTCTCGGTGTAATCTTAGCTTCTTCCTTTATCTTTGGAGGTGACAAGATGATTCATTTACTCAGTGAAATTCAGAGAGCACCGTGGCCACGCGAAGCTGCGGGCCTATAATGAACCAGAACACAAAGACCCTCTGGGGTCGTTTTAGTCTGTAGTAAGTGCTAAGAGGGAATGAGAGAGGGTCAGCGAGTGGTTCCTGGGCTTGGCGGAGCTATTCTGGCTTTGGGAGAGCAGTTCAGGGAAGGTCTTTCTGAAAGAAATCATTGCAGCCCACGCTTAAGAAACAGCCAGACCACTGATGGCAGATGGAAGAACATTCTGGCACCCTCAGAGATCCCAAGGGAGGAATAGCAGCAGGGAGGATGGCGGAGAGGTTCAGGACAGATCAGATGAGACCGGTTTTATTTTATTTTTTTCCCTTTCTTCCTTTGCGGTGCTGGGTACTGAGCTCGGGCAAGACCAGCACTCTCCCATGAGCCCCGTGACTCTGATTGGAGCAGTGAGCCCGGGGGGGAAGATGATGTGGTCGCCGTGTCCTAGATGACCGCGGGTACTGTGCCAGGTAGGAAAACTCTTTTCTTGAGGGATAGGGGTGGGGGGGACACAAGTCAGCAGGACACGCTGGGACTCAGAGCCCAGGGGCAAAGCACGTTCACTTCCCTGGAGGCACAGTCCCAGCTCCAGGGGGCAGAAACCAGGCCGGCAAACACTAGAGGTCTCAGGCGACCCAGAAGGGGAGGGTGCAAATGTGAATGGCCGTGGCTTTGTTCCAATAAAACTTTATTGGCAAAAATAAAGGCTGTCAGCCTTTAACCTGGAGGGCTGCCGTTGGGTGGTTTCTGCTGGAGACATTCAGAGCCCAGACAGGGCGACCAGCAAGGACGGTCAGTGGATTCTTCCAAGCAAGACCGATGGGGCTGAAATTGGGGTGCAGGAAGTACCAAGAAGAGATGAGACAGGCTTTAACGACATCAGAGTGGGCGGAAGCCGATCTGCCTGGGAACCCCATCAAAGAGACCCCTTTTTTCAGCGTCTGCGGCTATTCAGGGGCCCCCTCACCTCTGCAGAACCAGAGAACTTGCCTGAGTCTTACACATAGCCCGTGGGGGTGGGATTTGGTCTCAGTCGCTCGCACCCTGAGCCCGCCGGTCCCAGCTACCATGTGAGCCCACCTCTCCTCTCCCCTGCCAACCCACGCCCCACACGGAGACTCATTTGTCACCTACGGGGCTGGCGTGTGGTGCCTTTGCTCTCAGGGTCCAGGAAGAGCTCACGCGGGCGGGGACTCCAATGCCCGGTCTACAGTGCCCTGTGCCAGGATCTGTTAGCTCCGTAAGGCCAATTGTTACATTCGCAGGCACTTTGCAAAAAAAAAAAAAAAGGAGTGTTTGTTGCTCACCAGTTGGCATCAAGTGGGCAGTGGAAGTACTAGCACTGCGAAACAGCAGATGGTCCAAGCCCTGGGCACCCTGACCCCCACTTTTCACCCGGAGAGGCAGGAATCCAACCTTCACCTCCACACCACACCCTGGTGGGCTCGGCAGTCAGTGCTGGCCAGGCTCCAGCTGCTGCGACACTGGGTGCTTCACGTCCCAGGACTTTCTCCAGAGCAGCCCGGTGGACTGCTACCGACCCCCGAGACACGTGCTGCTGGGAATCACGGCTCCTGAGCGGTCCCCTCCACAAAGGCTGGGGCCAGGCACTTGGGTTAGGGAGCTGGAGCACCTGCTTTTCGTGCACGAGGGCTGGGGTCTCAGCTCGGCATCACGCAGTCCTTCAGTCACTGGTAGGAGTGACCCCCCAGCAACCGGCTGTGAATCCCCCAAAATGAGCAACTAAAGACATGTGTAAACATCCCAGGCCCCGGGCCCCTGGGCTGGATGACTTGAGCTTTCCTGTCTTTATAGCTTGTCTGTCTTTATAGGATTCTGCTCCAGGGGCCGCGGTCAGGGGCTGTTCCCCGCCCCCAGTTCCTAGAGGTGCCTTCCCCATCCCTTCTCACGCTCCGACCAGTTTCCTAACCGGGAAGCGTGTGCAGGAAGGAGTACAGCTGGAGGAAGTGAGGGCTGGGCTCTGGGCGGAAGTGGGTTCGCTCTGAAACACCTAGCGTGGCGCCTGGGATGGGACGGGTTGATTGCTCGTGCCTTGGACACAGTAATCTCAGCGCTGTCCCTGGGCCGATCGATCAGGCCTTGGACGCAGTGAACCCTCAGCACTGCCCCTCGGCCTCCCCCAGAGCTGGTCAGCTTGGTCACCTCTCTCGCAGATACAAGGGACGAAAACCCACTTAAGCAAGCACGCATCACTGAAACGGGGACTGAGTGGTCTACCCACTGGGGGCAGTTGCGGGGTTAGGGGCTAGTCACTCCGTGGCACGGGAGTAAGTCTGTCCGTCCACCACCTGTGCCCATGTTCGCATCTCCTGGTGACTCTGCGTCCCCACAGAAAGTCCTTTCATGTGGCAGAATGAGCAAGGGATAGACACTGACAGAGAGACGGACAAGGCAGAGTGAACGGAGGATGAGTTTACCGGGGGGCTCTCCCGGGAGGACTCTACACACCTCAGGTGAGGCTAAGGGGGCTTCTAAGTTGTTCTAAGTTCTTCTTGGGTGGGAAGAGGGGCGAAGGGAACAGAGACCAGTGGGAAGGGGATGCTGGGCCTGGCCTGTGTCTGTAGGGGCTGGATGTGAGGGCACATGGAATGCAGCCTGGGGGCTTCCGGCTGCCAGGTGGGCCATGAGTCCTGTCTTCTGCGCTGGGGACAGGGGATGTTGCTGTCTCATCAGTCGGTTGCCACTTGCTCCTGGTTGCCATTTTGTCTGAGCAAACCTCACAGCAAGAACGAAGACATCTGGGGCTGGAGCGATAGCACAGCGGGGAGGGCGTTTGCTTCGCACGCGGCCAACCCGGGTTTGATTCCCAGCATCCGATATGGCCCCCCCCCCCCCCCCCCCCAAGCACTGCCAGGAGTAATTTCTGAGTGCATGAGCCAGGAATAACCCCTGTGCATCGCTGGTGTGACCCAAAATGCAAAAAGCCAAAAAAAAAAAAAGAATGAAGACATTTGTGGTGCAGGATGACTGGCATGGGGCTGTTGATTCACTGCTGCGGGATGAAGATGAAGTCACAGACGTCATTTCACGCCCTCTGTCCTGCCTGAAAGGAAGCTCTGCGCATCTCCACTTCTCAAGTGGGAAGAGAGGGGTTTAATAAGCTTCCTAGCCGTGTAGTGGCAAAACCCAGATCCAAACTCAGTTTGACTGGTCGTAGCACCTGCTTCTTAATGTCCACCCCCCCCGCCCCCAAACCTCGAGGGTCTGTGATTTAAATGGGAATCCGGGAGAGGCAGGACGGAAGGTGGTCAAGGGGCAAAGGCGACTGTCAAGTCGACCCATCTTCTGCCCAGACCGCAACCATCCGGTGGAACAGAGGACGCGAGAGCCCTCCACTTGGGCTGGATGCAGGCGAGTGTGTGCTAAACGCTCTGGGTGGGACTTCAAAGACCCCCTTCATATTTCATGCGGGCAGAGAGCAGGATGCCAGTGCGTGCGAATGGCGTCGCTCTGAGCCTGGGGAGTCTGATTCTCTTTAATCCTTCATCAAAGCTGCCCACGCACTTCTGAGGAAATGCTCTCCAGCATCTGGCCCAGATGTCAGAAGGGCCACCGCTGGGACGCCCTCCATCCCAGCCCGTTGGCTTCAGCCCGGCGAAGTGTCCCGGCGAGCAGCTCTGCGCCCACGGTGAAATCAGTGATTGCGTCCCCAGTCCCCTCCCTTTCCATCAGAACAGCTTTTATCCCCTTTCCAATCTCTGCCACTTGGACCCCCAAGCGAGATCCTGTTTCCACTTGCCAGTGACTGATGTGATGCCAAAGCTCTGAAACCAGCGTTGTCTGGACCCCAGGCCGTGGGTAAGTGATTGACACAGAGTTTGGCACAGGACCCAAGCTGGACCCATCAGAGCCTTCCCCTGGGATCTTGTTTCTGCGCTTTGGTGCTGAGCCCTTACTCCTGGCTCTATGTCCAGGGACCATTCCTGGTGGTGCCGGGTGGGGGTGGGGTGGGGTGGGGTGGGGGCTCTCTGCTGTACCAGGGATCTAACCTGGGCCAGCCACATGCCAGGGAAGTGCCCTGCTGCTGTACTATCTCTTGGGCACCGCCTGGAACGTTGAACTTGCCACGGGAGGGAGTGGGGTCGGGGTCTGGGGCTAAGGGGGCATCCTTGCTCTCACAGGGAGGAAGCCCACCCGCTGTGAGGAGGCAGCCATTGGAGGAGGTGGGTCAAGAGCCAATCCTGTGGAAATCCACGTGCTTGGTCCGTGGCACGCTCGCTGGCCCCTGTGTCTTGTGGACTCGGACCAGCCAAGTCCCGATGCTGGCTCAGGGCCTCGATGTGTACCTGTGGTTTTCGTTTTCTCTGAAGAGGGTGCAGGAGAATATCTGCCTCACAGATGGGAGCTCTAAAAAGACACAAGCCCATGCTAGGAATAGCACCTGGCCAGCACCAATGTTCATAAATGTCTCTTCACTCTCCTTCTAAAATGACAGTAGCAACAAAAGTGTTAATGCTATACCCAAAACTCCTAAAAATTTAACACAGTAGTATTGTTTTCCACTTTGAGTGATTGCTCCAGTGCCATAACACTCTGATAGTAACTAAAATCACCACGTGACACGTGAAATCACCAGATCAAATCTATCTTATAATTGGAAGTTTGCACCCCTTGCCTAGCCTCTCGTTTCTCCCAGCCTCAATATTTTATCATATCTAGTAATAATAAAACACATATCATCCTATAAATTGTAGGTATACAATGTGTTGATTTGACACACCTTTTATAATATTGCATGTGATTGTCATTGTATCTTTAGTAACACCTTCATCAAGTCACATAATTACCATTCTTTTTGGTTATTATTTAAGATTCTTTTGGGGTGTTAAAAAATACCTATTCTTTTAAAAAATACCTATTCTTTGGCACAATTTAAATTTATGTCCTTCCCTCCTTCCCCCCTTCCCCCCTTCCTTCCTTCCTTCCTTCCTTCCTTCCTCCCTCCCTCCCTCCCTCCCTCCCTCCCTCCCTCCCTCCCTCCCTTCCTTCCTTCCTTCCTTCCCCCCCTTTGGTTTTGGGGCCATACCTGGCAGTGCACAGGGCTTACTCCTGGCTCCACACTCAGGAATCTCTCCTGGCGGTGCTGAGGGGACCCTATGGGATGCCGGGGATCCAATCTGGCTCGGATGTGTGCCAGGCCCACCGTACTATCTCTTTGGCCAGCATTATCTCACTTAACTGAAGGTAAATTTAATTCTTGTCCTTTGGCCATGCCCTGCAAGACTTAGGTGTGGTGCCTTGGTTGCTCCTGCAGTGCCTGGGGACTCTGCGGTGCAGGAGATTGAGCCCGGGCGCTGTGCATGCAAAGCATGTGTCCGAACCCATTGAGTGATCTCTCAGCACTGTGACAGAGAGCACCTATAATCACGACATATGAGATCACAGCTCATATGTACTTGGTCACTGGGAGCTTGCACCCTTTGATCAACTTCCCATTTCCCCCACTCCCAGCCTCTGAGGACACCACTAATATTTTATCACAGCTAATAAAAAAACTATAATCTGTGACATCTAATAATCACCGACAGTGCACAAAGAAGGCAATATCTTATAGTATCTTTTTAAAAAAATTTAAATTTTTATATGGTAGTTCACACTATTAATTACATTTAATATTTGAACACCAATTTAATATTTGAACGCCAATCCCATCACCACTACACCTTCCCACCACCATATTTTGGATGTTTCCATCCCAAACCCCAGTCCCTGCCCCAAAGCAGAGCTGAAATAATTAATTTTGCATTTTTTGCCATGAATAAACCGCTGAAAATGCTCCAAAAACTTTCCTTACGGGAGAGTGTGTGTAGGTTGGTGCGTTTTACCCAGGGGCCATTAACCCTTTTATATGAGATTGCTAATATGTTGTTAAAGATTAAGCCTTGTGTGCATATATATATCTGTAAAAATATATTTCCCTCCAAAATTTATTGCCTTCGACGTTAAATCTCATCAAATGTGGTGCACTACTCTTGGAATACAAGTAGTGTGAGGTATGAGTTGTTTCATGCTCTCTTCTGAGAGGACAATGAGCCTCTGGCCCTTAATAGTATCTTAATGCCAATAGTAGTAGTTATAATAAGGTTTCTTCACAATCCTTCCAATAACTTGCGCTCTATCACTTGCTTGAAAGTGATAGATTTTTTTTTTTTGCTTTTCGGGTCACACCCGGGGATGCACAGGGATGACTCCTGGCTCTGCACTCAGGAATGACTCCTGGCAGTGCTCGGGGGACCCTATGGGATGCTGGGACTCGAACCTGGGTCGACCTTGCAAGGCAAACGCCCTCCCCGCTGTGCTATCGCTTCAGCCCCGTGAAGTGATGGATTTTTGCAACGTGCACAATTTTTTGCCCTGTCTGCATCAAGAAGGTCCTGAGCCGTGAATCAGGAAGGTGGAGGGTGGGCCTAGACATTTGAGCGTTCATTGGGTAGGTCACCTGACAGTCAAAGAGGTTCCACCAATGGCCTACGCGCTTATCCTGCCTCTGGGGCAGAAGCCAAGTGTGGGGTGGGGCTTGGAGCGGGATGGGGCGGGGCTTCCTCTGGGCGGGGCGGGGCTCCTGCTGAGTGGGGCGGGACTTACGCTGGATTGGGTGGGGTTTGACGCTGGCTCGGGTGGGGCAGGGCTTCCTCTGGGTGGGCGGGACTTGTCACTGGCTTGGGCGGGGTTTCCTCTGGGTGGGGCGGGGCTACCTCTGGGTGGACGGGACTTGTTGCTGGCTCGAGCGGGGCTTTCCCCTAGGTGGGGCGGGGCTTCCTCCGGGTGGGGCGGGGCTTCTGGGTGGGGCGGGGTTTCCTCTGTGTGGGGCGGGGTTTCCTCTGTGTGGGGGCGGGGCTTCCTCTGAGTGGGGCGGGGCTTCCTCTGAGTGGGGCGGGGCTTCCTCTGAGTGGGGCGGGGCTTCCTCTGTGTGGGGCGGGGCTTCCTCTGGGCGGGGCGGGGCTCCTGCTGAGTGGGGCGGGACCTACGCTGGATTGGGTGGGGCTTGACGCTGGCTCGGGTGGGGCAGGGCTTCCTCTGGGTGGGCGGGACTTGTCACTGGCTCGGGCGGGGTTTCCTCTGGGTGGGGCGGGGCGTCCTCTGGGCGGGGCTTCTTCTGGGTGGGGCGGGGCTTCCCCTGGGTGGGCGGGACTTGTTGCTGGGGCTTTCCCCTGGGTGGGGCGGGGCTTCTTCTGGGTGGGGCGGGGCTTACGCTGGATTGGGTGGGGCTTGACGCTGGCTCGGGTGAGACAGGGCTTCCTCTCGGTGGGCGGGACTTGTCGCTGGCTCAGGCGGGGTTTCCTCTGGATGGGGCGGGGCTTCCTCCGGGTGGGGCGTGGCTTCCTCCGGGTGGGGCGGGGCTTCCTCTGTGTGGGGCGGGGCTTCCTCCGGGTGGGGCGGGGCTTCCTCCGGGTGGGGGCGGGGCTTCCTCTGGGTGGGGGCGGGGCTTCTGCTCACTGGCGGTGGGTGCGCGAGCGGCTCGGCGGGTCTCCGTGGGCTCTTGCTCCCCCGCCCCAGCCCCTGTTCCAGGGTGGGAGTCCGACGCTGACCCTGGACACTGGAGGGGAGTGGACAGAGGAGGCTGTTAGCCTCGGAGCAGGGGCCCAGGCGCCGTCCGCGCCCTGTGGGTTGTTTGCACCCACCTCCAGCTTCTGGAAGGTTCCAGGGGAGGGAGGGACGGGAGCGCCGTGGCCGGCGGGTGCCAGGACCCAGGTTCACGCCCCGGCCCCCCGGCCCCCGCCCTGAGTGCCCGCACGGGGATGGAAAGGACAACTGGGGAGAGGCCGGGGGCACCCGAGGGTGCGCGGGCTGGAGGTGCCCGTGGCCGTGAGTGGCAGGTGCCGCCTGGGCACGGCTGAGCTCGGGGCAGGGGTGCTGGCCGCCCTGCAGCACGCGGCTGACCCCGCCTCTGCAGCGGGGCAAGAGCCTGCGGTCCCCTGGGCGGAGCTGGACAGAGGACACGAAGGCCAGGGGGGACCTCCTGACCACTTGGCAGAGCCCCAGCGCGGGAGCTCCTGTTTGCTTTTCGGTCGACCAGACCGGAGGCTTCTCTGGGCTGTTCTCTCTGGGGTCAGCCTCCCGGGACCTGCTAAAGGCCAGGACGAGAGCGGCAGCAGCAGTAGCAGGGAGAGAGGACTGGGTTCTACTGCACTTGAAACCCACCACCCAGCCTGGACTCTTCCCAGGATGCCAGCCGATGACGTCACTGTTGGCTTGACTGTGTCCAGGTGCCTGGCCTGGGGTTCGGTAGAAAGAAGCCTGGCTTTTTCCACCTCTAAAATCAGCTGGCATGAGCCGGATGCTAGATGAATCCATGCCATGCAAAAAGAAAAAAAAAGAAAAAGGCAGCAAGAATCCCGGAACTGGCCTCTGGAGGACAGGTCCTGGATGGAGGAAGAGAGGGGGCTGTCCAGCTGCGGTCAGAAACATGGACCCCGAGGCGGCCTGGCCAGGTGGGGGAAGAACAGCAACACATAAGTCAAGGCTCATTGTTTTCCCGGAGGAGATGGGGCTGGCCGTCTGCTGGAAGGGTCAGTGGGCCCAGCTGGACCCCAGGATCCCGGCTGTTCCAGACCGCCCTGTCCTGGGCTGTTGGGGTAAGAGGAGGTCAGACCTTGTGATTTTCCGGCTGGTGTCTCGGCTTGTTTTGTTTTTGCAGTCCCCTGGCCCTCTTTGGACTGTTCTGCATCTTTCTGGTTTTGCTTTGTTGTTGAGCAGGGGGGAGGTGCTTGGTGCACCCAACTGGCCCAGGTTTGATCCCTGTAAGAGTTCCCTGGGCCCAGCTCCCATGCCCCAAACGAAACTGACAAAGGCCCCTTTAGGGTTAAGTCAGTCCCTTCTCATATCTTGGGTTCACTTGAGGCCCCTCTTTGCCTCAGATTCCCTCAGCTCAAAGCCCAGTACCTGGCGCGCAACCCTGGCCGTCTGGCAAGTGCTTGTTGGAGCACATTGGCTGTGAGCCGGAGGCCGCGTGAAGGCCAGCACCCTCTGCGTGGGCAGGACGGACAGTGCATGTCTGCTGGCTCTTTGAGAAATGAATCCGGCCCCGTGTCTGGAAGCTGGATGATGGAAAGGCTGTTTCTCGCAGACATCCCCACACCGCGAGCACTTTCTGGGAGCTGTCCCACGTCCTGATGGAGGGCCGTGCTTGGCTGTGGAGGCCTGCAGGCTCGCTGGTGGCGGTGATCCTGAAGCCCGGGAGGGGTCCAGTGAGGTGTCGGGAAGGGACTCAGACAGAATCAGACCTTTGTTGGGAGCTGCTTGTTGGAGAAGCGCTTGCCCGGGGTTGGGGGGTGGGGGTGGGTGGGAGGGGGAATGTGAGACGTGGGCATTGCAGTTCAGCCTGAAGAGAAAAGTCTGTGGGAGAGACGCTGACAAACGGGTGCATTATTTGCGGTAGGTTTGAATTAAAAGCAAACATTAAGCAGCCGAGAGAGCTCCGCATAAAAATGCCGGCGTCTTGAGCACTTCTTAAAATCAGGACGTGGGCCCACCTTCTGGCAGGCGGCAGATCAGCTGCTCAGAGCGTCCTCCTGCCTCTGTGCTCAGGGATCACTCCTGGGGGCTCAGGGGATAATGTGGGAGGCCGGGGATCAAGTCCAGGTCAGTCGCATGCACAACAAACTCCCTCCCGGCCGTAGGATCTCTCCGGTCCCTTGAACTTATTATTTTTATTTTTTTGCTTTTCGGGTCAAACCTGGCGATGCTCAGGGGTCACACCTGGCTTGTGCACTCAGGAATTACTCCTGGCGGCGCTTGGGGGACCCTATGGGATGCCGGGAATCAAACCCAGGTTGGCCACGTGCAAGGCAAACGCCCTCCCCGCTGTGCTATCGCTCCAGCCCCTTGAGCTTGTTTTTTTATTGCCTAAAGGGGGGTTGAAGGTTCAACAGTTTCCCTTTTTGGAGCAGGGGAAACTGTGCAGGGAGAGGCGAGTGGGTCAGCTGCAGCACTCGGCAGGGCCCTTGGGACCCGGCTGTCTTTCTCCTTGGGGAGCACGGGAAGAGCTTCTGCTGTCCTTTAGACCTGGCCACCGGGGAACTCAGCCACGTTCTCAGATCCAGTTCACTAATGGACTTGAGGACCCGCGTGTCTTTATTTCAACTTCCATCCTGCTGCATTCTTGTCTGATTTTTTTTTCTTTTTGTTTTTTTGGGGGGGCCACACCCGGCAGTGCTCAGGGGTTGCTCCTGGCTCTGCACTCAGGAATCATTCCTGGCGGTGCTTGGGGGACCCTATGGGATGCTGGAGATCAAACTTGGATCGGACACATGCAAGGCGAACACCCTCCCCGATGTCCTATTGTTCTAGGCCCTATTTTTTTGTTGTTGTTGGTGATACTCAGTACCTACTCCCTGCTCTGTGCTTGGGGTTTGTGTGAGCGTGGGGTTTGCACATTCTCTGCCCGTCTGCACGGGTATTTTTCTGGGTTCTCCGGTTCCCTCTCACCTCCCAGATATATGCACATCTGATGACCGGGTGTGTCTCAGTGGCCCCAGTCTGGGTGCGTGAGGGTGTGCTCTCCCTTTGGGATAAACCTGGGGCTGGGGGAGGAGGGGGGGAGGGGAGGCGGGGAGAGGTAGGAGAGCGGGGAGGGTCCTTCCTTGCATGCGGCTGACCCGGGTTCCATCTCCGGCAGCCCAGATGGTCACCCGTGCCCGCCAGGAGTAATTCCTGAGCACAGAGCCAGGAGTCAGCCCTGAGCATCACTGGGAGTGGCCACCCCAACAAAACTAAGACAAAAGAAATCCAAGGTTGGTTTCCTTCTGGCACTCAGAAGTACAGGGCGGGAGGGCCCCAGCCACTTGCGACCTTGAGGTGGTTGGAGAGTGAGTGAATTCAAAGAAGTGTTTAAAAAATGAGTCTGGGGGCTGGAGCAACAGCACAGCGGGGAGGGCGTTTGCCTTGCACGCGGCCGACCCGGGTTCGATTCCCAGCATCCCATAGGGTCCCCTGAGCACCGCCAGGGATAATTCCTGAGCGCAGAGCCAGGAGGAACCCCTGAGTATTGCCAGGTGTGACCCAAAAAGCAAAAAAAAAAAAGAAAAAAAAAAAAGAGTACTGGTGATGGGCTGGAGCGATAGCACAGCGGTAGGGCGTTTGCCTTGCACGCAGCCAACATGGCCGACCCGAGTTCGAGTCCTCCGCCCCTCTCGGAGAGCCCGGCAAGCTACCGAGAGTATCTCGCCCACACGGCAGAGCCTGGCAAGCTCCCCGTGATGTACTCGATACGCCAAACACAGTAACAGTAACAACTGGTGAAGGGAAAGGTGTTTGATTATTGTATGACCGAGACTTAAACCTGAAAGCTTTGTAACTTTTCCCACGGTGATTCAATAAATAAATATGAGAAGAAAAGAAATAAATAAAATTATGAAAAAAAAAGTAAGGTGGAGTTCATGCCCAATTCAATCAGCTAATCAGTGGCTGAATAAATAGCAGTACTCCTACATAAAAAAAAAAAAATAGAACGGTTGTTTTTTTTTTTTTTTTTTTTTTTTCTTTTTGGGTCACACCCGGCAATGCACAGGGGTTACTCCTGGCTCTGCGCTCAGGAATTACCCCTGGCGGTGCTCAGGGGACCATATGGGATGCTGGGAATTGAACTCGGGTTGGCCGCGTGCAAGGCAAACGCCTTCCCCGCTGTGCTATCGCTCCAGCCCCAACTGTTGGGGTTTTAATTTTAAAACATGATATTATTGTTACCAGCATTTTGCCACAGGAACATAACTCATTTTTTTTTTTGGTGGGGTGGGAACTCTACCTGGTGGTGCTCTGGGATTGCTTCCAGTTCAGTGCTCACTTCTGGTGGTTCTCAGAGGACCGCGAGGTGACATGAAAGGACCCGGGGCTCCTGCATGCGGACGTGGGCTCCAGCCATTGGTGGCACCTCCTGGCTCCCTGACACCGTTTACAGAATTCGTGTGTCCGCCACTTCCCTGAGCATTCCCCTTTCGGACAGCGCCAAGTGAGCACTTACTTTAGGGTTCTCGGAGTCTGTGGGAGTGAAGAGGACGAACGGGAGGAAGTTCCAAAGCTTGTGTGGGGCCGCCTGGGTCCCGCCAGCTTCCTGCGGGCTGCTCTGCAGTGGACTCGGCCTGTGGCCCTCTCTGCCCCGCCCGAGGAATGCCGCCCCCAGGGACATACGGTGTCCTAGCTCCCTGCTTCTTTGTCCTGGTGGTTCTTGCCTGGTGCGGCTCCGAGGGGTCACTCTGCTGGCCTGAGGCCGGAGTGGGGGCAGCAGGCTGGGCTGGCTCCCTCCAGCTTGGCATCTGGTTTTTGACCTTTAGTGGGAAGGAGTCACACCCAGCGGTGCTCAGGGCTGACTCCCGGCTCTGCACTCGGGAATCACCTCTGGTGGTGCTCGGGGGACCACGTAGGGTGCCGGGGATTGAACCTGGGTTGGCCGCGTGCCAGGCCAACGCCCTCCCTGCTGTCCTATAGCTCTGGCCCCCATGACATCAGGCTCTCAGTGGGCGAGAGGACACGGTGCTTGGCTCAGCTTTGCCCTGTCTCCTCCTTCTGCCACGAGGGGCCAGCAGTTTCTGCCCTGTTTGGTACTGGACACCTTTGCTCAAGCCTCTTCCCCTGTGCCCCCCACCAGGACGCAGTTTGCTTTTCACAATGCCCAGGGCTTACCCCTGCTCTGCAGTTGCAAGGCAAAAAATGCAGTCTGGAAATTCAAAACAGACAGGTCGGCCCCCTTTTTCCCTCCCCTGTTTGGTTGTTTGAGGGTCAGGAAGGCCGTTGCCTTCCAGTCTGATTCCGGGCCAGCCGCTGCGCTTGAGTACCTGCGTGCGAGATGCCAGAAAGAGCTAGAAAAGCAAAGTCTGCCTGCCGTGTCCTGGCTGGCCCGCACCCCCTCCCCTTCTTCCATCCACCCCGACTGGCCAGCGTCCATTCCCTCAGGACAGGCCTGTTCTCTGCAGCCTTTCTCCCTGCCCAGGAAGATTTGACCTTCGGGTGTTCTTGTTTGAGGCCAGAACTAGCACGCGCCCGCCTTTCTCCTGGCCACCCCTGCTGCCTTCTCTTCTTCGCACCCTCAAACCCGGGGGTCGTGTCCTTGGAGGCCCCCGAGATGCCAAAACAATCCCCCCTTGCCACGCACCCAGGACCCTGAGCCCTTGGCGGCCTTGCGTGCTGCAGGAAGGGACGTGTCTCCCCCAGGCTCCCCCGGTCTGTCCCTTCTCCCAGACGTGCTCCACGAAAGTGCGATCAGTGCCTTGTGTCCAGCTGTGACCCCGAGTGGGCGTCCAGTGAGAATCAGGCAGCCAGGCCCACAGCGGCGTGAGCTGGACCCCGGGGCAGTCGTTCCCACTCGCCAGGTGCAGACTGTGTGTCAGTGCGGGACCAGAGCCCAGTGGGTCGTCTGGTCCCCGTTCGTCAGATGGCGAGACTGAGGTGGTGGGTTTGCTCAGGGCCACCCGACTGGTCAGCGGTGGAGCAGGGAAGGATTCAGGCCGAGGTGGGCCGAGGCGGCCTCCTGCTCCTGGGAAGGGGTCCCTGGCAGCCTGGATTGATTTCTGATGGGGCCGGGTTGGGAGTTCGCTGGAGAGCAAGGCGGAAGGGTGGGGCTGGCTGGGCAGGTGTCAGCGGGGAGGCAGGCTGGGGCGAGGACCCTCGCTGGCCGGGTGGGTGTCAGCGGGGAGGCAGGCTGGGGCGAGGACCCTCGCTGGCCGGGTGGGTGTCAGCGGGGAGGCAGGTTGGGGTGGGGACCCTTGCTGGCTGGGGGGCTGTCAGTGGGGCAGGGGCCTTCGCTGTACAGAGGCTGGGCCCCCTCTGGCCTCCCCATAGCCCTTTAGGTGGTCTTGGGCTGTCACACACGAGCCCACCCCAACCACCCCCGCAAGGTCTCAGGGCTTCCAGTTCTGGGGGCTGTGTGTGGGCGAGGGCGCCCTTCCTGCCTCATGCACGACCACCTTCGCGCTGAGTTCTCCTGGGTGGGGTTGAGGATTGAGTGGCTAAGGACCCACGGACGGACTTAGTGGCGTCGGTGGCCAAGGACACTGCCCCAGGACACTCATCCCAGCAGAGGCAGCGACAGATGTTGCTGCCAGTGGCCTTAGGCCTCTGGTGAATGAATTTGGGGGAGGGGGGACACAATTCAGTCCTGGGAAAGGCCCCCCGCCCTCCCCAGCCCAGGAGTGCTTTCAGAGGTGGGAGACCCAGCTGCACATCCACCTCCTACCCTTGGACTCACTTTCTGAGTCTAGTTCCTTTCTCGGAAGTAGGAGCACACAAACTGGCTTGAAACTGTCATCTTGGTTGCTTGGGGACCCCTCCAACAGTGCTCAGGGCTGTGGGAGTCACTCCTGGGGACATGCAGCCAGTGAGGCTGGATGGTCCAGTGGTCGGGCCCGGGCAAGTGGAGGTGCTTTGGGCCTACGGTGCTGGGAGCTGTCGGGGCCACCGCCATGGGCGGTGGGGGGCAGCAGGACCATCCCTGGGGCTCGGGGCTCCCCGTGGCCAAGCTTAGTTCCCGTCTCCTGCCCCCGTGAGCCCCTGAAGTTTCCCGCTCGCCTCAGGTAGGCTGACAGCGGTTTCTCTTGTTCCTTTGCTGCCCCTCCTTGAGTTGTTTGGAAGTTCTTTTTTTTTTTTTTTAATTTTTATTAGTGAGACACCATGAGGTACAGTTGTAGACTCACAAATTTTTGTGCTTGGGTTTCAGTTATGCAATGATCGAATGCCCGTCCCTCCACCAGTGTGGAAGTTCTTCTTAAAAAAGTCTTTGAAACGTCCTTTTCTGTGTCTGGCAAAGGGAAAACTAGAAATTGATAGACAGCGTTGTCCAGCCGCGACCCCCTCCCCCACTCCCCTGCGCCCAGCTCCCGACTCCCCTCCTCAGCTCCGGGGGGCGCGTGGGGCCATCTGCAGGGGGTGAGCGGGTCCCAGCAGCCCCTGCCAAAGCAGCCCCCTCCCCTCCTGCCTCCTGCTCTCGCTGCCAAGGTCAGGGGGTGACCCGCGACCCGGGCGGCGGGGGAGGGGGGGTGTTTCTCCCTTGTCGAAGCCCCTCTGCCTCTCTCAGCCCCTGGTTGGGCCTTGGCGGGTCTCTTCTTCCCCCCTGGAACTTTCTTCCCGTGGGGAGGCTTCTTCGAGACCTCTGCCCAGGTGCCACCTCCTTAGGGTTCACCTCCCCTGTCCCCCTCCAGTTGAAGCAGATCCCCTTGGCTCTGTGGTTTGGCCACAGCTGGATGCTACCGTCATTTTTGTTTCTTTCTTTCTTTTTGTGTCACCCGGCGATGCTCAGGGGTTCCTCTTGGCTCGGCACTCAGGAATTACTCCCGGCGGTGCCCAAGGGACCCCGTGGGATGCTGGGAATCGAACCCCCGTCGGCCGCGTGCAAGGCAAACGCCCTCCCCACTGTGCTATCGCTCCAGCCCCTGTCACCGTCATTAAGGAGACCAGGGGAAGCGGGGTGCCCCGTTGGGTTTGAATCTGAGATGAGCGCTGGGGCACTGCTCAACTGTTGCTCCGAATTTCAGGTGGAACTGGGTGTGTCCCGATTCCGATTTGCTCAGTCCGGCAGCCACCGTGTCCCAGAGTCCGCTGGTGTGGGGGCCTCAGGGAAGGGCCAGCTCTCTGCGCCCCCCCCCCCCCAGCTCCTCACATCTTGGTACTGCGTGCAGAGTCCCTCACGACTCTTTGGAAGCAGCCGAGAAAATATTTCCAACCAGAGGGCCATACCTGGCTCCTTGGAAGCGCATAAAGCATTCTCCGCCACAGCCCCGGGTCGGACGCCCGCGGTGCTTGGCAGGGAGACGCCGTGAGTTATCACAGACCGTTCCCTCCAGCGCCGGGTCATGCAAATATTTATTGCGCGCGTTAAATAATAAATGGAACAGTCTGCCCAGTGGTAAGCCTGTCATGTTTGCTTTCAGCCGGGAGCTGTGATGGGCCCGGAGCTGCTGCCCGTCCGGCTGCCTCCGCCCACCCGTCAGCGGGCCCGGCCAGCAGCCCAGCTCCCCAGGGCAGGGGCGCACCTGGATGCTGCCGGGCGTGGAGACAGACGCGCAGGAGCATTCTGGCAGGGCCCCGGGAGGGGGCTGAGGCCGGCCTGGCACTTTGCCCATCTCCGCATCTCGCGATGTTCCCTCAGTGCTCCTGCCAGCTTCCCGCCGGCTACCCAGAGGCCAGAGTGGGCCAGATTCCGGAGATGGAGTGGACATGCCCCTCCCTGCCCACCCCCTTCTAGGCTGGGTGGTGGGCGCGGAGCAGGGAAGCGGGACCGTGGATTAAACTCTCTTCGTTTAACGCCTGTTGCCAGGCGTGGGGCCCGGGAAGCTGACCTTTCTTTTCTTTTCCTTTTTTTTTCTTAAAATTTCATTTTGTTTTTTTATTGGATCGCTGCAAGAGACAGAGTTGTTCATGAGTGGGTTTCGGCCAGACTGTGTTCGCACCACCGTCCCTTCACCGGTGTGTGTAGACGACCCTCTCTCGTCGCGAGACCCTCTAGACCCACCTGGTGCCCATCTAGCGGGCGTTGGCGGAGATGTCAGCGCCTCCGCCCCTGCCTCCCCACAGACCCTCAAGCCCTGCTCCGGAGTGTTTGGGGGAGATGCGGGGGCAAGGGTGTGCTCCTGCCCCTCACACGGCCTCTTGGTTGGTCCTGCCGGTTCAGGTGTGTGTGTGTGTGTGTGGGTTCAGGTGTGGGGATCACAGCAGGGAACTGATAGCAGGACCCTGGGAAGGGGCGCTCCAGAGCCAACGAAGTTAGCCGGGATGGAGGGCGACTTTTCCGTCTGCCTGGCTCACAGAGTGGCCCGGCGTGCGTTGTCTTGGGAAAGGGACGGGGGTCCTCAGAGGTGCCCCGATGGCTCACCGGTGCAGTGGCCTCCCCGCATGGCAGCCCAATGCCATTTCAGGCCCAATTCCACTTTCCTCTGGTTCTAGGGAAGATGTGCGTTTGTCATCCACTAGGCAGACTTTATGGACCCACAAGAAATATATTTGTGGCCCTTATGGCTCAAATTGCAATTCATCCCCAAATGCCCGAAGAAAACAGCCAAGTCGAAGGGCTGGCCTCAGGGGTGGGCCTTGCACGGGTGAGGTCCTGGCTTCCATGGTCCCTCTGGCACTGCACGGGGTAACTCCTGAGCACTGAGTCACGAGTAGCCCCCTGGCACCACTGGGTTCCTCCTGGCTCTGCACTCAGGAATGACTCCTGGCGGTGCTTGGGGGACCCTATGGGATGCTGGGAATCGAACCCATGTCGGCCACCTGCAAGGCGAACGCCCAACCTGCTGTACTATCGCTCCAGCCCCCAAAGGAGCAAAGTTGAAATCAATCAATATTTAAACTATTTTCCTACCAACTGAGCTACTTTGTCAACATGGTTAATTGGTAAATTTAGTGTTAGGCAGACTTCATTATGTCTGCAAACGCTGGTAGATTAGAATTTCCCACTTTCAAGAGCTTGCGAGTATGCAGATTGCCAAGAAATCACATCCAATCAAAAAAAAAAAGATACTTTTGCCAGAGGATTTCAGAAGCAAAATCTACAAATATTTTTCAAAAATATTTTTATAGTAAAAACCCAATTTTCATTGAATGCAGGATGTTTAGAAAATGCTCGAAATACTGTCTGGTGAGGTCTCTAAGAAGTCTGTGTAGGGTGAACCTCCAACAGTATTTGGTGGGTGGGGGGGGTCTACTCACAGTGATGCTCAGCCTGGTGGGGGGCTCATAGTCCAGTGCTCGGACCCAGGGGTGTGGTGGGGGAAGTGTGTGGTATCAGGGCTGAAACTCAGGACCTGACGCACGCTTGGCCTTGGCTCCAACACTTCTCCTGGGCCATGTGCAGAATCACTATTATTATTGTTGTTAATGTTATTTTGGCTTTTGGGTCGCATTTGGCTGTGCTGAGACCCTCCTCCTGGCCCTGCGCTCAGGAATCACTCCCGGTGAGCTCAGGGGAGCATATGGGATGCCGGGGATCGAACCCAGGTCGGCCACGTGCAAGGCAAGCGCCCTCCCCGCTGGACTGCCTGGGCCCGCAGAATTCTTACAGTGGTTTTGCCATCTTACCTCCATCCTCACCTTTCCAGTTTGTTTTATTTCACTTACCTTTTGGGGTTGGGGGGCTATACCTGACAGTGGTCAGGGGTGACTCCTGGCTCTGTGTCCCAGGGTCACTCCTGACCGTGCTGGGGACCGACTCAGGCAAGCGTCTCTGTCCCCACGCTCTCGCCCTGCTGCCTCCTCACCCCTCCTTCTTAACGGAGGCGGCTCTTCTGAGAAGAGTTTGCACTTTAAGGTTGATCCGACGGTTACTCAGGACACACTTCCTCCCTCTTCCTTTCCCTCGGGCTGGAGCGAAAACACAGCAGGTAGGGCATTTGCCTTGCACTGAGGCCAACCTAGGATCGATTCCTCCGCCCCTCTCGGAGAGCCCGGCAAGCTACGGAGAGGATCCCACCCGCACGGCAGAGCCTGGCAAGCTCCCCGTGGCGTATTCGATATGCCAGACACAGTAACAACAAGTCTCACAATGGAGACATTACTGGTGCCCGCTCGAGCAAATCAGTAACGGGAGGACAGTGCTAGAGTGCCACATAGACACTCACACACACACAGGAGGGTGAGCGAGACTAGTGCATGCGTGTGTGCTTGCCGCAGGGAGGGCGCTTGCCTGGGACACAGCAGATCCGGGTTCAATTCCCAGCATCCCGTGAAGTCCCCGGAGCTTGGCCAGGAGTGAGCCCAGAGCACCACTGGGTGTGACCCCCAAACCAAAACAAACACGCACGCGGACTAATGTCAGAAAGGCGTGATTCGCCAGTGAATAAGAGGGGGCGGGGAGTTATGTGGACCAGCGTGGACATTTTCTTCTCTAAGTTTTAGATTTTCTTCCAAAATAGGGAAACCATGCCTTCGCTTCAGGAGAGGAAGGGGCATCTGGGTGTTAAGATCGACAACAGGCAGACAGAGAAATCTGTCACAGATGGGACTTCGATACTCGTTACTGTTTTTGGCATCTCAGATAGACCTCGGGGAGCTTGCCAGGCTCTGCCGTGAGGGCGGGATACTCTCAGGCTCTCCGAGAGGGATGGAGGAATCGAACCCGGGTTGGCCACGTGCAAGGCAAACACCCTGCCTGCTGTGCTATCCCTCCAGCCTGTGTATGTGTGTGTGTGTGTGTGTGTGTGTGTGTGTGTGTGTTATTTAAATTTTTTTTTTATTTTTTAATGTGTCTAGAATTTTGGTTTCACTAAACTCAGTGAGTTTATTATCTCATTCTTACTCTGGACAAAATGCCAGGCTACCGAATGTCACCTGCCCACACGGCAGAGTCTGGCAAACTCCCCGTGGCATACCCAATGTGCCAAATACCAGTAACAATGATGGGTCTCACTCTCCTAACCCCGAAAGAGCCTTGAATATGGCACTTTTTAAAATCTCAGGGCTAGGATGAAGGAGACGTTTCTGGGGCCTGCTCCAGGCAATCGACGAACAACAGGATGGTCGTGATCGTGATCAACTCAGTGAGGTGAGCAGATGGACAGGCTGCTGGCTGTCGGCTGTCCCATGTCTGATGCATCGAAGTGTAGGTCACAGAACAGAAAGAGCCTAGAGTTTATGACAGGGGCCTCGCCCAATGGAATGAACTAGGGGTGCGGGGGGCCCAGTGCCTGGCCAGGCCCTGAGGTGTTTGGGGGCCGCTCGGGCCGCCCCTGGTGGTCCTTGACCCCCACGTGGTTTTATGACTTTAGCGTGGCAAGGGTCTGGCGAAGCGTTTCCAGTGAACTGATTGGAATGCGAGGGTCACTGTGACAGGTGCCAGGGACATCCAGAGGGTGTTTCCAGTCCTTTCTGGATGGCATAGGGTTCCGAATCAAGGCATGATCTCCACCAAGACCGTAAAAGCTGGGAAAATGCAAGAAATCGATTTTCATTAATTGGATTTGCGTCTTTGGTGAGAACGGGCCTCGGACCGCCTCTGTCCCCAGCCAGTGGTTTTTGTTCTCCCTCTTTGTCTTGCGAGTTGTTCAGGTGTGTGACAAACGCTTTTCGGACCTGCCCGCCTGTCACTCCAGGGTCTCTTCTGCGCGGCGATTTCCAGGGAGAAAATGTGTCTGTTGGCACGGAGAACTCAGATGAGTTCTAGTAAGACGCAAGTCCGAGAGGCGGTGAGACACTGTCCTTAAAAGCAGGCTCTCTGGTCAGATGGATGAGTTTCGAGTCTTAGTTCCAAGATGCATTTCATCCCACGCCTCCGTGCTCTCGTCTGTAAAATGGGATGATGCGATGGGACCGCAGAAGGGAATGTATTTGTCCACACATACGTAGGGGTGTGTATTTTTGTGTCTTTTTAGGGCTAGCCTTGGAGCGAAAGTTTGATAAACACAGTCCATAAAAACCACTGTCACTCATTCCTCCGCCAGATCCTGCTTGGTGAGGTCTGTTTGGTTGGACAGTAACGTTCCCAGTGAATGCCCAGTGGCAGAGGAGGGAAACCAAGTTTCCGGAGTTAAGGAACCCCCAGGGAAAGGGCCCGTTCTCTTGGAAACAACAGGCACAGACACAAACGGGCTGGGCCCAGCAGGTGCCCCTGTGGCCTGGGGAAAAGCTGTGCCCAAGGTTCCAGAGGGCACAGAGGGTTGGGGAGATGCCATGCAGAGGAGGCCTGGGAACTGCAGTAGGGAGACCCGCGTGGCCAGGCCTTGAACAGTCGGTGCTGCGCAGCCCCAGGGAAGGGTGTGTGTGTGTGTGTGTGTGTGTGTGTGTGTGTGAGAGAGAGAGAGAGAGAGAGAGAGAGAGAGAGAGAGAGAGAGAGAGAGACAGTGGCTGTCAGAGTGAATGGATGTCCCATGTGTTTCTCTGCATGGAGGTTGGTTTTTCACTTTTGTTTTTTGTTTTGGGGTCCCACCCAGTGATGCTCAGGTGTTCCTCCCGGCTCTGCACTCAGGAATCACTCCTGGCAGTACTCGGGGGACCCTGTGGGATGCCGGGGATTGAACCCATGTCAGCCATATGTAAGGCGAGCGCCCTCCCCGCCGTGCCATCGCTCTGGCCCCTCTGCCTCAGTGTGGACAAACTGTCCACAGAGTCCACCGGTGCCGTGACCCACAGTTTAAGAAGCTCAGGCCCAGACCGGGGTGGGGGGTGACTGGACTTTGTGGTCCAGATGAGCGTAGTGAGAAGGCCAGAAGTGAAGGGAAGAATGAGAGATGGGCTAGTGAGGTGGGTCTGAGCTCACTTCCTGCCCTCACAAGTTCCCAGGCTGTGTCGTTATCCTTGGCTTCCCAGATGTGCACTGGGCAGGGGGTCCCTCCTTCCCCCCTCCCGTGACCCCTGCATGGCTCCGATCTCAGGCCTGCCCTGGGGTCTCGTTCACTTAATCCGGCCACACCAGGTTCTGTTCTCCTTTGTGAACACGCCAGGCTGTTCTCCACCCCAGGCTTCCGCCTTTGCCTTCTCCCCCGCCTGGAACGCGGTTCCTCAGATCCTCACACGACACGGGAGCATCCCTACGCACGCCCCCTCTCCCCAGCTCAGCTCCCTCACGCCCTTCCTGCAGCATCTAGTGAGATCGCTGTGGGTCTGTGGCTTGTGTGATTAGAGGCCGGTCTCATCCCAGGAGCGGAACAGTGACTGTGAGTGTCACCCACAGTCATAGTCCCATGTCCGGGGCACGATAAGTACCGTGTTGGTATTTGCTAAACAGAAATCTTGCTTTGCCCTCTTCCAGATGGACGATCGGGGCACACAGAGGAAATAACTTTTTTTTCCCTTTTTTTGGATCACACCCGGTGATCACTCCTGGCTCTGCACTCAGGAATCACTCCTGGCGGTGCTCGGGGGACCCTATGGGATGCTGGGGATCAAACCCAGGTTGGTCGCAGTGCCAGGCAAACGCCCTCCCCGCTGCGCTATGGCTCCGGGCCCAGAAATAGCTTTTCATCCTCTCCCAAGGAGCCTCCAGAACACCCGTGATGCCAAACCCTCCCCTGAACCCAAACCCAAACAAATGTCTGGGCAACTCCCTGCCCAGCTCCACAGCAGCATGGAGGGGCCAGGGGGACCCCCAGGGGGAGTGTCTCTGTCAGGGACTGATGAGGGTGGGTGGTGGGTCACCCCAGCTCTGTCCTTTAGGGGTGGGGTCACTCTGGGGCAGGCTCAGGGGCCCCAATCTCTCCATCGACTCCCGTTGGGCAACAGTATCTTGGCATTTTGGAGTCAACCGTGAAGGGGTTATTTACACGCAGAAATGGGCAGACGCCGCCAATCAGGGCTTTATTATCTATTGACTTAGGGGAAGGGGCCTCGCAGATTGTGCTCAGAGCCCAGGCATGGCCCCTCTTGGTTATTCCCAGCCGGCGAGGCTGGGGGTTCCGTGTGGGGTCTCCAGAATCCAGGCTGTTGGTCCCCTGAGGTGCTAGAGATGCTCTGGGCTTCCCCTCCAGTGCTCGGGGGCGCTGCGGGGCTGAGCCTGGCGGTGCTCTGGGGACCTGCAGTCAGCACGCACACACACACACACACACACACACACACACACACACACACTCACCTTAGCTCCTGTGCTGTCTTGCTGGCTGTTGATTCGTTTCTGCAAAACCAACGGTCACTCACTGCCCGATGCATGCTGGCCATCTTCCGCACCATCTCCCGGCCCCGCCCTTCCCAGAGGAGGCTGGTGTGTGACTAATGGGCCTATGAACACACCTTCCGCTCCGCCCCTGGCCTCCCTCCCTCCCCAGGAAGCGGCCCCGCCAGTGACCTGCCTGCCCTGGCATCTTGCCTCCGAGTCGGCTCCTGGAGGACAAGAGAGAAGGCCAACGGTCAGTAAGAGACGGTGCCGGGAGTGGACAGCGACCATCGGGCAGCAGATCCATGCGACTTTCACGCGTCCCCACACCTTCCCCGGTGGGCTGTCCGGGTGCAGGTGTCTTGGAGGGGTGAAGCAAACGCATGATCTTGGTGAAATTAGCTGGCAATTAAGAAGTTATCCCTCTTCTGTGACGGGCCGGGCTAATTAGATAAAATGTGCGGAAATCTAATTTACTTAGTAAACGATTCTGTATTAAAAAAATTTTTTTGAAAAGCAGAGCTATGGTTTCCAGATGACTTGCTGGCACCAAGACGGATTCTCCCGCTCTCCGGCGTAATGATCCACATCCTGCTTCCACGCCGCGCTTGGTATAATTTACTGTGCAGCTTGCCTGACTCTGCCGAAGGACTGGCTTGAATATTCAGGGGGCACAGCAGGGGGCACAGCAGACCCCTGGGGAGGGGTCCAGGAGTGAGGGGTGAGCCGGAGTTCCCGGGAGTGACTCACGGACCCTCCATGGGAAACAGGCCGGAGTGCAGAGTAGAAAGAGTGTCCCCCACCCCCTTCTAAAAAATATTTAAAAAAATTTAATTACAGAACCATGGTCTGCAAAGTTATTGATAGTTGAGTTTTAGCCATTTAGTATTTCTTTTTAATTTTTTTTTTATTTTGTAAAGTAGTTCCTGGGCCCGCTTGAGCAAATCGATGAACAACGGGAGGACAGTGACAGTGAAAGTAGTTCACAATATTTGACGACAGTTAATATTCAAACACCAATCTTACCACCATGACACCTTCCCACCACCATATTTCAGACGTTTCCATCCCGAGCCCTAACCCCTGCCCCAAAGCAGAACCGAAATAATATATTTTGTGTTGTTTGTTATGAAAAACCATTGAAAATGCTCCAAAAAAGTTTCCTTAGAGAAAAGAGTGTGAAGATTGATGTATTTCGCCCAGGGGCCATTAAGCCCTTATATAAAAGATCACTAACATGTTGTTAAAAGTTGAGCCCTGTGTGCTTATGTGTGTGTGTATATATATATATATATATATCTGTAAAAAATGATATTTCCCTCTAAGACTGGTTGCCCCCCACCTTGAACCCCATCGGATGTGTGTGGTGCTCTTGGAGTATGGGTGGTGTGTGTGTGAAGTGTCATGCAGTCCAGGAATAGGTTCACTCGTGGGTGAGGCTCGGCATTCCGTGTTCCAACCCAGTCCCACCACCACTGCCAACTCCCTCCACCGCTCTCACATTCCGTCTCCCCACCTGCCTGCCCCCTTGAGAGGTACACAGCAGAGTCCAGTGGCTCCGGCGTGGTGTTGCCGGGTCTGTGCTTGGGTATACGACCGTCCCGCTCTCCACATCAGCAGTAGACCTGCAGCCCGGCCCCTGCCTCCCCGCGACTGCCCCTTCTCGTCTTCTTCCTCCTCCAGCCCTGGACTTCTTTTCGTCTCTGTCCTTCCCCTCCCTAAGCTCTGGGGTCAAGGGTGATCTAGGAAACCTTTTTTTTTTTTTTTTTTGGTTATACCCAATGATGACCCAGGGATTCCTCCTGGCCTCCTGGCTCTGCACTCAGGAATTATTCCTGGCGGTGCTTGGGGGACCATGTGGGATGCTGGGAATCGAACCTGGGTCGGCCATGTGCAAGGCAAAAGCCCTACCCACTATGCTGTCGCTCCATCCCTGGGCATCCTTCCTTTTTTTTTTTTTTTTTTTTGCTTTTTGGGTCACACCCGGCGATGCTCAGGGGTTACTCCTGGCTCATGCACTCAGGAATCGCTCCTGGCGGTGCTCGGGGGACCATATGGGGTGCTGGGAATCAAACCTGTGTCGGTCATGTTGGCTGCATGCAAGGCAAATGCCCTACCCGTTGTGCTATCGCTCCAGCCCCGGCATCCTTCCTGTATTCCATTCTGTTTCCTCCCTAAAAGAGGACGATCCCCAAAGAGCCTCCCCTTGGGGATGAGGTGTTCGTCTGGACGTTTTCCTTCACAGTCAAGAGAAACCCAACTCTAGGCCGGTGCTTCAGGAAATGGGAAAAGTTGGACAGACTTCAGCTCCGAGGCTGGACCCAGTCACGGCGGGATCAGCGGCTGCTCGCCAAGGTCTCTCGCTTTCCCTGTGTGGTCAGTCCCGGGGGCCACGCGGCTCCTTTCTGCTCATGGCTGTGGCCTCTGTCCCACGGGGCAGTTCCTGGCGCAGAGTAGGGGGTCTCATGGGGTCCGCCTAGCACTTTGGCTTTTGAGCCTCACTGGGCAGGGTTCGGGACCTAGGGCTCCTCCTGGTCCCTGCAACCACTTGGGGTGTGGGGCATTGAGCCCGGTTGGCAGCCCGTAAGATAAGAACCCCAACTGCTGACCTGTTTCTCCAGCCCCCATTTTATTTATTTAGTTGAACCACCGTGAGATACAGGCACAAAGCTTCCATGTTTGAGTTTCAGCCAGACAGTGATCAGACACTAATTCCTCCACCAGTGCACATTCCCCACCACCAATGTCCCCAGTATACCCCCCCTTTCCCATCCTCCCCCTGCCTCTGTGGCAGACAATTTCCCCCATACTCTCTCTCTACTTTGGGGGCATTATGGTTTGCAATACAGATACTGAGAGGCCATCACGTTTGGTCCTTTATCCACTTTCAGCACACATCTCCCATCCCGAAGGATCCCTCCAACCATCATCGACTTAGTGATCCCTTCTCCATCCCAGCTGCCTTCTCCCCCAGCTCATGAGGCCGGCTGCCAACTATGTAGCCCCTCATTTTTCAAGTGGGATTTAGGCTCTCTCCAGTGATGCTAGGGGCTGACTCCTAGCTCTGTGCTCCGGGGACCAGAGGTGTTGCTGGGGATGGATCCAGGCTTGGCCACATGCAGGGCAGCCTTAACGCCTGCCTTATCTTCAGCCCTTGCCAGACACTTTGGAAGGAGAGGCACCCAGAAGCCACACCTTTGAATTCATTTAATGGAAAAGGTGACTATTATAATATTCGAGATGGGGGGGAGTAGGCAGGCTGAGAAGCCTCGAAGCAGAGTAGCTGGGAGGCGTCTGGCTCCAGGGCTGTGTCCGGACCCTGATGTCCTGTTAGCTCAGGAATCGGCCGAGGGGCGAGCGGGTCTGTGCTGACGGGCCAGGAGCTGGTCGCCCAGAGCACTGCCCCGCCCCCGGCGGCTTCTGCCTTCCTTCTGCTCGCTTCGGGTTCTGAAGTCTCCCATCTTCATTTTGTTTGGTTTTGGTGCTCGGTGCTTCTTCCTGGCTCTGCACTCAGGGATTATTCCTGCTGGAAGCGACCCTCAGTGCACACTGTGCAAATTCCAAGGGCAGAGCTCTGATGGGCTCAGCTCCGTCCTGGGTCCGCCCAAGTGGCCGGCTAGGGCTCCAGGGATGTGTGTGTGTGTGTGTGTGTGTGTGTGTGTGTGTGTGTGTGTGTGTGTGTGTGTCTGGATCATGGGAGCTTAAGTAGCCGGTGGCCATTTGTGGGTGTCTGCGTGACGTTATATTTTATCCCTAACAAGCAGTACAAAACACATTGTCTAGCGTTGTCTTATCAGCAGGTTTGAGTGGTGGTGAGACTGGTGTCGAAATAGCAAATGTAATCAGAAGAGAGAGAGAGAGAGAGAGAGAGAGAGAGAGAGGGAGAGAGAGAGTATTGTGCAATTTGTCTGCCACACAGGTGGGGGAAAGGCGTAGAATGGGGGGGATACTGAGGATTTTTCTGGGTGTTTGATGTTTGTATGATAAAAGCTCAAACAGGAAAGCTTTGTAACTCTGTCTCACGGTGGATCAATAAAAAGGGGGGAGAAAGAGCAACTTGGGGGGCTGGAGTGTTAGTACAGCAGGTGTTTGCCTTGTGCGTGTCCAACCCGGGTTCGATTCCCAGCCAGGACTAACCCTTGTGCACTGCTGGGTGTGACCCAAACAGCAAAAAATAAAAAGCAACTTGGCAGAGCCTGGCTGAATGACAGATAAAAGTATAAGAGTAATTAATGATCCCAGAATGGATTAGTGCCAGACAGAGATGTCTCTGGAGCCCAATCATTTACAATCTAGAAATTCACATTTACAATTGCAGTCGCGCGAGCTCTCGTGATATTCAAAATGAGCGACGGGAAAGTGAGTGATCTAAGCGTCTGCCCCTGGCAGGTAGGCTTGAAGGGTGGTGGGAAATTTCGAGCAACACATGATGCCCAAAATTAGAGAACGAGTACCGGGGAAATTGTCTGCCATAGAGGCGGGGTGAGGACTGGGGTGTGGGTGGTGGAAAACGTGCATGGTGGAGGGAGGGGTGGGTGTGCCAACGTTGTATGGCTGGATCTCAAACGCGAAAGCCTTGTAACTCTACCTCACGGTGATGCAATAAAATAAAATAAAATAAAATAAAATAACGTGGAGTTCATTTCATGCCCAATTCTATCAGCTTAATCAATGGCTAACAAATAACACAGTACTCCTACATTATTCAAAAAAAATTAATGATTGATCCGTAGGGGCCAGGTGTGCCCTGCCCTGCCCTGCCCTGCCCTACCCTGCCAGGGGTAGCAGCGAACCGGCCTCCTCCTCCTCATCCTCGTGCTCTTTTTCGCGAAGTGAGAGTCCCATTAGGGAGTCAGCTCAGCTGGGGGGCCTGGAGGTGAGGGGCTAGCGTCTCCGCCCATTAGAGTGTGGTTCGGGGGGCCTTCTCGGAGGGACACATCGTGGTTGGGACCCTGGTCAGCAGGCCAGCCTCTCTCCTTCTGCCCGGCCATCCCCGTTTCCCGGTGCCATTAGCTCTCAGACATGCTGGCCCAGAGAGTGGGAACGAACACTGTAACGAGGCGGGAGCGATGGGAGACGCCTCTAGACCTGGCTCCCAGCCAGGAGTCTCCCCCGGAACGGAGACTTGAAACGCAGCAGAAGGTCACAGGCAGCTCAGCTTCACGCGCAGCATCACGTGGGGATGAAGCCAAGTGTCCTCGTGGAATTCTCGTGTTTCCAGAAAACGTGTTTGAAGATCTCAGTGTAAGCTTGGAAAAATTTCAACAAAAAATATAAAGTGCATGCTGCAGGCTGAAAACGGGAATAGATGCTTTTGTTAAATCGGTAGAAGAACAATCAGGAAGTTCAACAAATGAGCAGATTAGCAAGAAACTTGTTACAAAATCTGGCTAGTCTTTCTCAGGGAAGTAAGTCAAAGGGCCTTTTCTTTCATCTTCTGAATCTAATTTTTTTCAGTGTTTTGTAATGAACACATATTACTTTTGTAATAGGAAAATGAAAAAAAAAACAAGAAAAATTATTTTTTGAAAGCAGTGCCTGGCATTCACAATTGGACCAAAAAAAAAAAAAAAAAGGAAAGAAAGCATGAAATAAGCAGGGAAAAAAAAGTTTCAGTTAAATTAGATGTCCAATTAAGCGATTCGCTTGGCTGCAAAATATCTTTTTGACAGACAATTAGTTCTGGGCAAGTCAAATGTTTCAGCAGTGCGTTCTTATGGGGCAATTAAAGTAATTCATATTTGATGTGTAGAAGTTGTGTGGTAATTGGGAAACTTCCCTGAGTGGCGGCTGACGCTGGGATGGTGGCATTTTATTTTCTTCTCTGGAATTTGGCTTGATTGAAGCAGTTGAGTCATTTCCTTGATGAGCCGTCGAGCTGGGCAGCTGGGGGTGGGGTGGGGGGCTACCATTTATGGCAGCATTTCTCAGTTGGGGACCCCCTGGCCCCCAGGATATTCCAAGGTCGGGGAGCAGGTAAAGTCTGTGTAAATGGTGGTGGGGGGCATGGCATGAGGCCAAGGGAATAGCCGATAGGACGGGAGGGTGGCAGAGGAAGGAATCAAGATTGGAAGAGGCATTGGGGAAAAGTTGGAAAAGAGGTTGAAGAAACACGGGTCTTCGTGACAGGATTTCTCATCGATTTTAGGAGGTGGTGTTGTGAGCAGAGCACAGGGACCCAGTGGCCACATTCAAAGCGTTTATTTTAGCCTCCTGCGAATTCATATTCTTATGTGCACGGCACCTATGTTGAGTATCTATGTGGGCCAATCATTGCACACAACACTGTAGTACCTGCTCAGTTTGAGTTTGCTCTGTGTTGTGTTGGGCCACACCTGGCGGTGCTCAGGGGCTCCTCCTATGAAGACTTGGGGGACCAGGTGGTGCCAGAGATGGAACTAGCGCTCCATCATGCCAGGCGCAGGCTCCCACCCTTTGAGCTACCCCCTGCCTGTTGATTTGTCTAGTGTCAGGTACCAAGGCCAGGGCTTCACACATGCAAGACAGGTTCGGTAGCGTGGAGCCAGGTCCCTGGACCTATTCATTTCCAAAAGTCATACTCGACAGTAGATAGGATCACATTCTCTCCACAGAGCGGTTGGGTGACTTGTTCAAGGCCATGCAGCCAGCAAACAGTCTTGTCTTGCTGATATCTGCATTTAGCTGCTCTAAGCTTAGAGTGATGTTACATGCTTCTGGACACACACGCTGGATTTCCTTGCAAATAATATCCTAGATGCTTTGCTTTACTTTCCTCAATAAGGTGATCTGAATTCTTCTTCCTGCTCCCAGGCAAGCAAGGCAAGCAGTGTTGGATTTCCTCTGTTTGAGAGAGAAAAACGTTGGATGCTTTCATTGCTGTATTGTTCTGTGCGACTTCCAAGTCCCCAAATCTAGATTTCAGGAGTGGCCGGATCTAGATGCTTCAGGAGTGGCTGGATCTAGATGCTGTAGGATAACATTGGGTTTGTCCTTTCAGCCTTGCCGCAGAGAACTTAGTTTACGTTAAAGCAGTGTCCTTTTTGTATGGACACAGGAAGACAGTTAATATTGTGCTTTGAAATCCTGCACCCTTTTGTTATCCTACACTCCATGTCATGTGCTTTGGAATCTCTCTGATCCAAAGCGCTTGGTTTTGTCTTTATCCACATTGGCTTCATTCTCAGGCATTTTTGTAGCTTTTTAATTTCCCTCCTCCCAACTTAATCATCATTTCAGGGGGGAAACAAATGCATCCTGGCCAAGAATCTTGACAGAAGCTGGGACTGATTCTCATTGGGCTGTTAGGTTCACGTGCCTGGTTCTGAACCAATCACTGTGGCTATGGAATTAGAACATAATGATTGGTCATCCACTCACCCACCCATCCTTCCATTCATCCAGCCATGAGTTCGTCTAGTCATCCATCCATCCATCCATCCATCCATCCATCCATCCATCCAGCATTCTGTATCCATCAGTTCATTCATTCATCCATATATTCACCCACCCATCATCCATCCACCACTTCCTCCCTTTTTTCCTAAGACTTGACTCACACCCCAAGTTCAGAGATCTGGAGCCTGAATCAACAATTTGGCGACCCAGAAGTACCAACACTGTAGCCTCAGTCGAAAGGCCGGCAGACTCGAGACCTGGAGGAGCGGGTGTCTCACACCGTCTGAATGTGGGAAAAACAGAAACCCAAAGACAAAATCACTGACGGATGTCCCAGGTCAAAGTCAGCCAGCTGGGAAGAACTCTGACTCGGGGGACGGGTTAGCCCTTTTGTCATCGTCTGTCCAGAAACTGGCTGAGACCCACCCAGGTGAGGGCGTCCACTCCACCTCCCTCCACCTCCTGACCCGGAAAGACCCTCCATAGACACCGGATGGCCTCTTAGGAGCTGTTGGGGAGGTCGCAGCATAAAATCCTGTGAAGAGGGGCCGAAGCGATAGCACAGCGGGTAGGGCGTTGGCCTTGCACGCAGCTGACCCGGGTTCGATTCCCAGCATCCCATATGTTTTCCCCGAGCACCGCGAGGAGTAATTTCTGAGTGCAGAGCCAGGAGGAACCCCTGTGCATCGCCGGGTGTGACCCCAAAAGAAGAAAAATCCTGTGAAGGGAGGGATGAGACAAGGAGCGAAGTGGACATCGAAGATGGTCTTGAACGAGCCATTCCTCAGGCGTCTGGCTTCTGTCCTCTGACAACCAACAGTCAGGGTCGGGTGACGGGGGGCGGTGGGGAGGTGGGCTGGAGAGAGCCGTCGGCCTGGGCATATGAGCTTTCCACGCTCATTAGCCTCCTGGGCCTGAGAGTCAAGGCTCTGGGAGGAAGGTGAGTTTGTGGTGGAACTTGGCAACCGACCATGAACTTAACGAGTGACCCTGGGGACCCGGTGCCTAACCGATTGTTAGGATTTAAGGACATGGCGGTGAAGAAAAAAACTTTTAGTCTTGGTGCTTAATTCACGATTCTTTCCCTGCCTTTTAGTTTTATGCTTCTAGCTCCTAGAGTGGGCTTTTATTGGACGACAGGAGGAATTAAGCCCAAACAGTGATGCGCTTCCTACATTTCTGCTTCTTCAATATAAATTTGTTCTTAATAGTGTGATACGAAGTGCTGCATTATGACATGGGTGAAGACTGTAAATTTTGTCGAAAGAGAGACACAGGCAGAAATTTATCACTGGGATCTCTCTAAAACCAGTGGGATGCATACTAATCAAAAATCCAGGCCAGTGAGATAGCGAAGTGGGGAGGGCATTTGCCTTGCATGCAGGTGACTAAAGTTTGATCCTCGGCACCCCACATATGGTCCCCTGAGCCCTGCCAGGAGTGATCCCTGAGCGCAGAGCCCTGAGCATCAACGGATGTGGCCCCCAAACCAAACACACACACAAAACATCACCAGAGATCCAACAGACATGTTATTTTTTCTCTTTCTTTCTTTCCTTCTTTTTTTCTTTCTTTTTTTTTCTTTCTTTCTTTCTTTTTTATAATGTAGGAGCACTGCTATTTATTCAGCCATTGATTAAGCTGATTGAATTGGGCATGAATTCCACATTACTTTTTTTAAAATTTTTAAATTGTATAAGTTAGTTCACAATGTTTGATTACATTAAATACTCACCCTCTATAGTCATTAGGGTTTTGCAAATCAAAACCACCTGAGACACCATTTTTTACCCATTAAAATGGCTAAAGGTGGAAGATCTGGGTGGAGGATGCTCAGCTCCTGGAAGAGAACAGTGCAGAGTCTCCTGCCCCTACGTCTGGTTGTCCTCGCCGAGGCCCCTTGGAGGGGGGCGGGTTGAGTTTCCCTCCCCACCTTGAACAGAGCTCCGGCAGCCAAAGACCTCCAGACCCAGCCACCACCATGCTGAGACCCTCTCCACAAGCACGAAGGTACCGGCAGAGGAACAAAGGCATGCGGGTCCCGGGGCTGAGATCTCCAAGCCTGCTCTGATCGGGGCTGAGCATCCTCCACCCAGATCTTCCATTTTCCAGTAGGCAGGGGTCACACCCACCATCTGACCCCCAGCGCCGTGTAATGCCATCAATG
Source organism: Sorex fumeus (assembly GCF_029834395.1). Taxonomy (NCBI): domain Eukaryota; kingdom Metazoa; phylum Chordata; class Mammalia; order Eulipotyphla; family Soricidae; genus Sorex; species Sorex fumeus. Next base: position 1,157,575 of record NW_026606159.1, on the reverse strand, counting down.
GCCAAGACCCAGAAACTATAAAACCCAGCTCCCGGAAGCGCAAATGCGGCCGCGCAGTATCTTACTATCTCATTCCTACTTTGGACAACCTGGCAGGCTACCAAATGTAACCTGCCCACACGGCAGAGTCTGGCAAACTCCCCGTGGCGTACCAAATATGCCAAATACCAGTAACAATGATGGGTCTCATTCTCCTAAAGAGCCTTGAATATAACCTCAGGGCTAGGATGAAGGAGACGTTACTGGGGCCTGCTCGAGGCAATCGACGAACAACAGGATGGTCGTGATCGTGATTGTGATTCAGACACCAATCCCACCACCATTATACCTTCCCACCATCAAATTCGGGATGTTTCCTCCCAAACCCCAATCCCTGTCCCAAAACACAACCGAAACACTATATTTCATATTGTCTCTAACAGACATTTTAAAAGATAACAAAGAAACAATGAAAAAATATATTGCACTGAGACTGGAGCGATAGCACAGTGGGTAGGGCGTTTGCCTTGCACACGGCCAACCCGGGTTCGATTCCCAGCATCCCATATGGTTCCCCCGAGCACTGCCAGGAGTAATTCCTGAGTGCAGAGCCAGGAGTAACCCCTGAGCATCGCTGGGTGTGACCCAAAAAGCAAAAAAAAAAAAGCATCAAGTAAACCCACAACTTGGCAGCAATAGAGACAAAGAAAAGAAATACCCCTGTCTGTTAAAGACACGGGTGTTTGCTGAGACCAGGGACTGGCCCCAGGTGGCACTGCTAGGTAGGTGCCCGGATCAGGCCCTGCGTGGCGCCCTCTGACTTACAGTTCACTGGCGTGATGGAAAGCGCCCTTCAGAAGCACAACTGTGTTTCCAGCGTTTATAGCCCACTTTAACGGCACTCAACCGCCGGCCGCTGATCTATATGCTAATTTTTGAACACGCCTGATCTCTTAAATAATCCAAGGGGATGTGAGTGCGTGCTCCTTGATTTGGGGTCCTTATGTGCTTAAGAACTAATGGGGTCGTAAAGCATGCTCCAGAATTCACACTTCCCTGCCTCGGCCTGATTCCCGCCATCATTCCGCATCAGTGGGACTCCCTCCCCCCCCCCCCCTCCTGCCTCCGGATTGTCCAGAGCATGATAGACCTCACCATCCCGGGAAGGCTGGGGCCCATGTTGGGCGGCTGGGAGGATTTTGAGCTGCAGAAAGACTTCTTCTTTTTTTTTTTCTTCAAATTTCCTCTCCTTACTAGTTGATGAGTAAGGAGCTGGAGCGATAGCACAGCGGTAGGGCGTTTGCCTTGTACGCAGCCAACATGGCCGACCCGAGTTCGATTCCTCCGCCCCTCTCGGAGAGCCCAGCAAGCTACCGAGAGTATTCGATATGCCAGACACAGTAACAACCAAGTCTCCAATGGAGACGTCACTGGGCCCGCTCGAGCAAATCGATGATCAACAGGAGGGCCTTTACCTTACCTTTACTAGTTGATGAAGTGCCAGGCTGCCCGGAGGGCACACACCCCTTTTTATTTTATTTTTCCCAAATGAAGAAGACCAAACAGCAGCAGAGATCTTGTCTTTCACAGGAACACTATCTGAGCTCCGAAGGTGTGTGTGTGTGTGTGTGTGTGTGTGTGTGTGTGTGTGTGTGCACGCACACTAAAGCCAGACTGGAAATGTGGGGGTTTCGGTTGAACGAGCAGAATTCTCTCTCCAGGTTTCAGTTGATTACAGAATTAATCCTTGTGCATTCGAGAGGACTGGGGGTCTAGGAGGATTCGAAGAAGAAGGCTCTGATGTCTTGCCAGTTTCCTGGCAGCGACTGGATTGTCTGATCGGGAAGTGGCCAGTGTACCAGGCGTCCACTGCCTCATGAGAATTCGTTGAGTCTTTTCTTGATGGTGGTGCTCCTGCCAATGTGTATTGAACGGTGACTCTCTTCCGCTGGCCGGGACCTAGGAGCTTGGCAGCCCCTTCTCTCACGCCTGTGTCTGCTCTTGATGCTTTCCAGGTGACAGACGGACTCAGAGAGGGCATGAAGGATGGGCTGGTGTGCATGCAGTCACGGAGCTGGGGGCTTGAGTTTGATGTCACACGGCAGACTCCAGCCTCGTCTGGATCACTGGAGCTTTCCTGCTTTGCCCCAGAGAAACCGTGATTCCCTTAGTATATCTGGGAGATACGGACAAGTACCCCCTGGGGGGAGTAGAGCACCAGGAAAACCCATTTGTGGGTGGTTTTGCAAACTCACAGTACAGGAGGGAGCGCCTGGCATGCAGCTGACCTGGGTTCTATCCCCGGCGTCCCACGGGGATGGCAGAAGTGATCCCTGAGCGCAGAGCCAGGAGTAAGCCCTGAGCACAAGCAAAACTAAAAAAAAAAAAAAAAAAAAAAAAAAAAATAGAAGAAGAGAAAAACAAACCCAGGGGCTGGAGAGATAGCACAGCGGGTAGGGCGTTAGCCTTTTACGCGGCCAACCTGGGTTCGATTCCCAGCATCCCATATGGTCCCCTGAGCACCACTAGAGGTAATTCCTGAGTGCAGATCCAGGAGTAACTGTGCATCTCCGGGTGTGACCCAAAAAGCAAAAAAAAAAAAAAAAAAAAAAAACCCAACAACAATAACAACAAAAACCCCAAAACCCAGATCAGAGGGTTTCACTGTAGTGTGGCCCCCTCCAGGCTTGTGTGGTCGCACCTGACTCTCCTGCCGCTGCGCCCGGCCATGGAGGAGCTCTGATGCCTGGAACCCTCAGAACCAGCAGCGTGTTGGGCCTCGGGGAGCCTGAGCAGTTGGAAACCGTTTGTGGCCAAGTCAGGTGAAAATGGTAGATGAACACACTTGCTACTTTCATTTTAGAGAAACGAAATTTATCTTACGGTAACGAGATTGATTTCCTTGTGCCGTTCTGCAGGGCAGTGTGCCTCGAGTGGGGGTTTTCAGACTTTTAACAAACGGCTCCTAAGAGGGAAGGAGAAATGAATTCAGGCGCGGTGGAGTGGAGCCCGGAATCACGGAAGCCTCATGGTTCATCTGCGACGTCCGTGCATCCTGCGTTCTCCCTCATGGCGCGGCTCTTGAAGATGACTGTGGACCCAGGTCTGTGGGTGCAGCGGGAGGACGGTGCCCTCCACACGGCGGCTCCGCAGGTCCCCGGGAGGCACAGGGGTTCCCCAGGGTGCCCCAGTTGGAGGACCAGGGCTCCGTGAGAGGGAGTCTTCAGTATCTTAATGCTGCCGGTCGTACCGGGCTCCTCTCTCTCCCTCGCCATCTCCTTTAATTTCCAGAACCGTGAGACCTCCTGCGTTCCGTCTGCCCGATTCTCAGCTGAGGTAGAAGCTTCTAGTACGTTGCTGGCATTCCCACCTGGTTCCTCCCCCCCACCCATAACATGATAACATGGTTGGTCTCTGTGGCTCAGAGAATGCGGCAGGAGGGGTAACCCGGCCCGGCACTTGGGATGCTCGTTCTCAAAGTCGTAGCGTCTGTTTTGGGCGCCAGTCCTCCCCCCCACCCCGCCCCATGGGGTCAGTTTAACAGTCTGAAGGACGTGGATGGCCATTTTGGGAGAGCCCCCAGTGGGCACTCTGGGGGGCCTGTGAGCTCATGGAAGGAACGGAGGATGCAGCTAACTGGCAGTGGGAATCAAAAGCATGTGGGGGGGCTGGGAGCCCCCCACTCAGCCTCGGAGACCTCCGTGGACCTGGGGCGAGGCCTGAGGAAGCTGCGAGGGGCTTCGGGCCCCCAGAGCCTGTGAGGTGCGGTTCACAGCTCTGACTGTCACCTGGCGTGGCTGGGCCACGCTTTCCACGGCAGTGGGCCGCTGACAACCTCTGCCGAGTGCGTCTCACGAAGTAGGTCCACACTCAGGAACTAGGAACCAGAAACGCGAGTCCTGTCATGAAAACAGACCCTGGTGACCGCACGCCGAGTCCTACGCCTCGCGTGTCTTAAGATGGTATTTTAAGAAAATAGTGAAATATCAAAAATAAGGTAAAGGTAAAGGCCCTCCCGTTGATCATCGATTTGCTCGAGCGGGCCCAGTAACGTCTCCATTGGAGACTTTGTTGTTACTGTGTTTGGCATATCGAATATGTCACGGGTGGCTTGCCAGGCTCTGCCGTGCGGGCGAGATGCTCTCGGTAGCTTGCCGGGCTCTTCGAGAGGGCAGAGGAATCGAACTCGGGTCGGCCATGGTGGCTGCGTGCAAGGCAAACACCCTACCGCTGTGCTATCGCTCCAGCCCTACCGTGCTGCCGTGCTTGCTTCGGCAGCACATATACTAAAATTGGAACGATCAAAAATAAGGTATATTAAAAATATTTTCAAAACAGTGAAATAGTGTTGATGGGAACACTATAGAGAAACATCCTTTCCTCTTTTTTCAGGGCTGGCTAGCCCTGCGCTGAGCAGCTGCGCTGCGTTTGTTCGGCCAGGCCCTTGATGGCGTTCTCAGTGATTTGATAACGCAGTGGGTTGTTGTTGTTGTTGTTTGTTTGTTTGTTTTGAGGGGGTCAGAGCAGCGTTCAGGGCTTACTCCTGGCTCTGCACCCAGGGATCACTCCTGGCAGGTTCAGGGGACCATATTGGGTGCCAGGGATTGAACCCAGGTTGGCTGCATGCAAGGCAAGCGCCCGACCTGCTGTACCATGGCTCTTGCCCGTGGTATTACGGTAGTGTTTTTGTTTTGTTTTGTTTTTTTAATGTAGTAGTACAATTTATTCAGCCATCGATTAAGCTGATTGAAGCAGGCATGAACTCTACAGTACTGCAGTGTTTTAACGAACAACTTTGTGTGTGTGTGTGTGTGTGTGTGTGTGTGTGTGTGTGTGTGTGTGACGTTTCTGGACCAAAGGGTATTTGTATTTCTTGTTCTGATACTTGAAGCTCCCCCCATAGGGGTTTGACCAAGTCATGTTTCCTTATTTCCTGCCCCAGCAGCAGACGAGGGTCCCGTACCCCAGAATAAAAGGACAGCCGGCCGGGCTCAACCTGTTCAAAGATGGAATTCTTCAGGCCCAGTGAGCCAGTGAAGTGTACCTGCGAAGACTTTCATTTCAGGGAGGGGTCTGGGCTACACCTGGCAGAGCTCAAAGTCTGCTGCAGTCTCTGGTGCTCAGGGGTCACTCCTGGCAGTGCTCAGGGGACCCCTACATGACGCCGGAGATCAACTGGGGTCATCTGCATACAGGACAAGTGCCTTGACCCCTGCACTGTTTCTATGGCCCCCACAGACTTTATTTTGCTGATGATTCCAGGTGGGGCTGGAGCGACAGCACAGCGGGCAGGGCGTTTGCCTTGCACACAGCTAACATGGCCGACCCGAGTTCGAATTCTCCACCCCTCTCGGAGAGCCCAGCAAACTACCAAGAGTATCTCACCCACACGGCAAAGCCTGGCAAGCTCCCCGTGACGTATTCGATATGCCAGACACAGTAACAAGTCTCACAATGTTACTGGGCCCACTCCAGCAAATCGATGAACAACGGGAGGACAGTGACAGTGACAGTGATGATTCCAAGAGAAGTGCTTTGAACATTCAGTATTTTTACCCAGAGTTCTTGTATGCCCTGAATATGTGAAAGTCACTTTCTTTTTATTTCTAAAATGTCTAAATTTAATTAATTTATTGAATCACCATGAGATACAGCTACAAAGCTTTCGTGTTTGAGTTTCATACAGCTGTCGAACACCCACCCCTCAGCCAGAGCCATTCTCCACCACCGATGTCCCCAGCCCCCCAGTCTCCCTCCCCCGCCTCTGTGGCCGACAGTTCCCCCATACGCTCTCTCTGCTTTTGGGCTTTATGGCTTGTGCTGGTTTCTTTTTTTTTTCCCCTTTATTTTATTTTATTTTATTTTTTTTACAGTTGTAAATTTACAATTTTTTGTGCTTGGGTTTCGATTATACAATGATCAGATACCCATCCCTCCACCAGTGCCCATTTTCCACCACCATGGATAATATCCCTCCCACCCCCATCCCCCCATCCCCCCGTCTCTGTGGCAGGGCAATCCCCTGTGTTCTCTCTCTCCTTTTGGGTGTTGTGGTCTGCAAAAGAGGCATTGAGTGGCAAACATGTTCATTCCATAGTCTACTTTCGACATGCATCTCCCCTCCTGGGAGGATCCTCCAAACATCCTTTATTTGGTGCTCCCTTCTCTATCTGAACTGCCCTTTCCTCTAGGATACCCGGCTGGCCTCTAAGTTATGGAGTAATCCTCCTGGTGCTGATCTCAGCTATTCTTGGGTATTAATCTCATACTTTGTTACTTTATATCCCCCAGATGAATGCAATCTTTCTATGTCTATCCCTCTCTTTCTGACTCATTCGCTTAGCATGATACTTTCCATGTTGTACCACTTGTATGTAAATTTCATGACTTCATCTTTTCTAAGAGCTACATAGTACTCCATTGTGTAGATGTACCAAAGTTTCTTTAACCAGTCATCTGTTCTTGGGCATTCAGGTTTCTTCCAGTTTCTGGAGCTGGTTTCTTTCATGGCGGCTTCCATGGGGAACTTCTGCGAGCACAAAGTGGTGGGCACGGAGGGCACGTGGCCCCGGGAGTCTCTTCATCTGCCGAGTGAGCCTTGAGTGGCTCTCGGCTTTGCGAAGCGTTGTTCTGGAAGCCCCCAGATGTGTCCGCAGCAGGGGAAGGAGGTGCCTGCCGAGGCCGTGGCGCTTCACCTGCATTATTTATTTGTGAGGAGTCATTGATCCGAAGGGAGATCATTGATTTGATAACAGCTCTCGGAGGGAAAAAGAAACAAGCATTAAATGCTCGCATTGATTGTGAGATGAATCTGATTCAGAAGTGAACAAACCCAGAGCTCAGATTCATGGAGACGGTCACTCAACTCAACCTGGTTCCGTTCAGCCCAGTTGCGTGCAGACACATCTCCGTACACCTCTTCCTCCCTCTCTGTCTCTCTCTCTCCCTCTCTGTCTCTCTGTCTCTGTCTCTGTCTCTCTGTCCCTCTCTCTCTTACTTCCACTCCGTGTTTCAAATTTGATTTCTTTCCCTCCCTTTCTCATCCCTACTCAGTGGAAGTAGCAGACTAGAAAAGGGTAATTAGGTCAGTACAGACCTGAGCGGAATTGGGAGAAGGGGAAGGTCTGCTGGAAGCAGCCGGTGTTGGGTGCGAGTGTTGACGTTCGCCATCTCGGGCCTGGGAGATCCCGGGCACATCACTTCACTGATTCTGAGCCGTAACGTTCTCACCTGCACGTAGGAGTAGCAGTGACTGTCTCAAAAATCGTTATGTTCGTTGGGGAGCTGGTGGTTGGGAGGTTCACAGCCCAGCTGTATTTATTTATCTATTTTCACTGAGGGGGCCACTCCTGGTGGTGCTGGGGGAACACTGGGGCTGTCCCTGGAGGTCCTGGGGGGACCAGGCAGGGCTGGGGGTCAAGTTCAGAACCCAAGACAGGCAGGACTTGTGCTTATTTACCCTCTAATAGTACTAACATTATTATTTTTTGTTATACTTATTTATTGAAACACTGTGGGAAAAGCTACAAAGCTTTCAAGATTAAGTCTCAGTTATACAGTGATCCAACACCTCTCCCTTCCCCAGTGCTCATTTTTCACCACCGAGAACCCCAATATGCCCCCCCCCCCCGCAACCTCCCACTGCCTGTGAGGCCGATGATTTCTACTTAACTCATTCTCTACTTTGATTACGTTCATTATTTCGACAAAAGATGCACCATTATTGTTTAGAATTTCCCCCCAGCAATCAGAATTGATGAAAAGGCATTGAGAAATAATTTGTTTTCTATAGCTGGTTATGAGAACCATATGATCTCATGCGGCCGCAATAGCGGCTGCACAATTTTGTATTTCTGAAATTTTACTAGGTAAGTCTGGAGGGATTTCTGCCAAGAGTCAGATAATTACGAGATGGGGTTCTGTGCGTCTGGTGTTATGGCTGTGCCAGAGAGGTGCTGAGAGCCGCTCATGGGGGGCAACTCGTGACCTCGGTAGGGCGTGAAGGACGAGCCGGTACCTCCCCCCTTCCCATGAGACTGCAGTTGCCCTGTCACTGCCGGCTCATACCTGGCTTTCCTATAAGCTCTGAGGTGGTGGCCACCTTGCTGTCAGCGGTGGGGGGGGGAGGGTGGGGAAAGGTGGAAGGGAGCAACACCCTTTCCCTCCCGGGGAGGCGTGGTGCCATAGTTTAAAGCATAGTCCATTCACTTTTCTGCCGCAAACTGCCGGGCTCTGGATTAAGTCCTTTTGCCTCTGGACCCATGGCCGTGCCAGAGAGCCGCTCGTGGGGGGCAACTTGTGACCTCGGTAGGGCGTGAAGGACGAGCTGTGAACCACATTCTTGCACCCCCACCCCCAAGTCAAGGCATCTTCAGTCCAAAGGAGGAAGTGTCCTAAAGGGTTTCAAGGACAAGTAGTCACGGGAAGGCAGAATGATTCGAGGCCTTGGAAGACGGTTTCAGGATGACTCATTGCCAGGACTGTTGATGTGTCTCTTACATAGAGCAATGGCAGGATGGTGTCATCTCCAGGACTGTTGAGACATGTCTTATGTGGAGGTGTATCCTGAGGCCAGAAATACAGTATAGCTGGGAAGGCACTTGCCGGAACGTGTCTGATCCAGGGTTTGGACCCTGACACCCGGATGGGATCCAGAGCCCGCCAGTAGTGATCCCTGAGTGCAGAGGCATAAGTCAGCCCTCAGCACTGCCGAGTGTGGGCCCCAAACGAACAAAGAGAGAGAGAGAGAGAACTGTCTTAAGGTTTTCATCGCATTGGTTCATCTCACTGGAGGAATAGGGTGGATCTAGCTCTTTTTTGATCCCAGGGTCCAAAATTCCAGGGAGAGAACCCCATGGCCCAGCTTGCCACGAGTAAATCTTCCCTCAAGAACCACTTCAAAATACATGTCTGGGGCTGGAGCGATAGCACAGCGGGTAGGGTGTTTGTCTTGCGTGCAGCTGACCTGGCTTCGATTCTCAGCATCCCGCATGGTCCCCTGAGCCCTGCCAGGAGTAACCCCCTTTGCATCGCCGGGTATGACCCAGAAAGCCTGAATATGTGCCTTAGCAGACTCCTTGGGGGTCGTGGATGCAAACTGAGAAGGCAGGGAATGCAAGGCCCCACCTCCAAGAATGAGCGAGTTTCTGTCTTCTGTGCGCAAGGGAAGGATTGTAGTGTTGGACGACATGAAACTTGTCACAGTTATTGCTGGCTTCCAGCTGGAAGCAAAGGGTCCATGCTGGCTAATAAGAAATGTATCTGCTGCATTTCTGGCTGAAGGGCTGAGAGCTGGCCTCTCCGGGGCAGCCGTTGTCTGCCTGGGGGTCTCGTTGCTGCCACCGATCCACTCCTTGGCTCTCCTGCACCCTGAATCAGCTTCAAAATCAGAAAGCCCCCCGACTCCCGGGCCCTGCAGTTACCCCGGCCTTTGGAGAATAGTTTCCCATGTGAGCAAAATACTGGCGGGAACGTGTGTCGAGGCAAGAGCTCTGCCAATGTGTCAGAGTCTTTCGGCAGACGACACGGTGGCAGTGGGGTGGGCTTAGCTCTCGGAAGGGTGGACCTGAAGGACAAGCCCCGAGTCTGTCCTCTCTCTCTCCGCGCTGGATATTTCTGCACGTGGGTCCATCAGACCCACCGTCCACCTGCTCTCACGCTGTTTTCCTGGACCCTGACTCCATGGACTGTATTAAGGAGGTGCAGTGGCCAGGTGCAGGTGCAGGTTCTGTGGCTGGCTGGTTGGCCAGTGGACTCTGAGGGACAGCAGAGGGAGGGAAGGAGGGAGGGAGAGGAGGGGCTGTGCCTCCTCAGACTTCCCAGGAGGGTTGCTGTGGGCTGCTCCCCTGCAGTGGGAGTCCAGCAACAGTGACCACGCTCCTGGGTCCCGTGGCCATCTCCGCTCCTCCCCTGCCTCGGTCTGGGGGGATGGATTGGGCCCCTCACCGTTGCTAGTTCCCGGGAGTTGCGATATTCTTTTCGATTTCCTGCGCTCCGGCTCCCACCATGGCACAGAGCCCTTCATTAGACTCTTGTCAGTCACGTCTGGCTTTTTCCACATTTGAATATTCTGTGCCCTGTGTCCGGCCACGAGCCCAGATGATACAATATCCCGGAGAGGAAGCCACCCCCCGCCCCTGTCATTCACTGATTCATCCCTCATGCTTCCCCCCGCACGTGTCCTCCGCACCACGGCTTAGCTGGGCCTTTGAAGGATGAGATGCAGTTCCCGTGTCAGCATCACTGCCGAGTCCTCAACTGCACACACACACCGGGGCCGACTCTCAGGAGAATGTTCTGGCTTTGGCACTGGCGGTGGAGGAATGCGTAATTCTGCACACCCAAAGCACAAACAAACGTTAATACTGTTAGGGCCATTTTCTCTCAATCGCCATGAAAAAAAGCAAAAAGGGGGACTCTCCTGAGGGGAGGCTGAGAGAGAGGCCAGCAGGGGAAGGGACCCCAAACTCCAGACCCCCGCAGAGTCACAGCTTCACCCGAGCCTACCTGAGGGACGAGCGGGTCTGCGGAGGTCCAGGAAAACCCACCCCCAGGCCTCTCAGCCGCAGGTGACGAGGCCCAAAGACTAGAACCTTCATCTTTCTTAGGCTTTTATTTACCGGCAAGGAGAAACTCTCCTGACAGCCTCCTGCGTCAGAAGTGCTCACCCGGGTGAGGCAGCCACGGAAGGATGGCATCAGCGTCACTGCCACGGGTTTAAGTGAACAACCTGGGTCCACGCTCTCGGGGCTGGAGAGGGTCCAGCCTCTTCTGAGTCGGATTGTCCCTTCCCTCGAAGGTCAGGCTTCTCGGAATGACAAAAGGGGGTCTTGGCTTCGTGAGCTCAAGCAGTTGTCACAACTTTTCTTTCAGTTTTAAGTATTTTTTGGGGGGCCTTTTTGGGTCACACCCGGCGATGCTCAGGGGTTCCTCCTGGCTCTGCGCTCAGGAATGACTCCTGGTGGTGCTCAGGGGACCCTGTGGGATGCTGGGAATCGAGTCCGGGTTGGCCGCCCTCTCTGCCCCTTAAGTATTTTTTTTTGATAATTCCATTGGCCATTTATTTGTCACAAGCAATATAAAATAAATTCTTTGGTGCCTGCTGAGGGGGCAGGCTGGGGGGGGGGTGGCTGGGTGAACGGGGACAGTGGGGGAGGGGAGGTCTCACTGATGACGGGTGTGGGGTTGGAATATTGCATGCCTGAAACAAAGGCGTCAGGGACAACTTTGCAAACCACCGTGTGGAAGGGGTGGGCGTGGATGGAGGAGAAGTGGGTCTTTCTGGCATAAGCCATTGCAGCTTCATCCGAAGCATAACGAAGGCTTGTGGGATGCGGTGATGGACGGACGAGGCTGGGGGCTGTCCACAGATGCCCTAGGGACAGTGTCAGGAGCTGGCATCTCAGAAGTGACCCTCACGCTGCCTCAGAAGATCCCAGGACGGAGCCTGAAGAGAACTGAGCATCTTGGGAGCCTCCTTGAGGTAGCCAGCCCAGAGGGAGTCACTTTTCCCCCAGGCTTTCCTGCTCAGGCCAGCAGCGGTCAGTCCCGAGGTGTGGTCCTGGGCCAGGTGCTCGCCCGCCACGGGGCTCGGCAGGTACCGGTGGAAAGGCGGAGGGTGGCACTTCCCCACCTTCAGGGCCGGGATCTCAGAGGCCAGGGGTCCAGAAAGGCAAAGGGGCAATGCCCAGGACCCCACAGCTGGAATCGGGGGGACATCTGGACCCCCAGCTCTTTAAATTTTTTTTATTAGTGAAACACCGTGAGGTACAGCTGTAGACTCACAAATCTTTGTGCTTGGGTTTCAGCCAAACAACGATTGAGTACCCATCCCTCCACCGGTGCCCGTTCCCCAACTCCAATGCTCCCAGCATCCCTCCCACTGCCTCACTCCCCATCCCACCCCACCCCTGTGGAAGGGCATTCCCTTTTGTTCTCTCTCTCCTTTTGGGTGCTGTGGTTTGCAAAAGATGCATTGAGTGGCCATCATGTTCGGTCTGTAGTCTATTTTCAGCATGCATCTCTCATCCTGGGAGGGTCCTCCCAACACCCTTTACTTGGTGCTCCCCTCTCTATCTGAGCTGCCTTCTCCCTCAGCATGTGCGGCTGGCTTCCAAGCCATGGAGTCAACCTCTTGGTACTTATCTCGGCTATTCTTGGGTGTTAGTCTCTGAGTTTGTCACTTCGTATTTCCAAGATGAATGCAATCTTTCTATGTCTGTTCCTCTCCTTCTGACTCATTTCGCTTAGCATGATACTTAACATGTAGTACCACTTGTATGTAAATTTTATGACTTCATCTTTTCTAAACAGCTGCATAGTACTCCATTGTGTAGATGTACCAAAGTTTCTTTAACCAGTCATTGGTTCTTAGGCACTCGGGTTTTTGCCAGATTTTGGCTATTGTGAATAGTGCAGCAATGAACATATGAGTGCAGATGTCACTTCAACTATACTTTTTTGCCTCGCTGGAATATATTCCCAGGAGTGGTATTGCTGGGTCAAATGGGAGCTCAGTTTCTAATTTTTTGAGAATCGTCCATACTGTTCTCCAGAAGGGCTGAACCAGTCGGCATTTCCACCAGCAGTGAAGGAGAGTCCCTTTCTTGCTACATCCCTGCCAACACCGGTTGCTTTTGTTCTTGTGGATGTGGGCCAGTCTCTGTGGTGTGAGATGATATCTCATTGTGGTTTTGATCTGCATCTCCCTGATGATTAGTGATGTAGAGCATTTTCTCTTGTGCCTTTTAGCCATTCGGGTTTCTTCTTTGGGAAAGTTTCTGTTCATTTCATCACCCCATGTTTTGATGGGGTTGGATGTTTTCTTCTTGTAGAGTTCAACCAGTGCTTTGTATGTCCTTGATATCAACTCTTTATCAGATGGGTATTGGGTAAATATCCTTTCCCATTCTGTAGATTGTCTTTGTATTCTGGTCATTGTATCTTTTGAGGTGCAGAAGCTTCTTAATTTAAGATAGTCCCATTTGTTTATCTCTGTTTCCACATGGTTGGTCAGTGGAGTGCCGTCTTTGAAGATACCGTTAGCCTCAATATCCTGGAGGGCTTTGCCGACCTTGCCTTGAATGTACCTTATGGATTTTGGCCTGGTGTTGAGATCTTTAATCCATTTTGATCTGACTTTTGTGCATGGTGTTAGGTCGAGGTCTAAGCCCATTTTTTTGCATGTGGTTGTCCAGTTATGCCAGCACCATTTGTTGAAGAGGCTTTTATTGTTCCACTTCACATTTCTTGCTCCCTTATCAAAGATTAGATGTTCATACATTTGGGGTTGTGTGTACAGATATTCCAACCTATTCCATTGGTCTGCGGCCCTGGCTTTGTTCCAGTACCATGCTGTTTTAATTATTACCGCTTTGTAGTAGAGTTTGAGGTTGGGGAGGGTAATGCCTCCCCACGTCTTTTTCCCAAGAATTGCTTTAGCTGTTTGTGGGTGTTTGTTGTTCCATATGAATTTCAGGAGTGCTTGATCTATTTCTTTGAAGAATTTCATGGGTGTCCTTATACGGATCGCATTAAATCTGTAGAATGCTTTCGGGAATATTGCCATTTTGACGATGTTGATTCTTCCTATCCATGAGCCGAGGATGTGTTTCCATTTCCTTGTGTCCTCTTTTATTTCACGGAGTAGCGTTTTGCAGTTTTCATGGTAGAGATCCTTTACCTCTTTAGTTAGGCTGATCCCAAGGTATTTGATTTTCTGGGGCACAATTGTGAATGGGATTATTTTTTTCGTGTCACTTTCCTCTCATTATTTGCATAAAGGAAGGCCATGGATTTTGGGGTGTTGATTTTATAGCTTGCGACTTTACTGTATAAGGCTATTGTTTCTAGGAGTTTCTTGGTAGAGGAGGATTCTCGAGATATAGGATCAGATCATCTGCGGATAGGGAGAGCTGGATTTCTTCCTTTCCTATCTGGATACCTTTAATGTCTTTTTCTTGCCTAATCACTACTACAAGTACTTCCAGTACTATGTTAAACAGAAGGGGTGATAGTGGGCATCCTTGTCTTGTCCCTGATCTTAGAGGAAAGGCCCTTAGTTTTCCCAGCTCTTTAATTTTTCAGATTTTTTTTTTTTGCTTTTTGGGTCACACCCAGTGATACTCAGGGATTCCTCCTGGCTCTGCACTGAGAAATTACTCCTGGCGGTGCTTGGGGGACCCTATGGGATGCTGGGAATCGAACCCGGGTCGGCCGCGTGCAAGGCAAATACCCTACCCACTGTGCTATTGCTCCAGCCCGACCCCCAGCTCCTTAAATGATCAGCTCCGCAGGATCCTCAGGGATATCAGGGTGCACGGATGGCGTGAGTGAACATCAAGAAATACAAAACATAAAAGAAGGGTCAAGAAATTCCGCAAGATAAAACCCCAGTTGAGCCCTTCCTTGTGGACTCATGAATAAGCCGAGGGGTCAGACAGGGACGGGGCGGGGCTGGGCGGGACTCAGAGGGTTTGTAGGGCCCAGCAGGCGCCTCTGATGAGACCGTGCGCTCCCCTCGAAGACGGATGCCTTCATTTCTGGGTCCAAATGCATCACTGGCGGATAATATTCATGCAGATTGGAAGCCATTTCCCCTTATTTTCTTTTGTCCGGGGATGTTTGTACCTGTTTGATTTTCTCCCTTCCAGCTTGACACCGTTCTTTGGGGGACCATGAGATGGAATGCGTCTCGATAAACAATGCTGAAGTGACAGATTCTGACTCTAAGTGAAATTGTGTTCCATGAAGTGGGAGACAAAGGCTTATAACTCATCATTGGTGGCAGACATTTCGGTGGAAATTATCTTTCATGCTCTGATCTCCACTGTATCATTCCGCTGAGTGGCCTCCTGTGCGTGATCCGTCAAACCCACTGAAGATGCAGGGGAAGCACATTCGGAATCAAACGCGAGGCCGAGATTCATCTGCCCGGGAGGAAGAGAAACGTGTCACCAAGCCTCGTTCCAATCTTCTGTGATTACAGCTGAATTAGTTTTGGAAAACTCCGGAGGATGAAGTTCTCCGCTTCCCAACTTTCATATTATTATTATTTTCTCTTCCAACTGGGGGCAGCAATATTAGATCACAGTAGCAGCAGATTGCAGCGTGTGACGCAGCCGTGACATCGGTCTGGCCTCTGCAGCTGTAGGGTAAGGTCTTTCCAGAGCCCACCCAGGGGGATTTTTCATGAAGGAAGGGGTGTTAAGAAGAAAGATGTTTCCTGACACGAAAACATTTCGACAAAGAGGAGGTGACCTCACTCACTGATTTTCACACTCACATGTGGGAGTGAGACAGAAGAGAGGAAAATGGGGCGGGGTGGCGTCGAGTGCTATTTGCAGAGTTCTTTTCTGTCGGGGAGTTTTGCCCTGGTTTTCTCACTGTTTTCTGATAACCCAGCCAGGCCCAGCCAGCCAGTGAGCCCCCCTAAGTCCCACTCCGGAGATGAGGAAGCTGAGTTCCAGGTCACTGGAACCGAGATGGATCCCAGATCCGCCTGCTTTGGAGTCAGATGCTGTTAAAAATTTCCAAGAAGTAACTTTTCTCGAGGATTGCCTTCCCGCTCTGTAAGCTCGGCATGTGGTCGGGGACCGGATAGCGCAGGCTTATTGTCTAACGTCCGGAGTCAGCCGACTTTTATTCTAAAGACCAGATGGTAGATATCTTTTTGGGGGGCCTCGGGTCTCTGCAGCTGCTCCTGTACTCGGCCTCTGGGCCTCCGAGGCGGGCAGGTATAACGCAGAAACACACAAGAATGGCTGCGTTCTAGCCAAACTTTACAGCCTCTGAAGTTTGAATCTCCCGTGACTTTGGTGTTGTGAGAGATTATGTTCCTTCCCAACCATCTAGAAAATCTATAAAATGTTGCAGCCACAGGAAGATGGGTGGCAGGGGGTCCGGCCCACAGTAGCACTGGGGTTTGCGGGCGCCTGCCCTAAGGCGTGATGACGCGGACGTCCAGCTGTGGTATCCGAGAACTGCTGTTATCTCCAGTGTCCGATTTGGGGAAAAATTTCTCTTAGGGGAGTTGGTAGCGTCCCCTGCCTTCCGAGGGGCCTGGCCCAGTCCGAGTTGGTTCCTGGGACTTTTCCGTTGTCGTATCTGGGAATTGAGGATGGAGATGACTGGAGAGTGGGAGGCAGTGGGTGATCCGTGCTGTTTGGGAGAGAAACAAGCCAACAGCAGTTGTCTCTGTGTGGCAGTAGGGGAAGAAGGGCAGAGGCAGAACCCCCCAGAGCCTGACACTCCAGCCCCAGAGCCTGGCATTCTTGCTGGTGGCATCCTTTGGTTGCAGGGCCACTGAAAGGGAGGTGGGGTCACCCCCCTCACCCCCAGATGAGACTGGAGGGGACCCCAGTTAACACTGAGTTCAGGGACTGTAGCTAGAGACGGGGGAGCCTTCACGAGACCCCATACCAGAACTCATCTCTCTCTATGCCCTCATTTCCCTTCCGGTCAACCCCGTCAGGTAAACTGAGGCACCGGTGCCAAGGGGACCTTAAGGAGGAGATGATTTGCCTCCCCCGATTTCTCTCTCTCTCTCTCCCTCTCTCTCTCTCTCTCTCTCTCTCTCTCTCTCTCTCTCTCTCTCTCTCTCCTCTTCGCTTCCTGTTGCTGCCTCTCAGCGCTTTCAGAGTGGGATGTTTTGAATTTTCCTGTCATCTTGATTTGACATGAGGAATTTGGGATTTCCAAATTGACAGAGAAACCACATTATAGAGATGCCGGGAGCCAAACATCTGTGAAAAATCACAGGAACGTTGTCAACATCTGTCCCGACGAGAGGAAGGCACCGAGGTTCTCGGTTCGACGCCCATCAGTCGTGGAGGCCGGGACGCTTGCATACTGAACGCACGTTGATGCTGCAGGACTGGCGGATCAGCCCAGCCCCCGTGTCTGGAAGCTTGTCCTTGTTCCCCGTCTAAAACAACAACAACAACAACAACGACAACGGCAACAGGAGGAACATGAACATATGGCAGGGAAAAAAGCGTCAAAAAATGGCACAGTGAAAATTCAGTCTCCACGCCCTGACCCCTCAGTCTCCCTCCTCAGCGTCAGTTGGCAGCCGTGGCTGCACAGTCCCCTCTCTGTGAGGAGGACGTGGGTGTGTGAGAGTCTCTTTCCTGGGAAAACGCAGGAGCCGTGCACGGTGCTCAGGGCCGTGTGTCGGTTCTCCTTCCTCTGCCCGTCTCTGCTGTGAGCCCCCTCATTCCCTCCCAGCGAACAGTTAGGATGCTACTGGTCATTTTCTTTAAAAAATTATTTTTTTTAAAGAACTGTGATTCACAAAGTTATTGATGATTGAGTTTTTTTTTTTTTAAGTAATCTATGTATGTATTTATTTATTTGCTTTTCTGGGTCACACCCGGCGATGCTCAGGGGTTCCTCCTGGCTCATGCACTCAGGAATGACTCCTGGCGGTGCTCGGGGGACCATGTGGGATGCTGGGAATCGAACCCGGGTCGGCCACGTGCCAGGCAAACGCCCTCCCCGCTGTGCTACCGCTCCAGCCCAGATGGTTGAGTTTTCAGCATGTGGTGTTTCAGCACGAGTGCCACCACCGGTGTCAGCTTCCCTCCATCCGCTCTCCCAGACCCCCTCCCCACCCCCACCCACCCTCATCCGACCCCGCCTGTCACCTTGGACACAGGGGCTGCAGCGGAGGGCCCGCGCTTTTTCAGCGTGGCTGAGTCTGTGCTCCGGAGACCCCCCTCTCGCCGTCACCCGTGTCGCCCGGGTGCCTATTCACCCATTCCTTCCCATTCTCTTCTCCCCCCACCCCCACCTTTATTTCTTTTCTTTTCTTCCTCCTCCCTAAACGGGGTCCAGAGTGATGCTGGCTTTTACTATAGCACCTACAGGGTCACTTGCTACCACGGCTGGCCCTTTGAAGGTCGAGCTGAAGAGGTGAAGAAACGGGCAGCCGTGGAGTGAAGCGGGGGGGGGTTGGTCCTGACAAACCCAGGGGGGCCAAGGCGGGGCCTCCGAGCTCATTCCTGAGCCCCCATGTGTCACCACCTGGCTTAGCGGGGACTAAGAGATTGAGCATCACAGAGAAACCCACTGGGGCACCAGAGAGAAAGAGAGAGCACGGCAGGGAGGGCACTTGCCTTGCACGTAGCTGACCCGGGTTCCATCCCTGGCCCCACATCTGGCCCCCCAAGTTCCCCCGGAAGTGATCCCTGAGCACAGAGCCAGCAGGAAGCCCTGAGCAGGTGGGGTGTGCTCCGGAGCTTGGCCCCTCTTGTGTTAATCTGAGTGCACACTCGGGGCTGTGTGCCCGGTAAATGCCTGGAGGTGGAGCTCATGGACTTCAGCTTCTGTGTCTTAGAAAGAACCATGAAAGAATGGTGTGGTGTCCCCCCGGGGAGTACCCCTTTCTTTCAGGAGAACCAGCTGACCATCTGTGACCTTTCACGGCTGCTCCTTCTGCCTCAGAGACCCCCTGAGGTGCTGGCTCTATCCTGGCATCTTTGGGTTTGGAGATCAGTCAGCCGCCAGGCCCAATGTGCTTCTTGAAAAGTTTTTAAAATTAAATTTTTAGGGCTGGTAGCACAGCAGGTAGAGCATTTGCCTTGCACACGGCCGACCCGGGTTCGATTCCCAGCATCCCATAGGGTCCCCCAAGCACCGCCAGGAGTAATTCCCGAGTGCAGAGCCAGGAGGAACCCTTGTGCATCGCCGGGTATGACCCAAAATAAAAGAAAAAAAATTAAAAAAAATTTTTTTTTGGTTTTGCGGCCACACCCCGCAAATGCTCAGGGCTTCCTGCTGGTTCTGTGCTCAGAGATCACTTCCGGGAGACCTTGGGGGACCAGATGTGGGGCCAGGAATCGAACTTGGGTTAGCTATGCACAAGGGAAGTGCCCTCCCCGCTGTGCTCACTCTCTGGTGCCCCAGTGGGTTTCTCTGTGATGCTCAATATCTTAATCCCAGAGTTCCCTTTGTTTTTCTTAGCTCCCTGCTGGCTGCCTTTACTCCAGGGCTGGGGCATCCCCTGTGGGGCTCACAGTCCACTCAGTTCCCGCCCTGCTGGTCCTGAATCAACATGCCTTAGGTCAGGGTGAATAGGCTGGTGTACAGGGCAGCTGTGTTACTGTGACTCCCAACCAAGGCGGATGCTTGGATACCGCCCAGGATTTCCTCTTGTTTTGTGGGGAGTACCTTGAAGATTCTACTCTCTGAGCACCTTGGAAGCACCTCATTCAGAATTCTTAACTCTTACACACCAGAGCCTTGGAACTTCCCCATCTTCTAATGACGTTCCTGCCTTTGACTAATATGGCCCTTCCCCCCGCCCCCCTTCCAGCCCCTGGAGACCTCTCTTGTACTGTTTCAGTGAGTTCAACGTTTTCAGACGGCACTACAAGATTTTCCAGCATTGGTGCACTGACTGACTTATTTCACTTAGCATAATGCCCTGCACGACCTTGGACATTCTTGCAAGGGCTAGGTATTGCTGGAACGTTTGGTTAGGCGGCCTGAGGCGCTGAGATAAGGATTTGCAAAAGAAATGAAAAGATTCACGGAGGATCACAGACTCACTCAGGTCTTGTGACAAAGAGCAGTCTTTTCAGCCTCCTTTTTTTCGTTGGCTTATCGTTATCACGTCCAATGAAATTTAACAGCGTGGTAAGAAGCACCAATGAAATTCGACAACGCAGTATGAGAGCAGGATCAGTTAAAGGGAGAAAGACATAATCAGTTACAAGAAGAAAAACACAGTCAGTTACATACATAGGTCATGTGCTCCTCACACCTGAAAACATTGTCGATCACCATCGCACCTGGGGTCTGTGATAAACAGGAGAGGATGTTTTACACCTGAAGTTTAGCTCGGTCTGAAATACGTGGGAAGAGGAAGCAGCTGCTTTGTGCTGCCGGAATTTCCTGGCCACGGAGGGTCAGTTTTGCCATCTCAGTCAGACTCTCAAACTTACGCTCACCTACTTGGTGTAACGTGGGGTCCTGGTTCTGCTTCCTGCTTGCAGGGCGGCGTCCAAGGACTCGTCTTCATGCTCTGGTTGGGCACCAACAGCTAGGCTTTCCATTTAATGGCTAAATTATTTACATATGTATGTATGTATACACATACACACGTATTTATCTCCTAGAACATTCAATGTTCCAGTATTTATCCTATGTATGCCTATGTAGGGATTATATTTCAGCATGTGGATTTTTGTATGTATTTGGGTCACACCCAGCTGTGCTCAGGGCTTACTCCTGGCTCTGCACTGAGGGATCACTCCTGGTAGTGCTCAGGAGACCATCAGGGATGCAGGGATCGAACCCGGGTCGGCTGCGTGCAAGGCAAAGGCCCTCCCCACTGTCCAGGGCTCTGGCCCCAATGTTTGCTTTCCTCAAGACCCACCTCTATCTCTCTCTGCTCATCGTTCGATGGAGATTGTCTTGTCTCCTGTACCGTGGCTGTTGTGAACATGGCGGGTGGTGTGCAGGGGCCCTCGAGAGCCTGTTTCCGGATGGGGGGGCGGGGCAGAGGGCAGAAAGCAGTGCCCCTTGAACTTCACGAGTAAGCCCCCCATTTCCCATAGTGCCCGTGCTATTGTACTTCCGTCCCCCCCTCCGGGCCAACCCTGGTTATTTCTTGTCTTTGATCAGGAGACAAGGAACCCAGCATGTGAACAAAGGTGTGACATGGCACCTCATTGTGTTTTATTCGGCTCGGCATTTCCCTGATGATGAGTGATATCGAACATCCTTTTATAAACCTGCCGGCCTTCCGTGTATCTCTTTCTTGAAAAATGTGTGTTCAGTTCCTCTGTCCATTTCAAAATCAGATTAAAAAAAATACATTTTCCCCTTCCAGTTGACTGCCCTCTGGATGTGCGAGAGCATCGTGGCGGGATTCCTCCCAGGGTGGATTTTGGTGTTTGGGAGCTGCACTTCCGGGGTCCGCCTGGAGAGTCGCCCTTGGGGGGGCCGGTCAGGGGGCGGGGAGGAACGTGGGGCTTCTTGGGGTTCAGCTGGGGTGATCGGCAGCTGAGACCTCCCCTGAAACCCCAAAACCCGTGGACGGACTCCCCAGCGGGAGCCCTGAGCATGCTGGCCATTTGTAGTGAGTGTGGACAACGCACTTCCTGTCCCCCTGGTACCTGGACTCATGTAGCCCTTTTCAGGCGTCCGGGTGGACAGGAAGGAAGCGGCCCTCTCTGCACACTGGCCAAGCACCTGGCAAGGCTGGGCACTCGCTCACACGCTGGCACTTCCCTGTGTGAGCAGGTGTCTCTCTCCGGAGCGGGGGCACCTCGGGGCTGTCTGCAAACAGCCTTTTCCTTCCTCAGGGCGATCGGTGGTCTCTGATTCCCTCCCCCCTCCCACCACCGGCACTAACATTGTCCAAGAGCTTCTCATCGGAAACTGGGCTTTGTGACATAAGGGGCTGTCGAAATGGGTGCAGGGGGCAGGAAGATGGCAGATAACCATTGCTTGGCCCTCAGCACTCGGGCCCTTGCTGGTTTGTCTGCTGGTTATTTGGGCCACAGCTGGGGGTACTGAGGACTTCCTCCGGGCTTGGAGCATCAGAGGCCGTGCTGGGGACCCAGCCCAGGTCAGCTGCACACGAGGCAAGCATCTTCCCTGCTCTGCCGGCTCGCTGGTTCGCCTTTGCTGGATTTTATTTTCTGTTTTATTTTTGGGGGGAAGCGACACCGGGCAATGTTCAGGAGTTACCCGTGGCTCTGCATGCAGGAATTTTCCTGGTGGTACTCCAGGGACCACGTGGGATTCCAGGGGGCCGAGTGCAAGGCGAGTCCCCCCTCCCCCTGTCCTGTCGTGCCGGCCCTTCGCCTGGTGCTCTGGCAGAGACCACCTTCTTTCTTCCCCTGCGTGGCACTTGGGAAAAGGCGGCTTCGACATTCACTGGGTTTGTGAAGTGGAAGCGCCCCTCCCCCCGCACCTTTCTGACTGTGAATCGCGTGCCGGATGTTGGGAAGTTCCGTTTGATTTGTCTGACTCGCCACCTTGTGCTGAAGCGTCGTCCTCCTGATCCTCTTCCTCCCGCCATGCTCGCCCCGGGGAACGTGCTTGTCCCTCCCTCCCTTTTTTCATCATATATTTATTGAACATTTTCCACGTGGAAAGCCGAATGCTAGAGGATGTCGTGACAAGCGAGACAGTCTCGGCCCTCAAAGCTCATAAAATGAAACCCCAGACTTGGGGGAGCGTGTGAAAGGTGTGTCATGGAGACAGCAGGATGGCCCAGAGGTGGCCCCGGGGAGGAAATGAACCCAGAGAAGCCAGAGGCGGAGAAATAAAAACTAACAGGAGGGATTTTTTTTCCCCAGGGGGAGTCTTGAAGGGTGGGAGTCGGCTGGGTGTGTAGGGATTGGGAAAGGCATATGTGCACCCTGGTAGAGGAGCTCTGTCTTCCTGTGTGTGCCTTTGTGTGTGTGTGTGTGTGTGTTTGTGTGTTGGGGGGACACACCCGACGATGCTCAGGGCTCTGTGCTCAGGAATTACTCTTGGGGGTGCTCGGGACCTGGCTTGGCTGCAGGTGCTCTACTCACTGTCCTGTCTCCCCTGCCCCAGGCTGTTCTTTTCTTCCTCTGCTGCTCTTCCAGCGAGAAAAGCAAAAATGCGCCTTGGGCTGTCCCGAGGGTTGTTATTCAGACAGCAGCCGCACCCCCAGAGGCGGCACACTGGCGGTTCATGGCCAGTGCCCGTGCTGACCAGGGAGCCCCCGGCTGGCCGTGCCAATTGCAGGCTTTTTATTCGTTTGTTTTGTTTTGGGGCCACGCCCAGCAGTGCTCAGGGCCGACTCCTGGCTCTGCGCTCGGGGACCACTCCTGGTGGGCTCGGGGGACCACCCAGGGTGCCTTGAACCCGAGTCCTTGCTGAGACCCGCCTTGTAGCAGGACACTCAGCCACACACTTGCTTTGGGTCCCTTTTGGTTGGTTTATTGGATTCGTTCAGACCCTGGATCCCAAGGCAGCGGCCGCTCCCGCACTGCCATGGTCACCCTTGGACCCCCGACCTCTGGCTCCGTGAGGCCCATAGCCTCCCAGTTGGTCTCCGTCGTCTCCGGCTGTTCTGTCCATCCTGGTTTTCTCCCTGCGGGCAGTGAGGGCCCCCTCTGCGTGCGAGACTCGGGCTCTTTCGCGCCTGCTTGAGGTGTGTGTGTGTGTGGGGGGGAGGGATGCGGGGAGGTGGGCAGGGGAACGGCAGTTCCCCATGAAGAGGCTGGCTGGCAGCTCAGCTGTCTCCACTCAAGAGGGAGTGGGGGGCAGCAGAGGGCACTGGGGGCCCCTTCCAGAGGGCTGTCACAGCCAGGAAGCGAGCCCACCTGGGGACCGGGTCCGTCCTAGAGGACTCAGCACGGAGCGGCCGAGCCCGGCTCAGTCTCTGTCTCTATCTCTGTCTCCCTGTCTCTCTTCTCCTTTCCTCAGGGGCCCCCACTCTCTCTGGCGACACCTCCGTGACTTGGGGCTTGAGTTTGCCGGCAGGAATCACAGCCCAGAGCGTCCCCAGGCCTCTGCTGGGCAGGCTCTGGGTGGCTGATTTGGGGTCCTGAAGCCAGGTTGGTTCCGAGGCCCGGTTCCATCACTCTGGACCCCCCGCCCCCACCCCAGCAGACACTCCGAGCGAGACCCACTCCCCACAAGGTTGAGAGAATCAAATTAATTTCCTGCACCACCCGAGGCAAGTTTGAAATTGGCTCTTTGAGATGAAAAGGGGGAGGAGGCCGGAGTCGCTCACTGAGCGTAGCCCCCGCTCCTCTGCCCGCCTGCCGCCACCTCCCTCCTGTCGGGGATGCAGGTTTAATTGGGGTGGGATTCCTTGCTCCACGCAGGGCAGCCTGTCCCGCACCCTGTGGAATGTGCCAGAGACGCGTCCTCCAGGTGGCCCTGTCAGGCCAGTCAGCCCACTCTGAGCACCCCAGTCGGTTATGGGGGTACCCGCAGCCTTCCGGCCAGCAGGATGAGGCCAGGGCACCAGGGAAACAGGCTTTGTGCGTGCGTGTGTGTGTATGTGAGTGTGCACGTGTGTGTGTTGGGGGGGGGGGCGGCACGAAGGCCAGTCAGGCATGGACAGGAGCAGTTTCAGGACACAGCTGCCCTTGACTCTGAGCTGGCCTCATGCCAGGGGCCGTGCTGAGTGCCACAGCTCGTTGTCCCTGCCCCCCCTGCTGCAGTCCCTGGGACTATTCCCTGGGGAAGGAGGCTCAGGCACCTGCTTCCTGCACAGAGTGTCTGGGGCTTGGGGAATCTGTGCCCAGCACACCCGGGGACAGTCACGCTAGGTCACCTTGGCCCAGGGCTTCTCAGCCTCTGCCCCTCCCAGGCATCCCTGGGCCCCTGTCCATCTGCTGATTCGGAGGGTCTGGCGTCCTGACCCTCCTGCCACTATCACCTGTGGCTTGCGGGGGTCGCCTCCTCCTCCTCTCCCCGGGGGCATCTTTGAAGTGAGACAGATGCCACCCCCACCTTCCGCTTCCGGCCAATTCAAGCTGCATCCGAGCATGAGGTGCCAGCATCCGTGGCCATCCCTGAACTGTCCACGTGAATCTGAGCTGCACGTAGGCTTGAGAACTGCCTCCCGGAGAGTTGCCGGGAGGGAGCTCCATGGACGCCAGAGAACCGGAACAGCCAGGCTCGGGGAACCGAAGCAGAATCTGGCGGCCAGTATCTCTGGCCTCGCTGTCCTGGGCTCTCTCTGCTGCCCCAGGGGGCTCCCCGGGCTGGGCTGTGTCTCCTTTGCAGACCCGCCCTGGGTGGGTGGGGCACTTCCACCCGTCTCCGTCTCCTTATTGTGTGCGTCCATTTCCCAGTGTCTGACAGCGCTGCTGACTGGAGGATGGTCTGCGCTGCCCCAAGGCGTTCTCCCAGAGCCTGGGGATATGGTTCTGTGAGCTGATGGCATCTGCCCCATCTCGCGGCCACTCTCCCGCTCCAGGTGGACCTAAATGGGCCCTGCGCAGCTGCCCGTGGTCTCCGGGAGACACACACAGAGCAAGTGCCCGGGGTGCCTGGCTCCATCCCCCACTCTGAGACGCCCCAGCCTCGAGTGGGCAGGCTCTCCACATGCAGAGCAAACGCACGGCTGCCATCCCCCGTGCCGTGTGCCATGGAGAAGCAGCTGCTGCTCTTCCTGCCCCTCTCCAGGACTCGCCCCGCACCCCCCACACACTGGCCGTGATCTAGCATCTGAAGAGTTAACGGCAGGCCCAGCACTGTTGGGGAGGGGGTGCCTCCGGGGCCACCCCTCCTTCCTTTTCCGACCCTGATTTTGCTGCTGGGGAATGGTGACATCTGTGGGTGTTGCTCTGCCGGGACCCCCGTCCTGCAGGCCAGGCGTACGTGGGCACAGGGGCAGGTGGGCAGAGCAGGGCTGGCTGGAAGCACAGCCTTTGGGACAGGAGGGGCGCGGGCGAGAGAACTTTGACTTCGCATCGCCAAATGTGTGTGTGGTGCTGATGAAAAGGGCTGTGAACTCTTGGAAAATCAGAAATAGAAAAAAAAAGCCCTCACCCCGTCACAGCTAGCAGTGATTTAAGCCATGTATGCTAAAGTCAATCAAGGCACTAGGAGTTTGGCATGCCACTCGATCTGCTTTTGATTTGCACTGTCACAGGGCAGGGGCCGGGAACGGGGACCAGTGAACCTTGTGGATGTTTCCTTAGCTTTTTTAAGGTTGTGTTTTGTTTTTGTGGGGGCCACACCCAGCCGTGCGCAGGGCTCCTCCAGGCTTTGCACTCAGGGATCGCTCCTGGCAGTCCTCAGGGTGCTGGGGTTGGAACCCGTGTCGGCCATGTGCAAAGCAAGCGCCCTCCCTATTGTGCTGGTGCTCCAGCCCCTCAACTTGGCTTGTCTTCAAGTGAATCTTGGCCTGTCCAGGACTTTCCTAGTTTTGGCACCGGAAATTGTATTTCCGTGGAATCCGCTCAGCCCTGCTGACCCCGTGGCATGCTCAGCCTCCCCACAGCCACCCCACGAGGCTGCAGTTATACCCGGACCTGCTCTCCTAGAGAATGGAGCTTGTGCAGTGCTCCAGGGTTGGTCCTTGGAAGATGGGGCTGGCAGGGGTCATACCCGGGAGGGACAGTTTGTGGTAGACACGGATCAGGATGCCACCGCTCACCAGCCATAGAAACGGTTTGTTCAGGGTTACACGGCTAGTTGGCAGTAGTTACTCTTTTTTTGGGGGGGGGGGGTCACACCCAGCGATGCACAGGAGTTACTCCTGGTTCATGCACTCAGGAATTACTCCTGGCGGTGCTTGGGGGACCATATGGGTTGCTGGGAATCGAACCCGGGTTGGCCGCGTGCAAGGCAAACGCCCTTCCCGCTGTGCTATTGCTCCAGCCCCAGTAGTTACTCTTATAGGCTCTAGTACTCAGCAAATGCTTATATGCTGCTAGTTGGTGGTAGTCACTGTTATACAGGGCTAGTTCTCCGTAGTTTCTCTCACGGCTGCTAGTTTGTGCAGGGTCCCTTGCTGGTTAGTACTCGACATCCTTAGTTAAGAGTCCCCTGGTTGGGGCTGGAGCGATAGCACAGCGGGTTGGGTGTTTGCCTTGCACACGGCCAACATGGGTTCGATTCCCAGCATCCCATAGGGTCCCCGAAGCACCGCCAGGGGTAATTCCTGAGTGCACGAACCAGGAGTAACCTCTGTGCATTGCTGGGTGTGACTCAAAAAGGAAAAAAAAAAGAGTCCCCCCGCTGGTTCAGTGGCAGAGCTCAGATTCAAACCAGGCCCTGCCTGACTCGAGTCTGGCACACAGTCTCCCTGGAGCTGGGAGGATTCCAGAGCCGCTGGGAGAATCCAGTGGGGTGGGGGCAGAGGGATTTGGTCCCAGGTGGTGAAGTGACCTGCCCATGGGCATACGGGAGCAGGTGCCATGCTCCCAGGGACCCACTCTCGGCTGCCCATCGGGGCCCCACCAGCTGGCACGGATGCTCTTGTGGAAGAAGCTTCTGGGCCCTCACTGGTGACTTGCCCCCGAGGGGGGAGGGTTGGCACCGGCTCCGTGGGCTTCAGGGCCAGTGCCCACTCCTGCCTGGGTCTCCTCCTTCGACTCAACACCCACAGGAGCGGCAGCCTGGGCGGAGGGTGGGGGGGGCGGTGGGGGCGGGGAACAGCCCCAACAAATGCTCCCCGGCTGGTTTGGACTTAATCCCAGGATCCGAGCGACCCAGTAAGATAAATAAGATAAGTCGGTGTGCCTCTAAGGTTGAGTGATCATATCACTGCCGCGTCTGAAATATTCATGAGGGCACGGGAGGTTTGGGCAACAGCAAGAGCGACACATTCCGCTTTGAAGAGGCAGAACTCAGGAGCATGAAAAATGGATCAGGGGAAATTAATGTTGGGGTGGCGGGGTGGGGCGGGCGGGTGGTGGTGGTCGGTGGTGTGTGTTATGGGTGAGGGGGGCGGCTATTGGCGGGGAGGAATAAGGAAGGGGATGGGGGCAAGACTCAGGCCGGGCCGAGTCTGTGATCGCAGGTTCCCGCCCCTGCCTGGAATCTTTGAGGTGTCACTCGTCTCATCTGTCATTCGGGGACAGCACTGGGTTTGCAAAATGGATGCTTCCCGCGAGGATTAAAAAGCAGGTTGTGTGTGTGTGTGGGGGGGGGGGAATGCGATGGGGAAGGCGGGGCCGGGTGGGAGAGTGGGAGAAAGATGAGTCCAGTAAACCGCGTCCTATAAATCACGCACCAATTTCTGATCTCTCCGAGGGCAAGGCAGGGGCGGCAGGGGTGGGGTGCTTCACACGCAGCCGCTCCCCTCCCCCCCAGATGCTCAAGATTTCCTGCACATCTCGGTGCCTCAGTTTCTCTCTCTGCGAAGCCAAGGGTCTGGATGGGGTGTCCTTCTGGGTCTCCCCACTCCCACTCTCAGGGGCTCCGAGTATGCGACGTCCTTGAAAATTCAGGGTCGTGTTGGCCCACGTGGTCCTGCATCTGTTCTGCCGACGGGGTGTGATGTAATCGGTTAACCATCCTTCTTGCCAGAGCCCCGCGGGTTCAGCTCTGTGGCGGCCCCTGCTACTAGGACAGGAGCTGGAACCAACGAAGCCCGAGTGGCCATGAGGCCGGCCCAGCCACAGCCCTGGCTCATCGCCGGCAGCGGGGGAGGGAGAGACGCCAGCTCTCCCGGCTCACTCCGGACGCCCAGAACCCGCCTTCCCCAGCACCCCTCGGTGGGCCAAGTGCAGACCATTATCTTTTTTTCTTTTTCTTAGGCCACACCTGGTGGTGCTCAGGAGTTACTCCTGGCTCTGCACCCAGGGATCCCTCCTGGCGGTGCTCGGGGGACCCTATGGGATGCCGGGATCAGACCTGGGTCAGCCTCTCGAGGCTCGCACCCTCCCCGCTGTGCTGTGCTCAGGTGCACGTGCATATTTTCATCCGAGGGGCTGAGGCCCTGTGGCCTGGAGGAAGCGTCCGCCGGGGTGGTGCAAGTGGGCTGTGCTGGGAGGGCAGATAAGCGAAGCCCACCAGTGGCACAGTGCTTGCGCCGTGGGCGGGATGAGGCTGGCGAGTGGGCAGCAGGACGGCTGGACCTTCCCCGGCACAGCCCCGAGGGGAGTCGTCAGGGACAGATACAGCTGTGCAGAGCAACACAGCCCCTGCCACCTACCTGGGCGTCACACGCGTGCACAGACACACACACACACACACACACACAAACACACACACACACACACGCACCAGCGCCATCTGCCTGTCTGCTCCCTGATCTCTTGAGCACACACGTTCCAGACAACAGACTCCACAGGAGAGTAGCTGGCAGTCTTCGGCGCCCGCGTTCAGCTGCCGAGACACACTCCCTCAGTTTGGCACAGCGTTCCCCGGGGAGGCCTGTGGGGTTGCGTCTTGGTGGCGGAGTCTGCCCTCTATGATTACCATGTTTCCTCATTCGGTACAAGGTTTCCTCAACCAACAATATGTTCTCCATCTCGACAGTGTTTCCTCCTTCGATACAATGTTTCCACCATTGCTACATTGCTTCTCCTCCTTTGCTAAATTGCTTCCTCCACCAATACAATGTTCCTCCACTGCTACAATGTTTCCTCCACTGCCACAATGCTTTTTCCACCTACAATATTTTCTCCGTTGCTACAATGTTTCCTCTGCCTGTACCAGTGTTTTGCCTGTTCTCCTCATGGCTTCTTCCACAGCGCAACCTCAGGGAAGACCCAGTTCCGTCCGTTTCTTCCAGTGGCGGTGGTGCAGCTCCCTGCATCTAATGTGTGCATCAGCCTGTTGTCCCTCACGACCTGGCCACATCTGTGGTTTTCAGCCAGGGATGTCCATGCGCCCCTCCTCCCAGGGCAGTGGACGGCGTGGACCCCTCCCCACGACCTGTGTCTGTGTGTGCGCTGGAGTGGGGGTTTGTGGCTTCTATCGTGGGGAGACCCAGGGGGTGACCTCCGCTCAGGAAAGGGTGCTCACAGCCTCTGCCTCATTGGTGCGCCCTAACCCCCATTTCACGGCAATGAAGCTGCTGCAGGGGTGACTGTCCCCCAGGTTTCAGATCAGACCCCAGGCTAGACCCTGAGAGCCTGCAGGGAGATGGCGGGGCCTTCAAGCTTTCACACTGGGCAGTTGCTTCCGTGTCCAGGCTGGGCAGGAAGGTCCCCCTCAAGCCACCCAGCCCACGAGCAGCTCAGGTTTGTGACCCGGCCGCTCTCTTAAGCCGACTGAGCCCGGACCCCAGCGCCATCTGCAACCCACAGAGAGTGCAGCCATCGGCCTGGCCTCCTCCGCCGTGACCATCTGCCCCATGGTGGAGCTGGCTTTCATACCCCAGAGAATATTCATCTGCCAGGCCCAGGAGGCGCGTCAGCAAAGCTCCAGGCAGCGGCTGTTTTTTTTTTTTTTTGAGACTTTTTGAGGTTTGCTTGGACAGTGAGGAGTCGATGGCCACAGCTGCCCCAGGCCCTCCTGGACAGCAGGAGCTGCTGCAACCTGGGGCCTTGGGTCCGGGTGATCTCATTCCACCTCGCCATCAGGGGAGCTGACCAGTGAGTGAGAGTCCATATGTGACCCTCCCTGTCCCCCATTGTCCTTCCACAGAGGCCACTTGCTGTGCTTAGGGCCGAGAAACAGGAGATGACCTCTGGGGCCAGGCATCAAGTGGGTTTGCAAAATCCCCTCCAAGACCTCCGGATCTACCTTCCCTGGATCCCTGCCAACCTGCCCCGCTGGCCCCCAGCCGCCTCCCGGTGGCCCCCAGCAGCATGTGGGACATGATTAGCGAGTCTGAAGCCCAGCTCAGCCCCCAGGTGCCGGCGCTCCAGTCTCCCGGCAGCAGCTGGCCTGGGTTCCCCCTTCCAGCCAGGCCGGCTGCGTCTGGCACAGTGGCAGGATTCAATTCGCAGCTGCTCCAAAGGCACCTTTGGCTGCCTCTGCCCAGGAAAAGGCTTGATCTGGGGCTGCGGTTTTGCTGGGGCTTCCGAGACAGGGCAGGGGAGAAGGGACCCTTCTCCGGCCACAGCCCTGATCACCGCTGAGATGCAAAGTGACACTGGTCCGGAGTGTCACTCGGGTGCCCGGAGCCAGCTGTCCTGCGGGGACACATCACGGGAATGTTTTCCTCCTCTTCTCTTCCTGGCTCTCCTCTTTGTTTATTTTTGCAGTTTCTATATACCTTATTTTCATAACGTCGTTCATAGCAGTTCATTACAGATAATATTTAGACACCCACCCCGCCCCCGAGCATCCTCCAACCACAGTAGGAGGGAAGTGTGTGAAGGTGGTTGTGTTTCATTCCGGAGCCATTTACGCCCGAATGCATTTAAGAGATTGCAAGCAACTGTGTTAAAACCAAACGCATGTGTGCCACTTATGGTGCGTAAGTGGGCTGGGGTATGAGAGGTCATTCGCGGCCTAGCGCTCCAGGAAATCTGTGTCGCTCTCTTCTGGAAGCTTTAGTTTCTAGTCGCTGGGTCTTGGCCATTGATGAGATCACATGGTGCTGGCGGCAGTTAGTGGGTGTGACTGCCAAGCTGCCGGAAAACTGGGGAGCTGGGGGGAGGAGGCCCAGTCCTGATCCGAGCGGGCTTGGCGATCTCAGCCACGGGTCACGGGTTCCCACCTACCTGTTTTTTTTTTTTCTGCCAGTGCCCTCTTGGGTGAGGCTCGTCCGAGTGTGTGGCGAGTGGCCTTGAGCACGGCAGCCACTGGGTTCTGGAGGTTTTTGGCTGCCGGGCTTCTGCTCGGGGTGGGGAGGGAGACTCACCCTGCCCCGCTCCGAGGCGCCCCAGTGAAGACAGCCGGGCAGGGTCAAGACATTCTGCCCTGCTTTTCTCTTTGTCACCCAAGGAGCAAGTGCGCGAGGGTCGGTGCATTATTCCCACATCCCTTCCTACTCAGGCAGGTCGAGGGGCTTCATCCCCTGCAGCCGGCCGGTCAGCGCAAAAGCAAGAATGTGTCAGGCTGGAGTTTCTCTCCAAATCCGCCAGGTGGTCCCGTTCTGCACGGCCCCCCTGAAACACGGAAAGGCAAGTTTCAGCATCCGTGCTTCCCTCTCCCCCTTTACACGCAGACAGTTAAGAGGCATGAGAAGTCCACGTCTGGGTCCATGACTTGAACCAGCGCATCTGCTCTCTCTAGCTGCAGCACCTCAGCAAGGCAGTGGGTTGGAAAGACAAGCACTGATTTTTTTTTTTTTAAGTTTTTGCGCCAAAATTTACACCAAGCTGGTTTTGTTAGGGTCCGTGATCCCAGGAATGAGACAGAGTTAAAAACGAGAGCAGAGAAGTTCTTTATTCACGCCAAGCACACGTACTGGTCGACCAGGGTCCCCTGCACAGAGAGCGACCCCGTCTTCCTGCAAGCGCCCCCTTTTATCCCTTTACTTGGGTTCAAACCTTCCTGCCTTGGGTTGGCTCACTCCCAGGACCCCGGGGTTGTGTTTTTTTTTTCTCGGTTGGCTTATCCCTTCCTTGCTGCCCCCACCTGCTAACTCGGCTCGCCCAATTAGACTTCCTTCCCCCGTTGTAGGCGATCACCTGCCACTTTATCTTCTCTGGTCCTGCACCTTGACTGACTCTTCTGCTTTCCCGGAACCTGTGCCAGTGATGGTGTTAGCTGGGTTAAAGATAAACCCGGATATCCTGTCCTATGTCTGCTTAGCATTAAATCATCACAACGTGGAACTACCGCTAATATGGAGTCCTTCATGTTAGTTCTTGCAGCCTTTCCATTCGGCCAGAGGAGATGCTGGGCGCTGTGGAGCTCAGCCCTTGGGAGGCCCCGGGATGGAGCAATGTGGGTTTTGGGGTGAAGGGGAATAGCCCTGAGGGGCGTGAGCAGAAACGTTGGCTGCTGCCTGGGTCCGTGCTGGGAGGCGACAGCCTCTGCCAGATGCACGCACGGCCTGTGCCCCAGGCAGGGTCAGCATTGGAGGGGCAGAGGTGCCCCTCGCTGGCAGAGGGAAGCTGGACGAGTCAGTGGGCGTGTCCCCACGTGCCCACATGGGCTGGCCTCCATGAAGCACTCGCTCACGCACTTGGCCCTCACCCAGCGGGATTTCCGTTGCTTGGGGAATGGGTTGCAGGCAACTCGTTTCCCATCAGAATAAACTTGCTCGGTTTGAGCTAGGCTAACCCACCTGGAGCCCCAACGATAGTAAAATGACCTGGGCAAGGTCTCGAGTCCTGCACCCAGATTTCCTGGTTATCTTGGGGCCTTCCAGAAGCCTCTCTGGGCCTTGGTTTTCTCTTTCTTTCTTTCTTTCTTTCTTTCTTTCTTTCTTTCTTTCTTTCTCTTCTCTCTCTCCTCTCTCTCTCCATTTCACTTTCTTTCTTTCTCCTCTCTCTCTCTCTTATATTTATTTATTTATTTATTTTTTTGCTTTTTCAGTCATGCCCGGCGATGCACAGGGGTTCCTCCTGGCTCATGCACTCAGGAATCACTCCTGGCAGTGCTCGGGGGACCATATGGAATGCTGGGAATCGAACCTGGGTTGGCCATGTTGACTGCGTGCAAGGCAAACGCCCTACCTGCTGTGCTATCACTCCAGCCCCTCTCCTCTCTCTTCCATTTCTTTCCCTTTCTTTCTTTCTTTCTTTCTTTCTTTCTTTCTTTCTTCTCTCTCTTTCTCTTCTCTCTTTCTTTCTGGTCACGCCTGATGATGCTCAGGGGTCACTCCTGGCTCTGTGCTCAGGGAACCATATGGGATTCCCAGGGATTGACCACGGGGTGGCCATGTGCGAGGCAAACGCCCTCCCTGCTGCACTGTCACTCCGGCCCCGCCTTGGCTTTCTTTACTGCATGGCGGATGAGCCCCATGATGAGGGAGGGAGCATTTAAGTGCAGTATCGGCACGCACGGAGCGGATGTCGGCTCTCAGGAACACTGCACGGTAGCACTGTCCTCCGTTGTTTATCGATTCGCTCGAGCAGGCACCAGTAACGTCTCACAACAAATCATGAGACTTGTTGTTACTGTGTTTGGCATATCGAGTACGTCACGGGGAGCTTGCCAGGCTTTGCTGTGCGGGCGAGATACTCTGGGTACCTTGCCGGGCTCTCCAAGAGGGGCGGAGGAATCCAACCCGGATTAATTAACTGCGTGCAAGGCAAATGCCCTACCCGCTGTGCTATCACTCCAGCCCGTTGGCCCTCAATACCAAAACGAATTCTGTTTCTACAACAACATAGAAAACACAAGCGCTCTTGTGCCTCGCACGGTGGTTCTCCTCGCCTTGTCCCGCCGGTTCTGGCCTGGCTCCCGGCAGCTTTCCCGCTAAATCTCTGTCTCTGTTTCCTGCTACCCTTGGCTTGGGGGTTCAGTGTGTTTGGCCTCCAGACCTCTGCCCTCTAGGGAGGTTGGGCCCCTGACTTCCCCGTCTCCGGACTGCTGGCACACAACCCCCAAGGGCACCCCCAGGCTAACGGCGACCTTTCCGCAGGGTCAGGAACACCGAGGTGCAGCCTGAGGCTGCAGACAGCTGCCCTCGAGGGCGTTTGGGAGCTTGGGGTGTTCTTTTCACCTCCCTCCAGGAGCTGTCAGGCATCTGCCTCTTTGCAGTCGGTTTATAATGGCCCCCGGAAAATCCATTCTGCCTACAGATGTGGTGACCTTTAATTTTTTTTTCTCCCCCTTCTTCAAAATTTTCCAAGATGCACATTGACTTCTTCCTGTCAGCTCGCGGGCCCTCGCGCCGCTCGGGGCATTTAGATCACATTTGCCAGTCGCTGGCTGCTGTAGCCAATTTGTTCCTGATCTCAAGGTCGATGGTGAATAATTTGAGCTGGGCCAAGTCTCTCGCCTTGAATAACTTAGAGATAAACTCTGAAGGCAGCCACGGCTGGCCTGGCCCTGGGCTGTTTCTCCTTTCGAGATGGTGTTTGATTCCTGGCGGAAGATGGGGCTCCAAGCAGTGCCACGGGGGACTGTGGTGTCCATTGGCAAAGGAGGGGCAGCTCCCACTGGCTGTCCCCTGGATGCCGTGTTTGGGATGGGGTGGACCTTCTGTCCCCCCCCCCCCAGGAGGCAGGTGAAGAAACAAGCTTCAGAACCTGGGGGCCAGCCTCTCTGATTCCCCCCAGGGGAATGCCTCACGGCTCTTGCCAGCCCATGGACAAGGTGCTCTGTTGCTGAGACAGCATCTGGTTTGCTATTCTGTCTCTGGCCAGGGCAGCGGGCCCTAGCAACTGTCCCCCGATCCTGCAGGGCAGACCCAGAAGTGAGCCTGGTGTCCCCTGCGGTGGGGATGCCCAGGAAGTGGCCAGCTCCTTCAGATCTGGAAATGGGAACAGGGGAAGGGAAGAGAGGGGAGGAAGACGGGGAGGAAGACAGAGGCCAGTGCTAGAGGCAGAGGGGAGAGCATTTCCCCACCACAGCCCCCATGTTGGGTCCCCCCGTTTGGGGGAGCCTTTGGGGAGGGGTCTGGGAGGAGATCAGGTGAGGCAGGACCCTCCCGCAGGGATCAGAGGCCCCAGCAGCTCCCTCATCCCTTCCTCACGTAGGAAGAAGAGGGTGGTCCCCCAACCAGGAAGTAGGGGCTCCCCAGACCCCAAATCTGCTTGATCGTGACTCACTCTCCAGCCTCCAGAGCTGTGAGAAACTCACTTCCGGTCCCGCCCCTGGAAAGGCCTGGGTCCCTAGGTCTGGGACCCGAGGCTCGGTGACCATCACTCGTGCAGCTTGGAGGGCAGGGCTGGGTCGGAGGGTCCCTGGGGCTGGCACGTGTCCTGAGAAGGAGGCGCTCTTGTTGTTCTCGGTTCCTCAGACTCGCCCTCTTCGCCCATCTCTGAGACTTCAGATGTAGCACCCATCTCTCACTTCTGCTCCACCTGCTCCGTTTGGTCCTTTGAGTCTGAATTTAGAGGGGGCCTCTTCCGGGAAGCCCTCTGGGTGTTCCCCTCCGACTTGTGCTCCCCCCACCCCAATCAAAGCACCTATTAGGGTGTTGGGGCGTGTCGAGTGGCCCTGGCTCTTGTCTGCCGGCACACCACATCGTTGGGTACAAAGCTTTGGACACTTTACCTGCCTCTCTCGCCATTATAACGCCTGTTCCTACCATCTCATCTAGTATAAAGTAGGTTCTTGAACGCATTAATGACTTCATGTGACATATTAATGACTTCATGTGCATCCTGGATTCAGAACTGAATATACGATGGAGACGCGTAAGAGCTTTTGCTCAGTTGAGTTAAATTTATGGGCCGGAAGAGAATACAGTGGTGGGGCCCTTGCTCTGCACACCCCACCCCAGACCCCTCATTGGGTCCCACCTTTTGGGGTGGCATAAGGAGGGCGGGGTCTCGGAGGGGATTAGGTGAGGCTGGCACCCTCCTGCATGGAATCAGAGAGCCAGAAGCTCCCTGACCTGGGTTCGAGCCCCGCAATCCCGTATGGTTCCCCGAGCACCCTAAGTGCAGAGCCAGGAGTGACCCCTGGGCATCGCAGGGTGTGGCCTCCAAGCAAACAAGCAAACCCAAGAACAACAAATGGATGTGAGCGAACTCCTTTCTGGGAAGGCTTCGGAATCAAGTGCACATTTGCCAGAGCCTGTCGAGAGACCCCCAGCGCCATCCCTGGGACCTGCCTGGGGGTCCCAGGAGTTTGAACAAAGTCCTCGCATCCTCCTGCGGATTCTTCTGAAGCTTCTGGCACTTTTCTTTAATCACTGCCGGGTTAGTTGACTTACAACAGCGGATTTGTTTCTTCTTCTGGTGAATATATGAGAATCACATCACTGGAAATTAGGGAAATGAAAGAAATGCCCCCACTTTTCTTGGAGGGTCAATTTCCCTTAGTCTTCCCAGGCCCCATATGTATATTTTCTTCTTTTCTTTTTAAAAATAAGATACTTGCGACCATATACTTTTTTTTTCCACAGCAAAAAGATTTTCTGGGATTAATTAGGTTATTTTTTTTTCTTTTTGGGTCACACCTGGCGATACTCAGGGGTTACTCCTGGCTTATACACTCAGGAATGACTCCTGGCGGTGCTCAGGGGACCCTGTGGGATGCTGGGAATCAGACCAGGGTTGGCCGTGTGCAAGGCAAACGCCCTCCCTGCTGTGCTATTGCTCCAGCCCCCAGTTTTTTTTTTTAATAACCACTTTCTCCTCTTTCCCGCCTTTTTTGAATGTGTATCAGAGTCGGTTGGGTGCGTGGTGCAGCGTGAGAGAGCAGGGGGGCCTCCACAGAAGGCCGCGCTTCCTGGCCAGGCCCGGCCCCTCCCCACCGCCCTCCCGCTTCTGTCTCCCAGAAGCTCGAACGGCGGCGCTTGAACGCTTGAAATGGCGTTTCCGTTTTTAGGCATTTGTCTCTAACTGCAAACAAGTTGCTGATGCGGCTGCTTCTCGATTGATCCGTTTAAGACGTTTTCTATCGACTTCGCCTTGGACACCGCCGAGGATTCGGCTTATCGGCCTGGCCCTCCCCCCGCCCCCGTCTCTCCCTCTGCAGCTTTTATTCAGAGGAGGGACCCCCAGGATGCGCAGCCCCCCGCCCTTGTCGCCCCGTCCCTGGCTTCCAGTCTGGCCCTGTTCTGTTGGAGCTTAGAGGCAGTTGGAAACTTCTGGAAGCTTCGCCATTGAGAAGCGAGTTGGATTCTTCCCTTCCCCCGCCTGAGACTGGGCCAGCCTCGACCGCCTGGACACTGGGACGCAGGGAGTCGTGCCATGGAGGCAAACCACGCGGGTCCCGGGCCAGTCCGAGAGCGCCTGGACCTGCTCTGTTTCCAGGCCTTGGTCCGACAGGGCTGTGCAGGAAGGGAGAGGCGGGGGAGAGAGAGAGAGAGGGAGAGAGACAGACAGACAGACAGACAGACAGATTGCCTTGTGTTGGCCAGTCTCTGGCCTTGAGTACGGCACCCCCAGCTCTGCCAGGGGCCACTCCCAAGCGCAGAGCCAGGAGTAGTCCGTGAGCACCCCAGGAGTATCCCGGGCCTCCCCAAATCAAGGCTCCTGACTGTGCCGGAGAGGGAGGCGGGGGGGGACCCTTGATGGGGACATAAATCGGGGGAGGACCATGGAGCCCGGCTTCCCGGTGACCCTCAAGGGAGCTGGCACGTCACTAATGCACTTTGGGCCCTTCGGAACGGCCTGCGGGACTGTGGACAGCACAGTGACCAGGTCCCCGCTAGTTGCTGGTCTGAATTTCCCGCCCTCCGTGGGGTGAGTGGAAGTCGCGGTAAGGGTGGTTTCCAGCTTTCAGGTTGGCCAGAGAAACTGAGGCACAGTCGCTTCGATTTGGTGGGATCCCTGTAGCTGAGGGTTTGTCGGACCACGTGGTGGCAAGAAAGGGGGGGGGGGAGGGAGGCAGAGGAGGAGAGAAGCGGACACAGGGAGGGGTGAGTGCCGCCACAGTGGTCCCAGATGGTCCCCTGAGACATTTGGGGGCGGGACCCTGCCACTGAGTCTCAGCCTGTCCCCGGGCAGGTCTGCTGCCAGCCCCCTCCCCCCCGCGTCCCGCATCTCTGTGGTCTCTGCTTGTGTCTGCGTTTGGGCCCTGCTCCTCCTCCCTAGCGAGTCTCTGGGGGTTGGTGAATGGGGTCAGGATCAGCTGGTGACCCTCCGGAGGCAGGTGAAGCCATTAATGATTTTTTTTAAATTAAATCACTGTGAGATACACAGTTACAAAGTTGCCCAGGATTGAGTTCAGTCATACAGTGTGCCAGCAGCCATCTCTTCACCACTGTACGTTTCCCACGACCAATGTCCCCAGGTTCCCTCCCATTCCTCAGCCTGTCTCTACGGCAGACACTTGTCAGGGTGGTCATTTCCAGCTGTGACTGTCATAGTGGTCCCTCTTCTGTCCCAGCTGCCCTCTCCGCCTTCCCCCTTTGTGACAAGCTTTCAGCCACGCGGGCCAGGAGGTGAAGTCACTTTTGACAGACACTGGGAATTTTGTCCTCCTGGTCGGACGTTTTTGTGCCTGGCATTGGTCTTGGATGCCAGAGATCCAGCATGGAGCAAAATGCATCCCTGCCTCGGTCGAACTTCCGAACCAGGATGAAAAGCGGGTGGGTGCCAGTACGCCCTGCCCTGTCCGTGTTCTGCTGCCAGCCTGCCCCTTCCTTCTGGACCCTGTCTCTGAGCGCCCTCGGTCTCAGCATCCGCACAGTAAGTTGGTTGAATGGTCACGACGCTCTTCAACGACGCGTTGCTTCCTTGATGGGTGATCGGCCGCTTCCCTGGTCGGGGCCCTGAGACACCGAGGGTTAGGGCTGTGAGTTCAGCAACCCGGGTTGGAGAGTCAGTGCTAAAGTCTGCTGGGCTGAGTCGCCGCTGCAGCTGGGAGCACAGAGGGATTCTCCTCTGAACCTGTTATCCAGAAGTGCCCTGGACGGGACCATCCCACCGGGGATGCCGCCAGAAAAAGATCAACAACAGCAACAACAAAATGATGGGTGTA
Source organism: Sorex fumeus (assembly GCF_029834395.1). Lineage (NCBI taxonomy): Eukaryota > Metazoa > Chordata > Mammalia > Eulipotyphla > Soricidae > Sorex > Sorex fumeus. The sequence continues at coordinate 1,118,743 of NW_026606159.1, read as the reverse complement.
GCCACCCAGAGGCCCCTTCCACAGAGATCCCGCCCGCTGGCCGCGGCTGGGGCCCAGCATCCCATGGTGCTCTCGTTCCTTCAGTGGAACTCCCTTGTCTCCCTTTGCGTCCACTTTGGGTCTCGGCCAGAGTCGTGTGCAGGCACTGGGGGACACGGCAGGCGCCGTTGGTCACCAGCCCATGGTGCCCCCCCCCGCCCGCCTCCCCCGTGCCTCTGGGCAGTGCAGGGCAGGCTGAGTGTCCATGTGGGGAGGACTCGGGAGAAGCACACTGCTGAGCTTGGCCACCCTGCCCTGCTCACTTCCCAGTGCTCACGCCAGAAGCCCCCACACCCCCAAGTCTCGCTCGCCACCCAGCCGGCCTTGCTCTGGGGGCTTCCCCAGCCCCGTCTCCCTTCCACACCCCTGCACCCATGGCCGGGTCCTCCTCTGCTTCCAGGGAAACCAGCCTCAGATACGAAGTGGAGCATGGAGGGGGGGACTCAACCCAGGGCCGACACGGGAGGCATCATGACTTCCTGCACGAGTGCAGTGGCGGAGGCTGGAGGGAGGAGTTGGAATCTGCTCTGGGGAGAAGAACCGGGAGGGAAGTTCCAGCAGGTATGAAGGGCCTGGGGCAGGCTCTTCCTGACCGGCCTGGAGGGAGGCCACGTGTCCTGGGCCGGGCAGGGGTCCCTGCTTTTCCATCTCTCGCCTCTTTGTTTTGATTCTCTGTCAGCATCCCTGATGGGGCCCCATTAGGACCTGGCTTCATTGAAATGCATCTGAAATGAAATCTCTAATGTTAACTGTGTTGTCAGATCGAGGGCCTCGCTTCTCTCCGCTTCTTTTTCACAGAACGCTATCTTTGTATTTCTGGGGAGGATATGAGGATTTTGATTGTTTTTTTTTCTCTTTATTTTTGTGCATGGCCACATTATGTTAATTTCCCCATTGTCTTAGGGTATGAGAACATAAAAGCAATAACTCATTTATATGAAGACTGAATGTGCCGAGAGGTTGTCATGGAAACCAGGGGGAAATTTTCACATTGGCTTGAGTAAATTGAATAACCCCCGTTAAAAGATTGAACACAGAACTTATTTACCCAATCGTGTGGTGTGTGGCGGAGATGAGAAAATAAACAGGAGAAGGGATTTTTTTTTGGGGGGTGCTCCCAGGGAGGAGGCGAGGATGAAGAGGGTGAATGAACGGAAGGGCTGTGTTATTCTGAGTTAGATCACTGTTCCTTTCAAAGAGTGCGTTTTGGTTGCTGAATGAGGGAGGGGCGGGGGTCATGGGCCCAGGGAAAGCGGGTGTAGAGTTGCCTTTCGGAAAAACGGGGCCCTCTGGGCTCTCTTCCCCTGGCGCCTTCTCAGAGACAGTTGCTCGGGGCAGTGGTGAGGACATGAATATTTCTGGCTTGTTCCTTTTTGCTCTTGGCGACGTGAGTTTATTGCACTTTGAGCTGATCTGCTTCCCCTCGGTGGTGGAGGGGTGTGGGGAACCCTAGCTCTGTTGGTTTTTATTTTTTAATTTTTTAAGCAAAAACACTTCAGCTCTTCCCAGTAACCCTGTAAAGGCAGGGACGTGCCGCCGGTCAGGACAGGCTGGTGGATGGCGGCGCGGGGCAGGCCAGGACTCAGGGGCTCTCGCTCTCAGGCCAGGCTCCTCCTTGGCGAGGGCACCCCCGGGCCTTTCTCGACTGACCTTTGAGGGTCTTTTTTTTTTTTTGGAGAGGAGCCATTCCTGGTGGTGCTCAGGTGGTCTGGCTCCTGGCTCAGCACTCAGGGATCACTCATGGGGGGCCCCAGGGCGCCAGGGATTGAGCCCAGGTTGCCCTGTGCTAGGCAAGTGCCCCTGCCGTATCTCCCAGCTGGGAATTGTGCCAGCTTTCAGGTCTGGGGTGCTGTCGCTGAGTCTCCCAGGTGGGACAGCCTACTGTGGAGTTGGGCGGGGGCCCCAGACCTGGTGGCCTGCGGGGTCTGATGTGGTTATTGAAGATGTTGCCCCCCCGCCCTCTGTGTGCTCATGGAGAGGGAGGAGGGCTGGAGATTTCGTTCGGACCCCTTTTCACTTATGTATTTAAAAACAGGCCTTACGCTTGGGTTGTATGACGTGAAGGTACACAAGGTGATGGTCACCATCTCCCAGGCCCCGTCAGGAGAGGTCCCCGAGCACAGAGCCAGGAGTAAGCCCTGAGCACTGCTGGGTATGGCCAAAAAACCAACTCATAGAAAAATTCCCGAAAAAACAAACCAAGAAGAGCAGCATGGGCACGTTGTCCTCTTCGCCCTGTGGCTGGGTCCAGGTCCCTCCAGTTTGGTCCCGTCTGTTCCTTCCGGTTCTGGCTTCTGCCCTGGGTCCCTCCAGGGAGGAGAACCACAGACAGCTCGTTGTCGGGGAAGTAACTGGGCGGTGGAGAGATTTGGGGCTGTGTTGGGACCAGGGCTTGCTGTTGTGTGACCCGGAACCCCAGGTCCCACCTCCACCTGGGAGAAGCTTCTGGGCAATGGGGTATCCGTATGCCCCCCTTTACTAGAGACAGCTGATTATTTCCCAGTGGTTATACGGAGCCACACGTCCATTGGCAAAGTGTGATTGAGTCGCCCTTCCTTATTGTTCTCGTTGGATGCCCGTAGCCAGTGCACCGGCCTCGCGGTTGTAAAGGCCAACTTTCTTCTGCCTCACATTTTCCAGAACAATTCTTCAATTCCCGTGTCTTCTCTTCCGTTTGATACTGCCTTCGTTATGTTAGCTTTAAACATCTTACTGTGTGTTTCTTGCCTAATTGCTATGGCAAGTACCAATCGCTTCCAGTACCATATTGGATAGAAGCGGAGTGAGTCCGCAGGAGGAGACAGACGCAGAACAGTCACACTCATTTGTGGGATATAAAGAAAGCCCCATAACATGCGAATAATACCCAAAGACAATAGAAACGAGGACCAGGAGAGCCGGTCCATGGTTGGAAGCTTGCCACAAGTGTGGGCTTGGGGAGCGGCAGGGCAGGAGGGTAGTTGGGACAAGAAGGGGCCACCATGCCGATAATAGTTGGGAATGACCACTCTGCACAAGAACCCGGTGCTGGAAGGAGGTACAGGGATGTGCATGACAACCTGTCAGTGCTACGTGATGGTACTGCAAACCACAGCGCCTAAAGAGGAAAAAGAAAACAGGAGAGAGAGAGAGAGAGAGAGAGAGAGAGAGAGAGAGAGAGAGAGAGAAAGTGCCTGCCATAGAGGCAGACTGGGAGTGGGAGTGGGGAATTGGGACCTTGCTGGTGATGAAGGGACGGGTGTTGGAACATTATATGACCAAAACTCAATTATGAACAGCTGTTTAACTGTGTATCTCATGGTGATTCAAAAACAAACAAAACAAAACAAAAAAATAATTGCTATATGCTAGTGTATAAATCCATATTCTTGTTTTCCTTCAAAATGGCCATATCTATTTTTTTTTTTTTGCTTTTTGGGTCACACCCGGTGATGCACAGGGGTTACTCCTGGCTCTGCACTCAGAAGTTACTCCTGGTGGTGCTCGGGGGGACCATATGGGATGCTGGGAATCGAACCCGGGACGGCCGCATGCAAGGCAAACGCCCTCCCTGCTGTGCTATCGCTCCAGCCCCGCCATATCTATTTTTGATTCTTAGCATTTTCATATAAACTTTAGTTGCTTTATCAACGTCTTTTTTTTTTGCAACGTCTTTTTTTTTAAATGGATTTAATCTTTGGTTTCCAATACTAGGACTCCAGGTCTCTAGTTTAACATCTCCATATGTGTCTAGGATTCACTATGCCCACCAACAAAGTTCCATTTTAGTTAATTAATTTTTTCAGGAATGTTTGCTGAAACACTGATTTACAAAGTTGTCCGTAATAGAGGTGTTTCCGGCATAAAATATTCCCCCCCACCCCCGCACAGCAGGGTACTCTTCCCATCACCAGTGTCTCCAGGTTCCCTCCCAGCCGGCCCCCTTGGCAGGCCCGTAGCAGATTTACTTCATATGACTTGGGCCAGTAAAACTAAAAGGGATGGCAAATAGGATTACCAGAAAATAAATCAACAAAAGTCAACTTAAAATCACTTAACTTCCCGTTAGTCATCAATTTGCTCGAGCGGGCGCCAGTAACGTCTCCATTTGTCCCTGTCGCGTGCTAGTGTAGCCCAGTGGCATCTGTTCGCTCCGGGAACATGAAGGGCCTCAAACCGATCGTTCATGATCTTGACGAAGAAGTCTGACCATCTGGTAGGTGGGCGGCCACGCGGTCTCTTGACATCCCGTGGAATCCAATCAGTAACAGCTCTAGTCCAACAGTCGTCTTTAAATCTCATTACGTGACCAGCCCATCTGATTTTCGACACCTTGGCAAACGAGACAGCGTCCCTGATCCTTGATCGTCGACGGATGTCAGAACTCCGGATTCGTTCTCTCATTTGAGTGAAACGTGATATTCCAAGCATAGCTCTTTCTATTCTTCTTTGGGAGACCTGAATAGCGTTCTCATCCTCTTTGCGTAGGGCCCAGGTCTCTGAGGCATATGTTAATGCAGGAAGAATAGTGGAATCAAAGAGATGTGCTCGTAGCTGGAGGTTCTTTGTCCCTTTAGTTATTTCTTCAATGCTCTTGAAGGCATTCCAAGCCGCTCTCTTCCTCCTGTGCAACTCAGGTGCCAGGTCATTCATCATGTTGATTTCTCGACCTAGGTATATATAACTGTTGCATTCGGAGATGGTCGTTCCATTGAGAGCGAATGGGGCGTCAGGAACAAGGCTGTTTCTCATAAACATTGTCTTCGTAAGATTCAGCTGTAGTCCGACCTTTCCACACTCACAGTCAAAGTCGGCCAGCATTTGTGCCACTTGGCTGATGTTTGGTGCTATTAAAATAATGTCATCAGCAAAGCGGAGGTGGTGTAGTTGCCGACCATCTATCTTCACTCCCATTCCTTCCCATTCCAGTCGTCATGAATGAGACCAGTAACTACAACTGGTCTCATTCACCTTAAAAGTCAACTTGTGGTGGTGAATTGCTCTAGGCTCTCAGCCTCTCTTCACCCAGTGGAGAGCCCTGTGCTCCCTTTCTCCTGCCCTTCACAGGAGCTCTTCTGAGGCATCTTGCAAAACTGGCTTGAGGCCTTGTTTCTGTCACTTGATCATTTGATATCCCGTTACTCATCGATTTGCTCGAGCGGGTGCCAGTAACGTCTCCATTCATCCCTGTTGTGTGTTAGTGTAGCCCAGTGGCGTCTGCTCGTTCTAGGGACACAAAGAGCCTCAAACTGATCGTTTAGGGTCTTGACGAAGAAGTCTGAGCATCTCGTAAGGTGGGTGGCCACGTGATCCTTTGATGTCCAGTGGAATCCAGTGGGCTGGGTGTGTTGGCATCATAGGTAATATGGAAGAATTTCTGCCTCTGCAGCATTTAAGTTTACCAGTTAGTGAACTCTGCAGCTTTCGGCCTTATTTCCACCTTCTCCCTTCTGAAGTTTCTCCCAGTGTCCTGCCGTACTTTATAGCATCTCACAGTGCTCCTTCCTGGGTTTGCACTGTAGATCAAACGGCAAGATGGGTGCGCGAACTCGTGTCCCGAGACCTGGATGCTGGTGAGGTCATTCACTCGGGGAAAGTATTAACGGGGTGGGGGGGTGGGGGGATGTACCTCCTGTCTCCTTCGGTGCACACCGGCGACTCTGAGTTGTGGAACACAGTTAAACTAAAGCATTGACGTTTTGGCCAGACACCCACGTCCCTCTGGCTAGCTCCGCACCACTTGTGTGATGCGGAACCTGGCATGTGGCTGCAGTTCTGTAAGCGCAGTGACCAGCGCATCCCTAGATTGAAAGGGCGTTAACTGAGCGCGCCCTGACGCACGTGCGCTGACTGCCGCCGCCTCTGCTAGTCTTCTCAGGCCCCTGTGCTCTCTGGCTCTGGCCCCTTGCGGTTGATGTGAGCCCAGACACGGAACATGGCCGTCCCCCAGCGCCCAGCAGAATCCTGCTCACAGACTGTCAGTCAGTTTATGGGCCTCCGAGGGTGAGCAGGAGCTCTGGGACGGGAGGCTTTTCTGGCACACAGCTGCTAGAACCTTCCTCTTCTTTTTTTTTCTCCTCCAGTCTGCAGCTTCCTCCTCTCCCAGGGGCCCCAGAGACCTCACCCTTTCATCACACAGGTTACCTCCTGCCGGGGCGTTCATTTCCAAATTTCCTTTGATCAGTCCTAGGGCCTCTCACCACGGACCAAATTAAAAACAAACAGAAACCAAAAGGCACCCTTTGAAAGGACAGAAACATGCATCTCATTGGAAAGCCATTTCCTGCACGTTTCTGCCCAATTTTCTACCTTTCATCTTCTCTCACTCCAGGTGGATTTCAGGTGCACAAGGTCAAGTGCTTGGAACTCCTGTTGGCACCTCTGCTTCAGGTTTGCTTCTAAGATAGAGACCTCACGCCTCATCCCCTACATTAGCTATGCAGAGCCTGCAGTCCCAGGGTGTTTACGCCACGCAAACACTCTCTGTCTTATTTTCCTGAGGTCTAATTAAACACAGCACCTAAATGCAGTCTAGAAAGGTCTCTCATACAAATAGACAAAAAGTTCCCATGACATTAGCCTTCTCTCTCTCACACGCGCGCACACACCCCAATTATATATATATATATATACACATTTTTTAAATTTGTATTTAATTTAATTAATTAATTTATTTTTTTGCTTTTGGGGTCACACCCGGCAATGCTCAGGGGTTACTCTTGGCTCATGCACTCAGGAATCACTCCTGGCAGTGCTCGGGGGACCATATGGGATGCTGGGAATCGAACCTGTGTCGGCCATGTTGGCTGTGTGCAAGGCAAACGCCCTACCCGCTGTGCTATTGCTCCAGCCCCAATATATATATATTTAAAAAAAAAACAATACAGCTCAAGTATTTTTAAAACTTTTTTCTCCCTCCTTTCTCTTTTTTTTTTTTTTGCTTTAATTTTTTAGTAAAACACCAGGACTTAAAAGGTCATTTAAAGTTGAGTTTCAGGCCAATTGTGTTTCAGCACCAGTCGCATCACCAGGGTCAACTTCCCTCCACCGTGTCCCCAGGCTCCCTCCCCTCCCTCCCCTCCACCCTCCAGCCTGCCTCTTTCTTTGACAGGCACATTTCTTTTCACTTTTTGTTGTTTGGCTCTTTAGGGAGGTGGGCAGACCTGGCTGTGCTCAGGGGAGAACCTGGCTCTGCATTCCGGAATCATTCCTGGCAGGCTTGGGGGGACCCGATAGGATGCCGGGGATCGAACCCAGTTGGCCTCATGCAAGGCCAGTACCCTACCCACTGTACTATCTCCCCCACTTTTGTTTGCTTGTGTTTGTTTGGGGGCCACTTCTTATGATGCTCAGGGCTAGCTGGCTGGCTCTGCACTCAGGAACCACTCCTGGCAGTGCTTGGGGGGGAGGGGGGGACCATATGGGATGCCGGGGATGGAACCCAGGTCAGCTGCAAACAAGATAAATGCCTTAGCTGCTGTACAATCTCCCTGGCCTGAGAGGTACATTTCTAAGTGGCAAAAGCATTTTTGAGTTGTTGAAAATCAGAAACCTGCATCCCAGGGTTGCAGGTCCCAGGGTTCCACCGTGCGGAGTGTGTTTGCAGAACCCCTGCACCCCAGGAGGGAAATCAGCCTTTCTCGGGGGAAGGCTCTGGGTCCCTTTCCCTTCCCAAATGCAAGGTGGGAGTTCAGGGATGTGATTTTGACTTTATAAAAGTGGTTATTTTTCATTTCTCTCAAGTAATCTTATTTACAAGTGAAAAATGAAAAGGTCGGCCCATTTGAATATTTTGGTATTCATTTCCATGAAGTCACTTAACCCTTCCAGCCTGGTGTCAAGGTTTTCCCCCTCTCAGCCCAGTTTGTGTCTTTGCTGCATGCGTTCTGCATTTGAAATGAGGGATTACTTTTAATTGGAATATCCTAGGTTTTAAAGCGAAACCTCTCTTTCTCTTTCTCTCCCTTTCTGGCTCATCCTCTTTTTCTTCTCTCTCTCTCTCTCTCTCTCTCTCTCTCTCTCCTCGGGGGGCCACTCCCAGCCGTGCTCAGGGCTTACTCCTGGCTCTGTGCTCAGGGATCACTCCTGACGGGGCTCAGAGGAAACAGGGATACGGGATACCAGGGATCGAACTTGGTCCGCCACAAGAGGCCTCGGCTCCTCATTTGACTTCAGAACCAGAGAGGTGTTTCTGGAAGTTTCGGATACCAAGCTGGACTGCTGACCCTCACGTGGTTCCAGGGGCTTCAGTTTTCCACTTGATTTCATTCAGCTTTCTTAGGACGTGATTAGCCAGCGTTGCTGCCCCTGGGGGTCCCCTGGGTGCCTCTGGGTGATCGCTGTCCTCGCCAACCCTCCAGCTGGTCAAAGATGATGGACGAATGAAGGAGGGAAAGGGGGTCCGCCAGGTTGGTGGGGAATCAGTGGCCGTTTATTCAAGTCTCACGGCGTTAGTTATAGAGAAACTCATGAAGGGTTGGGGTGGCAGTTACACATGGGTGTGGTTGAACGTTACCATAAGTGATGAACAGATGTAACGCTTTCCGTCCGGGGAAGCTCTTCTAGGAGAATTTCACAAGGACAAAATCTCATCTAAGTGCTCAGCACTCTAGATTCCAGCTAGGAGATCTGCCCAGGGGCAAGATTCCCTCTAAGGGTGTGTTGTTTTCTCCTTTCCGTAGCCAGTGTCCATTCAAGCAGTCAGTTTAAGCTTACTTCCTTTTTTTGCTTTTTGGGTCACACCTGGCAATGCACAGGGGTTCCTCCTGGCTCTGCACTCAGGAGTTACTCCTGGCGGTGCTCAGGGGACCATATGGGATGCTGGGAATCGAACCCGGGTTGGCCACGTGCAAGGCAAACGCCCAACCCGCTGTGCTATTGCTCCAGCCCCTAAACTTACTTCTTAATAGTATTTTTAACAGTCATTTTGTATGGACACAGTAAGAGATATATTAAGCTTAAAGGTCGGCTCTTCCCGGGAACATCTCGCCATATGTCCCAGACTACAGTCCTCAGGCCAGGTTGGTCTTTCCTAACCCCAGCAGGGTCCTTGTCCAGTTACTTCTTTTTTGGGTCATGACAGAGTTTGTTCCATGAACGTGCTCTTAACTTACTGTACTTCTTAGGGAGCTTAGCCTGCCCCTTTTTGGTGCCAGAGTAGCTTACAGCTTGACCCGAGTCCATCCTTGTCCCTCAGATAAACAAGGGGTGTCCAGAACTAAGGGAAACTGAGGCTTACGTCAAGTAAATATGACAAATGCCTGGGAATAAATATTATCCTGGTCCAATTAACTCCCGTGTTACAGAAGCGTAGTATTAACTGTCTTCCTGTGTCTACACAAAAAGGACATTGCTCTAAAGTAAACTGTGCAAAAGGACATAAAGGAGAGAGAAAAATCAGTGGCTCACTCACACACACAAAACCCAGAGCCCTCAGAAGAATTTGACTTCACAAGTCACAGGGTCTGATTTGGGGATCTACAATTACAGGGGCAGAGGAGCACAAAGGAGAGGTCAGAGATAAACCCAGCCCCGGGAGTGCCTGATGGAACTGGGTGTGCCTCAGGAGCCCCGTGGGGGAGTTGCTCAGTAAACCCAAGGGCCCTGCCGGGGGCGGGTGGGAGAAAAAAGAAACACATGTTGTTTCTTAAAATAGCACAGCAGTAGGGCGTTTGCCTTGCGCGCAGCCAGCCCAGCCGAGCAGGGTTCGATTCCTCCGCCCCTCTCGGAGAGCCCGGCAAGCTACCGAGAGTATCCGATATGCCAGACACAGTAACAAGAAGTCTCACAGTGGAGACGTTACTGGGCCCGCTCGAGCAAATCGATGAACAACGGGAGGACAGTGACAGAGAGTGAAAATACTTAGAACTGTGATCCAGCAGGCCAGGAACACGGTAAGTGGGCAGGGTTGACTGTGATTGGCCACACCGCTGTCCTGTGAGGTGATTGCCATGTGGGGTTGGGCGACACAGTCGTCAGTCAGCTCACACGCAGCGTCTAGGGTCTACAGCATAGAGTGGTCAAATGCCGTCGACACTGCTTGCGTGGGAACGCAACACTTACTCATCTTCACACGGGGGGTTTGCACCCTCTGACCAGCCCTTCTCACTCCCCTCAGCCCCTCCTGTCCCCATGATCACCACTCTGCTCTCTCTGTCTGTGACTCTGTTTTATTTTCCCCCAGTTACACATGCAAATAACAGCAGAGTATTTTCTGCCGGACCCCAAAATTCCATCTCTGCGGTTGCAAATGGCTGGGCTCCTCCTTTTTCACGACCATTTAATATTCCCCCAGGCTCAGACACGGAGCTTTCTTTCTCCATTCGCTCATCAGTGGGCACTTGGCTGTTTCCTGACTAGAGCTCGGGCGATTGTGGGGGCTCCACTCTCTCTGACCTGGTCGATTCATCCAACACCTCAGGCGGGACTGGCGTCATAGGTGGCAGGGCCTAGAGTGGAACTGTGGGTAACTTCCAGACACCAGCAGTCGAGTGGGGCCCTTGTGTGGAGCAGGGGAGCTGCTTTGTGATCCCCACGCTGGGGGGTGTCGCCTCCAGTTCTCTGGCATTGAAATGGAGGTGAGCAGAGAGACCGGAGTGGTGCAGAGGCCGGGATTCTGGGGGCATTTCTCTTAACTCATTGGGAATGGTCTGCCCTGGAGCTCCCAGACACCAGAGCCTGGACGTCGGGCACCGTTGGGAGACTCAGTCAGAGGTGAGGAGTTAGCGGCGAGGAGGACACAGCCGGGCAGCCAGTCGGGAGAGCCCAGGGATGTCACGAAACGTCACCGGGCATGGGACCACCACAGCCCCCAGGCCCCAGCACAGAGCCAACTGGCTCCAATTGGTGGCGGTGCCAGGGTTGAGAAAGGAGGGCACCTTGTATTCTGGGCTCGCACCCCCTCGTCACGGGGCATCCGAGGGGCAGGGAAGCACCCGGGTTCATTCTCTCTTGGTCGGGAAAACCCGATCCACCTTGTGTCAGCAAGGGCAGGTGGTGCGGCGTGCAGAGACACACGGAGGAGCAGCGACCACGAGCCCCTGGGAATGTGCCTCCAAGGACAGGCCGAGGACAGAGAGGGGCCTGGGGCTTGTCGGGTGAGCCCGCGCCTGTGTCCTGGCCCAGGTCGGCGTCCCTGTGAGGGGCGCACACGCTCCCTGCCTTGATTTAGAGAAAGGCGCGCCCACCTGCTGTCATGAAAAATGCCGTCTGCAAGCCGCGGGTAATTGGGTGATATTTCTGGATTTGTCTCCCTGTCTATGTACATCAGTTAAACTTTTGACTCTTCCGTGTTTTCTGGAGAAAGTAATAATCGGAAACTAAATCGACTCGGGTTTTTTTTTTTTCCCTTTCTTTCTTTTTTTTTTCCCCCAATCGCCCCCTCTGCCCCGTATTTGTAAAGATTAATCTTCGGTATCTATGAGTGCTGGGTGATTTGCGGAAACTGCTGCCGCTTTATCAATATCAGCCCGGCCCCCATTGATCAAACCCTCCTTTACGCCTCGGCTGCCGGAGAGGTGGGGAGGGCCACGGGGGCCGGGCCCGGCTGGGGCACCTGCTGCCTCCAGGGGGTGGGCGTGAGGGCCACTGGTCAGCTGAGTTCGTTCCAGAGAAGCCCCGAGCTTGGTGCTTGCTCGCCTGGGGTGCTGGGTGTGTCCCCTGAGCGTCGAATAGTTCTCACCCCAATCCCGGCTGCCCCTCCTTCGCCATGCCCCCCCCCCCCCACCATCTTCCCTCTGCCGTGGTCTCGGCAGCCAGCAGGCGGAGGGGACACGGGTCTGTCACGCAGAGTCTGAGAACACTGGAGGTCAGGACACACAGGTCAGGGAGCTCGCCATGTGCCCCGAGTGGCCCCCCTCCGCTAGAAGGCTGGACAACCGCTCCTTCCCATGGGCCAGCCGCGCTTCCTGGATCTGAGCGTCCTCAGGCACTCAGGTTGTTTCCTGGACTGGAGGTCGGGGAAGAGGTGCACAGAATGGGGGGCTGCAGATGCTCTTGGAGACTCAAATTTTATTTTATTTTTAATTTTATTTGTAATTAAGTTTTTAAAATAAAATTTAAAAATATATATATATTTTAAAATTGCCCTTGCGCCTGGCTGTCCTTGCCGGGGCCCCTTGGAGGGGAGCGGGTTGAGCTTTCCTCCCCGCCCCGACCAGGGCTCCGGCAGCCGAAGACCTCCAGGACCAGCCACCACCATGCTGAGACCACTCTCCGCACACATGAAGGTACTGGCAGAGGGACAAAGCCACGCGGGTTCCGGGGCCGAGACCTCCAAGCCTACTCGAATTGGAGTCGAGCATCTTCCACCCAGATCCTCCAAATTCCAGTAGGCGGGGGTCACACCCACCACCTGGCCCCCTGGCGCCGTGTAATCCCATCAGCGGCCAAGACTCAGAGACTATAAAATCCAGATCCCGGACGAGAGCAGTGCAGTCTCTGCCCCCGCGCCTGGGTGTTCCTTCCCGGAGTCCCTTGGAGGGGAGCGGGTTGAGCTTTCCTCCCCGCCCCGACCAGGGCTACGGCAGCCGAAGACCTCCAGGACCAGCCACCACCATGCTGAGACCACTCTCCGCACACATGAAGGTACCGGCAGAGGAACAAAGGCACGCGGGTCCCGGGGCTGAGATCTCCAAGTCTGCTCGGATCGGGGCTGAGCATCCTCCACCCAGATCCTCCAAATTCCAGTAGGCAGGGGTCACACCCACCAACTGGCCCCCTGGCGCTGTGTAATCCCATCAACGGCCAAGACTCAGAGACTATAAAACCCAGCTCCCGGAAGCATTTGCAGCTGCGCAACATCTTATCATCTCATTCCTACTTTGGACAAACTGGCAGGCTACCGAATGTAGCCTGCCCACAGGGCAGAGTCTGGCAAACTCCCCGTGGCGTACCCAATCTGCCAAATACCAGTAACAATGAAGGGTCTCATTCTCCTAACTCTGAAAGAGCCTTGAATATGGCACTTTTTAAAAAAATCTCAGGGCTAGGACGAAGGAGACGTTTCTGGGGCCTGCTCGAGGCAATCGACGAACAACAGGATGGTTGTGATTGTGACTGTGATTGAATCACCGTGAAATACAGTTCCAAAGCTTTCGTGATGGGGTTTCAGTTCCACAGTGTTCCAATAGCCGTCCCCTCACCAGTGGACACTTCCCACCACCAATATTCCCTGTATCCCTCCTGCCTCTCCCAGGCCCCCTCCCAAGCCTGCCTCTTAGGCAGGCACTTTCTCTCTCTCTCTCTCTCTCTCTCTCTCTCTCTCTCTCTCTCTGTCTCTCTCTCCCCCCACCTTCTTTTGGGCATTCTGCTTTGCAATACAGATCCCGAGAGACCAGTGTGGTCTCTTTCAGCACACATCTCCCATCCCAAGCGATCGCTTCCAGCCATCCTTGTCCCAGTGGTCCCTTCTCTCTCCCAACTGCTTCCCCCTTGAGGCTTCCAGCCAGGCACCAATCCTCCTGGCCCTTGTTTCTACTGTCCTGGGGTGTTAGAGGCACCACTTTTAATCCTTAGGATTCATGTCCAGGAGTGGGAGTGCTGGATCCTAGGGTGAGAGGGGCTCGGGGGGCCTCCTGGCTGTTTCCCAGAGGCTGGTCCAATTTCCCATTCCCCCAACCCACAGTGGACTTCCTGTCTGACCCGCGCTGGGCCATATTAAGTAAGAGCCAGCACGAACGGGCAGGTAGGAACTCTTCATGGGGATCCTGTGTCTGTTGGCCATTGTTGGCCGCCTTTGAGGAAGGTCTCTTCATGTCCTTTGATTTTCTTACACACACACACAAACACACACACACACACGCGCGCGTGCGCACACACACGCACACACACACACACTCACTACTTTCACTCAGCCCCCAGGCCCTGTCCACTGCCCTCCTTTGAGTCAGGTTATTTGTCCTGTGGAGTTGGACGACTTCCTTACAGATGCTGGACACTTGCCCCTTGTCACATTCCCTCCCCTCCCCCACCAGCGGACTGTGACTGTTTGCTGAGCTGAGACTAGTAAGGCCCCGAGGGTGCCCGGTTGGAGCTCCACACCCCCGCCCGGTGCCCGCTGACCAAAGGACACTGCAGACAGTGTTCCTGTCATCGCCACTACAGCAATTGCCACAGAGGGTCTGGGAGGGGATGGGAAGGCGATGGGCCTGTCTCGGGCCTTGTTGGTGGGGAGGCGGCCCCGGGGCAGGGACGAACCTCTCCCAAGCGGATCAGCTCATTGTACACAGGCCATTTTATTATTATATTTTTAAAAAAAATTTATTCTTTTATTTTTGAAGTCAAAGAGAGTTTATTTGGAGCTTTTAGGAAGGGGAAGGAGGGAGGGAGGGGGGAGAAAGAAACGGGGGAGGGAGAGTGAGGGAGAGAGAGGGAGAGAGAGAGAAGGAGCCCACGGAAGCCGCAGGGCTGTGGGTTCTCCCCGCTGGGTCCTCAGCCCTCTCAGGAGATTCTGGTCCCTGTGTTCTCGTGCACTCCTGACCCTGCCATTGAGGCTCACTCACCACTGACTGCGTGAACGGAAGTTGCTGCACTTTCGTCCACTCTGCAGTTGACAGTCTGGGCCTCAGGGAGATGAAGTCACTCGCCCCAGGTCATGCGGTTTATGCATTGATTCCTTGAGCCATGTTTCCTGCACACAGACTGGTTGCTACGTCCTAGTCCCGACCATCAGCAGTACAGCAGTAAATAAAACTACTACATTTCGGGCTGGAGCGATAGCACAGCGGGTAGGGCGTTTGCCTTACACGCAGCCAACATGGCCGAGCCAGGTTCGATTCCCAGCATCCCATATGGTCCCCCAAGCACCGCCAGGAGTGATTCCTGAGTGCACGAGCCAGGAGTAACCCCTGAGCATCGCCGGGTGTGACCCAAAAAAGCAAACAAAACAAAACAAAACAAAAAAAACCCCTACTACATTTTTGTCTCTTGGATTTACATCCTGACTTTTTTTTGTGTGTGTGTGGGGCAAGGGGTTGGCAGGGCTTTGGGGTAACACCCGGTTATGCTCAGGGGTTACTCCTGGTGGGCTCAGGTGGGCTCAGGTTACTCCGCTGGATTGAACCCAGGTCGGCCGTGTACAAGGCCAAAACGCCCTCCCCGCTGTGCTCTGGCTTTGGCCTCACACACCCTGACGTTTTTATTATGAAGAACCAAACCCAGCAGAGCTGAAAGGGGTTCACTGGTTTCACCCCCACACTGACTGCCGCCTCTTTCCACTGTTCCTGGGGGGGGGGGGGGCTTTGGTTTTCTTTTTTCGCTCTTTTGGGTCACACCGGCAGTGCTCAGGGGTTACTCCTGGAGTTACTCAGAGGACCATTTGGGATGCTGGAGATCGAACCTGGGTCGACTGCGTGCAAGGCAAATGCCCTCCCCGCTGCACCGGCGCTCCAGCCCTGGGGGTGCCTTGGTCTAAGTGAAGGAAGACAGACAATACATGAAGTAAATACGTGGTTTTGATAGCAGCGTTGGTAAGTGCGCGGGCAATGTAGGGCCCTTGAAGGGCTGCAAGTCGAAGATGCCAGACGACTCAGATTTCTCCCTCTTGAGATGCCTCTGCTGGCGGTCCCAGCCTCTCGGGCGTTCTGCCTAGTCCCGTCCTTCTTGCGGATGGGACCCAGGCATTGCCTTGGGACCAAGGTGAGTGGGGCTGTGCACTTGCCCGCGGGGCAGCTGGGCTCACACTAGATGGCGCTAGTGAGCCACCACCGTCCACGGGGCCACTCTACCACCAACTTGGGTCTTCTTGGTTTCTGCTTTGCTTCCTGATGAGAAATCTGTGATTTGCAGAAGGTTCCAGAAGGAAGATAACAGCGGCCGTGCCCCGGGGCCAACACAGGTGACACTGCCACAGAGCTCTTCTCTTACTGTGCAGTTAAAGATCCTTCCCCCAGCCCAGCGGCCTTGCCACCGCCCTCCTTCGAGGCCCATAATCTGGTATCTGGAAGACTCTTTTTTCTTGTTGATTCCTTTTGGGTCACACCTGGCAATGCACAGGGCGACTCCTGGCTCTGGAATTACTCAGGAATGACTCCTGGTGGTGCTCGGGGGACCCTGTGGGATGCTGGGAATCGAACCCGGGTTGGCCGCACGCAAGGCAAACGCCCTCCCCCCGTGCTATCGCTCCAGCCCCTCTGGGAGACTCTTGACATCCAGTCTTTTCTGCCATTTAAAAATGGCATATTTCATAGCTCGGATAGGAGTGTGAGCCCCTTGAGGGGAGAACACACGGTTTGTCCTCGCTCCTGGGCCCCCGTAAACTCTTCCTTGACTTTGTCTTGGTCTTGCTGCACACCCGGTGGTGCTCAGGGTTACTCCTGGTTCTGCTCCCAGGGACCGCTCCCTCCTCGGAAGGCCATGTGGGATGCTGGGAATTGAACCCAGGTCAGTCGCATGTAAGGCAAGCACCCTCCCCTCTGTCCTGTGGCTCTGTCCTGGAGGTCTTATCGAAGGTGGTTACGGATATGTATTCCTGTCTGTTGGAAAGCTGGAGCACTGTAGCACTGTCCTCCCGCTGTTCATCAGTTTGCTCAAGCGGGCACCAGTAACGTCTCCATTGCAAGACTTATGGTTATAAAAATAATAAAACCAAAAAAACACCAAAACATCCCAGCTTTGAAGCTAAAAAAAAGAGAAAAGAAAAAAAGAAATTCTGCTCCATTTCCATCCTGATCCGGAGGAGAGCAATAACTCCCTCATGGTGGTTAAGAGGCCACTCGCTTCATCTCTTCCTGGAAACACTGGCCGGGGGGCTGGGGACGTCCTTTGTCTCTTTATCTATCACGGGACAGGCCTGATTGACTGCTCATGGCCCACCCACGTGTCCTGCGGGGACTCAGGGGGCCGTAGGCAGGCGGGCTTGGTACAGAGAAGGGTGAAAGCGGAGGCAAAAGCCGGGTGCGGGCCCCTGGCCCTCCCCACAGGGCTGCTCTTCCTCTTCCCTTTTCCTTCCCCACTTTATGTGAGCACTGTGGCCGACAGAGTTGTTCATGATGACTTGTTGCTGGCGTTCGGTATGCCAACCCCAGCCCCACCTCCAGGCTGGGTGGCGTGTATTTGACTCGAAAGAACCCAACTTTTATTTATTTTATTGAATAGATGTGGCTCACTGCCTGCAGTTTCTATCTTCGTTGTCTACGCACCAACATCTCATTATGATGAAAGAGAAATCGAGAAGTTCTACATGGAGCTAGAGAAATTCTATAAAGAAGACCACACCTTCTACAAGATCATTGTGGGTGATTTTAATGCCAAGATAGGACCGAGAAGATCAGCTGAAGAACTTCACATCGGGACCCATGGCCTAGAATGGAACGAACAGGGTGAGAGACTGTCTGAGTTCATCATGTCGACCAAGACCATTCATGGTAACTCACAGTTCCAGAAGGCCGAATCTAAACGTTGGACATGGGAGTCTCCCGGTGGACGATTCCACAACGAAATAGACCACATCATATTCAATCGACGGTTTTGCCTGACTGATGTCGCTGTTGTCCCAAAATTTCGAACGGGATCGGACCACCGTCTCCTTCGTGCAAAATTCTACTTCACAGAGCGGGGAGAAAGGGCTGCAAAGTTCAAAAAGAGAACTCCCAGAACGACCACCAACTGGGAACTCTTTGGTACTATTGCGGCAACATGGGAAGATGCCATTGTTGACAACATTGACGAGGAATACGATCGACTGGTTCAGCACCTCCATGAATGTGCGAGGAACGCCAAGAGAGAGATAGCCACAAAAAGTCGCCTATCTTCGAAAACTCTTGAGCTAATTCGCCAGCGTGGTTTGGCGCATGCCTCAGGCAACCGCAAGCGAACGTCCGAGCTTGCAAAGCAGTGCAGAGATGCGATCAAGGAAGACCTCAAAGAGAGAAGAGCAGAAGTACTGGTAGATGCGTCAGAAGCCGGGAAAAGTATTCGTAACGCCCGCCTGTCCTTCGCCAACTATAAGACCAAGATGACTGCCCTCCGACGTCCTGATGGATCCATCACATCCTCCAGAACGGCAATGGAGAAGATTATCCATGACTTCTACTCAAATCTCTTCGATAGCCATGTCCACTTGCCGACATACCAAATTCCACAGGATGGGTATGTCGTTCCCAATGTTCTCCCTTCTGAAATCCGACACGCCATTTCGTCAGTAAAGAAGCAAACAGCACCCGGCCCAGACAAGGTCAGACCTGAACACCTGAAGAACCTGCCGTCAGTACTCATCAATACACTGGCTCGGCTCTTCACTCGCTACCTGTCTGAATGCAAGGTTCCATCTCAATGGAAAACCAGCAGGACCGTACTACTGTTCAAGAAGGGAGACATCCATGACATTGGCAACTATCGCCCGATCTGCCTATTGTCTGTCATCTACAAGTTGTTCACTCGAGTCATCCTGAATAGGATTGGCAGAACACTAGATGAAGGACAACCATGTGAGCAAGCAGGGTTCCGCAAAGGATTCAGCACCATCGACCATATCCACACGATAACCAAGCTCATTGAGGTTTCTCGGGAGTTCAAGATGCCGCTCTGCTTAACGTTCATTGATTTAAAGAAGGCCTTTGATTCTGTTGAGACGGAAGTGGTCATTGAAGCCCTAGCCAATCAGGGCATTCAAGCCCAATACATCAGGATCCTCCGTGAGCTGTATTGCGGATTCACTACCAGGATCTCACCATTCTACAAAGAAGTGATCGTTGATGTCAAGAGAGGGGTGCGGCAGGGTGATACCATTTCACCAAAACTCTTCAGTGCCACCCTCGAGAACATCATGCGACGACTGGAATGGGAAGGAATGGGAGTGAAGATAGATGGTCGGCAACTACACCACCTCCGCTTTGCTGATGACATTGTTTTAATAACACCAAACATCAGCCAAGCGGCACAAATGCTGGCCGACTTTGACCGTGAGTGTGGAAAGGTAGGACTACAGCTGAATCTTATGAAGACAATGTTTATGAGAAACAGTCTTGTTCCTGACGCCCCATTCGCTCTCAATGGAACGACCATCTCCGAATGCAACAGCTATGTGTACCTAGGTCGAGAGGTCAACATGACAAATGACCTGGCACCCGAGCTGCGCAGGAGGAAGAGAGCGGCTTGGAACGCCTTCAAGAACGTCGAAGAAATAGCTAAGAGGACGAAGAACCTCCGGCTCCGGGCACATCTCTTTGATTCCACTGTTCTTCCTGCATTAACATATGCCTCAGAGACCTGGGCCCTACGCAAACAAGATGAGAACGCCATTCAGGTCTCCCAAAGAAGAATAGAAAGAGCTATGCTTGGAATATCACGTTTCACTCAAATGAGAGAACGAATCCGGAGTTCTGACATCCGTCGACGATCAAGGATCAGGGACGCTGTCTCATTTGCCAAGGTGTCAAAAATCAGATGGGATGGTCACGTAATGAGATTTAAAGACGACCGTTGGACTAGAGCTGTTACTGATTGGATTCCACGGGATGTCAAGAGACCGCGTGGCCGCCCACCTACCAGATGGTCAGACTTCTTTGTCAAGGTCATGAACGATCGGTTTGAGGCCCTCCATGTTCCCGGAGCGAAGAGATGCCATTGGGCTACACTAGCACGCGACAGGGACAAATGGAGACGTTACTGGCGCCCGCTCGAGCAAATCGACGACTAACGGGAAGTTAAGTGATTAAGTGATTAAGTAGTTCTCAATGCGGGCTGGAGCGATAGCACAGCGGTAGGGCGTTTGCCTTGCACGCAGCCAACATGGCCGACCCGAGTTCGATTCCTCCACCCCTCTCAGAGAGCCCGGCAAGCTACCGAGAATATCTTGCCCGCACGGCAGAGTCTGGCAAGTTCCCCGTGGTGTATTCGATATGCCAAAACCCAGTAACAATGATGGGGCTCATTCCCCTGACCCTGACAGAGCCTCCAATGTGGCACTTGCTAAAATCTCAGAGCCGGGGCGAATGGAGACTTGACTGGTGCCCGCTCGAGGAAATCGATGAACAACGGGATGGCAGTGATACAGTGATTTTGTTTCTGTTGGCAGGGAGGGAGCCCCTTCAGCGGAGCTCTGCGCTGACTCCTGACTCAGGGATCACTCTGGTGCCCCTCGGGAACCCTGTAGGGTGCTGGGATTGAACCCAAGAGTCACATGGCAGGCCTTACAGAGGTACTGTCTCTCTAGCCCCAGTGTTTTTCTTTGCTTTTATTTTTTAATTGAATCACGAAGTTGCAAAGATTTCTGATTGGGTTTCAGATCTGTAATGTTCCAACCAGAGTGATGTTCCCCCCACCAGAGTCCATTTCCCCCCATTAATCTCCCACTTTCCCTCCCGCCTGCCTCTGTCGAGGCACTTACCCCCTCCCCCACTGCCCTGCTTCCCCTCCCCCCACCCCTCCACCCCTGCCTGGTGCCGAGCTCCCTACTGAAGCCCAGTCCTCCTGCTTGTCATTTGCTATTCCCCTACGAGGTTTCTTTTTTTTTCTTTTTTGGCTTTTTGGGTCACACCTGGCGATGCACAGGGCTTCCTCCTGGCTCTGCACTCAGGAATCACTCCTGGCGGTGCTCGGGGGACCCTATGGGATGCCGGGAATCGAACCCGGGTCGGCCGCGTGCAAGGCAAACGCCCTCCCCGCTGTGCTGTCACTCCAGCCCCAGGCTTCTTTCTATCCCACGTATGAGAGACCACTTTGAGTCTGTTCCTCTCTCTGGGGCTGATTTCACTCAGTGATACTCCCAAGATCCATCCAGTTGCAGAACATCACGTGGCTTCATCTTTTCTTATCCCCAACCCCAATTTTTAACAGTAAGAAATTTGTAGGCGCCAGGGCTGGAGCAATGGCACAGCGGAAGGGTGTTTGCCTTGCACACGGCTGACCGGGGTGACCCGGGTTCCATTCCTTTGCCCCTCTTGGAGAGCCCGGCAAGCTACCGAGAGTATCTGGGCGCACGGCAAAGCTTGGCAAGCTACCCATGACATATTTGATATGCCAGACACAGTAACAACAAGTCTCGCAATGGGGAGATGTTACTGGGCCCACTGGAGCAACTTCATGAACAACTGGAGGACAGTGCTACAGTGCTCTCTCTCCACCATCTCTCTCTCTCTCTCTCTCTCTCTCTCTATATATATATATATATATCACTTAATCACTTAACTTCCCGTTAGTCGTCGATTTGCTCGAGCGGGCGCCAGTAACGTCTCCATTTGTCCCTGTCGCGTGCTAGTGTAGCCCAATGGCATCTGTTCGCTCAGGGAACATGAAGGGCCTCAAACCGATCGTTCATGATCTTGACGAAGAAGTCTGACCATCTGGTAGGTGGGCGGCCACGCGGTCTCTTGACATCCCGTGGAATCCAATCAGTAACAGCTCTAGTCCAACGGTCGTCTTTAAATCTCATTACGTGACCAGCCCATCTGATTTTCGAATATATATATATATATATATATATATATATATATATATATATATGTGTACACATATACATGGGCTGGAGAGATAGCACAGCAGGTAGGGTGTTTGCCTTTCACCCGGCCAACCCAGGTTTGATTCCTCTGCCCCTCTCGGAGAGCCCGGCAAGCTACCGAGAGGATCTCGCCCGCACGGCAGAGCCTGGCAAGCTCCCCGTGACGTATTCGATATGCCAGACACAGTAACAATTGTCACAATGGAGATGTTACTGGGCCTGCTTGAGCAAATTGAACAACGGGAGGACTGTGCTGGAGAGACATCGGGCAGGACATTTGCCTTGTATGTGACTGGCTAGAGTTCGATCCCAGCATTCCAGATGGTCCCTGGGCCCCGCCAAGAGTGATCCCCGATCCCAGAGCCAGGAGAGAGCGCTGAGCACCACAGACCCCCAAACAAAAATCGATTCAAGTCAGTTTTTCCCAGTCCTCCAGTTATGCATGGAGCCATTTAATCGAGTGTCTGGGAATTATTTTGGCATCGCTGTTGGCTCACACAGAGCAATCCTACACAGAGCTCCAGCTTGGGGGAGTGACAGAGACGCCTCGGGGGGAGGCAGCACTGACTCCTGCCGGGGTGCCAGCTGCTCCCCGCCAGGAACACAGGCACAGCCTTTCTGTGTCCTCTGTGCCCTCTGATACTCTGGATGGTCGGACTGGAGCGATAGCACTGCGGGGAGGGCATTTGCCGGAGAGGAGGGGATGCCGCTCGGGGGAGACGGGGCGTGAAACGTGACAGGACGGAGCTGCTCGTTCCCACGAGCCCCGCCTCTGGTCTGGATTCTCGGGGAGAGAGAAACGCAGCAACCAGGGAGCAGAGAGGACGGGGAAATCGCGACCGGGAGGGGTCTGGAAGGGCAGTGAGGACCTGACGTGTCCTCTCTCTGCCTTTACCGAAAGAGCCGTATGCTGAAGCCCTGGGATTTCTTCATCTCAGTTTTCCAGTCTGTGAGGTGGGGCATCACTTCGGCATCCTTGCGGCTGGAGCGATAGGACAGTGGGGAGGGCATTTGCCTTGTACATGGCTGACCCGGGTTCAGTCCCCAGCATCCCAGAGGGTTCCCTGAGCTTTGCCTGGAGTAACCCCGGAGCATTGCTGGGTGTGACCCAAAAAGCCAAAAAAAAAAAAATATCACTTCAACATTCTTTTTCAGTTCAAGGCTTATTCCGTAGGTAATATAATAGTAATAATATTGTAATAATAATAATAGGTAATTTCATACCTTTATTAGCTTTTACTTATTTCTTTGCGTGATTTTATATTTTTAACTTTATTATTTATTTATTACCTTTTTGGGTCACGCCCAGCGATGCATAGGGGTTACTCCAGGCTCTGCACTCAAGAATTACTCCTGGCAGTGCTCGGGGGACCATATGGGATGCCAGGGATGGAACCTGGGTCGGCTGCATGCAAGGAAAATGCCCAATCCACTGTACTATCGCTCCAGCCCCTTTTAGAATTTTTTAATCTTTAAGAATGTTTAAAAAAATGAGTTGAATTGTCGGGGCCTGACCAGCAGTACAGCGGGGAGGGCACTGGCCTTGCACTTGACTAATCTGGATTTAATCCCCGGCATCCCAGAGGGCCCCCTGAGCCCTCCAGGAGTGATCCCCGAGTGCAGAGCCAGGAGTCAGCCCTGGGCATCACCAGGTGTGGCCCCAGAACAACAACAGCGAAAAGCTAAAAAAAAAGTAATTGAATAATACACTTTCATTCCCTTTTTGCTTCTGCTGTGCAGGGAGGGGTCCTGGTGCCCTCGAACCATGCGCGGCCATGAGTGTTGGGGTCCCTGTGGCAGTGTCGGGCAGCCTGATGACTGGGTGTGGACAGTGATGGGGATCAGACCCACAGCTTCACGCTGGTGTGGCAGAAGGGTTCGCAGGAGGGTTCACCCAGAGCCATCCCTGGGCCCCTCTCAGCGAAATTTTAACTATATATATATTTGCTTTTTGGTCACACCTGGAGGTGCTCAGGGGTTCCTCCTGGCTCTGCACTCAGGAATTACTCCTGGCAGTGCTTGGGGACCCTATCGGATGCTGGGGATCGAACTCAGGTCGGCCACGTGCAAGGCAAACGCCCTCCCCACTGTGCTGTTGCTCCAGCCCCAAACGAAACTTACTTAAAAAAAAAAATTAGTTCTCGGCCTGTCTTTGCCTCCAGACTTGGGGTTTTGTTTCTTGTTACAGAGCAGAGTTAAACGCAGCGATTTTCTTCAGGCTGTCCGAAGTACAGAGCGGAGTTTTCACGATATGCAAAACATTACGCCGTTCAACAGGGCGGAAATAATCGGACACTCACGGAGAGCAGAGGGGGGCGTGGAGGGTTCCCGGCAGGGTGTAGGGCTCAGCCCTGGCCCTCAGGAGCCACCTGGACGGACGGGCACGGAAACTCACGGCTCAGTCCCCAACTTTCTCTGGGGCTGCCCGTGGTTCCCTTCTCTGTCTTTGTTTTGCCTGTGAGCAGGGATCCCCTGGCAGCCTGGCCTGTGTCTCCAGATCCGCAGTTGTGGTCTGCGAGAGGGTCCTGGCCGCTTTTATTTTATTTATTTATTTATTTATTTAATTTTGCTTTTTGGGTCACACCCGGGCTTCCTCCTGGCTCTGCACTCAGGAACGACTCCTGGCGGTGCTCGGGGGACCCTATGGGATGCTGGGAATCAAATCCGGGCCAGGGCTGAGCCCTACACCCTGCCGGGATTTGATTCCCAGCATCCCATAGGGCAAGGCAAATGTCCTACCCACTGGACTCTTGCTCCAGCCCCCCCCCCCGCACCCCCCTTGACCATCTCGGTTGCTTTGAGGAGAACGGACCACAGGTTGGCGGTTTCCTGTTGTCGAGTTGACTGGGGCAGCCCTCTGGGCTGTGTGACACCAGGATTCCCAAACACGGTGAGGCTTGGTGCGGGCATTGAGCACTGGACTCCGTGCCCCCGAGGCAGGTGCTGAGCGACCCCAGCCCCAAGGGCTCCTAGTGTTTACCAGTTCCAGCCTCACAGCACAAAGACCACTCCTGAGATCTCCACAGCGGCCTGGCCATCTCTCCGGCAAGGCTGCCATGTCCCACCTTCCTGGACCACGGGAGTGATCCGCTTCGGAGCCCGGGAGCTCATCAATTCAGACGCCGTCTCCCGCTGCAGGTGATTTTTGCCCGGCGGCTCATTATGGAAGCTGGATGCGACTTTGGTCGAAGCCAAGGCCGCGGGATCTGTGCTAAAATATTCCACAAGCGCCTCTTTGCCACGGGAGGCTGAGCTCCAAATCCTAGCCTGGGCGCAGCCAGCTTCACCGAATAATGAGGCGCTAGGTGCTTTTTAAGGCAGCTGACCTTTGGAACAAATTATCCACGGAAATCTGATTAGCTAGTTCACTGGGTTCCTGCAAAATGGATCTTGGGTACTTCTGCGGCAGAAATGTCAGCATAATTGGGAGTTCCTGGACGCACAGAGTTTCTTTTCATGGTTTCCACCCCTTGGCAAAAAAAGAGAGAAACACCACACAAAACCCAAACTCCCCAAGAATTATTCTTTGACTTATATTCTTTGCTTTTGCACACGGTTCAGAAGCTGCTCCTGGCCGTGTTTATGACTGGTATTCATCAGGAGAACAGCCCAAACATCATTTAAACAAACAAGCCAAAACGGGAAGAAGAAGAAGAAAAAATCCATCCTCAAATAGATGATGTGAGCCTAATAGAGATGGCCAGCCAAAGACCTTAAATAAATAAACTGACTTTAATTCCGGGGAAAGAGCACGGGGTGGTAATTACTTGAGGCCGCGTGCCATGCAATGTAACCAAATTCGAAACTCACTAATTTCATTATTTTAATGGGAGTCTGCATCCCATTCATTAGACTGACATATGAGTCGCCATTAGTAACAGTTCATTTCCAAAGCTCTGGTGGATGAAGGGTGATTGGGAATGAGTGAGGACCAGGCCTGGCTCGAGAGGGAACCGCTGGGTGGGACTCAGGCAAGGAGGGAGCACGGCGAGGGGGGCCGGGCAGACGGAGACGGCGCCCCGGGGGTCCCAAGAGCCCGCGGGGCCCGGGGCCGTCTGCGGTCGCTGAGGGGCCTCAGTGCGTCCACACCCCCTCCCAGGGCTTCAGTTTCTTCCTCTGGGAAAGGGGCGCGTGGATCCTCAGTCTGGCTTGGGATGAGTCAGAGGGGGGCCGGGGCCCAGGACTTAGGGCGGGGGCAGCGTTTTCGGGTGAAGCCTGGTCTCCCGGGGCAGAGCGGCTTTCCCTGCGGCTTGTCCCCAGGGGGTGCTGGGCATTCAGATCTGTAGTGACGACCCTTGTCTGCAGAGCTGAGGGGTCCAAGAACTAGGGCATGCAGGGCACCTACTCGGACACTGTTCACAGGCAGCCGTGGGCTGTGCCCTGCTCCGACCCCCATCACAGGCAGCCATGGTCAGTCCTTTTCTCCTGGCCTCGGGGTACTGACACGAGGAGGCCACTGCAGATGCACGCCCACGTCTTCTTACTCCAGGGTAGTTCTGTAGCCCCTTTTACTGATTTCCTGGATTGTTTTGGGTCCCTCCTGGCGATGCTCTGGGTCGCTCCTGGCTCTGCGCTCAGGAATTACTCCTGGCGGGACTCAGGGGACCATCGGGGTCCCAGGGATGGAACTGTGTGCAAGGCGAGTGCCCTCTCCTCTGTGTGCTCTCTCTAGCCCCTACAGACACTTGTTTATCCCGCTTTTTGCTTACAGCGAAGCTTGTTTATTTTTCAGTAGCCAAAAATGGTCATTTTTTAAATAGTGATTTTCCGTTCCGTCGATACATCCTGGTCTGTTTCCTGCCTCCTGTTTCTCTTCTTCTCCGCTGAGGCATAACGGACGTCCAACCCTGCTTGAGTTTCAGGTGTGACGTCAACCTTGACTGACCAAAGCCCTCCCCCGCCCCTCCCTCCCGAGGCCCCCAAGGCACGTTCCTCCCGTGATGAGAACTCTTGCTGTGGAGTTTCTTGGTGGCTTTTAAATCTAGCAGGCAATGATGTCGCTGTGGTTTGCACCGTGTGCCTATCCCCTCCTGTGCAGAGTCCCCTGCTGACGGACACAGAGCTTAGCACCTGTTGGTGCTTGTTACAAACCACATTGCAGCAAATAACACCGCATACCTGTCATTCTGCATAGATCTGTGTGTACGTGTGTGTGTGGTTTTATGGTGTGTTTGTGTCTGTGGTGTAGTATGGTTTCTAGGGCGTGTGTGTGCATGAGTGTGCATGTGTGTGCATTTGGTTTCTATGGTGTGTTTGTGTATGTATGTGTGGTGTGGTTTACATGGTGTGTATGCGTGGTGTGTGTGTGTGTGTGTGTGTGCGTGCGTGCACCTGCAGGCTGACCCTCTGAAGTGCAGCCGCGCAGTGAAGGGGCGAGTGTGTGGGTATTTGTAGTCCTGGGTCCATGGAGCTGGGTGGTCTGTCGCTCGGGTCAGCGGGCAGCTTGAGGAGAGGCCCCGCCCATCCCCCAGTCATCATGTCCAGCCTGGCCCGGTGGGACGTGCTGACCTGGAGGCCCCCCGCTAGCCCCGACGGTTCAGCCTCTGAGTGAGGCCAGCCCGGTACAGGCTCCCAGGACCCCGCTCCCTCCTAGGGGGCCACGACAGTAAGCGATGGCCTCGGGCAGTCAGGAAGCAGCCCCCCCCCCCCCCCCCCCCCAGCAGCGCACTCTCTCTCTCAGGAGAGAAACCAGAGACTCAGCTTCTCTGTCTCCAGAGACCCATCCTGCTTGGCCAGTCACACGGGGCGCGCTCAGGAGCTCCCCGCCCTGTGCTCGGGGGCTCCCTGCTCTGTGCTCGGGGGTGACCCTGGCCGTCCCATGGACTGAGGACTAGGACCGGGTCTGGCTGAGCGCATGGCAGGTGGCTCCCCTCCCCCACCCAGTGCCATAAACTCTCTGGCTTTGTTTCTGTCCTCGCAGAGTCACATTGTGACATTTGATCACTACGCCCTGAAGGGGTAGAACACTTGGCTACAAATGAAAAAAAAAGTATACACGTCAGATCTGAATGACATGTTTAAAAACATGCAAGATACAGGTTTGGAACTGTGGAGATCTGTGTCATCGGAAGAAACGGGAGCTGGGGCGGCCAGCTTGTGCTGGGCCGTGCTGGGCCTCATCCCCATGCCTTTGCCTCCTAGCTTATGGCCGGGCGGGACCCGGAGGCCACCTCACCCCTCTGGGCTCCTTGCCCTCACCCGGAGCGAGCAGACAACAGCCACTCCCTCCCTCACAGGCCCCTGGAGAACTGACGGTGCCGATGAGACGGGCAGAGCAGGAGCCTGACGCCAAGTGGACGCTGGGTGAGTGACGGAGCTTCTGGGGTGGGTGTGAGCCCCGCAGAGCTTGTGTGCCTCTGTGAGCATCTCAGTGTGGCCAGCCCATGTGTCCTGTCTCCCAGGAAATGTTCCACTTGCAGTTCCCGGAAGTCCTCTGTCTGCCTCCCCGGGGGAGCGGCCGGCGGGGTGGGGGAGTGACCTGCTGGGCACTGGAGCACGGGACGTCTGCAGCTGGTGTCTGGGAAGCACCTCTAGCCCCCCTTCGTATGGGCTGGGCCCCAGCATCATAGGGAGGGACGAGAGAGAGAGAGAGAGACAGACAGACAGACAGACACAGACACAGACACAGACAGTGAGAGGAGAGAGAGACAGAGAAAGAGAAAGAAAGAGACAGAGAGGAGAGACAGAAAGAGAGAGAAAAGGAGAGAGAGAGAAGAGAGAAGAAAGAGAGACAGCAGCCTCAGTCTCGAGAGGCCCCAGGACCCTTCCTGGGCAGCGTCTCCTCCACCGGCCCACGGGGTTGGTCCACTGTGACACGTGCTGTGTGAAGACACGCAGTCAGGACCAGGCAGGGCCCAAACCCTCTCCCCTTGGCCTCAGACCAGGGACCGTCTCCTCAGAGCCGTGTGGGAGCTCGTCCTCCCAGGAGCTCCAGAGAGGGAAACGAGACGGGGCACGTAACAGGCTGCTCTGTGAGGGCAGTGCCTTTAGTTCTGGGCACCGTTAACGCCAACGGTGGATGGCGACACTCAGGCTGGATGGAGACATGGAAGGAACTGTGGGAGTTCAGGAGGAGAAGCCCGCCTCAGGACCCCAAGTGAGGGTGGGGCCGGAGCAGGAGGACAGTGGGGAGGGCGCTGGCCTTGCACACCGCAGACCCGACCTGCGTTCCATCCCCGGCACCCTACAGGGGTCCCCAAGCTCGGCCAGGAGTGATGCCTGAGCACTGAGCCAGGAGCCAGCCCTGAGCATCGCCGGGGGTGGCCCCCAAACCCCAACCGAACCAGAATCCCAGGAGTGTAGACTTGACTGTCCTTGTCAGGGGAACCAGGCCATCTCTGCCACGTGTGTCACCAACCCTCGAGAACCCCTTTCCCGGGCCGACACGCTCGCGGAGGGGTCTTCCTTCGGAGAATCGCAGGTCTCCTTCTGCCTCGCGAGCCTTTGGGGTGGGATGATCCTTGGCACGTCCTGACCAGGGAGCAAGAACATCGGGTGTCTGTAGGCGCAGACGGAACACGGAAATCCCTAACTCTCCGGACCAGCCAGGGGGAGGCATATTCCTGACTATAATTTTATTTACAAAGGGCTCTAATCTGGTGTGAAGTCTGAAGGCTTGTTTGTCTAACAAGTTACTCAATTAGCCAGCAAGAAAGAACAAAGGCAAGTCATTATGCAGATGTAAGCCCACTCTCGCCTTCCCGCCTTCCCAGCCCCTGCTTTGCTGGAGGAGGGGCCCCAAATGGGACAGTTTTCTGTCCCTGCTGTGTTTGCGGCCGTTCCTTTTCTAATATGAGACCACGAATAATTAAGGATATTGTAAATTTTAGCTTTCACCTCTGTTCCCCCTCCCATCTAAAAGCATCTAATTATAGATTATTTTAAAATCCAGGGAGTCAGCTAGGACCCACGTTCTGACTCATGTAGCCCTACTTGGATGGGCTTTGTTGAGTAATTATTTTTCTCCAGGTTAATTTTGATATTTGTGTTTCATCGAGTAGGTTTTTTTTTTCTTCATAGCGGTCATTTTGGTATTTGTAATCATTGGGCGCACAGTTGCGTTTCCCACCACCCGTGTGTTGTGTCCCATTAATTTTGAATTGCGATGCAGCTTTCAGACAGACAGAAAAGAAGGCCGTGTAGTAAACACTCACCTCTTTGCTGCTGCTCAGGACCGACGCGAATATTTGTTCTCTAATCACTTGTCTGTGTTTCTGTTGCCGAAGTGTTTTATTACAAATTGTACGTGTCATGCTATTGAACCCTGCGTCAGAGCCTGTCAGTTGACAGCAACTTTGATCTCTTTAGGGGATGTTTGCAACGGCTGGAGACATTTTTGGTTGTCTCAGCTAAACTATCCTCAGGTCCCAGGGACGTTCCCGGCATCCTGAAAACAAACAAACAAAAACCACCTACGACTGCTTTCCTCTCTGTAAAGAAATAGCTGGTCCCGATGATGGCATTGCCAAGACAGAAATATTTCATCTTAAATGACTGAAAATGAAGTTTTCTAAAAAAGTCCCCCCCTCCCATATCCATGAAATTAAACAGCCGACCTAAAAAAAAAATCATATAATCATGGATTCATATTTCCCCAGAGTGAACCAAGGAGGGCCTTTTCCGTTGGTTATAACCATCCTTTTCTCATTTTAATTGTCACTCTTTATGGAATTTTATTCTGCTGCTTTTGTATTGGGAGGGAGTCTCTTCCATGGTCCTGTGGGTACCCTGGCTTCATGGAGCCGTGCTGGCAGAGGATGGGGGTGGGGGTGGGGTTGGGGGGTGGGGTGGGGACATGCAGTGCTGGAAATTGAACCCAGGCCTTTGAGGCAGTCCCAGCTCCTGCAGACTCATTCTAAGTGACTACAGAATGTTCTAGGGATGGGCTTTGGGCTTGTTATTTTGGGAACATTTTTTTCCTACCTGTCCTCACCGGGGCCCCTTAGAGGAGGGTGGGTTGAGTTTCCCTCCCCACCCCGAGCAGAGCCCCGGCAGCTGAAGACCTCCGGTTCCAGCCACAGCCATGCTTAAGACCACTCTGCACACATTCGGACGAGCCTCACACATGAAGGAACCGGCAGAGGAACCCAGGTGTGCGGGACCCGGGGCGTAGACCTCCAAGCCTGCTCCGATTGGGACTGGGGCCTCCTCCACCCAGATCCGCCATCTTCCAGTATGTAGGCGTTACACCCACCAACTGCCCCCGGCACCGTGTAATCCCATCAACGGCCAAGACCCAGAGACTATAAAACCCTGCTTCCAGAAGCTCTTGACATCTTATTACCTAGTTCTTACTCTGGAGAACCTGGAAGGCTACCAAAAGTATCCTGCCCACACAGCAGAGTCTGGCAAGCTCCCCGTGGCGTATTCAGTATGCCAAAAATCAGTAACAATGATGGGTCTCATTCTCCTGACCCTGAAAGAGCCGCGAATGTGGCACTTTTTAAAATCTCAGGCCTAGGACGAAGGAGACGTTACTGGGGCCTGCTTGAGGCAATCGATGAACAACAGGATGACAGTGATAGTTTTCCCTACCAGGTTCTAAAGAAATGATATTTATGTAAATACTATATAGACTGTTTACTTCTTCCAAACGTTATGCCTTTTGGGGCTGGAGCAATAGCCTAGTGGGTAGGATGTTTGCCTTGCATGCGGCCAGCCGACTGACCCAGGTTCGATTCCCAGCATCCCGTATAGTCCCCCGAGCACCGCCAGGAGTAATTCCTGAGTTCATGAACCAGTTGTAACCCCTGTGCTTTGCCGGGTGTGACTCAAAAGGAAAAGAAAACAAAAACAAAAACAAAATGTTAAGCCTTTCTCTTATGTCTCTTCCTTCAACAGAAGTCAGAAGAAGGGTCCGAGGGGCTGCTGTGAGCTTAGCCTCCCCTGCACCTCTCCATCCCGTGGTGCCAGGGATTGAATCCAGGGCCTCACACCTACAGGACTAGCTCTCTAAAGCCTAGCTTGGTCCTGCTTTGCATTTTTTTTAGCACAGCGGTAGGGCGTTCGCCTTGCACGCAGCCAACATGGTCGACCCGAGTTCGATTCCTCCGCCCCTCTCGGAGAGCCCGGCAATACCGAGAGTATTCGATATGCCAGACACAGTAACAACAAAGTCTCCAACGGAGACGTTACTGGGCCCGCTCGAGCAAATCGATGATCAACGGGAGGGCCTTTACCTTTACTTTACTTATGTCCTGGTTATGGGCGGCAGTAAGTACTGACTAGGGGTGCTGCCTTGTTTCTGATCTTAGAGAGGGTGTGATGCTGTTTGCGACTGATTGTGATATTCAATTAATTATGACATCCGGTTTTTACTTTGCAGTGAAGGAGTTTACATCTATTCCTGGTTCACTGGGTTCTTTTATCTAGTCCTCCTTTTGCGTATTTTGAAGTGATCCTTCAGTCACACTGATTGATTTTGGTGTCAAACCCCCGTTGCTCTCCTGGGAGAAGTCCCACTCGTTGGTCATGATGTACCACCAAGCACTTCTATTCTGCATTCCTTTGCGAATATCTTATGTCTACACTCACATTTTATGTTTTTTCTCTTATAACTTCTTTGCCAAACCTTGAAATCGAACCCAGATCTCATATATAGAAAGCACATTTATTGCCAGTGAGTTTTATCCCTCTTTCTTCCTCTTCTATTTTTAACATTTGTGCAGAGTTGGCAATAAATTTCTCCCCTAAATATTTTGTAGAATTTACCGAATGCATGTACATGAAATTTTCTTTGCGGGAATCATTAAATTACAAGTTTAATTTCACTAATAGATAGGGGATATTTATTTTCCTTGTCTTTGTGACTACCAATTGGTGGTTCTACTTAGTGAAGCAATCTGTAATTATTTCTCTCGCTTTTAGAATATCTGTTGGATCTTTAGTGAGGTTTATTTGAAAATTTCTTGTTTATTTTCATTTGTTTGTTTTTAGTTTGGGGGCCGCGCCTGGCAGTGCATGGGGCTTACTCCTGGCTCTGCACTCAGGGGTCTCTCCTGGTGGGCTCTTGGAACCATATATGGTGCTGGGAATCGAACCCAAGTTGGCTGCATGCAAGGCATGTCTTATTGCTCCAGCCCTTACGTCCATCTTTTAACTAGAATGGTCTTCCATAGAGGCGGAGTAAATGAACCCATCAAGCCTTGGAATTGTTTGAGCAAGATAATAATGTCTCCCACCTGGCGAATGCTTATTATGAGTGAAAGTGTCGATTCAATCCTCGGAGGTATCATTTAGTTCTTCTTTAATAGAGAATTTTTTCCGCACAGAGGAAGAAACCAAGGCTGGGAGATGCTGACACAGATTGAGTCCAAGCCAGTCCCGTCCACAGAGTCAGTCTCTGTATTGACAGCGAACGGGATTGTGCTCGGGAGGGGTCAGCCCTGGCTGCAGCCTTGCCTCACGACCAACAGTCCTGGGAACTGTACGTCGTTGACTGCTATTGATCTACAGAGTGTTACGGTCATTCTGCTTCAAAATCCCACAGAATCCTTGCCCCCCACCCCCCCATCCCTTAATCGTTTATTGAAGGATGTACTGAATACTGCCTCATTTCCCGAGGCACTCAGGGGAAACACAAGGAATATAAAGGACACGATTTCCACACCCACGCACCCACGGAACTGACGTTCTAGTGGTGGCAGATAGCTGGCAAACAGAATAACTAGGTAGAACGCCTGGAAGACCGTGGGCACTTGCCTTGTGCTTACTCCACCAACCTAGGTTCAGTCCCCCACACCTGCTATGGTCCCTGGAGCTGGCCAGGAGACATCCTTGAGCACAGAGCCAGGGCCAGGACCAAGCCCTGACCTGCGCTGGGCGTGGCCCCCCAAACCAAACAAGCCTAAAGAGGCTGATTCTTGGGCTGGAGAGACAGCACAGTGGGTTGGGCGTTTGCCTTGCATGTGGCCGACCCGGGTTCGGTTCCCAGCATCCCATATGGTCCCCTGAGCACCGCCAGGAGTAACTCCTGAGTGCAGAGCCAGGAGTAATCCCTGTGCATTGCCCAGTGTGAGCCAAAAAGCAAAAAAAAAAAAAAAAAAAAAAAAATAAAGATGCTGATTCTTCCTCATGAGCAAAGCAAGGCTGGGCTGCCCCGTGTGGGACCCCTTGCTCCCTCTCTCCTCCTGCCCTTGGTCTCTCCTCCTGCCACCTCTCCTCACTGGTGCTGGGCCTCTCTGCTCCCTTCTGCAATGCCCAGCTCCTGAGTTTCTTCCTTGTTGCATTGTCTTCCTCTAACCTGTGCCCTGGCGTGGGGAGGGGGGCTCACGTTTCATAACACAAGTGGTCTCTTAGAGAATTCCGCCAAGGAGAATAGATTCAGGGGCTGGAGCCACAGTACAGAGGTGGGGCGTCTGCCTTGCACCAGCCGACCCAGGTTCCGTTCCCCAGGACCCCATATCGTCTCACGAGCACAACCAGGAGTAATTCCTGAGCACTAAGGTGTCTCCTGGTGGGGCTGAAGGAAAGGAAGTCAGTGGTGTATTAACTAGCAATCCCCTCCCCCAGCCTGCCACTCATGATTGGTTCTCTTCTTCATTCAAGGCCAGGGATCAGAGGTAGGGACCTTAATGTGCAGGGAAGAGAATAGGAAAGACTGCTGATATGCAGAGGGAGCATCTAGAATGTGCTAGAAATAGCACCTCTGCCCCCCCCTTGAGCCGTCTGCCCAGCCCTCTTCCCTTCTCAATGAAAGAATGGAGTCATGCAGATGAACGAATTCACCCCAGGACACAGCAGTATCTGACTCGGGCGCATTCCCTCCTGGCTTCACCCAGCCGCCCTTGGGTGGTTCTGGGTGGCATCGGGGGACTATTTATTTTCCCAACTGTGGTACCTGTGGTTCTGGGACTCTGCCACCTCATTGTCAGTCTGTGTGGGGTGGACGGACTCCTTGCCGGAGGCAGTCGGGCTGGGGGAATGAGAGTCCCCAGGGCACCCGGCAGATGAATGAATTCCACTGATCTTGTTTGGTTCCTTCTGGGGTCATCCATCATGATTTAACAGCCCGAAACCCGGGATGGCTGCACGCCTGTTTTCCGCCCAAAGCCACAGAGACGGTGTAATTGGTGGCTGGAAAAACATGATTTATCCTTTTGTTACCAGTACCTGATGCCATATTATCTAGTATATTATCATCTAATTTAGATCTCCCTTTGGCTCCGAGAAGCCTTGGTTTTCCTCCTCCTTTCTCCGGTCACTAAGGCCAGCGCGTCTGCTGGGGGCGAGGGGGGGAGGGATTTGCTGAGGGCCACGTGTGTGCCCAGCGCTCAGCGGAGAGGCTTCCACCTGTCCTCGGGAAGCTCGCCCTCTCACCGTGTCACTTTAAATGATTTCTATTTAATTTAATTGATTATTTTGCTCTTGGGGTTACATCCAGCGATGCTTAGGGGTTACTCCTGGATCTGTGCCCAGGAATTACTCCTAGCGGTGCTCGGGGGACCCTTTGGGATGCTGGGAATCGAACCCGGGTTGGCTGCGTGCGAGGCAAACGCCCTACCTGCTGCACTGTTGCTCCGCTCCCCCTTAAGTGGTTTTTAGCTATTTTTACTTCTTGTTGTTGGGAATACTCCCCAATCAGTCCTCAGGGACTCAGAGGCCATCACCCATGACCCTGGGCCAGTGGTTTAATGCGAGGGTCCCCGGATGTCCGGGTACTCCTCTCCTGCCACGCCAGGGGCCACCCTGGCAATGCTCAGGGCTCACCGGGGCCAGGCTCGGTGCTGCTCACTGCAGGCTCGGGGTACTAGGTCTGGGCGCATGCCAATTCCTGTGCCTATCTCCTTGGCCTTTTATTATTATTTTTAAAGGTATTTTAAATGCAGAACTTAGAACAAGTAAAAGAATTTATAGAATATCTGCCATGCATATTGATAACTGAAGACTGAGGAAGTCCCTGCTCATCTCTTCAGCTTTGATCACCAACACGATGGGGTCTGCCGGAGTACTAATACCTTCTCCGTTTCTCATTCCATTCTTCTTTGTTTTTGTTTTTTTCCCCCTGGATTCCTGGGGATCAAACCCAGGGCCTCACACATGCAAAGCCACGTCCCAGGCCCTCACATACCTGTATACTTATTTTTTTTTGCTTTTTGGGTCACACCCGGCGATGCACAGGGGTTCCTCCTGGCTCTGCACTCAGGAATGACTCCTGGCGGTGCTCGGGGGACCATATGGGATGCTGGGAATCGAACCCGGGCCGGCCACATGCAAGGCAAACGCCCTACCTGCTGTGCTATTGCTCCAGCTCTGAATTTTCTTATTTTTCCACTGTTATTATTATTATTATTTTTGGTTGACATTCATTTCTGTAGACAAGAACAAGTACTGCCGTATCCATGTTGCCCCTTTCTTTCTGCACAGTGCTGAGCTGTCTGGGTTGGCTTTCGTCCTGCATCTCCCCTTGGATGGACAGTCCCCAGACTCAAGGTTCTGGGACAGGCCCCACTACCATATGCAGTGGCAAAACCAACAATGCTTTTCCCGCACAACCAGGCTTCTGAGACAGCTGGGAGGAGGCCCCCAGAGGTGGCGCCTGAGGGGATGCCTCGTTTTGGCCCTGGCCAGCCCGTTCCTGTTCCCCGGGCCCCAGGGGCACCGTGTGAGCCCGAGATCGTCTCTGGGCTACTGGCAGTGCAGCCCAGAGATGCCAGGACGGCCAGTCGCGTTGGGCTCGGGGCTCTCCTGGCCCAGCCTTGGGGACCCTCAGACACCGAGCCTCCTTTCCCAGGACTCTCTCCCCGGAGGGATCCTGTTCTGGAGGTTGCTGTGGGTCCATTCTCTCTGGGCCGTGTGGTCCCCTTACCGGGGACTGGCCAGTAGGTGCATTGTGGCCAGACCAGAATGTTTTGATTTAAGTCTTGAATTAAAAACAGCAGGAGAGACGGAGCAGTAGCACAGTGGGAAGGACGTTTGCCTCGCACCAGCCGATCTGGGTTCCATTCCCAGCATCCCATATGGTCCCCAGGAGTCATTCCTGAGTGCAGAGCCAGGAGGAACCCCTGTGCATCGCCGGGTGTGACCCAAAAAGCAAAAAATAAAAAAAAGCAGTTAAAAAAAGCAATAATAATAATGATAACAACAACTTTATTTCGCTCCTCCTCTTGGGTAGTGATTTACTATCTCGTAGTGGTTCAGCGATACACACAGAGAGAAGGACTTGACTGTCCGTTAATGGGGTGGGCAGCTGCCCTGTGCGTGGGGGGAATGCACCGATTAGGTCCTGCCCACTGTTTCTCCTCATTCTTTTTTTGTTTTTTTAAATTCCATTTTATTTTTATAAAATTGCTCACAGTGATTTATTGCATTCAATGCTCCAACACCAATCCCACCACCCTTCCACCTTCCCGCCACCACGATTTCCTATTTTCCCAACCACCACCCAAGCCTGCCCCAATAGCAGGCTTGAAACGATTTATTTTTAATTTTTATTTATTTATTTATTTTGCTTTTTTGGGGGGTCACACTCGGCGATGTACAGGGGTTATTCCTGTCTCATGCACTTAGGAGTCACTCCTGGTGGTGCTCGGGAAACCTTATGGGGTGCTGGGAATCGAACCCGGGTCGGCTGCGTGCAAGGCAAACACCCTCCCCGCTGTGCTATCGCTCCAGCCCTGAAGTGATTTGTTTTGCATTGCTTGTGTGCATCCAAAATTGAACACAGGGCTGGAGCGATAGCACAGCGGGGAGGGTGTTTGCCTTGCATGCAGCCGACCCAGGTTCGATTCCTCTGCCCCTCTTGGAGAAGCCAGCTTACTCTCGGAGTATCCTGCCCACACGGCAGAGCCTGGCAAGCTCCCCGTGGCGTATTCCAGATGACAAAAACAGTAACAACAAGTCTCACAATGGAGACGTTACTGGTGCCCGCTTGAGCAAATTGATGGACAATGGGAGGACAGTGCGACAGTGCTTCCGTTCATTCAAAATCAGTGCTTAAAATTAATAATCACTGTCACTGTCACTGTCTTCCCTCTGTTCATTGCTTTGCTTGAGCGGGCCCAGTAATGTCTCCACTGTGACAATTGTTACTGTGTTTGGCATATCGAATACGTCACGGGGAGCTTGCCAGGCTTTGCCGTGCAGGAAAGATACTCTCAGTAGCTTGCGGGGCTCTCCCAAAGGGGCAGAGGATTCGAACTCCGGTCGGCCATGTTGGCCACTTGCAAGGCAAACACCCTACCCACTGTGCTATTGCTCCAGCCCAAATTAATAATCAGTAACAACAAATGATTGTTATTAATAGTATTAATAACGATGGCAATTTATAATTTTGTATTTATTCGCTAAAAATGATCCAAAAAGAAGAGAGGGTGTGAAGACGGCCGTCTCTCACCCTGGCGCCACTAAGCCCTGGTGTCAGAGATCACTAACCTGCTGCCACAGGTTAAGCCTTGTGTGTCGATGTTTCTTCTTTATTGTGTCTCCTCAGTCCTGCTAATAGCGAAGTCTTCCCATCTTCGGCCCGAGGGTGGACGGGGGAAGAGGGGGGCTGTTTCCCCACTTCTCCTTCGTCGGTGTCCGGCCGCGGACTGTGTCATAGCCAGTGGTCTGAGAGGACACAGCCCCTTCAAGTCGAATGTCTCGGAATGAGGGATCTTTGCATTCTGTCTGCGTCTTCCCGCCTCGGCGCGGGCGGAATTGGCTGGAGCCCTTCATTCAATTACGTGGGTGAGCGCAATATTACAGAGGAAAGAACCGTCAGGCAGAAGGAGCCTGGGTCTGCGGCCCATTGCAGAAAGAGGAAGAACCAGCACAGCCCCAGGCCGCTCCCCGCAGAGGGGCAGATCCGTCGGGGGCAAACAGGCTTGTGGGCGCCAACATGCTCTGGGCTCTCCTGTCCCCCAGGTCGGCTGGTGTCCCAGCAAATAAAGACCCTTCCATGTGCCCTTGGGGAACCCGCACCCAAGCTCCCTCTCCCCAGGGGGCGACTCGGCAGGAGTTTCACAGAGCTCCCTGACCAAGCCACAGCGAGCGAACCCCGAGTGAAACAGTGTCCCTGGACGTCGCGTTATCTCTTGGGCTGGAAGCGGGTCTCTCTCTCACCGAGGAGGAAGAGGAATGCGGGCTGCTTGGGGGTCTGATTGCACTGCGGAACGGAAAAGTGTCAGGGCGGGCTTGTGTGGTGGGAAGGATGGGGGCTGGTGGCGTGGCCCTTCCCAGCTCACAGCTGTTTGCGGAACATGGTGACGGGCACTGGAGCAGATGAGACCCGACCTTGCAAAGCGGCCCAGAAGCGAAGCCTCGCGAGAGGGAGGCTCTGGGCAAAGTTGGCAAGAACAGGGTGTCAGCCAGCACCGGGTGTCCGGCCTCTAGCCTCACTCGACCTCCTAGTCACGTGAGCCCTAGACACAGAAACTCACGGACGCTTAGCAGGGCATCCTAACCGCAGCGTCTAGCCTTGATTGGGATTGGACAGGGGCAAATAAGCCAAGACCCCCTATAAAATATGTCTGTAACTGGCAATGAAGTGAATGGCCATCAGCTGCTCCCGGAGGGGGTTTCTCCGCGTGCCCGTCATCCTTCACCCCACATCAGCCTGCACCCAGTACGCAACGTGTCCGGGCACATTGGGGGAAGCTGTTCCCTGACACCCGTTTCCACTTCCCCACCTTGTAAGGAGCATCACGAAGAACCTGGCACAGAGAGGAGGGCCCCTGCCGTGTCTGCGAGGGCGTCTTACGTGGCAGGAACGAAACATTGCAGTGTGTCTAATGATAGCGTATAGAATCCTTCAGTTACATAACAGGGGGACTTAATTCTAGAAGCCATCTTGGCGCTGGGTCTGTCTGCCATGAGGGGCTTAAATGCCAAGTTCGCTCCTTCCTCTATCTGACTTCTGGGGGTGGCGTGTCACCCTCAGCAGTGCCCAGGCTCCCTCCTGGCAGGGCTCGGGGGACCCTAGGGGGTGTGGGGGTGAACCCAGGTTGGCTGTGTGCCAGGCCAGCGCCCTCCGCGCTGGACTGTTGCTTGGGCCCCACTTGGCTTTGTGCTCCGTGTACCAGGCTGTCTCTGCCCAGCGTGGGCGATTCGGTGGGGCCCCTCCTGACCCCCTCAGCTCCCCCGTGGGCAGCCTTTCCTGGGCTACCGACCTCCGTGACTGTTTCAAGGCCCTCCAGGGTCCCTTCAGAGCTGAGACCGCTCCCAGTTCATTCCTGCCACCAGGGCCCTGCAGCGCCCTTGCTCGTAGCTTAGAGATGAGGACGGTGACCTCGGACACACGTCCCTAAGGCCTGTATCTAACGGGGCTCGCCGTGGCCTGGCCGCTCCCCCGATCCCACAAGGATCCCTCTGCCCCCCAAGGCCGGGACTGTGGGAGGTTGCGAGGTGAAGGGAAGAACGTTCGCAGGGAGGACGAGGGTTGGCGAGCTGGCTGACAGCCAGCGAGAAGCCTGGATGGGCCGAGTGGGTGCCAGGGGGTGCCAAGGGGCGCTTGAGCGGGAAGAGCGAGGGAACAGGCCACACACCCTCCCCCGCACCTGACTTGCACTGGGGGCCCCGCCGGAGATTCCGAGTGCCGCCTGACTCCGTGACCCCGCGGGATTATTTCTGACCCCGCGTCTGGTGACCTGCCCTCCGCCAGCCCCGGCTCTGGCGTCTACTCAGCATCCCCTCGTTCCTTCCATCCCACGCCCCTCGTGTTCCGGCAGTCTTGCTGGTCGACGTCTCTCGGCTCAAATGCGCGTTCCCGTGATGCTGCCACCATCGTCGGCGTGGTCAGCAGCCCAGCCAGCAGCGGGCTGGACACCCCAGGTCACCAGGCACATCCTGCCGTGTGGATGAAAAAGTCGGGAGCCTGCGGGGACCCACCTTCCCCAGAGCATGCTCCGAGCCAGGGGAGGGGACATGGGCCAGAGCCTCGGGGTCCTGGAGTGGCCACCTCGGCT
Source organism: Sorex fumeus (assembly GCF_029834395.1). Classification (NCBI taxonomy): domain Eukaryota; kingdom Metazoa; phylum Chordata; class Mammalia; order Eulipotyphla; family Soricidae; genus Sorex; species Sorex fumeus. The sequence goes on along the minus strand of NW_026606159.1, from coordinate 1,078,405 downwards.
CCAAGGTGCAGGGGCGGTGTGGGCGGGAGGCAGCGGGGAGGCATTGCAAGCCCAGCCACCTCCTCCCGGCCCTCCCAGCTGCCTGTCCAGCTGCCCAAGAGTGAGTGACCCGGGGCTGGAGCGATAGCACAGCAGGGAGGGCATTTGCCTTGCACACGGCCGACCTGGGTTTGATCCCCGACATCTCATAAGGTCCCCTGAGCACCACCAGGAGTAATTCCTGAGTGCAGAGCCAGGAGGAACCCCTGAGCATCGCCGGGTGTGACCCAAAAAGAAAAAAAAAAAAGAAAAGAAAAAGAGTTTGTGACCCTTGCGACGGGAGCCGGGGGGACGTGGCCAGCTCTAAGTCCCAGCCGCCCTGGCCTCGGCTCTCGCTGGCGCCCGCGTGCGTTCTGTTTAATTAGGGCACCAAGCACAGCCTCATCCGGCGGCAGATGTTGCCGGGTGTAATATAATAAATAAAAGTCTTTATAGGACCCAGCAGGCCCTGGAGCCTTCAGTTAGCAGATGGCAAAATATTAAACCGGCAGAGCAATAACTCCACGGCCTGAATCAGCCGCTCCCTGCCCAGATCTGCTCCGACATGAATCAACTTCATATAGGACGTGTCACTCAGCCCTCCGCACCCTCCTCCCACCCCCCCTGCCTGCTTCCTCCCGGCCCAGGCATCCATCGGGCACGGCATCCCGTTCTTAAAGGCGGTTTCCTGGGGAGCGGAAGCTTGTAACCCCATTAGCCAGTCGATGAGGGGAGCAGGCGGGGCGGACCTCAGACTCCTTGATGGGGTGGGGGGGGGAGTGCAGTGCCGGCAGATGTCCTTCAGTGCCTGCCGCCACTGATTCCTGCTCCAAATCGGCCCAGCTGTAGCTGGAGGCGGGAGGGGGCTTCCCACTAGGGGGGCAGGATCCTCACTGGGGGGTTTGAGGGGAGGGAGGGGGCAGTTCTGGGGGTGGGGAGCACGAGTGGGAGAGGACAGGCCCAGGGGACTGAAATGAGGGGGTGAGGGAGGTGGGAGCTGGGACCCTGATGGTGGGGGTGGGGGGAGGGGAGAGAGAGAGAGAGAGAGAGAGAGAGAGGAGAGGGAAGGAGGGAGAGAGAGGGAGAGAGAAGAGAGGAAAGGAGGAGAGAGAAGGAGAGAGGGAGAGAGAGACTGAGAGAGTATCAGAGAGAGGGAGGGAGACAGGGAGGGAGGGAGCGAGCGAGGAAACACAGAGAGGCCAGGGAGGGTGAGGGTGGCGCATGCGGGCGAGGCCAGTGCGGGTCTCCTCTCCCTGCCCAGGCAGCCGGGGCAAGTTGCGTTTTTCTGACTGACCCTTTGTGCATGACCTTTTGGCCATCAGCGCTGGACACTGCTGCTTCTTCACTGTCTTCCTGAGGACCTTCTTGCCCTCGTGGTCAGGGCCGTGGGGGCTAGGACGGCCCGAGGGAGGCCCCTGCTCCCCCTCCCCCCTCCAGCTCCTGCGTGGCACAGGTGGCCGCTGCCTTTCCCCTTGGCTGCTGGGGTCAGCGTCTCCCACACTTCCCTCCGTGACAGGACTGCGCTACCCTGTCCTGTCCTCTCTGTGCCTCCGGAGCTAATCACACAGACGGGGCAGGGGGGGGGGGCTCCCCCCAGGCCACTCCTCTCTTGTCCCGTGGTCCCTAAACTCCTCCTGAGCCGGACGTGTCCCTGAGAGACCCCAGGGCGCCTCCTTGGCCTGGGGACTCGGTGTTGTGGAGCTCAGAGCTGCCTGCCTGGCGCCCTCATCTTCTCTCACTGTCCCAGTGTAAAGACGGCGTTTTGTGATCGTTGCAATAATGCATTTCATTGTGTCGCATAGAAGGTGCTGGAAAACAGAAGCAAGGGAACGCCAGTCCCGTCCCCCAGTCCCAGTCCCAGACCCTCCTTCCGTAGCGGTGTGCAGACTCCCCAGACACGCAAGCGCCCTGTCTCACATGCATTTGCTTGAAGTTGTCCCCCTAATCCACAGGGGTTGCCCCCCAAACCGAAGTGGATGCCCCAAACCATGCATAGTGCCAACCTGCTATACAGAGATGTAGAACAGACTTTCTTTCTTTCTTTCTTTCTTCCTTTCTTCCTTTCTTTCTTTCTTTCTTTCTTTCTTTCTTTCTTTCTTTCTTTCTTTCTTCCTTTCTTGCTTGCTTTCCTTTCCTTTCCTTTTTTTTTTTTTTTTGCTTTTGGGTCACACCCGGCGATGCTCAGTGGTTCCTCCTGGCTCTGCACTCAGGAATGACTCCTGGCGGTGCTCAGGTGACCCTATGGGATGCTGGGTCGGATCGAACTCAGGTCGGATCTATGTGCAAGGCAGACGCCCTCCCCGCTGTGCTACCGCTCCAGCCCCTGCGCCATGCTTTTCAAAATACATACGTAGCAGATGAAGTCGGGGCAGAGATGAACAGATTCCTCAGGAATGAACAGCATAACCCTAAGAACCATCTTTCAAGTTCTGGCTACAGCTGAATGCTAGAACAAACCTATGTGAATGCAGAATCTCTTTCTCAAAAGATCTTCCTTAGGCTTCATATTTTTGGATTGCCCTATGGTAGAGCAGGTTGATTTGGGGTCATTGAAGCTGTCGAGAGAGAAGTCGCAGATGCGGGTGGGCTCCCATAATTGAGATCCCAGGAACACAGTGCATCCCAGCTTCCACCCCAACGGAACTAGTACTAATGGTTTGTTTGTATTTACAAAGACAAACAAGACATTTGTACATTGATGCATTTCTTACCCCATTAAACCCTTCGCAGAAATTTATAGATGGGGAAATATCAAAGGGACAAATTTGAAAATCCCGATTTGATATGATTTCAGTGGTGTTACCTACGTGTGTATGTATGACTGCCCGCAGGCCCTAAAAGTGCCTCCCATAGAAAGGAAGGGCGTTCTACAAAATGCTGATAGGGGCGGGAAGCTTTATCTCTTTGACATCTCCCTATAATTTCCACAGTTTAAATAAGGAATTCTTAGGAGCTTTATTGTTTATTTTATTTTTTCTTTTTTGGGTCACACCCGGCGATGTACAGGGGTTACTCCTGGCTCTGCACTCAGGAATGACTCCTGGCGGTGCTTGGGGGACCCTATGGGATGCTGGGAATCGAACCCGGGTCGGCCGCATGCAAGGCAAATGCCCTCCCGGCTGTGCTATCCATCCAGCCCCTCTTAGAAGTTTTAGACGTGCTTATTAAGAGGGTCATTGAACCGTGAGGAAATTTTGCGCAGCCTCTTCACAGACACAGGGGCAGACAGATGACCCTTGAACTTACCGTCCGTCGGGGCTGGCCTTTAGAAACGTTCTCTGTTGTCATTGTTGCCAACGGCGTGGCACCAGCTACTCCATTGCTGAGGCATCCATGAGAGTCTGCCTCGTGCCGGGCATGGTGGGCCATGTGGCCCGGGTGATGCCACAGCGTTTGTTTCGTGGGGGAGGGAATGGAAGGTGACCACCAAACTCGAGGGCAGCAGAGGTGGGTCTGGGCATGGAGGCCTTCTGGTTCTGGGGTTTCCCCTTTCCCCCTTTCCTGACCCCTCCCTCCCACCCTCGTCCCCCTTGGACTCTGGGCTGGCATGCAGAGGCGTCCGCTTTGCAGTGAGGTCCATATTCTTCCCCCTCCTGGTGTAAGAGGTAAAATGGAATTAAAACAGCGCCTAAATTTCAGCTGTCTGACCTGTCCAGCTGACCCGTCCGTGCAGTACGGAGTGACCAGTGTGGTCAGCTCTGCCAGCACGCCACCTCCTAGTCACCTTTTCTGGTTGATGTGGCCAGAGCCAGAGCCACATCTTGCGAGTATGATACAGATTTGGTCATGATTGTCACCAGCTCCATATAGGGCCCCAGAACCGAGTTACCTCACCACTGGGCATTTGGACCCTTGGGCCACCATTTCCTCTTTTACCAGCTACTGGCAACCACAATTCTAGTCTCTGTTTCTATGAGTTTGGCTTTTTTCAGATTCAGCAGATAAAAGAGATCATTCTTGTCCTTTGCTATCCTTTCTTTCTTTCTTTCTTTCTTTCTTTCCTTCCTTCTCTCTTAAAATTCCACTTGAAAATAGCATCCTTCAATTTCATCCACAACCAATTTCATCCACTTGGTTGCAAGTGGCCAAATCCCGTCCGCCTTTTTGCTGACTGCATAATACTCATCTATACATGCCATGGTCTTTATTCGTTCATTGACGATGCTTCCATTGGTTTCACGTCCTGATGGGTGTGGATGCTGCTGCGGTGAAGGCACAGAGATGTCTGGAAGATCTTGTTCCCAGGTCCTGAGGTTGATTCCTGGGAAGCGTTGGGACTGCTGGACGATCGAGTCATTAACTTAGACAGCATGAGTAGCTACCATCCTGTTTGCCCACAGCGCCTGTATCAGTCACCGTTCCTTCCTTAGCTACTTGCTTTGTGCCTGTATCAGCCCCTGCTCCCTCCCATAGCATCCCCTTCCTGTCTGTGTCAGCCTCCCCTCCCCCCACAGAACCCCCATAGTCTCCCATTCCTGCCGACATATGTGATTGTCTCTTTATAACAGTCAGGCGCAGGGCGGGACGTGGCGAGGGAGGCTTTTGAAGTGGCGGGTGGTTTCAGCATGTACGGTCGAGGGCACTGCTGTAGGCTTGCCATCCGGTCCCTCCTTGGATGTCACCAGTCGGAGAACTTCTGGGCTTTGGTCTTTGCGGGAAGTTGCCCTTCCTGAGTGCCTCCAAGGTGTGACTTGGTGACCTGCAGCCCCAGTGGTTGGGAGGCCCTTGGCCCCCGGCCTGGTGCCATTGGAGATGCCCGTTTCCCAAGTCACCTGTCTCTGAGGCCCCCAGACCCCTGTGGGCAGAGCCCGCCCGTTTCCTGTGGCCCATTCCAAACCACACCCTGCCGTGCCATGGCCGCTGGCCCTTTCAGACTGGGGCCACGAGTCCCCCACACTGTTCCCTGCCCCTGTGCTTCTGTTTCCTGGTCTCATCAACCCCCCTTGTGCCCCTCATGTCAGCCGTCACCTCCTGCCTGGAGCCAGTGTCCCAATGGGAGTTCTTGTGTCCATCCCGGTGCCCCTTCCCATCCACTTCCTGTCCAACAGGGGGTCATTTGAAATCACAGAGTGGCCATGCCCAGCAGCCCGGCGGGGTCTGCCCCTGCTGATGTCTCTGTCCTCCTCCCGGCGAACGCCTCCTCTCCTGCACGAGGCTCTGGTCTCTCGCTTCCTGTCCAAGCATTTAGCCTGGGGGAGGGAAGAGGAAGGTTGAGGGTCTTCAGGGGCCGCTCCGGGCTCTGTGCTCGGGAGTGGCCACGGCCAGGCTTGGAACCAGCTCAGCTGCATGGAGGCAAATGCCCCTTCCCCTGCACTGTCTCTCTGCCTTCTTGAGTACTTAAAGAATGGCATCCCTGGGGCTGGAGTGGATAACACAGTGGGTAGGGCGTTTGCCTTGCACATGGCCGACCCGGGTTCGATTCCCAGCATCCCATAGGGTCCCCTGAGCACTGCTAGCAGTAATTCCCGAGCGCAGAGCCAGGAGTAACCCCTGTGCATCGCCAATGTGACTCGAAAAGAAAAAAAAAAAGAATGGTATCCCCCTGCATGATAGTTTGGGTTATTTTCCAGTGAGTGGCCATCCCACTCACATCCAGTTATGCTCGGACTCCACTTCCCGTGATTTTGGACTTGCTCAAACATCAGTTTTTCGCCTGGAAGGTAATTAGCAAGTGTGACCCGAACAGAGGTTGGGAAGGTGCCCAAGTGGTTGGACGTGGCTTCGGTATTTTTTGCTGTGTCCGTGACACCAGCCTGACCCGGGCATCCTGCAAGTCCCAGAAGGATGAGGTAAGGCTTAGAGCTGAGCCGATGGCCCAAAGCCAAGTCCTGCCCCTGTCAGCTGCCCCCCAGCTGACCCAAGGCACGGGAGAGCGGTAAGTGTGTCATATGCAGGCCACGGGCGGTGTGCCACGCACCTCTGCTGTGGCTTTGGGATCAACCCTACATCACACCCTTCACGGGTGTAAAGGTTTTGAAGTTTCACACACTCTCCCTCGGGCACTGAATTTCCAAGAGAAAGCATTGCAAACTGTGCAATTCCAACAAAGACCTGGTGGGTCTCGGGTCGTTGGTGCCTAACAGGTATTAACAGGATGGCCGGGAAACTTCCTGAAGGCCTAGTGCCGGCCCCCGGTCAGTAGCTGCCGTGGGAGGGAGGATCACGGGACCTTCCAAACCAGGAGTTGCGTCCTGACAAATACACCTCGAAATGCAAGCTGGCACCTGGGCCAAAAATAGTTAGTGGTGACACCTCTCTCCCCCTTTCCGCTCTGCCGCCACACAGAGGCTCCCTCCTGGTGAGGTTACACACGCCGGAAACAGATGAGGTGTCAGCTCAGTAATTTAAACCATGAATCTGTACTTGCTTAAAGATGAACTTGTTTGGAAGAAAAATGAGAAAAACGCTTGTGACCGTCCACCAGAGTCCCCAGATAAGCGCATCAATTCTGGTCTTTGGCAGGTCCCGGACACATAATAAAGGAAATCTGCTGAGGTCAGCAGCGGCGAGAAGCCGCACTTCTTATTTTCACAAACACAGTTTGGGGGGGATGGTCATCATATCTATTAGCAGGGGTGACACCGCCACGGGCCTGGCAGAAAAATGAGCTCTCCCACATTGCAAAACGAGCAGAGCAGAGATCAATAAATCATAAAATTAGTTGAGACATCATCTATCTCTCCTGGCTCTCCCTTTATTTCCGCCCTGGTCCCTCGGGACGCTAATTCGTTGATTGCATTTTATCGGCAGGAAAAAACTCATCCAGTTTTGGAGGCCGTGTCCACTTAGGGGGTCGGGGCAATAGTGGGCGTCATCAATTCGGCAAGATTGGCAGCCCCAGTTGACCCTGGTCTCCACTGAGTTCCACAAATCGAGTTTTAGGAGCACGTCTGTGCCTGGGGTTCCTCCTTCGAGAAGGAGAGTTCTTGAAGTATTGGAGACAGATAGGTAGAGAGAGAGCAAGAGAGAGGGAGACAGAAATAAAGGGGAGAGAGTGAGTAGAGAAAAAGAGAGAGGAGTTCGCTCACTCAGAGGAAGCAATAAATTCAGGGACAAACCATGTGATTATCAGGTGTCATCTGAGCTGCCCGAAGATGCCGTTATTGGGGGGACACTGAAGTCAGCAAGGGGCTCGGATGCACACGGAGGCCCAGTGACCCGTTTGTGCCGTCTGGGGTCCCTAATCTTGGTTCTAAGATCAATAAGCCCTCGCCGCACAGATTTTTTAAGGTTCCCCCAAAATGAAGGGGCTTCTGTTTAGTAGATATATTTCATGTGGGCTTATCACTAAATCAAAAGCATCTAGGATCAGAGACACATGGTGGATGAAAGCATTTCTGGTTTTGATTAGTGGGGTAAAATTAATTCATTGGTTTTATATTTTTAAAATTTTTTATTGAGGGAACCTTGGGTGTGTTTATTTCTTTTAGGGACATCGTTTTATTGTAGCTGAGCAACTGCTGAAGTACCAGTAGCTTTCAACAACTGTCCATGGGCCCCTTTCTGCTGTCCCCGTCACTGTATGGCCACCTCAGTTCTGTGGCCAGAAGTGCATGTGTCACTGTGAGGTTGGTCAGTTCAGGGATGGGCCCTCTCTGTAGGGTGCTGGTTAGTCCTTTGGGGACTGGCTTTGGGGGTGTTTTGTTGGGGGTCACAATGCTATAGTGGCAGAGATGTGTTTTTTTCAGGGGAGAAGATGGGGCCGGAGGGAGAAAGTAGTGACACATGGTTATTTCGTTGAGCTTCGAAGAGAGCTGTGTGTGTGTGTGTGTGTGTGTGTGTGTGTGTGCGCGCGCGCGCAGGTTTGTGTGTGTGTATTAAACAAATTGAAGGTTTGTGGCAAGTCTGTTGCTGCGTTTTCCCATCGGCCTGTGTTCACTTCACGTCTCTGTGTTGGCCTTAATGAAGGGGTGCATAGCATGCCCCCTATTTTTGACTCAGTGCATCAATAACAGACCACAGTGTAGCATAAACACAACTTCTCTGGGAACAACAAGACGCAGACCAGAGAAGGAGCTTGCTTGACTGCCACGTGTCCTGTGGTGGAGGTCCGGGGGTATGTGCCCTGGCTCCTGCCTGCCTTGTCTTCAATGAAGGACGCGGCCGAAGCACCTCTTGGGTTCCTCGACCTTTATTCCCCTGGCCCTGGACGGAAGTTGGGGAGCGATGGCCTTTGCAGTGGGTACTGGCCCAGCAGGGCTCCCCAGTGAGGATGGTCCAGCCCCGCGGGTCCTTGATCTTGCTCCGCAGCCCACCCTGGGCGCAACCACACTCGCTGGCGTCAAGGAGGCCTTGGGGCAGATATGTTTGGCAGTAAGTGATGAGCTCCCTGGAGACCTTGTGGTCGGCAGCAATTAGAGTCTCCCCCACAGAGGCCATGCGCCACTTAGCAGGCCGGAGCCAGGGCTGGGAGCGAAGGGGGTGAGGCGGGCACAGAGGGAAGAACCGATCTGTCTGGAGAAAGGGCTTCCTGTGTGCTGAAGCCGGGCACCCTCCTGAGCAGGGCAGCCTCCCTCGGAGAGCCGGGACATCCTTCCTCAGAGAGACAGAATCCTCCCTCAGAGAGTCAGAGAATCCTCCCTCAGAGAGCCAGGACATCCTCTCTCAGAGAGCTGAGATCTCTCCCTCAGAGAGCTGGGGCATCTTCCCTCAGAGAACTGGGGCATCCTCCGTCAGAGAGCCAGGGCATCCTCCCTCAGAGAGCTGAGATGCCCTCCCTCAGAGCCGGGGCAGCCTCCCTCGGAGAGCCAGGGCATCCTCCCTCAGAGAACCGGGACATCCTTCCTCAGAGAGACAGAGAATCCTCCCTCAGAGAGCCAGGACATCCTCTCTCAGAGAGCTGGGGCTTCCTCCTTCAGAGAGCTGGGGCATCTTCCCTCAGAGAACCGGGGCATCCTCCCTCAGAGAGCCAGAGAATCCTCCCTCAGAGAGGCAGGGCATCCTCCCTCAGAGAGCCGGGACATCCTCTCTCAGAGAGACAGAGAATCCTCCCTCAGAGAGGCAGGGCATCCTCCCTCAGAGAGCTGGGACATCATCCTTCCTGAGCGGGGGCACCGTCTCTCCCAAGCAGGTCATCTTTCCTCAGCTCCACACTTCGCTGCCGGCCTCCAGCTATGTTCTCTGACCTCCTTGAGCCCAGCTTTCCTATCCTTGTGAAAAAAATTCCTGCCAGGATTGAGTGAGCTTTGGCTGGACTCTTGGCCTGATGTCCCTGATAACGTGACGGGCATTAGTGGGGCATGAGGCGTCACCTGTGTGGGTGCGTACACGTGGCAGTTTTAGATTTTCCGCCCTGTGGGTGCCTGCTTCGAGTCAGTTCCTCGGCCCCTTTGGGCAGGGGGTAGAGCTCTTCCCTCGGGGGCTCCCTTCCGCCTCCCCAGGGGAACCCGCACCCTGGGGCCCGCGACACAGGCACTGAGAGAGGAGCACGGAGACGGGGTCGAGGCGGCTTGTTTCTGAGCAGACAAACCGGACCTTCATGGCCGGCTCCCAGTGGAGGCTACACCCAGGTCTGCTGGCATTACAGGTGGAGCCAGACTCAGGGCCGGAGTGATAGCACAGTGGGGAGGGCATTTGCCTTGCACGTGGCTGACCCGGGTTTGATTCCCAGCATCCCATATGGTCCCCCACGCAGTGCCAGGAGTAATTCCTGAGTGCAGAGCCAGGAGGAACCCCTGAGCATCGCCAGCTGTGACCCCAAAAGAAAACACACACACAAAAAACCACAACAAAAAGGAGAGATCCAGAGAGTTCTAGGGTCCATTCCTGAGGGCCCCTGAGGGTCCTGGAGCCCCTTGGCTGCAGGATGGGGGCATACCGCAGGCACCAGGCTAGGGCTAGCTTGCTCTTGAACCCATTTCTTCACGCCTGTCTATGGCTTCATCTTGCTGTCACCTTCTAGGACCCTTTCTCTACCATTTATTCGTTTTTATAATTTTTTTTGGGGGGGATCCTCACCCAGCAATCCTCAGGGCTTACTCCTGGCTTTGCACACAGGAATCATCCAGGCAGTGCCCGGGGGACCCTGTGTGGTGCCGGGGTTCGAACCCAGGGCAGCCTCCATCCGGCAAGGCCAGTGCCTCCCCGCTGTCCTGTCGCTCCTGCCCCACATGGTTTCAGCTTGTGACGGGTTTCTGTTAGCAGCTGTGCTCTCCCCCTTAGACAGTAGGGGCCTGAGGGGTGCGGAGTAAACTCCAGATGAGGGACGTACGTGCTGCACCCCTGATGCTCGCGGCGCCCCAGTTCTGTGCCAGGCTCGGCCTTTGCTCGGTGCTTGAGTCAGACAAACAAGGACCTCCTGACAGCTGGGTAGAACACGGCTTCTCCGTGTCAGCTGCTGCCATTCAGGGCACGGATGGTTCTTGGTGTGTGTGAGTGTGAATGTGTCAGTGTGTCTGAGTGGGAAAGTGTGTGTGCGTGTCAACGTGAGTGTGTCTGTGTGTTAGTGTGTGTGTGGCTGCAAGTGTGTGTCTGGGGGACTCTCGAGTGAGTGCGTGTGTCTGTCTCTGTGTGTCTCTGTGTGACCACAGTGTGTGTGTTAAGATCTTTAGCGGCATCCCGGGTCAGAAGCACCTCCCAGAAATCAGTTGGGACAAAATGGCTCCGGTGTGGCCAGGTGGGCCCTGGGGGACAGTCACCCCTGGGGGAGCCCCCGCCCCCAGAAGTGGGAAACCCGGAGAAAATTTGCCAAATGGGAGTCCAGAAAGGAGCATCCATGAAGGACCGGGAGAGGGGAGATGGGGGCAGGGGTTGGGGAGAGGCTGTCACGGAGGAGAGATGGACACCAGGGTCCTGAGGAGAGACTGAGGAGAGATGGGTACAGGGGGCTGAGGGAGATTGTGACTGAGGAGAAATGGGTACAGGGGGCTGAGGAGAGTCTGTGATTGAGGGTATGGGGGTCTCCGGGTCCAGGGGCCTGAGGAGAGGCTGGACTGAGGAGAGATGGGAACAGGGGTCAGGGGAGAGTCGGAGAAGGGGGACAGATGGGACCAGCTGACGGAGGGGGAGGAAGGGCAGGAGAGCTGTTTGCCCTTTGAGCATCATAGAGATACCAAGACTGGGCAAGATCTGAAGCAGGAGCAAAGAAGAGGCGGGCTCAGCCCCAGTGCCAGGCCACCTCCGTCCCCTGACCCCCTTGGGCCTGCTGGCCGGCCTCCCAACCAGGGCTGACGGTCTCTCGCCGCGCGCAGGGCGCCCGTCCACGAGGCCGTTGACAGAGCCGGGAGGACTCTCTTGCCTCGTGCTTTGCTCCCAGCCCTGATCCGCGACCGGCCTTGTTGTTTGTGCTGGGCCGGCTTGCTCGGAGATGCTCTTACTCATCTCCGCCCCTGGCCCCGGGTCTGGAGACTCTCAGGAGCTCATCGGCCTCGGACCCACGGCTTCCTTGCCCCCTCCTCCTTTTGTGGGCCTATTTATCGAGTTCTTCTTATCCCAGCACCATCACTTGTTGACCATCACGTGGCAGGCACCCCGTGTTGGCATGCCCGTGTGCCCGAGGCCAGCGTCTTTCCGCCACGCCTTAGCCCCGCACTGAGCAAAGGCGGCCCCGCCGTGGTGCGGCCCCTCATGCCAGGAGCGCGTCCTGCTACTTCTCTCCCATCTGCTCCCAGAAACCTCCCGAGCGCCCTGTCCAGTGAGCCTTCTCCTCTTCGGATTACTTGTCTGTGGACTGAAAAAAAAATAGGACAGAGTGGGGAAGGGACTGTCACTGTCACTGTCCTGTCACTGTCCTCCCGTTGTTCATCGATTTGCTCGAGCGGGCCCAGTAACGTCTCCATTGGAGACTTTGTTGTTACTGTGTCTGGCATATCGAATACTCTCGGTAGCTTGCTGGGCTCTCCGAGAGGGGCGGAGGAATCGAACTCGGGTCGGCCATGTTGGCTGCGTGCAAGGCAACCGCCCTGCTGCTGTGCTATCGCTCCAGCTCCGGGGAAGGGAAAGAAAGTCTATTTTTGTGGGCACTCACCCAGCTGTGATCAGAGTTTACTCCCTGGCGAGGTTTAGGGGACCATCTGGGGTGCTGGGAAGCTAACTCAGGCCGGCTGCATGCAAGGCAAGCACTCTCTTCTCTGCACCTTTGTGTGAGCCCTCAGGGGTGTGTGTGTGTGTGTGTGTGTGTGTGTTTTCTCGCCTGTAAACATACATAGGTCGGATTATACAGTCTTTCTTGTTTTCTTGCTTTCTTTCTCACACCCGGCGATGCACAGGGGTTACTCCTGGCTCTGCACTCAGTCCTGGCGGTGCTCGGAGGATGTTGGGACTCGAAGCCGGGTTGGCAGCATGCAAGGCCCTCCCCACTGTGCTGTCACTCCAGCCCCGATACTGGGTCACTGTATCACTGTCCTCCCGTTGTTCATCGATTTGCTCGAGCGGGCCCAGTAACGTCTCCATCGTGAGACTTGTTGTTACTGTGTTTGGCATATCGAATACGTCACGGGGAGCTTGCCAGGCTCTGCCGTGCGGGCGAGATACTCTGGGTAGCTTGCCGGGCTCTCCGAGAGGGGCGGGGGAATCGAACTCGGGTCGGCTGTGTCGGCTGCATGCAAGGCAAACGCCCTACCGCTGTGCTGTCGCTCCAGCCCCAATACGGCCTTTCTTAATCCACAAATCACTTGTGCGGATTTCCATCCCATAGAGATGGAGACGAATCGTCTAAAGTGCCAGCATTCACGTGGGCGCAGAGTCTGACTGCAAGGCCCAGGCTCAGACCACAGGCCACCTCTCCGGAGCCCAGCGGGCAGAGGGAGGGACCTGGGCTGGGGTACGAGCCAGGATGCCTCTGCGGGAACCGCCCAGGGCCAGCAGTGGCGCCTGCACTACCTCCGTCTGCTCCTAGATGGCGCCCGAGGCCCGGCTTCCAGCACACACCTGGGGACCTCTTGCCGCGGAAGGGAAAAGCTCCGGACAGGTTTAGGCAACAGTTTGTCGTCGGGAGAGAAAGTGATTAAAATGATTTAATTAAAAAAATTATAAAGTAGCACTGTAGCACTGGCCTCCGGTTGTTCATCGATTTACTTGAGCGGGCCCAGTAACGTCTCCATGGTGAGACTTGTTACTGTGTTTGGCATATAAAGCAGTTCACAATATTTGGTTATGTTTAATACTCCGACACCAATCCCACCACCATGACACCTTCCCAGCCCCGTATTTCGGGTGTGTCCATCCCAAACCCCAACCCCTGCCCCAAAGCAAAACCGAAATCACATATTTTGCATTGTTCGTTATGAGAAGCCGCTGAAAATGCTACGAAAAAAGTTTCCTTGGTGGGGAGAGAGTGTGAAGATTTCACCCAGGGACCATTAAGCCCTTCGATAAGAGATCATTAACATGTTGTTAAAAGTTGAACCTTGTGTGCTTATGAATCTACGTCTAGGTATCTTGATCACTTGACTTCCTTAATCGTCGATTTGCTCGAGCGGGCGCCAGTGACGTCTCCATTTGTCCCTGTCGCATGCTAGTGTAGCCCAATGGCATCTGTTCGCTCCGGGAACATGGAGGGCCTCAAACCGATCGTTCATGATCTTGACAAAGAAGTCTGACCATCTGGTAGGTGGGCGGCCACACGGTCTTTTGACATCCCGTGGAATCCAGTCAGTAACAGCTCTAGTCCAACGGTCGTCTTTAAATCTCATTACGTGACCAGCCCATCTGATTTTCGACACCTTGGCAAATGAGACAGCGTCCCTGATCCTTGATTGTCGATGGATGTTGGAACTCCGGATTCTTTCTCTCATTTGAGTGAAACGTGATATTCCAAGCATAGCTCTTTCTGTTCTTCTTTGGGAGACCCGAATAACGTTCTCATCCTGTTTGCGTAGGGCCCAGGTCTCTGAGGCGTATATCTAGATATCTAGATATAGATACAGCACTGTAGCGCTGTCCTCCTGTTGTTCATCAATTTTCTTGAGGGGGCACCAGAAACGTCTCCATTGTGAGACTTACTTGTTACTGTGTTTGGCATCTCGAATATGTCACGGGGAGCTTGCCAGGCTCTGCCATGCGGGTGGGATACTTCCGCAGCTTGCCGGGCTCTCCGAGAGGAGTGAAGGAATTGAACCCAGGTTGTGTGTGTGTGTGTGTGTGTGTGTGTGTGTGTGTAGAATAAATATTTCCCTCTAAGATTGGTTGCCTCCTACTTTAAACCCCATCACGCGTGGTGTGGTCCTCCTCGGAATCTGGGCGGTGTGATATGAGTGGTGTGAGATGTCATCATCCCAGCGTGTGGAGAGCGGCCTTGAGCAAGGTGGAGGTTGAGTTCTGGAGCTTTCCGGCTGCCGGGCCTGGGTCCCTTGGGGTGGGGAGGGGTCTCACCCCCCTCTCTGGAGTGCCCTGAGTGAAATGGCGTGGGGCCTGGCAGCGTGTCTATGGCGTGTGTCGTGTAGGAGGGGAGTTTTGTCAGGGTCCCCACGTCCGCGCATTTCTCTCCTGGTCCCTGACCCTCGTTTTGTGCGGCTTCCTGGCTCGCTGGCTGCTGGGCTTCCCCCCCCCCCCCCCCATGTCCCTGTGTCGTTTGGCCGCGGTGTGGGTCCTGTTGATCTTGCTTTTGCTTCATATCATTTTTTCCCTCTTTCAATATGGGTCCAAACGTGGAGGGGGAGGATTCCTACGCGTCATCTGTGTCCGGGGACGAGGGCGTTAGGGCCCTGCTGGTGTTCAGGGCTCCCCCGACCAGCTCCAGAGGCACCTGCCACGGCCTGAGCTCGACTTCACCAGAATCCAGTCTGAAGCCAGTCAGCGGCGTCAGTGTGATTCGACCTACCTGCTTGCCTTTATTTAGTCATTGCTCTTTGGAGCACACCCGGCGATGCTCAGGGGTTGCTCCTGGCTCTGCACTCAGGAATCACTCCTGGTAGTGCTGGGAGACCATGCGGGATGCTGGGGATCGAACCTGGGTCGGCTGCGTGCAAGGCAAGTGCCCTCCCTGCTGTCCTGTCACTCCAGCCTCCATTTCTACTTGTTTATTTATGTATTTCATTTTATTTTTTAATTAAATTCATTTATTTATTTTGAATGCCCGTCCCTCCACCCGTGCCCATTTCCCACCACCACGGATCCCAGCATCCCTCCCACCCCCCATCCCCCCCTCCCATCCTGCCTCTGTGGCAGGCCATTCCCTTTTGTTCTCTCTCTCCCATTGGGCGTTGTGGTTTGTAAAAGAGTCAAGCCTGATTTTCAGGGAGAAACGTCGGAGAATTCACTTTCCATTGACCACTTTGTATAACGCAGCCGCGTGGTTTGGAGTAAGAGTCCTGGTTCCTGCGTAGGCGAGCTATGCTCGTAGAGGCTCCCGGTCACCGGGGTTCTTATTCATTTATTTTTAAGTGTGAGCATTTATTGCCTTTTCCTCTCTGCCAGCGTCTGCGGGGTCTTGACTGGGGTTTGTGCACACAATGTGTGTGTGTGTGTGTGTGTGTGTGTGTGTGTGTGTGAGGGGGGGTGTAGGTTATGGGCGGCGGATGGTGCTGAGAACCAGGGCAATTGGAGGTGCCCTTCTCTGTCCAAGGAGACTCGGTCCCGGCTTGGAGGAAGTGCTATATTGCCCCCTTAAAAAAGTCGAGACAAAATATTTCCAAGGGAGGAAATGTGGATTTTTTTATGTGACATTTCCAAATACTTCGCAGTTTCCAACTAAGTGAAAAGAAATCCTTTCTGGCCTCTGTCGTGAGTGAACCGGATGGGATCTCTGCAGGATTTCTATGTGTCTGTGTGTGCATGTGTGCACGTATGTGTGTGTATGTGTACATGCGTGTGTGTGTGCAAGCGTGTGCATGCATGCATGTGTGTGTGTGTGTGTGTGAGGAGAGGAGCGGGGCTGTATGTCCTGGAGGATGAGGAGGAAGATCTCTGGGACCTCAGGAGTTCTGTGGGGTACCCTGGGGCAGAGGGGTGCCTGAGAGGGCTATAAGTCTTGGGGCCTGAAGTAGGGCCGGAGTTGCAGGACCACCAGACCAGCGTTCTGGGTGGGCTTGCAGCTTCGGGGGCAGCTGTTCCGAGGACAACCAGCACCGTCTGAGAGATGGAGTTTGGGCCGTCTTCGTTTCCCGCCTCCCTCTGCAGGGTCCCTCCGAAGGCCCAGCTCTGGGGACCCAGGTTCTGGAGTTGGATTCTGCTTCCGCTTCGCTTTCCTTCTTTCCTTCCTTTTCCGTTTGCCTTCACCCGCCAGCGTTTAGAGGTCGGGACCCAGGGGGAGTCCAGACGCCGGAAACTGGTGCTGAACTCAGTGGCTTGTCAAGATGCGTTTCCCCACTGCTCTGCGCCCTCCCTCCCCTTGATTTGAGCTCCGTGACTTACGAAGCTGTTCGTGACAATTCAATATTCCAGCCCCAACCCCACGACCACTGTCACCTTTTCTCCACCGTTGACTCCATTTCCCCTCAAACCTGCCCCCCTGGAAAATAATTTATTTTCTGTCGCTCGTTGCCACTAACTGGCGAACGGAATATGAAAGGCTATTTCCGTAGAAGAAAATTTGTGAAAATGGCTGCATCTTCCCATGGGGGCGTGAGGTCCGTCCTTGTCTGAGGGCTTTCTAAGCTGTTGTTGCAGGCTAAGCCTTCCTGGCTTATGTTTAAGTTAGTTGAGATGGGACGGCTTCTGTGTTCCATCCCCTCCAACCTGTTGTTGGTGTCGGAGACTTTGGAAACGGTCCAGAAAGATCAGGACTATTGAACTGGGCAGCCTGGCTGCGGGCGTGGTGGAGGCTTTGGGGGCGCGGGGTGCCTGTTGGGGCATTGTTAGGGGGGAGCTGGCTCACCCCTCTTCTGAGATCCCCCTGGAGACCTCAGCTGGGAAGGAGCGTCTAAGAAAATTTTGCAGCTGGTTGATCTCTTTTGAGATTTATTTCGGAGTCTCTGGAACAGGGTAGGGAGACGAGCTTCTACGGGGGGCAGCCTCGGGACGTGGGCCGATTACTCTTTCCCTCCCAGCCCAGATCTCTCTCTCTCTCTCTCTCTCTCTCTCTCTCTCTCTCTCTCTCTCCCCCCCCCCTCTCGCCTTTGTCTTTGAATTGCGTTTTCCAGTTTTGTCGTGTTGCGTCCCCTTTCAGAAGCGCCTTCCCTGTCTTTTGTGAAACAAATCAAAAGGCCTGCGAGGGGGCATCCTGGCAGGCTGAGTGGGCAGGAGGCCAGCGGCGTCCACCGTGGACAGTGCTTCCTTCGCCACTGGCTGTCCCAGGCCTTAGAGCTTTGATTCTGGGAAACAGGAGGGCGGAGAGGGCCACTTCGAGTCTACTTTCCTCTTAGCCTTTGGCCTCGGACGCGTGGACCTAGTGATGTCGGTGGGCCCCACGGGTGACTCACGTGAAGCGGCGAGGAGAGAGACGGTCACTTTCTCCCCATCCGCCTCTGCCGACCCCTGCACACATCCCAGCATTAGACACGAAAGCATGAAAGTCCACATCTCAAGAGGGGAGGTGTGGGCGACACGTGTGCCCGGGTACCACGTGGGCACAAATGGCACATGCGCGCCCTTCCTTGGTTCAAGGTGGCCAATTTATAGGGTTGCTCCAACCTGCCCCCAGGTGGGGCGTCTAGCTAGGTAAGAGTCCCTTGCTAGGCTTGTTGCTCAGTGGGCAGAACTGGGTGTAGCCTTTGAAATTCCTTGTCTTGACCTTTGTTCCTGTTGAATCTTCTCCTGGAGGACGGGTCCAGCCCTCTCTGGTCTGGGCTAGCTGAGGGTTCATCAGATTAAATGAAGGAATTGAGGGTCCTCGAGTAATTTCCTTCAGGCCCTTTCTGTAGGGAGGGGCCCATCTCCTCAGCGTCAGCTGCTGGAGAAGGTCTTATCAGGGCTCCTTTCAGCTTTCAGTATCTCCAAGGTGGGTCAGACGTAGAACTGGCGGCTCCAGATAGTTCATTGCCATCGTGTGGAGGGACCTTCCCTAACCTACCTGCCTGCATCACTCGGACTGGAAGCGGGGGGTGGACAGACAACTGGCTCCCATGGGAAGTTGGTAGCCTCCCAGCAGGGCGTGGTGGCCAGAAGCTGAGCTCCAAGAGGCACCCAAAGTTCCGGCAGAAGCGCCGTTGCCAGCCCCGGCTCCCTGCCCGTCAGTGGGCTGGCCAGGGTGTCTCCGGCCTCTGCAGGCTGTTGGGTACTTTCAGATGGACCAGGCTGGCCGGAAGCTCTGGGGGCATCTGGAAGAATCTGTCATCCAGAAACAAGTGCTGACGCTTCCCTCAGCCTCTTGCTGGGTGAGGGGAGGGGTGAGGTCACGGGACAAGCCCAGGGGCCGGCTGGTTCAGCACAATCAGCCTCATCCTTGGCACTGGCTAGAGAGGATGTGGGGGGGTGGAGGGGGTTCCTTATTGCTGACAATGCAGAAAAATAGGGGGGGATACTATCGACTGATCAAAGAAAGTGAGGGTCGTTTTTCAGGCTCTTGCAGTGCCAGAGCACTGTATATGGAGCAGTTCCACTGCTTGGAAAATGTGTGTGTGTGTGTGTGTATGTGTGTCAGTGGGTCTCTGTGTGTGTTTGTGGGTCTGTGTGTGTGTGCATGCATGCGTGTGTGTGTGTGTGTGTGTGTGTGTGTGTGATAAAGCAGATCCAAGGTGTGCATGACAGCACTGTTGGTCATGGTGAAGACGAGGGAGTGACCGAAATGCCCCACAGGCAGGAAGTGGCTAAATCGTGCTGGCCCCACACACTTCCGGCTGCCATGAGGCCATGAGGCGAGATGAGTGTGTCTGTGCCAATCTGGAAGCGGCCCCTACACGCATCGTCCCCCTGAGGCCGCCGGCATCTCTCACTCCCGTCTGCCATCAGCCACCCGCCTGGCATCTATGAACGACCACCCGTTGGTCTGTGACTCTGACTGCACAGATGCAACGCGACATGTGTGTCTGCCCGTGACGGACGCAGCAGGCTTCAGCCCTGTCCCTAGCTCGGTCTCTTCATCTCGTGCCTGTGTGACTTTGCGTGTAGTGAACAGCTCGTGGACCGTTGCTGGTGATCCAAGTCCGAGGAAGCCGGGGCCAGAGCGACAGCACAGCAGGGAGGGCATTTGCCTTGCATGTGGCTGACCCGGGTTCGATCCCCGGCATCCCATAGGGTCCCCCGAGCACCGCCAGGAGTCATTCCTGAGTGCAGAATCAGGAGGAAGCCCTGGGCATCGCCGGGTGTGGCCCAAAAATCAAAACAAAACAAAACAAGCAAACAAGCAAATCGGAGGAAGCCACAGTCTCGGTCAGAACACCTGCAGGGCTGGGTCTAACTCATCAAGCCCGAGGGGCGGTTGGAAGGGGCCCTCTTGGAGACACATGTGTGCCAGCTGTGGACCCCTGGGCATTGGGGGGTTGTTCCCAAGGCTGCTGAGGAACTGGCATAAAGAATCCCAATATTTTAGCGACTGGTGGGCCAGACCGCAGCTCCTGGTTAAATGTCAGCCTCGCTAGTCTTGCATTTGACTCTTCGGAGAAGACCGTGGCTCCCCCGCCGTGGTCTTTTCGAGGGGCAAGCTGGGGTGGGCTCCGGGGCCGGCCCCCTGGGCACTGCTTCTGTTCGGTGAGCTCGTGTGGCGCCTGTCCCGCCAGGGCCGACGTTGCCCACGAGGGCTGCCGTCACATACCCTTGAAGAGAACGAACCCGGCCCTGCAGAAACCTGGTATAATTAGTGGTTAATAACCAGCGCCCGCTTCCCGCGGTGCAAATTGTTTCCGTATTGATCGTCACCTGCATTGTCAGCACTCTGGAGAGATTGAACTTTAAGTGCTTAATTCAGCCCCATTCAACCGATAATTTTGGTTTTGTCCTCCAAACAAAAGCAACCTTGTTTATTCTTCTTTTTTTTCCCTTCCCACCAATAATAAAACCAATCCATTTCTCCCCTTCCCCGGCCCTGCCTTAGTCAGCACGTGTAATCGATACATGGCGAAATGTCAATGTATTCCTCGGCGAGGGGCGGGGGGTGTGCCGGGCCGAGCTGAACGGAGACAGCTGCGGCGTCTTCGCGGCCCGGACCAGCTGTCTCTGGGCCTGTGGACGTGGCGTGACCTTTCGGATGTGGCTGTTAGAAGCCCCTGCCCGCCCCCTTCCCGCTGGCTTCGTGGTCTCCAAGCCAGGGTGCGCGGCTTTCTGGCATTAGGTTAATCGTGTGGAGGTTCTCGGGGTGCTGCTTGCTCCAGCCCGTCCCCCCTCACTCCCCTGAGGCCCACGGTACACCTGGGAAATTTGGGTTCTGGGGCGCCACAGAAGGGGTGCCTGGCAGGGGGCTGGGGCGGGAGTCTCGGAGCGGGCGTGGTTCTTGGCGACAGACCCACACGGCTTCCCCTGTCTGGCCTGTTTCCCGCTGGAGGGGAGCCCACGGCGGTGGTCTTCCCCTCTCTGATCCTCCGGGAGGGTCTGTGGAACTTGCCTTGTGGTGGAGGCGCAGTCAAAGAGAGCCCCCCCGTGAGGTGCTCAGATGGGACTGGGGACCGTGGAAGTGCCCAGCACTTCCCAGGGCACCGTGCGTCCCAGGGAACCGTCCGCTCGCCTCTGCACATCTTGTGTGTTTTCCTTTAAGTAAGAGCTGAATCGGAATCCTCCTCCCTGGGCTCTGCCAGTGCTGGGAAAGTGGCCCAGAAATTGTCTGGGGATGGGGCTGGAGCGATAGCACAGCAGGGAGTGCGTTTGCCTTGCACGTGGCCAAGCCGGGTTCGATTCCCAGCACCCCCTAGGGTCCCCATGAGCACCGCCAGGAGTCATTCCTGAGTGCAGAGCCAGGAGGAACCCCTGTGCATCGCCGGGTGTGACCCAAAAAGCAAAACCAAAAGAAAAATAACAAAAATTGTCCGGGGACTCCAGATCTCTGCTTGAAAACCGTTCCTTCGGAACGCGAGAACCCTTTGAAAGCTGTTGAGCGGGGGTGGGGCGGGGGGGGCAGGGGTGCTGTGCCTTAAGGCACCTGCCTTGCACGCCTGCGGTCGGCAGTGTGAGTCCCTGCTGTCCCACGTGCGCCCAGGGCGGGCCTGGCAGCTCTGCCGTTTCGGGTGCTTCCTGGACACGCCACAGCAGGTGTGTGTCAGCCCCACACAGCCGCGACGGTGTGGGGGCTGGGGCTGAGAAGGGGGCACCTGGGCAGCCTGTGCGTGTGTCCCCTGCAGTGAGACCCCACCCCCACGACCCCACAACCCGGACTCCGCACCCCCATCCCAAGAGCGAGTCCCCGTGAGCGTGTGTGCTTCCTGCAGTGAGCCCCTCCACCCCTTGTGAGCCTCATGATCGTGACTCTGCACCCGGATTCCAAGAGCGAGCCCCGAGAGTGGAAACCCCACAGCTAAAGGGGTTCCGAGCTCCGTGGGCACCTCAGCTGAGGCTTCCTGAGCGACGCTGCGGAGGGTGAGAGGCAGGGGGTGGGGGGCGCCCAGCGTGTAGCCCGCCTGGCGCTAGCTCAGGTTGTGGGGGGGGGGAACCGGGGCCCGCTCCTGGCCGAGGCCAGCGCCACTGGTGTCCTCTGCGGAGCAGAGGGGCCACAAGCTCCGGGAAGACGCAGCCGCCCCCCAGGACACAGTGGCTGCTACTCCCCAGACACGGCCCTGGCCGGAGGAACCTTGGGAGCGGGGGCGGCCCAGCTCCGTTCTGGGGTAGGTCTGTGCGGCGTTAGCCGAGCCCCGACACTTCCGCTGCA
Source organism: Sorex fumeus (assembly GCF_029834395.1). Lineage (NCBI taxonomy): Eukaryota > Metazoa > Chordata > Mammalia > Eulipotyphla > Soricidae > Sorex > Sorex fumeus. The sequence goes on along the minus strand of NW_026606159.1, from coordinate 1,056,780 downwards.
GGGCTGGGCTGCCCACTGGTCTGGGCCCCGATTGTGCAGCAAAGTGTGAGGGGAGTGAGCCCTTGGGGGCTGAGCCCTTGCGCTCTGTGACCTCCAGCTGGTCATTTAGGCCTCTCACACTTTTTTTTCCTTTTTGGGTCCCACCCGGCGATGCTCAGGGGTTCCTCCTGACTCTGCACTCAGGAATGACTCCTGGCGGTGCTCGGGGGACCCTCGGGGATGCTGGGAACCGAACCCGGGTCGGCCGCGTGCAGATGCCTTACCCACTGTGCTGTTGCTCCAGCCCCAGCCTTTCACAGTTTCTAGGTCGCCTTTGCTTCTGCCAACCTCATCGCTTAGCTTCTCAGAGCGTGGGAGGGTTTCCTGGAGGGACACACCTAAGTGTGCGGTGGGCGTTTAACCGCCGCGTCCCCTTCTCTGATCTCGGCACTGTCGTTAGCACGGAGGCCACACGCCCGTCCCACTCCCGCCCACGCCGGATCCGGCTGCCTTCTCACTGGCCAGCGTCGCTTTGGTACCCGCATCCAGGGCCATGACCGCAGTGACCGGTCCCCGCCCCGCCCCCTTCTGGGCCCTGAGAGATGAAGCCGTCAGCCCACCCTCAGGAGACTGACGGGGCCACAGCCGGCAGCTGGGCCACGAGCCGCTTTCCTGCCCCCGCGCCGGCTCTGGGATCTGTCTGAGCAAGCCGGCCTGGCCGACGGCTCTGTGAGGGACCAGCCACGTCAGCGCGCGCTGCCCCTTCTCCTAGCCCTCTCGGATGTGTGTTTTCATTTCTCATTTCCACTCAATGCAATTAGTGGCTTGTTTGGGCCCAGGTAGGGAGCAGGCGCGGTGGACTCGGGTGGAATCAAGCAGAACTTCCGTCCGCACGCCAGCCGCCGGTGAGGGAGCAGTCTGGGCGCCGACCAGCTGGCAAGCCAGCCCCTCAAGAGGACCAAACCCAAAATGCAGTGACAGTCACTGTGAAACACTGGGAAGGAGCAGCGGGCTCCAGTGGGGATTAGAGTAGCGCAGGCAGGAAGTCTTCGAAAGGTCGGCGGGGTTTTGATGGGTGAATAGGAGCTCGCTAGAGGGGACCGTGGAGGATGAGAATGTCAGGAGGAGAAACAGCGTGTCAGGAGGAGGAATAGCATGTCAGGGGGAGGAACAGTGTATCAGGAGGAGGAACTGTGTGTCAGGAACTGCGTGTCAGGAGGAGGCAGAGTGTGTTATGAGGAGGAACAGTGTGTCAGGAGGAGGAACAGAGTGCCAGGAGGAGGAACTGCATGTCAGGAGGAGAAATAGCATGTCAGGAGAAGGAACAGCTTGTCAGGAGGAGGAACAGTGTGCCAGGGGGAGGAACAGTGTGCCAGGAACAGTATGTTAAGAGGAGGACCATGTGTCAGGAACGGAGTGTCAGGAGGAGGAACTGCATATCAGGAGGAAGTAGAGCATGTCAGGAGGAGGAATCTTTTGTCAAGAGGAGGAACAGTATGTCAGGAACAGTGTGTCAGGAACCGCGTGTCAGGAGGAAGAACTGCACCTGCAGGCGCAGTGTGTGGCCCCTCTTTGACATCGATCCCCTTTGTTTGGCACTGGTGCTGCTCTCAGGTTTCTAAGAAGGTGTTTTGGCCGGTCCTTTTGGCTCTCGAACCCTCAGTGGTCTGGAGGGAGTGGAAGAGCACAGAGTTGGGGAAGGCGTGAGCAGAGGCCTGACCATGTGCGCTTTGCCCTTGGAGCCCAGGAGCAAGTAGCTGCCCTCTCCATGGGCCTCTCTGAGAGGGACAGGCCACGTCCACCTCCCCGTGCACAGGTGAGGGGGAAGCGTCCAGCCACTGGCCACTGCCCCTGCCTTTTGCGTTTAGGAATGACGGTCAGCTGGGAAGGCGCCCGTTGAAGGTCGTCAGACGGACTTAACGTACACGGGAGCCCCCCTCCACGCTCCCGCCAGGAAAGGTTTTGGTTCTTTTCCACGACAGCCTTCCCGGAGCCTCAGAGAAGGAAAGCAAACGCACAGCAAAGAAACTTGAGGAGGGCCGACGTTTCTGAGGACCTCGAGGTCTTCCCCGAGACTGTTTGGGCGACCCCATTGACATGCGTTCTCTCCTTCCCCTGCCTGCACCCCTCACCTGGCAGCAGACATCGCTGTGGTGACACCTCGTTGTGGTGTTTATTTTAAGCCACCAGGAGAGTTTTAAATGTCTCAGTGGTGAACTCTGGCCCCCACGGAGGCGAGCGGGCAGGTTCCCACACAGCCTCGCAGGCTCTGGCTTTTGTTTTCCGGCACTCCTGAAGGAAATGAGCAGCCTTGGCTCCAGGGGGAGGAGAGGGAGGAGGGGGAGAAGGAGAGGGAGGAGGGGGAGGGCTGGAGGAGGAGCAAAAGGAGGGATGGGGAGGAGAAACAAGAGGAGGAGCAGGAGCTGGAGGAGGAGCAGGGGGGAGTAGGAGGAAGTGAAGGAGGAGGAGCAGGAGGAGGAGGAGCAGGAGGAGGAGGAGGAGGAGGAGGAGGAGGAGCAGGAGGAGAAGCAGGAGGAGGAGGAGGAGTCAGAGCTGAGCTGGGGAACTGGGCCCACAAACCATCCAGGGAGGGGAGAGGCGGTCAGATGTCCCCACGGCAGAGTGGCCCCTGGGCTCTGCTGCCATGAGGAGGGGTCCGGTGGAGGCTGCCCGGTCAAGGCTGTCGGAGGCTTCCAGACCACCAAGGAGCTGGGTTAGTGTCATCATGATAAGAGAAATCACTGTTTTTATTTTGAATTTTTTTTTAATTTTAAAAAAGACGGATTTTAGACAGAGCTAGTGGATGGGCTTCGGAGCATGGAGTTTGGGATTCCGGCCCTCAGGCCCTCCCGAAGGGAGGACTCGTTTCTTGCTGAACTGCAATTTTCTTCTTTCTTTTCCTTTTTAAAAAATTTATCTAATGAATCCAAGCTATTTCAATATAATTTATTCAATTTACTAATGAAATAGTTTTTTTAAATGCATTTTATTTTATTTTTTTAATTGAATCCCTGTGAGATAGACCCTTACAAAGCTGTTTATAATTAACCTCAGTCCTACAGTGTTCCAACACCCGTCCCTCCACCAGTGTCCATTTCCCAGCACCAGGGTCCCCAGGTCCCCTCCCATCACCCCACCCCACCCCCTGCCTCCCTCGATGGCAGGTACTTCTCTCTCACCTTCTCTCTCTCTCTCTCTCTCTCTCTTTCTCTCTCTCTCTGGACATTGTGGTTAGCAATACTGATAAGGTTATTGTGTATTTTCCTTCATCTATTTTTTTTTGTTGCTTTTTGGGTCACACCCGGCGATGCTCAGGGGTTCCTCCTGGCTCTGCACTCAGGAATGACTCCTGGCGGACTCGGGGGACCCTATGGGATGGTGGGAATCAAACCCGGGTCGGCTGCGTGCAAGGCAAACGCCCTCCCCACTGTGCTATCACTCTAGCCCCTTTGCCTGCTTCTAACGCTCGGTTCTCATCCAGCGTGATCTTTCCCAGCTATCGTTGTCGTCCTGGTCCCTTCTCTAGCTTACCTTCCCCTGATCCCCCGACACTGTGGTCGATTCCGACCGTTGACCCGTCTCCTAGCCCTTGTTTCCCCTGGCCTTGGATATTATGGACTGCAGTTTTCAAGCTGATGGTCCAAGCCCAGCTTCACTGAAGTGAAGGATGCCCCATGGCTGCAGCTGGTGGGGATGGTGGTGAGGGGGGAAGGGTCAAGGGGGTCTTGGGGATCCACTCCGATGGGTGAAGCTGGCTGGCGGGGTGGGGAGTGGAGTGTTTTCAGCAGGCCTGCGGCATGCGTTCCCCACTGGCTCGCTGCTCTCATGTCACAATCAGTGAAGCCATGAATGAGAGAGAAATATGTTGGCTACGTTGCTTTAAAATAGCCTGGCCCCCCCCCCCCCCCAAAATATATATATATAATCTCTTATTGATTGGCTTTCCATTGAAGGCCAGGTCTGCAGAGAAGCGCAAACTGACGGCTGAAAATTCTAAAATAAAGCAAGTAAATGAGAGAAGATGCTTAAATTTTTAAAGGGGGAGGAAAGGGTCTAATCGATGTAACCAGATCGTGCGTCTTGCCCAAATCTGCCGCTTCCCAAAGTGCTTCTGGGACTCTGGGACCTGAGGGTTTTTTTTTTTTGATCCAATTGATTTACTTTCATTTACTCCTGCATTAAAAAAAATAGTGATATCGCCCCTGTGGCTTTCCAGGGAGACAAAGTCCACGGCAGATGTTTCAGAGATCACAGGAGGTGAAGAATCACAGGGACAAAAAATTGACTCGGGCAGCGTTTCCCGATGGGTTGGGTTGGGGTGTGCCCGGGACTGTCCACACACCTCACTCAGGCTGGTTTTGTCCCCAGTGGAGTGACTCTTGCCCCCTTCCCACATCGGCAGTTGTTGGAGCCTCTCCTGGTTGTCACAGCTGTGAGGGGCGGTTGCCTGGAGTGGGTGAAGCCTGTGTCGGAGGATGGTCCTACAGCTCACACCCATCAGCCCCTCTGGTTTGTTTATGTTTGGGGGCCACACTCGGAGATGCTCAGGGCTGACTCCTGGCTCGGTGCTCAGGAGTCACCCCTGGCGGGGCTCGGGGGACCCTATGGGGTGCCGGGGATCGAACTCAGGCTAGCCGTGTCGAAGGCCAGTGCCCTCCCCACTGTGCTATCGCTCCGGGCCCAGGACAGCCCCCGTTTAGCTAACAAAACAGTTGTGAACGCTGAGGTCAAGACATTCGGTGTTTTTGTTGTTGTTGTTTTGCTGATTTTGAGTCACACCCGGCAATGCACAGGGGTCGCTCCTGCCTCTGCACTCAGGAATGACTCCTGGCGGTGCTCGGGGGACCCTATGGGATGCTGGGAATCGAACCTGGGTCGGCTGCGTGCAAGGCAAACGCCCGACCCGCTGTGTTACTGTTCCAGGCCCCAAATTCTGGTTTAAGGCGGGAAAAGTTGCTGAGCCATAACTGAGAAGCTTGGCTTAGTCAGCAGGGCAGCTGCAGCCCCCCAGGGGGTCTGCTTTCCCTCTGTGCTCCCTGCCTTCCCCATGCCCAGCCTTACCCGATGGGCACCTGCAAAGCTCAAGGCTCTCCTTGCGTAGAACCTCAGTGGATTGAGTGCTGGAGGCTTTCCTCTGTCCCCCAAGGGCCCTGAGACCCACCCCCTTGCCTTGGATGGTTCCTTGCAGCATCCTCCCCCTCCCCTCTCACTGGACCCTTCATTGCGGGCTGCCGTGTTGCTCAATCAGGCCTGGTGGCCCCTGGGACAGAAGCAGGCAGGGCCAGACTGACCTTGACTACTGAACTTCCTGTGGGGAGAGAGGTGGGCCGCTGTTCCTTTTTTTGTGGGCTGGAGCTATCGCACAGCGGGCAGGGCGTTTGCCTTGCATGCGGCCAACCTGGCCGACCCGAGTTCAATTCCTCCGCCCCGAGTTTGATTCCTCCGCCCCTCTCAGAGAGCCTCGCAAGCTACCGAGAGTATCTCGCCCACACAGCAAAGCCTGGCAAGCTCCCCGTGGCGTATTCGAGATGCCAAACACAGTAACAACAAGTCTCACAATGGAGATGTTACTGGGCCCAACGTTCAGGCAAATCAAGGAACGACGGGAGGACAGTGCTACAGTGCTATTTTGAAATCAAATTAATCAATTAATTAATTTATTGTCTTGAATCGCTGTGAGATACGGTTACAAAGCTTTCATGCTTGAGCTTCAGTTATGCGTTGATCGAACACCCATCCCTCCCCCAGTGCACATTCTTCACCACCAATGTCCCCTTTCTCACCCTCCCCCCTACCTCCACGGCAGACAGTTTCCCCCGTGCTCTCTCTCTACTTCTGGGCATTATGGCTTGCCACACAGATACTGAGAGGCTATCAGTGTTTGTTATCCCTGCAGGACCCCCGGTGATGGCGACGCCCCCACCAGAGTGCACGCGAGGTTTGAGCCCAGGGAGATGCTCTCGCCAGCGCCAAGTCTTTGGGTTCTTCTTTGAAGTCACCATTGACCAGACATTGAATTCCTTTCTGCTCAGTTGGGGCTGCTGTGGTCTCGGGGACCAACACTGCCCACTGCCCATGTAGTTAGGTTTCCCGTCCCTGCCCGTCCCCCAGGTCGAGTCTGAGGCTGGGACCTGATTCAGGCGTCAGAGCAGGTAGGTAGTGGGAGACAAAGCCACCAGGCTGACCCGTCCCCTCTGTCCCTCACGGCTGCCCCTTGGTCCTTCCCTCTGGCCCCTTCTTTATTTATCTTCCTTCCTGCAAGACCATCTCCCTAGGCACTTCCTGTTCCAGATGGCTGGAACCGGACAGTCCAACTCACCCCGTAGGCTGGGGGCATGATGGTCCTTCAAGCACCAGCGTGAGCCCGAAGGTGCGGCTCAGAGGTCACCTTGGCCTTGTGGCAGCTTGGGGGAGAGAGGGAGGTCCGGAGAGAAGTCCAGGAGGGGCCAGAGTGGGCGAGCGGTCAGGAGAGAGACCCAGGCTTCCTGTCCCTGCCTTGTCCTGGTTTCCTCCGGCCTGTTCTGGCCTCCTCGGCAGCCTTGGGTCCAGGTTCGTGTTGGCACGCTGCCTGCCTCTCTGCCGCTCCCAGGAGCACAGGCCAGCTAATTCCGTCCCATAGATTCGTCGGGCTGTGTTAGGAGTGATGGTATCTGGGGTATTTTTCTTTATAGATGTTATAATTAGTAATTGTTTTGAAGGGCAATCGCTGTTAAACTACTTATTTTTTTTTCCTTTTCCTGGAGGACAGGACAATTTCCAAGACTGATTATTTCACAATTGAAATTCCATGTCTCCCAGAGGTCGGGCTGTGGGTATTTTTTTTTTTTGGGTGGTTAGTGGAAGCAGAATTCTTTTTATTTATTTTCCCCCGTTGCGCATCCAGACACAAACACACACGGGCCCCTCTTCTGGGAGGGGAGGCGGAGAGAAGAAGCCTCCACCAAGAAGCCTTCACCGAGCGTTGGGCGACTTCGCGAGGCGGTTGCTCGGCTTGGCGGCTAATGGGGGGGATGATGAATGCTCCCGAGATGCCTTTTCAGCTCATTCATTAGTTAATGTTTGGAGATGGAGAGCGTCACGCAGACGGCCGAGAGCATTAGGATTCTCTTCATGAAAAGGACAAAGGCAGGAGCAGCAGGGATGGGGGACTGGTAGAAGCGTTTCCAGCCCGAACCATCCTGGTTGGTTCTGCAGCCAAGAAACGAAGTAATAGTGGGTCAGTTCTGGAAAGTTCTAGAAAGTTCTTTCTTCTGGTTCGAACTTGTGATACCCAGAGTGAGGTTGTGCATGACTTGCTTCTCAGGGGGGGCTGGACCAGTCCCTGAAATGAGGATGCATAGAAAAGACAGGAAGTTGGGGCTATAGTGTACAGGCCACTTTTTTTTAAAATTTTGCAAGAGACCCCAAGAGTTAGGATGCAGAAAGAAAAGTCCCACCCTTTGGAGTAAGATCTTGGGTGTTGCTGTAGAGATCCAAGTAGGCCAGCCGAAGGGGGTATCCAGAACAGTGAAGACGGTCAGTAAAATTAGCAGCGGGGGCTGGAGTGATAGCACAGTGGGGAGGGCATTTGCCTTGCATGCAGCCGACCTGGGTTCAATTCCCAGCATCACTTATGGTCCCCCGAGCACGGCCAGGAGTAATTCCTGAGTGCAGAGCCAGGAGTCACCCCTGAGCATCGCCAGGTGTGACCCCAAAAGCAAAACAAACACACCAATAAAACAAGCAGCAGTGGTGGCCAGCCGGGCTGCAGATTTGCTGTCGTGGGCTCCCGTGAGAGGTCGCTCGGGGAGGAAATTGGGGAAAATCTTCACTAAACGAGGTTCGTCACCGGCTGCCTCTTCTGACCGCCTCAGACCTGGCTGCCTCTCAGAGGGTCCCCGCAGACGAAGACCAGAGCAGAGTGGACTCACTGTCGCTCCCTTTGTCTCAGCCACTCAAGGAAATGGCACCATCTGACCAGAGGACGCCTTCCTGGCGTGGCGTGGCGCGCTCGCAGCTGGGGCTGCTGAAAGACTTGTTCCTTGTCTCAGCGGCACAGATATTTCTCATCAACAGACATTGGAAAACTGTTGCTGGAAGCCCCATCTCCCACCTTCCCATGCAGCCTCGAGTGGTGATGGAGAATGTGTGTTCGAGAGCTGGACAGCTGTGTGGTCAGTTTGGTCCTCGCACGCCTGTTTGGTCCTGCTCTCCACTCCATCATGACCTCAACTTACCTTCCCGGGAAAGGGGGCGATGGGAGCGTTTATCCGGGGAGGACTTGGCGAGGACCCCAAGACACTCGTCAGCCTCTAGTCCCATGGAGGCACGTGCCAGCAAGTTGTGAGACAGTCGGGAGGCAGGAAACGCCCTTCGTGTCTTGAGACTTTGATTCAAGACAGGGGGAGGCCAGCGGGCGTGGAGGGAGCTGAGTGCAGATGGCAACAGGCCACGATGAAACTGCAGTCAAGGAAGGAGATGGTGGTTGGCTGGGTGTGGAAGGCGGGCAGCTCTGCACGGAGGGTCCTTGGTCGGGATAAGCTGCTGAATTGAGAAGGGAGGGATGACGGGGGGGTGGATTGTGCTCATCCCCAGAGAGAACTGAGTCAGGGGAGGGAAGAGTACGTGCAGAGGCCCTATGGTGGGAGGAGCTTGCTTTGCTCCGGAAAGTGGAAAGGGTCCTTCCGCATACTCAGGGATGTGGGAGCATGGGCCGAGATGGAGTTCAAAGGGTGGTGTGTGTGTGTGTGTGTGTGTGTGTGTGGGGTGTGGTGTGAGGGTGTGAACAGGCATGACTAGTGCTCTTACATCCAGTGCCCAGCAGTCAGCTCTCAGCAAGCCTTTTCTCTGCATTTCCTTTCCGTGAATGTGGGCCAAGGTCTCTGGTGGCTCAGGCTTCTCGTCGACCCCCTGGATGGGTTAGGTGAGAAACAGCAGGCGTCTCTTTCACACGCTGCCCCCCACCCTGGAGAGGTCCGAGCAGCTGTTTCATGTGTCTTAGGCAGGGGAAGAGGGTTCAGGATATGTAGGGGACAGCGAGGGCCCATCGAGTCGAGAAGAACAGGAAGAACGAGATAGATCCTTCTGCATCAGGGCCTCCTTCTGACTCAGCGCGCTGTCCTCTGGGCCCATCCGTGTTGCTGCACGTGGTGAGATTCTGCCCTTCCTCAGAGCTACTCAGTCTCCTGTTTATAGCCCGCAACTTCATGGCCTCTCATCTGTGGCCAGCGCTTGTGCTGCTTCCTCATCTGGGCTCTCGTACCAAGGGCAGCGATAGACCCAGGTGGGCACCTGTTCTCTCCAGTGGATGTGTTGCGTGCTCGTTCTGATGTGAACACGGCCAGGGAGCAACAAAGATCCGGAGGTGACACCCTGGGGAAACTGATCCTCCAGATTGAGCCGGGTGGGAGGGATGCTGGGGTTCTTGAGAGAGGGATGGGGCGCACCAGTGATGGGTGTGGTGCTGGATTGACGTGCAAGAGAAACCATTACCAATAGTATTGTAAATCAGAGTTGCCGCCTACTTTGGCCAAACTGGCAGGCTACCGAATGTAGCCTGCCCACACGGCAGAGTCCGGCAAACTCCCCGTGGCGTACCCAATATGCCAAATATCAGTAACAATGAAGGGTCTCATTCTCCTAACTCTGAAAGAGCCTTGAATATGGCACTTTTTAAAAAAAATCTCAGGGCTAGGATGAAGGAGACGTTACTGGGGCCTGCTCGAGGCAATCGACGAATAACAGGATGGTTGTTGTGATTTGTGTGTAAATCAGAGAATCTCAGTAGAACATTAAAAATAGAAGAATGGGGAAAAGGAATTCGCCAAGCTGGGGGCTAGACACCTGTGAGAGTGCGTCACTTACTAGTTAACCTGGAACACATGCTGACGGGCTGGATTCGGGAATCTGGAGCCCTTGGACAGCCGGAACATTCACCTTATCTTTTGCTTCTCACAGGGCAGCGGCAAGGAGTAGGAGTGGTGGGAAATCTATTTGTATTTTTATTTATTTATTGGCTTTTTTGGATCATACTCAGTGATGCACAGGGGTTACTCCTGGCTTTGTACTCAGAAATTACTCCTGGCGGTGCTCAGGGGACCATATGGCAGGGCATTTGCCTTGCACACAGCCGACCCAGGTTCGATTCCTTCGTCCCTCTCGGAGAGCCCGACAAGCTACTGAGAGTATCCCGCCCGTATGGCAGAGCCTGGCAAGCTCCCCGTGACGTATTCAATACGCCAAAAACAGTAACAATAATTCTCACAATGGAGACATTACTGGTGCCCGCTTGAGCAAATCGATGAACGACGGGAGGACAGTGCTACAGCGCTACAATGAGAAGCCAAGACACCAAGGAGCTCTCCGGTCCCGTCTGATTTCTGACCCTTTTGCAAAACTCAGGATCCATTATCTGCCGGCCTGCGCAAATCTCTGACTCGATTTCTTTAGGCTGGGGTGGGGGGATTTATTTGCAGTGGGCAGCCGTGTGGGCTAACCTATTGATTCCTCTTCCAAGTTATAAGGGAGGAAATAAATGGCGTCTTTATTGAGGCGTTGAGGGTTTTATCCCTCAGCTAATCAAAAACTAGAATCCAAACCCACACGCTGCCCTATTCGCCCCCAGACCAACATGTGCCCAGTCGCAGTTAATCAAGGTTCTGTTGTGGTTGGCAGGCCCATGCCGGCAGGTTTCTTCCAGGCAGGGGGCAGAGTCAGGCTGGACTTTGCGGTGATTTTCGTCACTAGGACTGCAAGAAGAAATCGCAGCAGCAGTCAGGGATAATTTCCCAGAGGGCCAGAAAGGAAGCGCCCACTCCCCGTCACTTTGAAGGGACAGCGAGTGACCATCCAGCAGATGAACCGAGAGGATGGGAGGAAACATCAGCGTGAGGGGGGGATGCACCTTGAAGCGGAACGAAGAGGCTGCTGAGGACACGTACCACTGAGACCTGAGCAAACCCCCTCACATGGACACACACACACACACACACACACGCACACACACACACACACACACACACACGCACACATATGTGTATCAGCCAGTATTGAAAATGGTAGGGTGTTAAAAATATTTAAATTACTTATATGTGGGCCAGAGCAACAGTGCAGCGGGGTAGGGCATTAGCTTTGCATGCGGCCCACCCAGGTTCGATCCCCGGCATCCCCTATGGTCCCCCAAGCACCGCCAGGAGTAATTCCCGAGTGCAGAGCCAGGAGGAACCCCTGAGCATCGCTGGGTGGGACCCCAAAAGCAAAATATATATATATATATAAATTATACTTGTATATAGGACTGTATCACTGTCCTCCCATTGTTCATCGATTTGCTCGAGCGGGCCCAGTAACGTCTCCATCGTGAGACTTGTTGTTACTGTGTCTGGCATCTCGAATCCGTCACGGGGAGCTTGCCAGGCTCTGCCGTGCGGGCGAGATACTCTTGGTAGCTTGCCCGGCTCTCCGAGAGGGGCGGAGGAATCGAACCTGGGTTGGTCAGGTTGGCTGCGTGCAAGGCAAATGCCCTACTGCTATGTGTATATATACATACATACATACATATATATATATATATATTAGCCAGTATTGAAAAATGGCAGTGTTAAAAATATATAAATTATATATGTATATATTAGCCAGAAAAATGACAGATGCTACAGAAATATGGGTTTTCTGACTCCCTGGGACATTTGCAGGCATACCCACAGGGCCGGTGCCATGACATGCCATGACATTTCCCAGCTCTGAACGGGACCAGACACTCCTTGGTTTTCTCCCTGGGGGCCTCTGAGACAGGGTAGGGGGAGGTCTGATCTCAGGGCATCAGGGGAAGAGTTGGGAGGTGAGGCCGGAGCCGTGTTCCCCCAGGTCTTCTGCATGCTGAGGAGTGAGAAGCTTGTCCTGGGGTCTCCAGGGCACTGTCAGGAGTGCGAAGGCAGCGTGACCTTTCTGCCCGCCTCGGTTGACATCAGATCCAATTTGCAGAGCCGTCGTTCCATAGGTGAGACTTTAAACGAAGTGGGGCCCAGTGCTCAGGATAAACTCACTGCGACCCTGGCTTCTGAAAGGCTTATTTCTCTAAGATCCAATCTTTTATTTTGCTTTTCTAGGTTTAGGGTTGGGCTGGAGCGATAGCACAGCGGGTAGGGCATTTGCCTTGCACGTGGTCGACACGGGTTCGATTCCTCTGTCCCTCTCGGAGAGCCTGGCAAGCTACCGAGAGTATCCCGCCCGCACGACAGAGCCTGGCAAGCTCCCCGTGACGTATTCGATACGCCAAACACAGGAACAACAAGTCTCACAATGATGTGGGGTGTCCGGGATGCAGAGAATCCACACCGTGCTTTGAGCTACCTCCCCAGCCTGACTAGGTAACCAGTGAATGAACGCCCTGGTGCGTCAGGCGCTGTAACCTCGAACACAGCTCCCGTCTATCCGTCCCGCCCCTGTCACCGGGATTCTCTGATTCCTGCTGGTCCATTGGCCACTCTCCTTCCTCAGGGCCGGGTCAAGCTTGGATGAGTTTCAGGGTCACCTAGCTCCACTCTGTTAAAGGAATCTCAATGCAGTCACGGGAGGTTTGCCCCCGGAGCCCGTTCTATTTGTCGGAAAGTCGGACTTGCCTATCCCTGGGGTCCGAGCGGTCCCTTACTGTCCTCCCGTTTTCCCGGAATCCGGTGAGTGGAATCTTCACTCTCAGGTATTGGGCGCCTGCCTCGGCTGGGACCCCCGGGCATGTTCCCAGGGCCACAACCAAGCTCTCTGCCCCGGCTGAGTTTCTAGTGTCGCATCGCTGAGAAAGACAAATCCACCCATCACTACGACACAGCGTCGAGAGGGCCGTGCTCTGGAAGAGAGGGACCAGCCGAGGTTCACTGGGGCCCAGGGGGAGCCGCTGGGGACAGCTTCCTGGAGGCGGCCGGGAGGAGGGGACCGGGCAGCGGCTGCCAGCAGAGGGGATGCACAGCGGGTGGGTGACCAGGGAAGCGGAATGATTTTGGGAGCCGACTCTCAGCACCAGAGCCGAGGTGTGGAAGTCAAAGGCGGCAGGGGACTCAGGCCAGCGCCCGTCACCACGGACACGGTGCATCCGCTGTCTGGCTCCCACGCCCTCCCCTCCCGCTTCCCGGTTCTTCCTTGTCTCGCTCTTCCTCCAGGAAGCCTTCGGTCCTGCTCCTGGTGGTCTCAGCCCCCTGCCCTGCGCGACAAGCTGATCACGCCGCCTCTGCTCCAGGACTCCGCTCCGGCTGTCCTAAGGTTGTGCGTTTGTGTTCTGGTTTCTTCCAGACGGGGAGAAGCGAGAGCCGGGATGCTGGCCTCTTTGTGCTCCTTTGGTTGTCCGTGCCTGCGGGTCTCCCGTCTCTCTGTCCTTCTCTGTCCCGCCTGTTGGGCTGAGTGTTTATTTCCGTCCCCGGCTCTTCCTCCAGGTCTTGCTGGTCACGCGAGAGCGGGGGAATCGGGAACTCTTTCTGCCCGCGACTCCAGGGAGGGCTGGTGTCAGTGGACGCCTTCACCCCTGGCCGCCACGAGACGGGTGTCCGGTCCAGTGAGCCGGGCTGACGGCTGCCATTCCCGCCGATGATCGGGAATCTATCTGGGCTCTAGTGGGGGGAGTGAGCGATTGTAGATCTGAAGTGGAACAGAAAGAATCGTGATCGGATCAATGGGCTGTTAATGGTGCTATTGAACAGTTCGCTGCGGGAGCCCCGAGGATGGGGCTGGCCACAGAGGACCTGGCCACACTGTGGCCCCGATGTGGGCACACTGCCTGCGAAGATGTGTGTGTGTGTGTGAGAGTGCATGTGCGTGCATGTGTGTGTATGTGTGCCTTGTGTATGTGTGTGAGTACATGTGTGTATGTGTATGAATGCATGTGTGTACATGTGTACATGTGCTTGCATGCATGTATGTGTACGCATGTGTGCATGTGCGTGCATGTGTGTGCCTGTGTGTATGTGTGTGAGTACATGTGTGTGCATGTCCGTGCACGCACGTGTATACATGTGTGTATGTGTGTACATGTGCTTGCATGCATGTGTATGCATGTGTCTTTGCATGTGTATACGTGTGTATGCGTGCATGCATGTGTGTGTGTGTGAGATTGTGTGTGTGTGTGTGTGTGTGTGTGTGTGTGTGAGCTCGTGAATTCATTATACTCCTGGGCCAGAGGTGGAGCCACAGGGTGTCAGGAGGGTCTGCCTGGCCTTCAGCCCTGAGGGGACCCAGTGGGGAATGGCCAAGCGGGCGCCTCTCCATGGGAAATGGCAGAGCCAGCTGGGCTCAGAGGCGCCCTTTTGAGAGTCGGGGAGAGCTGGGGCCTGTGTTGGGATTTGGCTTGCGTCTGATGGGCTCATTTCCACTCCTAAGTAACTGTCCCTATTGGTCTGCGGCCGGCCGTCTGTCCCGAAGTCACCAAGGACCGACAGTGTTGCAGGGTCACAGTTGGGCCGTGTGTGGAGGGTTTTTAGGAAGATGGTTTATGGGGCAGGGGAGAGCAGCCCAGGGTGCCCACGCAGCTGGCCTCTGTCCGTCCGGCCCCGTCTGTCTGTCTCACGCACAGCATGCACTTGGTGACTTCCGTGCATCTAGGTGGCGCTGATGCACGCTTGGTGAATAAGACAGAATGATCGGAAATATGGGCTAGAGCGATAGCACAGCGGTAGGGCGTTTGCCTTGCAAGCGGCCAACATGGCCGACCCGCGTTCGATTCCCCCGCCCCTCTTGGAGAGCCCGGCAAGCTACCGAGAGTGTCTCACCCGCACGGCAGAGCCTGGCAAGCTCCCATGGTATTCGATATGCCAGACACAGTAACAACACGTCTCACAATGGAGCCGTTACCGGGCTCACTCGAGCAAATCGATGAACAACTGGAGGACAGTGACAGTGATTGGAGACATGGTAATGGGGCCGGGGGCACGTGGTTTTATGACTAGAACACGGGCAGCAGCAGTGCTGTGCCCCTCTGCACAGTCACGCACTTCCTGTACTTGAGGGGGCTCGGTGTGTTCGAGGCAGCACCAACCTTGAGTCTTGGCCTCAAGCTCCAGTTGCCAGGGGAGCCAGAGGACAATGCCTGGGCCCACCTGCCCACACCCCAGACCTAGGAGCTTGGGTTCCCGCCTTTTCCAGACATCTCCTACATAATGGGGTGGAGAGACGCAGTTTTGCCCCTGAATTCGAATACCTCATGGCGCACTGTCTGAGGCCCGAATGCCCGCCATTGGCTTTAGGCCCTCCGTGTGCAGGGCCTGGGTTTGGCTAATAGAATGCGTTAGCGGAAATCAAATCTCGAGAGCAGAACTCGCCTTGGAATGGATGCCGGAGGCCCGGACCATGCCCTGCTCTGAGGCTGCGGAGGGATGAGACAGAATAGAAGGACGGACGGATGGACGGATGGACGGATGGACGGATGGACGGATGGACGGACGGACGGACGCATGGATGGACGGATGGATGGCAGCTGACAGGGATGCCGGACCTCACCGCTCTCTGCAGGGCCCAGAGTCCCCACCGTCTGCTCAAGGCGTTTTGGGTGAGCCCGAGAGCATTTGAGACAGAGCCGCCCCTTCCGTCTCGCTGCAGGAACATGGGTCTGGAATTAATCAGGGGTTTTCCCTCCCCTCAGACGCCGGCACTTCTTAATGAATCGTTTCCCCCTTAAGAACACACACGCCAGTCCTGAGGCCCAGTAATTACGGTCTCTGCGGAAGGAAGGGGTGTCCCCCGGCAGGTGCTTCTCAGCAGCGCCTCAGTCAGCCCCACCTGCACGGGAAAGGTGCGGCCACAAGCCCAGAGGGCTGCCTGTCCCCCCGGGTGGGGGTGAGGGTGGCTCCCGTCCCTCTGTGCGAGTGCAGAGGCAGGGCCCGGGAAGGGGGCCGAGCTCGGCACCCAGGATGCAGAATCGAAGCGGCACTCCCCTCCTGCCCAAGCCCCGGCGTGCACCTCCAGGCACCTTGCTCTGAGGGAGTCACCTTGCTCTCAGGGGCACGGACACACACACAAGCACGCACACGTAAAAGCACACACACACATGCATACACACGTAAAAGCACACATAGACACACACACAGGCACGCACAGGCACGCACACTCACACACACACACACACACAAACAAGTGCATCTTCAGGCAACTTGCTCTAAAGGAGGCACCTTGCTCTCAGGGGCACGGACACACACACAAGCATGCACATGTAAAAGCACACACACACACACAGGCATGCACAGGCACGCACACTCACACACACAAGTGCACCTTGCTCTTAAGGAGGCACCTTGCTCTCAGGGGCACGCACACACACACATACACATGCACACACACACACACATATACACACACATGCGTGCGCACACAGGCACACGCGCATACACACATGTGCAGGACCAGCTGCCCATGCGGGCCACCTTAAATTCTGCATGGCCGGGGGGTCTCTTGCCTCACCACTGTTCTCAGCCCTCCCCAGGGCTCCCTCTGAGGCGGTTGGTCTGGACCCTCCTCCGCTTCGTGCTGCCCAGTTCCTCTCAGGCCGGGCCACAGGGTCTGCCCTGGGCTCTCCCCCGCCTCCTCCGAGAGGGAGTCCCTCCTGCTGTCACTCTGGGACAGCTCGGCCGTGACAGGGGGCCTGTCCCTCAGGGGCTGGGAACTGGGCCACTGCACTGTCTCGCTTGGGGGCAAGAAGGGCTGTGATGGTGTCCTTGGCGTCGAGGCGAAGCAGCGTGCCCTGGGCCTCCGTGGATCCGGGGGTCGGGTGAAGTAGCCCGGGTTGGCCTGTGCAGAGCAGGCCGGAAGTTGGGGTCTTTCCCCACCTCTCAGACAGACGAGTTCATGGTGTGGGGGTCAAATCTTTGCCCCCCCCCCCCCCCCGAGATGCAGAAACTAAGGGCAGAGAAGGGGCCTCGGACGGGCTCTCAGGGCTGAGCTGGTTTCCTGGGTGGAGGCTGAAGCCTGCTGCAGTTACGCTTCTGCCGTTTTTGGAACTTCATTTAAACACCCTGATTTACGAAGTTGCTCGTCATCTGGTCACTTCAGTTATTCAGGATTCCAACTCGGATCCCGCTCCGCCACCGTGACCTTCCCTCCACCAACGTCCCGAGTCACCCACACGCTCCCCGGCCGCCTTCTTAGCAGACACAAAATAATTGGAACATTGTCTTGGGACGATGGATACCTCAGAATGGCACCGCCAAAGCCGTTGTCCAAGGATTCGCTGAGCACCAGGCGCGGGCTGAGAGGGGGCCGCTGTTTCCGCTCGCCGAACTGAGCGGGCTTCCCTGCAACTCTCCCGCCTGATCTCTTGCGTCCCCACGGGGCTGTCAGGACGTGACCTGTGGAGATGGAGAGGAACGGGGCAGCGGAGGAGCCTGGCCTTGGCCTCGAGGGCCGTGGGGGACAGAGACGGGGCCCTTGGGGGTCACGGCCAGGTGGAAGGTGGGTCCTAAGCTGAGCCGACTTCAGGGAGGTCAGGAGCTGCCTCAGGAGCAGGACGTGGCGGGAATGCCCGGAAACTAGGCCAGGCTCGACTGTTTGCCTGGAGGAGACAGGCCTGCAGGCGTTTTCATGAGGCTTTTTTTTCTTTGTGGGTCATACCTGGCGATGCTCAGGGGTTCCTCCTGGCTCTGCGCTCAGGAATTACCCCTGGCGGTGCTCAGGGGACCCTATGGGATGCTGGGAATCGAACCCGGGTTGGCTGCGTGCAAGGCAAACGCCCTCCCCGCTGTGCTATTGCTCCAACCCCCTTAGGAGGCTTTTAAGAGAAAGGGAAACCCCAGCAGGTCACGGGACAGACACAGGACACACATCTGGGTCACAGTCAGCCCTGGGCGGCTTCGGGCCGGCTCTGGGGGTGCCGTGTGCTCAGAGCAGGACCTCTGTGAAGCCTTCGAGGACTCTCAGTAGGGGCTTGGGGCTGAAGGCCGGAGGGGTAGTTAGGCTTCAGGACCCTGATCTGCCTCGCAGCCGTCTCCACCAGCCGCAGGCTTTTAGCATTCCAGCCCCGTTTATTTTATTTCATTTCCCCCCCTCTTCATCAGCTGCGGTTCTTCCCACCCGTCTCTGTTTCCGCCTCCGCCTACCTCTCCCCTTCTCCATTTTTGAGACATCAAAGGTCCAGCTGCTTCTCAAATCCCTCCTGGCCTTGCTTCTGAGTTTTTGGCTCTCAGCCCTCAGAGTAAGAAGCTTCCGGGAGTTCTGCCGCGCACGCGCCTCCGGTGGGCAAGTCCCAGGGTCCCTCTCCTTGGCACCTGCCTCTCGGACCTGCTTTGCTGGACAGAGCGTGTTCCCCTCATTTGGTCATCCACATGCACCTGAATCCCATCCTTCACCCACCCCCGTGGGGAATGAGGCTCCTGGGGGAGGAACGGCCAGATGGAGAATAAGCTTCCTGTGCAGCCGAGTCAGGAGGAGGGAATTTCATATGTGCATCTTGAGCACATAATCCCCAGAAGAGTTTCTGGTGCAGTGTAGATACTCGGTAACTGTTGCTTGAGTTATTGGTGTGTGGAGTTAAGACAAGCGTCGACCAGATGAGTTGAAGGCAACGTTTAGCCTAATGCTGCGAGTTACTTGGGGAGTCCAGGGTTGGCGTCTCAGAGAATTGAGTAGGTGATATTTTGGGGCCACACCCAGGAGTACTCGGGGCTTACTACTGGCTCTGCGCTTGGGGCTCACTCCTGGTGGGGCTTAGGGGACCTTATGTGGTGCTGGGGATTGAACTTGGGTTGGCTGATGCAAGGGAAGTGCCCTACGCTCCAGCCCCTGGGGTGGACGACTTCTAAGCCCACCTGCGTATTGAATGAGTTCTAGGTTTGGGGATTAGATGGACTTGAGTTCAAAGCCTGACCCTCCTAACTAGCTGAGTATAACACTGGGCTAGTGGCTTACCACTTCTGAGTCTTAGACTTCACATTTGCTAAATCCTTTGGTCTGTTTTACTTAAAAACACGCTGAACTGGAACACCCAATCTCTTTTTTAAAAATCACTGTTCCAAGGGCCAGAGAAGTAGTACAGAGTTAAAGCAATGCCTTGCATGTGTCTGACTCTGGTTTGATGGCCATGGTCCCCTGAGCACCACTGGTCACAGCCCGGAGACCCCTGAGACCTGGGTAATCCCCGGCGCCAGAGGGCCCAACATCAGTGCATCCTCAGGTCCTCTCATAGAACTCCTGGCCAGAGTGACCCAGAGGCCTTGAGCACTCCGGGAGCTCCCGTCCCAATTCCCTTTCCTATCGAGTCCTTTTTTTACTCTACTTCTCAAAATGAGCCCGGCAATCTACCGAGAGTATTCGATATGCCAGACACAGTAACAACAAAGTCTCCAATGGAGACGTTACTGGGCCCGCTCGAGCAAATCGACGATCAACGGGAGGGCCTTTACCTTTACCTTTACTTCTCAAAATGAAAATTTCTCCCAGCCAGACCCAAGACCTCTCCTTTGTATGAGGTGCCAGCTACCATTCCGTCTGTTACGTCTCACCACTTATAATCTCTCTCCTCTTCTGGAGTGTGAACGCCATGAAGATGGAAGAGGTTGGTTTTGTTTACTGTTATTTCTGTAGCACTAAGAGGAGTGATTGGTTCCTAGAAGATACTCAACAAATGACTTTATTGAGTGAATATTAAATCACGGTCACGGTCCTCCCGTTGTTCATCGATTTGCTCGAGCGGGCCCAGTAACGTCTCCATTTTGAGACTTGTTGTTACTGTGTTTGGTGTATCGAGTACGTCACGGGGAGCTTGCCAGGCTCTGCCGTGTGGGCGAGATACTCTCGGTAGTTTGCTGGGCTCTCCGAGAGGGGCAGAGGAATCGAACCCGGCTCACCTGGCTGGCTGTGCACAAGGCAAATGCCCTACCACTGTGCTATTGCTCCTTTTTAAATCTATATAATTAATATCTAGTTTTGTCTGTATCCTCCCTCACTCGTCCGTCCATCCATCCGTCCATCCATCCATCCATCCATTCATCCATCCATCCATCCATCCATCTCTCTATCCATCTCTCTATCCATCTGTCCGTCCATCCATCCATTCATCCGTCCATCCATCCATCATTCCGCCATCTGTCCACTACTTCATCCATCTACCTGCTCACCCATCCATTCCCCCATCCATCTCTCCTCACCCGCCTGTTCATTCACCCTACTTGTCTTTCCACCCACTCCTTCACCCACTCACGCATCTGTCCTCATCCTCACCCACCCATTAATTCATACATCCATTGATCTCATGAGGCTTCCTTGTTAGCGTCCTCGCCTGGTGCAGGTAATAATCAGAAACACGGGTGACTCCGAGCAGATCAATTGCTAGCAGAGACTTTATGGCTTCACGGGCTCCTGCTTCTTGCTGAGCGTTTATCTTTGAGGTGAGAGGAATCTGGGGTGAGCAGAAAGGTGGTTTTTCAGCTAAACAAAGCTCAGGGCCTGCTACATCTGAGAGGTTTCATCAGGGAGCAGAAACTCTTTCAGGCCCAAAACTCGAAAAACAAAAAAAGGGAAACTGCAAACATAAGAGACTGTGCCCAAGAGGCGCTTGGGAACGGGGGCTGGAGGGTCACCAGAAACGTGTGAGTCCTTCTCTCTTTATATATTGTCTGATGCGAATGGGGGAGCTGTTAGCTGGCCCCGCGGCCTGCATCTGTTTTTAAACATTTGCTCAGGGATTTGGCGGGGGGACTGGGTCATCACCCAGTGAGGCAAAGCAAGGTGAGAGAAAAATACATGCCGGCCACTTTGCTGAGAGATGGGGTGGGGGACTGTGTCCCCTCTGTGGCTGTGTCCCCGAGGCCACCTCGCACTTCACAGGGCGGTGAGCAGCATGCCACACCTTGCTGGACTCCTGCCAGTGGGCAGTATGTTTCTTTTCCTCCTTTTGTTTTTTATGTTTTGTGGAGAGTGGAAGGCCATGCTGTTGGTGCTCAGGGGTCACTCCTGGCTCTGCACTCAGGAATCACTCCTGGCAGTGCTCAAGGGACCATATGGGGCACCGGGGATTGAACCTGGGTCGCCGGCGGCATGTGAGCCAAACGCCCTCCCCACTGTCCTCTCATCGCTGGGGCACCCTCCCTTCCTCCTGCATGCGTGGGGCTATCAGGGCTCCATTCAGGGACATGGAACACAGCAGAGTGGACGCTGCCCCTTTGGAAGGGCTTCCATGACTGGCATTGGGGGACTTGGCCATTGAAGTATCCCCTAACGCCAGGAAGGCTGTTTGGGATGTGCCTGTTTCTCTCATAGGAACTTGGGTGTTGTTATATGGTGCCTGGCCCCGGCCCCCCTTAAAACCCTGACCGCAGTATGCTAGATAGGGGTGTCTGAGTAGCAGCACGCACATGGGCCGGTGGCTTCCTCAGACAAGATGCATGCTTCTGTTGGACGCTGGGGGGCCGGGGGCATCGTGGGGTCCTGTGCGGAGGTTCCTCCAGACCCATCTGGTAGACCCTTTCCTCAGCGGTACCTGGAGTAAGTTGCAGTGAGAAGCGCCCTTGCCTCTGTCCTGTTCCCAGTTCCTGCCGCACCCAGAAACATCCTCCTTGTTCCTTTTTGGTTTTGGTTTTTGTTTTGGGGCTGTGTCTGGGGGGATACTCAGGGATCACTTCTGGCAGGGCTCAAGGGCCACATGGGATTCTGGGGCTCGAACCTGGGCTGGACACATACAAGGCGGGCGCCCTCCTCGCTGACCTATCCCTCTGGTCCACAGGCCCGTTCCGTTTGTCTCAACAACCCTCTCCCTCTCACTGCCGCGTACCGCCATCAAGATGCTGCTGTTTGGGGGTGGGAAGATAGAACAGAGGTGAGTACACTTGCCGAGTGCTTGGTCGGTTCAGCGGGGATTGAATCCCCGTTCAACCCCTGGTTCCACAAATGGTCGGTCCTCTGAGCTCTGAGCACCGAGCCAGGAGTAAGCCCTGCTCATTTGAGTAAGCGCTGGTCATCTAAAGAGACTAATGCTTGAGCTTAGCTTGAATCCGTTGCTTTGCATGTTCTTGTTGTGTATGTACATACATGTTACATACATGTATGTTTCTTCTTGTTTCCAGTTTTCCTGAGATATAATTGACATAACTCTGTGTAAGTAATTTTGGGGGGCACGGTGCATGGATTTCTAGACCTACATTTACAAAATGACTCCCCACCTACCATTAGCTAACACTATTCCGTCATGCCCCATAATTGCCAGTCTTTGGTGTGTGTGTGTGTGTGTGTGTGTGTGTGTGTGTGTGTGTGTGTGTGTGAGAGAGACCCTGAAGACCTCCTAGGAACTGCAGATCTTTCCTTCGGTACTTTTAAAATTATTGTTATTTATCTTTGGGGCAGTGTTGGTGTCAGTCCCAGGGCCTGACCCGTGCGGGCCAAGTGTCCCCCTCTGACCCCTGCAGTCAGCATTATGAACTCAGTCCTGCACTGTGGCATAGGGCCTTGGCACTCTTTAAGTTTTTTCCCCTTTCAATCTTCCTTCTAACATAGCCTTATAAATAACCATGGACTGGAACTCTCATTCGGTATATTATTTATTTATATTTCAAATCATCGTCCGGCACCTTTGACACCCTTGGCTGTCATTTTCTTCTGCAGTATCAGCACGTGTGTGGAGTCAAGGAACCAGGTCAGGGGGCTGGAGTGAAAGCACAGTGGGTAGGGCATTTGCCTTGCACGCAGCCAACCCGGGTTCGATTCCCAGCATCCCATATGGTCCCCTGAGCACCGCCAGGAGTAACTCCTGAGTGCAAAGCCAGGAGTAGCATCTGTGCATCTCCAGGTGTGATCCAAAAAGCAGATAAACAAAAACAAAAACAAAACAACAAAATCACCCCAAAAAACCAGGCCAGCCACGGAGAGATTCCTGGCACCCTCGGAAGCTCTTTGTACCTACCCTCATCTCCCCTGACCACCCAGGACTGGTCTCTCTCCCTGTGAGAGGTCACATCAATGGGTTCGCCCAGGACTCCTTGTAGTGAGTGGACGCTCCTCACTCCAGGGAATGAACCATCCAGTCCGGTTGGGTGGGTCATTTGTGCCTGCTCCCGGCTGACTTCTGCCCTTGGACTGTGTCTTCCTTTAGCTCTGTACCCCCTGAAGCACTTTTTTTTTCTTTTTGGGCCACACCTGGCGATACACAGAGGCTCCTCCTGGCTCTGCACCCAGGAATTACTCCTGGCAATGCTCAGGGGACCATATGGAATACTGGGAATCAAACCCAGGTTGGCCGCATGCAAGGCAAACGTCCTCCCTGTGTGCTATCGCTCCGCCCCACGGACTCTGGAATCACGAAGCAGCCTGCGAGAAACGGTCGTGTCTTCGTGGACGGGTTTCTGTGTGAGCGGGCTCTCGGGGGCCGGGTTCGGGGCCCGTGTGGTCGGGGCCTGTTTATCTTTCCCAGAACCCCTTGACAGGAGTAGCGGGGCCTCTGCATTCCCACTGGCAGTCGGGCAGAGAGCTGTTTTCATCGCCCGGGTGTTTGCCAGTCCTTGGTGCTGTCAGCTGAATCTACGTCTCTTGAAAGTGCCCCTCCAAGTGTTATTTTTAGGCAAGGTATAATTAACACCAAGAGCGCGCTCCTCCATGGAGAGCTGGGTTTCCTGCATCTGTCGAGAGCTCTGTGGAACCAGCACCGGGCGGGCTGAGAGCGAGGGATCCCGGGAGCACACGGTTCCCCCTCGTCAATGCCTAAGGTGGGCCGGCCCCGCGGGGGTTTCTGCCTGGCTGTGAGCCACATGAAAGGAATCATACAGGCAGGGGGCAGCTCTCGCACGTGACCTCCAGGCTACCTGTTGTGCTGCGTGACCCTTTCGTCTTGCATGCACTGTCCCAAGCCGGCTGTGTGCAACGCCCGTCCCTGGGTTGGGTTTAGTGGTCCGGATCATCTAGAACTGTGTCTGTTATTTTGGATCACACCTGGCAGGGCTCAGGGCTTACTCCTGGTGGGCTCAGTGGAACCTATGGGGGTCCCGGAGGTCGAACCCTGGTGGGCCTTGTGCACGGCGAGCAACCCCCCCCCCCCCCCGCCCCATGTACTATCACTCTGGCCCCTAGAACTGTGTCATCACAGAACTGTGTCATCTATGACCTTCACCTGATGACGCCGGGCAGCATGGCGTGTTCTGGACCTGTTGCTGAGGGGTCGGGGGCTGGAGACACCCTTGCCCACTCACTCGCTGCTTCCTGCTTGGGGCTTTGCAGCAAACACGCTTTGGGGGGGGTGTGTTTCTGGGTGGACATGCATACTCATTTCTCCGGCGTGTACTTCCAGGAGTGGAACCGCTGGGCCAGCTTCTCTGTCTTGCCTGCATTAGCAGCCTGGCACCATCTTCCCGAGTGCTTGTGCCAGCACACACCCTCCCTCCCTCCCTCCCTCCCTCCCTCCCTCCCGACTTCCTTCCTTCCTTCCTTCCTTCCTTCCTTCCTTCCTTCCTTCCTCTTTTTGGGTCCCCCCTGGCGATGCTCAGGAGTTCCTCCTGGCTCTGCACTCCGGAATCACTCCCGGCGGTGCTCGGGGGACCCTGTGGGATGCCGGGACCGAACCTGGGTGGACCGTGTGCAAGGCAAACACCCGACCCGCCGTGCTGTCACTCTGGCCAGCACACGCTTCCCACGCGCCTGGTGTGGAAACTCGCGGCGTGTGGAGCTGAGCCTGTCCTCGTGCTGTTTCTCGCCCCGCCTCCCCCTCGCTGGCAGCGCGTGGCTGTCCATCTCACGTGTCGCTCTCTCGTCCATTCGGGCTTGTCTGCTTCCCAGGTCCTGAGCACCCTGGGGGCCCCTCCTGCTCCGACCACAAACAGTATTGATTGCAGCGACGGTCCTCTCTCTGACCCTCAAGGAGCTTCATTCTGCTCTGGGTTAGCTTGTGTTCGGGGTCCATGCCCAGCGGTGCTCGGCTCGGGGCTTCCTCCTGGTCCTGTGCTCACGGATCACTCCTGGTGGACTTTGGGGGACCCTGTGCGGTGCTGGGGATTGACTGTGGGTCGGCTGTGGGCTTGGCAAACAAGCTCCGGCTGTTTCCCACCATGCTGTCTCTTTGGCCCCTTAGGACAGTTTATTTGATTTTATTTTTTGCTTTTTGGGTCACAGCCAGAGATTCCCAGGGGTTACTCCTGGCTCCTCATGCACTCAAGAATTACTCCTGGCGGTGCTCGGGGGACCATATGGGATGCTGGGAATTGAACCCGGGTTGGCCATGTGCAAGGTCAACTCCCTACCTTTCGTGCTGTTGCCCCAGCCTCCTTACAGAGCCTCCTGGCCAGCCTGTGGCTCCCTCTGGGGTCACCATGGTGAACGGTTCCTACAGCCCCATCTCCCTGCCACTGGTCCTTTTTAAAACAATAAATTATGTTATTTTAATTTTTATAGAATTGTTCACAATAATTCACAATCAATTACAACCATCCTGTTATTCGTCGATCGCCTCAAGCAGGACCCAGAAACGTCTCCTTCGTCCTAGCCCTGAGATTTTTTTAAAAAGTGCCATATTCAAGGCTCTTTCAGGGTTAGGAGAATGAGACCCTTCATTGTTACTGGTATTGGGCATATTGGGTACGCCACGGGGAGTTTGCCAGACTCTTACGTGTGGGCAGGCTACATTCGGTAGCCTGCCAGGTTGTCCAAAGTAGGAATGAGATGATAAGATGTCTTGTGGCCGCATTTCCAGGAGCTGGGTTTTTATAGTCTCTGAGTCTTGGCTGTTGATGGGATTACACGTTGATGGGATTTCACAATAATTGATTACATTAAATAGTCCAACACCCATCCCACTACCTTTACCCCTTCCCACCACCATTATTTTGAATTTTCCACACAAGCTTTGCCAAAGGCAGATCCTAAATCATTTATTTTGTGCTACTCGTTATGAAGAATCCGCTGAAAAGAATCCAAAAGAAGTTTCCTTGGAGTGTGTCTGTGTGATGACTGTTGTATCTTGCCCCGGAGACATTAAAGTAAGCCCTTGTATAACAGATTGCTAACGTGTTGTTCACAGGTTGAGCCTAGCCTAGTGTACAAATATTTTACTTGTATTGAGTTGGTCGCCTTCACTTTACGCCCCGTCCGATGTGGTGTGCTACTCCTGGTACATCAGTGGTGCTGAGTATGAGATGTCTCTCCAGGAGTTCTACAATTTTAAACAAGGCGCTACAGCTGGAGTTGAATTTTTAACGGAAGGTGACCTTGGGGTCTGGAGGCATCTCCGCAGCTTGTGGCTCTCGCCTGAGATTTACCCGTGAGTCTTTGGGTCATGGCCGTAATGAGCTTAGGTCGCACTGGTGGCCGTTCGCGGGCGTGACTGCCAGGCTCCTGGAAGAACAGGGACACGGGGGAGGTGGCCTGTCCCTGGCTACTGCTGGTCTTTTTGTTGCTGTTTTTTGTAAAAGGGGCCACATCTGATTGTGCTCAGGGCTTCCTCCAGGCTCTGCACTGAGGAATAATTCCTGGCAGTGCTTGGGGGGCCATGTGGGGTCCCAGGGATCAAACCCCGGTCAACATTGAGCAAGGCGGCCACCCTACCTGCTGTCCTATCATTCCGGCCTCTTGTCTCTTTTCCTTTTTATTGAAACTTATCAGCATACTAGGCAGGAACTATTTCATTAACTTTTAATGTGGCCTTGTGTCGCAGACGACTACCTCTCATCGTCCTTTCTGAAACA
Organism: Sorex fumeus; assembly: GCF_029834395.1. Lineage (NCBI taxonomy): Eukaryota > Metazoa > Chordata > Mammalia > Eulipotyphla > Soricidae > Sorex > Sorex fumeus. The sequence continues at coordinate 1,030,198 of NW_026606159.1, read as the reverse complement.
ACATGTAGGGGGGTGGGCTGCCTGTGGGCTGCCCGTGCGAGCAGGGCTGGCATTTGGGGCAGGCGGGTCGGCCGTGGGCGCAGGCGCTGCTGAGCGGTGGAGAATGCTTCACTCCTCTCGGGCTCTCTCCACTAGATGCCAGTAGCACCTTCCCCCAGGTTTTGACAACCCGATCTGTGTCTAGACACTGCCTGGCGTTCTCTGCGGGAAGGGTTGCGCTGCTGGGAGGGCCTGGCGGGAGAGGAGCAGAGTGAAGCCGGCACTGACAGAGAGGAAACTTCCCCAGGGCTGGGCAGGGACGGAGCAGGGGGAGGCTGGCAGCCTGCAGCCCGCCCTCGGGCCCACGGCATCCCAGGGAGGTCTAGTCCCCACGTTCCCCTCATCTCCACGTTACCGACTGGCTTTTGTCTTGGGGATTTTTAAAAATTAGTTTATTTTTGAATTGAATTGAGTCACAGTGAGATAGTTACAAGGTTGTTCACGATTGCCTTTCGGTCATAGAATGTTCCAACACCTGCCCCTGCACCAGCCACGACCCAGAGACTCATAGAATTTCCCAACACCAGTATCCCCAGTTTCCCTCCCTCCCTTCCCCCCCTTCCCACCTCTCTATATATTCCCACCTCTCTGTCTGTCTGTCTGTCTCTCTCTCTGCATTGTGGTTTGCAATACAGATACTGAAAGGCCATCGTGTGTATCCCTTTCCCTACTTTCAACAATGAGTTCCTATTCAGAGTGATCATTTCCAACTATTATTGTCATCCTGGTCCCTTTTCTATCTGAACTGTCCTTCAACCCCCCCCCCCCCCCACACACACACACACACTTGTGCACTTGTGAGTGATAGGCTTCCAACCATTGACCTGTCCTCCTGGTCATGTTTCCCTGGCCTTGGATATTAGTCTCATACTGTTATTCGTCGATTGCCTCGAGCAGGCCCCAGTAACGTCTCCTTCGTCCTAGCCCTGAGATTTTTTTAAAAAGTGCCACATTCAAGGCTCTTCCAGGGTTAGGAGAATGAGACCCTTCATTGTTACTGGTATTTGGCATATTGGGTACGCCACGGGGAGTTTGCCAGACTCTGCCGTGTGGGCAGGTTACATTCGGTAGCCTGCCAGTTTGTCCAAAACATAGTCTTCATACTATGTTTTATATGTATCACTGTCACTGTCCTCCCATTGTTCATTGATTTGCTCAAGCGGGCCCAGTAACATTATGAGACTTGTTACTGTGTTTTGCATATTGAATATATATATATATCTGTATGTATATCTCACAAATGTTTTATTGTCTCAGATTTTTCCGAGATCCAGACCAGTTGGATTCTCAGTGCTCCTGATGGGGGCAGAGACCCTGGGCCAGAGGGGGGCCAGGCTAGCGGGCAGCACTGAGCATGGTTCCTGCAGGGGTGGCAGAGAGTGGAGGAAACTGAGAGGGGCCCTGGAGTGAGAGGGTCTGGGACAGGCCGGGAGGAGGCTCCCCTCAGCTGGGTTCTCGGGGTGATGAACCACGTTCCCTTGACCACATTTTCTCTGCCCTGAGCCCTGAGTTATTTCGGCATCGATGCCTGAAGTTGCTCTGCTCACCAGTGCAGCAGATGCTCTGCCTTCTGTGCGCGCTGATGGCCGCCAGCCCCCTGCCCTCTCCTGGGCCTTGGGCTAATATCATTTCTGACCATGCCACATTTCCTTCCACGCTCTGCACCCCAGGAGCGGCATTGAGTGGGCTCTGAGACCATCGTGTTTACCACCGAGGAGCACGGCAACAGGTGCCAGAGCTGATGAGATCTGTCCCTGCACAGCAGGTAAGACCTGTCCCTGCATAGCGACCCAGGAGGGAGTGTCTGGGCACATTGTACAAGCACCAGGTATCCGGCCTTGAGTCTCACCCAACCCCCACAAGAACTGTCACCTAACTGCAGCATCTAGCCCTGAATGGGATTGACCGGGGCAAAGCAGAGTTGGAAAGGTGGCAGGTCAGTAATGATGAACTCTATGTGGTTGGACCATCCTCTCTCTTAAGCTGAGGCCTCTTATAAAAGATGTGTGTATTTGGCAATAGAATGAGTGGCCATCAGCCTCTCCCGGAGTGGTTTCTCTGTGTACTCATTATCCTTCACTCTGCATCCGCCGGGTCCCGGTACGCAACGTGCCTTCATAGGCGAGAAGCTGATTGGAGAACGGAAGCCTCTTCCGTAAGGTCCCACGGCTACTGAGTGGCGAGCAGGGGCCTGGCCAGAGCTGTCTACCTGGCCCCCATCGGGCCATGACGCTGGGCTCACCCCGTTCTGTGCACGAGGACTTGGGGCCTGAACTGGGGTCTTTGCACAACTGAAAGAAGTTCTTGGTCTGTGGAGGGCAGAAGAGCAGGTGGAAGGAGGGTGCTAGGAGAGAAGGAAGTGAGGGGAAATGAGCTTGAACTTTACCCCCGGGGACCACCTGCCTGTGACGCTGAGGGGCTTGGGGACGTTTGGTGCTGGGTCTCGGATCTGGCGACCTCATTCTGATCTCAGCTTTTTGTTGGCTTGTTTTGGGTTTGGGACCACACCCAGTGATGCTCAGGGCTTGCTTCTGGCTCTGCATTTGGGGATCACTCCCGGTGGGGCTTGGGGGAAACTGGGGTGCTGGGATCGAACCCAGGTCAGGCCAGTGCTCTCCCCTTGTCCAGTCTGTCTAGCTCCTGATCCCAGTTTTCGATGGAGTTCATTGTCCAGTGGCTCTGTTGGACTGAATGAGTCAAATAGCCACAGAATCCGTCATATAATCTGTCAAGTATCTGAATGACCTAATTCGGTACTGAGTTTCTAGCACCTCCAAGACACTGTTGTAAGTGATTGAAAGGGCACCGTTGACGGAAAGGGGGGCACCTCTCCCTTCAGAGATCCGGCGTGGGGGGCAGAGAGAGAATGAACACTAGGTGCATGAGGACAGCACGTCCAGGGGAAGGAGAAACCTGGGAACTGATGTGGGACTCACAGAATGAAATCGGGTCCCAGAGAAGTTCTCACAGAGAAGGTGACACTGGGGCCATGTCTGAAGGTCATAAAGGGGAGATACAGGTCCACGTGACCTGATGGCATCCTGGGTCTGCTGGGAAAGCGGAAAGAGGCCAGAGGGGTCGGAGTGTCACGGCACGAGAGCATCTTCGTCGCGGTTGGAGACAGAGCCGGAGGGGAAGGGCCGAGCTCACCCCTTCCCCCCGCGGCAGCCGCTGGGAGTCGGAACGAGGTTGTCCAGGCCACGGGCTGTCAGCCGGAGGAGCGGCTGCCAACCGGCCGGTGTTAATTACACGTCTCCAGCTCCGGTTCGCGGCCAGGGAGGCTTAACTTAGATTAAGTCTTTGATTTAATACAAGGTTGGTGTCCCATGTGCTTAAGAATATGGCTTGATTTAACTGTTGAATCTATAAATTGACCTTCTAGTTGGAGGTTTTCTTTTAATCTTTCAATTAGACCCGAAGACATGAAGTCTCGTTCCAGACTTCACGCTGGACACTCCGTGCGTCTCCCTGGATGGCCCCGAGGCGGGGCTCAGGGGACTCAGGTGGCATGAGGAGAAGCTCTGGCCGCTGCGGGGGAGCCCTCTCCCTGCCTCTCTCGTTCTGTACTTCCGGGCCCCATGGGGGAGAGGAGGAGCCCAGAGGCGGCCCTGGAAGCAGGGGAGGGAGCCCCGGGGGCAGGGCCTGCGTGCTTGGGCTCGGGGTGCTCTGGGCCCACTCGGAGCCTGGTCTCCTAAGTCCCACACGCCGGACGCGCTTCTGGATTTTGGACTGCGATCGCGCTCCTAGGTGAAGATCAGTGAGGAAGAGCAAAGAGGAACGAAATGAGGGGATACTTCTAGGAGCAGCATGGGGACCAAGCGCAAGGCAGGCCCATCTCTCCTTCCCAGCTGCAGAGGCAGCCTGCTGCCCGAGGGGGGCGCTGTTTGCAGCGCCCAGAGTGACTGAGCGCGGCTTCACACTTCATACTTACGGCACTGCTCCAGATCTTATTATCTCGCTTTATTTACTTCTGTGGGCTGGAGGGATAGCACAGTGGGTAGTACACAGTTGTACACAGTTGCCTCAGGTTCTATTCCTCCTCCCCTCTTGGAGAGCCCGGGAAGCTACCGGGAGTATCTCGCCCACACGGCAAAGCCTGACAAGCTACCCGTGACATATTTGATATGCCAAAGACAGTAACAACAAGTCTCACAATTTACTGTGAGACGTTACTGGTGCCCGCTTGAGCAAATCGATGAATAGCGGGAGGACGGTGCCATTTACTTCTTTGGTCCTTGGGCCACACGCAGTGGTGCTCAGGGCTTCCTCCTGGCTCTGTGCTGAGGGATCACTCCTGGATGACTGGAGGGGGGAGGACTTGGGCAACCGTCTGAGATGCTGGGGATCAAGCCGGTTGGCCATGTGCCAGGCCAGCGCCTTACCCACGGTACTATTCTCTGACCCTAAACTTAATTTCTAAATGCTCTTGGCTTCGGGGCAAATTCTCCAGATGGCCTTTTTTTTTCCTTTTGTGTCACACCCAGTGATGCTTAAGGGTTACTCCTGGCTCTGCACTCAGAAATTACTTCTGGCGGTGCTCAGGGGACCCTTTGGGATGCCAAGGCAAAGTCTACCCGCTGTACTATCGCTCCGGCCCCTTGAGATTTTCTGTCATTTTCTAAACACCACTTCTTGGTCATACCTTCCAGTGTGTCTGGCAAGATCTTTTTTTTCCCCCCCCAAAGTCTAGACAGATCTGTACCCCAGACCCATGATTTCTTCTCTTAAAAGATTTTCCGTGATAGTATTTCTTTTTACCAAATATTTATTTGTTACAAATAGGAGGGGCGGAAAAAAGGGAGTGCAAAGTCCAGCAGTCTAAAATCAGACAGAGCCAGAGAAGAGTCCCCCGCTGATGCTTTGCCACCATTTCCCGTGTAGATCCTTGGACCAGCCTCTACAAACAGCTGGCACTCTGGGGGTCCGGAGCAGTGGGGGTCTGCAACGGGGAGGGCGCTGGCCTGGCACGTGGCTGAGCCCGGTTCCATCCCCGGCATCCCGTCCCAAGTGGTCTCTGAGCCCCACTGGGAGGGATTCCTGGGATCAGAGCCGGGAGTCAGCCCCAAGCACCACGGTGTGGGGCCCCCAAATCAAACCAAACCAAACCAAAACGTTATTGCGGAGCAAGGGTTGTGGAAAGGGCGGCAACCGTTCCCCTGCAGCCCTTGGGTTTTATGTCACGCGTGAACTGCGTGAGGCAGGCCTGTATGTCCGTCCACCGAACCGCCTCTTTCCTCTGAAGGTGTCCCAGAGATATTCTCAACAGGCCCCTCCTGCCATTCTCGGGTTTGGGGTTGGCGTGAACCAGCGCTGATGCCTGCGCTTCTAAGGGTGTTATCCTCGCCCCGACCCCACCCCCAAGGGGCTGAAGCCAGGAGCCCCTGTCTCAGTCCTCAGGCCCTACTGGGTTTTGACAGCATGAAAACCAGGAACCAGGAGCGGAGCGGGCACGGGGGTTTAAAGACGCTTGTTTGCCAGGGAGGTCGGCGCCCAGTGTTTATGAAGCACTGACCAGGCTTAGAAACCGCTCCTGCCGCTGGTGGTGTTCCCCCCCCCCCCCCCCCCCAACTCCCATTCATGCCATCTCTACCTCTCCGGCAAGGTCTGCTGAGAGCACATCTAGGCTGCCAGTGTTGGCGCTGTGACTCTTCTCTGAGTAGGCAATACTCTCTCAGCTCGAGGAAATACTCTCCTCTCTGCTCTGGGTGGGACACAGGAACTGGTTTCTGAAAAAAAGAGGACCCAGAGTCGCAAAGTTGACATCTAAAACGCGGCTTCTTTCGGTCCGTCCCCTCAAGTCCTCCGCTTCCTGAGTCCAGAAACGTGGGCCAAAGCAGGTCCTTAATTGTTTTTTCTTTTTGGGTCACGGCTGGGGATGCTCAGGGGTTGCTCCTGGCTCTGCACTCAGGAGTTACTCCTGGCGGTGCTCGGGGGACCCTAGGGGATGCTGGGAATGGAACACAGCCGCAAGGTAGGGAGCAAGGCAAACGCCCTACCCGCTGTGCTGTCGCTCCAGCACCAGGTCCTTGATTTTTGAACAAGCGACTGACTGGTCCTCAGGTCTCCTTTATATTCCCTGTGTAATGGGACCATAGTTTCATATTTCTGTACAGCTCCAAAGGAGGGAGGCCTGCCATATCACATTCATGGGACCAGTAATGGGCTCAGCCCAGACGTCTTGGGAGTGATCAGCTGTCACGTGGCACCTCTGACAGCCCGGTCCTTGACTCTCTCTTGAGTCTTGCCATCACCAGATACTTGCTCTCACTGGACTAGAAATTCTAGCATCTGGATTCTATTCTTCAAAGCTTTCTCTGGTGGTTTTTGCGGGTGAGGACAACATACGCGCGCGCGCACACACACACACACACGATTATGGGTCAGTGGGGGGAGGACCACCCCATGACCCCACAGCCCATTAGACACTTTCATTTCTGAAGTGGCCGCTTGGCTGGCTGGAGGGTGATCGTATCTGGGCATGCAGCACTATTTCTCGCTGATAAGCCGCCAAGCCCTGCCCCCAACTGCTGCCTTTAAGCCGGTGAATAAACCTGCCCGGGCCCCTGCGATTGTGCCCCTTGTATCGGGCCCATTAAGGCTCCACAAACAGCTTTCCCTCACGTGCCTCCACCACTCAGTTTTACAACGGGGCTTTCCTCTCTGTTGGAGAATCAGACTCAAGGCCCGTGGCTCCAGTCACCAGGTCCTCAGTGGCCAAATGGTCTTTGTGTGTTTTTATGTTCCCTGGGCAATTCTGCCATGTTGGGAAAGTAACTTTCCAGGAAGGAGCTGAGGTTGGGCGTCCCCTTGACCGGCAAAACTTGGTGGTGTGCGTGTGAAAGGCGTTTTTCCCTGCCCAACCCTGAAAGTGGGTTATTATTTGGTTTTGTTTCGGGGCTACACCCAGAGGTGCTCAGGGCTTCCTCCTGGCTCTGTGCTTAGGGATCACTCAGGGGACCAGATGTGGTTCCAGAGATCGAACCCGGGTCAGCCGCATGCCAGGCAAGTTGCCCTACTTGGTGTACTATCACTCCAGCTGCAGAAATGGATATTATTCGGCTTTACTATTTATTTATTTATTATTTTTTGTTGGTGCTGGAGCGATAGCAGAGCGGTAGGGCGTTTGCCTTGCACGCAGTCAACATGGCCGACCCGAGTTCGATTCCTCCGCCCCTCTCGGAGAGCCCGGCAAGCTACCGAGAGCATCTCGCCCGCACGGCAGAGCCTGGCAAGCTACCCATGAAGTACTCGATATGCCAGACACAGTAACAACAAAGTCTCCAATGGAGACGTTACTGGGCCCGCTCGAGCAAATCGACGAACAACGGGAGGGCCGTGACCGTGACCGTGATATTTATTGTTGAATCAGCGTGAGACACACAGTTACAAAGCTCTTCATGGTCAGGTTTTGGTCATATAATGATCCAGCACCCATCCCTCCACCAGTGTCCATTTTCCACCACCCCCAATGTCCCCAGTTTCCCCTCCCACCTCATGCCCCCTCCCCCCAGTTTGATTTTTAGGTGAGAAACTGAGGTCAGATTGAAAGAGCCAGGGACTGTGGCTCCCGGTTAACACGATGCCAATGGGCGGGATATCAATCTCAATGTGGAAGGTTCTAGAGTGTGGGCTGAGAGTCAGGTTGAGGGCTCAGCAGTGTCGGAGGGCCGGAGAGGGCTGGGCATGGTGCCACAGAGGTGCCAGCCTCAGCCAGGGGAGCTGGAGGGGGGCGTCCTGGAGCCCTCGGATCGGAGGTGCACATCAGGCGGCTGCTGAGGCGTGACCGGGGAGAGGAAGGAGCAGTTAAGTGCTTCTGTGTGGCAGGTGTGTGTGGGGAGGCTGGTGGGGATCGTGACTTGTCACCCGCTAAGCCCGACGTCCGCTCGATCATTCAACATCTCCCGAGTTTCCTCCTGTGGGCCGGAAGTACTGGGGTGCCGTGGAAACAAGGTGGAGAAGGCCCTGCCCCTCAGAGCCTAGATAATACCATATTAATAATCATTATAATCATAGCAGCCAACGGCCACAGAGCACTTAAGAGCCAGGCAGTGTTTTAATTACTTCCCATATATTAATACATTCAATCTTAACGATACCCTATGAGCCAAGCACTATTATTTTCTCTCTCTTCCAGTTGGAGCCCGAGAGGCCCTGTGGGGGCTGAGGCCTCCCAGCCTGTTGGTTCCCAGAGCCTCTCACCTCCCCCGTGAGGTCTGTCCCCTCCCACCCGGCCACTGGCCGGTTTTCCTCAACTTCTCTTCCAAGCTTCTTGTTGCTCTGCGGCTTGTGCCCTTCATGGCCCTCAGAGGCGTTTCTGAAAGAAGCTGCCTTGTAAGCGAAAGCCTTTAATTGGCTCCGCGCCGGAAAGGCGGGCACCTGCGTTTTCTAGCACGCCTGTCGCCTGTATGCAGATCACTCCCCAGCCTGAAGAAGGACGGCCTCAGCTGGGTGGAACTCAGGGTGCTCAAGCGCTCTCGGCCCTCATCCATGATCTTTTTTTTTCCTTTCTTTTTGGGTCCCACCCAGCGATGCTCAGGGGTTACTCCTGGCTCTGCACTCAGGAATTACCCCCGGCAGTGCTCAGGGGACCCTATGGGATGCTGGGAATCGAACCTGGGTTGGCCGCGTGCAAGGCAAACGCCCTACCCATTGTACTGTCACTCTAGCCCCGCATCCATGATCTTTATGTTTTTATTTTAATAGGCAAAATAAAATTTACTTATATATTTATTTTTTGGGGAGGGAGGGGGAAGGTCAAAGCATTATTATTATTATTATTATTTTGCTTTTTGGGTCACACCCAGCGATGCTCAGGGGTTCCTCCTGGCTCTGCACTCAGGAATGACTCCTGGCGGTACTCAGGGGACCATATTGGATGCAGGGAATCGAACCTGGGTCAGCCACGTGCAAGGCAAATGCCCTACCCACTCAGCTATGGCTCCAGCCCCTATTATTATTATTATTATTATTTTTCGTGGAATCATCGTGAATCACCACGTTACTCATGGTTGGGTTTCAGTGTGCAATGTTCCAGCACCAAGACCTCTACCAGTGTCCCCCCGTTTTGCCCATTGCCCACTGGCCTCCATCTATGGCCGGCACTTTTTCCTCTGCTGTTGTCTTAGTGTTTCCAGACCATTCGCCCCGCCCCATGCCTCTAGTGGCAAGCTAAAGACTGAGGTCGGTGGGCCCCCGGGTGGCTTCGGGGAGGCCGAGAGGAGAGACGGTCACTTTCTCCCTGATTTGGGACCGGGGAAGGCCGGGGCTGAGAGCGCCCCCATTGTATTCCCGACCATCTTCATATTCTGCGCAGCTTTCAGGCAAGGGTCAAGGCTTCGAGAACGTTCGCTGCCACTTCTTGGGAACAGACAAGACAAGTCATTCCAGCGAGTCTAAGTGGAAAGGAAGCTAGTCAAGGCTTGTGCACGGGGATGGGGTTGGCCAGGAGTTCCACGGCTCGGCTGTCCTCAGTATGAAGCCCGGGGTCACATGACAGAGGCTACCCGCAGGCCCACAGAGAGAGTTGGCCACCAGATTTGGCCTGTGGCGTCCCCCCGCCCCACACACACACTGCATCCTCTGTCACGATGGTCCCTGGGGTCCCAGGCAGCAGAGACCTTCAGGCTTCTCGGGGATGCAGGCCCTGGAGGGCAGGAAGGGCTGAGGTCCTGAAGTCCTGCCGTGCAACCCCCCTGGGTGAGGGCAGAGGAGAGCAGGAGGAACTGTGGGTTTGTGCCCAAAACCACGTCTCCCAAGGACCCCCCAGACTCTGTGGTCCGAAGCCACGCTGGTCCCAAGGAATCAGCCAGAAACTTTGTCCAGAGAGTCTGGGGTCTGCCTCGGAGACTGGGACGCCAGGATCCCGGGAAGCTGTGTTCCCCAGAGCCCCTCACACGAGTGAGTGCGCTGCGTGGGTCTCTCAGGGACAGGCAGCCAGTTCCAGGGAGGTTCTTACTCTCAGACCTGGGGTCACCCCCCATCCACCTTGATTCCATCTGAAGCTCTTTTGGTTTGTCACTCTAGGAGGCCCGAGGGACATCTGATGGGTAGAGACCGAGAGTGGCGGAAGCAGCCTGCAGCCTGTAGAACAGGCTCTCTGCAGAGAAGGGGCCGGGGTCTGCCCGTCAGCAGGGCCGAGTCTGGGACGCCCGGACATCGGGTGCCGTTTGTGCCGAAGCGCCCTTCTCTGCTCTTCTCTGCGGTGCCGCGGCCCCTTTAAGCTGGAAAGGCCGGAGGTCCCTCTCTGCATCCTGCCCCTTGGGAATCCCCTGCTCGTGCTGTGGGCCCAGGAGTAGGAAGTTTCCGGAGCATTGCCTGCCTCAGCCACCCCGGGCTGTCTTTGTACCCCGGCCTTTTCATTCCCCTGCCCGCAAGGGTGCCTCAGATCTTGATAACAACTTGGAAGCGTGTGGCAGCCCTCTGGCCCTTTGGCTCCGGGAGGTGTCTCAGTGTGGTGGCTTTCAGCGGGGACATGAAAGGTGACCGGGTCAGGCGCTCAGTCGCACTCTCTGCTTCTCACAGGCTCGGCTCTCGACTGCCTCCAGCCCCACTTTCTCTCTGGAACAGAAGACGGTCATTCCCACGGTCTGCCAGGCTGTGGCCAGGACAGAAGGAGGTTGAGGGTCTCCGTTAGTCCCTGCCGCCAGAACACGGTGCACACAGCACCCCAGAGGGTCAGTGACTGGACACAACAGGCGTCTGCGGTAGTTCATTTTAGGTGTCAACTCCCTGGACCAGGAGCTGTGCAGATATTGGAGACAACTCGGTCAGGAGTGTGTGTATGTGTGTGTGTGTGTGCGCATGTGTGCACGTGCATGTGTGTGTTTGTGTGTTTGTGTGTGCATGTGTTTGTGAGTGTGCGTGTATGCGGTATGTGTGTGTGAATGTCTGTGCATGTGCATGTAGGTGTGTATGGGTATGTGCATGTGTGTTTGTGTGTGCCTGGGTGTGCATGCATGCATTGTGTCGTGTGTGTGCATGTATGTCTGTGTGCGTGTGTGTATGCGTGTACATGTGTGTGCCTGTGCACGCTTCTGGAGGGCATGCACATTTGAGTGGGTAAACTGAGGAAGGCAGATGGCCTCCTGTTGGACCGAGCCCCTCCCAGTGGACTGACTCCCCGGCTGGAAGCAGAGCAGGGCCGAGGAGCTGGTGTGCGGCGCGCCCGCCCGCCTTCTCTCCTCCAGCTGGAATCCGCGCTGGACTTTTCGTGCCTCCAGGCCTTTGGAGCCAGCGTCTCCTCATTTTCCTTTCCTGTAAAACCCATTCCTCCAGGTCTCTTCCTAGTCAGCACCCTCCCCGCTCTCTCTTGCTGGCTCTGTTCCGACGGAGAACTCTGCTTCAGGGCCGGCGTTCTGCCGTCCAAGCCTCCGACTTGGCTCCTGTTGGGTTCGCGGAGGCTGGTGGGGCCCCTGCACCGCGGGCGAGCCCAGGCCTGTGCCTCCTGTCCCTCCTCCTTGGCCCCACGCTCCTGCAGACGCGTCCTCCAAAGAGTGTCAGTCGCAGGGAGGAAGCCCAGCTCCCCAAGGGCAGTGCCTGCTTTGATGTGAGCCAAGAGTCGCTTCCGTTTCACTGGCCAGAGTGAATGGCCACAGCAGGACCCAAACTGATGCCCGGAGAGGGGACCTCAAGCCACTGTGGGAGGGGACGGGGACAGTGACACAAGTCGCGGCTCACGGGTAGTGAGGGCCGCGCCGGGCTTGCCTTTGCCTTATAGGCGTGAGCCGAGACTCCGGGCCAGCTCAGTCTTGTCCTCCCCATCCCATGCTCTGGCTTCTGCACTGATCCCTGTGTGCACTGATGTTGAGATCTTTCCCCGTCCTCTGGCCCTCCGGGGAAGCCCAACAGATTGGACCGCAGCATTTAGGACATGTGGCCTTTCCTCAAGCAGGCCTCCCGGTTGTTTGTGTAGATCCAGCCATGACCGTGATCGGGTCCTGCCTCCAGGAGTCTCTGGGCCTGGTGATCATCTTCTCGGTTCTGTTAGCGAGCTTGGCTCCCGTGGGTCTCTCTGTCCACACACCGAAGTGGCCAAAGGGACAAGGCTCTGGGATCCACGGGGTACACCGGACTTCCTTGGGAAATGTCTGTGGTGTTTTTTTTTTTTTAAAAAAAATTGCTTAATTTTGGTTCTGGAGTCATGGCACAGCGGGTAGGGTGTTTGCCTTGCACTCAGCTGACCCGGGTTCGATTCCTAGCATCCCACAGGGTCCCCTGAGCACTGCCAGGAGTGATTCCTGAGTGCATGAGCCAGGAGGAACCCCTGAGCATAGTTGGGTGTGACCCAAAAAGCAAAAAAAAAAAATTGCTTAATTGCTTAATTTCTCATTTGTTGGGGACCGGGGCCCCTGGGTTACGGAGGCTTGACATTGCCCTTATTAAGCAGACAGGCTCGAGGAAAGCAGTTGCCATCTTGGTTGTCCGCGTTCCTCGTGGGGAATGTGCAGGAGTTCTGGAACCCAGGTCCTGCGCCCAAGAATTCAGATTTCATTAGGCTGGGCTGTGACCGTGACCTGCAGATCAGGGGCATTTGACGCTTCCTATACAGTTCGGACATGTAATCAAGGAGGTGGGTTCCACCCAAGGGGACGTCAAACTTTATTTTCAAGCCTGGACTTGGTGCGATTTTAACTCCAGTTTTCTCTGTTTCCCGGCCCACCAGAGCCCAATGCCCCCCCCCCCCCCCCCCCCCAAAGGAAGCTAAGAATACTCGGCCTCAGGTTATGTAAATGAACCAGATCCCCAGATAACACCACTCTGGGGATGCGCCATTATATTCCTTTAAAGTGCCTTGCGTTTCGTTTGTAAGAGATGGGTTCATTAGTTAAAACAAAAACCGAAAAACTGGGACAGTCTGGAAGGAGGGGGGAATCTACTTTGAGGCCACCTCCAGCAGATGTGCCCGTGTCACCACCTTTATTTGTTATTTTTTTTTTCCCGAACAATGCACCTATCTTTGTTTTGCCTTCACCAAGGTTGAACTTATCGTGACAGCCAGTGGCGGCTTTACTTTGCTTTGCTGGGTTCCTAGGATGCGGGGGTGGCACCAAGCCCAGTTCTGAACCTGCCTCAGAACTCCGAATGTCTCCCCATGTTCCCAGAGTCACCTGGATGGAGGGGCGGGAGGTTTGTCATGCTTCCTCATGATGAGAACACTCCCCCAGAACACTCCCCCTCCAGGGACCACCTCCCACCCTGTCCCGAAACCCACCATTTTTTCTTTTCTTTTCTTTCTTTCTTTTTTTTTTTTTAGCACAGCAGGTAGGGCGTTTGCTTTGCACACGGCTGACCCGGGTTCGATTCCTCCACCCCTCTTGGAGAGCCTGGTAAGCTACCAAGAGTATCCTGCCCACATGGCAGAGCCTGGCAAGCTCCCCATGGCATATTTGATGTGCCAAAAACAGTAACAACAAGTCTCACAATGGAAACGTTACTGGTGCCAGCTCGAGCAAACCGATGAACAACGGGAGGACAGTGCCGTGTAATTGAATCAATCACCGTGAGATACAGTTACAAAGCTTTCATGTTTGAGTTTCAGTCATACAATGATCAAACACCCATCCCTTCATCAGTGCACATTTTCCACCACCAAAATCCCCAGTATCTCCCCTGCCCAACCCCAACCCTTCCCCTGCCTGTGTGGCAGGCAATTTCCACAGTATTCTCTCTCTACTTTGATTACATTCAGTATTTTGACACCAGTCCCACCCCTATTACTTGGAATTTTCCCACCACCACTCAAACCTGCGGGAAAGGCAATGCTAGGGAATTTGTTTAGTATGCTTGTTACATCACCCACACGGCAGAGCCTGGCAAGCTCCCCGTGACGTATTCGATGCGCCAAACACAGTAACAACAGGTCTCACAATGGAGACGTTACTGGGCCCGCTCGAGCAAATCGATGAACAACAGGAGGACAGTGCTACAGTGTTCTAGATAAGATATAATGTCGCCCGGCTGCAAGAGTGGCTGCATCCTTCTGGAATTCTAAAATTTTAATAATCGTGGTCTGGAGAGATGTCTGCAGTGAGTTGCTCAGTTCCGAGATTCATTTGTGTGTCTCTGGACCGTGGCCGTTTTAGGAGCTTAAAAAGTAGCCGGGCGGCAATTGGTGGGCGTCATCTCCCGGTCCTAAAAAGCTTTCATGTTTGAGTTTCAGTCAGACAGTGATCAAACACCCGTCCCTCCCTCAGTGCACATGTCCGTCCCTCTCTTTCTGACTCATTTCACTTAGCATGATACTCTCCATGACCGTCCACTTATAAGCAAATTTCATGACTTCCTCTTTCCTTGGACTGGAGCGATAGCACAGTGGGTAGGACGTTTGCCTTGCACATGGCCAACCCGGGTTTAATCCCTCTGTCCCTTTCGGAGAGCCCGGCAAGCTACTGAGAGCATCCCACCCGCACAGCAGAGCCTGGCAAGCTCCTCGTGGCGTATTCGATATGCCAAACACAGTAAAAAGAAATCTCACAGTGGAGACATTACTGGTGCCCACTTGAGCAAATCGATGAACAACAGGAGGACAGTGTACAGTGCTACAGACAGTGCATCCTTCCTAACAGCTGCATAGTACTCCATTGTGTAGCTGGTCCTGCCTTGGATTGGCTCCTCCCCAGAACCCTGGGGTCACGTTTTCCTTTGACTGGTCTGTTCATTCTTGCGATCCTTGGCCCTCAACTCAGATTACTCTACGTGACTTCCTTTATCCCTCTTTTGGGTACTTTACCCTTTGTGGCCTTGTGCTGTTGCTTATTCATCTGCTTTTACAAGCCTTCCTTGAACTTATTCCAGTGATCGCCTCGGCTAGGTTAAAGACCGACGTATCACTGTATCACTGTCCTCCCGTTGTTCGTCGATTTGCTCGAGCAGGCCCAGTAATGTTTCCATTGTGAGACTTGTTTTACTGTTTTTGGCATATCAGATACGCCACTGGGAGCTTGCCAGGCTCTACCGTGTGGGCGGGATACTCTCGGTAGCTTGCAGAGCTCTCCAAGAGAGTCGAAGGAATTGAACCCGGGTTGGCCACGTGCAAGGCAAGTGCCTACCTGGCTGTGCTATCACTCCAGCCAGGGTTAAAGATAAACTCGGATATTCTGTTCAATATGCCTGTTCAACATAGAGCCGCTACTAACATGGAAACCCCAATGTCAGTTCCCGTAGCCTTTCAGGGCGATGTGCTCCTTGCTTATGCCAAGTGTGCCTTACAGGGCTTTCCCAGCTGCTCAGGGTTCGGGGGTCTACTGCGAGGGCATTGCCAGAAAAAAGACTTAGTGCTTTGTAGCAGGCATGGGGAGAAGTTTATTTTTCCAATCTTGTCAGAGCCGTCGGCGACTGCTGAAATGTTTCCTCTCCCGAGTTTCTCTGGCCTTCTCGGTGTGGGCTGGGCTTTCCCAAGTCTGCTCAGGGCTCAGTACTGAGGGGCTCATCCCTGCCGAGGTCTGGGCCTTCCCACTCTCGGGCTGCTGGTAGCATTCTAATGAACTTCTCTCAGCTCCTTCTGTTTTCTTACTTCCGAAACCTCACTGCCAAGGGGTCCCCCTCCACCACGTCCTACCCGCCTCAGCGCCAGCTTTGAGAACGATGAACCTTTCCTCTCATCAGGATGAGCAACCCACTTTACAGAGGCAATGCCCCATCCTGTCACCAAGCCATGATTCTTCCAGGCCTGAAGCCCATGCCCCACAGTCTAGGTTCTGACTCGGGCAGACAGAAAACAGTCTGAGTTCACCCTCCATCCACCATGACCCAGCCTGCCCTGGGTTCCAGGGCAGTGGGGGAGAGCCCATGCTATATGCATGGAGACTGAAGGTCCAGACTAGACTTGCAGCCCGGAATCTGAATCCCAGCTCTGCAGCCGACTGTATAATCCACCTTCTGGGAGTCATGTGCCCCTTAAGCCCCAGGCGCTGCCCGTTGTAACGGAAATACCAGATGCACTGTCCTGTAGGACTACTGGCCGTGATTCAGAAATAGTGTCCGGGCCCCTGTCAGAGGCATGGACGAGGCCGGCTGCTGGCGAGGTGGGCAGGCTAGCCAGGCAGTTGGCACTGAAGCAGGACACCATCGGTTCTTAGGGAGATGCAGAGTAGGGGTAGAGCGCCACGTGGTTCTGGCTCTGCCCGAAAGTGCTGGCCACCTGGGCAGGCACTGCTGAATGCTTCCTGCAGAGGACTCAAACAAAATCGAGCTTCTATTTGGCCCTCTGGGCTAGGGGCTAGGCGTTCACCTCTGGGAGACGTGGGTGCCGCCCTTCCATGGCCCTCTTACCCTGGCCCGGTGCCCTGCAGCAACTTCTTTGGATCCTTTGGTTTTCAAGCACCTGAACAATAAACTCTACGCCTGGTGGCATGATTGGACCGCAGCATTTTGGACATGTGGCATAAATGACAAACTGGACAAACTGGCAGGCTACCGAATGTAACCTGCCCACAGGGCAGAGTCTGGCAAACTCCCCGTGGCGTACCCAATATGCCAAATACCAGTAACAATGATGGGTCTCATTCTCCTAACTCTGAAAGAGCCTTGAATATGGCACTTTTTAAAAAAAAATCTCAGGGCTAGGACGAAGGAGACGTTACTGGGGCCTGCTCGAGGCAATCGACGAATAACAGGATGGTTGTGATCATGATCGTGATTGTCTTCGGCATAAATGAACGAAGAATACAACTGAGGCCTCCTGACACGGGAACATTCCGGGAAGTGGGGTGGTGACGGAGAGGGTGTCGCTTCTTCTTTGCACGCAGGAAAGAAATTGGAACAGCGAAGAAAGGGACCATCCGCGGGCAGATCTGCTGGGCTCAACGCCCTGGGCAGGCTCCCTCCAACGGCCCGAATGCAGGGATGCTGGTCCTCTCTCTGGCTTAGCTCGGGAACCTAGGAAATGGGGTGACTGGGAGGGCCTGATTGCAGGGTTGGTGGTTGGGGGCTGAAGAAGAAGGAACTGCCTCCTACCCGTGGCTCGTGGCTGGTGGCTGGCAGCAAAATGACAAGAAAGGGTAGTTGGTGGAGAAGGGAGACATCCACACCTCGTTGGCAGGGCTCTAAGTCAGTTCAGCCACGAAGGAAAATAAGAGAGACATTCCTCTAAAATTAAAAACAGAAATCTTGTATGTATTTCTGTATTTATACTATAAATGGGGCTGGAGCAATAGCATAGGGGCTGGAGCGATAGCACAGCGGTAGGGCGTTTGCTTTGCACGCAGCCAACATGGCCGACCCGAGTTCGATTCCTCCGCCCCTCTCGGAGAGCCCGGCAAGCTACCAAGAGTATTCGATATGCCAGACACAGTAACAACAAAGTCTCCAACGGAGACGTTACTGGGCCCGCTCGAGCAAATCGATGAACAATGGGAGGACAGTGAGAGTGATACTATAAATATGTAAGTAGAAATATATGTATTTGTACGACCCAGCTGTTCCTCTGCCAGGTGTTTCTCCAAAGAACACAGAGACGAGGAATTCTAACAGGTCTGTGTGGACTGATGCTGTGTTCATGGCAGTTCTGTTTACAATAGCCCAACGTGGGGACAGCCTGAGTGCTCAGCGGCAGGGGAGCGGGTGAAGACACCACGGTGGTCTGTGTACAGACTTCAGTAGGGCACAGCTGGGCAAAGGGGGAATCCTGCCCCGAGGCCAACATGTCAGGAAAAACATCGGCTGGAGAAAGGCGGCCTAAGGGTTTCACTTCTCGGAGAAGACCCTGAAGTACCACAGGCAGCACAGAGACAAACCCGAGACCCCGCCAGAAGGAACAGGGCGGGCGGGAGGGCACCCTGGCACCGGGGAAGCACCCCTCGAGATTTGGTTGTGACGGGGCAGGAGAGGAATGCTGATGGACTTGTTTGCTTCCTTGTTTGTTTTGCTTCGGGGCCACCCCTGGAGGTGCTCGAGTCTAACTCCTGGCTCTGAGCTCAGGGATCACACCTGACAGTGCTCAGGGGACCCGGTACAGGGCCTGGGATGGAACCAAAGTCAGCCACAGGCGAGGCAGGCACCCTTCCTGCGTGGAGCCCCACAGAGCTGGCCACAGACGCGCGATTTCTTGGCCGTTCCACTTTCTTCCCTGCTGATATGGCTTGTTGCTGTTCTCCTTCTCCTCCTCTTCCCCGCTCCTCCCCCCTCCTCCCCCTCCTCTCCCCCCCTCTTCTTCCTCCTCCTCCTCCTCCTCCTCCTCCTCCTCCTCCTCCTCCTCCTCCTCCTCCTCCCTCTTCCTCCTCCTCCATCTTCTCCTTTTCTTCTTCCTCTTCCTTCTTTGTCCTTCTGTTTGGAAGCCATACTCTGCAGCTTTGGGGGGCTGCTCGTGGCTCTGTGCTCCAAGGGGCCACATGCAGGGATAGAACTTGGGCCTTCGCCATGCAAAGCAGGGCCTCGGCCGTCTTGGCAGCGTGAGATTTATTTACTGAGATTTATTTATGGGTCTCTGAAGCAAGGCTGATAAATGAGCTTGTCGATCTGAGCTGGAGGTGGTTCATGGGCGTGGCTCCCACATACCTAAGTTGTGGCCATTTAATTTCTCTGAAAACTTGGTCCCAAGTTGTTGGGGTCTGGCCAGAGGCACAGCGGCAATTTTGGGGTCTCAGAAAGTCTGGTGGCAGCATCAGGCTGCTGATGCACTCACCTCGTGGGTACAGGTTGACCTGCTGGTCACACCGCATCCCCGTCTCAAGCTGTTTCTTCTTTTTCAAAATGAAAATATCTCTTTAAAGCAGAGGGGAAAAAATGCAAACAAAAAAATCATTACTTGCTTTTATTCTCAGATATTTTTGCAAAATGCTTTAAAACAAGTTAAAAAAAAAAGAGATAAGGGCTCCTTTCCAGTTTGTAACTGATAAAGAGAGTTCCATGACTTAATTTTTCCCCCCTTCTCTGTAAAATCAAGTTGTTGGAACAGGGTACGTGTCTTCCTCACAGGCTCCAGACACCTTGCTGAAGAACTTTAGGGGGGGTTGGAGCCACTTAGAAATTTATTTTCAAAAAATTTCATCTACACAACTTACTATTTTTTCCCCTGGAAAAAGGGTCCAGATTTTTTTTTCTTCTTTCAGATTGTCACAAGTTCTGTGGCCTCAAACTGTTTCCCATCATCACATCAGATATCCTTGAGGGTCCTTCCAGTGGAATTGTGCTAAAAACCCTTAGGGAATAGCAGCAGGTCCTTACAGCTGAGACCCCACAGTGATTTCCTGCCCCAAGGGTCCCAGTGGGAGAGTGGACGGAGCTGCTATATCCCGGCTGCTTTATCGCCAGTATTCGAAGGTGTGACCAGTTATCAGATCCGAGTTGTTAAAACAGCACTGCTGAGAGCTTAGTAGGTGAGGTGTTTCTGACTCTGCTGGAGGAAAGTCAGCTGGCCCTTTGGGAACATAGTTTGACAAGATGCATGAAGAGCATGTAAATATTTGTCTTTGTACTGTGTGGGATGACATTGGTTTGTTCTTTCTGCCTCGCTGCAGGGAGCTTAGGTTTCTTGAGTTACTCCCATCACAGTGCTCCCACTCCTCTGTGTTTATTTGTAAATAAATAAACTTCTTTCTTTGTGCCCCGTTAACTTGTAAACATTATTTCCCCCTTCTCCTTAAGTGCTTTGCATCGTTAATTCCGAGCAATGTCCTTTTTCAGAGCGTGAAGAGGTGAGTGCGAGAGACAGGAGGAGACGGGAGTGGGGAGGGAGAGTGTGAGGCTAGAATGCCGGGCTCAGAGAGACTGGAACAGGCGCGTGAGGAGAATGGAATAAACGGCAAGTGAGCAATCAGCTGGCTTGGCCCTCGTTTCCTCCTCCGTCTGCCCCATAGCCTGCGCCTCCCCAGGCGGGGGAGCGGCCCGAGACCACCCAACATGGGCAGCAAGGGGGAGAGCCGCCGGGGCCTTCCCTAGCCGCCAGGAGATTATACAGGACTGGAGACTTAATGCTAGGCGTGAGGCGCTGACCTTGCACGTAACTCACCTGGGGTCAGTCTCTAGCTCTACGCCGGCTCCCCAAGCTCTGCCAGGAGTAGCCCAGGGGAAGCCCAAGCGCTGCTGGGGTGACTCAGGTAACCCCTGGCGCTGTGGGAGAGCAGTGCCACGGCCACCGAACCACGAGCCAGGAGACCGAGAATCTCCAGGAAGGACCCTCAGGTTTCCTGATCACTGCTTGGGAGACCCCTCCCCAAGTACTTACGTCTTCATTCCAGCCATACACTGCTGGGCTTGTCACATGGGAAAATGAAGGGTTTGATGTATCTGCATCTACAGCATAGGAAGAAATGACATAAACCTCCCCGGCATGGTCGATCTCTAGAAGTCTGGCTCTGTTTCTATTTTTAGGGAGATTGCTACCTGAAAAATGAATTTTTTAGCATTGCCCCCAAAATCTGTCTGAAACCAACCATTGACTAATATCATCCTTGTCAGTGGAGGTGGGACCAAGCTTCTCTCCCTATTAGTAAGTGACCTAGGGTTGCTCACCAATGCCGTTACAGAAGAAAATGATTTACGAGTAATTACCTGAAAGGACACGGCAAAATAATGGCCATTTCTTCCAATGGTGTGGATATCTGCAGCCACACTTTGAATCTACGGAAAGCTCTTGGATGTAATAAAGAAATAAGTAGTTTCAACTTTGCCAACAAAGATTGCATAGAAACTCAATAATTTGAGAATATTTTATCAAGAACAATCACCCACAGTGTAAAACAGCCAGCAACAGAGCTGGTATCTGTGCAGGATATATTGGCAAATATTCACCAAACTGAATAAATCAATTTTATTAAACGTTTTAGAAGACCACTGGAGGCATTTTAGTATAGGACACTCAAGATACCCAAATCAGTTTCTGCTTATCTATAAATTTACTTGGTCTATCAATTAAAAATTTTTTTTTTTTTTTACAAAATGACAAAAAAGAACTAAATTTCACCTGTGTGGATAAAAATGTGACGACAGGATGAGTTTTGTGTCTGTATTCCAGTCCTCTTTACATTTTTCTGTAATGGGCTTTTGGGGGGTTGTTCAGTGATACCCAAATGGGTATCTCTTATTTCGGAAGCCATGGGAAGCGGAAAGGGATGGACATTAGGGGTGGCCAGGCTGAGATCCTGCTGGCTGTGTGCTTTTAGCAGAGGGGGCATCACAGTGTGACTGGTACCACTTATCTTGCATTACTAGAAATGGTCCAGAAATGGGCCATCACTTGCTTCCAGCTGGATATAGCTTGGGATGCTATTGCAGTGGGCTTCACTTCCGCCCATGAGCCACCTGCCTGTCTCCTTTCTTTCTTTTTTCTTTTTTGTAGGAGTACTGCTATTTATTCAGCCACTGATTAGCTGATTGAATTGGGCATGAACTCCACCTTACTTTTTTTATTTTTTTTTATATTTATTTATTGAATCACTGTGGGGAAAGTTACTACGCTTTCAGGTTTAATTCTCGGTCATCACTTAATCACTTAATCACTTAACTTCCCGTTAGTCGTCGATTTGCTCGAGCGGGCGCCAGTAACGTCTCCATTTGTCCCTGTCGCGTGCTAGTGTAGCCCAATGGCATCTCTTCGCTCCGGGAACATGGAGGGCCTCAAACTGATCGTTCATGACCTTGACAAAGAAGTCTGACCATCTGGTAGGTGGGCGGCCACGCGGTCTCTTGACATCCCGTGGAATCCAATCAGTAACAGCTCTAGTCCAACGGTCGTCTTTAAATCTCATTACGTGACCAGCCCATCTGATTTTCGACACCTTGGCAAATGAGACAGCGTCCCTGATCCTTGATCGTCGACGGATGTCAGAACTCCGGATTCGTTCTCTCATTTGAGTGAAACGTGATATTCCAAGCATAGCTCTTTCTATTCTTCTTTGGGAGACCTGAATGGCGTTCTCATCTTGTTTGTGTAGGGCCCAGGTCTCTGAGGCATATGTTAATGCAGGAAGAACAGTGGAATCAAAGAGATGTGCCCGGAGCCGGAGGTTCTTCATCCTCTTAGCTATTTCTTCGACGTTCTTGAAGGCGTTCCAAGCCGCTCTCTTCCTCCTGCGCAGCTCGGGTGCCAGGTCATTTGTCATGTTGACCTCTCGACCTAGGTACACATAGCTGTTGCATTCGGAGATGGTCGTTCCATTGAGAGCGAATGGGGCGTCAGGAACAAGGCTATTTCTCATAAACATTGTCTTCGTAAGATTCAGCTGTAGTCCTACCTTTCCACACTCACGGTCAAAGTCGGCCAGCATTTGTGCCGCTTGGCTGATGTTTGGTGTTATTAAAACAATGTCATCAGCAAAGCGGAGGTGGTGTAGTTGCCGACCATCTATCTTCACTCCCATTCCTTCCCATTCCAGTCGTCGCATGATGTTCTCGAGGGTGGCACTGAAGAGTTTTGGTGAAATGGTATCACCCTGCCGCACCCCTCTCTTGACATCAACGATCACTTCTTTGTAGAATGGTGAGATCCTGGTAGTGAATCCGCAATACAGCTCACGGAGGATCCTGATGTATTGGGCTTGAATGCCCTGATTGGCTAGGGCTTCAATGACCGCTTCCGTCTCAACAGAATCAAAGGCCTTCTTTAAATCAATGAACGTTAAGCAGAGCGGCATCTTGAACTCCCGAGAAACCTCAATGAGTTTGGTTATCGTGTGGATATGGTCGATGGTGCTGAATCCTTTGCGGAACCCTGCTTGCTCACATGGTTGTCCTTCATCTAGTGTTCTGCCAATCCTATTCAGGATGACTCGAGTGAACAACTTGTAGATGACAGACAATAGGCAGATCGGGCGATAGTTGCCAATGTCATGGATGTCTCCCTTCTTGAACAGTAGTACGGTCCTGCTGGTTTTCCATTGAGATGGAACCTTGCATTCAGACAGGTAGCGAGTGAAGAGCCGAGCCAGTGTATTGATGAGTACTGACGGCAGGTTCTTCAGGTGTTCAGGTCTGACCTTGTCTGGGCCAGGTGCTGTTTGCTTCTTTACTGACGAAATGGCGTGTCGGATTTCGGAAGGGAGAACGTTGGGAACGACATACCCATCCTGTGGAATTTGGTATGTCGGCAAGTGGACATGGCTATCGAAGAGATTTGAGTAGAAGTCATGGATAATCTTCTCCATTGCCGTTCTGGAGGATGTGATGGATCCATCAGGACGTCGGAGGGCAGTCATCTTGGTCTTATAGTTGGCGAAGGACAGGCGGGCGTTACGAATACTTTTCCCGGCTTCTGCCGCATCTACCAGTACTTCTGCTCTTCTCTCTTTGAGGTCTTCCTTGATCGCATCTCTGCACTGCTTTGCAAGCTCGGACGTTAGCTTGCGGTTGCCTGAGGCATGCGCCAAACCACGCTGGCGAATTAGCTCAAGAGTTTTCGAAGATAGGCGACTTTTTGTGGCTATCTCTCTCTTGGCGTTCCTCGCACATTCATGGAGGTGCTGAACCAGTCGATCGTATTCCTCGTCAATGTTGTCAACAATGGCATCTTCCCATGTTGCCGCAATAGTACCAAAGAGTTCCCAGTTGGTGGTCGTTCTGGGAGTTCTCTTTTTGAACTTTGCAGCCCTTTCTCCCCGCTCTGTGAAGTAGAATTTTGCACGAAGGAGACGGTGGTCCGATCCCGTTCGAAATTTTGGGACAACAGCGACATCAGTCAGGCAAAACCGTCGATTGAATATGATGTGGTCTATTTCGTTGTGGAATCGTCCACCGGGAGACTCCCATGTCCATCGTTTAGATTCTGCCTTCTGGAACTGTGAGTTACCATGAATGGTCTTGGTCGACATGATGAACTCAGACAGTCTCTCACCCTGTTCGTTCCATTCTAGGCCATGGGTTCCGAATAGAAGAATTCTCGGTCATACAACGATCAAACACCTCTCCCTTCACCAGTACTCATTTTCACCCCCAAGAACCCCAGTATACCCCCCTCCCACCCCTCAAAATGCCTGTGAGGCAGATGATTTCTACTTAACTCTTCTCTACATTGATTACATTCGTTATTTCGACAAAAGATGCACCATTATTGTTTTAGAATTTCCCCCCAAACAATCAGAATTGCTGAAAGGGCATTGTGAAATATTTTGTTTGCTATAGCTGGTTATGAGAATCATATAATGTCGTGCGGGATTTTGGATTTCTGCAAAGACCCAGATAATTACGAGATTGGTTTCTGTGTGTCTGGTGTTATGGCCGTGCCGGAAAGCCGCTCGTGGGGGGTAACTCGTGACTTCGGTAGGGCGTGAAGGATGTGCTGGTACTGCCCCCTTCCCATGAGACTGCAGTTGCCCCGTCACCGCCGGCTCGTACCTGGCTTTCCTATAAGATCTGAGGCGGCGGCCACCTTGCTGCCAGGGGGGAGAAAGGCGGAAGGGAGCAACACCCTTTCCCCCCTGGGGAGGCATGGCGCCGTAGTTTAAGGCATGGTCCATTCACTTTTCTTCTGCAAGCTGCTGGGCTCTGGACTTTTGGCAAAAGCTCCTTTTGCCTTTGGAGCCATGGCCTTGCCAGAGAGCCACTTGTTGGGGGCAACTCATGACCCCGGTAGGGTGTGAAGGACGAGCCAGTACCGTCCCCCTTCCCATGAGACTGCAGTTTCCCCGTCACCGCCAGCTCGTACCTGGCTTTCCTATGAGCTCTGAGCTGGCGCCATCTTGTATGCAGTCCAGATGCATTTCTGCCAGAAGCCGCTGGATTTCAGGATTTGTTTCTGAGTCTCCGGTATCATGGCTATTAATCAGCTTGATCAGGAGCCAGAGAGGCCGTTTGTAGGCGGCGTCTGTCTCCTTTCTTTCCCTCCTCTCCCTGACCCCTGCATTTTCCCCGTGTGGGGTGATTGCCACCTAGCGAGAGAAATGGGGGTGGGGAGAAGGTGCCGTAGGCCCTGAGAGCATGGACTCCGTGAAGCCCCAAGTCTTAGCTCAGGATGCATGTTTGGAAGGGGCCTTGAGGGGGTCACTCCGTCTGGACGAGGCCTCTTAAGGCCTCTTAAGGCCTCTTAAGGACCCTCTTAAGGGTCCGCGGATTCTGGTGCTCTTCCCAGCAGAGAAGATTAGGGCCCAGACACACTCAGGGGGGCCCTGGGGTGGCTTGGGGAGAAGGTCAGCAAGCCAACAAGGGAACCCCCCTGCTGGCCTCTTGACCCTTGCCCTCTGGCTTGACCCTCTGGCCCCAGGAGCCATGAAGAGGCATTCCTATCGTCTAAAGCCCTATTGTGGGCCGTTGTGATGGCCACAGTTGCGAGGGGTTGGCCTGTCCAGCGTGGTGCTTGGGCAGCCTGGCTTCCGTTGGCACTCCAAATCTTTGGGCTTTCTACGGCAAATTGTCCTACAACGAGGGCTGGTCCAGGAAGAGG
The DNA here is from genome assembly GCF_029834395.1 of Sorex fumeus. Lineage (NCBI taxonomy): Eukaryota > Metazoa > Chordata > Mammalia > Eulipotyphla > Soricidae > Sorex > Sorex fumeus. The sequence goes on along the minus strand of NW_026606159.1, from coordinate 1,004,850 downwards.
GCAGGGCCGGGCCTGTCTGACCAGGCGTGGTGCAGGGTGACAGGGAGGGGTGGGGTCTGCGGTGAGCGGACCAGGCACCTTCTTCTCCTCCAGGGACCGTGTAGGGACCACCTCCAGGGTCGCCTGATGTTTCTCTGTTCACCGGAAACTGGGATTTTCATGTCGCAATTTCAGGGCTTTTAAACGCGGGCAGTTGCTTTAAACCTCTTTTAAACCCCGTGTCACTGCTGAACTGCGGGGGGTGGGGGGTGGGGGGGCGGAGGGGGTGATTTAGGAAAGGCTGCTATCCGTGGGGTAGGGTTCACCCACCCCCCGGGAATGGGCTGAGACAGGTGAGCTCACACTGGCGCCTGAGGCTCAGGACCAAGCTCAGCGGACGTCTCCTTAAGGAGCCGGAGAGTATTCCTGGCGCTGTGGGTAGGGGCTTCTCTTACAGCTCCCCGGCTCGGCCCCGGAAGCCTTGAAACAACACAGAGGGCACCGGAGCAAAGGCGCAGGGCAGGGTCCCAGGGAATCCGGTTTGTGCAAGCAGACGGTCTCCGGACCCCTGCGAGCCAGCTGGGTCCTGGCCGAGGCTCTGGGGGCGGGGCAGGGGAGGACGAGTTCAGAGCAGAATCCAGGGGTGGGCACGGAGAGGACGGCAGCCCCCAGGCCCCCTGGCGGGTCCTGTCGTCGGGATCTACGATGTCCTGAGCCGGCGAAAGCAAGAGGCAGAAACCGAGAACGTGCAGCTTCCGGCCGGACCGCAGGGGCCCATTTCAGCCTCTCAGACGCCCCTCTGGGATAACCCGGGAGACGTCCTGCTTCACGGGGACCCTGACCTTCTGGAAGGAACTTCTTAGACCGCAGAGTTATTGTCCCGAAATGGCCCTGCACTGCCACTGCGGTGGGAACAGAGAGCCTTTATCTGTGGGGCGCAGAGCCCAGGAGCCAGACTACTGTCTGTCGCCTCTCGGCCCTGGTTGTGGGGTCTGAGAATCAGAGGTGGCAGGTGCTCTGACGCCCGGGTGCCCAGCAGGCCTCGCTTTCCTGAGCAGTGCGGGGGAAGCTTGCCAGGTTGTTCTCTCGGCAGGGGAGGGGCCGCGCGGCCTCAAGGGCACCCACCGGGGCTCCGGGGCGTGCTGGCGAAGCCAGGCGCCCACTCTGCGGTGTTTCTCGTGCCACAGACGGCCCCGTGTCAGCAGCAGCGTGGGGACGGGCAGCCCCAGGGGCTATGAATTCTGCTCACAGCCTTCCGCGTCTGCCAGCATCCCCCGCCGAGAGGTGCATGCAGGATGGTCCCTGAGCACTTAGCAGGGAGCCAGGGGAAAGGCCTGTGGCCCAGTGTGCAGGGCCGGGCGGGGCTGTGTCTGGCCCTGGGAAGAGGGAAGGAGCCAGGCTTGGAGAGAACGGCAGGGGAGGACTCTCCGTGCTCCATGGGACTCCGACCAGGCCAGAAGTCAGTCAGGCCCTGAGCACTGGGCTGAGGTATAGCTCCATGTTACAGCACTTGCCTTGGTATGTTGGAGGCCCTGATTTGATCCCGGCACACAAGACGCAAAAGCCGGGCTAGGACGGGGAGAGAAGCCGAAGGTCCGGAGCTCTTGCCTGGCATGTGGGAGCCCCAGGTTTACATCCAGCGTGGTGCAAGTCCCTGAGCACCTCCAGGGGGCGGCCCCGAGCACTGTGCTGGGAGTAACCCCGGGCACAACTGGGTCTGGACCCAAACCCAAACTGTTCTTTATTTTTAAATAACATAGGAGTATTGCTGTTTGTTCAGCCGCCGATTAAGCTGATTGAATAGGCATGAACTCCACATGACTTTTTTTTTAATGGTATCACCGTGAGATAGTCACAAAGCTTTTCACGTTTGAGATCCAGCCATACGATGATGGAGCACCCGCCCCTCCCTCCACCATGCACGTTTTCCACCACCCACAGCCCAGTCCTCACCCTGCCTCTATGGCAGACGATTTCCCCGGTACTCGTTCTCCAATTTCGGGCATCGTGTTTTGCTCAAGATTTCCCACCGCCATTCAAGCCTACCCGCCAGGGGCAGACGCCAGGTCATTTATTTCCCATTGCTCATTTTGGGCATCATGAGAGCTCGCGTGGCCATGATGGTAAATTTCTAGATTGTACGTGGTTGGGTTCCAGAGACATCTCTGTATGGCACTAATCCATTTTGGGATTCGATTGGGAGTCTCTGGGCCAGGGCTTGGTGGCCTCGCTGGACAGTCCTCATGGGTGCTTTGTGCCGTTTCCTGGGCCCCAGGAGCAGAGCGTCTGTCTCCAAGGGCGTGAGGGGGCCAGCTCGAGCCTTGTCGCGCCCTCGCTCTCATCTTGTGTATCATTTGGTACCTTTTTCTCTCTCTCTCACCCGATCTTCTCCCTTCAAGTAAACAGTTTTTCACATTTACCTGCAGGATGGGAAGGCGTTTGTTCCTTGGCACTGATGGATCTTGCCGGGGCCCTTTGGGGGTACGGGGGCTGCCGGGAGAGTTCCAGAAGGTGGGGTTTGAATGGGAGAGGGGGCATCATGCAGGCAGGGGAGCGGTATGCGGGAAGTCCAAGTCGGGGGCTGAGGAAACTGGCCCGGGGAGGTCCAGTGTCCTGCCCTGTTCCGTGGGCTCTTTCCACTGCGTGTGTCCAGCCCTGGGACTCGACGGCTCCTTGTACTGCAGGACTGGGGTTCTTTCCCTGCCCCTCCACTTCGGGCCGGGCCGTGCCCTGCTTGGGCCAGTGGGACCAACGAGAGCCCTGGCAGCCTGGTTCTGGGCTGAGCCTTACAGGGCCCCCTTGTCTCTGCCTGCCCGCTCTCCTGCATCTCTGTTGTGTGCAGGGGAGATGAGACGCGTCTCCCTGGGCCCGTCTGTCGGGACAGGAGAGGACGAGACCCAGGTCAGCCTGATGGCGGCCGCTCCCCCAGCTGCCCTTGCGGGGACTGTGTGCTTCTCATGCCGCTGTGAGCACGGCCATGGATGGAGCATGACCACAGAGGCCTGGAGGGGGCATCACCGCTCCCCCAGGGAAACAGTCGAGGACGATGACATCATCTCTCCCAGCGCGCGCAACTTGGTCAAGTCAAGTCATGTTGGTGGGGGGCGAAAGTGTATGTTTCACCTCCAGGCTGGGGCTGGAGCGATCGCACAGCGGGTAGGGCGTTTGCCTTGCACATGGCCGAGCCGGGTTCGATTCCTCCGCCCCTCTCGGAGAGCCCGGCAAGCTACCGAGAGTATCCCGCCCACACAGCAGAGCCTGGCAAGCTCCCCGTGGCGTATTCGATATGCCAGACACAGTACCAACAAGTCTCGCAATGGAGACGTTACTGGTGCCCACTCAAGCAAATCTACGAACACCGGGAGGACAGTGCTACCGTGCTACCTGCAGGCCACACATCCGGCACCCGGGGTCTGCCTGTTCCGTACTCGGGGAACACAGGTGCTGAAGCTTTCCCTTTCCTCCACATCCTCTTCAGCATCGCTTGTTCAGGTCTTTCTCATGGCAGCCTTCTGTTTTATCATATTCAGGGGCCACACCGGGCAGTGCGCAGGGCTCACTCCTGGCTCTGAGCTCGGGGATCACTCCCGGCAGTACCTGGGGATTGAACCCCAGTCGGCAGCACACCAGGCAAACACACGCCCGGTCTGCTGTGCTGTTGCTCCACCCCGTGGAAGGCAGCCGCCCAAACGGCGCTGCCGTGATACCCAGGTGTGGTTTTCACTTGCTCTGCTGTGATGAGCAGGGAATCGTGCGCGTGATGGGGGCTCTACTTGCTACGCTTCTCTGGAAGGGAGCTTCCCACGGCTACTCCGGGGACCATTCTTGGCCGAGGAGACGGGGCTGGCTGGGCTCACTGCTGGAGGCAGTGTGGCCGAGCTACTCAGGCCCAGAGGTGCCGGGCCCCAGTGCTGGGGCGGGGTGGGGTGGGGGGTCGGGGGTGGCAGCAAGTCCCTGGGGCCCAGTAAAGCATCACTCACGTCCTTCGCATCCTCTCTGCATGCTGCATTTTTTTTCATTTTCTTTTCTTTTTTCTTTTTTTTGCTTGTTTGGGTCATACCTGGTGGTGCCCAGGGGTCACTCCTGGCTCTGCACTCAGGAATCACTCCTGGCAGTGCTCGGGGGGACCCGATAGGATATCGGGGATTGAAGCCGGATCAGCCCAGAGCAAGGCAGCCGCCCTCCCGTCTGTGCTCTCACTCTGGCACCAGGCTGTGTTTTTCAAGTGAGATATCGGGAAAGATGATTTTTTCCTGTTTGTTTTCAATCAGTCCCATTTCATGCCCCACCCCCCCAGTCCCTTTTTGTTTTTCTCGTGTTTCCTTCTGAACAAGAGAAAGATTTAATGCATCTCCATGTCTACCCCCCCCCCCCCCAATCCTTCATCTCCTGCTAATGGTCACCCAAGTAGACTCAAGGAATACTAGGAAAGTGTTTCAGTCCATTCCGGAAGAGCACGGCCGCAACATCTTAGGCTCTTCATTACAGGCAGCACAAAAGAGAGTCTGGGGGAGATTGTCTGCCACAGAGGCAGGGGGAGGGGTGGGATGGGGGGACACTGGGGACCTTGGTTGTGGAGGGTTGGGTGATGGATCATTGTCTGACTGGAACCAAACAGGAAAGCTTTGTAACTGGATCTCATGGGGATTAAAAAAAAATCACCTGTATCACCTGTTGTCCCGTTGTTCATCGATTTGCTGGAGCGGGTGCCAGTAACGCCTCCATTCATCCCAGCCCTGAGATTTTAGCAGCCTCTCCTTACTCGTCCTTTCCAATGCTGCCGTATTGGGGGCTCTTTCAGGGCCAGGGGAATGAGACCCGTTATTGTTACTGTATTTGGCATATCGAATACGCCACGGGTAGCTTGCCAGGCTCTGCCACGTGGGCAGAAATAATAAAATAATAATGCAATAAAAACATTCTGAATAATAGCACCATAGCACTGTCCTCCCATTGTTCATCGATTTGCTCGAGCGGGCACCAGTAAAGTCTCCATTGTGAGACTTGTTGTTACTGTTTTTGGCATATCAAATATGCCACGGGGAGCTTGCCAGGCTCTGCTGCGCGGGCAGGATACTCTCGGTAGCTTGCCGGGCTCCTAGAGGGGTGGAGGAATCGAACCCAGGTTGGCCGCATAATAATAATAATATAATAATAATAATAAAGTGTTTCAGTCCAATTTTTCGAGACATTGAGACAGAACAAGCTGGAAGCTTTCTCTCTGGGAGGGCGCTGTGTGAGCGTTGAGGCCATCCCTAGTTGGCCTGGCCACCCGCCTTTCTCCGCTAGCTTTCTGTTGGTCGGCAGTGGGGAAGGAAGGGGCTCCCCCTCATGAAATCCACCTTATCATCAAGTGGCACCACACGGTGTCTAAAATCTGGCCTTTCCCCTGTTCCAACCATATCTTGAAATAAAATAATTATTAATGACATCTTTAAAGCAGGCATATTGCCTAAAGTATTTTAATGGATTTCAATGAAATTTATCCAGTAACAAGAGCTAATGGAGAGATGTAATTTCCCTGAGTAATAGTTATCACAGATATTATCGCATCCCCTAGGAGGGAGCGGCAGGGGGAGGAGGCAAGTAATTGAGACCGAGAGGGGTTCTTGGGAGTGGCAGTAATTATTCCTGGCTCTGCAATACTGCGCCCCACCTTCCAGGACACTTCCTTATTTCAGCCACACAGCCTCTTGGGGAGGGTGGAATCGTTTGCCCGTCCTCTGTAGGGTGGGAAGTGGAGGCGCGAGGGGCGGTCGCCAAGCTGAAGGCCCAGGTTCCCCTAGACGGGTTCCCCCGCTCTGTGGCAGCCCCCAAGTTTGGCTCTCTCTCTCTTTTTTTCTTTTTGGGTCATACCCGGTGATGCTCAGTGTCTCCTCCTGGCTCTGCACTCAGGAATCGCTCCTGGCGGTGCTCGGGGGACCATAGGGGTGCTGGGAATTGAACCCGGGTCGACCACATGCAAAGCAAGTGCCCTACTCGCTGTGCTATTGCTCCAGCCCCAGGTTTGGTGCTCTTTTAGCTGTCACAGGGACCTCCTCATGGAAACCCGCACACTTTTGAACTCTGCCATGGAATCACGGAGAAGTGAAAATGCAATCAGTGGAACATCCCTGTTCCCCGAGCCTGGCGGGGCGCACTTACTTCCTCCCCAGACTCCTGGGTCCAGGAAACCCTTCTTTTGACTCAGAGAGCACTTGAGAACCCTAGCGGGCCTGAGCCTGTCTGTTTGGGAGCATCAACTGGACTTCTAAAACCGCCAGGAAGCCCGTCTGCTGATTTCCAAGTTCACTTGGATCCTGAGTAAGAAGATGTCGGGTGCGGGGGAGGCCGCAGCACTGGGGGTGGAGTGGAAACTCCGATGTCCTCACATCCTGTCTCCTTACGTTCCTCATTTCTGCAGCGCAATTCTGGTTCCTTGTGGCATTGGTCTGGGTCTCGGGCTTGAGCAGTGTGACTTCCTAATTCGTTGTTTTTTGCTTTTGTTTTTGCTTTTTGGGTCACACCCGGCGATGTACAGGGGTTACTCCTGGCTCATGCACTCAGGAATGACTCCTGGCGGTGCTCGGGGGACCCTATGGGATGCTGGGGATCGAACCCGGGTTGGCCACGTGCAAGGCAAATGCCCTGGCTGCTGTGCTAGAGCTCCGGCCCCTTGATTATTTGAACTCAGCCACCCAGATTGAACAGGGGCTTCCTGCTCAGGGCGTGCTGAGACCCTCTCCCGGGGTCTCCCCTCTTTAGGGGTAGAGGACGGGAGAGGTTGAGAGAGATTTTGGTGCATCCGGCCTGATGGCTCTCGTTCCAGCTTAGCTCCTTCGGAACTGCATCCAGGACCCTCCAGCCCAGTGCGTACAGGAGAGAAGGGAGGAAAAGAGATGGAGGAGGGCAGGGCTGGAAAGGAGCAGCATCTGCGTTCACCCCCGTTGGCCTGTGGACTCGGCGCAGAGAGGAGCCCGTTCGTCAGACGGTGCTAATGCTGAGTGGTGCATGGGGGAGTCGGTGTTTGCCGGCTGTTGAGTACGTTTGCTCATCACTCTGTTTGCAGGTGAAGGCCTGTGTTTCCTGGCACAGACATTCTGCAGTGGGCAGAGCGACTTAGAAGCCTGGACTCAGAATCTATCCGGCGATTCCAGACCTTCTACTCCTCACCATGGGGGACTTTATTCCATCGGGAATTTATTTGACCTCTTTTTTTGCTTTTATTTTAAGAGGTTTAGTTGGATCACCATGAGCTACAGTTACAAACCTGCACGATTCCGTTTCGGTCACACAGTCCTGGAGCACCCATCCCTCCGCCAGTGCAGTTTTCACCACCATTGTTCCCCGTGTCCCACTCGCCGCCCCCAGCCCACCCCACTCCCTGGCTCCGTGGCAGGTTCAGTCCTTCTTACTCTCTCTCTAATCTGGGGCATTCCGATTTGCGATACAGATACTAGAGACCCTTGTGTTTGGTCCTTAGTCTAGCACGCATCTCCCATCCCGGGCGATCCCTCCAATCATCATTTACTTAGTGGTTCCTTCTCCAGCCCAACTGCCTTTTCCCTCGGCATGTGGGGCCAGCTTCCAAACTATGGCGTGATCCTCCTGGCCCTTACCTCTACTGTCCTCAGGTGTTAGTCGCCTATTATGCTCCGTTATATTCCACCAATGAGTGCAGTCCTTCTATGTCTGTCCCTCTCCTTCGGACTCATTCCACTCAGCATGATACTCTCCAGGCCCATCCACCTGTATATGAATTTCATGATTTCATCTCTTCTAACGGCGGCATAATGGGCTGGAGCGATAGCACAGCGGGTAGGGCGTCTGCCTTGCACGCAGCCAACATGGCCGACCCGAGTTCGATTCCTCCACCCCTCTCGGAGAGCCCGGCAAGCTCCCGAGAGTATTCGATATGCCAGACACAGTAACAACAAAGTCTCCAATGGAGACGTTACTGGGCCCGCTCGAGCAGATCGACGATCAACGGGAGGGCCTTTATTATTAACGGCGGCATAGTATTCCATGGTGATATCTGACCTATTTTATTTGACCTCACCTGCCAAATGGTGGTCATGGGGTCCTCTCCTGCTCAGGGAAGTTCTGAGTGTTGATGGGGGAATATGGCTCCCCGGTGTGATGGGGCCTCTCCTAGGTCAGCGTTGGAGCCTGCATCTTCCTCCCCTCCTCGAATTCCTCCCGAGACTCAGTGGTCTTGTTTGTTCCCAAGAGCGGGGGACATTGGGGGGTTCATGCTCAACTATTTGCGACAGCCAGGGGGGCTTGGCACGGGGGGGGGGAGGGTGGCAGGATTTAGATGCCGTCTGCCTTTCTGCTCTATACGCACTAGTTAATTGGGGCAACCGGTGATGCCTCTTTTACTTTGATCCTCCCGGTTTTGACATGAGAGAGGTCGCTTATCCAATTAAAGCATTTCCAGCCTCAGGCTTTGGGGACGGCAGAAACGGCCGTGTGGATGTCTGTGATTCAGCAGGAGGCCTGGCTTCCGGGAGGCAGGGCATGGTTTTGTTCTTCACGCCTCGGAGTGCAAGGGACCCTGCAGGCGTCCTAGAACAGCCGTTGTGTGTTCTGGTTCCGTTCTGGTTCTGGACCGGCTCCGCCCCCGACAAGATCCTCCCGCCCGGGGCTCGCAGTCCTGCGCTTTTAGCTCTTGGCCCAGTTGGTCCTCCGAGGCTCTTCCCGCTTCCTCCTTTACTCTGTGACATTAGGCGTCTCCTCCCACAGGCCGTTCGCATTGTCACCTGCCTTCCCTCTGCCTTGAAAGATTTCCCCTTCACGCTGGCATCCTGAAAGTGTTTCCTTCTCCCAACTCCCTTCGGTTTTGTGGATGGGTGGCGTGCTCCATGCTTTAGCCAGGACCACGGAAGGAAGTCCCGGGCCATGGCTGGTCTCCCAGGAACCCTGCGGTGCAGCTGCCTGGGGAAAACCCCAGCATGACACAACTTCCACAGCACTGGCTGTGGAAGAAGCAATAGATAAGAAGAAGTAGACAGTCGGACTCTACCAAAACTGAAAACAGGATGGTAGAAATGACGCCCCTGGAAGGGTAGAGAACATTTGCTACATCTGCGAAGGGTTTAATATGCAGAACGTGGGACTGGAGCGATAGCACAGCAGGTAGGGCATTTGCCTCGCACGCAGCTGACCCGGGTTCGATTCCCAGACTCCCATAGCGTCCTCTGAGCACCAGCAGGAGTCATTCCTGAGTGCAGAGCCAGGAATAACCCCTGTGCATTGCCGGGTGTGACCCAAAAAAGCCAAAAAATAAAAATACAGAATGTAAACCTTACAACTCAGCCAAAAAAAAAAACCAGCCTGATTTTAAAGTGAGCCCCAGTCTCAGCAGACCTTGAAGATCTATGATCTACACTTGACTTGCTGAGCTGATCGACTCAGCAGACCTCCCAAGGAAGACCTGCGATTGACCCGGGAAGAGGCTCCACGTCACTGATCACTATGGAACTGGGGATTGGGCAGAGATAAGACTTGGTGCCCGTAGGAACAACGCCCGTAAAACACGGCATGGGCAAGGTGTCGAGGAATAGGGGCCCCGTGCATTGCTAAAGCCTTGGGGGAGCTCCTGAGAAACAAGCTGCACGTGGAGTTCGGCTGTTCCAGGTTGTTAAATAAATCTGCTCGTCGCTCTGACACGTGCACCAGCTCTTGGGAGGAGGCCAAGGAGGAGAGGAAGATGCAGATAACGTCAGCCCACGTCAGCCCATCAGCACTCAAAAATATAGAATGGGCTCGTGGTCCAGGTTCCGGGGCTGTGCCACATAGAACTGAGGGCAGGATCGTGACGAGAGATCTGTACGACCGTGTCATCACAGCTGCACTCGTTTCTCTTTAGTCGAAAGGAGGAAGGAGCCTAGAAGTTCCATCAGTGGCTGAGAAAAAGAAAATGCCGTACGCAAGACACGCACAACACTCTGTCATTCAGCTTCTGAAAGGAAGGAGATTCAGACGCTGGCCGGGAGATGCGTGAACCTCGATGACAGGTGTAATGCTGAGTGGAAAATAAAAAAAAATGGCCGTGACCACAAAATAACGCATCTCCCTGCGACACTTAGGTGGCCCAGACAGAGAAGCTGGTGTTCCCGGGACCTGGCACAGGAAGTTCCTGCCTCATGGGGACAGAATTGTCATTTGGAAGGAGAAAAAGAGTTGCTCGGGGGTTGGCGATGCTACAAGCCACAACCTGGAGTGGCCTGGACGTCACTGCAAGGGTCGTGTCAAGTGGTCTTTGTGTCCGGGTTGATGTCTCTTCTGCTTTACTGTGATGAAGCCTGGAGGTACAGCCCCGATTTCTGCCGGTGCCTAAGGAAGGGGCGGAACATGTCTCAAAAGTCCTCTGTCCCCACAGCTGAGGGATAGCTGGGTATTCCCATAGCCGGGCAGAGAGGTGGACTGGCCGAAGGAAAGGTGGGAGGTCTGGGCTTCGGAATTCCATCCCTTGCCCGTGAACCCCGGCCCTCAAGAGCCGGCTGACCCTGGGCAGCTTAATTCCTTGGTGCTCCCTTGTCCCTATTTCCAGAAACAGAGGCTCGTGCGTCAGGAAATCTTAGAGTAGAATTCTGGAACAGACACCCGCTGGAGCCTTCCGTGGAGGGCTGCTAGGGAATCAGGCAAGGAAGCAGCAAGGGGGTCTCTGGAGTGTCAGGGCTGGTGCCTGAATGCTTCAGGCGGGGTCCTCTGAGAAAGGAGGAGGTGGGGAGCAGCGGTGCGGAGCCAGGGCAGGACACTCGGAGCGGGTGTGGCTGGTTTCTGGCGGCCCTGAGCAGTCAGACCCCCTGTCCAGAGCTTGGAAGCAGGAAGTGTTGCCCCCCCCGCCCACCCCCCCAATAGACTTGATTTCCCAAGCCGAACAGGAAACCGTTATGCTGAGTCCAAATAAACACTGGCAGCTCGAGATGTGACAGCTCTGGAATTAGAACCGATTTTCTTTTCTTTTTGCATGGAGGTTTTTTTTTATTCTGTACATTTTTTTATTCCATTCTTTTCTAACTTAGAGGAGTTTTTTTTGATTTTTATTAGTGAAACACCATGAGGTACAGTTGTGGACTTACGAGTTTTTGTGCTTGGGTTTCAGTTATACAATAATCGAGTACCCATCCCTCCACCAAGCTGCACACGCTAGGGGAAAAGGCAGCTCAGATAGAGAAGGGAGCACCAAATAAAGGGTGTTGGGAGGATCCTCCCAGGATGGGAGATGCATGCTGAAAGTAGACTATAGACCAGACATGACTGCCACTCAGTGCCTCTTTTGCAAACCACAGCACCCAAGAGGAGAGATAGAACCAATTTTCCCAGAAGGTGAGAGCCCGTCCCTCACGGTGCTGTTGGCCAGAGGGGAAAGACTTGGCCAGAAGAGTTGCTTGACAGGACCTGAGTGTTGAAAGTAGATGAAGGGACATACCTGATAAACTTTCATTAACATGTGTATTGTGTTGCAAACCAAAAGGCCCAGAATTGGAGAGAGTCAGAGAGACAGAGAGAGACAGAAAGAGACAGACAGAGAGAGACAGAGAGAGACAGAGAGACAGAGAGAGACAGAAAGAGACAGACAGAGAGAGACAGAGAGACAGAGAGAGACAGAAAGAGACAGACAGAGAGAGACAGAGAGACAGAGAGACAGAAAGAGAGGGAGGGAGGGAGAAGAAAAGTTCTTACCATAGAGGCAGGCAGAGGGGCGGGGCTGGGGGCGGGAGGGAAACTGGGCCCATTGATGGTGGGAAAAGTGCCCTGGTGAAGGGACAGGTGTTGGAACATGATGTGACTGAAACCCAATCATGAACAACTTTGTAAATGTGTCTCTCACTGTGATCCAATAAAAAATTAAAAAAAAAATTTTTATAGAAGAGTAGTTGGTAATTGGTTGAATCAAAGCAAATGCATGGCCAGAATTTGGAAGCTCAGGGGGCCAGGGGCCACAGCTGGCCTGGTCTGTCTCTGACAGTCACTGGACGAGGTAGTGGCACAGGGCCAGCGTATCCAGCTCTTACAGAGTCCGGAAGTCCTCGGGGACGTGGACTCGGAGGGACGCTTGGTGATGCCTGGGGATGAGGTGGGGAGATTGCCCCGGGCACAGCCTCGACTCAGGTCACTGCGAGAGACTTGGTGGGGGCTCGTGGCTCAGTGGGCTCAAGATGATGGCGCCCAGGAGAAGCGAAACGGGCCTTTCTGGTGTACCTGGCAGGGTTCTGAGTTGCATGGATCATCCGTGGCCCATGCCACAACTGGTCTCTCTTTCTTTTTTATAATTTTTTTCTTTTTGGGTCACACCCGGCGATGCTCAGGGGTTACTCCTGTCTCGACACTCAGGGACCACTCCTGGCGGGGCTCGGGGGACCATATGGGATGCCAGGGGCTGAACCCATGTCAGCTGTGTGCCAGGCAAACTCCCTCCCCTTTGTACTGTCGCTCCAGCCCACTATTAGTCTCTTACAGCACAGAACCCTGGGATGACCACAGCCTTCCAGAACTCCCCGATGCATGGCCCTGGCTGGCCCTGATGGCGATTTGCAAAGGTGGTGGATGGAGTATCACTGCTTTGACCAAGCTGCACTGCACGGCAGGGGCATGGGCGTCACCCCTGAGTTATGTTACCTTGAATATTTATGAGCGTTTATGTTCATTTGGACTCCGAGCCAGGCTGATTTCACGCGGGGTGCCCCAGAGCGGGCGGGCGAGAGCCCTCCTGCCCCAAGGGACCCAGCCCCGGCAGCCAACCTCCACTACCCAACCGCTGCCACGCTCCAGGTCACTTTCTAGACCACGTGGCCACTGCGGCCACATGACACATTATAAGACACTTACTAACCATTACTAACCATTTTCCATAATTACCAGACCACGTTTGATGGGACTCAGACAGTAGGCAACAAATCATAGAGAAAAAAATAATATATATATATAAGCTTTCCTCCCCGTCCCGACCAGGGCTCCGGCAGCCGAAGACCTCCAGGACCAGCCACCACCATGCTGAGACCACTCTCCGCACACATGAAGGTACTGGCAGAGGGACAAAGCCACGCGGGTTCCGGGGCCGAGATCTCCCAGCCTGCTCGGATTGGAGTCGAGCATCCTCCACCCAGATCCTCCAAATTCCAGTAGGCGGGGGTCACACCCACCACCTGGCCCCCTGGTGCCATGTAATCCCATCAGCGGCCAAGACTCAGAGACTATAAAATCCAGATCTTGGAACGTCTTATCAGGACATCTTTTTATGACATTTATTATCTCATTCCTACTTTGGACAAACATGCAGGCTGTCGAATGTAGCCTGCCCACAGGGCAGAGTCTGGCAAACTCCCCGTGGCCTACCAAATATGCCAAATACCAGTAACAATGATGGGTCTCACTCTCCTAAATAGCCGTGAATATAATCTCAGGGCTAGGATGAAAGAGACGTTACTGGGGCCTGCTCGAGGCAATTGACGAATAACAGGATGATGAAAGAATGAATGAATGAATGATATATATGTATATATATATCATATATATGCCTCTCGGAGAGCCCGGCAAGCTACTGATAGTATCCCGCCTGCATGGGCAGAGCCTGGCAAGCTCCCCGTGGTGTATTCAATATGCCAAAACCGGTAACCATAACAGGTCTCATTCCCCTGACCCTGAAAGAGCCTCCAATCATTGTTTAAGACGAGTAAGGAGAGGCTGCTGAATTCTCAGGGCTGGGACAAATCGAGACGTTACTGGCGCCCACTCGAGTAAATCGACGAACAACAGGATGACAGTGACACAGTGATACATTTATTCATATATGACTAAGCAGTCCCGCCCCTGCCAGCCTGGAAGGAGCAGACCACCACAACTCCGAGAGTCACAGAGGCGCCAAAAAATTAATGAGCCGGGCGGCCACTCCTTCCCGAGTGAGCCCTCTGAGGAGAGTGTGGCCATGATCCCAGCCCAGGGAGGCCCAGAGCAGAGGGCCAGCACAGCCAGATCTGGACTCTGACCCACGGAAACTGAGAGACGAGAGAGCAACCCCAGCCCCTCCCCCACACCCAGGAGTGCGTGGGCGCTCCCCGTGACGTATTCGTATGCCAAACACAGTAACAACAAAGTCTCCAATGGAGACGTTACTGGGCCCGCTCGAGCAAATCGGTGATCAACGGGAGGGCTCAAATACATGAGTCTTTTTTTTTTTTTTTTGCTTTTTGGGTCATACCTGGTGATGCACAGGGGTTACTCCTGGCTCTTCACTCAGGAATTACTCTTGGCGGTGCTCGGGGGACCAAATGGGATGCTGGAAATTGAACCTGGGTCGTGTGCGTGCAAGGCAAATGCTCTACCCACTGTGCTATCGCTCCAGCCCCTGAATCAATTTTTTTAATGTAGGAGTGGCAAATCATAGTGGCAGAGTCTCCTGCCCCCACGCCTGGCTGTCCTCACCGGGGCCCCTTGGAGGGGGGCGGGTTGAGTTTCCGTCCCCGCTCCGAGCGGAGCCCTGGCAGCTGAAGACCTCCAGAACCAGCCACAACCATGCTGAAACCACTCTCTACACGCATGAAGGAACCAGCAGAGGAACGCAGGCATGCGGGTCCCAGGGCTGAGATCTCCAGGCCTGCTCAGATCGGGGCTGAGCATCCTCCACTCAGATCCTCCATCTTCCAGTAGGCAGCGGTCACACCCACGAACTGTCCCCGGCACCGTTTAATCCCATCAACGGCCAAGACCCAGAGACTATAAAACCCAGCTCCTGGAAGCTGACATCTTTTTATCTCGTTCTTACTTTGGACAACCTGGCAGGCTACCGAATGTAGCCTGCCCACAGGGCAGAGTCTGGCAAACTCCCCGTGGCGTACCCAATATGCCAAATACCAGTAACAATGATGGGTCTCATTCTCCTAACCCTGAAAGAGCCTTGAATGTGGCACTTTTTAGAATCTCAGGGCTAGGGCGAAGGAGACGTTACTGGTGCCTGCTCAAGGCAATCGACGAGCAACAGGATGGTCGTGATCGTGATGTGGGAGTACTGCTATTTATTCAAACATTGATTAAGCTGATTGAATTGGGCATGAACTCCACCAAAGAGAACAACTTTATCTTTTTCTTTTACTTTTTGGGTCACACCCAGAAATGCTCAGGGGTCACTCCAGGCTTTGCGCTCAAGAATCACTCCTGGCGGTGCTCAGGGGACCGTATGGGAGGCCGGGGATTGAACCCAGGTCGGCCGTGTGCAAGGCAAGTAATGCCCTACCCACTGTACTGTCGCTCCACATGAGTAAATTTAGATTAAAAAACCTGAGGAAGCCGAAACAGGTCATCAACGTGTTCAAGACGCCACGGCTGGAAAATGGTGTAAGTCAGGGGTTCACGAACAACATCCTCCAAGCTAACCCTTTGTGAAAAATCAGCCCTGTGAGAACACTCATTGCCCCCCCCCCCCTTTTCTCAATGGTTGGGGAAAGTTCATAGAGTGACATTTTATGAGGAGTGAGAATTACATGGAGTTTCAGTGCTCAAGAATTGAGGCATTCAAGCGCCCTCACCAGTTCTTCCGTTGTCGCGGCCTCGTGCGTGCCTCCGCTGTCGCTCTGGGTTGCATCTGCCTGGCCTGCTCCGTGCCTGCCGGTCCGTCTCTCCCCCTTCCCAGGAAGAGGCGCCTCTGGATCTCGGGCCCTCACGGCCTCACATCCCACCTCATTCGTTCTAAGCTCAGGACTTGTGGGGCGCCACAGAGGAGAAGAGTAAAATGAAGTGCGGTGGCACTCTGTGGGATGGAGATAAAATCACCCCCATCACTCAGTTTTGTAGTTAGAATCACTCACAGCGCCTGGAAAATCCTTGAGTACAAAGCAAACTCCCAGCGCATGTGCGTTAATCCCTCCCTCCCCACGCATGTTCAGAGAATGTCATCTGAGAGCAATGCTCGTTATTCTAGATGGCTACCTGATGTTTCTATACTTTGATTCTTTTAGCTGATGTTCTGGTGGCCAGATTGGTCAGCTTTGTACCCAGGGACCCATCATTCACTGCCAGTTCCTGCCCAACAGAAAACCGCTGTTTTCCAGGAGTGTGTTGTGTGTGTGTGTGTGTGTGTGTGTGCGCGCGCGCGTGTTCACATGTGCTCATAATATTCATTGCATTTGGTGGACGAGTTCTCCCTTTGTTAGAATACTATAATCCAAAGGCTTTATGCCCGAATAACACTGAGAACAGTACTGCACTCATAAGGGGTCTCGGTTCCCAATTTGCAATTTGGAGCCAAAGGGTGAAGGAGCAAACACAACAGTATTGTGTACAGGGGCTGGGAAGATAGTACAGTGGGTAGGGCAACTTGCCTTGTATGCACATCACCTAAGTTCAGATCTCTGAGTCCCACCAGGAGTGATTCCTGAACACAGAGCCAGGAGTAAGCTCTGAGCACCGCAGGGTGTGGCCAAAAAAAGGGCTAGTATTGCCTATAAAAAGTAAAGTAAAGTAAAGGCCCTCCCGTTGATCGTCGATTTGCTCGAGCGGGCCCAGTAACGTCTCCATTGGAGACTTTGTTGTTACTGTGTCTGGCATATCGAATACTCTCGGTAGCTTGCCGGGCTCTCCGAGAGGGGTGGAGGAATCGAACTCGGGGTGGCCATGTTGGCCGCTTGTAAGGCGAACGCCCTACCACTGTGCTATCACTCCAGCCCCTTAATATACAGAGATAAATAGTCACAGCTAAAATATTTCCCTCAGCAGCCTGTGTGGCACCTGAAATCCTTCTGTTGGGTATTCATTACTTAAATCATCGAGTTATTTTGGTCTTTAAAGAGATTTTAGCGCCTAGCAGGGGGCCGGGTCTATTGTAGGGTTATCACTCTGAGCAGGAGCGCAGGGGAATTTTATCCCCCTGGTGGGTGTCCCAGGGAAAGGGCCGTGTCTCCAGGAGATAAGTCGCCCTCACACGCCCTCCGCCCTCTCTCACCGTGAGGCCCTGGGGATGGTCGCGTTTGTGGAGGTGAATCACTGAAGGCGAAGCACCCTGTCTCAGGGGCAGCAGAGAACTCTGCCTGGCGGGAGGAGCTTTGTTCTCAGGCTGGCTTTCGGCCACCCAGCAAGTCTTGACCAGAGGTTCCCCGAATTTAGAGTGTATGAGACTAATCTCCAGAATGTGTTAAAAAATAATAATAATAAAGGTCTTCAGAGCTCATCCCAGAGATTCCAGTTCTGTAGGTCTGGTGGAAGGACTTTTTTCTCAGATTTTTTTTAGGGTTGTGGGAATTGTTGCATCTGGCAGTTGTGAGGGCTTACTCCTGGCCCTGTGCTCAGGGGTCATGTCTGCAGTGCCTTCTGCAGTGCTGGGGATAGAACTCAGTCAACCACATGCAAAGTATTCATCCTATCGTCTGTACTATCTCTCAATCTTGCCCTCTATACTACCTTTCTCAGCCTTTTTCTTCCCTTTTTAGGCCACAGCTGGCTGTGCCGAGTCTCACTCCTGGCTCTGCACTCAGCGATTACCTCTGGCGTGCTCAGGGGATCATATTGGGTGCCAGGGATCAAACCCAGGTCAGCTGTATGCGAGGCAAGGGTCCTCCCTACTTGCTGTGCTCTCTCTCTCTCCAGCCCTGTTTTCTTCCATGTCCAGAACTGTGTTGATTGTGATTGAGCTGGTCTCTGGACTCTCTTGAGAAAGCCTGACTTTGGTGGCTTTTGTTTTGTTTTGTTTTGCCTTTTGGGTCACACCTGGTGATGTACAGGGGTTCCTCCTGGCTCTGCACTCAGGAATCACTCCTGGTGGTGCTTGGGGGACCATACGGGATCCTGGGAATCGAACCCAGGTCAGCTGCGTGTAAGGCAAATGCCCTCCCCGCTGTGCTATCGCTCCAGCCCTATGACTTTGGTGGCTTTTGGGCTCTTGTTAGTTCAGTCTGAAAGAGTCAGTGAGTGGCTTTGGCAAATCACCAGGGATCCCAATGGTGACCCAGTTCCTCCAGAGAGGCGAGTCCCAAGTCTGTGGTCCTAGACCCACTGAGCTCCAGGGGTCTTCAGCAGCAGTGCTGGGAGCCTGTGCCCGGGGCTCTCCGGCCGGTGACTCTGTGGCTGGTGTTTTTATCAAGCACCTTGTGAA
Organism: Sorex fumeus; assembly: GCF_029834395.1. Taxonomy (NCBI): domain Eukaryota; kingdom Metazoa; phylum Chordata; class Mammalia; order Eulipotyphla; family Soricidae; genus Sorex; species Sorex fumeus. The sequence continues at coordinate 986,804 of NW_026606159.1, read as the reverse complement.
GCCACTGGGGCCTCTTTTTGGTCTTTGGAAGGAGCGCCATTACTCCTGGGTCCCTCTGCTATGTCTGAGCACATTCTTCAGGAGGAAATTTGGGCTGAAGCTCTGACCACGGGCTTCCATAAAGAACCCCAGCCCAGGGCCAGCCTCTCACCTCTGGAGTTAAAACCGTAAGTGATGGCACCTATAAACTTCCAAATAAAAGATGCCTTGGCCTCCGGCAGGGAGACACTGTAAATCTGGCTGCGAATGCCTCGAAATGCTGCTTAAAATCATTCTTTGCTGTTCGAGACTCGCCTCCTCTTGCAGTTTTCATTCTTCGTCTAATTTATCGCCGCGGAAGCTGTCGTCAAGACCCCTCGTCTGGAGGGAGGGAGCCCCGAAGATAGAAAGCATCTTCCGTCAGCAGGGATGTTCATGGCGAAAGAGCCTCTGGTCGGATAAGTTCTTGCATCGTTGCCACAAGTCAACGTCGTACAAGATGTCACATTGGCCTGTGTCAACTGCTGATTCGGGAGGCTTCCCCTGTGGCTGTCCCTTTGATGGCGTAAATGGTTTGTCCCCGGGGAGGGTTCCTTCCTGCGCTGTCTGCCATGCCCTTTCCTCTCAGGGAAGTGTCCTTTGGACTGAGGGAAAATGTCCCTCAGAGTGTGGTATGGCTGTTTCCCCAGAGAAGAGCACTTTTACCTCAGAGATAGAGGCTTTCAGGGGGGGAATCTTCATATCTCTGGGCTCTTTCCTTCCCATGCGTCTTCTTGAATACGTCAGCCAGTGTCTCAGGTCTTTCCCAAGTTCCTTCAGAGAGGTCTCAGGTACATTTGTTTTTTCTTTGAATGTGTTTCCTTTCCTCTCCATAGAATTCCCTGATGGTAATTGGCCGATGACCATTGGCTGCGTTTCTGCTCGGAGGTAGGTTCTTGGTGTCAAAGCTGTGGGAGAGATAAGAAGCCTGGCTCTGTGCTCCTGGAGAGGCTTGGGGAACCATCTGGGGTCCTGGGAATTAAACCCAGGCCAGCCATGTGCAGGGCAAGTGCCCTAACACTCCTGTCTTCCTGTTTCCTGATTGTGCTTTATTTTTCAGTTGTCAAACAGTTAAATTGGTGTGTGTATATGTCTGTGTGTGAGTATGTATGTGTGTGAGTGTGTGCATATGTGTGTGAATGTGTGTATGTATGTGTGTGTATGTGTACGTGTTTATGTGTACGAGCATATGTGTGTGAGAGTGTATGTGTGTGTCTGTGTATGGGTGTATGTGTGTATATGTGTATGTGTATATATGTGTGATATGTGTGTAAGTGTGTGAGTGTGTGTCTGTGTGTGAGTGTGTGTGTATGTGTGTGTAAACTCAAAAAGATAGCAGCGATCTCTCTCTCCTGCCTCCCGAGCTCAGTAGTCTCACGCCAGTTCCCCCACCCCGGGGAGGTCTATGGCGATGGGCAGGCAAAGGAAGGAACCGAGGCCAGGCTGGTTGGTGTCAGTTGCAGTTTATTCCAATCCTCTCTCCATTCACTCCTGTCTTCCTCTTCTTCCTCTCTGCTTCTTCCTCCCCCAGGCTACTTCTTTCTCCTCCTCGATCCCCCTTCATACTCCTTCTGGCTCTGGAATCTGGATCCCCCAGCCCACTCTTACTGCCTAGTTAAATCACAAAGCATGAAGGGTTCGGGCTTACACACAGGTGTGGTCACAATCAATAGGGGTAAAGTTCTTTCCCTCAGGGGTACTTCTTCTAGGACAGATACCCTCTCAGCAGGACGACCCACCCAAGACCGGAATCCCATGGGTGTGTTTCTCCTCTCCTTGTCCGACAAACATATAAGCATTCCTAATATTAATCATTTTGTATGAACACAGTAAGAAATACATTAAGCTTATAGAATTGCTCTCCTAGGGCCATCTCGATCTCAGACTACAGTGCTCAGGCCAGACAGTCTTTTCTATCCCTAGCAGGGTCCTAGTCTCGTCATTACTTTTGGATCATGACAACTTTTGTCATGATCAAGCTCTTAACTTAGAGTTAAGAATCGTGGCACTTTGGCCTGGCCCATTTTGATGCCAGGGTAGCTCACAGCTTGCCCTGGGTCCATTAAGTCTCTTGTTGGGACTCTGCTTTTGGGGTGCTAGGGACTAAGGGGAACTGAGGCTTAAGTCAAGAAAGCAGATGCCTGGGAGTGAATAATCACTTAATCACTTAACTTCCCGTTAGTTGTCGATTTGCTCGAGCAGGCGCCAGTAATGTCTCCATTTGTCCCTGTCGTGTGCTAGTGTAGCCCAATGGCATCTGTTCGCTCCAGGAACATGAAGGGCCTCAAACTGATTGTTCATGATCTTCACGAAGAAGTCTGACCATCTGGTAGGTGGGCGGCCACGCTGTCTCTTGACATCCCGTGGAATCCAGTCGGTAACAGCTCTAGTCCAGCGGTCATCTTTAAATCTCATTACGTGACCAGCCCATCTGATTTTCGACACCTTGGCAAATGAGACAGCGTCCCTGATCCTTGATCGTCGATGGATGTCAGAACTCCGGATTCTTTCTCTCATTTGAGTGAAACGTGATATTCCAAGTATAGCTCTTTCTATTCTTCTTTGGGAGACCTGAATAGCGTTCTCATCTTGTTTGGGTAGGGCCCAGGTCTCTGAGCATATGTTAATGCAGGAAGAACAGTGGAATCAAAGAGATGTGCCCGGAGCCGGAGGTTCTTTGTCCTCTTAGCTATTTCTTCGACGTTCTTGAAGGCGTTCCAAGCCGCTCTCTTCCTCCTGCGCAGCTCGGGTGCCAGGTCATTTGTCATGTTGACCTCTCGACCTAGGTACACATAGCTGTTGCATTCGGAGATGGTCGTTCCATTGAGAGCGAATGGGGCGTCAGGAACAAGGCTGTTTCTCATAAACATTGTCTTCGTAAGATTCAGCTGTAGTCCTACCTTTCCACACTCACGGTCAAAGTCGGCCAGCATTTGTGCCGCTTGGCTGATGTTTGGTGTTATTAAAACAATGTCATCAGCAAAGCGGAGGTGGTGTAGTTGCCGACCATCTATCTTCACTCCCATTCCTTCCCATTCCAGCCGTCGCATGATGTTCTCGAGGGTGGCACTGAAGAGTTTCGGTGAAATGGTATCACCCTGCCGCACCCCTCTCCTGACATCAACGATCACTTCTTTGTAGAATGGTGAGATCCTGGTAGTGAATCCGCAATACAGCTCACGGAGGATCCTGATGTATTGGGCTTGAATGCCCTGATTGACTAGGGCTTCAATGACCGCTTCCGTCTCAACAGAATCAAAGGCCTTCTTTAAATCAATGAACGTTAAGCAGAGCGGCATCTTGAACTCCCGAGAAACCTCAATGAGCTTGGTTATCGTGTGGATATGGTCGATGGTGCTGAATCCTTTGCGGAACCCGGCTTGCTCGCATGGTTGTCCTTCATCTAGTGTTCTGCCAGTCCTATTTAGGATGACTCAAGTGAACAACTTGTAGATGACAGACAATAGGCAGATCGGGCGATAGTTGCCAATGTCATGGATGTCTCCCTTCTTGAACAGTAGTACGGTCCTGCTGGTTTTCCATTGGGACGGAACCTTGCATTCAGACAGGTAGCGAGTGAAGAGCCGAGCCAGTGTATTGATGAGTACTGACGGCAGGTTCTTCAGGTGTTCAGGTCTGACCTTGTCAAAGCCAATTAAATCCTAAGTTACAAAAGCATGATATTAACTGTCTTCCTGTATCTACACAAAAAGGACGTTACATGAAAGTATCACTATCACTGTCCTATCACTGTTTCCCCGTTGTTCATCGATTTGCTCGAGCGGGCCCAGTAAAATCTCCATTGTGACACTTGTTACTATGTTTGGCATATAGAATACGTCACGGGTAGGCTTGCCAGGCTTTGCCATGTAGGCGAGACACTCTCGGTAGCTTGCCAGGCTCTCTGAGAGGGGTAGAGGAATTGAACCTTGTGGGAAGCTGGCCCTTTAACTGACCAAGGGCCTATATGCCTGTGCTATGTATGGTTATCTTGGTCTACGTGACCCTGAACAAGCAGGTCCTGACTTGCGCAAATCTGGCACTGCGTCTGCTCTGACCGCAGCTTACACAAATCATGAGCTATGTATGGTTATCTAAAAGAAAACTTTTGTCACAGCCAGCCCAAGAATAAGAAGTAACTGACACTGATTAACCAAGCATATGAAACGTGTAGAGTTTGTAACTCTCCTAACCATATATGGATATGACCTAGTGATGTCATTGCCTTCTGTGATGTATGCATAGTTTCCTGCGTCGCAAGGTATATAATGCCCCTGCTGCCCTGAACAAAGTCCTGTCCTGTCTGCTGTCCTGTCTGCTGTCCTGTCCCTTTCTCTCTCTGCTTCTAAACTGCATTATTTCTCTTATGTCTTGTGTTAATTCGGTGGGTCTCTCCTTGCACTCACGGACCCGAGGGCCACCTGTGCGGGCCGGAGGAGTGGTCTGGTGGGGCCCCCCGCAGAACCTGGGTTGGCTGGGTCAGCCGTGTACAAGGCAAACGCCCTACCCACTGTGCTATCACTCCAGCTTTAAAGTAAACTATTCAGAAGACATAAGGAGAGGAGAAAGGCAATATTAACTTACAATACAAATTCAGTGTCCTAGAAGGATCTGACCTTACAAATTAACAGAGTCTGATTAGGGGGAAAATCTGATCAACTGGTTGGGGGAAAAGAGCATAGAGTAGTGGTTACAGATAAACGAAGGAATGGGAGTGACTCGGGAGCACTGTGATGGGTGTAACCTGATAAACCTAAGCTCCTTGTGGCAAGGAAGAAAGGAAAAGTCAATTGTTATTCTACATGTTTGTATGTGTGTGTGTGTGAGTGTGAGTGTGTGTGGGTCCTGTTCTTTGAGCTTTCACATGGGGTAACCCCTATCACCCATTTCACAGATGACAAAACGCGCTGGCCCAAGAACAATGCTTCTGCTACTTCTGCACTTCCCTCAGGCTCTCGGGTTCCCACCAGGCTGGAGGCTGAGTGGGGGATGTGGCTCCCTCAGAGGCGCACGCTGTGCTCCAGCCTATCCCCGTAGGCCAGTGCCGGCTGTGTGTTCTGCATGAGCACCTGGCTTCCTGCGTTGGTGCCGGGGCTCACGCAGGCACAGCGTGTGCTTTCCTGCTGAACCAGGCCCTGCTCTGGCCCAGCTATGTCCTGGGAACTCAGTGTCCTCTCCTGCCCAGAGTGGCAAGGCCCGTGAGTCCTCCTCCTGCTCTCTTCATGTTTCCCACTCCCTCCGCAGTGCTCCTCAGGGCTCGGTTCCTGCAGGAAAGTAGGAGAGTTCCTGCGCACGACATAGAAGAGGCTGAACCGAGTCAGGACAATGCGTGGACATGGGCTCCGCTGGCGAGAGCCGGTCATGAGGGGAGAGAACGGGGCTGGCCACGGACAGTCTATGCTTGTGAGGTGCGAGGCTCTGTATTCTACCCGGGGGCTCACTCTGGCCAAGCTGGGGGCTAGAAACAGGCTGGTGATGTGTGGCCAGAGGAGGCCAAGAGGCTTGACGATCACCCCAGGGGCAGACCAGCCCCAAAGTCACTGGGGTCGAGCCTCTCCTTCCCTGAGAAGTGAGCTTCGGAAAAAAAGATATCGGCATTTTTTGGCCTCTCTTTTGGGCACTGATTTTGACCCAAGGTTAGGAATAATAACTTCAAAAAGTAAAACAAAAATTGTTCCTAGTCGTTGGTCCTGATCGGGCTGAGGCAGGAAGGAGAAGTACAGAATCGTGAGCTGTAAACTTTTTGTTTTCTTTGGGGCGGGGGCCACGCCTGGATGTGCTCAGGGCTTCCTCCTGGCAGCCCTCAGGACCACCCCCACCATATGCAGTGCTGGGGATCAAACCTGGGTTGGCCACGTGCAAGGCAAGAATTTTACCAGCTGTATGATCTCTTCAGGCCCAAGTCTGTAAACTTTTGTTTTGTTTTGGGCCACCTCCGGGGGTGCTCAGGGCTTACTCCTGGCTGTGTGTTCAGGAAGCACTTCTGGTGGTGCTCTGGGAACTCATCCCTTGGTTAGCTCAGGTGGTGTTGGGGATTGAACCCAGGTTGGCTGCGTGCAAGGAAAATACCCCAGTGCTCTTTCTCTGGTCCCCTGAGGCTGAAAGCTTCTGAGGCTCGGGGTGTCGCGTGTTTCATAAAGACACTGGTCCTGGTTGGGGTTTGGAGGGAGGAAGAAATCTCCCCCCAGGATCACCCATGGTGCTGAGTGGACCACAGCAGGAATTTGGGTTGGAGGTTAGTGTTTTGCCTTTTCCCTCCCTTTTGTCTTACTCCGAATTGTCTGGCACATTAAACCTTTAAACAATAACAGCATTCAGGATCCAGGATGCATCATTAAATAAGTTAAGGAGGTAATTAAAGGGGGAGCCCCGTCTCCCTGCTCGCCTCATACTAAATCACCTGTGCCCCGTCTCGGCGAGTGTTTCCAAGCCAGGAATTTGTCCATAAAATGATCTTACATTAGCCCGGCATGTTGGGTTTCATTTCCTCTTCTGCAATTATCTGGTAGTAATTGGAGTCGACATTACAGCAGAATAAATAATTGAACATAAATCAAACGGCGTTGGAGTCACACCAAGGCTGGAGCCGGGGGGCCTGTGTCAGAAGCTGTCCTCTCCTGCGGTTAAGTGTCCCCGGAACTCCTGTGGCCATCCATCCTCTGTGAATAGAAGGAGGGACAGAAGCCACAGGGCCAGACCATCTGCCGGAAGGTCACAGAAGTTGGCATTGAAGACATTGGCAACGCCGGGAGAGTTTTAACCATCCCATGAGAGGTCCCACAAAGCGGCCTTTATGTGGGGGGAGACTCACTGTGGCCCAGTACCTCGCATGTTGGGGGGCTTTTGGAGGAAACTTGCTTCTAACGGCCTTGCAGAAATGAAGCAGACCCTCAGGTGCCAGAATGTTCGTTTCCAACCATGCGAGATGGCGGCTGGGGTCAGGGTCTTTGCATCAGCGTCTGAACGAACACCTTCAGGAGACACTCTTCATCTTGGGGTTCCTGCCAAGGGCACTTCCACTAGACAAAGCCTTGTCTCCGGGGAGGCAAGAGGCCATCTGGTTCTACAGATGAAGAAGCAAAGGCTGAGATAAATTGGTGTGAGGCTAAGAAATGGATTTTACCTAGTAGGCGAATTTAAGCTGAAGCCCAAAGCTTCCTTTTCAAGCAATCTTAGCACTGCTGAATGTTGATTTTAGAGAAGAGTTTTGGCTCTGGGGGTCTCTGAATTCCTGGTGGGCCGGAGCTCAGTTAACCTTTAGCACCTGAAATAGTGCCCTGTATATGAAAGGAATAGTAAATACAGTCTAGGTGATATAATCAGTTCTCCATGTTTGGGGTGGCTATTTCTATAAAGTGTCTGTAAACACTGAGTTAGCTCTGAGCCATAGGGGTTTCTTTTGGGCGGGGGGAAGTATAGGGGTCCAGTCCTGTGAACCTATGATCACAATTTAAAAATCGCAGTTGAGGTAACACAGTTACAATAGTCTTAACATTTGTGTTTTTGGAAGATACTCCTCCTTAGGCACCATTGTCCAATTGCCTAAGACCCACCCTCAGGGCCTAATGTTGCCTCTCATCCTCCTCTTCCTCCCCCATCCTCGTGCCCTCGGTAACTTCAGCTAAGCCTAGGATTGCCCACTTATGAGGCAGGTCATTTGGTATTTGTCCTCCTTCCCCTGCCTTCCTTTGTCAGACATGACCTAGTATGATCCCATCCCTGAGCAGGGAAAGATTTCTGTTTTCCTTTAGTTGACTGACATGCCACGATTCCTTTACCCACTCTCTGTCATCGGGCATTTGGGTCATTTCCTTGTCACATATTAGCGCTGCAATGACCAGAGCTGTGAACATAGCTTTTCAAGTTACTAGCTTTGTGTTCTTGAGTAGATGCCAAGAAGTGGAATTTCTGGGCCACAGGGTGAAAGTCTATTCTTACTTTTTTGGAGAAATCTCCATACTGTTTTCTATAGAGGCCAAACCAACATTCCTCTTGACAGATAAGGAGGATTTCTTTTTTTTTTTAAACTAGATTCCCACCAACACTGGCTTTTTGATCTATGCTTATTAGTGTGATGAGATATCTCACTGCTATTTTGTTTGCATTTCTCTGATAATATGTGACAATGATTTTTTTCATATGCCTCTTGGCCATCTGTTTATCTTCTTCAAGGAAAGGCTCTTCAAGGAAAAGAATTGGATCACTATGTGCAAAAAAAAAAAAAAGAAAGAAAGAGAAATCGATTTTCCCCATCTTTTGCCATACACAAAAGTTAATTAAAAATGGGATAAAGACATCACTATTAGGCCAGAATCTATAAAATACATCACGGAAAGCACAGGCAACATGCTCCGTGATGTATAGAACTCAGAGGTCTGTTCAGATTCGACTCTATTGGCAAAGAAAACAAGAGTTGACAAATGGGACTACGTTAAACTAGAAAGGTTTGAAGTGTGAAAGAAACTATGGCTGAAATTAAAAAATGCCTCCCCAAGTGGGAGAAAATACTTGGACACCATATGGCTGACAGAGGATGTATATGGCCTTCATGAAGCTCAACACAGAATAACCAACAGCCCCATCAAAACCTGGGGAGCACTTCCTTGAAGGAGACATCTTCTAGGTAGTCAGTGCATTTTAACCAACTCATCCACACGTGTGTTGGACTGCCTTTGTTTCCGTTTGAAAGACACCTAATTTAATGCTATGGTGGCTTCCCAGACAGTGAACTCGTGACCATCAGCACTGTAACTTTTCTCTAAGGAAGGGTGTTCCCCAGAGGGAGTCCATGACCTCCTGTGCTTAAGAACACTAGTCAACACTAACTTGGCAAGGGCCTTTGAAGCCAAAAAGTCACTAACAAAAGGCACAAAAAGGCAAAAAATGAGCCACTGAATTACTGCAGAAAAGACACATGTTTACAGGATAAGCTGAAACAGGAAGGAAGAACTTCACCTTGATCAATGTGGTGTGTGTGTGTGTGTGTGTGTGTGTGTGTGTGTGTGTGTGTTTTGAATCAACTTTTGATTTGGGGGGTTACTCTGTGTCCACAAACAACCATCGAAGTGCCTAAGTGTGGATTTTCATATAAATTTTATTGTGTAGAAAAATTCAAACTCATTAATATCTAACCTACTGGTAATAGAGATCTCCTGCACTTAATATTTGAGAAAATAGTGGATGAGTAGTTAATGTTGGGTGACCAGTGTATGAGCAGTTTGGGAGGAGGGCACCTGCAGTAGCCCACCCACTCCCACTAAGCCCCCGTCTACCTCTACTTTTTGTCTTCCAAATTCCCTCCCCACGAAGGAGTTGTTTTTCTTGTTCATCCCGAGTGAGTAGCATCAAGCTGGACGGACAGGGACGCTGGTCCCCCCAGAAGGAGCCCAGACGCTTGCCCCCTCTTTCATGCCTATGTCTATAGCCTAATGTCCACAGACTCAATGTGAGTTTGTTTCTCTCTTCTGTGTTTAAGGCTAGGTCAGAATTTCCCTATCTGCTGGTCTTTATGTCCTTCTTGCCTCCAGCTGGTTCCGAGATTGAGACCAGAAAGGGGAGAAGGAGCTGTTGCTTTAGTGTGCCCGAGTCACATGCCCCAGTCCAGATAAGAGGATTTGTACTGGGAGTTATTTGGTATTGTCGATGTTCTTAAACATGTCTGATCCTCAGTACCATCTGGCTCCTTCAGCATTGCTGGGTGCATCCCTGGAGTCCCCCAAGCAACACTGGGGTCACTTGGATCACCCCTGGTACCGCAGGGTTCAAGAAGCATAGCATCCTTGGGTCCTAGCATTCAACTAGTTTCTCATTTGGCCGAGAATCATCAGAAGGGACCCCTGAGTCTCATGAGCACTGCTGGAGGCACACCTCATGCCCTCCCTAAACCCTGATATTCTTATTACCTTTGCACTGTTCCCTGTGTATAAAGCTCACTGGTGCTAGTAGTCAAGAAAAGATCTAGGTATTCTTGAGTTTCATGTAAATTAAATGCAGTGTCAAACCAGACACTAGCAGAATCCTTTTTTTTTTCTTTTTGGGTCACACCCGGCGATGCACAGGGGTTGCTCCTGACTCTGCACTCAGGAATCACTCCTGGCGGTGCTCAGGGAACCCTAAGGGATGCTGGAAATCGGGTTGGCCGCATTTGAGGCCAACACCCTACCCGCTGTCCTATTGCTCCAGCCCCCAGCAGAATGCTTTGGTGGTACAGGAAATCAGTTTTCAAAACAAGATAAGGTTCTCCTACAAGCCCGTTCCCAAGCGAGATGCGCAACTGTAGAGAAGGGTGAAGGGTGGGAGCGGGCGGTTATCAGAACAAGGGTTCCAAAGACAGGTAAGCATGAGCAGACATTGTGTCATGAATTAGGGCCTCGATATTGAAAAATGAGAGGCCGTCTTGTATACCCACCTGTGTGGCGACGAGTTAACTGGTAGGCAGCAAGATGTGGGGACTGGCTGCCTCGCTGGAGAGGTGCCAGCCACCATGGAGACTGCTTCGGCAAATGCCAGTGAAAATTCACATTCAATCATCCCATTATAGAGCCACTTTATTCCCAGACATATGCCCCCACCCAGAAGGATGCCATATGAGCCCAAGTCGATTATTTTTATAAGAACAGTCATCACCTGAGTGTTCCTAATCAAGAAAAATGGGAACAGCTTAGGGACTTATAAATACTTATAAATACTTAACTTATAAATACTTTGTCTGAAAGACAAATGTATATACATAGGGCTGGGGCGATAGCACAGCGGGTAGGGCGTTCGCCTTACAAGCGGCCAACATGGCCGACCCGAGTTCAATTCCTCCGCCCCTCTCGGAGAGCCTGGCAAGCTACCGAGAGTATTCGATATGCCAGACACAGTAACAGCAAAGTCTCCAATGGAGACGTTACTGGGCCCGCTCGAGCAAATCGACGATCAACGGGAGGGCCTTTACCTTTACCTTTTATACACACATATATGTATGTATACATATATGTATTTGCCATTTCTTTTTATTTTATTTTTTAATTTTATTGGTTCACTGTGAGATATAGTTATAAGCCTTCTTGTTTGAATTACAATCACACAATGATCCATCCCTCCACCAGTGCACATTTCCCACCACCAGTATCCCCAATATACCCCCCCTTCCCCACCCTCCCACTGTCTCGTGGCAGACAATATTCCCCACACTCTCTCACTACTTTTGGGCACTATGGTTTGCAATATAGATACTGAGAAGTTATCCCAGAAGAGAACAGTGCAGTCTCCTGCCCCCGCGCCTGGCTGTCCTCGCCGGGGCCCCTTGGAGGGGAGCGGGTTGAGCTTTCCTCCCCGCCCCGACCAGGGCTCCGGCAGCCGAAGACCTCCAGGACCAGCCACCACCATGCTGAGACCACTCTCCGCACACCTGAAGGTACCGGCAGAGGAACAAAGGCACGCGGGTCCTCACGCCCATGAGGCGGTCTTACAACTGGGGAGCAATGTGTTTGCCATTTCTCTGGGGCTGGCGGTGGGCTTGAATTAGCTGCCTCCCCCCATGCAGGGCTCTCTCAGGAGTCTCTCTCGAGGTTTGGTCCGGGGAGCTGGGAGAGGGAAGGTCACCCTCCAGGTCAACTCATGTGGCGACTGGCATACCTCAGGTCCTCTTGGGCTGGTCTCTGCTCCATTCTTTGCCCCGTAGCCAGCGAGAGAGGAAGGCAGGGGATCAGGCTAAGGTCACCAGGATTTTGTGATTTAATCTCAGGCGGCTCATCGCTTTGTTAAGGCCTGGTTGATTAGAGACGGGCCTCTCAGGCTAAGGTGGTGACTCCCAGTGTGTCTGTCAGAAGGCGAGGCCTCAGGGCTGCCTTAATATCTGGGGAGTGCCGCGAAGCAGCGTCCAGGGGACCTGGGGTTGGATCTCAGTGATATTCATCCAACCCAGCCTCGTGGTTCAACATGGGGACCGGGCACTGCCAGCTATGCCCAGGGCCAGTGATGGCCAGGGGCCTTCAGAACTAGAGCTGGCACTTCAGGGGTGCTGGGAAGAGTTGGGGTTCACATTTGTGCATGCATAGGACGTGGCCCTGTGTGACCTCCCCACCTCACCTCGGGGACCATTTCACAGGCCCCTCAAACACCAAAACCGAGTCCTAGAATGGGTTGTTAGAGAACAGCTGCACCGTAGCATGGTAGCACTGTCCTTCCGTTGTTCATCGATTTGCTCGAGCGGGCCCAGTAACGTCTCCATTGTGAGACCTGTTGTTACTGTGTTTGGCACATTGGATACGTCACGGGGAGCTTGCCAGGCTTTGCCATGCGGGCGAGATACTCTTGGTAGCTTGCCGGGTTCTCTGAGAGGGGCGGAGGAATCAAATGCGGGTCGGCTGCTTGCCAGGCAAACGCCCTACCCACTGTGCTATCGCTCCAGCCCAGAGACAGCTTAAAAAAAAAATGAACTTCAGATAGACCTCATCAAAATGAAAGCCATTTTTTTCTATTTATAGAAAACCTACATGAAGCGGCTGTGAGAGGACACGGTAGAGACAGGAAGAACCTGTTTGCAAACCGCACTTGGGGCTAGGGGCTGATATCGAGAATATATATAAAGACCGCGCTGCGGAAACAGCCGTCATGCACACGCAATCAGAAAATAGGCGAAAGGCATGAACAGACATTTCCGTGAAGAGAAGCTGCAGATGGCAGATGAGTGCAGGAAAAAAGACGGGCCGTGTCTCCAGCCGTCGGGGAAGGCGAATGATGATAATGAGAGATCTATCAGAAAGCATAAAATCAAAAGTTGCGACAACAGCAACTTCTGGCAAAGAGACGGAGGGAACGGATCATTCATCGGCTGCCAGGGGGACTGGGAAGTGATACAACCACTTTGGAAAAAACAGTCTGGCAGTTTCTTAGAAAACTAAACTTGCTGTTATCATACAACCTAGTAATTACGCTCCCGGGCGTTTATTCCGCAGACAGAAAAGTCTGTGTTCTCGCAGAGTCCATACGAAGACACATGCCGCAGCTTTATTTGTAAATAGGCGTGCTCGGGCCCCAACTTGGTGCTTCTTCAGCCAGGTGACTGGCAGGAGGCACGTGACACACCGTCCCCCACTCTCATAAGCGTTCCCGTTGGGTCTGAGCCCATGGGCTGTACTTCCAGTCTGGAATACTGGTAATGTCCATGGATATGAAGATATACTTTTTTGGGCGATTTTTATGCATTTTATTTTCATAAAGTGGGCTGGAGCCATAGCACAGCGGGTAGGGCATTTGCCTTGCACGCCCCCGACCTGCGTTCGATTCCTCCGTCCCTCTCGGAGAGCCCAGCAAGCTACTGAGAGCATCCCGCCCACACGGCAGAGCCTGGCAAGCTCCCCGTGGCGTATTCGATATGCCAAAAACAGTAACACGGGTCTCACAATGGAGACGTTACTGGTGCCCGCTCGAGCAAATCGATGAACAATGGGAGGACAGTGCTACCGTTCACAGCAGTTCATCACAGATAATATTCAAACAGCCACCCCATCAGTGAGCATCTTCCCACCACAATAAGAGGGAAATGTGTGAAGGTTGTACTTCAATTCGGGGGCCATTTCAGCCCGAATATAAGAGAATACAAGCAAGTATGTTTTTAAAACCAGACAAACGTGTGCCACTTTAGGGACATCAGTGCACTACAGTGTAAGGGACTGTGCCACTACAAATGTGGCCACATGCTCCAGGAAATACTGTGTCGCTCTCTCCCGCGAGCTTTATTTTGCAGTCTCTGGATCTTGGCCATTGACAAGATTTACATGGCACCAGGCGAAGTTTGTGGGTGTGACTGCCAAGCTGCTGGAAAACTGGGGAGCTGGGTGGAGGGGGGCCCAGTCCCGATTCAAGCAGGCTTGGAGATCTTGGCCACGGGTCCCGCATATTGGTTCCCGTATGAAGATATACTTGAGGGTCCTCAGACCCTCCAAACAAAACCCTACCAAATGACACCAGAGTGCTCTGCTTTTGGATAGCCAGGTCTGCCTCTAGGTAGATTCCCGTGGAATATTCTACAGTCCAAACAGAGGAATCCTGGGAAAGTCCTTTGGCACCCCAGCGGAGGGGAGCAGGCTGACCAGAGATGGGTGGGGTGTTGGCAGGAGGTATGCAGGAAAAGGCTAATGAAGTATTGTAGACCCCAGGACCTCCATGAGAATGAATAACACCCAAGTCACACAATACCTGGAATTAAAAAAAAAAGACTAACCTATTCACACCTCTACCCAAGAGCATTCTGTCAAATGAGAAAAACAGCACCTGCAGCTCATACCCACAAGTGGCGCCAATCGCAGTCCAAGTTCTGTAATTTTGGAACTGGAGGAGCCCAAATCTGAGCAGTGGAAGGGTGAGCCTGGAGAGAAAGACAGGTGAAATAAAAGGCAACATGAGGGAAACTTTGGTCAAGGGAATGGTCTTCATCTTGAGGTTCTGCTGGACACACATGAACTTGCGTACCGCTAAATGCAGCTAAATATCTACATACTTGAGAGAGGTGAGGATCGCTGGCTCTATTCTCCTCGTGGAAGTAGAGTTTCACAAGATGTTATTATTAGGCATCGGGGATCATGGACAGAACTCAGTTATCCACAGCACAATTTTTTTTTCTTAAAACTTCATGTTAATTTACAACTATGTCTCTAAAAATTTTAACTGGAAAATAAATGACCTAGATTTTCATATAACAACATAGATAAATCTCAGTCACGCTATTTGCTTTTTCTAACATCTAAAATATTTACTTTTAAATTGCCTTACAACTATAAAATTTTAGCTCTGAAGTGTTGAGAAGACAGTTGAATGCATCCCCATTGAGTACCACTTTGTACTTGTTAGCATTTTGCCGTTCTTCACTCCATTTAAAGTCAATTTGGATACATAACACGTAACACTTTTGTCCGTTAACTGTGTGAACTGCATCTCCAAAGAGTAAGATCATGTTCTTACATAGCCACAATGCCATTACAGCAGCTAATAAAATTAATAATTATTCCTTAATATCATCTAACAAGTCGGGTCATATTCAGATGTCTTCAACTGTATTTTATAACTTAAAAAAAAAGCAGATGCTAATCAGTTGCATTTGGCTTTGTCTTTACTGCAGTTCTTTGGAGTCCATTCTTCATCCATTAATTATAATTAGTATCTTTCAGAACCCAAGGGATATGCAATTTCCCTTAGGAGCCTCACTCCAAAGACCAGTCTTGAAACAAAACTCGTCATTCTTTCTGAAATAAAGCAAAACAAAACAAAAAATCCCCAAACAACCTCAAACAGGTCTTTCATCTACCTTATCTTTATAAGGTTCTGTTTACCTTATGAGCATGTTATCTCGTTGAATCATCTCAGCAACACAGTTTTCTTAATCATTAACTTCAAATAATACTGGGCTCATTCACCATAGGTTAATGGGATACTTCTTATTTATTTGTTTATTTTATTGAGTCACAGTGAGATACTGTCACTGTCACTGTCCTCCCGTTGTTCATCGATTTGCTTGAGCGGGCCCAGTAACGTCTCTATTTTGAGACTTCTTGTTACTGTGTCTGGCATATCGAATACATCACAGGTAGCTTGCCAGGCTCTGCCATGCGGGCGAGATACTCTCAGTAGCTTGCTGGGCTCTTCGAGAGGGGTGGAGGAATCGAACTCGGGTCGGCCATGTTGGACACTTGCAAGGCAAACGACACAGTTATAAAGCTTCAGTCATATAATGTTCCAACACCCATTCCTTCACCAGTGTGCATTTCCCACCACTAGTGTTCCCAGTTTCCCACTCGTCCCCAGCCTCTGTGGCTCCCTGTCTCTCTCTCTCTCTCTCTCTCTCTCTCACTCATTGGGCATTATGGTTTGCAGTGAGACCTGTTGTCATTACTGTCTCATTCCCCTGACCCTGAAAGAGCTTCCAATCGTTGGGAAAGACGAGAAAGAAGAGGCTGCTAAAATCTCAGGGCTGGGAGGAACGGAGACATTACTGGCACCTGCTCGAGTAAATCTACGAACAACGGGATGACAGTGATACAGTGATACAGTGATGGTTTGCAGTACAGATGCTGAAACGTTGTCACGTATATCCCTTTACTGATATAAACACGCAGTGCTTGTCCAGAGTGACCATTCTCAACCTTTATTGTCCTACTGGCCAATGGGATACTTCTTATCACTCGGGTTCGCTCTGGAGGACATTGAGTATTTGCGAGTGGCTTTCATTTCTGTCGCCGAAGGCAGAAGTGGGATCCGCCAGCCAGAGGCCCTAAAGAACTGGACTCTGTCCCGGTCACCACTCAGACCCCTGGTTCCTGTGGGGGGGGGGACAGCGGCGCCCCCGACCCTACCCACTCAGTTCCCTGACTTCTGGGAGCTGGTCTCAGTCCCACCTCTGGGCCCCCGAGGCTCTTAGCTCATGGGCTCTCTGTGCTCTTCCTCTGCAGCTCACTTTGCCCAGACTCGTGGGATTCCTTTCCTCGCCTAACTCACAGTTCTCCCCCTCGCCAGGCGTCCTTGGCCCAAATCCTCAGGAAGGACTCGCATTTCAGTCAGGATTTACTTCTGGAAGAACTCTACGTGAAGATATTCCTCTAAATCTCTGACTTGAACCTTCAAGGGAAGTGTGACTGTTTTCCCAGGCATATAATTCATGTTGGCTTTAACATTAAAAAAAAGAAAAGAAAAGAAAGAAAAGAAAGGGATGAAAGGAAGATCGAGAACCTCAGATGAAAGGTTTTCTCCCACACGTGAAAACGAAATGGCCTGGCGATAGAGCGTTGTCTGTGGTCAGATCTTGCTTTGAAGGAGAATGAGCTCCCTCAGGGAAGGGCACCCCGAAAAGATATTTCACCGTATCCATTAAGGGAGGCCTATAAATTCTCGGGCTGCTGTTCTGTTTGGGGAAGTTTGCAAATATAATATTTCTTGTCTTCATTCTTTTTTCTCTCCTCGGGAATAAACAAGAAGCTTGCATGAGGCTCTGGTTTTAATTAACAACATGTAGTTAAACGAATATTGGTTCATTAGGTAGAGGGAGAGCCCAGGCCGAGGGTAACTTCCAGAGGAAGGATCAGTCTGATCTATGGTGACGATAAAGCTTCATTTCTCAGGCAGCTCAGCAGAGGGAAGGCAGCGCGGATTTACGGAGATCGTTAACCTTGGGGAATAACACGACAGAAGCCCAGCGCAAGGTTTGTACAACGGCTGCCTCGCCCGCACTGGGAGGGGGGAGCCTCACTTCCTGGTGGAAGAGAAAAAAAATGGTGAGAAAGTTAGGGTATTAGCACATTGCAGCCCAAAGCGCCCTGGGTCCTTGAAGCCCCTTCCTGCTCTGTCATCCTCCTCTGAGAGCCTGTGGTATTTGGCGGGTGCTAGCACAGACAGCTTCTGTGCTCAGAATGACGTCTGTCTGTCTGTCTGTCTGTCTCTCTCTCTCTCTCTGTGTCTCTCGTTCTCTTGGGTAGCTAGTAGCCCAGTCCATGCAGAAAGGCCCCAGGGATTCCTGGCTCCATCAGCAAGGCCAGGATTTAATCAGAATCCCAGGCAGAATTGCACAAATCAGGGAGGGCAGAGTGAAAAGCAGTGTGCAGTGAGCCTGGGGGAATCCGCCTTTCCGGGAGAGAGGGAGGGAGGGAAGGTGGCAAGATGGGGGCTGGAGGGGGGAGCGGGACCCTTACTCCTCCTACTCGCTGGCTTTCCTGTGCTCGGAGTGCTGATGTCCCAACTTGGTGGGCCCTCAGGGATCGTTTTGTCTTTGCTGAACGTTGGTGGAGAGGGCGCAGGTGGTTTCCATTGGAAGGGAGCTCCCGTGGGTACCAGGGCATCAGGCAAAATGGAAAGAGGCGGAGGGGAGGCCGGGGACGGAGTCCGGGCCAGGAATAGGAGCATCTCCAGGGCAGCGGGGTCTTCAGACGGTTGCCAGGAACCTGGGTACCTGGACTGGGAAGCAGGAATTCTGGCGTTCCACTCGGCCTGTGCATCCCAAACAGCTCCCTCACCCGCTCTCCCAGTCCAGATCACTCCCTGGCTCCAGACAGTGACTCCCCTTCTCTCGCTGAGGTGGTCCAAAGCTTCCCCGCCAAACAACTAAATCTCTAAACATCTGCACGTGCAGAGGCGAGAGTGAGTGTGAGATCTGTCCACGGCAAATTTAGTTCCTGTGGCCGTTTGGATGGGAACAGGAAACCCTCGCCTCTTTGGTGCCCAACCTTTTCTGTCCAGCTCCTGGGGCACATGTCCGATGGCAGCTGTGTCCTCCCCGCACCTTCCCTTCCCACACAGGGCCTTGCCTTCTCACGAGACTTCTGCTCGACAGGGGTCTCAAGGCCAGCTTGGGGACACAGCCGCTAGGCAGGTGGGGGTGTCTGTCGAGTGACTGATGGCTCCTGCACTCAGCACCGAGGCGCCAGGGAGAGCGGCCAGCTCGGGGGCAGGCTGTGCTCTGACAGGCCGGGGTCCCATCCCAAAGGGTCCTGCCAGGAAACAAGCATAACCCTGGAGATGGCTCAATTTCGGCCTCTCAGGGCAAGGTAGGACTCTCAGACTCCACAAAGCCCCAAAGCTCCCTCTGCATCACCCTCAGAAAGGAGAGAGGGCAGGGAGCACCCCGGAGCTCCCCCTCCTGTGGCCTGCGCTCTTGCAAGTAACCCAGGCTGGGCTTTCCAGGAAAATGGGTGCTCTGGGCCACGTTCTTCCGTAGACGTTCTTAGAAACGGAGAGAGCAGTCACCAAGGATTGGGTGGAAAACAAGCAAACAACGGGGCTGGAGCAATAGCCCAGCAGGTAGGGCATTTGCCTTGCACGCGGCCGACCCCGGATCTATTCCCAGCATCCCATATGGCCCCTGAGCACTGCCAGGAGTAATTCCTGAGTGCATGAGCCAGGAGTGACCCCTGCGCATCGCCGAGTGTGACCTCCCCCACCCCCAAAAGAAACCAAGCAAACAAGAATGGAAACAAGACAACTGTCCCACACAATTGAGTGCAGACGCTTGGGCGGTGGTTGTTTGGTTCGTGCCAGCTTCTAGCCGTAGTGGGGTATCTCTTAAGGGAAGAAACTGTCTCTTTTTGCCTTTATTTATTTATTTATTTATTTATTCAGGGCTGGAGCGATAGTACAGCGGGTAGGGCGTTCGCCTTACAAGCGGCCAACATGGCCAACCCGAGTTCGATTCCTCCGCCCCTCTCGGAGAGCCCAGCAAGCTACCGAGAGTATTCGATATGCCAGACACAGTAACAACAAAGTCTCCAATGGAGACGTTACTGGGCCCGCTCGAGCAAATCGACGATCAACAGGAGGGCCTTTACCTTTACCTTTTATTTATTCATTTATTTTTAGTATAAGCCCGAGGAAGAAGGCAGCATGTGGCATTCTAAGCAAATTCAACTCCCGCTCGCTAACCCTTGAAGTTATTCCTAAGAGCAGACTGGTCACCCCGGTGACAGAAGTTCACTCTCAATCACTTTCCTGGGGCCACTTGGGAGTCTTCCAAGGTCCCTGAAACTGTAACCAAACTTTGACATGTGCCTAACACAGTAGCAGGCTGGAGCAGGCAGGGGGTAGCGTGGGGTGGGGGGACCTGGATGGATGGTTGGATGGAGGGAAGTTGAGACTGTGGTGGGGTTAGTGCTGGAACACTGTGTGTCTACAGCTCAACAGCTTTGTGAATCACAGTTCTAAAGACTGAATATAGTGGTATATAGTATATAATATATAGTGTTGGTCACGGTCACTGTCCTCCCGTTGTTCATTGATTTGCTCAAGCGGGCCCAGTAACGTCTCCATTGTGAGTCTTGTTGTTACTGTGTTTGGCATATCGAATACGTCACGGGGAGCTTGCCAGGCTTTGCTGTGCGGGCGAGATACTCTCGGTAACTTGCCAGGCTCTCATTTAATATTATATAATATACAAAAACAGTAATTATGTAATATATAATATAATTATATTTAATATACTATATGTTATAAATATGGGCTAGAACAATAGCACAGTGGGTAGGGCATTCACCTTGCATGCAGCCAACACGGCCGACCTGAGTTCGATTCCTCCGCCCCTCTCGGATAGCCCAGCAAGATACTGAGAGTATCTCACCTGCACAGCAAAGCCCAGCAAGCTCCCCGTGACGTATTCGAGATGCCAAACACAGTAATAAGTCTCACAATGTTACTGGGCCCGCTCGAGCAAATCGATGAACAATGGTAGCGCTGTCCACCCGTTGTTCACCGATTTGCTCGAGCAGGCACCAACAGTGTCTCCGTTGTGAGACTTGTTACTGTGTTTGGCATATTAAATACGCCACAGGGAGCTTGCCAGGCTCTGCCATGCAAGCAGGATACTCTCGGTAGCTTTCCAGGCTCTCTGAGAGGGATGGAGGAATATACAATAATAATAATATACAATAATAATTTAATATACTAAAGGGGGTTTCCATGTCAGCTGGTGTGGTTGGGTAGATTATTCGGCAGAGGGGGTGTCTGAGAACACACCCGCAAGTAGAATTTTCATGTCAGTTCATGGCACGGAATTGACTCCAATGTATGCTGCTCTGGCTAATAAAAGGTGTCATGGAAATGTGCTTCTTTTGGAGAGCAGTGAGTCCTGCCTCCGGTTCATCAGCTGAGCTGTCCTGGCTGTCTTCTCTCTCCAGGCCTCTCCTGCTGCCTCCTTGCCAGCCAGTGGCCCCCAGGAAGCCCCCTCCTACAGACACACCCGCATGGAGCCCTGGTGGTGCAGTCTCACGCATCCAGTCACCTGCTCAGGTAAGTGGAGAAGGAGATGAGTATTCCCACAGCGTGAGTATTTCCCAATGCCTCTCCTCATTCTTCTTGATCATTCTTTTGATGGCTTATCACGCTTCCCCATCTGCTGAGTGATCCCACATCATCTTTAATCGATTTCCTGCTGGTGGCCTTTGGGCACTATTTTTTTTTCTGTAGCTGCTATCAATAGCACCGGAATAAACATCCTTCTGCAGAAGTCTTGGTGTATAGTTCTGTAGTTCTTTGTATTTTGTGGGGGGGAAGGGCTTGGGGGGTAGATCCTCCGTAGATAAGAGGAGGAACGTCCTACCAAAGTCCTGAGGACTTTTCCCTCCACTTTCTTTGAACACCGTGGTATATCAAGCCCTTCACGATGATTTGTTACAGACATTCAATATTCCAGCTCCAATCCCACCTGCACTGTCACCTCCCCTCCACCATTGTCTCCATTTTCCCGACCACCCCTCAAGCCTGCCCCCATAGCGGCCCACAGTCATTTATTTTGCATTGTGTATTGCTGCTAAATGGCTAATGGAATGGCCAAAAAATTTCCACAGAAGAAGATATGTGAAAGTTGTTATGTCTCAGTCCTTGTCTGAGGGTTTCCTAAGCAAGTTCAGCCTTTTGGGTTAATCGAAATCGCTTGACTTCTTTATTTTTTAATTTTTTGGCTTCTTGGGTCACACCCGGCGATGCTCAGGGGTTCCTCCTGGCTCATGCACTCAGGAATTACTCCTGGCAGTGCTCAGGGGACCCGAGGGGATGCTGGGAATCGAACCCAGGTTGTCCGCATGCAAAGCAAACGCCCTCCCGTTGTGCTGTCGCTCCAGTCCTGAGACTTCTTGGCTTCTGTGCTACATTCCTATCTGATCTGGTGTGCGCCACCCAGGATGTCAGTGTTGGAGATTTAGGAGATGTCCAAAAAAAAAAAAAAAATCCAGAATATTGAACTGGGCAGTCTGGCCGGAAGTCTGGCAGCGGCTTCGGGAACGCACTCACCCCCCCGCCAAGCTCAAAGTCATTTTTCCTTCCAGGGCTTTTGTGACACAGCTGACTCCCCAAGCACTTGACCTGTCTTCCCCCTTCGCACGCTCAGGCTTGCATTGGTGCCCGTGTTGCCGGCATTTGTCTCTTGAAACTCTCGGAGTGTCTTCCTGCAGCTGCAGAGGAGGCAGGGCCAGTCCCGTGGCGGGCTGTGTGCGCCGTGATTGCAGTCAAGTGCCTCCATCAGCCCCACTCGGAAGAGGCGGCTAATTGGAGCTTCTCGTGCCGGGCTTTCGGGGGTCCTGCCAAATGGAGCGCCTCCATCCCCGTCCCGGCTGCCTGCTGCCCATCTGGCTCTTGAGGGTCACCTCTGTCGACTCCCCACACCCACGGGCAGTGCCTCTCTCCCCTCTGCCCTTCCTTTCCCTAAGCTGGTCATAAACAGAGACGTCCCCGAGTCAAATTGAGCTGCGCTGACCACCAGAGGCCAGAACAAAGGTATCTTCTTCCTTTCTTCCTTTTCTTTTGCTTTTCGGGTCACACCCGGCGACGCACTGGGGTTCCTCCTGGCTCTGCACTTGGGAATGACTCCTGGCGGTGCTCAGGGGACCCTGTAGGATGCTGGGAATTGAACCCGGGTCGGCCGCGTGTGAGGCAAACGCCCTCCCCGCTGTGCTGTTGCTCCAGCCCCTTATTTTATTTTTATTTTTTTATTTTATTATTATTTTTTTGGCTTTTTGGGTCACACTGGCGATGCACAGAGATTACCGCTGGCTCTGCACTCAGGAATCACTCCTGGCGGTGCTCGGGGGACCCTGTAGGATGCTGGGAATTGAACCCGGGTCGGCCGCGTGCGAGGCAAACGCCCTCCCCGCTGTGCTATGGCTCCATCCCCTCCAGCGCTTGTTTCTGCCTGGTGCTAACTTATAAAGAGATTATGAACAATCAAAGAGCACTGGGACGGAAGTTGAGAGATTTGGGGGGAAGCCTTTCTTTTCTGACGTTTGTGGGCCTAGTATACTGATAAGAGGGACTCCCCCCCCACCCCCACCCTTCCTATAGATGGAAACTTAACTCTTATTACTGAGACTCATATGACTTTATTACTCAGGAATAATTTATTGTTTCACGTGAGTGAAGATGTGATTTGGGGGGTTGGCTTCAGGGACAGCTGTTTTCAGGGTCTCATAATGTTGCCCCTTTACTTGTGCCTTCCATAACTCCCTTGTGTGTGTCTCTGTTCTGATTCAGTTCTCAGAAGACGGGCCCTCTTCGAGTCCAAACGTGCCCCTGGAAACCCGGGCCTCTGCTTAACAGCCTCAACCCAAGGGCCCAATCTACACGGCAGCCCATTTCTCTAAACCGAGTCGGAGAATCTAGTTGAAACAGAGCAGTGCTCATTCATACCCAGAACTGAGCGGTGACCGAGATTGTCTGGCACAAGGCCTAAATGACTCCCTCCCTGACCCTCTGCAGGGATGTTTGACTGGCACCAGCTCTGCTAGGAAGGAACTAACCCTCAGCTCAAGAGCCATGCCTGTCACACAGTGAAATCATTAGTGCCTCACACACTCTCTCATTCTTTTTTTTTTCCTTTATGGGTCATACCCAGCGATGCTCAGGGGTTTCTCCTGGCCTTGCACTCAGGAATGACTCCTGGTGGTGCTCAGGGGACCCTATGGGATGCTGGGAATCGAACTTGGGTGGGCTGTGTGCAAGGCAAACGCCCTACCCGCTGTGCTATTGCTCCGGCCCCATCACATTTTTCTTGTCATGATTGTCTGTCATTCTGTTTCCCCTCCATATCAACACACCCTGCTTTGTCAGGTCTTCTTTGTCAACCTCCTTATGTGTGTCATTGTTACAGTAGCAGACATGATCTTTGTTCCTATCATTCCCTTTAAATGAGCAGCTGCTAGCACCTGCCCCCATCACTCAGCATTCAGCACCCACACATTAAACTTGAGCCCGATGATCCCCGTTTTGCAGTGACAGGCCTGAGTCTCAGAGAGCCATGGAGAGTCCCCAGGTGGCGAGACAGTCGCCACTGTCCATATGACCTCTTCTCTAAACCGAGCATTCATCCCCGGGAGGTTTCCATTTTATTTTCAGTCATTAAGGAAATCGAAAGGGCGTATCCTCTGAGCGGCTCTGAATCCGGGCAAAGCGATTGAGGGTTTTTATTCTCTGGCGGCGTGTGTTCCCAGGTTCAGGGGACCTGTTCTTCTTGGGACTAATCATCAAATTGATGCTGATGATCCTCATTATTTCTGATTATGGGATATACAGGATATCTTATTATGGGATATATGATAAGATATATTACAAGATCATTGTGGGTGATTTTAATGCCAAGATAGGACCGAGAAGATCAGCCGAAGAACTTCACATCGGGACCCATGGCCTAGAATGGAACGAACAAGGTGAGAGACTGTCTGAGTTCATCATGACGACCAAGACCATCCTTGGTAACTCACAGTTCCAGAAGGCCGAATCCAAATGTTGGACATGGGAGTCTCCTGATGGACGATTCCACAACGAAATAGACCACATCATATTCAATCGACGGTTTTGCCTGATCAATGTTGCTGTTGTCCCAAAATTCCAAACGGGGTCAGACCACCATCTCCTTCGTGCAAAATTCTACTTCACAGAGCAGGGAGAAAGGGCTGCAAAGTTCAAAAAGAGAACTCCCAGAACGACCACCAACTGGGAGCTCTTTGGCACTATTGCGGCAACATGGGAAGATGCCATTGTTGACAACATTGACGAGGAATACGATCGACTGGTTCAGCACCTCCTTGAATGTGCGAGGAACGCCAAGAGAGAGATAGCCACAAAAAAACGCCTGTCTTCGAAAACTCTTGAGCTTATTCGCCAACATGGTTTGGCGCATGCCTCAGGCAACCGCAAGCTAATGTCCAAGCTCACAAAGCAGTGCAGAGATGCGAACAAGGAAGACCTCAAAGAGAGAAGAGCAGAAGTACTGGTAGATGCGGCAGAAGCCGGGTAAAGTATTCGTAATGCCCGCCTGTCCTTCGCCAACTACAAGACCAAGATGACTGCCCTCCAACGTCCTGATGGATCTATCACATCCTCCAGAACAGCAATGGAGAAGATTATCCATGACTTCTATTCAAATCTCTTCGATAGCCATGTCCACTTGCCAGCATACCAAATTCCACAGGATGGATATGTCATTCCCAATGTTCTCCCTTCTGAAATCCGACACGCCATTTCGTCAGTAAAGAAACGAATAGCACCTGGCCCAGACAAGGTCAGACCTGAACACCTGAAGAACCTGCCGTCAGTAATCATCAATACGCTGGCTCGGCTCTTCACACGCTACCTGTCTGAATGCAAGTTTCCATCCCAATGGAAAACCAGCAGGACCGTACTACTGTTCAAGAAGGGAGACATCCATGACATTGGCAACTATCGCCCGATCTGCCTATTGTCTGTCATCTACAAGTTGTTCACTCGAGTCATCCTGAATAGGATTGGCAGAACATTAGATGAACGACAACCATGCGAGCAAGCCGGGTTCCGCAAAGGATTCAGCACCATCGACCATATCCACACGATAACCAAGCTCATTGAGGTTTCTCAGGAGTTCAAGATGCCGCTCTGCTTAACGTTCATTGATTTAAAGAAGGCCTTTGATTCTGTTGAGACGGAAGCGGTCATTGAAGCCCTAGCCAATCAGGGCATTCAAACCCAATACATCAGGATCCTCCGTGAGCTGTATTGCGGATTCACTACCAGGATCTCACCATTCTACAAAGAAGTAATCATTGATGTCAAGAGAGGGGTTCGGCAGAGTGATACCATTTCACCGAAACTCTTCAGTGCCACCCTCGAGAACATCATGCGATGACTGGAATGGGAAGGAATGGGAGTGAAGATAGATGGTCGGCAACTACACCACCTCCGCTTTGCTGATGACATTGTTTTCATAACACCAAACATCAGCCAAGCGGCACAAATGCTGGCCGACTTTGACCGTGAGTGTGGAAAGGTTGGACTACAACTGAATCTTACGAAGACAACGTTTATGAGAAACAACCTTGTTCCTGATGCCCCATTCGCTCTCAATGGAACGACCATCTCTGAATGCAACAGCTATGTGTACCTAGGTCGAGAAGTCAACATGACAAATGACCTGGCACCCGAGCTGCGCAGGAGGAAGAGAGCGGCTTGGAACGCCTTCAAGAACGTCGAAGCAATAGCTAAGAGGACGAAGAACCTACGGCTCCGGGCACATCTCTTTGATTCCACTGTTCTTCCTGCATTAACATATGCCTCAGAGACCTGGGCCCTACGCAAACAAGATGAGAACGCCATTCAGGTCTCCCAAAGAAGAATAGAAAGAGCTATGCTTGGAATATCACTTTTCACTCAAATGAGAGAAAGAATCTGGAGTTCCGACCTCCGTCGACGATCAAGAATCAGGGACGCTGTCTCATTTGCCAAGGTGTCGAAAATCAGATGGGCTGGTCACGTAATGAGATTTAAAGACGACCACTGGACTAGAGCTGTTATCGACTGGATTCCACGGGATGTCAAAAGACCGCGTGGCCGCCCACCTACCAGATGGTCAGACTTCTTCGTCAAGATCATGAACGATCAGTTTGAGGCTCTTCATGTTCCCAGAGCGAACAGATGCCACTGGGCTACACTAGCACGCGACAGGGACAAATGGAGACGTTACTGGTGCCTGCTCGAGCAAATCGACGATTAACGGGAAGTCAAGTGATCAAGTGATCAGTGTTCTTCTTGGGACTAATCATCAAATTGATGTTGATGATCATCATTATTTCTGATTATGGGATATACGGGATATCTTATTATGGGATATATGGGATCCCAAACAGCGGAGTAGTAGGGGTCAAATCCAGTTGACTGTGGGCAGGGCAAGAATGGTCGTGCTATACGATTGCTTTATATCGGACATCCAAACTAAAATTGATGTTTCTGTTTGTTTATTAATGTTTATCCTAACTAAAAATTAATATGATTAAAATAAATAGGAAGGGCTGGAGCGATAGCACAGTGGGTAGGGTGTTTTTCTTGCACGCGGCTGACCCGGGTTTGATTCCTCCATCCCTCTTGGAGAGTATCCCGCCTGCATGGCAGAGCCTGGCAAAGCTCCCCGTGGCGTATTCGATATGCCAAAAACAGTAACAGCAAGTCTCACAATGGAGACGTTACTGGTGCCTTCTCGAGCAAATTGATGAACTATGGGGACAGTGCTACAGTGCTACAATCATAGTTTCTAAAGACTTTGAGTAGATGATAAATTAGAGCCACAGTTCAGACCATGAGCACCTGAGGCGATTCCTCCTGGGAAGATCCCAAACATGCGGGCCTGCCTTCCGCTTTCCTTAGCCGGTGCGACTGGTTTAACCCCCGATTAAGGAACTTTCTAGTAACAGTCCAGGAAAGCCAGCCTGCCTTGGTGGCATCCTCAGCCCCGCCCCACGTCCTTCCTGTCAGGAGCTGGTCTGAAACACGAGGAGATGGCCGGGACTGGAGTCTGGTGCCAGCTTCCTCGTGTCTTGGGATAATTCACCTTGACGTGGTCCACAATGTCTCCGCTTCTCATCTAGCAGAGAGAAGTTAAACTGGAACACCAAGCGCTCCGTAAAGATGTGGTGACAGTTTAGTGGGAACCCGTGGAGTTAGTTTGGCCCGTCCGAGATATCAGTCAGAGCTGAGGCCAACACATGCCAATGACCCCACTCTCATTCCAACAACACATTCATCACCACTGTCCCCGCCTCCCTCCAGTGCTCCCCCCTTAAGCCCCCATGATGCAACCCAGCTGGAGGATCAGTTCTCCCGTGCTGTTGCTTTTGGCCCTTGGTTGCTCCCTCGCTGTGTATCTTTACGCCCCACACATGGAAGCAGTCACTCTGTCTCTTTCCTTCTCACTGGCTCTGCTCAGCATGGATCCTCTGGGTTCGTTCACATGGCTGCAGGTCGCATAATTTTGTTCTTTCTTAGAGTTGTGTGTAATTCCACAGCATCTACAGAATAGCCTCTTGTTCCGTTCATCTGTATCCGGCATTTGGGTTGTTTCTATATCTTTGCCGTTGTACTAAGCGCTATTGTGAGCACAAGTGAACATAGATCCTTTTGAATAAATGTTTTTTTGTGTTTTGGGGGTAGACAATAAGAAGTGGTATCGCTGGGTCATTTTTTTTTTTAAATTTCATTTTGAGTCACACCCAGCGATGCTCAGGAGTTAGGAATTACTCCTGGTGGTGCTCAGGGGACAGATCCTGTGAGATAATGGAGATTGAACCCAGGTTGACCTTGTGCAAGGCAAGGTCACGATCCCCACTGTATTATCACACTGTACCCCCGCTAATGGTAGTCCTGTTCTTATTTGGGGAGGGGGGATGGATCAACCAGATGACATCCCCAACAGAGAAGCAGACAAGGGCTCCTTTCTCACCATAATCCCAATACAAGACTGTTGTCAGACTCGTTGAAATGTGTCAGGCGTCTCTTTAAACTCTCATCTGTGGAGCTGTGTTCTTGCGGCTTTGGGCCACACCTCCGTCCCTGGTTAGCCAGGTGCCTGGTCCCTTCTCTGACACTAACAAGGGCGTGCCTGGGAGGCGTCACCTGGAGTGGCTGATGACTCCGGGGAGGGAGACAGCAGCACTGAGTAAATCACACAAGAAATATTGAACCAGGGGAGCTGGTGAACAATAATATGCCACTTCATTCCACTCCTGCCGCAGGTTTATATATGTTACTGTCACTTTTATACTGTTCTCCACCACTGGTAATTTTCCCTCAATCTAATTTTGATTTCCCAAGGGTCTACCAAGGTTAAAAGTGCTGGGAAACCATTGACTATTTTTTCTTTTTTTTGGCCAGGGGATAGTAAATTAAATTAACTGTTGCTGGTGGCCAGTTCTGGTCAGAACTATTTATATGTAAATCACTGAAACCCCCTAAAGGCATGGGCTGCAATTACTCAGTTGCTCATTCCAGATGTTGACCAAGATACAAGAAGAAGTCATAACAAAAGTCTGGGAATAGGGGGAGGCATTTCCACTTGGTCTTCTGGTGCACTTGCAGACTTTCTAGAACGTTCCAGTGTCATTTTGTTCTGGGGAAAAAAACAAAACCTTCCCCCAGAATGAGTTGAGAGACTGGAGGTGAAGCTGTTCTCTCTTCACTTGAAACCGGTGGTGAGAACAATACGGGACAGGGTTAAAACCTCTTCAAAGGCTCCGCTGACATCTTGTCCAATCAGGACATTAGAAATCTGCATACTGCATCCTGATTGGCCAGCATCACGCACCAGCCCCCCTCTTCCTCTCAGGATGGGCTGGAGGCTTAACTGAGTGGTTGGTACCCACAGTCCCCATCACCCTGAGCCACGCTGAGCTGGCAGAGAGAAGGAGGCTTCGGAAACTGGCTAAAGCACATTCCCTCCATCTCATCTGCCCCGTGAGAGAGGGTTGAATTAGAGCCCTGGGGATTTTGGAATCACGTTTTCTTGGCCCCCATAAGATTGTTTTCCTCTCAGTTTCATCGAGACTCTGGTCTTAGGTTCCACCAAAGGACGACAATTGCTTCCAGGGGCCCACCCAGGATTATTTCCCGGGTTGGGGATTTGGTCCATCTGTCTCTCTCTGGTCCCGGTCAGAGCCCTCCATGAGAAAGTTTGAGAAGTCAAAGCAGGTCCTTGTGCATTCCCGCCAAGAGAGCGTGTGGAGGCTGATTCCAAGACCGCACCACAGTTGTTGCCCAGCTGTGCCCTTGTCCCGCGCTCTCCTGGAAGGAGGGATGTCTTTGTCCCGGCATTGGTCCCCTGGCCTGCATCCACCCAAGGGGATCCCCTGCTCACAGTGGGGAGACTTGCTCACAGCTGCTTTGAGACCATGGTGTGCAGGAGGAGTGAGTATGGAGTTGGAGGTGTGTGTGTGGTGGGGGGGGGGGGGGGGGCGGGGGAGCTGCCCAGGGGAACTTCAGTAGATCTTGTTCAGGGCCAGGCAAAGGCTGATTTTCCTGAGGAAATGCACAGAAAGAACGGCTTTTCCCTTTTGGAGGGGGCTGGTGTTTGGGTCGAACCTCTGAAGTGCTTTGAAGCTGCTTCCCAGTTCTGTGCTTGGAGGACTCTCCTGGCGGTGCTGAGGAGACCCAGTGGTGCCAGGGATGAAACCCGGCTTTCCTGCATGCTATCAAACGCTCAGCCCTTCGAACCACCTCTCTGGCCCCAGTGGGTAGTTCCAAGATTCTCGGGATCCAAAGGCTTCGTGGAATAAATGTGAAAGGCCCGGAGATGTCATTCTTCGCATTGGATATTCTTTAATCTTGTCATAACATCTAGTTTTCTGTGTGACTGGCACTGAGTCGGTGGTTACTCGGTGATCATCACTGAGCCGGTAAGTAATGATTACTGGTGATAAGTCAGCAAAGAATCGTTGCAGCAGGGGAGAAAGTCGACAAGCTCCGATTGGATGAATGAGGCCCCCCATCATAGCACATAGGAAGCACCTTCCCTCTTCTTGGTGGTCACATGTCCTTTCTGGGACAGGCTGGCAGGCCATGAAGCATGACCATTGTCCCTTGAACCTGATCATTGACCCAGTGACCTGGCCATTCTCCCTTGAACAGGGCCCCATGGAGCCAATATAACAAATTAAAAGAATGAGTAGGTTGAGGAACACGATAAAACCAGTTTCCTGGGGGAAGTGTTTTTGCACTGTCACCCTCAAATGATTTCAGGGAGAGGATCATAGCCCCCCTTTCTTACTGTCTGACCTGATAGCATGGCCTGGCCTGGCCTGCACTGACCACCTCTTTTCTTCAGCTGGACAGCAAGAAAGGTGCCTCAGAGAACATCCCCCCAAGTGAGCCCCCGCCAGACTCACTTTAAACACGGAGTCAATGGCATTTAATTGACTGTTCCTTTGGGCACATCAGACATGCCAGCCGGATACTTATTCACCCGGCTTTCCTGACATAGGCGGGTTTCAGAGTTATCTCTGCACCCAAGAAGTCAGTGTAGACAAGCTGCAATCCTGCCCTCCTTTAAACGGTGTGAGACGGCCGGGTTCATAAATGAGCCTTTCTGGGGAGGGTTCAATCAGAATCGAATATGCTTACTACTCATACTTTGTAATTTGAACATTAAAGATTCGAACAAAGATCACGATCTTGGAAGGTATTAAATTAGAAAAAATAATTCTCCCCCAGAATTGCATTTATTAGCTCCTGATTTCTGATTTACGTTTCATTAGCCTGTGGTGATAAGTACGGAACCATAGAAAAGAAAAAGCGCGCAGCCCCATTTTGGAACATTAAATCCAGATTTTTTTTGACGATAACCTATTTTTGAGCTACTATTAGGGGAGCGCCAGCCTGTACCCACATTCGGTTATTAATCTGTGAAATGTTTTCTCTCTGGTGTGTTATGTTCTTTCTAAGTCTGCTGCACTTAACCATCACCACTAAGTGGGTTATTAAATGGGAGCGAGAAATGAATCAATCAAGTACATTCAAACGCTTCGCTCTCCAGCATTGTTCTCTGACTTCATTATTTAGGCATTCAATTCCATGCAACACCGGATGTAATTGTCAATACAGAGAGGCTTGATTTGTGGGGGGACGAGTTCTCCCTGGCAATTAAGGTTTTAGGCTTACAAGCTCACCAGAAACCCAGGCGACATGATAACACCATTAGCATGTGGCTTCCGTCAGCTCATCTTTTGGGGGGATCGTGGCTGGCTGCGCTGGGAAGCCGGTTTTCAGGAGAGGAGGGAGCCAGGCTTTACCCGGGAGACCATCAGCCCCTTCGGCCCCTGGTTTGCACAGTGTTTGGGTGGAGAAGGTTTGATCTTCTGTGCTTTGGAGGCAGCTGTTGTTACGTTGTAACAGCAGGAAGCAAGAGAAATGGGACTGGCACATCCTCCTATGAGCCGGACCCATGGACCGCACCCTGACGCATCTCCTCGCCAGCTGTGTGACCTGTGCTTCCCTGGGCGAGCGCTCCCTCCCTGCCTCAGATGTTTCTCATTTGAAACCGAGGCTGACACGGCCAGGATCACCTTGGCTTGGTTCTCCTAGGTGGCAGCCATGGAGACAAGGCTTTGGGTGCTTGTGATGTACCCCCCAGTTCAGCTGTCCTGGGACAGGGATGGAAGGCACGACAGCCAGAGGGTACCACTGGTAAACCAGATGTCCCTGAGACGGCTCAGAGGAAGTCACTCTGGGCCACTCCACTGGAGGACCGGCCCAGCCGCTGGAGTCACCCTCTGCAGGCACCAGCGTCCTGGGCTCCGGTCATTTGTCCATGAACTGCATCTGATGCCACGCAGAAGGGCAAAATAGATACTCAAGAAAGCCCTGCCCAGGGCTAGAGAGTTAGGACAGTGGGTGGGGTGTTCACCTTGGCCATGGTCAACCCGGGTTTGACCCCCAGCACCCTGTATGGTCCCTCAAGCCCTCAGGAGTGATCCCTGAGCACAGAGCCAGGAGTCAGCCCTGATCACCACAGAATGTCCCCCCCACACACACACAGAGTAAGTAGGGGCCAAAGCAATAGTACAGCAGGTAGGGCGTTTGCCTTGCACGTGGCCCACCCGGGTTCGATTCCCAGTATCCCATATGGTCCCCCGAGCACTGCCAGGAGTAATTTCTGAGTGCAGAGCCAGGAGGAACCCCCGAGCATCTCTGGGTGTGACCCAAAAGGCAAAAATAAATAAATGAAATAAAATAAGTTAGACTTACAATGTTCTAGCACTGTCCCACCACTAGCGTCAACTTCCCTCCCCAGTGTCCCCAGGGTTCCTCCCTGTCCCCAGCCTGCCTCCTTAACAGAGACCTTTGACCCCAGAAAAGCCCGCCACCTCACACCTGGCCCCTGCTCGAGCCTCATGTAGTTTACTCCTGGTCTCCTAACTGGAGCTGGTTCTCTGGGGGGAGGGGAGTGGGGGTTTTAAATGTGTCCTTCAGCCTCCCTCTTCGGGGGTTCCCCATTCCTCTCATTGTTCAGGGGGCCAGAGGGACCCTTCACCCCTGTTCCTGCAATTATTTTTTTTTTGTCCTGCAATTCTAATCAGAGCCCAGAGCTGAATGGATTTTCACAGCGGTCCCCCAGGGAAGGGCCTGCCCCCCCACCCTTTCCACCCCCCGCCCTGATCTTCCTGCCTGTGTAGCTTCCTTGGGGTCCTTAAGTCTCACCACCCCCCTCCCCCCCCGCCCCCCCCCCCCCCCCCCCCGACATCCTCAGGCATGGAAGTGTTTTTCCATCAGTTTGCAAACACTAGGGTATGAAAAGTGAGGCCCTGGGTGGGGTGACCAAGGTAGGTGGGTCTCTATCCCTTTTAAGAAGTGATTGCGCTCTTTACAATAGCCAGAATCTGGAAAAAAACTGAGAACAGATGACTGGTTAAAGAAACTTTGGTACCTTTACACAATGGAGTACTATGTTGCTGTTAGAAAAGACGAAGTCATGAAATTTATATACAAGTGGTAAAGGTAAAGGTAAAGGCCCTCCCGTTGATCGTCGATTTGCTCGAGCGGGCCCAGTAACGTCTCCATTGGAGACTTTGTTGTTACTGTGTCTGGCAATCGAATACTCTCGGTAGCTTGCCGGGCTCTCCGAGAGGGGCGGAGGAATCGAACTCGGGTCGGCCATGTTGGCCGCTTGTAAGGCGAACGCCCTACCCGCTGTGCTATCGCTCTAGCCCATACAAGTGGTACAACATGGAAAGTATCATGCTAAGTGAAATGAGTCAGAAAGAGAGGGACAGACATAGAAACATTGCATTCATCTGGGGAACATAAAGTAACAAAATAGGAGACTAACACCCAAGCATGGCCGAGATTAGTACCAGAAATTTTGCTCCATGGCTTGGAGGCCAACCACACATGCTAGGGGAAAAGGGAGCTCAGGTAGAGAAGGGAGCACCAAACAAAGGGTGTTGGGAGGATCCTCCCAGGATGGGAGAAGCATGCTGAAAGTAGACTATAGACCGAACATGATTGCCACTCAATGCCTCTTTTGCAGACCACAACACCCAAAAGGAGAGAGAGAACAAAAGGGAATGCCCTGCCACAGAAGCAGGGTGGGATGGGGGGATGGAGGGATGGAGGGAAGGAGGGATAATGGGATCCGTGGTGGTGGGAAATGGGCACTGGTGGAGGGATGGGTATTTGATCATTGTATAACTGAAACCCAAGCACAAAAATTTGTAAGTCTACAACTGTACCTTATGGTGTCTCACTAATAAAAATAAAAAATAAAGTAAAGTAAGTAAAGGCCCTCCCGTTGATCGTCGATTTGCTTGAGCTGGCCCAGTAACGTCTCCATTGGAGACTTTGTTGTTACTGTGTCTGGCATATCGAATACGTCACGGGGAGCTTGCCAGGCTCTGCCGTGCGGGCGAGATACTCTTGGTAGCTTGCCGGGCTCTCCGAGAGGGGCGGAGGAATCGAACTCGGGTCGGCCATGTTGGCTGCGTGCAAGGCAAACGCCCTCCCGCTGTGCTATCGCTCCAGCGATATTTTATTTTATAAAAAATAAAATAAAAAAAGTAGCGAGTGCGTCCCACTGTCTTCTGAAGATGAATATTTCTGCGGGCCCAATTTGCTTTGTAAATTACAGACTCGAGTGGGTTTTTTTCTTTTCTTTTTTTCTCCCTCCACTGCTGCTTCAGCGAACCGGGAATTAGACATATTTGCAATCAAATAAAATGTGAGAGCTCTTAATGGGTTGGAAGTCTGACAACTTCCAGGCTGGGATGTATAGAAGGCAGAGTCGCATGGGCCCATCATCCCGGATGTGTTTGGGGTGGGGGCATCTTTCGGGGGCAGCGGTGGAGTGATTTCACAGTGACCGAGACAGAGCCCAACCCTGAAGGGTTGAAAGGCAAGGGGTCAGACACGTTTGCTGGAAATGCCCGGAATAGAGTGTGAGTGCCAAGAGGAAGTCGGCACACGGCGGCACGTTTAGTGAGTCCCGATCCACTCACACACCCTGACTCCGTTTACGAGCATGGCGGGTACAGCTGCGACCAAAATAGGCCCAAACTGCTGTCTGCAGGGAACGCTTTTTTTCTGTGTGTATATGTGCGTGCGTGGGCGCTAAGTGACATTTTCTTATTTACTTTGAACATCAGACGGTTAGTGGCGTGGAGAAAGTTAAATAAGGAAGGAGGATGAGGAGTGTGTGTGTGCTAGTGCAAATACACACACACACACACACACACACACACACACACATTTGCTGGAGAACATAATCGTGCCTGACGGAAGTCTGTAGGTTTTCTGCTGCTGCTGTATCTGGTCCTGGTTTGTTTACTAGCTCAGAAAACATGTCTATTATATGACAGTTCTAGAGGTCAGGAGTTTGGAGTGGTTGAGGGGCTGGAGTGATAGCACAGGGGTGGGGCATTTGCCTTGCTTGTGGCCAACCTGAATTCAGTCCCCAGCATTCCATATGGCCCCCCTAAGCACCGTGAGGAGTAATGCCTGACAGAGCCAGGACTTAACCCCTGAGCATGGCTGGGTGTGACCCAAAAAGCAAAAGCCAAAAAAAAAAAAAAGTTGGAAGCGGTTGAGGTTCTGAAGTGATAAGACAGAGGGCTGTGAAGATTGCTTTGATCACTTCTCTTTCTCTGAGACCCGAGTGTCCTGCGGGGTTGGGAACAGGGTGCCCCGAGCCTGTCCGCCCGGTGCTCTCAACCTCCCCTGACTCCGGCGGCCAGAGGCGGGTGACTCCCTCTGAGCCTCTGCTTCCCCATCTGGAATCCTGAGAGGCTCCGTCCCAGCGTGTCCCGCGGGAAGATTGGGTCTTTGTCTTCCCTAGGAGGATCCTTCTCGCGGATGGAATTGTGATCATCGCTAGCGCCACAGGGGGCGTGGGGCTGAGAGCCAGGCCCGGTGCCCAGCTCCCGGCCGCGGGGCCCATCCCTGCCTCCTAAACCAGTGCTTGATGCCCTCCAGCGCCTCTCCCTGACTGAGTGCCCCCGGCCCTGGCCCCGTCCATCTGGTTGCTAGTGGCAGCGGCAGCTGGGGGTGTGAGGAGAGAGCCGGGCAGCCCCCGTGCCAGGCCTCCGTTAATCAGATGACCTCCAACGCCGGCTTTTCCGTCCAGCCATCCGGCCTCCAGAAGAGCAGCATTAAGGAATTAATGGGGCTTGGCGGAGGCGACGGGCCATCTGTTCTTAATTACCCAAAGAGCAGGAGGCCGAGGGCAGCTGGCGCGGGGGCGCAGGGCACCGCCAGCCCGGTCCACTTGGCCGCCCTCCCTCAGCCGCCGGGCCTCAGACTCCCGACACCCAGGGCCCCCCACCGCCCCACGTCACCTGGTCCCGGGCCTGAGGCTGGAGGCACAGGTGCTGGCCGGGAGCAAAGGCGGAGATGGGGGGCAGGGGAAGGGGGCACCCGAGGCTGGGCCTCCACCCTCAGGCTCGGGGTCACACCGGGAGAGGGGACAACCGTGTGGAGAAAGGGAGTCGGGTGGGGGCAGGAAAGGCACAGGGACCCAGGAAGGGTGGAGAAGCTCGGGGGTGGGGGGGCTTGAGTTCCCTTCAGCACATTGGTCCCTCTTCTCCGGGTGGCCTCCTTGGAGGGCTGGGAGTCGGGCTGCGGGTGGCTGTTGGTCAGTTGGGCTGCAGAGAGGCGGGTGGGCCTCTCCTCCCCAGAGAGGAAGGGGGTCGGGCCCAGGAGGAGGCCCTGCACAGCCCCCCGGGAGGAAACGGGCTTGTTCTCGCCGCCCCCCTCTGACAGGAGCAGGGTTCTATCCCTCCCTCCCTCCCTCCCTCCCTCCAGGCCACAGAAACATGCTCCTGCCCTTCTCACCCCGGGAGGCACCTTTTACCCGCACACACGGGCTTCGAAACGTGGCTCCTGCACCCGTTAGCTCCGCCACGGGAGGAAACGGGGTCCTCTGAGCGTCAGTCTCTGCCTGTAAAGTGGGAATAATGGTGCTTCTGTCTCTGGGAGCTTCCACAAAGCACAAACCCTGTGCCTTACAATGTGTGTGTGAGTGTGTGTGTGTGAGTGTGTGTGAGCGTGTGTGTGAGTATGTGTATGTGCATGTGAGTTTGTCTGAGTGTGTTTATGTGCGTGTGTGTGTGCGCCTGTGTGAGCATTTGTGTGAGTGTGTGTAAGTGTGTGTGAGAGTGTGTGCATGAGTGAGTGTGTTTGAGATGTGTGTGGTATGTGCGTGTGTGTAAATGTGAGTGTGAGTTTGTGTGTGAGTATGTGAAGTGTGAGTGTGTGTTGAGTGTGTGTGTATGTGGTGTGTATGTGTGAGTATGTGTGAGTGTGTGAGTATGAGTATGTGTGAGAGTGTGGGTGTGTAAGTGTGTGTGAGTGTGTGTGTACGTGGTGTGTATGTGTGTGTATATGTGTGTGAGTGTTTGTGAGTGTGTGAGTGGTGAGTGTGTGTGTATGACATTTGACACTTGACATCCTGTTACTCATCGATTTGCTCGAGCAGTTGCCAGTAACGTCTCCATTCAACCCTGTCACGTGCTAGTGTAGCCCAATGGCATCTGCTCTTTCTAGGAACATGAACAACCTCAAATCATCGTTCAGGGTCTTGACAAAGAAGTCTGACCATCCTCAAAGGTGAGCAGCCACACGATCTTTTGACATCCTATGGAATCCAGTCAGTAATGGCTCTAGTCCAGTGGTCGTCTCCAAATTGTATTACGTGTCCAGCCCATCTGATTTTCAACACCTTGAAAAATGAGACAGTGTCCTTGATTCTTGATCATCAACGGAGGTTGGAACTCTGGATTCTTTCTCTCATTTGAGTGAAACGTGATATTCCAAGCATAGCTCTTTCAATTCCTCTTTGGGAGACCTGAATAGCGTTCTCATCCTGTTTGCATAGGGCCCAGGTCTCTGAGGCATATGTTAATGCAGGAAGAACAGTGGAATCGAAGAGATGTGCCCGGAGCCGGAGGTTCTTATTCTCTTAGCTATTTCTTTGACGCTCTTGAAGGCGTTCCAAACTGCTCTCTTCCTTCTGTGCAACTCAGGTGCCAGGTCATTCATCATGTTGACTTCTCAACCTAGGTACACATAACTGTTGCATTCGGAGACGTTCATCCCGTTGAAAGCAAAAGGAATGTCAAGAACAAGACCGTTTCTTATAAATATTGTCTTCGTGAGATTCAGCCATAGTCCGACCTTTCCACACTCATGGTCGAAGTCAGCCAGCATTTGTGCCGCTTGGCTGATGTTTGGTGTTATTAGAACGATGTCATCAGCGAAGCGGAGGTGCTGTATTTGCTGACCGTCTATCTTCATTCCCATTCTTTCCTATTCCAGTCGTTGCATGACGTTCTCAAGGGTGGCACTGAAGAGTTTTGGTGAAATGGTATCACCCTGTCGAACCCCTCTCTTGATGTCAGTGATCACCTTCCTATAGAATGGTGAAGATCCTGGTAGTGAATCCCCAATACAGCTCACGGAGGATCCTGAGTTTGAATGCCTTTTTTGGCTAGGGCCTTGATGACCACTTCAGTCTCAACATAATCAGAGGCCTTCTTTAAATCAATGAACTTTAGACAGAGAGGCATCTGCAACTCCTGAGAAACCTCAATGAGCTTGGTTATCGTGTGGATATGGTCGATGGTGCTGAATCCTTTGCGGAACCCTGCTTGCTCTCATGGTTGTCCTTCATCTAGTGTTCTGCCAATCCTATTCAGGATGACTCAAGTGAACAGCTTGTAGACGACAGACAACAGGCAGATCGGGCGATAGTTGCCGATGTCATGAATGTCTCCCTTCTTGAACAGTAGTACGGTCCTGCTGGTTTTCCACTGGGACGGAACCTTGCATTCAGACAGGTAGTGTGTGAAGAGCCGAGCCAGTGTGTTGATGAATGCTGATGGCAGGTTCCTTAGGTGTTCGGGTCTGACCTTGTCTGGGCCGGGTGCTATTCGCTTCTTTACTGATGAAATGGTGTGTCGGATTGTGGAAGGGAGAATGCTGAGAACAACATATCCATCCTGCAGAATTTGGTATGTGGGCAGGTGGACGTGGCTATCGAAGAGATGCGAGTAGAAGTCATGGATGATCTTCTCCATTGCCCTTCTGAAAGATGTGATAGATCTGTCAGGACGTTGGAGGGCAGTCATCTTGGTCTTGTAGTTGGCGAAGGACAGGCAGGTGTTGCGAATGCTTTTCCCAGCTTCTGCCGCATCTGCCAGCACTGCTGCTCTTCTCTCTTTGAGATCTTCCTTGATCACTACTCTGCACTGCTTTTCGAGCTCGGACGTTCGCTTGCAGATGCCTGAGGCTTGCCCCAAGCCACATTGGCGAATGAGCTTGAGAGTTTTCTAAGACAGGTGTCTTTTTGTGGCTATCTCTCTCTTGGCGTTCTTTGCACAATCATGGAGGTGCTGAACCAATCCATAGTATTCCTCATCAGTGTTGTCAATGACAGCATCTTCCCATGTTGCCTCAATAGTGCCAAAGAGCTCCCAGTTGGTCATTGTTCGGGGAGTTCTCTTCTTAAACTTTGCAGCCCTTTCTCCCTGCTCTGTGAAGTAGAATTTTGCACAAAGGAGACGGTGGTCCGATCCCATTTGGAATTTTGGGATAACAGCGACATCGGTCAGGCAAGACCATTGATTGAATATGATGTGGTCAATTTTGTTGTGGAACAGTCCACCAGGAGACTCCAATGTCTAACGTTTAGATTCGGCCTTCTGGAACTGTGAGTTACCATGGACGGTCTTGATCGACATGATGAACTCAGACAGTCTCTCACCCTGTTCGTTCCATTCTAGGCCATGGGTCCCGATGTGGAGTTCTTCGGCTGATCTTCTCGGTCCCATCTTGGCATTAAAATCACTGACAATGATCTTGTAGAAGGTGTGGTCTTCTTTATAGAACTTCTCCAATTCCATGTAGAACTTCTCAATCTCTCCTTCATCATAATTGGATGTTGGTGTGTAGACAACGAAAATAGAAACTGCCGGCAGTGAGCCACATCTATTCAAGTGTAATCATCCTATTCGGGTTGTTTGGCATTCAAATAAATCAATGTTTATTGCCAAGTTGTGTTGACAAGGACACCAACACCACCGATGCCTCTTTTGTTGTATGTTCCGAGGAACAGTTCTTCCCCAGTGTCGAAAATGGCGTGTTGTGGTTGATGCCTTCTCGTCTCGGTCAGACAATAATGTCGTACTTGATCTTTTGTGCTTGTACCATCAGTTCCTCGATGATGCATCTGATGCCAGCATGCGTGCATTGAAAGCACAGACAGTCATTTTTGTCCTTCGTTGTGGCAGCCTAGTTCGGCCCTGAGATTTTATCAGCCTCTCCTTCCGCATCCTTCTTAATGCTGCCATATTGGTGACTCTTTCAGGGTCAGGGGAATAAGACCCATTGTATTTACTGGCTTTGGCATATCGAATACACCACAGATAGCTTGCCAGGCTCTGCCGTATGGGCAGGACACTCTCGGTAGCTTGCCAGACTCTCCGATAGGGATAGAGGCTTTTTGGGCGGCCTCTAATTGTCCTTGCAGGTGTTGCCATGGTTCAAGCCATATTTGAACCCCGTCAAATGTGGTGCGGTAATATTGTATTAAGTGTTTTATGATGTGTTGCGTG
Organism: Sorex fumeus; assembly: GCF_029834395.1. Classification (NCBI taxonomy): domain Eukaryota; kingdom Metazoa; phylum Chordata; class Mammalia; order Eulipotyphla; family Soricidae; genus Sorex; species Sorex fumeus. The sequence continues at coordinate 946,443 of NW_026606159.1, read as the reverse complement.
GCCGCAAAGCGGCCGCACCATCCAGAAAGCATCCTGTAGCGTGGTGGTTGCTGGGTAGTGGAGGTAGTGGAGGCAATGGAGGTCTGCTGGGCTGCTGGGAGCAGGCATAGGATCTCTGTGTGTGTATGAGTGTGAGTATATGTGTGTGTGAGTGTGTGAGTGTGAGTGAGAGTGTGTGGAGTGTGAGTGTGTATATGTAGTGTGTACATGTGAGTATGTGTGAGTGTGTGTGAGTATGTGTGAGAGTGTATGTGAGTGTGTGTGAGTGTGTGAGTGGTGTGTGTGGGTGAGTGTGCATGAGTGTGAGTGTGTGTGAGAGTGTATGTGGTGTGTGTGAGTGGTGTGTGAGTGTGTGAGTGTGGTGAGCTTATGAGTGTGAATATATGTGTGAGTGTGTGTGTGGTGAGTGTGTGTGTGAGTGTGAGCGTCCTTTCTCTGCCCCTTACTTCCCTTCCCCTCCTTCCAATTATCCCTGCTGCTGGTGGCAGGAGGGGCTGTGACGTGGACCCTCCCCCCAACACCGTCCTGGGCTCGGTGCCTTGTGAAGCACACGCCACATGCATTCACGTCGGGAGAGGATACCTGGACCCTGGATGGTGCCCAACTTCTCATGTGGTCCTCAACTCACCCTGCTTGTCTGTGGGATGTTGGTGGCAGCCAGGGCCTGACCCTGGGGCCCCTCAGTGGGCCCTGAGGTGGGGGCGGAATATCAAGCCGGTGCCCGGGGTCCATCTGCCTCCTGGAATCTGTATGGCCTTGGCGGGGGGTGCGGGGTGGGGGGTCACCCACCCTCTCTGATTCTCTGGCCCACAAAACACCAGCTGGCTGTGGGGGTGGTCAGGTGGAAGGAAGGGGCTGTGCTTGGCCAGGCGTGCTGCAGGAATGCGTCAGCTCAAATATGGGAACCCCTCATGGTCCATCCTTTGCCCCTCCCGGTCCCCTGAGCAACACTGGGCGAGAGAGAAATGCCCTCTCTGCATGCGTCTGGAGGGCAAGGATGGCAGAGATGCTTCAAAGCCAGCCCCGCGGGGTGTGCTGTGGACTGAGACTGTGTTCCGTCCCTTCTGACCTGGGTCCTCAGGTGTATTTGCTTTTCCTGCTTCTCGGCCACAGCCTCCACGTCGGAGCCCGCGGTCTGGGTGATGAGGATGGCACTGCCCAGCGAGCCTGGCCATGAGGCTGTGGGCTGCCGTCCCCTTGGCATGGTCCTGCAGATCCAATCAGACAGTGCCACTCGGGGAAAGGGGCCTCAATGTCACACAAGACTGTTCATGATCTGGGAGGGGAAAGAACCTGCACTCTTGATGGAAAACATTCTGGACTTGTCAGTGATTCTCCAAAGTTCACAGGCAGGGCTGCCTGGAGCTGCCTTCTGCCCGAGGCTCGGGGCTGTCTGGACGTGTGCTCTCAGCTCCTTGGCTGGTGATTCCTCTCCGCAGTGCCCGCTAGAGGGGCCTGGGTGGGAGCCTAATTACCAAGGCGTGGGTGCCACCAGTGTCTGTGACCCAGGCAGCGTCAGAGGCCTGGGATCCCTGCGGCCAGGGGGAGGTAGCGTTTGGAGATGAATGTCGGGTCTGTAAGGAGAGTGCTGGGCCCGTGGCCAGGATTCTGGCACCATCAGCCACTGGCCGCTGAGCTCCTGAGGCACTTTGGAAATGGCCTCTCCGTCCCTCCCCTGTGTCTGGCAGGAGCCCGGCTGTCAGAGAGCTGCTGACGGAATACCTCCAGCCTCCTGGGCCCATCCTGAGGCTGGATTCCACTTCTGCACACACTTTATTTATTTTTGGGGTCACACCCGGTGATGCTCAGGGATTACTCCTGACTCATGCACTCAGGAATTACTCCTGGCAGTGCTTGGGGGACCATATGGGATGCTGGGAATCGAACCTGGGTTGGCCATGTGCAAGGCAAACGCCCTCCCCGCTGTGCTATCGCTCCAGCCCCTCTGCACACACTTTAATGGTCCCTGTGGCCTACCCTGGCCCAGAGGAGCCCTGTGGTGGGGAGACCCGGGTCTGGGGGAGAGTGGTGTTTGTTCTAACTCAGCGGTGTGGTCACTGCCACTACATAAAGAATGGAAACCTTCAGCTGGGCTCTGGTCACTCACCCACACATGGTCCAGCACAGCACCTGGTGTACACAGAGAAGCAGCTGGACTCCCAGTGAGGACAGGAAGAAAAGCTGTGGAACCACCCACCCTGGCTCTGAGGCTGCCCCCTGCCCCCTGCCAGCTCTCTGAACTTGGGGCTTGTTTATTTTGGTTTATTTGTGTGTGTCTGTCTGTTTTGTTTGGGGGAGGGGGCTCACCTGTTGGTGCTCAGGGCTTGCTTCTGGCTCTGTGCTCCAGGGTCACTTCTAGCTGGGCTGAGGGACCCATAGGTGGGACCCCGGACAGTGCCTGGGACCAAACCCGGGTCGGCTGCATGCAGGACACGTGCCTTCACCGAAGCTCCCCTGAGCCGTTAGCTCAGTGAATGCTGGACATTCAATCAACCGTTGTCCTCTTGTCGTTCCCCCCGCTTGGCCCAGGAAGTCGCCTGCAGGCCTGGTTCCATCCTGAGACGCTGCCCCACATAGCCCCGGTGAGGATCGCGACCCGACCTGGCTGGCTTTGCGCTGAGAGGGCTGGGTGGAGGAAACACAGGCCCTGTGCCATCATCCTCTGCCCCCTCCCGTCTCTGAGCACTGGGAGTCTGGAGGTGACCAGCGCCCCTGGAGCCGGGCAGGGGAGGGACGGGCGGGGACCAGGCCGATCTCTGCCCCTCCGTCTCCTCGGAGTCCAAGAGAGTTAATGCCAATGGCACGAACCATCCCCAAATATTTGAGCAGAAGCCACCTCGAGTGCGTTTTTAATTACCCTGCCAATAAAGATTCCTGGGCAGAACGGTCTTCGATGCACAGGAATGTTTTGCAATGTTTTTCGTAATTGGGTTAAGATAATTTATTAGCAGACTGACTGGATGTGTTTCAATAATTGCCAAGACTAGAATATTAGCCTTTCCTCCCGGAATGCAAATTACTCCCCAGTGGGCCAAAACCCCAGAGACTATGGTATTGAATATGCAAATCCCCGCGATCCGGGCTCCAAGGATGAGGTGGTGCCTGCATGCCTACGTGCCTACGTGCCTACGTGTGGACTCGTTTTTAAACGGCACTTGGAAGCCCCCCTAAAGGATGAGGGCCGGGTAGGGGGCTTGTTCTGTGGCTGGCCTCCCTGGCGGCAGTGGGCTGACCGAAGACTATTTCTGATGAAAAGGAAGGAAACCCCAGTGCCTGTGGGAGAGTTGGAGGGCCCTGGGGAGGCACGGCTAATGGCTTAAACAGATCCCCCTCCTCCCCATTTCTGCTCCTCCGCCGAGCCTGGATTAAGGGGGAAAAACAATCTAATGCTGTTTGAGAAAAAAAAATAATAATCAGGGCTCCTATTAGCAGAGGAATTGGGGGGGATGAGCGAGCCTGGCGGGTGGGGGCGGGGGCAGGAAGGCATGTTTGCAATCAAGATTTAAAGGCAATCAGCTTCCTGAGGTTAATTTGGTTTATCTGGCAGAAGCATGCACGGGGGTGGAGGGGGCACGAGCCTCTAATCGAAGCTTTGCACGGGCAGGAAATAACAATGGACGGGGGGGGGGGCGTGGAGGCCACGGGGACCATCCCATGCAAGGCGAGGGGAGGCATCCTCATCCCCCGCCCTGAAGGAACGGAATGTTGGAGAAAGGAAGCAGGTGAGCCTTTTGGACCCGTGGCAGTGCTGGGGTGGGTGGTGTTGAGAATCAGCCACCCTCAGACAGACCGTGGTGCTCCTGGGCGGAATTCCTGGGACACGTCTCGTGGCGGCCACTGAGTCAGAAACAGCCACCGTGTTGGGGGTGACAGGCTTGGGTCCGTTTAACTGTTTAAATGATAGTCAAGGAGTTCTGTCACTGCAGTTGGAGGATGAGGAAGAAGCCAGGAGCAGCACCCTAGGGGCTGACTCAAGGCCAGGGGCACAGTCGGGAGGAGGGAGATGGCCATGGAGTGGACATACAGGTTGGGTGTGAGGTCGGTCGGGCTGGCCTAGAAGAACACCCCCAGCGTTTGGCATCCTCCTTCATCCCAAGGGTTGAGAACTGTCTGGCTTCGAAGGTACCCAGCACCCTGCTGCGTGCTTCATGCACAGGGGAATTGGTGTGTCTGGCGGGGCTGCTGGGGCGGGGGAGTAAGGACTCAGACATACACCGTCTTTGGTCACTGCCATCTGGAAAGCCATTCAGTGTCCTTCTGTAACTGACTCCCGGCCCAGCCAGGTGGAAAGGCCCGGGCCGTGTATTCACCAGGGGCCCATGAGAGGAAAACAAGTCTCCCTTGGCATCCCAGAGATGCCCTGTGTTAATGGCCGCGGAAGCACCCCTGGCCCTTGTTCTCCCACTGTCACACCCCTTGGGGCCATCCGGGAGTCGTTCCAGCCAGGATGTCAGAGGCACAGATGAGGTCACTGCCGGACCCAGCTGTCCCCGCATCACTGCAAGTCTGAGCGACGTTTCCTGTGATTCTGGCAACCGCGCAAACACAGATCGGGTGGGAAGCATGAGACCGTTAGCTCGGGCGAATAAATAATGAGACCTACAGAGGACGAAGGGGACCTCTCAGGACCCTGGAATGGCCGGGGGAGAGGACAACCCCTTGAGCTTTCCTTAGTCTCTCCCAGAATCCTGGAGGAGGGTCATGGGTCCTGACCCCCATTGTCCCCACCAGAGGAGAGCCACCGCCGCCTTCCCGGGCATTCTGTCCAACCCCAAGGGGACCGGGTTCTTGAATCTCGCCGGCGTTTCTTTATTTTCTTTTTGGGTCACACCCGGCAATGCACTGGGGTTACTCCTGGATCTGTGCTCAAGAGTTACTCCTGGCAGTGCTCGGGGAAGCTGGGAACTGAACCCAGGTCAGCCACGTACAAGGCCAGTGCCCTACCCACTGTGCTATTGCTCCAGCCCTTGTCAGCCCTCATTTCTAAATGAGAAGGATCATCTCTAAGACCCAGACCCATTGCCACTTCCCCTCTTTCCCACGGACAATAAATGATGAAGAGAACATTCTCGACTCTGTAATTAATGGAAATGTAGCATTTTTAAGTTTCCTCGGGGAAATTTCCCACGTCAGAGGAATTTGTGGATGGGCCCCGGGAGGGAGGGATACCCCAACGGTCCCGACGTGTACTTCTACATCACTCAGCCGCCAGAGGAGGAGGAATTTTCCATCACATTTTCCCAGGGCTTTGATCTCCAATGACAGCGTTAACTCTTGTTTGCGTCTTGGTATCACTCTGGTATTTCAAAAACAGTCTTTTAAGATAGCCTTGCTAATTATTTTGCTGGAAGTTTAATTAAATCTTGTCACAGAGGAATATGCTCTCTTGGGAAATGGCTGCAGAGCGTCAGTCAAATTGTTCTGAAAAAGGGAGGCGGTGAGGATCGAATGTGTGCGAAAATGGTACCGAAGATAGATTTCTGTTCTAAAGGACATGGAATTTGCTGAAGTTCAGCTACTTTTTTTTTTGGCCATATTCATCGTTTGGAGAGGATTCCTAGTCTGTTACTTTAATTTTATGTTTAGAACCAGAGGTATTGTACTCAACCAATCACTGTTTTAATTTCTTTCTACTCTGGGATACCATAAATAGAGAAGGGCACCGTCTTTGTGTGTGTGTGTGGGTGTGTGTGTGTGTGTGTGTGTGTGTGTGTGTGTAGCGGTGGTCGTGGTGGTGATGGTCCATACCCAACAGTTCTTAGGACTTACCACCAGGGATCACTCCTGGTGGGCTCACTAGGTGTGGCCCAAAGCCCACCCCTGCCCCCAGGGCCATTGGCCGTCCTAGGAAGTTCAGTAGTCCCCTCCCCCCACCCCATCCATCTCCTCTGCTCTCCCGCTTGCTGTGTCAACCCCAGGTGTGGGTCCTCTCCCCATACCAGCTGCTTCTGCTGTGTTGGCCGGGGGCCTTGCCTTTCTGCCCAGTACTGGCACCGTTTGGACAGAGCGCAGACCCCAGCTAAGGACTCAGGACCCTGGGACTACACCGCCTATCCCATGGCCCTCGAGGCCACTTGTCACCTGTGCATCTGACCCATGCGTTGTAAATTGCAGGTTCCCAAACCATTTCTTGGGTTCTGTTCCTTTCCTCAAATGGCCCAGAGAGCTCGGGAGAGCAGGTTTCTGTTGCCCGTTTGTCATCATCATGGATACAGGAGGTCCTCCAGGTGGGGGGCTTGGACATGACATTCCTGCCTCTCTGGCCGGAGCGCTCTCCTAGCACCCCCAAACACCTGGCATCCCAGAAATGCTTGCTTTAAGATCTGTGGTATTTTTATGGGAACTTGGCGTGATGAACTCCACTTCCAGACCCTCTCCCAGGGTGGGTGGGATGGAAATTCCAAACTTCTACCAAGAACGGCTCCTCCTGGGGCCCACTCGGGAGCCTCTGGGAGCCCCCCAAGCTCCTCATGGATGCAAAGACTCTGCCTGCCCCAGGAAGTCCCAAGGGATGAGGAGCAGAGTACCAGGGACGGGTCAGGTGTCCCTCTCTGCTCCTCCCCTGTCCCTCCACCCCCCAGCAGTATCTCATTTTCTCCCGGGTTTCTTCTGGGAGTTGGTGGTTGGTATCTTTTTATTGTTGCTGGTTTTTTGTTTTGTTTTGCTCTCACTTGGCAATGCTCAGGGTTTTCTCCTGGCTCTGCACCCAGGAATCACTCCTGCTGGTACTATGGGATGCTGGGGGTCGAACCTGGGTTGGCTGCGTGCGAGACAAGCGCTCTCCCTGCTGTCCTATTGCTGCGGCCCCGGTTTTCCGTCTTGCGGGCCAGGCTGGGCACGCTGAGTGCCTCTTCATGAAGGACGTTCAGTCTGGAGCATGCTTCGTTTTGTTTCCCAGCCTGTGGGGAGATGCCCTTCCTGCCAGCACATCCCTTTGCTGCTCCATCTAAGGCCAGTGGGGCTGTTTGTGGCATCTTGGAGGGGTGCAGTGCTCCTAAGCAGTGCTCCAGGGACCTGGGGACTTCGCAGGCCACTCCTGGCCAACCCAGCTTGTAGGTTCCGGGCAGGCGGTGCTGGGATCCAGCCCAGGGTGGGTACACGCGCTCAACCCTTCCCCGGCACTGCTGTGTCCCTTCCTGTGAGTGTAACGTGAGGTCAGGGCCTCCCGCCCTTCACGCCTCTGCAGGCACCGTCCCATCTGGAGCACAGGCCACGGGGGAGCACCTCTGGAGGGGGACCCCAAGGCCTGGGAGGGGATGTGAGGCTGAAGGGGAGCCATGACAGCCTCCACTTTATTTTATTTTTATTTTTTTTTTATTTATTGAATCACTGTGGGAAAGGTTACAAAGCTTTCAGGTTTATGTCTCAGTCATGCAAATATCAAACACATTTCCCTTTACCAATACTTATTTTTTCCCATGAAGAACCCCAATAAAACCCCACCCCCCACCCCTCCCCGTCCCTGTGAGGCAGATGAATTCTAGTTAACACTCTATCTGCTTTGATTAGATTCATTGTTTCAATAAAAGATTCACCACTATTATTTAGAGTTTACCCCCCTCCCCAAATCAAACATGCTGAAAAAGCATTGTGAAGTGATTTGCTTTCTACGGCTGGGTTCAAGAATTAAATGTTGGTTTTGGATTTCTGCTCTTTTACCTATTGACCCTGGAAGTATTTCTACTGAAAGTCAGATAGTTAAGAAATTGGTTTCTGTGTTCTGGAGTCGTGGCCGTGCTGGAGAGCCGCTCGCGGGGGGCAACCGGTGGCCTCGGTAGGGCGTGAAGGGCGGAGCGAAACGCCCCCCTTCCCATGAGGTTTTAGTCGCCCCCACACTCCCGGCTCATACCTGCTGTCCACAAGGCTCCCATGTGGCCGCCATCTTTCTTTCCAGAGAGGAGAGGGCGAATGGGGCAACACCCTTTCCCCTCCGGCAGACTTGATGGCCTGGATCAATGCATAGTCCGTTCACTTTTCTGCTCCAAGCTGCTGGGTTCTGCATTAAGTCCTTGTGCTTCTGGGGCCGTGGCCGTGCTGGAGAGCCGCTTGTGGGGGGCAACTGGTGACCTCGGTAGGGCGTGAAGGACGGACCGGAACGCCCCCCTTCCCATGAGGTTTTAGTCGCCCCCACACCCCCGACAGCCTCCACTTTAAGACTGAAACTCAGCAGGCCTAAGTCTCAGTTTCCCCCATCAGAAAGTCCCGACTTCTCAGACAACAACATCACCCTGGGCAGATAAACCGCCCTGTGGCAACAGTCTATCATAGTAGGGGGCATGGGCAGTGGTGCCCAGCCAGGCAGAGAGGGCCGAGGGAGCAGAGTCATGGGACTGGACAGGGACCAAGAACTGGAAACATATTTCCAGTTCCTAGAAAAAATGCTGTTATTTAACCAAACCCTGTATAAATTGCTTAGACTTCAGAGTCGGGGTCTTTGTCAAGACTCCACTGCGTTGGATGAGACTCAGACCCTAGCTCGAGCTAGCGATAAAGGGGCCTTGCGTTTGCGTCCTCGTGTCTGGTCTGGTCAGTGTGCGAGCGAAACTCCCTTCCCAGGACATAGCAGGGACAGAGAGCTCCCCTCAGGGCTTGCCCCGCCCTGCAGCAGACGGGGTTAGCGGGCGGGACCCCGGTCCCCCTCGAACGGGGAAGGGCACGCACGAATGGAGCCTCATTACTGGGCCGGGTCAGAGCTCAGCGGGTTCATCCTTCGAAGGCTCCGTGCAGGGCAGGCGGGTCACACGCTCCAATTAACTGACAGCAAAATAACCATGATCAGCACCGTCCTGATTAGCGGGAAATGGCCAGAACCCATCAGCCGCCGCTGGAACAGGAGAAGCAGATCAAATCTCCCCAGACAGAACAAAGACCTCAAGCCCCCAAATTCCCACATGGGGGCGGCTGGAGAGAGAGGACAGATGGGTGACCTGGCACCGCATCAGGCAGCACCAGGAGTGATCCCAGAGCACAGAGCCAGGAGTAACCCCTGAGCACTTCCAGGCGTGACCCAAAAAATAAAAATAAATTCTCAAACAGAACAAAACATTCGCCTTCTTATGAGGCAAAATAGGGACAGGATTTGCGTGTTTTTTGTTTTTTTTAAACCTCACCCCATCTCTCACTGTGTCATCTGCTTCGATGGAGCAAACATCGCCATTTGCACCCCAGCAGTGCTCAGCCGTGTCTCAGGCTGAGGAGCAGGGCCAGGAAGGCCGTAGCTGTGTCTGTCGGGGTCCAGGGCTGACCCCGCTGCATGAAGGTGCCAACCTGGGGCCTTGTTGTTTTGGGATCAAGTCCTCCCGTATCTGTTCCCAGGGGTGGAGTCGCACCTTGACCCTTAGGGCAGGCCCCGGCCAGAGAAGCAGAGAGCCCAAGGGCCTGCCCCGAGTCTCTCGCGCGCATCCACTCACAAGAGAGAGAGACGGGGACGGGGTGTGGGGGGAAGAGTCAGCAGCTGCCTCACCCCCCAGCCCCTTCTCATGCCGCTCCCTGGACCCTAGCTGCCCACTCTAGCAGTTTCCAGCTGTAGCCCAGGAACCTTGTGTGTGGTCCCCGGAGCATGGCTGGGAACTTCTCGGCAGTGGTTGTCCAGGGGCCTGGGGGGGGTGGGGGGAGAGAAAGAGAGGAGAGAGAGAGGAGGAAGAGGGAGGGATGAGGAGGGAGAGAGGAAGAAGAAGGGAGAGGGAGAAGAAGAAGGAGGAACGAGGAGAGAGAGGAAGAGGGATGGAGGGAGGAAGGGAGAGAGAGGGACAGGGAGAGAGAGAAATGAAGGAGAGAGGGAGAGGAAGGGAGAGGAGAGAGAGAAAGGGAGGGAGGGAATGAGGAAGGGGAGGGAGGGAGGGGAGAGAGAGGGAAGAAGAGAGAGTGAGACAGAGAACGAGAGAGGCGGACAGACAGACCTGCGATGGTCTGACAGGGCTGCTCACGAAAAATCGATGGCCTGGACAACCCTGGCAGCGAGGGCGAGGGCCAGCGCGGCTCTGGGCCGGGGGTCTCAGATCCGATGAGACAGGGAGGGCGAGGTAGTGTTGCCGGGGAGGTATCCGCTGCCCCCCCGTCACTGTTGGCAGTTGCCAGCTTGATGAGACGGTGCTCAGCAGAGAACACGCGTCTCTCCCGAAAAGGAGACCCGTTTATGTCCCCACGGGGGCCGCTGCTCAGTGGCACTCGCAAAGAATGCGTGCTCAGGACTGTCCCTAACGTGGCGGTCAGGGGCCGCCGGGGCCCGCCTCCTTCCCTCCAGAGACTGGGGAGGGGGGATGCCAGGGCTTTCCTGGAAGGACAGGCGAGAGAGGAAACGGAGGCTGGGGTCAGGGAGAAGCCCTCCCGGAGCCTCCTTCTAAGAAAATATCATTACAAATGCGAAGACCACAAAGGAGAGGGACACCAGAGTTCGTTATTACAATTTTTTCCCCCACTTTTCAGAAACCCTCAGGGCCCGTGACTGGCGCTGAGCGTGGCCCCACGGCTTAGCCTGGGCCAGGAGAGCCTCTGGCTTCTGTGCTGTTTCTCACGATTGCAGGGTGGCCTTGGGCGATGCTCACATCACATCTGCAATTCCAGTCAGGAGGCCGGAGGTCGGAGGCCGGAGGTCGGAGGCCAGGGGTGGCCACCAGTTCTTCTCCCAGGAGAGCGGAAAAAAAGTAAAAACTTCTTGGAGGTGCTCTCTCCTCCCACTTCTACATGGTGGCCTGTTATTTATAAAGGAGCTGGGGAGAGAGCTGGGTGTCTTGAGGACCCAGGACCTGGGGCTCAATGCCCAGCACCGCACGCCCCCCTCCCCTCCAGCCACCCCGGTGTGTGTGTGACCCTGGCCGCCCCAGCCCTGCTGGGCCTAGACAGAACCACAGGACCAGGACTTAGCCTCCAGCTGTCTGGCCCAGTCGGTTGAGTATTCCTGCAAGTGACTCCCGAACCTTGAGCACGACTTGGGAGCACGACTTGGGAGCACGCCCCTACTTCCCACCCCCTTGCAAATCTCATTAACTAGGGTCACATCTGACTCCAGGGAAAACTGGGGAAGCATTTTCCTCCTCTCACGGGCCGTCGTTGAAGGTGGCAAGGTGGGAGAGGGGCTCGAGATGGCAGCCAGGTCAGCCCGATGGCGAGGCCGGCCACAGGTGCCTCTGACACCCAGAGTGCCCACGTCCTGGAAGAAGCAAGGGCGAGCCACTCTAGAAGGACACCAGGACATAGTCAGGGCTTGAGTCAGGGTCTGTGCCATGACCCCAGCCTGGCCCCCATCCATGATGAAGTGACGGGGCTGGATTCTGGAAGCATCCACAGCGGGGCCCGTGTTTGGGCTGGAGCAGGGGATTCTGGGTGGGAAAGGCCGTCACTGGCCGTGGTGTGTGTGTGTGTGTGTGTGTGGGCGGGGGGGGGGGGTGGCCTGACCGCAAAGACCTCAAGGCTGTGCCTGCAACTGGTGTGTCCTTCTCCCTGAGGCCGACACATGGCTCCACTTTCTCCTAATCAATTTTTTAAAATTTTATAAGTGTTTAGCTTGCTCTTTTTTAAAAATAAGCTTTTCTAAAGGTCTGATTTGCATGCCACAAAACTCATGCATTTTAAAGGCACAATTCAGTAGGTATTTGTCCGCAGAATCGTGCGACCATCAGTACAACCCGACTCGAGAACATCTTCCTCCCTCCAGCGAGCTCCCCGGGCCCTCCCATGGCCCCTGTATCCTCGTGCCCTGGGAACCACCGCCCTGGGCCTCCCTCCGAACTCTGCCTTGTTCCATGTCAGCGGGAGCACGTGAAGTCTGACCCCGCACTCAGCAGCGTTGTTTGGACTTGCGTTGCCTCAATCATGAATGACGATGAGCACGTTTTCATATGCCCATGGACCTTCTGTATGTCTTCTTAGGAACTTACTTTGCATAAGGGCTCTAGAACATTCTGACGTGTCCCTGTGTCAGGGGACCTCTGTGTGTACTCCACAACAGTAGTCTCAGTGGCATCTTCCTTCCTTCCTTCCTTCCTTCCTTCCTTCCTTCCTTCCTTCCTTCCTTCCTTCCTTCCTTCCCTCCCTCCCTCCCTCCCTCCCTCCCTCCCTCCCTCCCTCTTTCTTTCTTTCTTTCTTTCTTTCTTTCTTTCTTTCTTTCTTTCTTTCTTTGTCATACCCGGCGATGCTCAGGGGGGACTCCTGGCTCTGCACTCAGGAATTACTCCTGGTGGTGCTCAGGGGACCCTATGGGATGCTGGGAATCGAACCCGGGTCGGCCGTGTGCAAGGCAAATGCCCTCCCTGCTGTGCTGTTCCTCCAGCCCCCAGTGGCGTCTTTCTTGTCGCGACTGTTTCACGTGGCACTGTGGTTCCATCCCTAATCAGTCACAGGTCCTTCTCTCCCCGGCAGGACCTTGGGCGCCTTCAGTGCCAGGCTGCCACTTCACTCATCCGGGCAGAGGGCCAAGGAGCCCTGAGCAGGGCCAGGGGGAGGAATCTATTTCCTCAAGTGGAATCCATTTCCTCACTTCCTCTCAGCCTTGGGGAAAGGAGCCCCGAAGTGGTTTGAACGAGGGGCCCAAAGGAAATTGAAACCAGCTGCAGTTCCGCCGCTGTGCCAGAGATGTCCTCTCCAACTTGGGGGAGCCCCAGCCTTTTGTAAGGGGTGGGGGAGACGAGGTCAGCTGCCCCTCTCTGCCCAACACTGGCGTCCCTCCAGAATTCGAATGTCAGGACCCCGGTGGCTGGCTGCAAGGCCCCCCAAAGTGAGAACATCTTCATCCCTCCAGCGAGCTCCCCTGGGCCCTCCCATGGCCCCTGTATCCCCGTCCCCTGGGAAACCACTGCAAGAGGAGACCCCGAAACCCCAGAGAAGGGGAAGCTCTCCGGGACCCCCCACCCACTTCTGTCCACTCTGTGAGGGCATAGATAGAAGGCGGGGGTGTGCTAGCCTCATGGGGACCCTTTTCACCTCATCCCAACCAAGCTCCAGAACCCTGAAAACAAACCCCAAAAGTCTGTGCTTAAGCCCCCCTAGTCTGGACTCCTGGGCTGACTTAATACAGATCAGTGGGTGGCGGAGAAGAAGGGTGGGCTGGGGGTTCCGGCGTGCAGCCCTGCGGCTAGAGAGCCAGGGTAGTGGGATGGCTGGGGAAGGTTCCTCACAGTACCCCCTCATCTTACTCTCCCCCCACCCCTCCCTGGCAGAGGACTTGCCTTTGGCAGGTCACCAAGCCCACAGGTGGTACTGCCACAAAGCACACGCACGCCCCCCCCTCCCCTGTGTGTGGGATGCTTCCAGCACCTTCCACTGCATGCATTTGACACCCGGGCGCCCCTTGCCCCTTGGGCAACCCCTTGGGAATGGAATTTAAATCTTGCACCAGCTCTTTGAAATATTCTTACCGGTCATACACCTTCAGCCTATGAAGTCACTCTTGCGTTTGCTAAGAAACTAGGTATTGCAAAGCATGGAAGTAACAGCAAAGATCACGGCATTTTGGATCAAGGCCGGGGACGCGATTCCAATGATGGAACACACGCCCCAGCCCAGCATTTCCGGGATCGGTTTGAATGGCACCTGGAGAACCACTGGGCATGGGCCCCACTCCACACACACGTGATCACGACCAAAATTGACAATGTAAAGTTTTCTTATGTAAATGATAGTTGCTCCTGAAACGGTGCCAGGAAGGGTTCCGGAAATACCCAGAGGACAGAAACAAAAGCAAGGGGTGAAAAAAAAGAAAGTAAAAAAGAGAAGAAAGACAGTAAGTGGGGCTTAAGGAGGCTTCCGCGAAGAATCTGAAAAAATGATGGTTCTCTGCACCCCCCCCCCCGCCACCCCCCACATCCCCTCGGGTATCTGAGGTCGTTGCCCACGAACCCCGGTCTCCCGGAACCCTTTGCAGTGTGGTTAGGGAAGGGAGGGAATGAGGCTCAGTGGTCTCTGCGGGGACAGAAATCGTGGCATGCAGAGCGGGGAACTAAAGCAGGGTCTGGGGAGGGGGGAGGGAGGCAGATGCTCTTATCTGCTTGTACACTGAGCTCTGTCCTCAGTGCTCGGAGTTTGATAAGCACCACGGGCCTTGTCAGTGCCTTTGACACAGGCATCGATCACTCCTTCTGAGGTGCTCCACGAGGCTGCCCCTCCCGCTCCCCGCCTCCTCCATCCTCCCCTCTCCTCTCCTTCCCTCCTCCCATATTGGCTGATGCTGACATTGTACACAGAGAAGGCAGCTTCCAGAATCTGGGTCCTGAAGACCTGGCCTGGGAGGACAGGAAGAAAAAGGGGTTCTCCCTGGGTGCCTGGGGCACTGCGGGAAGGCCTGAACCAGATCTCAGGGGTCCCCTCCTGTCCCCGGGAGCCCCGCATGGTCACTCACCGATGCTGGTTTTGCAGATCACAGCCAGCAGGGAGGCAGGTCTGGGGGTCCGTGGCACTGGGGGCTGGATTCCACGGACGCTTTGCAGGGCAGCCCTGACGAGCTGCAGCAGAGATGTGTGTGTGTGTGTGTGTGTGTGTGTGTGTGTGTGTGTCCCACCTCACTAACCTTTTCACAACAGGCACTGGGTGACAAACATTCTGATGGCTCTGAGACTGATTTTGGAAGCGGCCCATTATCATTCTCTCACAGCGAAGCGCGCGTGCACACACACACACACACACACACACACACACACACACACACACGATTCGATTTTCGGCCCTTTTGGGCGCGGGGCTGTTTAGGGCTTAGTCTAATTGACCCTGTGGGGTTGGACGGACCGGGCGTGCTAATGACCTTCCTCGTTGGAGGCCCCTTTATTGCTTGCACGACCTTTCTGGAAGACCAGGGACACACACGGCCCTTCTCTGATTTTTTTCTCTTTCCTGGAAGGAAAGTGCGGTCGGAAACAGCAGGACCAGGACAAGTGGCCCTGGATGGAAGCGTCGATGATTCCACTGGCTGTTTCCCTTTCTGGGGTTCCCGCTCAATACCCACAGATCACTGTGTGTTTACCTAGTCATTCTACATTCTCTAATTAGGGACTTTTAGCGTCTTTGGGTTGGAAGCCTCGGGGAGCCTGGTGGCTCGTCTGAGATTACCCAGCTAGCAGTTGAGCGGCTGGAAATTCACCCAGGGACCTCTGAATTCTTGCGTTGGAAATTCCAGCATTTCCCCCCTCCTCTGGGAGTTGGGGGGCGGGTTACAAACCCAGCTCTTTTGCAGGCGACCGTTTGTTTAGGAACGAATGGGAGTGACCAGAACGGGGCCGGTTGGCCAAAGAGGCATGAGAGATAAGGATGTGCTTTCTCAGAGGAGAATGAGTTGCCTGGCATGGTTGGACAGGTAGCTGACTGCGCCACCAGAGCACCAAGACCTGGTCTGAAGTCTGTTGGTCCAGCCCTAGGCACTCAGGTGAGAGGGTCCAGGCAGAGGCCACTGGCCGTCGTTGGTAAGGGTCATGTGACACATCGGCCAGGGGAGCTGGCTGTGGTCCTAAGGTGCCCGTGCTACCCCCTGTGTTCACGTCTATGTCAGCGCAGTCGCCGCGGCCCCAGACACCCCCGGCTCTGCTCAGCGAGAGAGATGGAGACTGCCCCTTCACCTAGTGATCGGAAACCTGTTCCTCTCTAGAGGAGGGCATAGGCCAGCTGATGCTTGGGGCGGCATCCACGTTGGGGTAGGCGTGATCCTCGAGCTTGTCTGTCAGTGCTCAGGGGCCTCCCAGGCCTGCTGGAGGGCCCAGTGGTTAGTGCTGACCTCTGACCTTCTCCTGGGGAGAAGGCCTGAGTGTGAGCCAAACTCCTCTTGGCATAAGCCTGTGAGGTCGAAGATGACCGAGACCCTCACAGCTGGTGCTGTGGTTCCCCACTGTGGTTGGGAAGATGGTTTTGTTTCCATCTGAAGGAAAGGTCTGTTATTTTTCATTCTAATTCAATTAATTTATGACCCGAGTTCGATTCCTCTGCCCCTCTCGGAGAGCCCGGCAAGCTACCGAGAGTATTCAATATGCCAGACACAGTAACAACAAAGTCTCCAATGGAGACGTTACTGGGCCCGCTCGAGCAAAATCGACGATCAACGGGAGGGACTTTACCTTTACCTTTATAGTTTTGGAGGGGGGGAGTTGCCTAACAGTGGGCTTAGTCTTCTGCTCAGGGATCATCCCTGGCAGTGCTCGGGGAACATAGGTGATATCGAGGATAGAACATGGGCTGGCTGTGTGCGAGGCAGGTGCCTTCCCTGCTGGACTCTCTCTCTCTCTCTCTCTCTCTCTCTCTCTCTCTCTCTCTCTCTCTCTCTCTCACTCTCTCTCTCTGGGGCAGGAACAGGCTGTTCTGTGGCCAGCACCCTGGGGAGATAGGCAGTGGAGGGCAGGGAGAAGGGGGCGCCCTCCGCGCGGAGTTGGGCAGAACAGGCTCCGAACTAAAGAACTTCCACTAGAGAGGCAGTAAAGTGGCAACAATGCATTTCTCTTTTTGAACACGAAACATGAAGTTCTCAATTCTGTGGTCAAGTGTTGTGGAACTGGGGCTGGAGCGATAGTACAGTGGGTAGGGTGTTTGCCTTGCACACGGCCGACCCGGGTTCGATTCCCAGCATCCCATAGGGTTCCCCAAGCACCACCAGGAGTAATTCCTGAGTGCAGAGTCAGGAGCAACCCCTGTGCATCACTGTGTGTGACACAAAAAAGCACACACACACACACACACACACACACACACACACACACACACACACAGGATGGTGGAATTGTCTGGTCTTGGTCCTGCCCTCGGAGGGAATCAACAGAAGAACTTTCCATCAAGTTTGGAGGATAGAGCTGGCACCAAGAGGAGCGAATGCATAATTATCAGACACCTCACGTGAAATCAGATCCATTTCCAGAGCTCCTTTACGCCTCACCACAAAGAAGCCGTCTGAGGGAGCCTCTTGGCAGAACGGGTTTCCTGTTGCCATGAAAGGCACCGTGCTGTGATGTGGGGGCTGCTGGGTCGGCTTCAAACACCAGCTCTGTGACTTGTGAGCAAGTTATTAACTTCCTGGGCTTCCTTTCCTCCCGGGAAACATGACTGGGTTAATCTCGCCTCAAAGATTCGGGGTGAAGATAATCTCTAAGAGGCCGAGTGCCCGGCACACGGAAGTAGTCAGAACTGGGCTGGCTTCCTTCTTACTAGCAAAGGGTCATCCATTAAGATGCAAAGGAGTCTTTCCAATGTTCCGTCACTAACACTGACCATCCTAAAACCAGGGGCATGGCAGCTTTTTTTTTCTGTATAAGGAAATGAATATTTCCTGATTTACGGGCCTTAAAGTCTCTGTTGCACCCACTCAGCTCTGCTGTGGGGTCTGAAAACCATCCGAGACGAGGGCCTGTGTGCACAACTGTGTCTCAATAAAACTTTATTCATAAAAATGAGTGTTGAGCTGGGTTCGCAGGTGGCAAAGCTTTACTCCGAGCCTTGCTCATCACCAAGACTGTGCAGAGTCACAAACTTGGCTCAGTCTCTCACTCCCCTCTGGACGGGTCGTTGCTGTTCTCTATCACCCTAAGGGAGGATGTGAGGTTTCTAAATTCGTGGCCAAGAGGCTAGAGAGGTAAACACAGAGGCACCGGGGTGGGGGAAGGGCCGGCCCAGCATTTTCTCCCCCAGCCCTTCCGCTGCAGACCCGTCTCTTTAGTTGACTCATCGACCCATTCTACCCTCTTGGAAATCAGCTGGATTTGAAATGGCACCTTTAGCATATTTTTAAATCTTTCTGCCCTACTTTTCCACATTCATCTGCGGCCGGTAGAAAGTTTTCAAATTAAATGTCACTGCTCAAAGTCAAGAATTAATTAATTAGTCAGTGGCCAGACATGTGCAGTGCCCAGAATAGTTATCAGTCAGACTCAAAAGCTTTGCTAATTAGCAAGAAGTCAGGGTAGAACCGGGCAGATCAAAGCATCCCACCCGTCATCCTTTAGAACCTCCATCACGCAGGTCCTGGAATTCTAATCAACTCCACCACTGAAATCAATTGCGTGGACTGAGGGCCTTGTTTTCATTGTCATGGTTTGCAGCTAGAGGTTTTCCACAAGTGTCTCCAGTGTGCAGTTACCGTTACACGAGGCACATCCTTCAACGGAAGGCTCCAAAGCTCCCTTCGAAACACAGCCCCCAAGACTGGGCCTCCAGCAAAGTTGTTCTCCGCTCCCAAGCATATGAGCAGTTCATGTCCTGAAACCTCATTTCTCTTACCCCTTTGAGTAAGTATACTGTTCAGCTTTGATGGGCACTTTTTATGGCCGATGAATTTTAATTTCATTAATCAGTGAGACCATTACAAAATTCTTCTGTTGTGGCATTATAGGCATACCACCGAGATCCGCCTGTTTAAAGGAGACAGTTCAATGACCTTTTTTTTAGGGAATCTGATGACTTGTGTAGCCATGGGTAGAATCCAGCTTCAGAACATTTTCAATCCTTGAAAAAACCTACTCTTGTCTATTACCATTTTGCCTCATTTCTAGCTCTTGGCTACCCCAGGTACACTTCTTGTCTCTATATATTTACCTTTTTTTGGGGGGGGGGGTTTGGGTGTCACACCCGGTGATGCTCAGGGTTACTCCTGGCTCTGCACTCAGGAATTACCTCCTGGTGGTACTCGGGGGACGGTGTGGGATGCCAGGGATCGAACTCGGGTCAGCTGCTGTACTGTTGCTCTGTCTTCTACATTTACCTTTTTGGTTTTGTTTTCATAGAAATGGAGTCATACACCGTGTGTGTGTGTGTGTGTGTGTGTGTGTGTGTGTGTGTGGCGTTTTTGTGTGTTGGGATCCCTTCACTCTGAATTTTTCCAATGTTGCTGCATGTGAGACCCTTCGAGGACCCCTTTCTTGCTGGGTGTGGATTCACTGTGGATAGACCACATGTTCCTTCTCCATTTAACACCCCCTCTCCTTTCAGCTCAGTTCCCAGCGCCGTTTGGAATGACACCTGGATGAACTTACATGTGTCTTCTTTCTAAGAGCAGGACTCCTGACTCCCAGAGACCTCGACTTAAGGAACGGCTGAGTCCCTCCCTCCCCCCATAAAGCAGCTGCTGTTCCTTTTCTTTTCCCTCCAGAAAAGTACCAGGTGCCCCCCCCCCATCCCATTCCACATTTCACATTTTCATTAACACGTACTGTTGTCTGTCTTTTCCGTAATAGTCATTTTGGTGAATGAGAGTAGAATCTTACGGTTTGAGGTCCCAGTTATCCTAATGACCTGATTGCTAGCTAATCACGTTGATTGAATGTCATGGGAGAAACCAGTTTCTTTTCATTATGTGTTGGAAGAACCGCCATGCTTGGGGATTGACTCATAAGTAAAGAGTTCCGTAGGGCGGGAGCGTCCATGAATTTGGAATATATTGCAGTTTATTTGTACCTCTTCTCGTGGTTTGCTTTTGGGGAATCTCTGGCAATTTCTGCAGTGAAAAAAAAATACGCCCAAATGGGATCTTCCTTAGGCTCTCCCTTCTCGGAGACAAAAAGATGACAGGAGGAGGACCTGCCTCAGAGACATGGGGCCAAGTCAGGCAGCTTCTCCTGGACCCCAGAGTCAGCAAGATGGAGGCTGGAGGTCCCCAGCCGTCTGCCCCATCCCAGAGACAGTGTCCACGGGAGAAGATGGCCTCTCTGGCCACACCATGGAGTCCTGCCCCCCCCCCCCAAGCCGGGCTGTCCTCCCCTTGTGTATGTTTCAGAGCCTGGAGGTAGGATATGCAGAGCAGAAGAGGAGGGGACGGTCAGGGTGGTGTTGTGGAGGGGGCATGGACAGACGAAGAGAGTGAGTGAGCCCCAGGCCACCCTTGTGGCCTTGCGGACACCCACAGGATCCGTGTCCGTCGACTCTCTATGGAGACCCCCGCAGGTGCTGAGGCGGCAGCCTGCAGCCCGGAGGATGGACAGTGGCTCAGTTACTGATCACGGCTCTGGCTCCTGCATCCCGAGGGGAAGACGGAGTAACTCCTTTCCCGTCCGCCCCCACCCCAACTCCAGCAGGAGGGTGTGGAGCAGGGTGACGGGCAGTGGAGCAGAAAAACCGTGTCTTGCAGAGCGGTCCCCGAAGCAAAACCTCGCACGGGGGAGTAACCAGGCGAAGTTGGCCAAACAGGGGGTCTGCACCCCGTGTCCAGCCTTGAGCTGCACTCGACCTCCTAGTCATGGACGCCTCAAAACGCAGAAGTGGTTATGTACACCTTTAGCAAGACATCCTTGCTGCCACAGCTGACCTTGAAAGGGACTGGACAGGGGCAAAGCAGAGGAGAAACGGTAACAGGCCAATAGTGTTCAGCTCTATGTGATCGGACCTCCTGGAAGCCGAGACCGCTATAAAAATGTGTGCATTTGGCCAGAGAGTGAGCTGTGACCGACTGCTCCCAGAGGGGTTTCTCCGCACTCTCGGCCTCCTTTATCCCATAGCCAGGCGAATGCCCGGACCCGGTGTGCAACGTGTCCAGGCACTCTGGGGATGGCCGTTCCCCAGCAGGAGGGAATAATCCAGAAGGGGTGATTATCTGGAGAATCAGAGAGGTTCCATGTCATTGCCAAGGGGTCGCAGTGAGAAATGAAGGAAGCCCAGGGTCCAGGTGCTCAGCCTAATCCGTGGGTCTCTTGGGTGCCTGGGGAGGGGGTAGGGGGATGCAGAGGAGAGGGGAGGCCACGTCCAGCCTTGCTGCAGTTTCCCACGCTGACCAGAAGGGCGGAAGTCTCTGCTCAGTGAGAGCCAATGTCCTCAGTCTTTTTTTTTTTTAATGAATCACCGTGAGATGCAGTTACAGATTTACACACTTTTGTGATTATGTTTCAGTCCTACAATGATGGAGTACCCATCCCTCCACCCGTGCCCATTCTCCACTACCCATGTTCCCAGTGTCCCTCCCGCCACCCCCAGAGTGTCCTCAGTCTTGATGCTGGGGTGTCCGTCAGACCCAGACGCCGGTTTCTGGAGAGGCTCCGGGGGAGAATGGGGACCCAGGAGCAGTGGGGGGGAGGGGAAAGCACGGATGCCCTGGAAATCTCCAGGAACCGGGCGGCCCTGGGGGAAAGTCGTGGAGCTTTGAGACTCTGCTTTCTTCCGGGGCCAAAAGAAGCCTCAGTTTCTCTACTATGGAGTTCGCTGAGCTGTGAGTCCTTCCCGGGGCCTGGTGGTACCGACCGAGTGATCAGTCATCGTCTGGTCTGACAACTGGTCATCGTCAGAGACTGGCCAGCATCATCATTTTCACGCTCCCATCGGCAGACCTGCCCAGCGATGAACATGGCGCCTCCAGAATCTCTTTAAGTGGACCAGCTGGCCCGAACCCCAGCCTCGCCTCAGGGAAAGGGAACTTCACTTTCGAGACCCGTTTGTCAGCTTCAGGGTGTCCTTTCCCAGGGAGCCCACAGGGAGGGGGCCCTCTCAGGTGCCAGTGCGAGGGTGCTGTTTCCTGTTTGGTCTCTCCTGGTTTGGTTGTCTGTTGGTCACACCCGCAGTGCCCCGGGCTACTCCTGGCTCTGCACTCAGGGATCACCCCTCCGGGGCTCCGGTGAAGCCAGGGGCCCCCATGGGTGGCTTGTGCGAGGCAGGGAGGAGAGAGACGGTCACTTGCTCCTGATCTGCCTCGGTCTCCCCTGGGCCCAACGTTAACGGATTCTGGTCTCACCTCACAGAAAAGAATTTCAGTAGATAGGCAGTGAAGTAACAGTCACGGTCCTGCCATTGTTCATCGATTTGCTCGAGCGGGCCCAGTATCGTCTCCATCATGAGACTTGTTGTTACTGTGTCTGGCATATCAAATACGCCACGGGGAGCTTGCCAGGCTCTCCGAGAGGGGCGGAGGAATTGAACCCAGATCAGCTGCGTGCAAGGCAAATGCCCTACCGCTGTGCTATCACTCCAGCCCAGGCAGTGAAGTAAAACAGATTTTATTTGGAGATTTTGGGGAAGGGGAAGGAGGGCGAGAAAGTGAGAGAGTAACGCACTCAAGAAGAGAACGCAGGCTTCTCCGAGGGCGGAGAGAGCCCCTCCACACTCCCCTGCACTGGACATGGAAGCATGAAAGGACAGGCCTCAAGAGGGGAGATGAGGGGGACACATATGCTCGGGCACCACATGTGCTTAGCCATGTGGGCACAAGCAGCACATGGGTGCGGGCAGCGTGTGTGCCCTTCCTTTGTTCAAGGTGGCTTTGATAGGGTTTCCCCAAAACTGCCCCCAGGGGGGCTCCTGGCTAGGTAAGAGTTTGCTGCTAGGGAGGTTGCCAAGGGGGTAGAGTTGAGAGTGGTTGATGGCCTTCTTTGAATTCCTTTCCTGGCCTTTTTTGTTCCTGCTGGAGCTTCTCAGAGCAGGGTCCAGCCTGCTCGGCGTCTGTTGCTGGTGCCAGGTGAGAGTCTTCTTGGGCCTTGGTTCCTGTGCTCATGAGGTGGGCTGATGGTCTTGAGGCCAGATGGTTTTATCCTATCCACAGGCTAGGTGGTTTTACTATATTTTATTGAAAATGTCACTGCCACTGTCCTCCCGTTGTTCATCGATTTGCTCGAGCGGGCACCAGTAACGTCTCCATTGTGAGACTTTGTTGTTACTGTGTTTGGCATATCGAATACATCACGGGGAGCTTGCCAGGCTCTGCCATGCGGGCGAGATACTCTCGGTAGCTTGCCTGGCTCTCAGAGAGGGGCAGAGGAATCGAACCCGGCTTGGCTGGGCTGTCTGTGCGCAAGGCAAACGCCCTACCGCTGTGCTATTATTAAAAATATTATTTAAAATATAACAAAAATATTATTAATAAAATAATAGCAATAACATTATAATATTGTGGCATATAATATGTTATTAATATTATTGTACCACAATGTTATATTATGCTATTAATATTATGTATTATAATTATAATATTATCGTATACAATTTATATAATGTATGATAGTATAATGTAATATTAATAATAGCAATAATGATATTTTATTAAAATACGGGCTAGGTGGTTTTATTATATCCTAGGAATTCCATTGCCATGGGGGCCCCTCCCTGTCTACTTGCCTACATCAGGGGGACCATCCGGGATGCCGGGGGCCAGCCGTGTGCACAAGGCAAGCCCCTGCCCCCTGTACACTGGTTCTGTCCCTCTCTTTGTTCTCTTCCAGGAGGTCCATCTCCAGGAAAGCGGCCCTGAGTGTTTTGTTCTGTTTTTCTCCTAGAAAGGGGCTGACAGGCCAAGTAAGTTTGGGACTCTTTGGTTGCAGGCATTAATGTTGAGTTTTTAATCTGGCTGAGCAATTTCAGAACGGACCCCACACTCGCCGCCGTCACACACGTACAACCAGCAGCCCTGCAGGCTTCAAGACAGGTGGATTTTATGGATGGCTTTTAAAGGCGACTCGGCCGAACAGGCACCGGCAGGGGAGTTTCATCGCCTTGGGCTCCCCTGCAGAAGGCGGCTGGCGGAACTGACCCCCTGGCCACCTGCTGGTGGAGGGGGAGGAGGTCGGCCATCCTGGCTGGCGGGACAGGGTCAGGTTGTAAATAACTCAGTGAATGTTAGAGAAAGGGACAGGTGGCATTTGAAATAATAAGCAAACCCTCTCTGAGTAGTCACTCCTCCTAACCTCCTGGGAAATTACACTGACCTGCGTCTGGGCAAAGGGTATTTATGAAAAGGCGGTTGCCCGCATCCGGGCCGGGGGAGAAGGGATTTGCAGCAGGCGCTGGACTCAGGAAGGTTTGGTGGCCGTGGGGTTGAGCGCACAGATGCCTGCCACCTTTCCCCGTGCTCCTGGGATCGTCTCAGAGACCTCAGATCAACCGGAATTCAGCTTCGGAGACTCCGGACTCCTCCTAACCCAGGCCCTGCTGGGGTAGCCACATGGGGGTTGAGGCTCCGGGTGGTCCAACCCTCTGTATTCTCTTCCCCACACTGCAACCCCACAGAAGGGTTGGCTCTGAAAATGTATACATTTCCATTTTGGAAGTGATTTTTTTAAAAAAATTTTCTAGTCCTGGGATTTGCACCTCAGGTGTCCAGCACACGGTGAACCCACATCTCCAGCTGGGAAATGACTGTTTTTTTTTTTTTGCTTTTTTGGGTCACACCCAGTGATGCTCAGGGGTTCCTCCTGGCTTTGCGCTCAGGGATTACTCCTGGTGATGCTCGGGGGACCTTATGGGATGCCGGGGATTGAACCTGGGTCGGCTACGTGCAAGGCAAACGTCCTACCTGCTATATTATCACTCTGGCTCCACATTTTTTTTTTGCAGTGCACTGTTGTGGGTGCCAGCCTTGAAGAGCCTCCAGTTCCAAGTGCCCCGGGCTGTCTGGAAGCAACCAGTCTTTGGTCAAACCGACTCCGATGGATCCAAGCACCAGAGAGAACCCTTTCCTCTGTCTCGAGTGCTACACTGTCTATTTATTTAGTCCAATCAGAAATTTCTTCTGCATGGGCCGCGGAGATAGGAAACTGGGGGATGGTGGGGGGCGCTTGCCTTGTACATGGCCGACCAGGGTTCTAACCCCGGCATCCCAGATGGTCCCTGAGTAAGCCCTGAGCATTGCCAGGTTTGCCCCCCTAACTCTCCCCCACCACCCCCAAGAAATTCCTTCTGCATGATGTAAATGAAACCCTCAAGTATCTCTAATCCACAGTGACGGGAGGGGTGGGGCGAGGAGCCCACAGTGGCTGTCTATAGAGAGCAGAGCTTGGGAAGCCTCTTCCTGAGGCCTCAGTTTCCTCCTCTGTGGAAGAGGGATGCTGCCAGTGGCCGCCTCACGGAGTGTGTCAGTTTTCAATGAGTCCCCGTGTATAAAGGGTTAAGAACAGTATCCCAGTCCCCAGCCTTGGCCTGATTAATTGGAAGTTCTTGTTTTTCTTCTTTTTTTATCATTAGAAACTGATTTATGAGTGTTGTTGACAGTATCATTTTGGGCAGACAGTGTTCCAACTCCAATGCCCCCAACCAGGGCCCACACCCCTCCCCCCCGACGCCCCCAGATTCCCTCCCCTTCCCCCAACCTGTCATGTGACAGACCCATATTTCTGAAGACGCCCTGTTCTTTGAAGGGGGTGTGAGCACTATGACGGAGGATCCTGCTTGGCTTGGGGGCTGCCACCAAGCCCCCCGTTCCCTTTCTCACGGAGCAGGGCCCAGGGTAGGCCGCCTTGGCTCTGCTCGCCAAGCTAACGGCATCCACACAGGAGGTGTTTTTCTCACCCCCCGCCCCCCGCCTTCACCTGGAGGGCAAGAGGCAATGAAGCAATCCAACTCCAAATAAAAGTTGCAATAGAATTTTCTTTTCCTCTTCAAAGAATCTTTCAGCTGTGCTGCTCCGTGCGGCTGCTGCATAGGGGGCATTGATGATGTGCCGTATTTCATTATGTTCAGCGCTCGGCTCCGGGAACAGAGGAGGGGCGGGCGCTCCCCGCCGGCCGGAGGGACACGTTCCCGGTTGCCCAAATGCAGAGTATCCAGGTGGAAATCCCGCCCGTGGCGAGAGCTGCGTTCCAGCCAGGAGGGAAGACTTCAGCCGCGCTCATCCGAAAGAGACCGTTCCTCAGGCCCTCGTCGGTCGGAACCCGGGATGGCCTGTGGAGATGAACCCACCCTCACTCTTTCCAGACCGGGCTTCTCAAAGGGAGCAGGCCAATGCAGCCCCCGGGGGGCTTGTTAAAGTGCAGGTTCCGCCTTGTTCGAGAGACATTTCTCCAGCAGGAGTCAGAGGGGGAGCACGGAGGGCGCGGAGCCCTCTGCCTCCCCCGGCGTCTTTCCATCTCGTCCCACGGTCTGATACGAGCCGCGTGGTAAGGCTTGGCTTCCCCTTGGCTTCTCCAGACACACGTTTCAGAGCCGTCTGAGCAGCAGCTTGTTCTAGAACACCGAACAGTGAGTTCAGTCCAAAGCCAGATTTCTCAAGTGGCCTTTGGGACCGGTCGATGCCTTCTCAAAGGGGCTGTCCCGGGCAGCACAGGCCTTTCCAAAGTGTCCCTGGTGTCCACCCACTAGATGTCAGTAGCATCCCCTCCCCTGAGCTGTAATAACCCAGCACTTTTTTGTCAAGCATTGCCCAGCGTACCCCCAAAGGACAGTGTCCACTCCTTCCCCTGCCCCCCGGTGGGAAGTTCAACTCCAAGTTGATGATTTGTGGCGAATGGAAATACCACTCTGTAAAAAAACGAGGCTCTGGCTTGGGCGTGGCATGTATGTCATGCTTTGTATGCATGTGGTGGGTGACCTTGCCCGGGCCGTGGAAGGACAGAGTCGCCCAGATGGAACCGCTGACGTTTCCCAGTAGAACTAACTGGAACTTGAACCCACCTCTCCTAGGACCTAACTCTGAGCTCTGCCTCCCACCTCACCTCGCCCTGCCCCGCACTTTGCTGTGGCTGGGTCGCGCTTCTTCTTGAAATGACGGACAGTATTTTCTTCCTGCACTTTAAAGAGAGAACAGCCCCACCATGGATGCCTCTCTCCCACCGGCAGGCACCTTCCCAGGCCGCTGACTCGTGAGCACAGTGGGGAGGGCGTGTGCCTTGCACGCGGTCGTCCCAGGTTCGATTCCTCTGTCCCTCTCGGAGAGCCTGGCAAGCTACCGAGAGTGTCCCGCCTGCCTGGCAGAGCCTGGCAAGCTTGTGGCGTATTCGATATGCCAAAAACAGTAACAACAAATCTGACAGTGAAGATGTTACTGGTGCACGCTCAAGCAAATCAATGAACAAGGGAGGACAGTGCCACGGTGCTACAGTTCATTCGAGCTGTTCCAGCAATATAGACGAGGGGGGCTTGTCAACACCAGAAGTTTCTTCCTCACCCCGCTGGAGGTGGGGGAGTCCATGTCCAAGATGCTGACAGAGGTGGTACCCAGTGAGAGTTTGCTGCCCACTTCCCACTGGCCAACTTCTTCCTTCTTTCCTTTTGTTGTTTGGGCAGATCCCAGCTGTGCTCAGGGACTCTCTGGGCAGGCTTGGGTGACCATACGTGGTGCCGTGGATGGAACCAGGTCTGCTGCATGCAAGGCCAGGGTCCTGCCCACTCCGACCCCGGGGCATCTTCTTCCTGAGGCACAAGGTGGGGTGAGCGCCGACATCTCTCTCATCACAGCAGCAAATCGGGACTCAGGGGGCTCCATCTTCTTTCCCACTCTGGGTACTGATGTTTTGTGGATCCCACGGGTGGCTCATGTGAAGCGGGGAGGAGAAAGACGGTCACTTTCTCCCCATCCGCCTCTGCCACCCAGGATCCGGAGTTACTGGGTTCTTGCCTCGCCTCGCAGGAAGGAACTTCAGGAGTAGATCAACAGTGAAGTAAAGCAGATTTTAATTGGGGGTTTCGAAGGGAAGGAGGAAGAGAAAGTGGGAGAGTGGAGAGTAACATGCTCGGGAGAGAGAACGCGGGCTTCTCCAAGAGTGGAGAGAGCCCCTACGCACACCCCAGCATTAGGCAGGGAGCCTGAAAGTCCACATCTCAAGAGGGGAGATGCGGGCGCCACATGTGCTCAGGGGCCACATGTGCTCGGCCACGTGGGCGCAAGCAGCGCCTGGGTGCGGACAGGGTATGTGCGCCCTTCCTTTGTTCCAGGTGGCCTTTATAGGGTTTCTCCAACCTGCCCCCACCTGGGGTTTCTACCTGGGTCAAACTCTGTTGCTAAGGAGGTTGCCAAGGTGTAGGGTGGGAGCGGTGACGGTCTTCTTTGAAATCCCTTTCCTGGCCTTTTGTTCCTGCAGAAGCGTCTCTGGGTCTTTTGCTGGTGCCAGGTGAGGATCTCATCAGGTTTTAGTTCTGTTTCTGCAAGGTTTGGCCTTTGCAACTTCAGAGCTATCACTTCCCAGGAAATTTACTGCCACCGCCCGGGCAGGGACCTTCCCTGTCCAGCCTACATCAGTACCACCCCCTCGGCCACCATCCCAACGTCTGAGATGGGGGCGGACGCAGAATCCCGCCCGGCACACTCAGCACCCCCCCCCCCCCCCCCACACACACACACCATGAATCATCCATGAAATGGAGAGAAGCGTCGGGCCTCCGGGTAGTGTTGGTGACATGAGCAGGAAGTCAAAGAGAGCCCGAGGTCACTGTGCTGACGTGAGCCCGGCGATTGCTTCCTTTGGACGGCATCTGTCCTTATTCGCCCCTGCCGACCTCACGGGGCCGGGATGTTCAGGGGTGGGCTAACACGAAAAGTCCCTCCTGCTGAGAGAGGCAGCCCCCCATGCCCACCCAGAGCAGCGTTTGAGTTCAGTCACCACCAAGAGAACAGCAGGAGCCTGTGAAGAGCCACCGTCTCCATTGCCTCCCCTCTTTCCCCACGACAGTCCACTCGGGCCTATCCACTCTGGTCTGGGGTCGGACCCTCTGACACGGAGGCCTGCCGGCCAGTGGGACACAGACGGTAGGAGCAGAGGAGTGTCAGGGAGGCTTCCGCAGAGAAAACGGTGGTGACGCCCAACCCCTGAGCTTGCCACGCCTTGGCCCGAGTCTCGATGGAGGCGCTGTGGTTCTCTGACCAACCTTAGGACCGTTTCTTCCTCTCGCGAGGATGACGACCGTGAGAGCAGCCACTTCCTTCCTACAAGAAGAGAATGTTGTCTTGTCCCCTGGGACCCGTATGTCTGTGGGGGGCAGGGGTGGAACTGGGAGGAGGCCGTGTCCTTAGCATCTACCTGGGCTCCAGGGGGGCAGCCTTGGCCTCATTTTTCTCTTCCTCCAAGTCGTTTTCCTCCCTCTGGCCCCTCCTTACTCTGCACTCACTGGGTCGGCTAATTGCTTCTTCCAGGTGGCAGTGGGGATAGCAGCTGCCCCTCCTCGGACCCCCTCTGCTTTCTGCAATTATCCCCGTCTCCCCCTCGGAGCAGTGCCATATGCCAGCGTGGGCCAGGTGGGGGACCCGGGCGGGCTTTCGGTGGAGCGAGAATATGGTGCCATCATTAGGCGTGGGGCGCGGTGGAAGGCACTCACAGCCCCCCACGGAAGGAGCTTCCACTGTCTTTGTGTTAATGACATTCCGCGTTTTTTTCATCGTCGTTGTTGTTGTTACACGTGTCTCTGTTATCTATTTTTACTTAGCAGTATTTGTGTGGCCCTGGTAATACAGCATTTTATTTATTTTTTTTGCAATTTATATATTTTTATTTTCATAAAGTAGTTCACAATGGGCTGGAGCGATAGCACAGCAGGTAGGGCATTTGCCTTGCACACGGCCGACCTGGGTTTGATTCCTCTGCCCCTGTCGGAGAGCCCAGCAAGCTACCGAGAGTATCTCGCCCGCATGGCAGAGCCTGGCAAGCTATCCATGGCGTATTCGATATGCCAAAAACAATAACAACAAGTCTCACAGCAAATTGGTTACTGGTGCCCGCTCGAGCAAATCGATGAACAACGGGAGGACAGTGCGACAGTTCACAATCGTTCATTGCAGATAACATTCAAACACCCATCCCGCCGCCGAGCACCTTCCCACCACAAGAAGAGGGGGGTGTGTGAAGGTTGTTGTATTTCATTCTGGAGCCCTTTAAGCCCACATATAAGAGAATACAAGCAAGAATGTTACAACCGAACGAATGCGTGCTACTTTTGGTACGTAAGTGGGCTCGAGTATAAGAGGTCATGGCCACGCACTGCAGGAAGTTCTGCGGTGCTCTCTGCTGGGGGCTTTGGCCTACAGTCCCTGGGTCTTGGGCGTTGATGAGATTCCATGGTGCTGGGGGCAGTTTGTGGGGGTGACTGCAAAGCTACTGGAGAACTGGGGAGCTGGCGGGGAGGAGGCCCAGTCTCGATCTGAGCGGTCTTGGAGGTCTCAGTCACGGGACCCACATACCTGGGTTTTTCTGCCAGATCCCACTTGGGTGAG
This sequence comes from Sorex fumeus, assembly GCF_029834395.1. Lineage (NCBI taxonomy): Eukaryota > Metazoa > Chordata > Mammalia > Eulipotyphla > Soricidae > Sorex > Sorex fumeus. The sequence goes on along the minus strand of NW_026606159.1, from coordinate 916,661 downwards.
GCTCGTCCGAGCATGTGGAGGGTGGCCTTGAGTGTGGCAGCGGTTGGGTTCTGGAGGTTTTCGGCTGCCAGGGTTCTGTTTGGGGCGGGGAGGGAAACTCCACCCACCCCCCTCGAGTAAAGCATTTTAAAATGGCATTCTAAGTACAGCAAGAAGCGAGGAAGCTTTGGGACACAGGCGTATACGTTGTTCTTAAAAAGATGCGTTAGATCAATTCCAATAGCATCTGCGATGAAATATCCGAGTCTGGTATCTCTGCAGAGACTCAGTTGGCAGTTTCGTCAACACCCTCGGTCTCCGGGACCCCAACGCCAGCCCCCTCTCCACTCTTCTTTTATGCAGACTGCCTGCCAGCCGCCCCCCCCCAAAGTTCCAGCACCCCCTCTTCTCTTTGTACTTGCTTCTAATTCCTCTATCTGAAGAACTGATTTCCTTTCAACTCCACTTCTTTGAAGTCCCGGTCCTTTGAATTATTTTCACGTCTTTCATTCTGGGAGAAAATTCCTAATGGTTGTTTTCATGAGCTCCATGGTGGGGGGTTGTTCTACCTGCAAATAATCCCCGGCCCTCGCCCTCTCAGGCAGGGAGTGAATTCGGGGTTTAGTGGGATTTTTTGGGATCATTCTGGACAGCCGCCTCACTCAGGCAAGAATCCTTCTTTTCGGACTATTTCTGTTCATCAAACTAAGACTCCCGGCACCAGGAATACATCATCCCTGAGGCCAGTGTGTTTTATCACTGGGCCATTGAGACTGTATTGCATTTTGGCTTGGGCAGGAGCTAGGCACAGGCTTTCATAGGACATCACTGAGTCATGGAGTGCTCACGTAGAGTGCTCACACATCCCGAGGGTCTCCTGGGCCTCTATTCTCCATCTCCCAAGACTGACACTGCTCAAAGACTGTCAGGAAACTCACACAGTCATTTTCCTGTCCACAGATCCGAGACAGGGAGCCCAGGCCAGCCAGGGAGTGGCCTCTTGGCAGAGTCCATGATACTCTCTGTGTCCAGGGACCCCTGTAAGGTCAGGGCTACTCGGCTGCAGTGGGCAGGCCCTCCTCTGCCAGAGGTGAAAGAAATCTGCTTGGGGAACGGCTCGGTGCGCTTGGATCTGCTATTTACTCTGTGCGCTCTGACTGTGTGAATTAAAAGCATTTGGTCTCTCTGGAGATGCAGACCCAGCTGCATATGCTCCTGCTGATTTATCCTCAGATCCCCCGGGGGCAGATGAGGGCCCTTTCTCTCTGCTTTAGACCATCTTGGATGGTAAAAAAAAAGAATCCAAACGAGGGGCTGGAGCAATAGCATAGTGGTTAGGGCGTTTGCCTTGCACGCGGCCGACCCGGGTTCAATTCCCAGCATCCCACATGGTCCCCCGAGCACCTCCAGGAGTAATTTTTGAGCGCAGAGCCAGGAGGAACCCCTGAGCATCATCAGGTGGGACCCAGAAAGAAAAAGAAATCCGCACGGTCCTTCAGGGCGCCAGACCCCAGCTTCCAAGGACTGGGCAGGCCTGTGTTTCCAGGACTGAGAGAGAACCGAAGTCCTTGTGGAAACGGCCTCTGGCGGAGGCTACTGCCTTCCGAGCCAGAATCCTGCAGGGGTGAGACCTCTTCCTGGCTCTGTACTGAGAGGGGCCACCTGGACGACCCACGAAGGCCAAGGAGAGGCCTTAGCATCTCCGCTGCAAGTCTGTGCAACGTTCACCCTTAGCATAACACGCCATGGCCCACAGTGGCCCCCTGGTCAACATGCTGGAGGACGCAAGCAGCTGCCCCAAGTGAGTGGCGTCTGTCGGCATCAGAGGGGCCCCAGGACCCAGCATGAGTGCAGCCACAGACATCCCTCATTCTGATGACCATCACCATCACCATTGTTATGTGTGCGAAATAGTAAGTCTATGGATTTCTCAGAGCATCAGAGAGAGGCAGCCCGGGGCGGGGATGGTGCTAGCCCGGTGCCCTGGGCAGGTCAGGTTGTGCCTGAGGCATGCATGAGACTCTCTCAAACTGCATCCATATTTCACCACGAAACAGCAGGGGGGCTCAGGGAGACTCATTCAAGCAAACCTAAGTAGCCCTTCGGCAATAGTTTCTATCTCCCAGAAGCTGGAGGGGAGTCCTGTCAGAAGCTGTTTCCAGAGCAGTGGCTACTTCCGGTCAGTTTCCAGAGCAGTGGCTACTTCCGGTCAGTTTCTACAGCAGTGGCTACTTCCGGTCAGTTTCCACAGCAGTGGCTACTTCCTGTCATCGCGTGACTTCCTAGCTGCGGTTGGGGTGCTCCAGGGAAAGTTCTGTGGTTGTTATTGTTATCCTCAATATCATTTTTATCACACTTGATTTTTAGACAGTGTAATTGCCCATAATTGTGTCTGTCCTATCTCTATGGTAATATGGACAATTATAATGGATTATCCTTTTGTTTACTCGGTCATTTTGTTGATGCCTTTTTTTTCTTTATGTTTTTGGTGGTAAGGATGTGAAAACATAAGGCAATTTCACCAATTACTGGTAATGTTATTCAGATATTTAATTTATTTTCTGCATGCATAATCAGCCATAAATACATTTCAGCTAATGGAGATGACAAGGATGTAATATGATTTGAGCCTAAACAAATTTAAAATAACATTAAGAAGGAAATGTAAAACCACCAGAAGGGAAGAAATAAGGAGTTGGGTCTGTTTGTAGTTTCCCGTTGGCCAAGTCTCCCAGGAGGGATTAGGTCTCTGACTTGTCTATCCTCTGGGCTAATATAAATACAGGAAAGACTTAGGGAAGGGCCATGGTGGGGGATGGGGGTGGGGGTGAAACCAGGCACTCACTAAGTACTTAGTGGGGGTTGGAAATTTGTCTTTTTCCAATTGGTCTGTGTTGAATCCTAACCCCCGTCATGATGGCACTTGGAGGTGGGCACCTTTGGAAGTTATTTCATTTCGGTCACCAAGTTGAGCCCTCACGTGTGGGCTTAGAGATTCTGTTTTTATTTTTTTGGGGGGGGAGGCATACCCAGCAGTGCTCAGGGCTTACTCCTGGCTCTTCACTCAGAGATCACTCGCGGCGGGGTTCGAACAAGGCAAGGGCGGACCCTGCTCACTGTCCTGTTGTTCTGGCCTTGCACATGGGATCATGGCAGCTGAGTGGGGGCACCAGTGAAGAAGGAAGACTCTCACCACCCCCATCCTGCCCCCGGCCTTCAGGACATCTGGGTGTGGGAATCCAGGCTGTTGATGGACCCGCTCAATGTCTGATGTTTGTCACGGCAGCTCCTGCTGACTGAGCCACTGAGTTTGAGACCATTCAAAGCCTCTAACTGGTCAAACCTTGGGCGTGTGGAAAAAGCACAACGACACCAGCCCTGGACATCAGAGTTGAAGTCAGGACCTGAGTCAAGGGGACAAACCAAGTTGAAAAAGAAAAAGGCGGGGCTGGAGTGATAGCACAGCGGGTAGGGCGTTTGCCTTGCACGCGGCCGAGCCAGGTTTGATTCCCAGCATCCCATAGGGTCCCCCAAGCACTGCCAGGAGTAATTCCTGAGTGCAGAGCCAGGAGGAACCCCTGAGCATCGCCAGGTGTGACCCCCCCACCAAAGACAGGCTTTTTGGGTTTTGGTTTTGTTTGGGGGCTATACCTGGCAGTGCTCAGGGCTGACTCCCGGCTCTGTGCTCAGGGATCACCCCTGGTGGGGATCATTGGATCCTATGGTATGCTGGGGATAGAACCCGGGTTGGCCACATGCCAGGCAAATGCCCTAGCTGCTGTATTATTGCTCTGCCCTAGCCCCCTGCCCCCCCCCCCCCCCCACGCTCTTTAATAGAATGAAGAGCCGGAGAACTGGTTCTTAGTAGGAAACTCAACACTAGGAGGGAAGGGGGATAGATCAGGGAAAGATCTACTATGACAGTGACAGAGGAAAGTGGTCACTCTGAAAGGAGGGACAGTGCCCCCTGATATGCATGATGCCTTCTATTTTATTTTATTTTATTAAAAAATTTTTAAATAGTGAGACATCATGAGGCACAGTTGCAGACTTATAATAGATGCCTTCTATTTTAAACCCCAATGCCTACAAAGCAGAGGTCAGGGGGATTAAAAAACTGCCTCAGGCTAGAGGACAGGAGGGAAACTGGGGACATTGGTGGACATTGATGGACAGAGGTGGACCCTGGTTGAGGCTGGGACGGGGTATGCCTGACACTCAACCATAAATAACTTTGTGACTTTGTAATTCACCGTGCACTATGGCACTGTCTGTAGCACTGTCCTCCCGTTGCTCATCAATTTGCTCCAGCGGGCCCAGTAACGTATCCATTGTGAGACTTGTTGTTACTGTGTTTGGCATATCGAATACTAGCTTGCCAGGATTTGCCATGCGGGCAAGATACTCTCAATAGCTTGCCAGGCTTTCTGAGGTGGTGGAGGAATCGAACCCAGGTTGACCGTGTGCAAGGCAAATGCCCTACCACTGTGCTGTCGCTCCAGCCGAATCACAATGATTCACTAAAATTCTTCTGGGGGCCGGAGACATAGTACAGCAGATAGGGCACTTGCCTCGCACACATCTGACCCAGGTCCGATCCACGGCATCCCATATGTCCCCAGAGCGCCACCAGAAGAGCCTGAGCATTGCTGGACATGGCCCAAAATTAAAAAAAATTTTTTTCTTTTTAAAAAGGGGAGCTCATCCTCCTGATATTCCCGGGAAGTGTCCTGAAAACCCCTTCTCTTCCCCTGTCAGCATGTCTGAGTATCTGGCCACATTTTTCACCTTGGGCCACTCAGGGGCTCGGGGTTCTAGCCTTGGGGAAGGTCTGGCTAATGCAGGCAAATTTCTTCTTGTCAGAAAAAAATTAAAAAAAAAACCAGCAGCTGCCCAACTTCTGGAAAACACCTCTTGGAATACTGATCATGCCAGGGAAGATCGGAGTTTAGTGGCTAATCTGTCTTTACCACCTGCTAATCTCCATTCTGCAACCCAATTCCTGGCCCACTCCCAGCTGGGTGGCACCAGGGAAGTGGGGGGTAGCCAGTCCTCAAGCCTGGAATGTGCTCCTACTTTTATAGGTTTGAAAAGACTCGCGCCAGATGGGTCCCAACAAAACAGTGGCTCCCAGAGGGAGGCGGGCATGAGACCGGGTGGTAGGGTGGAAGGGACCACCAGCACGGTGATGGATGGAAACCAGGTATCTGCTGGGGACACAACGTCGTGGATACAGATGTTGATTTATAGGGTCGTCCACCTGGCGCCTCGATGATGTCATAAATCAATGTTATTCCAATGGGGGGGGGGAGAGATGTGGCTGACGTGTCTCCTTGCCCAGGGAGAGAAGAGAGTGTGAGTGAGTTATGAGCGAGCTGTACCATAGGAAGGGACTTCCGGTCACCTGCTGTTGCCCTGTTCTCCCCTTGATACATCAAACCATGTGGGAGGTGGTGGGGGGGTTCAGGTGGCACTGGTCACCAAGCCTGGGGCCATGTCCCTTATTGCCATTACCTTATTTTGTTGTAGCTTAGACGTGATTGGTACAATAGTGTGAAAGTTTATGATATTAATGTACAAAGTTACTATACCCCGCTGTAAAATCTTATCACGCCGAAGGTTGTGTGTTCACGGGCTCACTGGATGACACTGTCTCACCGCCTGTGTTCGGTGCTCTTGAGCCGCTGTGTGTGACCTGGATCGGAACGGCTGTTGGCCAAGGGCAGAAGGAAGAAGAAACGAGGGTCAGACCGGTCTATATCAATAGTAGTTTATTCCAATCCTCTTCACTCCTGTCTTTCTCTGCCTCCTTCTCTCCTGGGCCCAATCTTGGAACCTCTCTCCTTCTGGTTCTGACTCTGGATCTCTGGAGCCCGAGCTCTCTCACTTCTGACTCCCTTTCCGAGTTTACGTCTTAGTTTATATAGCAGTCACATAAGGCGGTGACATAAAGGTGGGTTGAATACTGACGAATCAACAAAGAGAGGAAAGACCACTCCTCCAGGAGATTAACTCAGGATAAATTCTCATCTACAGAGATTACTTCAGATTACTAGGAGATCCGCCCAAGGGTGGGATCCCAACAAGGGTGTGTTCTTCCCTCAGCTAGTAATCTACTTAAATAATTGTAATAAATCTACTTCTAATATTTCTAGCAGTGTCATTCTGTATGAGCACAGTAAGAGATATAAATTTAGTTTGGTTCTTCCTGAGAACATCTCACTATACATTCCGCATTCCTCAGGCCAGGTTAACCTTCCTAGCTCCAGCAGGGTCCTAGTCTCATCGTTACTTACTTTTGGATCATGACAGCATTTGTCCATGATCATGCCCTCAACTTATAGTTGAGTATCGTGGCTCTTTGGCCTGGCCCATTTCGATGCCAGGGTAGCTCACTGCTTGCCCTGGGTCCATTCAGTCCCTCGTCGGGACCCTGCTTTTGGGGTGCTAGGAACTAAGGGCAACTGAGTCAAGAAATCAGATGCCCAGGAGTAAATATTATTCGGAGTCAATCAACTCCCGAGTTACAAAGCATAATATTAACTGTCTTCCTGTGTCCACACAGAAAGGACATTGCTTACAATACAAGTTCAGTGTCCTTAGATGGGTGCGACCTGACAAACCTAAGCTACCTGAGGAAGGACAAAAGAGTGTTATCCTACACCCCGCCACCACAAAGGAAGTATCTACAACTCTCTCCCATTGTCCCTGTACCACTCCCAGCCCCCTACCTGTTAACCGGTTTTGTAATCCAAAGCCAAGTGATGGTTTGCCGTCATTTGATGCTGTCTCTTCCCTGGTCTCTGTAGTCTACAGAGGAGTGAGGCCACACAGGATTTGTCTTTCCCCTCTGACTTAGTGCACTTGACACGGTACCTACCAGGTCTGTCCGTGTTACAGCCAACTGCAAGAGCTCATCTTTTGTTTTTTAAAAAAATTATTCATTTATTTATCTTTTAAAATGTTACTTATTTTTTAATTGAGTCGCCATGAGATACATAGTTACAAAAGCTGTTCATGATCGGGTTGCAATTGTACAATGATCCAACACCCATCCCTCCACCAGTGTCCACTTCCCACCACTAATGGCCTCAGTTTCCCTCCTGCCAACCTCCCTCCCCCAGCCTGCCTCTATGGCCCAATGGTGGGCATTTCCTTCTCTCCCTCCTTCCTAACCCCCAGCTCATCTTTTGATGGCAGTGTTCATTGCCTTCATCGAAGAGCAGAGGGCTCCCCACTCCCCCCTGCAGGACAGGGCGAGGTGTGGGTACCTGGGGCTTTGTCGGGCTCGCCTGGGTCACTTGGCAGCCACGGGGAGCAGACCAGAGGCCTGTGTGTCTGCCGGCACCATTTGCGGGCACGACCTTTGCTAGTCAGATGCAGCAAGGGTCTCACGACTCACCCTCCGTCGCCGACGTCCCTGGCTCTTTTCTCTTTTCTACTCACTGGGGCAGGAAGGCTTTGATGTCCGTCTCTGTCTTTGGAAATAGATTCATGTATTTGAAGCCTGTCGAGCAATCGCGTGCCTGAGGGGCGTTAAATGAGAGTCTGGGCTGCAGAGTGGTGACCGTCATCAAGCGGAACCCCCCAAAATAAGGAAATGTCTATTTGTCCCTTGACAGTCTCGTTCGAGACGAGCAGCTTGCATCCCGGCTGCGCGTCCCAAGGGCCCCTCGGTGTGCTGTGTGGTTATCTGCGTGTCACTGCCCCAGAGAGGCTCGGGTGGGGGCGGGGGTGGCTGAGTGTACCCCGGGGCGACCTGTACAGTTGGGCGGGGCTCTGATGGGAGAGATATTACATCTTGGCATCTTGAAAGAGGAACCTCAAAGGGGCTGTTCCAAGGGAGGCAGTTTAACTGGATCGAAGTGAGGAGGAACGTCTGCCCGTTCATCACTAGTTGACCCGATCAGAGAGCTATTAAGGGGTGCAGTAGGATATTTCCTGTGGCAGAATCCCCCAGATCCTGGCCAAGGAGGTCTTGGATACAGTGAGACCCGTGATTTGGTCAGTCAGTGGGGATGGCCCTCTGGGTGCTTTGTTTTCTTTGGGGGGCAACTTTTGTTTTTTTTATACACAAAATAATTTATTTTATATTCTTACAACAAAAAGGGAAATGGAATTGTCAGAAACTAACTTGGTAAAAAAAATTTGTGAGAATTTTTATGTCTCACAATGGGGCCATTAAAGATATTGTCTAAGGGTTTACTGAGCTGCTAGTTGAGCCTTTAAAAAATTATTATTTTTTTAATACTAGATCAGGCCTGGTTAGTACTGGATGGGGGCTACTTTTGAGGTACATTCATTTGTTGATGTCCACGGTGCTCTGTTAGGCCCCCCAGTTTCTAGTTTTCCAAACATGGGTTCTTATGGAAAGAAGAAGCCTAAACATGGGAATTCTTATTCATCTGAAATCGGCCCTGATCTCAGAATTCAGAGTCAAGGGTTTTATTCCTGGAGTGGTACCACAAGAGCAGACACACAGCACCCGTGTGTTCAGTTCACACGACACCTGTGTGCTCCAATGGAACATCCTCTCAAATCTATGCACTTCTCCATCCCTTAGGGACCCACGGTCCCCTGTCAGCCAATTCCTGCCTCATTCTTCTTTACCAATAACCACGACCCGAACTCTGTCACCTTGTTTATTCTAAGAGTGTATATATATATATATATATATATATATATATATATATATATACCCCCTTTACTGTTTAACTTCCTTTTAAAATTTTTTTTGAAACCGGGGCTGAAGTGATAGCACAGTGGGTAGGGTGTTTGCCTTGCGCACAGCCAACCCGGTTCGATTCCCAGCATTCCATGGGGTCCCCTGAACACCGCCAAAAGTAATTCCTGAGTGCAGAGTCAGGAGTAACCCCTGTGCATCGCCAGGTGTAAGTTAAAAAAAAATTTTTTTTTTGAAACCCACTCATTTTGCATGAGTGTGTGTGCATTCTGAGAGCAACATTTCAAATACTGGTTGGTAATTAAATTTATTATAAGGATTTGGCATCCAGTTGATGGGCATTTATATGGTTTCCACTCCTGGCAATTTTCAATATTGATACAAATATTACTACCTTAACTGGGAACATAGGTGGTGGGAAGTGCACACTGGTGAAGGGACGGGTGTTGGAACATTGTGTGACTGGAAACCCAAACATGAACTACTTTATAACTGTGTATCTCATAGTGAAAAAAAAAGATTTAAAAAATTATTTTAGTGGGCCTGGAATGATAGCACAGTGGGTAAGGCATTTGCTTGTACGCGGCCAACCTGGGTTCGATTCCCAGCATCCCATGTGGTCCCCCAAGCACTGCCAGGAGTAACCCTGTGCATCTACCCTCCACCCCCAAAAATTTTTTTAGAAAACGGATATTCTTGTAAAAGATTTTGGATAAAAATGTTTTCGTTTTATTTGGGCAAATATCCAGGAGAAAAGTCACTGGATCCAGGAATCCACAATGGTTTAATTGTCAGGAGGAGACGTGGCCACGTGATTCTAGACCAGACGTGGTGGGGCCATCTGTGCTCGCACACCAGCAGTGGTCTCTCAGGACCTCGCCAGCATTTGCTGTTGTCAATCTCTTTCCTTCCTTCATTCCAGGGGATGCCAAGTGCTCTGAGTATAATCTTCCACTTCTTTCCCCGGTGACTGTTGAGATGGGGTCCGCTTTCCAATGCTTCATTGCTAGATATTTACATCTCTTAGTGAAGCAGTCATGAATTTAAAAGAAAAATGAGTTGTTCATTTTCCCAAAGAAGACATATATAATGGAGATGGGCAAAGGATACAGAAAATATGTCCAAAGGGCTGGAGAGATAGTCCATCAGGTAGGGCACTTGCCTTCATGGTAGATGTGGGTTCGATCCCCCGCATCCCATATGGTCCCCCTCCCATCCCCTGAGCCTGCCAGGAGTGATCCCTGAGTGCAGATCCAGGAGTAAGCCCAGGAGTGGCACCACTCCCAAATATTCATCACTTACTATTAGGGAACTGCTATTTCCAAACCTTGATATCACTTCAACATGTTGAAATGACTATAGGGTTGTTGCTTTTTGGTTTTTGTTTTTTGGCTTAAACTTCTTTTGTTTTAAAATAATTTAAATGTTTAGGAAATGAGAATTACTTTGTATATTCACACCCAATTTTCCCCACTGTCAAGACCATAATAATATCGCACACTTATTAGAATCAATGAACCGTGATGGGTAAATGACTATTCAATGACCTTCGTACTTTATTTGGCATTAATTTGCTTCTTTGAACACCCTTTGCCTAGGCCAGGACTCCATTCAGACTGCCATGTTCCATTTGGTGATCATGTCTTCTTAAGCACATCTAGAATGTAACATCTGTTCAGATTTTCTTGGACGAGTTTTGAAGATTACTAGTCAGGTACTTTCTAGAAGGATTCTTGGTTTAGGTTTCACTACTGGTTCCCCCCTGCCCCCCGCCGCCCCTTACGGTTATACCGAGATCACGGGTTTGGGAAAGAAGATCCCCACACAGCTCAGGTTCTTTTCCCCCTAAGCAGTCTTCACTGGGAAGTAGTTTTTCCGCTTCCCACCTTGTGCTCTTCAAAAGCAAGTACTGGACAGAGCTCAAAATTAAGGCATAAAGAGAGCAGGGTATAAGGGAAGCAAGTGGAAAAGGTGAACCTGAAATGTTGAATTCACCAAATTGTGTAGTATTCTGTATGTTTGCAGACGTGGAAATGACTCTCCTGTGAAGACGGAACGTGAGTCAGTGCCGTCCTTTAAAGTAAGGAGGCAAGATGGAGCTCGCGCTGTGGTCGAAGGGCTAAAGTGCTCGCCTTCCCTTAGACGGCACTTAATTCAGTCTAGTACTATACATGGTCCTCTGAACTCGACCAGAAGTGACCCCTCAAGCACAGAGCTCATAGTAAGCCCAAAGCAGCAATTCCCCTCCCCACAAAAAAGAGCTACCTGGAAAAATGGCTGAGTTTAGAACTGGGGTATGGACTTGGCAGAGTAACCCTGGAACTCGGCATTGCGCTCAAAACTAAGGAACTTCTTCAAAGACAGAATGATAAGTAGACTTCTGAAAGCCATAGAAACCAACTAAAACAATTCCCCATGCGGGAAGCTCAAACAATTATAAATAATAAGGCCCTCCCGTTGTTCATCGATTTGCTCGAGTGGGCCCAGTAACGTCTTCATTGGAGACTTTGTTGTTACTGTGTTTGGCATATCGAATACGTCACGGGGAGCTTGCCAGGCTCTGCCGTGCGGGAGAGATACTCTCGGTAGCTTGCCGGGCTCTCCGAGAGGGGTGGAGGAATCGAACTCGGGTCGGCCATGTTGCCCGCTTGTAAGGCAAACGCCCTACCCACTGTGCTATCGCTACAATTAAATCAACATAATGAAAACAATCATATTTATCTAATCCCTGAGTATCAAATAAAAGCCACAATGATATCAATCAAGGAGAGGATAAAGTGAAGGAGTTAAGAATCAGTGGGCACTGGTGGAGGGATGGGTATTTGATCATTGTATAATGGAAACCCAAGCACAAAAAATTGTAAATCTACAACTGTACCTCATGGTGTTTCACTAATTAAAAAAAAATTTAAAAAAACAAAAAAAAGAATCAACTCCCCTCCAAATTGTATATAAGTACTTCTCTCTCCACCCCTCCTTTTTTTTCTTTTTGGGGTCATACCCGGCGATGTTCAGGGGTTACTCCTGGATCATGTACTCAAGAATTACTCCTGGCGGTGCTCAGGGGACCCTACGGGATGCTGGGAATAGAACCCGCGTCGGCCGCGTGCAAGGCAAACGCCCTATCTGCTGTGCTATCACTCCAGCCCCGCTCCCACCCTTGTTTTTAAAAGGGAAAGAAACAAATGCTGGTGAGGATGTGGAAAAAAGGGAACCTTTGTTCCCTTTCCCCCATTGGTGGGAGTGAACATTGGTGAAGCCGTTATGGAAAATAGCAGAGGGATATCACATAACACTGTGAAGAGAAGCACCACGTAGTCCAGCTCACCCACTCATTGTCATCTATCATTTATTTTTAAGGCATCAGGAGCAAACCCAGGAGCTGTGGCTTACAAGGCAAGTGTCAGCACCGACTCCACTGTATATGGTAACACCTATCCAAAAAGACTTGTACAGCTCTTTGGTTATTTGACACAGCCAAGATGTGGAGATAGTCTGAGTGTCCGTTCATGGGCAAATGGAAAGGAGACATGAAACACACATGAGTGAGTACACATCAGGCACACATAGGTAGCTGGACCTTGAGGGGGTGATGCCTGGTGGCACAAATCAGGAGAGAGATGGGCATCTTATGATTCAGTGGGATTTCAAGACACAAAGCAAATGAATAGACACAACAAACCCCTAGATCCAAAGGCTTCATGGGTGGTTCCCAGTGGGAGGACAGTGGTGAATTGGATACCTGAGGTCAGTCCTACAGCAGGGGGGATCAAAGTTAGATTTTTGGTGGGTGATCATGATGTGGTATACACCGTTGTCAAATTTTAATGCTTAGTACTTGAAACTTTTATAATGTTATAAACCAATACTGTTACAAGCAAACTTATGACTCAGTTTTGGGTTGCTCATTGAGAAGCTTTTATTGTGTTGGTAAAGTCTGGATGCAGATTCATTGTCACTGTGTCACTGTCCTCCCGTTGTTCATCGATTTGCTTGAGCGGGCCCAGTAACGTCTCCATTGGAGACTTTGTTGTTTACTGTGTCTGGCATATCGAATACGTCACGGGGAGCTTGCCAGGCTCTGCTGTGCGGGCGAGATACTCTCGGCAGCTTGCCGGGCTCTCCGAGAGGGGCGGAGGAATCGAACTCGGGTCGGCCATGTTGGCTGCGTGCAAGGCAAACACCCTACCGCTGTGCTATCGCTCCAGCCCATTCATTGTCACATGTAGGTATTGTACACATGTTTCCTGCTACATACTGTGCCTATTTACCGTCTTGATGAGCAGAACATTTTAATCATGATAAAGTCTAACTTTTCAAAATTTTCTTATTCGGGCTTATGTTTTTAGGACAGGCCGAGTGTCCTATTCCCAAAATTGTCTCAGGGTGATGGGAGAATTGTTTTGTGTCTTGTAGAAGTGTTGCGGTTCTGAGTTTTATGCCTCCGAATGTGATTCATCTCGAATTAATTTTTGTTTGGATGGAGAAAGGGGGTCAAGGTTCATTTGTTTTCCCTTTAACAGAAATTAGCTGTTTTAGTAAAATTTGTTGAAAAGATGTGCTTTGCCCTGTAGAACTGACTTGTCATCTTCACACACACACACACAAAATCCACAAATCACATGTGCGTAGGCTTATTTTCACAGACTGTTCTTCCCCAATGATCCAGTTTTCTATCCTACTAGCCAACTGTCCCTATTATAGTTTTAGAATAAGACTTGAAACCCTAGCGTCTTTGTTCCCTGACTTTGTTCATCTTTTCCAGAACTGTTTGGCTCTGGACGTATAATAGCACTGTAGCACTGTCCTCCCGCTGTTCATCGATTCGCTCGAGCGGGCACCAGTAACGCCTCACAACAAACTGTGAGACTTGTTGTTCCTGTTTTTGGCATATCGAATACATCACGGGTAGCTTGCCAGGCTTGCCATGTGGGCGAGATACTCTTGGTAGCTTGCTGGGCTCTCCGAGACGGGCGGAGGGATCGAACCTGGGGCAGCCTCCGTGCAAGGCAAACGCCCTGCACACTGTGCTATCACTCCATAAATTTTAGAATTAGGACTGGAGGGGGATAATGCAGGGGTTACAGCATTTGCCTGGCACACAGCCCGCCATAGTTCGATCCTTGGCACTGTGTCTGATCTCCCTAGCACTGCCTGGAATCAGCCCGAAACACAGAGCCAGGAGTAAGCCCTGAGCACTGCTGGGTGTTGCCCTCAAAAAACAGAAGTCTAGGCTTATCTGATACACTCGTAAGTAACCTGCTGGAATTTTGATGAAAATCACGCAGGATTTTTATGCCTTTTTAGGGAGAGTCACTATCTTTTTTTTTTAAAATTTATTTTTTAATTAATTTTTTAAAAAAATTTTTAGTGAAACACCATGAGGTACAGTTGTAGATTTACAATTTTTTGTGCTTGGGTTTCGATTATACAATGATCAAATACCCATCCCTCCACCAGTGCCCATTTTCCACCACCATGGATAATATCCCTCCCACCCCCATCCCTCCCATCTCACCCTGCCTCTGTGGCAGGACAATTCCTTGTGTTCTCTCTCTCCTTTTGGGTGTTGTGGTCTGCAAAAGAGGCTTTGAGTGGCAAACATGTTCAGTCCATAGTCTACTTTCAACATGCATCTCCCCTCCTGGGAGGATCCTCCAAACACCCTTTATTTGGTGCTCCCTTCTCTATCTGAGCTGCCCTTTCCCCTAGAATGCCTGGCTGGCCTCTAAGTTATGGAGTAATCCTCCTGGTGTTGATCTCAGCTATTCTTGGGTATTAATCTCATACTTTGTTACTTTATATCCCCCAGATGAATGCAATCTTTCTATGTCTATCCCTCTCTTTCTGAGAGAGTGACTATCTTAACAATATTGAACCTCCCACCTCTGAATTCTCTATAACTCTCCATTCACTCCAGTTTCTCTTATTAATAATGTGTATTTTTAAGGAGGTATGCCTGACTTAAATATTGTATTGTTTCTTTCAATCTTGAAGCAATTTCAAATTTTGCAATGTGAATGAGGGAATTTTTTCTGGAAGCAGTTGGGAGTGAATTGCCAATTTGATACCCTAGTGTACCCTCATCCTTCCACATGCATTTCCTAAAACAAAAAGCACCCCTGGCTAGCCACAACCCAGCCATTAAAGTCAGTTTAATACAAATGCATGAATCTCCTAGACTCCAGCCCCCAGATTTTTTGGTTGTCCCCAGAAATGACTTTTTTTTTTTGGTGGGGGAGTAGAATCTTAGTGAGATTGTTGGAGATAGTTTCACATGTTGGAAGCAGTTCCTGGGTTGGCCTTTCTTTCATGTCAGTCACGTGGACAGGTTTTGAAATTCTCCCTCCAATGTCTGGGGGAGAGGAATTGTGTGTGTGTGTGTGTGTGTGTGTGTGTGTGTTTTCCCCCTTGACTTGTCTTTTTGAGGCATCCAGCCTCGGGCCCTCGGTGGAAAGAAAAAGGCTGTTCCTTTCCTTCCTGGCAGCCTGCCTTTGAGTTCCACTTGGGGAGAGACTGTTTTTATTTGGAAAAATACAGTCGAAGCCTTCTTATTTGACATAATGAGAGCTGGTAGTTGACTGGTTAATCTAGCGGAAGAATTTGAGTTGCTGGTCTGCCACGAGAGCTCAGCTGTGGGGAGCATCAGCGTGTTGTTCAGAGGAAAAGGAGGATATTGGTTATTCTGAGGAGAAGGCTTTCATGGACCTGGCGTCAGAACAGGGGTCCTGTCTGCTGTGGTTCCCACTTTTTACGGAAGGAGGGGACGCAAGGCGACAGTCCTCTGAGGAAGGGAGAACATCTTCATTAGGCTTGGAGTCCGAGTTGCACCTCACAGGTGTGGGTGTGGTTCCCCCTCCTGCCCCCCCATTTCATTCACAGAGGCAGGGAGACCCTCGTCTTTTCCCAAATAAATCGGGATTGATGCAGCCCCTCCCGCGTTGAGGAGCTGGCTGCGTCCACCCACTAGATCCCAAGCACAGTAGCGCCTGCCAGTGGCTTAGGGACCACCTACCGGTTGAATTTCAAAGTAGAAGAGAACTTTTATTCTCGGTTGAAGTGAGAGGGGGGAAATGAAGCATTTAAAACCTGACAGCTTAGTTTCTTTTAGGTCGAAAAGTGCTTCTGCTGAGGGAGGGAAACCGCTTCAGACAGATTCAGACCCCGAAATAAATTTACTTCGTCGGACTCTATTACTGTGTTATGTCATTATGTGTAGACTATATATGGTTATAGGATTTGATTACTCAGACTGTTGTTTATTTGTTTATGATTTCCTCTCCCCTTATCCCTGTGGATGTTGTGATGACGCGACCTGCAGGACTTGTGGTCTCTCTGGGGGCCTTGCCCTGTGCGCCCGCGCACACAGTCACGGGGCGGGGGTTCTGCAGCCAGGCACCAGGATCAGACCTGATGCATGAGTCGTGGGGGGGGGGGGTCCAGCTGGAGGTCTCATGCTCACAAGGCAGATACTTCAGAGAGAGGCCTTGAAGGAGACTGGGAAACACAGGGCTGGTAAAAAAAAAACAGCCTGAATATGAGATTCACAGGAACTCAGGAAGCTCAGCTTCTTGGGGACAAAGGTAAGAGGAGAGAAGGGGAGAAGAGAGGAGGAGAGAGAGGAGGGAGGAGAAGAAGAAGAGGAGGAGGAAGAGGAGGAGGAGGAGAAGAAGAAGAGGAGGAGGAGAAGAAAATGAGGAGGAGGAGGAGGAGGAGGAGGGGGAGGGGAAGGAGGAGGAGGAGGAGGAGGAGAAGAAAATGAGGAGGAGGAGGAGGGGGGAGGGGAAGGAGGAGGAGGAGGAGAAGAAGAAGAAGAGGAGGAGGAGGAGGAGAAGAAAACGAGGAGGAGGAGGAGGGGGAGGGGAAGGAGGAAGAGGAGGAGGAGGAGGAGGAGGAGGAGGAGGAGGAGGAGGAGGAGGAGGAGAAAAAAATTGTGGTCCAGCCCAGGAAGATTGCTCCATAGTTCGCAGCCTGCCTCATGAGCTGGGGGAGAAGGCAGCTGGGATGGAGGAGGGATCACTAAGACAGAGATGGTTGGAGGGATTGTTCAGGATGGGATTCGTGTGCTGAAAGTAGACAAAGGACCAAACGTGATAGCATCTCAGTATCTGTATTGCAAACCATAACGCCCAAAAGTAGAGGGGGAGAGAGAGAGAGAGAGAGAGAGAGAGAGAGAGAGAGAGAGAGAGAGAGAGAGAGAGAGAGAGAGAGAATGGGGGAAATTGTCTGCCATGGAGGCAGAGGGGAGTTGGAAAGGGGGGATACTGGGGACATTGGTGGTGGAGAACGTGCACTGATGGAGGGATGGATGTTAGGTCATTGTATGATTGAAACTCAGACGTTAAAGGTTTGTAACTATCTCATGGTGATTCAATGAAAGAAAGAGAAGGAAGGAAGGAAGGAAGGAAGGAAGGAAGGAAGGAAGGAAGGAAGAGAGAGAGAGAAAGAAAGAAAGGAAGGAAGGAAGGAAGGAAGGAAGAGAAAGAGAGAGAAGAAGGAAGGAAGGAAGAAAGAGAGAGAGAGAGAGAGAAAGAAAGAAAGATTCAGCTAGGTGGACTGAGAAGACTGTGGGACACAGAAAGCTGGAGGAGGCCGAAGACAGGGAGGCCACCTGCTCTAGTCGGGTCTAAAGTCCTCTTCTCTGGGGCCAAGTTGGCCAACTCACAGCCTGGAAGAATGGAGCAGAATCTGATGATAGCAGAGATGTAGCATGTTCCTGTTCACCGACCGCCTGGTCTCCCCTGATTTGTGGTACTTGGGGCCAGGGCATGATTGTGACACCCCCTGCACGCCCCCCCCCCCCCCCCAACCCACCAACCTTTCAAGAATCCCCACAGTCATGGGAAATCAGCTCTGAACTTCTCCACAGCATATGGCCTATCTCCAGTGAAGTTCATTTGAATTCCCAAGAAGTGGTGAGTGAGAACTGGCTAATAAGATGCTGGAGGTGTCTTTCAGGTAGGCGGAAAACAGGCTTGTCTAGGAGCCTGGGTCCAATCTGCCAGGAATGAACCCACACTGAGGAGAAGGGGCTCCAAGGGGCTTTTTATTTCCACATCCCTCCTTCTGACTGACTGGGAGGAAGGCACCAGGCAGCCTGATGCTTCTTCTGCATTAACTCAACGCTCGACATCTCGAAATCTCTTTTATGGCTTTAAGTGTATGTTTAAAAGAACGGCTTGTGATTGTTTACTCCAGCTGGGGAGAGTTGGGGGGTGGGGAGCCTCTTACGGAAGACACTCTGTGTGAACATCCCTTCTCCTTTGCATTCTCCCACCACGCCTGGGGTCCCAGCGGTTTCCAAGGAATCATGCCCAGAACGTCTTCTGCCTTTTTTATTTATTTATTTTTTCTTTTAGCAACGGCACGCCCACTTAACTATGTTTATGGCCAGGAAGCTTCTTCCCAGCACACTTGAGTTACCACCAAGGTGGCCGTAACACGCCGGAGAGAACATCACTCAGCTCGAGTAACTCAGTCACTCTGCAAAGGGCCGGGAGGCACATGGCTGACTTAGAGCACCTCTCAAAGAGCAGCAGTGGCCGAAGGCTCTTGCCGGCTTCACATCCGCAGTGGGGATGTCAGATCCGAGTAGGAGATCTGGGATGATCCTCTGAAAGCTGTGTCCTGTTTGCCTAGCAAGCGGCCGGCCAGGGCTTGGTCCCTGGCATCCTCTTGGTCCTCCCTGGCGCTGCCGGGAGTGGTTCCTGAGTCCCGAGCAGTGAGTCACCCTGAGCACTGTTACTTAGAGCAAGCCACTCCCTACCTCCAGATGTTTTTGATGGGGGAAGTCCTGACCTCTGACACTCCCCTCCTCTCCTGCATCCCCTAAGCACTGGGGCTTCCGAATTAGGGGTTTTCCTTCACCGAGTGCTTGGAAGACAATGCTAAGTTCCTGGATTGTGAAGGTGGGGGTGTTAGCACCCAGAGTCTCAGGTTAACGCATGGGAGGGTTCCCATCTGTGTTTCCCACAGCTGATTTCTCTCTCTCTCTGTAGGTGTGGAAGCTAGAGAGCTTCTACACTTGTAGAAAGCAGATCATCAAACTTGCCTTTGTGAAGGGGTTGTTCTCCATTGAGAATTACAATTGCCCACCCTCCATCCCAGACGCTCTGCTGTAATAGGTTTGGGCTGCCAGCCGGGCACCGGAGAGGTAACAGTGTCCCCTAATGACTGTGAAATTCTGGGTAGGGAGGGCAACGGGGCAATAGGACAGTGGGGACGGTGTTTGCCTTGCGTGCAGCCGAACTGGGCTTGATCCCTGGCATCCCATACGGTCACTTGAGCACCACCAGGAGTAATCACTCAGTGAAGAGTCAGGAGCAGCCCTGAGCATCGCCGGTGTGACCCCCAAACAACAACAACAGCAACCAAATTCTGGGGAGAGGTGAGAGAGGGCGAGACAGAGAACACTTCTCGACTTTATGTTTGCCATAAAGGATCGGAAATACTACCAGTTGTTTCAAATGTTTTCTGCAGGTGGGTCACTGGCTCTAGTCAGCCAGGCATTACTCCTGGCTCTGGGCCCAGGGATTACTCTTAGCACCACATATGTGACGCCAGAGTTGGAATCGGCATCAGCTGCGTGCAAGGCAAAGTGCCCTAACCCCTGTACTATCGCTCCAGCTCCGGTTGTTGAAACGTTGAGACATTAATATATACAATTCATGTTTGCGGTGTGTCTGTTAGGAGCGGGCTAAGGCTCTAGGTAAATTCCCTATGTACAAAGCGAGCAGGTCCATGTGCTCCTGTTCTTGCATCAGAGAAGGGTTAGGCGGATGTAGAAATGATTGCAGCACACCCAGAAGCTCACTCAGGTTTCACAGATGCTAGAGCTCCAATTGGCCGGTCCATTACCTGTTGGGCTCTTCTTGGGCTCCCTGATCCAGGGGCTCGATTTCCCACAACATGTTGAGTTCATTTAGACTCAAGACCAGTCTTCTATGCTGCCCTTACATTTCATGGCTTGTGATTAAAAAAAAATTGTCCCAAGCCTGGTCTGAGCAAGGCAGGTATTTTTTTTTTAATGATGTAATTCACAGCCTCCTACTAAGAAAGAAATTAAGATTTGTGATAAAATGCTTAAGCAGTTTTACATTAAAGTTTAATGCGATTAAGACATCTTCTGGGAAACTATCTACCCACCTACTTAGCCGCCTGTCAGTCAAAAGTCTAATGATCTTAACCCGAGAGTGTTCGGACCAGTCTCCAGTCAGCGGTGGTTAGCTCACCTTCCTCTTCCCGTGAACCGCCTCACCAAGGTCACAAGTCGGCAATAAAATGTTCATCTAGGCTCAGAGCGAAATTTTCCGAAGGCTATTTTCAAGTTCTTTTGAAATCTGCTGCTTCTCAGAGCCTTCTGTGGAGAACAAAGAGATGAGGGATGGAACTGAGATGTTCTGTGAGATGTTCTCGGGGGAAGGTCGAATGAAGGACACGGAGGATGTGTCTCGTCCTTCTGCACGTCGCGAGTGACTTGGCAACGTCTTTTCAGGAAGAGAGAAGGAAGAGGAGTCCCCCTCTCTCCACTCGCTCTGTTCTTTCACATCCATTTCCGCTGCACATCTGTGACCTTTCCCTTAGCTGCAGTGGCACTCCCACTTTCCGTGTGTGTGTGTGTGTGTGTGTGTGTGTGTGTGCGCGCGCGCGCGTGCACGTGCTGGTCCTTCTCCTCCTTCCCACCTCTATGGTAGCTGCTTCTCTATCAGAGCTGTAAAAGCTTCATCTCTCTGATTGCGTTGTCCCATTCTAAGAGATCAAATGGATACAGATGCTCCCTCATCTTCTCTGCACAAGAAGTGCTCAGGAGATGTTTGTTCCATTTAATTCCATTAAAAAGTTGAACACAAATGGGTGCAGTCCTTCTATGTCTGTCCCTCTCTCTCCGACTCATTTCACTTAGCATGATACTCTCCAAGGCTGGAGCGATAGCACAGCGGATAGGACATTTGCCTTGCACGTAGTCAACATGGCCGACCCAAGTTCGATTCCTTCGCCCCTCTTGGAGAGCCTGGCAGGCTACCGAGAGTATCTCGCCCGCACGGCAAAGCCTGGCAAGCTACCCATGACGTATTCGATATGCCAAACACAGTAACAAGTCTCACAATGTTACTGGGCCCGCTCGAGCAGATCAATGAACAACGGGAGGACAGTGATACAGTGATACTCTCCATGTCGATCCACTTATATGCAAATTTCATAATCTCATATTTTCTAACAGCTGCATAGTATTCCATTGTGTAAATGGACCAAAGTTTCTTTAACCAGTCATCTGTTCTCGGGCACTGGGACTTTTTCCAGATTCTGGCTATTGTAAAGAGTGCTGCAATGAACACACAAGTGCAGATGTCATTTCTACTGTGTTTTTTTAGATCTCTGGGATGTATTCCCAGAAGTGGTATTGCTGGGTCACATGGGAGCTCAATTTGATTCATTAAAAAAAAAAGATAAAAAAAAGTTGAACACCCAACACCCTTGACATCTATTCAGAGTGCCATGCCTCTGAGCTGGTTGAAAGGCACGAGGTGGTCAGGAGAAGTGCCGGCTGGTGTTTTTTATGAGTGGTCCAGAGTTTCTCACATTTGATCATATGCTCACCCGGCTGGCTCTTTTGAACTTGTCATGTCCACCCCCAGGAGCGGCCAGATCATTCAGCTACAGGGTGGGGTATGGAGTGATGATCTCCAGATGCCCCAGGTTTAGTCCTCTGAATCGCCAGGACCACTGGTTTAAAAAGTGGTTTCCAGTGTTTTCCCACAGACATATGCTTGAGGGAGAAAATAGACGAGAAAGTGGACCCTTAAAAGTGACTGACCCTAGCAAGGCGTTTCATGTAGAAGTGGGGATGAAAAGTAACCGTGAAAGACAGTTTGAAGAAACACTCCCTGTATACCCTCTTTTTAAAAAAATTTTGATATTGTGCTTAATTATTATTTTTTAAAAATTTTTATTAGTGAAACACCATGAGGTACAGTTGTAGACTTACAAGTTGTTGTGCTTGGGTTTCAGTTATACAGTGATCGAGCACCCATCCCACCACCGGTGCCCATTCTCCACCCCCACCAATCCCAGTATCCCTCCCACCCCCCATCCCCCATCCCACCCTGCCTCTTTGGAAGGGCACTCCCTTTTGTTCTATCTCTCCTTTTGGGTGCTGTGGTCTGCAGAAGAGACATTGGGTGGCAATCATGTTCGGTCCATGCCATCCTGGGCAGATCTTCCCAGCCTCTTCATAGGCATTCATTTATTGCTTCCCCCCACCCCAACCCCCGCAGAACTTTCTGGAACACTTACTCTGCACTTCACCCACTTGACTCAGACCAAAAGGTATCTGGGTGTCATGGTTAGGGCTGGAATGCTGTCCCCACCTTCCCTTCACTGCAGGGCACAGTGATTCTATTTCCCTATTTGAAAAGTATGACACATGTCAAGCCTAATTTAAGATTGTCGTCAGGATCAAATGACAACACATGAGAAGCTCTTAGACTCTCATTGACCTCTGGTGAATGTGCAATTCATGTAAACACTTCCCTCCTCCTCCTCCTCCTCCACCACCTCCTCCTCCTCTTCCTCCTCCTCCTCCTCCTCTCCGCCTCCTCCTCCTTTTTCTCCTTCTCCTTCTTCCCTTTTTCCTCCTCCTTGTCCTTTTTTTTCTTCTCCTTCTCCTTCTCCTCCTTCTCCTTCTCCTTTTTTTCCTCCTCCACCTCCTCCTCTTCCTCCTCCTCCTCCTCCTCCTCCTCCTCCTCCGCCTCCTCCTCTTCCTTCTCCTCCTCTTTTTTTCTTCTTCCTCCTCGGCGGTTCACATCCACAGGGTCATGCTCTCTGAGGAGCAGTGACTCAAGCAGACTCCATACTCACCCTGACAGAGCTGCGTGCAGTAGTTAGAATGCTGCATCACCACACAGAAGCCCTCCAGGAGCTCAGTTCCAGAAGCACAATTTTTTTTTAAATATTTAAAACTTCAGAGTTCGGTGGTGAGGGAAGCATCGTGCAGGAGGAGAGTGGGCTACTGCTCAGAACTTCAGAGTTCTCTGGTTGACCAGGTTTCTTTGGCCCTCAGCAGCACCAGAGCAGAAGCTGAGGTTGGCCTTGACGCTCAGGCTTCATTCTGAGCGTAGTGGTGGGTGTGCTCGGATCCCTGACTGTGTCCCACCCCCATCCCTCACTTGTCCCTGTGGGCATTGGACTGCCAGTTTGCTCTCCATTTCTAAGCCAGCACCACGAGCTGTCCCCTTGGTGCCAAGGACCTCGTCTTCCCTGGAGTGCCTGGAAGGGTGGGCTGGGCCAGCTGGCTCAGGGATTATTTTTGTTTTGCTTTTTGGGTCACACCCGGCGATGCTCAGAGGTTACTTCTGGCTCTGCACCCAGGAATCACTCCTGGAGGTGCTCGGGGGACCCTATGGGATGCTGGGAATCGAACCCGGGTTAGCTGTGTGCAAGGCAAACACAGTTATCTGCTGTGCTATTGCTCCAGTCCCTGGTTCTGGGATTGAAACTGCTCCTTCTCCGTAGGGCAAGGGGCGGGAGAAGGTTGGGTCTGGGGTGCAGACACATTTACCAGGGCTCATTCTTCAGTGGTGCGGTGCTGTGTCGAGTTTCTCAGAGTGCGCTGCCTCAGTGCCGTCCCCTGGGTTTTTCTATTGGGATTTATCGACGCGCGGAATCATAGAAGGTGATGGCACCTCAATTTCAACCTTTATTACTGCCTGTGGCCTCCTCTGTTGTGTGGAAAGCGTATTTTTTTCCAGTTGCCTGCCCACACCGGTGGGCTGTGCATCAGCGCGGTTCCTGCGAGGCTCCAAGACTCTGGCCTCTGGCTTCTCGGCTGGGAAGGGAGCACGGCAGCTGACCCTTTCAGGGCACACAGCGAGGATACGAGGACTCGAGGGGCGGGTCTGCTGTCCACTCGTGCTTGTGTCACTGCAAATCTGCCTGTTAGCTAGATCTTCGCAGTTACTTTTTATTTTTAATTGAATCACTGTGACCTAGAGCATCACCACGTTGTTCGTGATTGGGTTCCAGTCATACAATGTTCCAACACCCGTCCCTCCACCGTGTAGCTTTCCAGCACCAATGTACCCAGTTTCCCTCCCACCCTCCTCAACTCCCTACCACCTCAGCGTATCTCTATGGCAGCTCTCTCTCTCTCTCTCTCTCTCTCTCTCTCTCTCTCTCTCTCTCTCTCTCTCTCTCTCTCCTGAAATTACTTTTAGAGGAAGGAAGCAGGAACTAGTATTTATCAACTTATGTCCTGTGAATTCTTTTCCCCCCTTAATTTAAAAATTTTATTTATGCATTTATTTTTGCTTTTAATATTTTTGGGTCACACCCTGCGATGCACAGGGGTTCCTCCTGGCTCTGCACTCAGAAATTACTCCTGGCAGTGCTTGGGGGACCATATGGGATGCTGGGAATCGAACCCAGGTCGGCCGTGTGCAAGGCAAATGCCCTACCCGTTGTACTATTGCTCCAGCCCCTTTAAAATTAGTTTTTGATTGAGTCACTGTGAATGACAAAGTTACGACTTACGATAAGTTTCAGGCGCACAATGTTCCAATGCCGGTCCTTCCATCATCGTCCACTACCCTCCGCCAGTGTCCCCAGTTTCCCTCCCTCCAGCCCCCAGCCCCCCTCCAGGGCAGGCATTTCCCCCCTCCCCCTCTGTGCTGGTGTTCCCTTCCCTAACATCTCTCTGACCCTGCCCCAGTGCTGAGCTTCCTACTAGAGACGCCTTCCTCGGCTCTTTGCCTCTGGTGCCTTTGAGGGCTTTCTTGACCTACTCAGGCTCTTTCAGTTCAGGTTTTCGGATAGGGAAAGGGAGCCTAGAATGGTCAAGGAATAGCTTTGAAGCCGGAACTATCCAGAATCAAGAACAAAGTGAGAGAGACGTGGAACTTCCACAGGTCTGACTCCACAAGCCCCGAATCTTGTGGTGTTGCGATAATAATAACATCGTGTCTTATAATAATAACACCACCTCTGTTTATCACACCCATCCTCTGTCTCATGGCCTGAAGCCCAGGGAGCATGGTTGTCGAGCCGTTATAGGAAAACTCCCCCCATCAGAGTTTCTTTTGAAACCAAGAATTTCCTGTTAGTACATCACAGAGTTCATCTCCCATGCCTGGATCCAGGTGCAGATATTGTTCGTTGCAAGATTCCTCTTGAATCTACATGATTTCATTTCCTGTTCCACTTGTTCTTCACCCTGAAGTTTAAGTGACCTCTCAAAAACAAAGCCACCAACTACCATTGTCATGCCCACCTCCTCAGGGGCCTTCTGTGGCTCCCCATTGTTCTCAGGGCAGAGCCAAGTTCTCACTGCAGGCCTGCAAGCATGTTCTAGTATGTTCTAGCACGTTCTAGTATGTTCTAGCATGTTCTAGTATGTTCTAGCATGTTCTAGAATGTCCTAGTATTCTAACATGTTCCCAGGAAGGGGTAGGGCATAAACAAAGGGTTCTCACAACCTTTTCAGAAACTTCATCTACCCCTCCTTGGTTGCTTTCTGATCTGTAGCCGTCTTTCCAGAACCTTCATCTACCTTTCCTTGGCTGTTCCCTGGGCTCTTTCTTTCTTTCACTACCTTCTGCTCTGGTGTCTGCCCTGTGCAGTGCTCTTGGGCTGAAACGCATGGTCTCCTCCCACCCCTCCTCTGCGGTTAACTGGTTCTTCTCAATCAGTGCTCCATTCAAAGGGTGTCTCCTTGGGAGGCCTCTGCTGTGCAGCTCAGGGAACTGCCCCCGGTCTTTTATTCTTTTTTATTGGCTCATTGTGAGATCCAGTTACCAAGCTTTCATGTTGGATTTTCAGTCATACAATGATCAAACACTCATCCCTCCAACCAGTGCACATTCCCCACCACCAATGTCCCCAGTATCCCGCCCACCCCCCCACCCTTCCTGCATCGCAATCCTCCCCGTGTCTCTATGGCAGACTATTTCCCCCATATTCTCTCTCTACTTTTGGGCATTATGGTCTGCAGTATAGATACTGAGAGGCCATCACGTTTGGTCCTTTGTCTACTTTCAGCACACATCTCCCATCCCGAACGATCCCTCCAACCATCATTGACTTAGTGACCCCTTCTCTATTCCAGCTGCCTTCTCCCCCAGCTCATGAGGCCGGCTGCCAACCATGGAGCAATCGTCATGGCCCTTGTGTCTACTGTCCTTGGGTGTCAGTCTCATATTATGTTATCTTATATTCCATGAATGAATGCAGTCATTCTATGTCTGTCCCTCTCTGACTTATTTCACTGAGGCTGATACTCTCCATGGCCATCCACTTATAGGCAAATTTCATCACTTCATCTTTCCTCACCGCTGCATAGTATTCCATTGTGTAGATGTACCAAAGTTTCTTTAACCAGTCATCTATTCTCAGGTGGCCCCCAGTCTTCAAGCGCATCTGGCCTCATATCTCTCCTTGAAATAAATAAATGAAAATAGTTGTTCCGGTCAACCTCCTTATATCATGCCATGTTTGTTCCCTGCTAGCAGCACAGAAACCCAATAGAAAGAGTCACTCTCTCTTTCTTATTTTCTCTCTTGCATCATTCCCAGCCCCCTGCAGAACAGGCCTCACCTCGAGAGCTGTTGAGTGAATGATGAATTCAGAGGAACAGACTGAATATTTTCCCCCCTTCACCCAGAGAAGCTGTGATCTCACTGATAAGCTCTCCTCTCCTGAATCAAAGCAGGATTCCAGAAGTGTCTTCTTTTGAAGCTGACTTAATCTCATTACTCCATGTATTTGGGAGGAAATCTCATTAAAGCCCGCTGAGTGGCTTGGTCACTAAGTGGGGCCATCATTACCCAGGTTTAGAAAACGGAGTTATACGCAGTGGCCTTTCCGAATCTCCGCTGCAGGCCAGCTTCTCCAAGACGATTATCTCGCTTTAATATGGACGTAATCTGCCTCTAACAAATTGCTTTAATAATGGCTGTCTCCAGCAGAACAGATGTGGAGAGGAGGCATTTTTTTCCCTGACCTGGGGTAATGGAGTAGACCAACACCGTTATTGGGAGAACAAGATAGAAAGTGACATTGGCTCTTCTTTCTTCCCAGAGTTAGCTGTTGTTGAATCGCTCTCTTGTTTTGAGGCTATAGAAGTCATTTTTCTTGCGTCCCATTTCTCGAGACATCGGGCAGGATTCTTGGCTCTCAGAATACATGGGTGCACTGGGCTCACCCCCCCCCATCTCCTCCCCCACCCCATTCCTGCAGTCACACTTGGGTGGTCCAGGCACTCGAAGGAGATCCATCAGCGACTCTTGGGAGGGGTTATGTCATCCCACTTCACTGCATGGTGACGGGTGCGTGACACCTTTGCCTCCAGAGTCATCATTCTGGAAGGAGACCCCGTGGAGGGAACACATGAGTCCTTGGCACGTCGGGCCCAATTTCCTAAGACAGATGTTAGCTCGTTCTGGTGGGAGAAGAACATGATCGATATGGAACAGACTGATATCCCTTGGCACCTACAAAACTTGGGCGTCAGAGAGTGGAAGCAGGGAACACTGGCAACCAGGACGTGCACAAAGTCTCGGTGCGGCACCTTTCACGGGCTCGCCTCCATTCTGGATTCAGTTCCGATGGTACTGCCTCAAGAAACCCCTGTCCATCCGGTCTCATCCCTGCTCCTGGGAGTGGAAATGGCTGCCAGTTAGTCAGCGCTGATTCGGCTGTCCTGTGACTTCAAGGACAGCATCAGGGCCCGCAACTGAGTCACAGAGGACTGAGCTGTATCTCTGGCACCTGCATTTTGAGCTTCTCACTTGGATCTGCCTTAAAGGAGGGAGGTGGAGGCTTGGGAGTGGTGGGGCTGGTCTGTTCACTCTTCCCACCGATTTTAAGAAGTTACAGTGGCAGTCGCCAAGATCAAACGAACTCCAAATAGACACCAGGAACTCGCCCGTTTGATGCCATCCCCTTCAGTCCTCAAAACACTGTCCCCAAGGTGGGTTTTACTATTCACCCCATCTTGCAAAGGATGAACGGGTTGAGTTCACAGGGGTGCAGACTCCGAGCAGAACCATCTGATGCGCAGGAGAAGCAGAATCTCGATTTGGGTTCTTTTGTGCTGTTATTGTTGGGTTTGTGGCCACACCTGGATCTCCTTGAACCGATTCCTGGCTAATGTGCTCAGGGGTCACCCTTGGCAGGGCCCGGAGGGGGTGGAGGGGACCTTCTGTGGTCCCAAGGATGGAGCCCAAGTCAGCTGTGTGCCAGATAGGCACCTGACCTGCTGTGCCATCTCTCTGCTCCCCGATCTGTGTTTTGACAAAATCCCAAGTTCAAGCTCCTGAGACAACAGCGTGCCCTCCTGGATGAAAGTTCCAAATAATAAATCAGGACCACCCAGCCAGGAAGAGCATCAGGTTCCGACCTCCTTGATCCCCTCTTTCTACATAAACTAGAGCTGAGAACCACACGACCCTCTGTCCCCAGAGACATTTCCTCTTTCCTCTTAGCTCCAGGACTTGAACCAAAGGGGGAGTTTTTCCGTACCTGATGCTGCAAACCTCTGCACTTCCTGACGAATGCTAAATCATCAGCTAAGAATGCCTCTTTGGAATCCGAGGTTGGAGTTCTTGAGCTGGAAGGGAAAATGAACTGCTGGGCTCCCTGCTGGAACTGGTTATTTAAAGCAATCCGCCCCCCCCCCCCCCCCGTCCCCCTCGACCGATAACACTTGGATATTATGCAAAACTTCTCAAAGGGCCTCTGGATCAACTGGGCTGTTCTTATGTAATGGGATTTGCCTAAAAAATATACCAGTGATGAGTTCGCGTTGACCCTGGCCCCTCTGAGAGCAGCACAGCCTGAGCAAAAACTGCTGCGAGAGGGAACCTGAGCTGCTGCTTCTTAATCCAGCTGGAGTTGGAGCACCAGGCATTGCTAAACATGCCGCCGAATCACCCAGACACGCGCATCCCTCGCGAAAATCCGATTTCCTCATCGTAGTCTCCTCCTGAGAACGATGGGGAAGGAGGATGATATTTTCATCGTTGGAGTCATTGAGGAGGTGCCTTTGCTTCATAGCAGCCTTCCACATCGACCACCCAATGTCCGGCTCATTCCTTCGGCCCATTCTCCACTGGCCGTCCTCTTTGCTCTTGCGGCCCGTTACTTGTGGTCCGTGTTTAAAGAGTTTGATTTGTTTAGTTTGGTTTGCTTCTTTCCAAGGGTTTGTTATCATGTCACCATGTGTTTGAAAGCAGATTACTGAATGTCAGTGGAAAAATACTGCTTGCTTCTGGTCTACATGATCTGACATGGTACAGAACAAGTGACAGACAGCCTCTTCTCAGCTGGCTGAGTCAAAAGAAAAGAAAGAATTTGTTGACTTACAGAACTTAGTATTACCAGGATAATTTAATGGCCAGGGAATAATAGTCTTCTCACCAAATGGTGCCAGGACAACTAGAAATCTACATACAAAGGAAAAAGTTGGATTCTGACCTCACGGCATATTAAAAGTTGAGTGAAAATAGATCATGTCTAAGAAAGAGATTAAACCCAACTGGAAGAGCTGAAAGTGCAAACTCTTAGATCAAATTACAGAATGAATCTTCATATCTTGTATCAGGCGACGATGCTTTAGTTATGAACCCACAGTTCCCGGAACCAAAAAAAAACCATATTGAACTTTATCAGAATTAAAAACCTTTGTGTTTCAAAGGACAGTCAGAGGACAAGTGAAAAGAAAAGAATGCTCACGGGAAGGGATAATGTATTTGAAAAGAGACTTGTATCCAGAATTTATAAAGGACTCTTACGATCCAACACGAAGAAAAGGTCAAGAATGCTAATTTAAACGAAGGCAAAGAGAACAGATCAAAAGCACAGTGGGTAGGGTGCTTGCCTTGTACGCAGCCATCCCGGGCTTCATCCCCAATGCCCCATATGGCCCCCAAGCCTGCCAGGAGTGATCCTTGAATGCAGAGTAACTCCTGAGCACTGCTGGGGCTAGCTTGTAATTCCTAAACAAACAAATCGAAGAGGGCAAAAAATTGGAATCGTTTTACAAAGAAAGATACACAAGGAGTCCATGAGGCCTCGAAAGATGCTCAGTAGTATTATGATTCATTAGGGAAATGCACGTCTGGAGCCATGGAGAGGTGCTCGTTCATGCCTGCTAGGATGATCGTCATTAAAAAATGACAGACAACAGCAAGTGTTGGCTGCCAGTCGGAGAGTTGGAGCTGCTGATGGGGATGTTCAGTTGGAGGGCCATCGTG
This sequence comes from Sorex fumeus, assembly GCF_029834395.1. NCBI lineage: Eukaryota > Metazoa > Chordata > Mammalia > Eulipotyphla > Soricidae > Sorex > Sorex fumeus. The sequence continues at coordinate 886,754 of NW_026606159.1, read as the reverse complement.
GAAAGCCTGTCACTTCCGCTGGAGAAACAGATTCATCACTCGCCCCAGGAATTCCACTCCTCAGTAGATTCCAGCAAAGTGATGAAAACATATGCCTGCCTGTGCAAGACGTAGGGTGGGCATTCATGGAATGCTATCTAAGTTTTTAATCTCTGATTTTATTTTCGTTATCCTAAGCCTCCTGCTTACATAATTCACAAATTGGTGAGACTGGCTTATCTCCCTCCTTCCCTCCTTCTCTTCCTCCCTCTCTTCCTCCCTTTCTTCCTCCCTCTCTTCCTCCCTTCTTCCTTCTTCCTTCCTTCCTTCCTTCCTTCCTTCCTTCCTTCCTTCCTTTCTTCCCTTCCTTCTTATATTTATTTTATTATAAAGCATCTGTCAGTTTAAAAGCCCTTCTGCCTAGCAGGCTCCTGGTGTGAGAAAAGTGAAAAAGGAAAAGAGGGATGTAGAGTCTGAGTCCTATCTATGTGACAACTTTATTGACAGCTGAACAGAGACATTCACTTCCAGACAGGTGACCTTCACATTGCTTGTGTAATTCTCCTGATAACCCTTTGCACAGGCAAAGTCCTTCTGAGTGTATTTCCTCTGTTTCAGTGAGCTGGCAAAACCACCATTACCAGTTACTCGTAGTCCTCCCTGTACCCGCCCCCCCACCTTTTACTGAATTGCCGTGAGATACAGTTTCAGAGTTGTTAACGATTGGGTTTCAGTCGAATGATGTTCCATCACCTGCCCCTTCACCAGCGTACATTTTCTACCATCAACATCCCGAGTTTCCCCCACCCCCGCCTCCTCTGTGGCAGACACTTTTCTTCTTCTCTCTCTCTTTCTTTCTGTCTCTGTCTCTCTCTTTCTCCCTGTCTCTGTGTCTCTGTCTCCCTATGTCTCTGTCTCTGTCTCTCTCTTTCTCTCTTGCCTTTTAGGCATTAAGACTATCTTGTATGTCACACCACCCTCCTTTCAGCACTCAGTTCTGGTCCAGAGCGATCATTTCCAAGTTTTGTTATCATAGTGGTCCCTTCTCTGTCCTAACTGCCCTCTTCCCCCACACTTGTGGCGAGCTTTCAACCGTGGACCAGCCCTCCTGGTCTTTGTTCTACCGTCATTGGGGGTTGTCTCTAGGGATAGATTTTGAAGTGTGATTTCTAAAAAATATGATTTTGTTTGATTTTGACTTTGGGGTCAGACCTGGCAGTGCGCTGGACTTACTCTCTGCTGTCTGCTCAGGGATCACTGCTGGGGGGCGGGGCTTGGGGAACTCTATGGGGTGCTGAGGACTGAGCTCTGGCCAGTCATGTGCAAAGCCATTGCCTCCCCACTGTACTGTCTCTCTTGCCTGGGCATATTTTTAAACGGTTATTTAAAAGACAGCCCTGAATCATATAATTTGGCTTCACTAACAGATTCACAGGAGACATTTGCTACTCTGTCTCACCTCGCTGAATCTTAAAAGCATTTAACCCAGGTCATCTATAAGATGTGATAAGTGTGAAATATTCTTTATTTGATATTTTACAAAATCACACCAGAGTGCTTTGCATTAAGTGAAAGGCAGCATTTCAGATACAGGGAATCTTAATTAAATTGGTATCCTTGGACTGGAGTCACAGTACAGCAGGTAGGACTCGCACGTGACTGACCTGGGTTCGATCCCCGGCACCCCAGATGGTCTCCTAAGCACCACCAGGAGTGATCCTCGAGCACAGAGCCAAGAGTATGTCCTGAGCACCACTGGATGTGCCCCACAATGAAAAATAAATAAGCAAATTGGCACCCTTAAGACCACAAAGATAAAATGCACGCAGGCACGTTCAGTTTCTCCCAGCCCTTGTCTTCGCCCAGTGAACTGTGTTCACAATTGAAAACACGGGCGACTCTACGTTCTACGTTCTAGGAGGCAGTGAAGCATTTTTCTCCGTCTTTAGACATTCTTGCAACCAGCCGGAGACGTCGAAGCAGGATACGAATGGCCGCCAAGGTGCGAGATGCTGTCCCGGACACCATCACTGAAAGGTGAACTTGACTCACCAAGTCCAACCATCCTTCAGGAGGGCCAGCAGTGACTGCTGAGCCAGAATCATTGTTGAAATTCAAAGCACTGATCATAGTCGCTTGACCATAAGCCAGTCGTATTTACATCAGGCCCGTCCAACAGAAATATTCTATGCACCATGCATGATTTTGTGAGTGAGGTTGACTTAAATAGGGGACACATCAATCAAAAGTCGCAAGGCTTTTGTTTTAAAATCAAGAAGGCAGTGCTGACTCGTGTAGTAGTAACTTTTCCGAGGTCAAGTGTGCAAAGGATGTGTGCTTTTGGGGCTTCTCCATGTACTCCATCCAATCCTCCTCAGCAAGCCACAGCTTCTTTCTTTCTTTCTTTCTTTCTTTCTTTCTTTCTTTCTTTCTTTCTTCCTTCCTTCCTTCCTTCCTTCCTTCCTTTCTTTCTTTCTTTCTTTCTTTCTTTCTTTCTTTCTTTCTTTCTTTCTGCTTTTTGGGTCATACCTGGCGATGCACTCAGGAATTACTCCTGGTGGTGCTCGGGGGACCCTATGGGATGCTGGGAATCGAACCCAGGTCAGCCGCCTGCAAGGCAAATGCCCTCCCCACTGTGCTATCAATCCAGCCCCAGCCTTGGCTTCATTCTGCTTCACCTCAGTGTTCGTGCATCCAGGGACCTGAAATTTGTGAAAAATCAACTGTGGTAAAACCAACGTGTTTCTGGCTACATCCAACCATGTTGCAGTTCTCAGGAAGGGATCTCGAGTTTAGGAAGCCCCGGGAAAAAGGGAAGGCTGGTAATTCTCGATTTGGAGAAAAGTAGAGTGTTTTGGTAATACTTGACTCTTGCACATGGGTCTGCTACAAGCTCAGAGCCAAGGGGGCAGTGGCCTCTGTGCCCTGGTCGCCAGCTGCCGTTTCTCTGTGCTTACGTGTCAGCAGTCGGAGCCATAGCATGTCCCATGGGAGGGAGGGATGATGGCCCCAGGAGTGAAGACCTTTGGCCACTGGTTTGAGGATGGTGGCCACAAAGGAAATGGGAAGCCACAGGCCTGCCCTCCTGCCTTCGTTCACAGCACAGACAGCCTCGTGCCCTGCTGATGGGCAGATGTCCAAGCCTGAGCGTTCCCTGGCACTCACGCTGCACTCCTCTGGGACACAGTTCCGATGTGCAGTGACGGGCTTGGCAGATAGAAGCAGGCAAAGAGCACAAAACGTGGGGCTGGAGCGATAGCACAGTGGGGAGGGTGTTTGCCTTGCTCACGGCTGACCCAGGTTCGATTCCCAGCACCCCATATGGTTCCCCGAGCACCGCCAGGAGTGATTCCTGGGTGCAGAGCCAGGAGTGACCCCTGTGCATCGCCAAGTATGACCCAAAAAGCATCAAAACAAAACAAAAAGAGCACAAAATGCAAAGGGGGGACCTGTGAGCTGCGTGTGGGTGATGAACTTAAACTGAAGTTCTTTTGACCTTGAGTCCATCGATATGGAAACTCCTCGCTGGTGCCTGGGAATGGCCGGAGACCCAGGGTTTTGGGCGGAAGGAGAAATGCTGATTCCATTGTAGACCAGCCCACCAGCCCACCTCACCATGCCCCGGAGCTTCCTTTGGTCCTTCCTGTTTGATTCCGTTCCTTTCTCTCAAGACTGCCACCCACTGGGAGCCCAGGCCTCTCCATGTTCTGAGTCCCCAGATACCTCCGAGTGACGTTGGGTGGCGGATGTCCCCGCTGAATTGCCGTCTCTCCCTGCGGGTGTCATCGCGGCTCCGGCTCCCCGACCCCATCTGTGTTCTCCGGATAATGGAATTTTGTGCCAAGCCTGAGGATCTCACCTCGTGTTCCTATTCAGGCTCGTGTGTAATCCTTTAATTGAGTTAGATGTGGAGGCAGTTAAAGGGCTTCTCCGCAAAGTCACAGGGAGCTTCCAGATCGAGAGATAGATGGAGACCCCCGACCAGCCCTTCATGGCCCATGAATCAATTAACGCCCATCTCTCCTGACTTTGGAGAGTCCCTGATTTATTATTCCGCCTGGGGAGTTGGTAAGTGAGCACATGCTCAGTGGTGACAAGGGATGCTTGCTTGTCTCCTTAGCCGGTCTGGGTTTTCTTCCTGACACTTTAAAAAAAATTAGTATTATTTTTCTTTAGTTTTATTGAACCACTGCGAGATGATTATGGTCACGGTCACGGTCCTCCCGTTGTTCATCGATTTGCTCGAGCGGGCCCAGTAACATCTCCATTGGAGACTTTTGTTGTTACTGTGTCTGGCATATCAAATACGTCACGGGTGGCTTGCCAGGCTCTGCCATGCGGGCGAGATACTCTCGGTAGCTTGCCGGGCTCTCCAGAGGGGCAGAGGAATCGAACTCGGGTCGGCCATGTTGGCTGCGTGCAAGGCAAACGCCCTACCGCTGTGCTATTGCTCCAGCCCACGAGATGATTAACAGTTACCAAATTTGTTCATGATTGGGTTTCAGTCAGACAATGTTCCATCACCTGTCCCTGCACCAGTGCACGTTTCCCACCACCAATGTCCCCAGTTTCCCTCCTGCAACCTTCCCCCGGTCCCGCCTGTCTCTATGGCAGACACTTTCCATCTTTCTCTCTCATATGCTCTCTCTCTCTCTCTCTCTATATATATATATCCCTCTCCCTATCTCTCTCTGTCTCTTTCTCTCTCTCCCTCTCCTTCTCTCTGTCTCTCTCCTTCTCCCTCTCTTTGTCTCTCTGCCTCTCTCTCCCTCTCTCCCTCTTTCTGTCTTCCTCTCTCTCTCTTTCCTTTTGAGCATTCTGGTTTGCAATACAGGTCCTGAAAAGTTATCATATTTGTCCCTTTACCTACTTTCAGGACTCGGTTCTTGTCCAGAATGATCATTTCCAACTATCATTGTCATATCCAGCCTTTTTTTTTCTTTTTTCTTTTCTCGGCTTCTTTTATGGTCTTTTGACATTCTTGCTACTCGAGATATAAATATGCACCTTTTAGGAGAACCGTCCTCTGTGTATCCACTGGGTGCAAACACGCTTTAGCAGTAGAAACCCACAGGGTACGATATTCCTTCTCCTCCTGGCACAGCAATCACATGCAACCATGCTGCTCACGCGGGTAGGACAGCCCTGGGCTTTACCCCTGGAGTGTCTGTAATGGAAATATCAAGTGTCCAGTGGCTGGGTGGCACTGAGTGCCCAAGGGCATGGCTGGGAGCCTCGAGGATGCCGTCATGCCGACATGTGCCATGGCCTCGTGTGGGTTGCAGTCTGCCACCCCTCCCTGGGCGCTGCGTGTCTCCGAGTTCTGCTCATCTGCTTCACCTTTGGCGGTTGTGTGCTTCCTGGGGTCTTGTTTCCAGCCGAGGGCCGGGCTGGCTGCTGCTGGTTTGAAGGGTAACCTGGCCCGTGTTTTCATTTTTGTTGTTGTTGTTGTTTGGTCACACCTGGCAATGCACAGGGGTTACTCCTGGCTCATGCACTTAGGAATTACTCCTGGTGGTGCTCAGGGGACCCTATGGGATGCTGGGAAACGAACCTGGGTCAGCTGCGTGCAAGGCAAACGCCCTACCCGCTGTGCTATCGCTCCAGCCCCCGTGTTTTCATCTGGGCAGGTAAGATGTGTCCATTGGAAATCATGGTCCTGGAGGGATCACTGCCTCGAATCAGCGGTCCAGAACATGGTGAAGGGTCACAAGAGGAAGCCCCAGGGGGTGGCAGGAAACAGAGGGGATGAGGACGAAATGTGGGAAGGAGTGTTCCCTGTGATTGTCCATGGAAGGAAGCGGGAGAGACAAAGGTCTCAGCTATACCAGGGATCTGTTCTGTCCCGGCTCTCAGAGGAGTGGGGAGGGAGGATGGCAGGCATTTTGCCTTGTATGCAGCTCGCCTGGGTTCAACCCCAGGCAACACCGAAGGTCCCATAAGCCCTCCAAGAGTGATCTGAGTGCAGAGCCAGGAGTAAGCCCTGAGCAATGCCAGGTTTGCCCCCCACCCAATTTTTTTTGGTTGGGGGCAGCTACCACCAGTGGTACTCAGGGTTCACCTTGGCTCTTTGCTCAGCGATCAATCCTAGTGGAACTCAAGACACATACAGGGTTCTAGGGATCAATTCTGGGCTGGCCACATGCAAGGAAAATGCCCTACCCATTGTACTATCTCTGTGGCCCCTACTTGAAATTTTCAACAAGTTTCTTTTTTGGTCATTTTTCAGAAAAATAAGTTGACATCCTACTATCTTCCGATGCAAAACATGATTTTTAATATAGTTTTGAACTCACTGTTTTTTAGCATATTAATTATTTTAATTGACCCTGTCTATTCTTTTTGAAGTCCAAACTGAATGACTTTTGACCTGTAGCCAGAGCTTCTGGGAACCCTTCTTGAGTCCTTTTGGCCTGAGTCAGTGGCCTTTGAGCACTCTCTTGCCCTCTGGTCTACAGTAAGACGAGGGGGCTCACCTTGTATGCAATTTTGACCTTGATGGGATATTGAGTGCGTACCCAAGGAAGTCTTGTGAGTAGGAGATGGATTTTTAATAAGCCTGGTCTAGGTTTGGTTTCGTGTCACTGTTTCTAGGTCTTTTTATTTTTATTTATTATTATTTTTTTTGCTTTTTGGTTCCACCCAACCATGCATAGGGGTTACTCCTGGCTTTGCACTCAGAAGGTGTTTGGGGGACCCAATGGGATTCCAGGGATCAAACCCAGGTTGTCCGTGTGCAAGGCAAATGCCCTCCCTGCTGTACTTATCTCTGTGACCCCTGTTTGTAGATCTTTTATTGGGACAGAGCTACCAAGTACACATTTTTAAATCCAATTTTATTGATTTACCTTTGCTTCCAAGCACTCTCTAATTTGAGGAATAAACGGCACTTCTCAGAGAGAAAATACACCACGAACGCCTATTTGTATCTCTAACTCACATTGACAGCCTGCGTGTGTCACTCGAGCTTTCCTGGGTTGTGCACAGATTCTTCTGGCCCATGACAAAGTGCTCATGACAAAGTGCTCGGCTCCAGTGACACGGGTGCACATCATCACTTACTCACTTTCAACCCTCACATCCTCACAACAGCTCCGGAATAGCAAAATCAATGTTCCAGCTAAAAATACTGCGTCTGGAAACAACTCCTAATTTCTTGGCAGCGGATTTTAGCCTTAGACTACCCGAGTGGGGGCCTGCAGGCAAATGATTGCATTGACACGTGTCTTTGCAGGATGCTGTCGAGATGCCCATCGGAGACGTCGCTCAGTTCATTCTTCCCATTTCGCTTCACATTTTGAGTGCTTTGTTGTTGTTTTTGTTTTGATGCCATCGAATCTTATAACTGTATTTCCATGCATAAGAAGTGGAATTCGTGGGGGGCAGAGACGTAGAACAGGGGCATGGCATTTGCTGTGTGTGCGGCCAACTTGGGTTTGACCCCTGGCTCTGCGTAGGGTCCCCTGAGTAGTGCCAGGATGATCCCTGATCACAGAGCCAAGAGTAAACCATGAGCATTGCCGGCACCACCACCCAAGTCCCCCGAAAGAGAAGTGCATTAGGAGTTAATTTCACTCAGAAAAAGCTCCCTTCTAGTTCCTTACGATGTCTACTAGGTTATTCGAATTTGTACATGTTCTCCCAGTCCTTCTTATATAAGCCAATAGTGATCTTTTCTCACAGAGCATGCGAGAACCATCCTTCCCAGCTCTTAAACTTAAATATATCTTGGTGCCCACACCTTAGATAAAGATGGGGTGGGGATTGAATGCCAATTTATAGAAGACGACTTAGGATGCACACAACAGGCAGAGCATCCTGGGGTAAGATTCCAGCTCCTTTTGGGGCTGTGTTGGATGGGAGGACTCACCCCCCACCCAAACCCCCACTCTGGTCCAGCCATGCCACCTCTCATTTCAGTTCATCATTCTGAGTAGTGACGACATTCCCTTCCCCACCCTCCTCGGGAGCAAGGGAGAGAGCTGGACCACACTGAAGTCAGTCACCTTTGAACCTACTCACTTGTTGCCATGGTTAGTTCTGGGATGAGCATGTGACTTCAGCAGCCCACGAAGCCCCAAGAACGTTTTGCTGGGCCTCCTGGCAAAGAGATTCTCATTCTTCTCCTAAGGAATCTGAACCCAAAGGATATCAGCTCTGAAAACATTAGAGTGACCTTTAGGCCATAATGAAAGAACTTATCCAGAGCAAAAAGAGAAAGTCAATGTTACAACCTACAGCGGGGAGGAATTATACCCGAGTTCCAACATAGCCCTTGATCAGGCTTTGCCTGTAGCTGGACCAACCTCAGAAATGTTTAACCCCACCCACATTCACCAAATGGATTTTAACCAAGAGATGGTTTATCATTTTAGGCAAAGAACACCTACCAGGAATCAGACCTCTGCTTAGCTCACTAGAAATTTAAAGCATATTTGAGGCATCAAAGAAATAGGTCCTTAATTTTCAGACAGTAAGGCTAGGGAAAAAGTATAGGAGAACTCTTAAATTCTAAATTTATTTTTAAAAAAATTCTTGGAGACGTTACTGGGCCCGCTCGAGCAAATCGACGAACAACGGGAGGGCCTTTACCTTTTACCTTTATGCTTTATTAAAATTCTTTTGATCTAAGATTTTTCTTTCCAGGATTTCATTTTGTTAAAACACCATGAGTTACAATTTATTCATAGTTGAATTTTTGACATGCAGTGTTCCATCACCAACCCCACCACCAGTGTTAACTTACCCACACCTGTGTTCTCAGATTCCCTCCTCTCCTCACTACCCCAGCCTCAGCCTGCCATCTTGACAGGCACATTTTATTTATTGATTGATTGCTTGCTTTTTGGGTCACACCCGGCGATGCTCAGGGGTTACTCCTGGCTCTGCACGTAGGGATTACACTCCTCGCGGTGCTTGAGGGACCATATGGGATGCTGGGAATTGAACCCGGGTCGGCCGCATGCAAGGCAAATGCCCCACCTGCTGTACTATTGCTCCAGCCCAACAGGCACCTTTATTTATTTATTTATTTATTTATTTTGCTTTTTGGGTCACACCCGGCGATGCACAGGGGTTACTCCTGGCTCTGCACTCAGGAGTTACTCCTGGCGGTGCTCAGGGGACCCTATGGGATGCTGGGAATCGAACCCAGGTCAGCCGCGTGCAAGGCAAATGCCCTACCTGCTGTGCTATCGCTCCAGCCGCCCGACAGGCACCTTTAAATGTGGCTATTTAATTTTGGGTCTCACAATTTCAGAGTTGTTGACTGTGATATGAATAATTAGCTCTTATCATTCCTTGGCACCACCCGTGTATCTGAGTCCCCCTGACCCCTGCCTCCATTTTTTCTTATCTGTCTCCTCCTCGTCCCCTTAACTCTATTTCCTTCTTCTCCCTACATTCTGGGGTCAGGGGTGATCTAGGCCTTCCCCCTGCCTTTAAACCACTGCATTTCCTCATCCAGTTGCTCATGTAAATAAAATCGTCCTGTGTTTGTCCCCCTCGGGGCTCACTTGGTCTAACACGATGTCTTCCGGTTGCATCCGTGTTGCAGCAAATTGCATGATTCCATCCTTCCCCACAGTACTGAGTTTTTGTCCAATCAATCCTGCTTTGAGAGGCAGTAGGGATTGCTTTCATTACACACACTCCAAAGTCCGCAGTGCTCTTCCCGCGAGCGGGCCCAGCTCCTGCTTGCCGGCACATGCGTGGTCTGTTGAGGAGCCATTATGAAGATAGAAATGGTATTGATTATTTTCAAGCCAGCGAAAGACTTGCTTGTTGTTTATTCACAGGGTCTGGTGTGCAATATAAATTTCACCCATTTGAGCAGTCTGGTCCGCTGATCTTGTTAGCGGAAGCCAACGGCTATTTCTTGTCTGCTGCTCGCACCGAGATAGAGTCCCTGCTGGAAAGCTCATTTCTAATTGCAGGAGGGTCCGTTCAGCATGTACAGAGAGACCCCGGCTTCCCCAGCCCGACAGCAGAAGGAAGCAATGTGTTCTGCATCCCCAGAGAGTGTCTGTCTTCAGAGATGTCATAAAACTGAATGTTCACTTGCTTCGCCCCCTGGAGAGAACATTCTGGATCTCCTTGCCTAATGCATATGGCAACAACAAAACTGAAAACGGGCTCGGGGAGGGCCCAGCACTGATCCAAGATTTTGTACTAGGAACAGACACGAGGTGAAGTGATCTTCCTGCCCCAGATTTCGACCCAGCCTCCAGTGCCCAAAGTGTTTGGTGGCTGTGTAACTGAATCTGTTGCCGGTTTTAGGGATGATATAACTTTTCTTGAAGCGATTCCTTGAAACCTCAAAGTTATTTTTGTTCTTGTTGTTATTGTTGCAGATTTACATTTTAGTTTGTTGTTGTTGGAGATTTTCATTTTCATTTTATCAACTGATCGTCTTGCAATACAAAACCGAGCACTTAGAACAATCTGAAAGGGTCACTAACAAGAATGTTATATATTTAATAATTGTTAATGACTTTTGATGTTATATTTTTGAGTGGTTCCCTCTTCCCCACCCCCAAAAGCTGTGGCCAGTTAGTTGAACCTTCAGTGTTACCTTTTTCACTTTTTGAGCTTCGTGGGCTTCTGTGCCATGGTTCCCATCTAATTTTCTGTGCTCCTACTGGGCCGTCAGTGTTGTGGAATTTGGAGCTGTCACACAGTCGTACTCTCCAAGAGCTCCAGGATCTGTAGAACTGGGATGACTCTTGGCCCACCGCCCTCCCAAGGAGGCTCTGCAGTTTTCAGCTCGAAGATTTCGTACCTGGAAGTTTTCATCAGCATGGTGTCTCCTCAGAGATCAGTCGTGAAGCTACGAAACCGGCCCGCTTCTATGGCGGAGGCTGTGGGGTGTGAGTGTGACTGCTGGGGCTTCCGACAGTGCGGGAGTGGGACGGGGGAGGTCAGCACCAGTTTTAAAATTCACCTGAATAGGGAAAAAGATGGCTAGGAGAAGTATAGTCTTTTCGAATGTTGGAAGTTTTAAGATAACGTGAGACTGAAATGAAAGATAATTTCCTATAGATCTTGGCAGGGGTGGGACAGGAGACGGCCGAATGATCCAAGGCGGTTTCTGTTACTCTTGGGGGAAAAAAAATGGCTGTGAGTTAGCAACTTCAAGAGCATCTCTGTCATTTCTCTGGTTCACCCACATGCAGAGTCTTTCTCCAGAGGACCCCTCCCCACCCCCCAGTAGGCTCGTGTAGTTCACTGGGCACATGCATCCCCTCTGTTTCTCCATGGACACTGTCACTGAGTGGCACAGGAAGGGATAAGATGGTGGAACTAGTTTAAAAAGAATAAAAGGGGAGAGGGACATCGGATTGAGAGAGGGGACAGTAATGGAAGAGTTCTGTCACATTTTGAACAATGGAGTCTGGAGCAATGAAGGATCACAGAAGTAACTGAATGAAGGAAAGGAAAACAATCCAAGGACTTGGATAATAAATTTTATATACATACACACATATACATATGTGTGTATGTATATATGCATGTGGATTTGGGTCCCAGAACTTCAGATCATGCTAGGAATCAAAGGCCCCAGATTCTGATAAAGCAGGAGCTGAGGGAGTAAGGGCCAGCAGAGTCTGCAGGCAGACGCCCTGACACGCAGCCCTCCCGGACCCGTGAAGCCAGGCAGGGAGGGGAGGTCAAGTACATCGAACAGATTCAGCCAAGGGAAACCAGCACAACTCTGCTGAGAAGCATGGGGCACAGGAAGTGAGAGGGCTCTGAGACTTGGAGATGGGTGCTCTGGATTCCCAGTGACGAGACTGCCCCCTCCTCTTTTCCCGAGCTTCTGGACTGCTGGTGTGAGACCCCCAGAGAATATTAGAATAATCTCCTGTGAAAAATAACAGAAAAGACCTAGAAAAAAAACAACCACAGAAATGGACTCTGGGAATTATCCCAATATTAGAATGCATCCAGAACTTCTTTCATGAACTCCAACTGATAAACTGTTGCTTGGGTTTATCTGGGGATACATGGCCTGCTCAGGGCTGACTTCGGGCTCTTTGCTCAGGAGTCACCCTGGTGGGGTTCGTAGGACCCCACAATGTGCCCGGGATTGAACGTGGGTCAGCAGTATTCAAGGCAGTTTTCTTTTCTGCTGTCTGATAGCTCTGGTCCTATAATTCTACCCACAGGTGTAGTGTGTGTGTGTGTGTGTGTGTGTGTGTGTGTGTGTGTGTCTGTCTGTCTGTCTGTCTGTCTGTCTTTTAATTACATTGATTGAAAATTTCAATATGGGGGGGGGAAGCACAAAGGAAAAGAATTTGAGGAAAACAGTCAAGGTAGGAAGCAGAAAAAAACTACAAATGCATGGAAATGAAGATCATTACAGAAATCAGAGGATAAAAATTCTGTCAGTGTAATGAGAGAATACTCTAGAGCAAGAAACATCTCTTAGAAGTTAAGGACAGGAAAGAGAAGCCAACTTCCCAAAGCACAGTCAGGAAATTTCCAAGACAGTAGAAGTCAAAGAGATGAAAAAATATTTAGGACTTCTGTCTATTACTGTAGCAATTGCATAGAGAAGGAACAGAAAATGGTCGGGAGAAGACTGTCGAGAAATGAACGTGATAAAAAAGTCTGGAAGTAAAAGACACTCAGTTCAATCCAATAGAGATTTACTGACTACCCAAATAAATTTTAAAACTCCTAATAAGGCACACTTTTTTATAAAATCACCGAATGCTCAGATGTTGAGGATGCAGAGATAATCCTACAAACTTCCCAGGAATAATAACAAGTTCCACGAAAAGGATTAAGAATATGGGGTTGACATTGGATTTCTCAGCAGAAATACTGGAACCTCTAGACAGTAATAGATGCGGGCTGTCGGAGGCATGACATTCAATCCCTACCCAAATGATTACTCAACGTGGGGACATAATGAAAGCTATTTTCAGACATCCCAGGGTGTCTGAAAACTCTTTCCGAGAAAACTTTTGGAGGATGTGCTTCCCTCTTGAAAATAAGTAAGGGAAAAAAATAAGAAAAAGAAAAAGAAAAGAAGCAAGGGGATGCTGGAGTAATAGCACAGCGGGTAGGGCATTTGCCTTGCGTGCAGCTGACCCGGGTTTGATTCCCAGCATCCCATAGGGTCCCCCGATGCCGCCAGGAATAATTCCTCAGTGCAGAGCCAGGAGTAACCCCTGTGCATTGCCGGGTGTGACCCACAAAGAAAAAAAGACAGGAATCAAGGGGCAGAGTAGATGTCTTGAGGGGCCGAGCATATGGCTGGCACAATCAATGCTATGAGTTCAGTCCCCGTGTCACTTCCCCAGCCCCAGTGCATCTGGATATAGGTCCACTGGCTTCTGAGCACCGGGCATCCTCCGTGTACCCCACTTAAGCAGTGTGGGGTGCCTCCCCCATAAAGATAAAGCCAATGGAAAATACGGCATCAGGGAAACGGAATTTGATGGAGGAGATGGGAAGATCTTTGGACGCCAAGGAAGCGGCCAGGAGGGAGACAGGCCATAGAGGTCTCAGGCCCTAGCAGATCCGGGCAGCGGGCACCCTATGCTGGAGAGAACAGAATGGGGTGGGGTGGGGGCGGGCGTCCTGGTAAAGGATTCATACCTAACTCAGGAGTATGACTTATCATTTGTTTACACTTTCGGTATGATTGGGGTTGGGGGTGGTGTTTTAGGTGCAGAGACAGGAAATCCCTCAGTGAGACCAGCAGTGCCTTTGGGAAGACCCCTGAGCTCCATGAGAAACACAGTTCCCCATTGGCCATGACTCGGCTCAGCAGCCTTAGAGGGGCACCTATGGAACCCAGCCTGTATGTGTGTGCGCATGAGTGTGTGTGTGTGTGTGCTTGCATGCACATGTGTGTTTGTGTGTGTGTGCATGCATGGGTGTGCCTGTGTGTGTGTGTGTGTGTGTGTGTGTGTGTGTGTGGCGGAAGGAAGGGGAAGAGGGATGGGAGGGAAATAGCATGTGATTAGGAACAGCAGTGGAGGTGCTGATAGAAATACAGAGTGCAGTTACCCACACTGGCTCCAGGAGCCAAGCGATTTCTCTGAGGAGCAGAGATGGGTGCCGGGAGGGGCGAGGAAGGGTCCTCCTGACTTCCCGCTGAGCCGCCTGAAGCTTCAGGAGTTTTGACCTATAAACATACGGTGTTTGATGACGCACCATGTCCTATTAAAACGTAGCCCTCTAGGCCTGCAGAGATAGGACAGTGGGTAGGAAGGTGCTTGCCTTGAACGCCGCCAACCCTGGTTCCATCCCTGGTAGCCCGTACGGTCCCCTGAGCCCGCTAGGAGGGACAGTTGAACGCAGAGCCAGGAGGAACCCCTGAACTTCGCTGGGTGTGCCTCTCCACCCCTCTCCCAATTAAAAAGAAAATGAAAACCAGGCCCCTGGGGAGGGCTTTGCTCACAGCGGGTGGAAGGTGGTGACGTCAGCTGAGACACTCACCCTGCAACGATTGTGACTCCCAGTCACCGAACTCTTATTGTCGATGGTTCTGGCCTCTCTGTTCCTGGGCGACAGCACCTGTGATTTCCCCGTCAACGCTGCCACAGAGGCGCTGGCGTCCAGTTCTTGGTTTCAGGCTCTGTTGCTCAGGAAGTTCTGCGAGTGCGCGCGATGTGCGAGCGGGCTTTGGTCTGACCCTGCGGTCCTGTGTGCGTCTCTGGTCAGCCTAAAGCTTTCCTGTCACCGGCGGCATCTGTCGGTGCTTCAGACTCACCACCAGCTAGCAGAAGGTGTGAGTGGAGAGGGACTCTTCCCCGCATCCCGGGCAGACGTTTCATTTTGACCGTAGGTAAATTGAGGCGCTATTATTTGTTTGAAGAGACGTCGTTATTAGCGCCTGACTCGGCCCCGCGCTCTGCAATTTCTTTTCAGTTCCCCGGCACTGTCAACATTGTGGGTAAAAAGTCAGGAAATGAGGACTCCTCCAGCGAGCCGAAATCACAGCTATTTATTCGTCCCCAAGAATAACCACACCTGCCTATTTCAAGAAGAGAGAAAAAGCGAAATTGCCACCATGGAAATTTTCCTCTCCCCAGCAGTCTGGGTGTGCCAGCTATGGGCTCACGCTCTGGGAGCTGTCTCTTCAGGACTCCGTGGGACGCTCGAAGCAGGTGTTCTACGCTCTGTCTCTGTCTCTCTGTCTCTCCTTCTCTGTCTCTCTGTCTGTCTCTCTGTCTCCCTCTCTATCTCTGTTTCTCTGTCTCTCTGCCTCTCTGTACCTCTGTCTCTGTCTGTTTCTGTCTCTCTGTCTCTGTCTCTCTGTCTTTTCTTTCTCTGTCTCTGTCTCTCTCTCCTCCCTGCCACTTGCTTTCAGGTTCTAGGCCTTGCAGTACAGGTACTGAAAGTTTATCACGTTTGTCCCTTTACCTGTCTTCAGCAATCAGTTCTTGAGTGCTGATTCCCAGCTATCATTGTGATAGCGGTCCCTTCTCTAGCCCCACTACCCTCCCCTCCCCCACCACTTGTGGTAAGTTCCCAACTGTGGACCAGTCCTCCCAGCCCTTGTTTCTGCTGTCCTTGGCTTTTAGTCTCAGAACTTTTTTTTAACCCACGAATGAGTGCAATCCTTCTACATCTGTCCCTCTCCTTCTGACTCATTTCCCTCAGCATGACACTCTCCATATCCATCTATTTATAAGTGAATTTCATGACTTCGTTTTTCCTGGTGGCTGCGTAGTATTCCACTGTGTGGACGTGCCCTTGTTTCTGTATCCAGCCGTGAGAGTAGTTTGAGATGTCCTTTTCCCTGTGCCTCCTCTTCGCACCCGTTAGAGGAGGTTCGAGGCTCGTCTGCTCAGTTTCTCCTGTCTCCCATCATGCTTTGTCATGGTTCATTCCTGTGACATGGAAAACATGAAGGTTATTGCCGTGGTGTGAGTGAGTCTTGAACTCTTAGCTTTCGTGAGTGCGTGTTGGTGCATATGTGCTCACGTATGAAGTTGCATGGGAAAAGGGGTTTGGGGAAGTCCTGAGATGGCATGAGTCACCTGCATGTCCAGCTGGGACCAGCACCTCCACATCTTCTCCGAGGACACAGGAGAATTCTGTCTCCTAGAGGAGAGCTGCCTTGGAAACAGGGGGATGAGGCTCTGAGACTGGGGGGATAAATAGGTAAGAATTGGGGGACGCAGGGGGTTTCTCGAAGTTGGAGGTGCCAGCAGAACCCAACCCATAACCTCGCTTCTTAAGTTGTGGGTCCTCAACCCCATATGGGGTCACGCCATGTGGGGGTCACGCTGCAGGCAAATGTTTCTGAGCACCCAAGCACCAAAAGGAACCCAGACTCCACCGCGCCATGAGCCCAAGGTGTTTCCGGGGGTGCTCACTGCATTGCATTTCTCAGGGGGAGAAGGATTGCGAGTGGAAAACGTTTAAGATGCCTTATGCAGTCTTTCTAATACATGGGGTATAAAGAAAGAGTAAGAGAATGGCCCGAAGCACAGAATCTAAGAACTGGTCTACAGAACCAACAAAGTAGAGCTCCCTGGGGCAGTGAGGGTGGAAATGGAGGAGGGTGGACTGAAGACAGCGGTGGAGGGTAAAAGGACATCTGGGTGGGTGGGGGATGGCGTGATGATGTTGGAATGTTGGATGCATAGACCTGAGCCTTCACAGTGTTGCAAATGGACAGCAACTCAGGTGAGATTGTCCTGAATAAATGAAAACACATTCGAATAAGATGGCAAAAACTCCTCCAGTTCAATAACAGCAATCCGATAGCAGTCGTGTCCGAACGCCCTCCGAATTTTTAGGTACTTCACGTACAATACATGTCTCAGTTACTATGTTTTCAAGGATAAAGAAGCTCTGCTCCAAAGCACGCAGAAGGGATGCAGCTTGGCTGACACTCTGACGACAAGACTGCCGACCTCCAGATCTTCAAAAAAAGGAATGAACTTGGGTGGTCTGAAGATACCTGGTGGGTGTGTTTTCTGGCACAGCGGTGATAGGATACAAGTAGATGCTAGGTTTGGATAGCAATGCCTGACACATATGGAAAGTGATTCCTGTTTCCATGAGGGCAGCAGCTCTTGGTTTTGCGAATGACATGTCCTTCTACCTCTCCACCCTCCATCGATAGGTCAGGGTTTGTGAGCGAGTGACACTGCTCCGTGCATCTGTAACTGTTTGAACTGCTCTCAGCAGACACCCCGGGTTAGAAAAGCATGGCTGTGAGTCACCTCAGTGGATTTACCCTAGGGCTTAGGAAAACTCTCTCTGGGCCTCTGCTTCCCAGCCTTCTTCCTGACAAGGAGGTTCAGAAAGACGGACGATGTTATACAGCCAGCAAACGCCTTGGAAGACAAGGCACTCTATAAATACGGGAGCATTATTGTGTAGCATTAGTAATAAATATTTAAGGATTCAATCCATGTTTTCAAAAACAAACTTAAAAAAAAGCAAGCCAGGGAACCAGAGTTCCCTGTCACTTAGGGAAGTTGGTGCTCAAACAGTGCTTTTAATAGCTTCACTTTTTAATATTCTGGATCTTAAGAAATGGAGCACCCAGCTTTAGGATTAAATATTAAAATATTAAATATTAAATTGGATAGCAGAAATCTATCATATTCTTGAGCCTGCCAGGTTTACACCGGGCCTCCTAGGTATTCTCAGAAAACCAAGCCCCATTCCTATTCACTGAGTTTTTTTCCCCTTTCCTTTTGCTTCTTTTTTTCCCTTCTACCAGACACACAGGCACCACATGCATCTTCCTATTGATCAGTTTTGAGGGGTTGAATGAAATAGACCAAATACTAGTGTCTGTACTGAAATAGCCGCTCTCGCATGATAAACGCGGAGGCTACCTCGAAGAGACAAGACCGATGGCTTTGGACAGGTGAATGGCGCGTGCTCCGTCTCCTCGTCTGTATCTGATTCTTCCCGACTTCCTGACAGAGATTTCCCAGAGTCTGGCTCACAACCTGGGGCCTGATGTCTTTGTCTGTTTTGACCCTCCTAATGGCCTGACAACCTCTTGAGGCAGGGCGTTGGGGGCATCATCATCCTCTTAAGCGCTGATGTTCAGGTGGGACCCCAAGAATATATTTACTTGATTGCTGAAAGCTGGAATTTCCCCGCCAGAGGAAAATAATGGGGGGGGCTTTCTCTTCACTCTCTCAGCCTCCTCTGAGTGTCACATCCTTGTTCAGAGACCCCCAAGCCTGCCCTCTTGCAAAATGCATTCCTGATAAAGGGCTTCCATACTCGTTACTGATTACTGACTTTTTTTTTGCTTTTGGGGTCACAGGGGTTCCTCCTGGCTTTGCATTCAGTAATTACTCCTGGTGGCACTCAGGGTACCATATGGGATGCTGGGAATCGAACCCGGGGCTGCCACATGCAAGGCAAATCCCTACCCACTGTGCTATCGCTCCATCCCCTGATTACTGATTCTGCGGGTAAACCATAGGCACAGTGAAAAGACAGAGGAACCATATTCCCTTGCTGAGTATACTTGAGTGAGTTTTTTTTTATAATTTATTTATTTATTGAATCACTGTGGGAAAAGTTACAAAGCTTTCAGGTTTAGGTCTCGGTCATGCAAATATCAAACACATTTCCCTTTGCCAATACTTATTTTTCACCACGAAAAACCCCAATAAACCCCCACCCCCACCCCCCCAATGCCTGTGGGGCAGATGAATTCTAGTTAACACTCTGTCTACTTTGACTAGCTTCATTGTTTCGATAAAAGTTGCACCATTATTATTTAGAGTTTACCCCCCCCCCCAATCAGACATGCTGAAAAAGCATTGTGAAATGATTTGCTTTCTGCAGCTGGGTTCAAGAATTAAATAATGTCGCGCGGCCTCGATAGTGGCCACACGGTTTTGGATTTCTGCTATTTTACTTGTTAACCCTGGAAGTATTTCTACTGAGAGTCAGATAATTAAGAGATTGGTTTCTGTGCTCTGGAGTCATGGCCGTGCCGGAGAGCCGCTCGTGGGGGGCAACTGGTGACCTCAGTAGGGCGTGAAGGATGGGCCGGAACGCTCCCCTGCCCATGAGGTTTTAGTCGCCCCATCACCCCCGGCTCGTACCTGCTCTCCACAAGGCTCCTATGCGGCCGCCATCTTTCTTGAGTGAGTTGTTTCACCTTGATAGCCGTGTCTTCTGCTTCAGAGGATAGGAGTTAAGGAATTGGAAATATTTAGATTGGTGCCACTTGGCCATTCACAAAGCACGAAGCTTGGGTGGGAAGTCCCATTTCCTTTAATGAGTAGATCAATGCCACCTTACACCATAGTGCCAGCCTGGCCACAAATACTCTTGATTGTGTGTAGGAAGGCAGATGAAGCTGGAGGGGGCAGAAGGGGAGGGTCTTTCTCCCCGATGTGATACACGACCTTCACTGTCCTCTGCCAGGAGCAGGCTGAAGTGTCAGTTTGGTGTCCTGATGTGAAACTCGCCCACACACACAGGGGGTGAGTCATCCCAGATGTGAATCACAGAGTGTCCAGCATGACCGACCTATCAGCGGTCAGTTCCCATGACTGCTGAGATGCTGCCTTCCATTCTGGCAGGCTGGACAGATGTCCCCTCTGTTTCCCAGTGAGTCACGCAGAAGGACTTTCCCATTTTTCTGTGTTGACTGGAAATTCAGGAACTCTCTTTGCCACCAGGGGTAGTTTTGAATCTTGGAGTGATAAGAAGCCCATGGTTCCTGTGGGCATTTGCCTGTGGCCATCCCCAGGGGCCATGGCAGTCACGTTCCAAAGAGTCATAGAACAGAGGTGGCCTTTGTCAGGCCATAACTTTGTCTATTTATTTATAATTTTTTCTTTGCTTTTTGGGTCACACCCAGCAATGCACAGGGGTTACTCCTGGCTCATGCACTCAGGAATTACTCCTGGCGGTGCTCGGGGGACCATATGGGATGCTGGGAATTGAACCTGCGTCGCCCACGTGCAGGACAAATACCCTACCCACTGTGCTATCAGGTTGGAGCGATAGCACAGTGGGTAGTGTGTTTGCCTTGCATGCGGCCAACATGGCGGACCCGAGTTCGATTCCTCCACTCCTCTCGGAGAACCTGGCAAGCTACCAAGATGTCTCGCCTGCACAGGAAAGCCTGGCAGGCTACCCGTGACATATTCAACATGCCAAACACAGTAACGATTGTCATAATGGAGACTTTATTGGGCCCGCTCGAGCAAATCATTGAACACCGAGAGGACAGTGACAGTGACAGTGACTGTGCTATTGCTTCAGCCCTAACTTTTTCTATTCAAACCATTGTACAGTGGCAGGTGAGTAGCTTCCTTCCTATTTACCACGCTTTTATAATTAGTTTAAAACCTTCCCCCCACCTATTTATTTCCTTGATTTGGTTTGGGGGCCACACTTGACTGTTCTCAGACCTTACTCTTGGTCTCACTCCCGCTGGTGCCCGGGGTATCAAACTGGGGCCAGCCACATGGGGGTCAGCCACATGCGAGGCAAGCGTTTTAACCCCTGTTATGTTTCTCAGCCCCCCGACTTATCTGTTTCTCCAAAAAGCCCCATCCTTCTCCACCCAGACCAGTGCTCCCTCCCTCCTTTCCGATACTTTTCCCTACTACTCGATCTCCCAATTGCCTGTCTCACCTCTGAATTCTTTATAGCTAATTCATCTCTCCGTGCACATATCTTTATTTCCCTTGTATTGTCAGTGCCGGAACCACAGAAGCAACAATAACAGCAGTGAGAATATTAAATAAACAAACGGTTGCGCTTACACACTGGATCTGGGACTAACCCCTTTACAGACGTTGTTGGTTAACAGATGTTGACGGACTAGCCCAGCCGCTGGCTCTGTCCTTGGTGCTGAACACGCAGCGCGACGGCAGGCCGCCTGGTTCCTTCATTCTCAGAGGGCCTGGGTCCCCACCAGCCAGGGCAGGTTATAGATGGCGGTCTGCCTCTGCATCCACCACGAGTTAAGAATGTTTATTTTATTGGGAAAGCATTTAGAAAGGGCTGAAAGAGAGATCATGTAGAGCAGAAATCTCATGTGACCCACAAAATCTGAATTATTCACTCTTTGGCCCCTCACAGAGAGTTTGCTGACCCCAGTGCTCTTTGATGTCCTCCCAACTGTCCAGCAAGACTAATTTTTTGGTCGTATGCACTTTATTTATGAGGGCAATGAGACCTGAATCTGTGAACTATCTTTTCCAAAATAATTCAACTCATATTTTCTGAGCTGGTCATTTAGAATATATTCGGTTTATCTGGGGCCGGTACCAGTGCCTTCCTTTTAGACTTTGGGGAAGGGCATCATGTTGAAACTTTAGCTCTGTCCAAGTTCAGTCTGGAAAGACCTTCCCTTCCTACCACCTCGTTCTTTCCAGAATACTCTTTATCCACTGTGTAGGAGTGGGGGGGGGGGGGGAGAAGAATGCTCAGGAAAGAGAAACAATTGCTGATGGCATTGATATAAAAGACTTTAGGATCAGGTAGAAGGAATGTTGGTCTAGGATTTAATTCCCGCTGCATCTACTGATAACCCATGTCCATGAAATATAGAAATCGTGTTACTTGTTTGCCTTCAAAAGCACCTCCTACATTGCCAATTCTTTCCTGGCACATTTATGCTTCACTGCAGTTGGGTGGTAACATTTCTTCACAGTGTCCATAGTGTAACTGTTGAACAATGGGTCATGGGTAGACATGTACGTATTTCATGGAAATGTTTTGTATTGGGAAGGTTCAAAGCTCTCTTTATCCCTCTTAAAATATTGCTTATTCAGTTTGAAGTGTTGATAATAATTTATGCTGTTTAGCTCTGCTTGGTGATAAATAGGATAAAGAGGCTAAGATAACCAGGATGGGAACCCCTGACCCATCCTCCCCCCACCCCCACCTCCCCAGGCCAGGATGTTTCAAACTAAGAGCAAGTCAGGCTGAAGTCTTTATTTGACTTCCCCGGGGAAAGGCACATTGGACGATAGAAAATGTGCTTTGTGAATGGAGAATGTTCTCGACAAAGATGACTATGACCCAAATGATACCATGCTAGGAGAAGTTCACCCATCTCTCTCTCTTACAACCCTTTCTCAATCTGGTCCTCATTATCTTACCTATATCCTGCTGGTCTCAATCAGGTGGTTGGAGACACATTTTGGAAAGTAACAGGTGTGCTGTTTAATGGGAACAGACAATTTGCATTTCCATTTTTTGAGGCCAATGTTTCTCTCTCTCTCTCTCTCTCTCTCTCTCTCTCTCTCTCTCTCCTCTCTCTCCTGCTGTTGTGTTAGAATCATATGAGGAACTTTTAAAAATGCCAAGGCCCGAGACTCACACCCAGAGATTCTAATTTTATTGATCTGGGTGAGCTAACATTTTAAAAGCTCCATTGCATATTGCAGTGTGCATATGGAAACAGCCATTTTCAGAAAACAGTCACGTAGAGCTAGTGGGACGATGAAAGTAAGGCATCTAATTCTGAATTATTCAGTCCGATGTAGAATCTTATTCCTCTGCATTTTTGTTAAAATGATATACATCTAGTGTTTTCAATATTTCAGAGTTTCCTGTGTAAAGGTTAGGGTTTTGTGGATTTTCCCAAAGAAGAACTAGAGTATAAAATACACCTTACTATTTTTTTTATTAGCTCATTCAGAAACATAGAGGCAAAACTGAGGGTTGGTGAACATTATAACTGAGCACCTTTCAGTACCATTACTGCTTATTAATCAAGCTAACCCAGTTCCAGATCTATTCCAGGCTTTTAAAAACAGTCCTTTGGATCAGCATTTCATATTATTGCTTCAAAGCATTTATAGATTCTGTTATTTATAAATTCATTTTGCTTTCAGTGATGAAAATTTCCTTTTCTTTCTACGAAACCCATTTCAACCATGTCATGGCAAACTGGGCAGCCTGTAGGAAAATAATAATTCTTTGCTTTAACACAGTTCAGAGGCTTGTACAGGTGGAAAAAGACAACCCTGGTGTTTTCTCCTAGGAAGCATATAGAGCTTACCCTAAGCTTTGATGAAAGGATGCTGAGTGCCGGTCCAGAGCAAGGTTGCTGGGGTGTTACAAAATGGATTCAGACCTGGGGCCTTAGGGACCAGCACTGGCCGAGTCCCCACTGTCCTGACCTCTGTGGTCACAGCACTCTCAAATCAGAAGGAAAAGACAGAACAGAGTCGCCACTACATCTCACTCTGTGATTCTGTTCACATAAAGAGGGAGGCCTGGGCTGACTCAACTATGAGAGACGGGACAGGGGTTAAACACTAGCTTGTCATATGGCTGACTCTGGCTTGATTCCCCCACCCTGACTCAGAGGGTCTCCTGACCCTGAACACCACCAGGAGTGCCCCCCCCCCAATAGATACAAAACCAAAAAAACGACCAACAGAGACACGAGTAGCCACTTGGATATTAAGTACCTGAGCTGCACGCTTGCCAACACTGAAATTTCAGCCCCCCCACAGAGGCTACTCTGGTTCTTCAGAGTCAGTAAAGTAATTTAGGAAACAAGTTTCCTCTTAGAAAAGAGCCCCAGCGTGATCTGTGCCTGGTTGTAAGCTGGTTGTGGCGTTCTGGTCTCCTGTGTAAACGGTAAGGGCTAAGGACAGATCAGCATGTGCATGATTTTATGATGCCGATGACATTGTTGTTAATTCAGCTCAATGAACATCCATCGGGCATTTCCCATGTCCCCAGTGCCAAGTTAGGTAGCTGGGCTAAGGCCTGCAATCCTACAATATTGACTTTCGCGTAGCTCCCTGCCTGGTAAGGAAATCTGTAAATGAAGAGCTTACAATTGCCTGTGTTAAGTGGAGCCTCCAGGCAAAGTGCGCAAGATGCTTGCAGGGGGCTAGAGCGATGGTACCGCGGGGAGGGTCCTTGCCTTGCACGTGGCCAACTCAGGTTCAGTTCCCTGCGTCCAATATGAGTTGCTCCAGGAGTGATCCCCGAGTGCAGAGCCAGGACTAAGCCCGAGCATTGCCAGGTGTGGCCCCCAAACCAAACCACATCAAGATGCTACCAGGAGGGAATGGTTGTACTATCAGGGTCCAGAGCCCACCACCCCTCGAGGACAGAGAACAGAGCCGATAATGCAAATTACGAGCGAGGTTTATTGTTCCAGCTACCTAGGGTCCAAGTATCTTCTCAGTGCAGTGGGTTTCAACAAGAACCCCAAGCACTAGACTCAGCAAGTTCCTATATTTTCATTTTAGTACGTAGGCATTACTCAGCAATTTTCTATTACCTATAGAGTACATAATTTTTGGCCCACGTCATCCAGTCCACATCCTGACAGTTACACTCTGGATACCTAATCTCATTCTGGGGACCTAATATTTTTTTTTCTTTTTGGGTCACACCCGGCGATGCACAGGGTTTACTCCTGGCTCTGCACTCAGGAATTACTCCTGGTGGTGCTCGGGGGACCATACGGGATGCTGGAAATGGAACCTGGGTCAGCCACATGCAAGGCAAATGCCCTCCCTGCTGTGCTATCACTCTAGCCCCTGGGGACCTAATCTTTGACATCTGGTTTTTCTGTTTCTCTTGTTCTTGGAAGAGGCCTAAGTCACTCAGAGACCCCCAAGCCTGTCACAGCAGTTCTCCGGCTAAGCGGATCCTAACAGTATCTGCTCGGTGAAAGTGGGATGTTGATTGGGGTGCTGTAGATCACGGCGAGAGACATATTCCAAGGAAGGCATCCGTAAAGTGAAGCTTTATGGATGGACAGAAAATTCCGTTGAAATGAATGTGAGTGTTGGAAGAGTGTGTTGGAAGAGATTCATCGAATCACTGATTCCCTCTGTCTCTCTCACTAGGCTGTCACTCCCTTTGAGTTTTGTGTCTCTTGTTACTCCATTTACATGTGAACCCACAGGACCTTTGGTTCAGCCTCGACTCCATCTCAGGAAGAGAAGGCAATTGGCTGAAACAAGGGGTGCCTTCTTCCTCTGGTCCAGCGAGGTGGCACCTGGGAGCTGGGCCATGGGCTAGGCCCCCTGGGCTCTGGCAAGGTAGAGCTTCGTAAAACCCCACTCAGGAAGGAGGAAAAGTTGGGAGAATGGCCACTGGGGACCCATCGGCACCAGATATTTGGCATAAGTCTAGCTCCTGACCCATCAAGTAACTGGTTGTGAGGTGGTCTGTGCACATTCACATGTTAGTAGCAATGCTTAGACGTTTGGCTTTGTTTTGTTTGTTTGTTTCCTTCGATTGTGAGTGACTGCATTCCAGCAAATCCCAAACCAGGTGATCTGTGATGGCTTCGTGCTGGTGGGGCTCAGCAGTGGACCCCTTTGCAAGTGCAACAGAGGCTCGGCAGAGAGCAGGCCGGAGACAATGAGGAGTCCTTGTTTTGCTCACAGCACGACACCTCCTAGAGCTACTGTCTGGTTGGGGATTCAGCTCACTGTTAATTGAGCATCGATTATACTCAAATTACCCCCCAAAGATGATAAGGCAAACAATATGAAAGACAATCATACTCTCTGGGAAGCTTTTATGAAAACATCACTTAAACAAAGTACAGTGATTGTTAGGAAGAAAAGCTTTGACAAGTGATTTGGGCAACAGAAGATATTCTAGGAGGCAGAGAAGAGAAAATGTCAAGGAAATTGAGAAGAGAAAAATCACGGACTCCAGGCAGTAGGCGGGGGCGGGGGGTGGGGGCATAAACTTTGGTTAAGAAGAAATTCAAAGAGGGGCCAGGGGATAATACTTGGTGAGGGCACATGCCTGGCTGGGACCTGACCTGGATCTGGTTCCTGGCACCATATGGTCCCCAGGTATTGCTGGATGCAGCCCGGGAGGCTCCCAGCTCTGCCGGGGTGGTCCCTGGGCATCCCGATCATTCAAGGCCCGAGCAACAACCCATCCTTGCACCCTTGCACTGAACTACAGGCTCACCCAAGAATTGCCGGTGGGACCCTCCACCCCCCGCCAGGCCTCTTGAGCACCCAGGAGAGACCGAAAGAAAAGTAGAGAAACTCACAGGGAGGTTTTAGGTTGCTGGATTCAGTGTGCAGTGTCTCATTTAAAGCCCCCATAAAACCGTCAGTGCAGTTTACACTCTTTAATACTGTGTTTGCAAGGAGAAATTCTCTTTTAAGGTCCGTTCAAGGACTAGAGAACTCATTATCGGGACCCAGGGGCTATGCATAGACCCTATGCTCAAGTTGTTTACAACACAGAGGTGACTATCATTAGCCTAGGGGTGTGGCTTTTGGATTCGGGATTAATTTGTCTCAGTGAACTGAAGTGTCAGAATGGTATATCAACCAATAAGATCATGAACCCGTGAAGCACTGGCCGTGGTACCAAGATAAGTATTTACTGAGATGTATTGGTTTTACAGACACTGGTGTGTGTGTGTGTGTGTGTGTGTGTGTGTGTGTGTGTGTGAAAATTAAATTCATGGTCACGGTCCCCCCGTTGTTCATCGATTTGCTCGAGCTGGCCCAGTAACGTCTCCATTGTGAGACTTGTTGTTACTGTGTTTGGCATTTGAATGCATCATGGGTAGCTTGCCAGGCTCTGCCGTGCGGGCGAGATACTCTCGGCAGTTTGCCGGGCTCTCCAAGAGGGGTGGAGGAATCGAACTCGGGTCAGCCATATTGGCTGCATGCAAGGCAAACGCCCTACTGCTGTGCTATCGCTCCAGCCCAAAATTAAATTAAATCTTATTCTTTTAATCTTTTTTCTTTTATTTATTTTAATGAATCACCGTAGATACAGTTACAGACTTACAAACTTTCATGATTGCCACTCAGTGTGTTTTGAGTACAGGTCCATGCTCTAGAAACATGGGTAAGCACCAAGCAAAGCACCGGTTACCTCCACCAGCGCCAACTGTCCCCAACGCCCTGCCCACCAGAGCCCACTGTCCCTAATCCCAATCCAGCTCAGGTGCCCTACCACCTTCTCCTCTGAGACCTGGAGAGCCATAGGCGGCCCCCAGGGTTGGTCTGGGCCCAGTTCGTTTGCTCTTTGGCTTGGTTTCATTATATCCCACACACGTGAGGGATATACAACTCAGAGCTAAATCTCTGCTTTCAACTTTTCACTGCACCATGGGGAGACGCGCAGCTTCCTAGGGACTCGAGCCTGTTGGTGGAACCAGCACCTAAACGTGGAAAAACTTGAGACATTAAATGAATCAATAACATGATACCAAAATTGGACTTCCGCAAAGTCTCTTCAGCGAACATGGAAGGGTTCCAGGGCGACAGACCTTCTGCACCAGGAGCCCTGAACTCAGAAGCCCCCTGGATCGGCTGACAGGGAGTTCAGCATTAGGCCTGTTGATAACACTCGAGAAGGGTCAAGTTTTGCAGAGACTTTCAGCCCACCAAGAATGGCAAGGAGGGGTAAATTCCGACCGTCAGCCCCACGTCAGAACCCAGCCGGAAGCTCAGTTGCCTTCCCAGCAACTCTCTCCCACCCTCCACCCACTGGCCTAGGGGTCCCCCTGCCTGCCCCCCAACCCCCCAGCGAGATCCCTGAGCTCTGTGTTTTTTCCCTTTATTGGTCATACCGGTGATGCTCAGGGGTTCCTCCTGAGTCTGCATTCAGGAATTGCCCTTGGCAGTGCTCAGGGGACCCTGTGGGATGCTGGGGATCAAACCCGGTCGACCGCATGCAAGGCAAACACCACCCAGCCATACTATTGCTCCAGCGTAGGCTGGGCTCTGTGAAGACCTTGAACTCCCAGCTTTTTAGTACCTGCCTCCTTTGGACCTCCTTCAACCTGAGCTCAAATGCCAATTTAGGAAGACTTGGCCAACTGCTGATTTCTGGTTGGCATCCTCCCAGCCTCATATTAACCTCCACACAAAGGAGACATTCCCATCCTCCTTCACATTTGGCCACTCCTGGGCTTCCTGTGCACCCCTGGGGGATCCTCCTTAAAGTCTGGAGTATTTATCAAGGCATTTCTACAGAGAGGCAGACTCAGCTCATAGCTCGGCCACCCACGTACGAAAAAATGGGCCTGGTTTTCAAGTTGCCCTGCTTAGCTTCTAGAACCATCCTCCTCCTCCCCTTCCTCCTCCTCCTCCTCCTCACGCCAAGCCAGCCTAGAGAGAATGTCTTGCGCACGAGATCGAGGCTGTCTCTCAGAGTGCGTTGGAGAAAACTGCCTTCCCTCAACAGATGGGCGAGAAGACGTCACTGGTTCTTGGCAGAGACAGCCGTGCAGGTTCGCAGACGCGGGGGGCGGGCACTTCAGCACCCCACTTCCCTTCCCCGTGCAGTGAGAGAATTTCAAACAGGCTTCTCTGCCGCTGCCTGACTGGCCCGTGGCACGAAGGCAGCCGCTGCTCTACGGTGAATGAGCGAGGCACCCCGGGATCTGGCAAACATTTCGTGTTATACAACCATATCCTTCTAGATGAGCACAAAGAAGGCCTGGGGGAGCCTTTTGAGATGCCCGCCCCCCCATCAACTCTGTTAGGCTGTGATAGTGCAGGTGGGCAAGCCAGAGGTTCCCAGCTGGAGCACAACGGCTTTCAACAGCACTGTGGCCAGTGGGGGACGGCCTCAGGTAGGTCACACATGCACATTCCTATGGCCTCCTCATTCCGTTACTGCTGTGAGCCCGCCAGCTGCCCGAATACTGCCAGATGGGCGGCCCTGCGGCTGTCCAGAGGCAGACCCTCAAACCGGGGTGCTCGAAGCCCCAACATGGCCAGAGTCGGGCCTTTGAAGAGCAGCAGAATCAAAAGAGAGCCCGTCAGCAATGAAGCCCACGTGTGGTGCCACGCCACCAGTGGTTGCGACTGTGACGCAGAAACTTTGCAAATGAAGGGAGCACCCAGGGAGGAAGCTGCCGTGGAGCTTCAAAGGAGAACTGATCCGGGGCAAGTCATTCCCCCCAGAATTGACCTTTGTTTCTTGGCAGGGGGCTTCTGAGGACATGCATCTTGCAGTAAAGGGACCGGGGGAGAGTTCGCAGGATGATGCCCGTGTTTTACAACCAAGGAGGAGAAGCTGGGATGACAGGAACTTGGAAAGGAGGCGCCTTTCTAAGGGAGCCAGCCCCGAGTCAGATCTGTATCTAGAGGCACGGAAGCAACAATCCATTCACAGAGGCGCCAACACCACCCTTTCCTCTGCTTTTTTTTCCCCAAAAGGATTCACCGGGATTTCCTCCTGGAGGGCTGGGGTGATAGCACAGAGGGTAGGGCATTTGCCTTGCACACAGCCGACCCGGGTTTGATTCCTCCGTCCCTCTCTGAGAGCCCGACAAGCTACGGAGAGTATCCCGCCCGCACAGCAGAGCCTGGCAGGCTCCCCGTGGCTTATTCGATATGCCAAAAACAGTAACAACAAGTCTCACGATGGAGACATTACTGGTGCTCGCTCGAGCAAATCGAGGAACAGTGGGAGGACAGTGCGACAGTGCGACAGTACTTCCTCCTGGAAGCCTTCTTAGATTTGATTAGCGGCCTTCTTTGGTGTCCCCATAAAGCCTGGTGGGATCGAGCTGCATTATAATGATCTGTTCATGTGTCCGGGACAGGAGTATTTTATTTGACTTTAAAAATCTTTAAAGTCGAATACTTAGCACACTGTCTAGAACAAAATGACATCTCAGTAAGTTCTTAATGAAATAGTCGATGGCCCATACGATCAACGGTTGCTTATTGAACTTGCACGATTTGTCATCACTTTGCCACATGCCCAGAATAAAACACTCAGAAATAACACGGGTGGCGTTAGTTTCTGAGGGCCTACGATGAATCAAGCTCCCCACTAGTTGCTTTCCAAATGGTTTTCTCATTCATACCTTAGATTGGCATTGCGACCGTCTTTTCATAAATCAGACTGAAACTTAGAGGAGTTGATGTTCTTCCAAAGCCACACAATAGGCAAGAGGTAGAACCAGGATCCGAAACAATTTTCCCAATTCTCTGATCTTTACTTGAAGTACTACTAACTTGAAGTTAGTTTTCTTTTTGTTTTTTGGGTTTTTTTTTTTGCTTTTTGGGTCACACCCAGAGATGCACAGGGGCTACTCCTGGCTCTGCACTTAGGAATTACTCCTGGCGGTGCTTGGGGGACCCTATGGGATGTTGGGAATCAAACCCGGGTCGGCCATGTGCAAGGCAAACACTCTACCTGCTGTACTATCACTGCAGCCCCAAAGTATGTGTTCTTGTGAGGATAAAAAAAAAACACTACCACTAAACAAAAAATATATCCCACTGTGTGGGACAAAATAGTCACATGCTCTCCATCTGACAGAAGGCAGAGATCCAAAACAAAGGACTCACGAAATCAACAACAACAGGGGAAACTTAGAAACACGTGAACAAGTACAGAATAGCCACTAATCCAAAGGAGATGGACAGATAGCCCCCCAGGCAGGTGGGAGAAAATGCATGAACATCACTGACTCTCAGAGAAAGGAAATATTTCCTCACTCCATCGAGAGTGGCATATTGACAAAGATCTGAAACCAAGCGCTGGCAAGGATGTGGAGAAATAAAAATGCCCATTCATTGTGGCAGGAATGTAAACAGACTCAGCCTTCATGCAAAGTATGGAGAGTTCTTAAAAAATTAAAAATAGGACTGTCGTATGGTGCCTGCAATGTCAGTCTATCTAGCCAAAGAGCACACGCAATGTGAAAGATAATGTGTTTATGTATATGTGTGTGTGTGTGTATCCCTTTATTCATGATAGCAACGTTTACAGTGACCATGATCTGGAAATAACCCGAGTGCCCAATGACAGATGAGAGAGTAAAGAAATTGTGTATGGGGGCTGGAGCGATAGCACAGCAGGTAGGGCGTTTGCCTTGCACACGGTCAACCCAGGTTTGATCCCCAGCATCCCATATGGTCTCCTGAGCACTGCTAGGTGTAATTCCTGAGTGCAGAGCCAGAAGTAACCCTTGTGCATTGCCGGGTGTGACCCCCCCCCCCACAAAAAAAATTGTGTATGTACATGATGACTGGTGTATGCGACAGAATACTACTTAGCTGTAAGAAAAGAGGGAATTCTGCCTTTCGCAGCAATCTGGAAATAACCAGGGGTCATACTAAGTGAAATAAGCCAGAGGAGTGAGACAGACACTTGATGATTCATTCATATGGGGGCAGAAAGAAGCAATGCAAGAGAACAGACAGTGCCTGGTGCCAATGGCCCTCTGGACTCTGCAGACTTAACGTTCCCAAGGATGGGGGCGTTGGTCATCCAATAGGCTGTGTTGGAGGGACAGTGGCATTTTAGTGGTCACATTGTACACCCCTACAGCTCATAAGGATCTGCACTCATGTAAACCAAGAGCTTTGCGGGATGAGAGGAACCGGTTCACCCTGCCATGGCCACCGTTAGTCCTGGCAGCAGGTTTGGTGGGAAGAGGCTGGCCCCACGCAGAGGCGTCTGTTCCAGGAAGTCAAGGTTCTGGGGGGGCAGGTGGCAGCAAGGCCACTGCAGTCCTGTTCCCGCATGTGGCTCTGGGAATGCCCCGGGGGGCTGCCTGTGAGCTTCCTCAACACTCAGGGCCCCCAGGAGCCTGTGGACTGACAGGGTATCCATTCACCTGTTTGTGTGAGGGCGAAACCGATGCCATGACCAGCTGCAGCCAACATTAAGTCTCAGCGAGGCCTCAGTTTCTGTTTCCCCAGAGCAGGACTTGCAGTTGCTGGCAAACTCCCAGTGGAGTCATTTGCCAAGATAAGGAATTGGGCAGTTGGGTCTGGCCGGTCATGAAGGGTCACTGTACCCTTCTTAGAAACTGTTACTAAAAAGGTAAAGGTAAAGGCCCTCCCGTTGATCGTCGATTTGCTCGAGCGGGCCCAGTAACGTCTCCATTGGAGACTTTGTTGTTACTGTGTTTGGCATATCGAATACTCTCGGTAGCTTGCCGGGCTCTCCAAGAGGGGCGGAGGAATCGAACTTGGGTCGGCCATCTTGGCCGCTTGTAAGGCGAACGCCCTACCGCTGTGCTATCGCTCCAGCCCAAGACACTGTTACTAACCATTGCCTAATTGCTGACCACCATTGTAGTAGGGCCAATGCTAGAAATAGACCTGCATATAAAATTGCTTCTTAACTCTGAACCCTCTAGAAACTGCCTGTGATTAGGAGTCGGGGTCCTTGTCAAGACTCCACTGTGTTGGATGAGACTTGGACCCTGGCTCAGGCTAGCGCTGTATCACGGTCATGGTCCTCCCGTTGTTCATCGATTTGCTCGAGCGGGCCCAGTAACGTCTCCATTGGAGACTTTGTTGTTACTGTGTTTGGCATATCGAATACGTCACGGGGAGCTTGCCAGGCTCAGCTGGGCTGGCTGCGCGCAAGGCAAATGCCCTACCGCTGTGCTATTGCTCTAGCCCAGCGCTGTATCAGGCTAGTAATATCGTTCCTTTGCTTTTGCATTATCGTGTGTGGACTTGGTCTTTCTGCAACCAGGGATCCGAAACTCAGGGACAACATTTGGAGGCGTCAGTCCACGCCGGGTGCATGTGGCCACTACTCCAGTCAGCAGCGCTCCCTCAGTGACACAGGGATGTCCAAAGGAAGACGCCCACTGGACATAGGGAATAGTGTTTCGGAGCACGGACTCTTGTCCCAAGTGCTGTGGTGAGCACTTAAGGGGTGGGGGGCGGGAGGGAGGCATCTACTCCCTCTTGTCTCTATCCCCTCTTATTTCCGGGTCCCCGTGAGCCTCAGTTTCCTCTTTTGCAAAGTGTAAGGAGACCCAACATCTTTCCTGGAGTGGGCAGGGCCTGCCCAGCGGTGTGTGGGAAACTCTGGGGGGGGCGGGGCACGAATGATTCTCTGCCCACCAGCACCATCAGTTGAAGGCCAGGGCCAGGGATGTGGCACCCTCGTGCCTTGAATCCAGACAATCAGGCGCTGATTGGGGAGTTCAGGGCCACGCCCTGCGATGCTCTGAGCAAGTGCCCTATTGTGCCACTGTCCTATCTCTGGGCCCTGGGAGCTCTCTTCTTAAACTGTGAGTTGCAACCCCCCCCAAGGTCATCGAACTTGTTAAAAGTGTGTTTACGAAGGCTTTTTTTTCCTTTTTGGGTGACACCCAGCAATGCTCAGGGGTTCCTCCTGGCTCTGTACTCAGGAATTACTCCTGGCAGTGCTGGGGGAACCATATGGGATGCCGAGGCTCGAACCCAGGTCGGCCGCGTGCAAGGCAAACGCTCTACCCGCTGTACCATCGCTCCGGCCCTTATGGAGGCATTTCTTTATGACCAGTACATATTTGGTTTGTCCGCCTGGGTTGGGCTGAAGATGTCTTGGGTGAAAAGCCGAAGCAGCACCTCTCTGTCAGGTCGGCGAGGGAGAATGAGGGGTCTCTCCTTGCCCAGGGCCCAGAGCGTGTCTCGCAGACGCCAGTGGCTGCAAAGAATGGCAGTTGCAGTGGGTGTCCCCGTCCCAGACAGGG
This sequence comes from Sorex fumeus, assembly GCF_029834395.1. Classification (NCBI taxonomy): domain Eukaryota; kingdom Metazoa; phylum Chordata; class Mammalia; order Eulipotyphla; family Soricidae; genus Sorex; species Sorex fumeus. The sequence goes on along the minus strand of NW_026606159.1, from coordinate 853,387 downwards.
GGATGGAGGCCGAAGTGCATTCTGGGCCCAGACTTGGCCAGAGTAAGAGGAGGCTGAATGCCCGTTGACTCTGATCATAGCTGTACGCGTCTCTGAGCCCAGCCACCTTGGACAGAGACCCCAGACGCCCAAATAACGTCGCTGGTTCAGAGTCCCGGACTGTCTGCGGAGCGACAGAGAAAACATTCAGAGTCTTGGGCCAGACACACGTCCAGCCAGACCCTCTCAGAGCCTGTAACCAGACCACGCAGGGCCTCAGGCTCCCTGGAAACCCCAGGCAGCTCCAAGGGGGTGGGGGGGGGGAGCTTGGAGCAATGAATCCCACCAGATTAGTGTGATTAGGCCTTGAGCACACCGGCCAGCCTTGAGGCCCGTGCACGCAAGCCCCAATAGGACTCGTCCTCCCCGTCCTATCAGCATCACCTGTTAACAAATCCCTCCCCGCAATGATTGCAGAGAGAGAGAGAGAGAGAGAGAGAGAGAGAGAGAGAGGGGGGGGGGCAGGCTGGCGTTTTAACGTGCATCTTAATAAATAAACGAATGTGATCTGGCTGCTAGTGACCAAGTGTCTAAACAGAGTTGGGGAGACTTATCAATCAGCTCTCATTGCTCGCTGGCACGGAGAGGCCCCCGCGGGCCCTCGGTCGCCATGGCAACCCCAAACCAGGAGTGGTGGCTGTAAACTTAAAAAATAGGCCTTTTTCCCAGCCAGCCATGCTCTCTATCAATACCGAACCTTTGCCTTGAATTCCAAGCGAGCGGGAGATTTTCTTTCTCTTTCTTTCTTTCTTTCTTTCTTTCTTTCTTTCTTTCTATTTTTTTCTTGCCTTCCCTCTTCCTGCCTTCTTGCCACAGTCATAAGTCTGACTTGAATCTATAGCAAACAAAATTAGACTATAAATCATCTTAATGGTGCTTTTCAGAGAATTTTTTACTGGATCAATTCAGATCACACGAGATGGCAAGCTTCTGGGCTTGGTCGCTAGTAATGGCCGTGGCAGAGCTGTCTGGTGAGGAGGAGGAGGATTGGGGACCCGTGAGGGGGACGCTCATCTCCAAGCAGAGGGGTCCCAGGCTCCGGCCGTGCGTCCCTTGTCGGTCCCTCTGTGGCTCTAGGCCATCGTCTCCCCTGTACCACCTCCGGCTCCCAGGAGACAGCTGGACCCACCATTTCTGGAACTCTCCAGCACCTTCTCCAGCTGTGTGGAAATGGGGAACAGAGCCTTTGGGGTCAGCCGCGCTCACCCGGCTCTAGACTGGCTCTGCCACAGAGTGGCTGCTGGGGTCTGAGCACGGCGGGGCCCCTGTAAGCCTCATTTCCCCACCTTCAGGGAAACAAGGAGAGACCGTGCATTTCTCCTGCGCTCCCTGCCAGGATCCCCGTAGTCACGTGTGCTAAGCTCGAGAGTAAGTGAATACAGGATACTCGTGATGATTTGCGAAGTACAAGATTTAAACCCGTGACCATTGTGGAATTGAAGGGGGGAGTGTCCGCGTACTAACCACTCAACTTTTCAGGGTTTTTTGTCACTTTGGAAGGGTGCCCCGCAAGCAGTGCTCAGGGAACCCCAGGGGCCCAGGTTAGGGGTTTCATTGTTAGGATTTGGAGATGCAGCCCAGGGCCAGGGGTGCTGGAAGGGAGGGAATGAGGTGCCGGGGATGACATGGGGCCTTGCAGGATGCAAGGTCTGTGTCCCGGGCCCCAACCACCTGGTCCTTAAGAAACATTGTAGGGGCTGGAGCAAGAGCGCAGCGGGTAGGGCGTTTGCCTGGCACGCAGCTGACCTGGGTTTGATTCCCAGCATCCCGCATGGTCCCCTGAGCACCGCCAGGGGTAATTCCTGAGTGCATGAGCCAGGAATATCCTCTGTGCATCGCTAGGTGTGACCAAAACAAACAAACAAAAGAAACAGTTTACAGGCGTCTATGCTGCCCGAGCCCACGTGCTGCTTGCGCCCACGTGGCCAAGTACATGTGGTGCCCGAGCACGTGTGTCGCCCGCATCTCCCCTCTTGAGATGTGGACTTGCATGCTTTCGTGTCTAATGCTGGGATGTGTGTCAGGGCTCTCTCCACCCTTGGAGAAGCCCGCGTTCTCTCTTAGGCATGTTACTCTCCACTCTCACTTTTTCTTCCTCCTTCCCTTCAAAACCTCCAAATAAAAACTGTAATTTCAAAAAAGTAAAATAAACATTTTACAGTAAACATTAGGTGAAACAAGAGTCAGATACCAGTAGAGCGGACACCCATTTCCTCAGACACATGTGGAGGGCGGCCATATGCCAGGCCCTGTGCTAGGTGCTCAGAGCACCGCTGGCCAATCCAACCAACTCACCTTGTCTCCGTGAACCCACACACCGGCGGCTAGAGGAGCAGATCGAGAAAGGGACCCGAGATGCTGTGAGCGAGTGATTCCCCGTGGGACAAGATCTCAGCAGATCTGGGCAGCGACCGGCAGAGACTTCCAGCCAAGCAGTATGCGGGGAGAAATCAGTGTGCAGAAATGTGGTTGGCATGCAGGAGGCTCTGAAAGAATGTCCCCCTCTGCGGCACCACCTAAATCGGACCCATCTTTCCAGTCGAATTTGATTCCATCCCATTCAGTGAGTAGTGACGTGGTCTACCCGCCTCCACGCTCTGTCTGTGTGGGCCTCAAGGAACCGAGTCAAATAGACAGTCAGCTGTTTGACCCCAGCTTTAGAGCCTAGGCAGTGTCCTCTAAGGCATACAAGAGTCTTGATTTTTTTTAAATGAGGAAATTCAGCCTTATTGAAATAATCAGGCCAACTCACTGTTAAATAAATGAGTAAACCGAAGTAAGCTGCAGAGGAAAAAGCAGTTTCCAAAGAGATCTCCAACCTATCTGCAGTATCCAGTTTGCTTTTGTAAGATTTTGAAGTTTATTTTAATTGCTGTAATCTTGGAATTAAAATTGATTTGATAATAAAGCTCCGATATTAAAATCAGTAAGGATAAAAAAAATCAATTGATGTGAAAATTGTTGTATCTGATTGCAGGGTTGTTATGTCCTGGTGGTCTGAGGATTTACTAAGCTGTTAGTGGCTAGCTGAGCCTTCTGGGCTCTTGCTTTTGTTGGTTGAGTTTATGTGGCTTCCATGTTACTTTTCCATGTAATTTGTTGTGCTTCTACTAGGATTGTACTACCGAGGAATTAGGAGGTGTCTCCAGGCTCATACGTGGCTGTGTGATCCAGTGACTTCAGCATCTATGGCCGGGGGCCAGTGGGTTGATATGGTGGTGGCTGCGGGAAGTGGGGGTGTCTGCTGGGGCTTGCGGAAGTGCCGAGGGGTTGGGGCAGGGAGGCTGTCCATCCCGACTCTGGCAAACACCACAGTTCTCAGCCTGGGCCCCGGGCACCTGAAATTATTCACAGTTTGGCATCTCTGCAGAGAATATTCACGAAGCGGTGGAGTTGCCCTGGCTGCAGTGCTGGGCTGTGGCTGCTTCTGCTCCTTCATCCGGGTGGGTCTTTGGCCCGCCTGCTTCCCGAGGACGCCCTGGAGTTCCCAGCTGTGGGGACCCACGTTTCCTCAAGTGTTTGCTGCTTGACCTGCATCTCCTGGCGGGTTTAGTCGGAAATCGGTAGAGCAGGGCCGGTGGGAGAAGGGTGTGGATTCGGGGCTTCTGGAAAGCTGAGGGGTTGGAGAGAGGCTCCCCCACCCCGAGCATCTCCATCTTTGGTCCCGCCAGCTGCATCAGCCGCGGGTGGTAGGATGCTTGGGGCTGCATCACCAGTGCGGGGGTATTTCTATCAGCTGCTGCAGTTTCTGCTTGGGGTTGACTTTCAGAGCATTCTGTTTCCACGGGAACCGACCTTCCCACGAGAGGGCAAGGTTAGAAATGTCAGGGTCCTTGCCAGTGTGCGGGGAAGCGAACCTCGGCTTCTTCTGCTGGTGGTGACAGTGGTGATCTCAGTAATAGCCACTCGTTGGGGAAGGTCCAGAGGTGCCCACAGCCCAAGAGTTCTGTGGATCTGGGGTGAGGGTGTCAGTGTCCCCACGCAGGGGTCAGGATTCCCAAGCCCCCCACCCCGGAGATTTGTAGGCAGTGGGGCCTGGGGTCCACTGCAAGTTCCCAGTGATGGGATAGCTTTCAGTCTCCGAGGTCCTGGGGCTCACCAGGGACCATCCCCGTCGTGCTCAGGGTTCGCCCTCTCTCCCTCTGGTCCCCAAGCCTGCTGGTGCTCGTCACCCCTCTACATTAGTGCATTGTTCTCCCTCTTGTCCCTCCTGGAGGTGATTTAGCATCAAACCAATTTATGGGGGGGCATCTCTTTAACATGTTTAAAGCAGGTCCAGTTTCCTTCAAACGCCCCAGCAGCCCTCCTTGCTCGAAGAGTCCTGCCTGGACAAGCCTTCCAGACCCCCCACCCTACCTGCCTGACCTGCCCCCCACACCTCCCCAGACCCTCTTCCTGTTCCTTGGACTCCCCACAGCCAGGCTTGCTCTCCGCCCTTCCTCTTAGGCAGATCCTCCCTGGAGCGCCCCGTCCCTCAATGCTTCCCAGTCGCTCCCTCCCACCTGTCCCTTTAGCTTCAGTGTCGCCTCTGCGGAGGGTCTCTGCCAGTTCCTGACAGCATGGAACCAGCCTGCCAGCCAACTATCTCTGACTCTGCCTCCGATCACCCCGCACTGCTTAGCTGGTGTATTGCCCGCACCCCCCTCTCCCTCCTGCTCCCAGCTGGGGTCTCACCTTCCTGGAAGCAGAGATCTCATCTGGCTGCCCACTTTTGCGTCCCTCGCTCCTCCAACAGCACCACCTTCAGAGCTGACTAACAGCGCCCCCCGGCCCCCACAAACACCTTACATGAGCTTGTCACATCAGTTGTACAGGCGGGCTGCATGAAATAGAGGCACGGTAGGAATTCAAATTGTGATGATGGGTAAATAAGGCACATGAGTACAGAGTTGGCGCTCCCTGTCCAGTTCCTCTCCAACTCCTGGGAAGCAGCATGAATAATATATTCTGATTTTTTTGATTGAACTGTCAGCATGATTTATTTCATAGCATCTTCTTCCCTCTCCCTTTCGTAAATAGTGGTGTGTCTGTGGAGCTTTAGGCTAACATTTGTCTTGCTAATTTGCCTAGGGGGTGGGAGGAGGGTGACATGATTATTTTTATTTTTATTTTTTAACCCCTGTATCATGGGTTTGGAGGGGAATGGTTGGGGATGTTGTTGTGGTTGTGGGACTCTTAAAATATGTATATATCAAGGTTCTACGGTGCATTGGCTGCTGGCTGTTTCACAAACCAGCTCAGATTCATTTCACGACTGGAGAACAATTCAGACTGGAGACCACCTCCTTCAAAACCATCAAATGCATGGCATTCCCATCACACTCCCGACCACGTGAACGTAGGACCTCAGCCACAGCTGCTAGGACGCAGAGTCCAAGCAAATAGTACACTGACGAGACAGTGATTTCAGTGCTCCAGAGGAATTCCCGGGGTGTTTCTCCTGGAGGCCACTCTGGGTTTGATGCTGATCCCTTAAGTTGTGCCGGGGGGGGGGGGGGTGGCATGCAGGGGGCCCCCGGGCTATTGAAGATGCTGGCTGGAGCACTTGGGATGCTTCTTGGATTATTACAGACTCTCCGAGATAACCACCTCAGGGGGGGAGAAACATGAATAGCTGCTAGAGGTCTTGGTTTAGCTCTGAAAACAGTATTATTATGCATATATATTATGCATGTATATATATTTATATACATATGGAGAGTCTCATGATCACGATCCTCCTGTTGTTCATCGATTTGCTCGAGTGGGCCCAGTGACGTCTCTATCACGAGACTTGTTGTTACTGTATTTGGCATATTGAGTATGTCACGGGGAGCTTGCCAGGCTCTGCCGTGTGGGCGAGATCCTCTCGGTAGCTTGCCGGGCTCTCCGAGAGGGGCGGAGGAATCGAACTCAAGTCGGCCACGTTGGCTGCGTGCAAGGCAAACGCCCTACCGCTGTGCTGTCGCTCCAGCCCATGGAGAGTATATAGACTGTACATTCTGCAATGTGTGGGAGGGCTTTGCTTCGGTTTGGTTTTGGGGTCACACCAAACTCAGGGTTACTCCTGACTCTGCACTCAGGGATCATTCCCGGCAGTGCTCACAGGACTGCGAGGGATGCTGGGGTTGAACCCTGGTTGGCCGCAGGCAGGGCAAGTGCACTCCCCGCGGTCCTGTCTGTCTCTCTGACCTCCAGAGCAGCGTTTTGCAGGGAGCACCTTCTCCCACCCCATCGCTCTGCCGCTTCTCCTTCTCGGCTTCTACGTCTCATCACCACAGTGGTCAACTTTAGCACCTAAAATCCAAAGACTGTGGATTTGAATCTGGCCCTGTCTCCGCCTCCGGGCTCTCTCCCGCCAGCAGGGTTCCCCAAATGCCCTTCTGCCTCGGAACCCGCGGCCCAAATCTGGCCAGATGTTAGCATTGCCTGATGGCTCTGCAAATGGACCGGCCCGGCCGAGGCTCCTGGAAACCTTGTTTCACCGGGCTGAGGTCCCAACGCTCGATCCTGAGCAACACTCTCAGGGTTAGGGAGTCATTCCTTGCTTGTGCGATGTCCCGAGTTCAACCCCATCATTCTATTCCCCTCCCAAAAAAAACTTCTGCCAGGGTGACCCTGGAGGTCCCCAGCACCACTGGGTCAAGCAGTGCCATATCCTCGGGCCTTGACATTGAATTGTCCAACTTAGTTGGCCAAGTACCACTACGAGTGGCCCTGGGGCCCTTTGAGCACTGGCGTGGGAGCACCCACCTTTATTTGCCCCAACAAATTAATTGCCCCAACAATTAAACAAAGTTCTGAGCGAATCATCATCAAGGCCAGCTTGCTTTTGATTCACCTGGAATCCTCTGGCTTAGAGCCCCAGGCTGCTCCTGGTATTGGAAGAATCAAGCCTGATTTACCCCCATCAATCTGATTCTGACCTGCCTTCAGCTCCCGTCTTGTCCTCCTCGTACAGAGTTTGCTCCAGCAAAACCCAAGGCTTGTCTTGGCCCAGCAGCGCACCAGTTGTCGCCACCGTGACTTTACCCAGGATGATCTTGAACCCACAAGCCCCTTCTTCCGAGTGTGTGTGTGTGTGTGTGTGTGTGTGTTAATGAATATTGTGCTGCAACATGAAAAACACAAAGGTCTCTCGTGCTGAAAACCCAGGCTCCTGCTCCCCCTTGCAGCTGACAGGTGCATCAGCTTCCCTGAGGCTCGACTTCTGGGTCCTCGGGACCCTCACAGCTGATTTTCCTCATCGTCACAGCCTCAGACAGTGGAAGGCTGGTCAAGTCTCTCCTAGAAATCGCAGCGTGGGCGAGTGGTAAGGAGCAGGCCAGAAATGATCCCTCACGGTCCCCATCTCTACTTCCTTTACCTGGTTTTAGTTAAGATACGTGAGAATTTTTGTTCTTCCATTGTTAGTCATTTCTAACCGTCTTAGAAATAAGGACCCTGGAGATGTTGAATGCAATGGTATTTTTGCTTTTTTTTTTTTTTTGCGTTTGTTTGTTTGAAAGCCACACCTTGCAGTGCGCAGGACTTACTCTGACTCTGAGCTCAGGGATCACTCCCGGTGGTGCTCAGGGGACCATATGGGGTGCTGGGATCTAAAACCAGATTTTTGTGTGCCAGCCAAGTGCCCTATCCACTGTACGGCTCCAGCCCCGAGGAAAAGACTGGAAACAATCAGTGTCTGTGGGGATGTGGTGGCAAAGGACCCCTCATTCACCACCGATGGGTGCCACCTGGTTCTGCCTCTGTGGAAGTCCCTCTATGGACTGCTCCAGTCCAGTTTTGCTCAGTGGACACAGACTCCCGATCAAAGGTCCACCTGGCTGGTGGTCAATACCGAGCAAGTTGGTCACACATGGAAACCCACCCGTCTTGTGTCCTCCTGCAAGACCTTGAGGGTAAATCTGGAAACATGGGCATGAGCTGGAACCTGGGCCGTGAGCTGGTGCAGAGGATGCGGGGGGGGGGGGGGGGGGACTGGCAGGTCTGGTGAGTGACCGCTGCCCCAGAGTGTGCCCTGTGTGCGTTCACGGGGCACGGAGGAGCGTATGATTCGCAGTGCCGCTGAGTCGTGGCCAGCTCAGAACAGGACGAGTGGGAGATGCTGTCGGCTTCGGGGTGGTAGGGCCGAGGGAATGGGGAGGGGAGTGGACACAAGCCAGTGGCCAGTCCCACAGCAGGCGAGGCCGCTCTCCGGGGTGGCCCTCCAAGAAGTGGCTCAGGGTGCTAAGCTGCTCTGGGTTGGCAACGTGGCTCCCACGTCGCTCCCAGGGAATAAACTGGGGGAGCATCGTGCCCGGGCTCCTCCAAGCTTCCGGAAGGGAGCACACCCGGCTCTTCCTGCTTCCTTTTCACTGGGTCTTACCAGTGATGTGGCTCCACCCACCTCCCAGAGCCTAGAAGAGTGAAGCTCATGAAGACCAAGTGAGCCCTGGGGGTCTTGGGGGGTGCCCATGGGTGAGGAGAGGAAAGAGCACGGAGTTAGAGCCAGCACCCTCTGTGCTCTTCAGCTGCACCCTCATTTGCCTCTCAGCTGAAGATGAGGCCCTTTATTATTTTTTAAATGTATGTATTTAGGGGTATTTGGGGCTACACCCAACGGTGCTCAGGGGTGATTCCTGGCTGTGCATTCAAGGATCACGACCGGCAGTGCTCAAGGGGACCAAATGGGATGCCAAGGACTAACGCCAGGTCGGTCACGTGCAAACGCCTTACCTGCTTTAGTATCTCCTCGGCCCCCCAATGACGCCCTTTAGTCTGTCCTGCAGAGCGGGCCGCCTTGTGCACGGCTCCAAGTGAGAAACTTAAGGAGAGGCAAGGGTGGCACGAGGTCCCTGGCAGCTCCAGAGTGGGCAGGAAGCCACGTGACACGGCAGCAAAAACGTGTCTCTTGGTCTGTTCGTTAGAGTGGACTTCGGGGGAGGCGGAGAAGCAGAGACCTCATCATTTCGGGAGGAGGATGGAGGCAGAGATGATGGGCATCAGATTCAAGAAATCCTGCAGTGACCGGGAGCGGAGAAAGACGGTGAGAGCTTGAAGAAGTCAGTGCTAATTAAATTTGTTGATCGAGTGCTTTTTCTAGGTTTACCCAGTTTAGTTCTTAGTTACTTCCCGTCCATTAGTTTGATTGCTACTTAGGGAACAGGGATCCTTGTTGTCATTGGCTATTTTAAGTGGTAATTTACGAAGGTCAATCTACTGAAAAAAACCCATATGTATCCCAGAGCCCAGGGGGGATTGTGTTGCAGTTACTCACTGTTTTAGAGGATGCAGTCCGCTGCTTTCAGCATTAACAGATAATTAAATATGGGCCCACAGGTCTGAATTCCAGTCTTTTGTCATTTGTTAGAGTGCCGTGGTTGAGAACAGAGACTGGGGAGCAGCCAGGTAACCTTGGGCCTGTCACTTAGCTTCTCCGCGACTCGGCAAACTCATGCTGTGATGGGTCTCATCGTGAGCAGAGATATCGGGGGGATTTGGGGGTGGCAGCGCATTGGAAGGGACTGGAAGGAGGCCTGGCGCGGGGGAGGTCCACAGCCAGGTGTTTCGTGTTGGCTGACTTTGGAACCACCATTGCTGGCGTCACTGAGATCATCCTGTCCTTCGGGTCACCTGTAGACTGGTGTTGCTAGACACCCCCCTCCAATATAGTGTTGAGATGGGGGATGCTCTCGGTAGGCCGTCCATGGGTGGGCGGACACCTGGGACAGACTTTTGGTGCAGGGGGTGGGGGTCTCTAGCAAGAGGCCATAGCTAGGATGTGCGTGAGAGACTCTGCGTAGTTCTGAAGGGCAAGAGGGACAGGGGACTGCCGTGTTCCCCCTCCCCAGTGAGCCTCCACACCATCTCAGGGCAGCCCTACTGGAGTGATTCTCCATTGCTCCTGGGATAACCACAAACATCCTTCACATCAAGGTCTGCCTCCTTGATGGTGGGTGGGGTGGCCAGTACCGGCATGCAGCTGCCCACTCTGCCCTAGGCAGAGAGCCAAGGGTCTGGGGAAGGCCAAGTCCCAAGGTGCCAGGGAAAGGATCTGAAGGCACCGGGAAGGCAGGAAGGGCCTTCAGAGAGAGGCAGGCCTTCAGCTGCCCTGAGTTTTAAGACCTATACGCATCCCGGGCACCACTGAGGCAGAAGCGGGCCTCATCCGGGCACTTATGCAGAGCAGAGAGAAATGTGGGAAGTTTTTCCAGTGCCCTTTATGTTGAGACAGTCCCTGCCCATTTTCTAGAAAAATCCAAGTGACCGGGTGAGTTCTAATCTAAAGAGCAACAATCCTGCGTCTTTCTGCTGCGTTTTCCTCACTCTTACCAGCTGTAGGGCTTTTGGAAACTCCTTAGCTTGCTGCCTTCGTGTGCCTCAGTTTCCATATCTTGACTACAAAGCTCATGGCATCAGTGGGTCTCAAATACTACATACATGTGGGGAAGGGAAGACATACAATAGGCGCTTGGTAAAGGGTGGCCGGTGACTCCCACCCCTCTTTCCCCTCTCTTTCTTGTCATTCATTGATCAGTGTTCAAGACTTTGCAATACACACAGTAAATTGGGTAAGTGAGAATGATGCCCCCCAAAGCCCCATCTCACCAGTGGCTTACGAGTGACAGCATCTCTGTGTGTGGTGGATGTGGAGCCGAGACTCGGAGTCACCACTGTCGGAGTCGGACAAAGAGTCTGACCCCTCTGGAAGATATTTGCTTCCTGAAACAACTCTCCCAGTAGAAAATACAGTTGGGGGTGGGGTGGGGAATGGCTCAAAGTTCTAGAAGCGGGCGCCAAATCTTGGGTCCCATCCCTGTCACCCCTCTTTCCACCCCACCCACCTAGTACCTCCAGGGATGGCTCTGATATCACCCAGCAAGCAATGTCAGGCAAGTGGCCCCATATCCCGGGGCCCAGTGAAATGGTCCCGTTGAATCATCAAACCCACACTGTGGGCACTGCCAGGGAGGCTCAGAAAGATGGAAAAAGGGGGCCGGGAGGGTAGTGCAGAGATTAACTTTGACCCTGATTCGATCCTCAGCATAAAATACAGTCCCCAAGGACCTCCAAGAGTGATCCCCGAGCACAAAACCAGGAATAAGCCCTGAGCAGTGCCATAAGCAGCTCCCTCAAAAATCCATTGGGGAAATATATAATTTATACAGTTCTGCTCATATAAGAGAAAAGGTTTCAGATTCCTGACGTTAGATCCGCCTCTGGAAGCGTTCTCATGTCTTTCCTGTGGTTGCTTAGTCTCCGCTAATTATTTTTACTTGAAACTCTTGACAGAACAATATTCCTGTGTTGCTGATAACGCTTTGCATAAGTAATTTTTAACGACTGCATAATGCCCTGTGTAATGGATGGGTTTACAGCACCGATCGCCTGCCATTACGTATTTGCGCATGAAGACTCCGCACTTTAGAATCTTCTCTGGAATAATGCTGGGAACTGAAGTCCGTAGGCAAAATGCTACGGGGATTGTTTTTTAAGGCCCTCGAAACATCTCTCTCGATTGTGCTTAATAGCGTATACGCAAGGCCCACCTACATTTAGAAAATATTTCTCTCTCCTTTAAAAGGGGAGGAGATTGGAAAATTCTGCCAAGAAGAGACAAAGTTAGAGCCAAATGAATCATCCGGGCCTGGCTCGGAATGCTAAATATTAATGTGCCTCTTTAGCATGTGTGGCATATTATGTACAATTCAGCTGAATATAAATAGTCCAGACTGTGACGTTACATTATTCATGCTGAATCAACTGTCCATGCACCATGCGGCCCATCACTCAGATAGGCAGCTCTCTCACCCATTAATCAGCAGGTAGAAAATGGATTGTGTTTTTCAGGAAAGGGGAGTGGAGAGTTCTGCTGTTTATTGAGCATTTATTATGTGCCTGGTGCTTGAAATCAATCTTCTCTACTTATGGACAACCCTGTCGGGGGCGGGGGGGGGGGGAGTATAACTGATGTGCCTGACACTCTCCTTCCCCTGACCCTTCCAGCTGCAAGACACCCTCCGTCCAGGTCAATTCCAGAGACTTCTCTTATTCAGTGTTTAGGAATTTCTGTTCCATAAATTTCTATTATTTAGTGATGAGAGTCAGCATGTGGGCAGGATGTGATAGTACAGAGGGTAGGGCATCTTCCTTACACATTGCTGACCTGGGTTCGATCCCCAGAACCATCTATGGTCCCCCCACCCTCCTGAGTCCTCCAGAACTGATCTTTGAGCCCAGAGCCAGGAGTAAGCCCTGAGCAGAATCGGGCATGGCCCCCAAGCAAGACAAAACAAAAAATCAAGAGTGAGGCAGCTTGGCTGTCACATCCTTGGAGGCATAATATTTCCTGGTGTCTTTTGGAAGGTGAGCTGGTGACTATAAGAAAGTAATGTCCTTCGGAAGAAGGAAACAGGCCACGGGACAGTGGGCCAGGTGGATACTATAGCGGTCAGTTTCAACAGACTCTTTATTTTTCGTCTGTGGCAACTCAGACGCCTGCAGCTCTGCCACTTGGCACCTCAAAACCCTCAGCTGCATGTGAGAAGGTTGAAGGGTCCGGTCTCCAGTTTTAGTGCTCTTTCCTTCGATTTTCTCATCTCTATCGTGAACATGAAACACAAGGCAGGGGTTAGAGCAATTGGACAGTGGGGAGGACGTTTGCCCTCCACAAGGCCAACCCAGATTCAATCCCCAGCATCCCATATGGTCCCCCGAGCACCACCAGGTGTCCCTGAGTGTAGAACCAGGAGTGACCTCCGTGCATTGCTCGGTGTGACCCAAAAAGACCACACACACACACACACACACACACACACACACACACACACACACGTTGCCAGCAGTTGTATAAAGATCATGAGAGTTTGGAGAGAGATAAAGTTGGTGGGGAAGAGAGTGGTGGCGTGAGAGGGGCGGAAGGGAGAGAGAGACAGAGACAGAGACAGAGAAACAGAGGCAGAGACAAAGATAGAGACAGAGAGAGAGGCAGAGAGAGAGAGAAAGACAGAGAGAGAGATAAGGCCCTTTGCAAAAGCCTGTGTTATGCTGTTTGATGCTATGGGGTTTGGTACAATTTAGTTGATCGTCTCGGTAATAAACACATGCAGTTCTGAATGGCAAAATGAAAAGTGTGTGCGTCGTAAACCACACTCCAAATTTCTAGTCCATGAATTACTGTGAGAGGAATTAGACACAAATCAATGGCAGCCCAATATCAACCCAGAGACTGGTTAGCAGTCATTTATCTCTGGAGTCTTCAAGTTCGAAATCAATATTTCCCAAGTTCTTTCATGAAACTAAGTCTGTGCGCCTCGTTCTCAGCCTCAGAGCAAAGCCTTCTCTGAGCTTCTCCTTCAGGTCCTCCACCAACTTCGAGGAGCATTCCTCAAAGGGTTGTCCTTCAAACAATGCCGGTTCTGTTAGGAACCAAGGCCCAGAGTGATGTTTGTCTGTTAACTAATATTCCTTGAATAAGTATATGGCAGCTTTTTACCTTTATTTAACCAAGCGTTCACAAATGCACTGTGAAGATGGTATTGATATCTTCTCTCAGAAAGCAAAGGTAGGGGCTGGAGCGATAGCACAGCGGGGAGGGCGTTTGCCTTGCACGCGGCCGACCCAGGTTCGATTCCCAGCATCCCATAGGGTCCCCCGAGCACCGCCAGGAGTGATTCCTGAGTGCAGAGCCCGGAGGAAGCCCTGAGCATCGCTGGGCATGACCCCAAAGGCAAAATAACTAAATAAAAGAAAGCGAGCACAATGCAATATATACTGTTTCCTCCTCCTCCTCGGCTTCCACCCATCCCGCAGATGATCTTGGGTTTCTGGAGCTTGATTTACCTTTCCGGCCATCCCCCCTTCATAGAAACGGAATCCTGCTTGCTCCTCTTCGCCCTGGCCTTCATCCAGTTCCCAGGGATTCACCCTGCCCGAGGCTCCCCGTGTGTCCCCGCTTCATTTGCTTACCCCGTCGCCTGAAGGCCCGCCAGCTAGTTCCAGGGTTCTCCTGATACCTCACAACCCTGGCGGCTTTCTTTAGGCTTTCCTTCAATAGAGTTGCTGACGTTACGGTAAACATTTTTTGTGGGCCTGTGTTTTCTGTTTTTGGGGTTTTTTTTTTTTTTTTGCTTTTTGGGTCACACCTGGTGATACACAGGGGTTACTCCTGGCTACTCCTGGCTCATGCATTCAGGAATTACTCCTGGCAGTGCTCAGGAGACCATATGGGATGCTGGGAATTGAACCCGGGTCGGCCGTGTGCAAGGCAAATGCCCTACTCACTGTGCTATTGCTCCAGCACCAGGGCCTGTGTTTTTTCATCTTTCTTGGATCACTACCTAGGAGACTCACTGCTGGATCATAGTATAGTTGTGTGTTTGGTTTTACAAAAAGCTGTCATAAATTTTTCAAAAGTTATTCACCCAGTTTTACTATTTTTATTTTTTATATTTATTTTTTGTTGTTGTCCATTTAAATGTAGTCATGAATGATTTCTAAGCAATCAACTTAAAAAGCTATACATATCTCCAGTGTCAATAATGTAGGCTACATTTTAAAATATAATGCTGAAGTAACATAAGGCCTCTAAATATGAGGGCATACTGGTTATCAGTCGGGGCTGGAGCGATAGCACAGCGGTAGGGCGTTTGCCTTGCATGCAGCCAACATGGCCGACCCGAGTTTGATTCCTCCGCCCCTCTCAGAGAGCCCGGCAAGCTACCGAGAGTATTCGATATGCCAGACACAGTAACAACAAAGTCTCCAATGGAGACGTTACTGGGCCCGCTCGAGCAAATCAATGAACAACGGGAGGACAGTGCCAGTGCCAGTGACTGGTTATCAGTCAATAGCACTTGTTGAAGGATAAAAAATTACTGTGTCTTTAAGAAGATTATTGATGGGGTTGGAGTGATAGCACTGTGGGTAGGGCATTTGCCTTACATGCGGTGGCTGACCCGGGTTCGATTCCCAGCACCCTGTAGGGTCCCCTGAACACCGCCAGGAGAAACCCCTGAGCATTGCTGGGTGTGACCCAAAAAGGGCAAAAAAAAAAAAGAAAAAAAAAGGTTGTTGACCCATTTAAAGCTTCCCACCCATAGGAGACAAGAGCTGTAGCCGCTCGACATCCTTCCCAACGCAGGATGTTGTAAGTCTTTCCAAATGGAATCTTTGGTTAGATGTACCGAGGCGTTGTGGTTCAAAGATATACTTCGGTGTTTTCCCCCACAGTTAATTCTTTTGGGGACCACACATTACAATTACAGTGTCATTAAGTAGGTGGGTTGAGAGTTCACTTTTTCTCCCTCACCCCACCCTGAAACAAAAGGTCCCAGGACATTCACTGTACTTGTTACAATTGAGAGCTTCCTGTAGTGAGGGGGAAACCCTACCCTTAAAATACTGTTGCTCCGAACTCCAGCCCAGAAGAACATCTCCGTGTGTTCTTCCTGTTGTCTGTCAAAGGCGAAGACAGCTTCTGGCCGAATGTCTGATGTGGGAAAGTAAGAATGCATGCGAAGCCAGTTGAGATCATCTGAGCTTTTGAATAAGCTTGAAAAACTGAGACTCGGGGCTGAAGCAATAACTCAGCGGGAGGGCGTTTGCCTTGCATGCTGCCGACCCAGGTTCCATCCCCGGCATCCCATAGGGGTCCTCGGGCACTGCCAGGAGTGATTCCTGAGTGCAGAGCCAGGAGGAACCCCTGAGCATCACTGGGTGTGACCCAAAAAGGAAAAAAAAAACCCTGAGTTTCAACTCGATACACGATTTCTCTTACACTCCTCAGAAACCCCTTCTCGTAACACTTCCTCAAGGCCACCTGTATGGCGAGGCCTGAGTCAAATGGGCTGGAATGTCCAAAGGTCCCGACTTGTTGGGAAAGAGAGTGAATGACATGTCATCACTGAAAGCCCATGTTCAGGCTTCTGGGAACCAGTCAGTTGCTACTTTGAAACGCTGGGAAGAGCAGAAAACTGATCACTTGGTCTTGATTCATTAGCTCCGCTGTAATGGAGCAGAGCTAATGCAGTCAGAGGCGGCGCCCGGCTTCTCTGGCAGAAGAAGCGAGAGTTTCTTACACTTTCGCAATGAAAATTAAATGTGGAAATAATTCCTTGCTCCTTTTTGGAATATTACTGTGCTATTAACTAGGCTAAGATCATTAAAAAGTAATGACATAAGTTGCATGCATCATTATTTGAAGAGAGATGGAATGAGAATATACTGTCGATCTCCTCTGCTTCCTTCCTCATCCCTGGGTTCACAGGCATTGGGAAGAATCTCTGTGAACATATATTTTCAGATTAAAGCGATAGCTTTGGCCTTGAAGGAGGGAATCTGACTCATTCGAAAATGGACTGATATCCTTCGTAATATAAAATTATGCTTTTTTTTTTAAAAAGAAAAGAGTTCAATTACTAAAAATTAAGAGTGCCTCTCAAAAGTTGAGTTGTTCGCAACATGGATATTAAGCCTGCGACAGACTTTAACATACTTTTGGGTCCAGGGACTGAGGCCTTTGGTTGCCTTGCACATGGCTGGCCCTGGTTCGATCCCTTGAGGGCCCTGAGCATCACTGGGAGTTAACCCTGAGCACAGATGTTGGAAACAGAGAGTGAAGTCAGAGAGACAAGGGTAGACTACAGACTCCAGGGCTGGATAAGCGCCTTACAGGAACTTGAAATCCGGAAAGCCAGTGTCATGGGTGGAACGCTATTGCAGAGGAAGGAATTGCTTTATCTCATCTCCTTGTCCCAGAGCATCCCCTGAGATAAACCCATTCTACAAACTACAAACTCCCCCCCCCCCACCCACTCCATCACACAGTTCGAAGACCCTTTGGTATATCCCAGCTTGTCCCGGTTAGATGAGCAGAGACAACAAAATATGGCACGCGCTGGAGAGTCAAGTGCTCAGGCAGGAGGTGTGGGCGCCAGGGCCCCAGTCTTCACTCTCTTCTTTCTGTCTTTCACCTGTCCTCAGGGAAGGTTCCAGGCATACACCCAGAGCCAGGAGCAAGCCCTCGGCATTGCTGGATATGCCCCCCACCCTCAATAAAAAGAATAAGAAGAAGCAGTACATTTTTCTTATTGCTCTTTTCAGAAAAGGAAAAAAAGTGCCAGTGGAAAATTACCTTATTCTAATGACCGGGCCCTGTTTTTCTCTCTCTTTTTTTTTTGTTTTCTTTTTGGGTCACACCCCGTGATGCACAGGGTTTACTCCGCACTCAGGAATCACTCCTGGCGGTGCTTGGGGACCATATGGGGTACTGGGAGTCGAACCTGGGTCGGCCACGTAAAAGGCAACCTCCCTACCCGTTGTTCTGTGGCTCCAGCCCCTCTTGTTTCTCTCTCATTGGGTATCACCTCTAAGGACCCAGAGGCCTAGCACATGGTCTATTTTGGAAAATGTTCTGTGTGAACTGGAGAAGAATGTGTATTCTTTCTTTTGGGGGCATAAAGCCCTCTCTCTCTTTCATTTCTTCCTTCAAAGCCAATGTTTGGGAAAAACCCGAGTGCCTGAGAACAGATGACTGGCTAACGAAACTTTGGTACACCTACACAATGGAATACTATGCAGCTGTTAGAAAAGATGAAGTCATGAAATTTAAATACAAGTGGTTCTACATGGACAGTATCATGCTAAGTGAAATGAGCCAGAAAGATAGGGACAGACATAGAAAGACTGCAGCATTCATCTGGGGGGATATAAAGGAACAGGATGGGAGTCAAACACCCAAGATAGTTGATAGAAGTACCAAACATTTAAAGAGATAAGTACCAAAGTACCAAACACAGACTCAAAGTTAAAGGATGGAGAACAATCCTGGAGGTCTGCTCCAGGGCTTGGAAGCCTGCCTCACATGCTGGGGGGAAAGGCAGCTCAGATAGAGAAGGGAGCACCAAGTAGAGGATGCTGGGAGGACTTGCTGGGATGCAAGGTGCTTGCTGAACGTAGACTATAGACCGAACACGACAGCCACTCAATACCTCTATTGCAAACTACAACACCCTCAAGGAAAGAGTGAGCAAAAGGGAATGCCCTGCCACAGAGGCGGGGTGGGGTGGGGGAGGTGGGGGGGAGGCTACTGGGATCATTGGTGGCTGAAACTCAAGCATGAAAGTTTGTAAGTCTACCACTGTACCTCATGGTGTTTCACCAATAATAAAAAAAGACCCAGAGGTATGTAAATGGATGTGGACACTCCAACCTCCAGAAAATTAGGAGCGTTTTCTGGCCCCGGGGCTTATGCAAAATCCTGAATCACCAGCTGTGGGAGAAGCCAACGGGTCTTGATTCTGAATAAAAAATGCTGTCATCAAGACGTGAGGTGTGGAAAGGGCAAGGACTTGCCACTTCTTTTCTTTCCACCTTTCCAACATACCACGGTAAGCACTTGGGTGACAAATAGTACGGTACTAGCGGGAACATAATCAGGAGTGATTGCGATATTATCCTTTGTCCAAAGAGGTGTCATCCGTGTGCAGCTGAAATAAATGTATCAGACAGCGGGAAAGAAGCAAGAAGCGGCTCTTCTCTCCCCTCTGGGGGAGGGAGCGGAGCGGTAATTGGCTGCCAGGCCTTCCGCTATATTTAACACAGGTATTCTAACTCCATTATCTCGGAAGGAAAAGGAACAAAGAGAAAAACACACAAACAATATGCTACGTAATGGTGCATGGGTCAAAATCTGAAAAGTTTATTCTCCTTTCAAGCTCACTATCAAATCTATATTAGACCCTCATGCACATTTTCAGATTATAACCCAACAGACGGTAGTTCCTTAAATGCTGTTTCGCCCGATGACAAAGGCAAAATATTGTCACTGAGGAGGGTTTGGAAAATTCCACCGACTATAAAAAGGAGAAAATTGGAAGTCTCCATATCAGCAGCCATTGTTCACAGCCTCGCTCTCCAGCCCACGGTCCTTTGAGGTAATTTACGTAATTATGACCATGGACTATGGCAGAACACCTGCTTTTTCTAAACACTCTTGCATTAGTCTGTCCCATGTCATTAAACATCCTCCGTGGACTCTAAACGGTGTTTTTGAACTTTCCGCTTTAACTGGGCATCTTGTATAATGTTATTTGCACGGACGATTCAGCATCCTGCCATTTGTTTAAGGTCTCAGTTGTAGCCTACCGGGAGATTCTCAGCCTTGCCACAGAAAACCACACAGTGCTCTTTCAGCTCCATTAGAAACAGCTCGTCCCATGTCAGGCCCCAGAGGGAACCAGACTGCAGCCTCCTGTGGCCCTTCTGCCAGTGGCGCTCTTGGCCCAAACAAAATTGGATTTTTCTTGCATCGAGGAAATTTTGGGGCTGGGAAAACAGGGGCTTCTCTGGGGTCCCAGCAGGACCCTGAGATGCAGGAGCCTGGAATGGGGCCTTATGATCAAGAGGCTGGCACTGGCCATACTGAGGTTGTTAGGGTCCGTGATCCGAGGAATGAGACACAGTCAAAAATGCAAGCGAAGAAGTTCTTTATTTGGGGCTGGAGCGATAGCGCAGTGGGTAGGGCATTTGCCTTGCCTGCGACTGACCTGGGTTCGATTCCCAGCATCCTGTAGGGTTTCCCAAGCACCGCCAGGAGAAATTCCTGAGTGCAGAGCCAGGAGTAACCCCTGTGCAACATCGGGTGTGACCCAAAAAGCAAAAAAAAAAAAAAGTTCTTTATTCACGCCAAGCACACGTACTGATCGACCAGGGTCCCCTGCGCAGGGGGCAACCCCATCTCCCTGCAAGCGTCCCCTTTCATCCCTTTACTCAGGTTCGGACCTTCCTGCCTTGGGTGGGCTCCCTGCCAGGCCCCTGGGGTCATGTTTTTTCTTGATTGGCTTATCCCTCCCTTGCTGCCCTCACCTGCTGACTCGGCTCACCCGACTCGACTTCCTTCCCCCTTTGTAGGCGATCGCCTGCCACTTTGCCTTCTTTGGTCCTGCACCTTGACTTATTCTCCTGCTTTCCCAGAACTTATTCCAGTGATGGTGTTAGCTGGGTTAAATATACACCGCATATCCTGTCCTATGCCTGCTTGGCATTAAATCGTGACAGTGTGGGACTATGGCTAATACGGAGTCCCTGATGTTAGTTCTTGCAGCCTCTCAGGGGTGATCTAGGAAGTGGGGAGCAGGGGTGCAGCTCTCGTCTGGGAAATGGCTGAGAACAACACCAGCATCTGCCCAAATCTTTGAAACACCTACATGGAAAGTCCTTAGCTTTGCAGCCAACGGGTTTGTTTCACTTCTGATTCCCCCCTTACTGCTTGTGTGTGTTTTCCAAGGGACTCTCTGAATCTTACCCTCCTGCCCTCAATAAATGAGGGATGGTAGCTACACTTTATAGAGTGGCTGAGAGGACTAGGACTAGAAATGGCCATGTCCTGTCTGTAGGCTCCACTGTGACTGGTCCTTGGTGTCATTGGCAGTTGGTGTTCTCCACTCCCCTCCCGACTTCCCCTGATGACTGACATGCTGGGGCAGTGTCATCTGTGGTCGCTGCCTAGGTGCTACGTAGGCTCTGGAATCAGTCCCCAGTTCCCGCCTTATTCTAATAGGTTTCAGTCAAGGTTGGAGAGCCTGTACCCCCTGCCCTGTCCACGGCAGATCACACCTTGCCAAGGAGCAGATAATGAAGACTCTCTGGCTGGGATGTTTTGTTTTGGTTTTTGGTTTTAAGGTCACACCCAGGGATGCTCAGGGCTCACTCCTGGCTCTACTCTCGGGAATTACTCCTGGCAGTGCTCAGGGATCGAACCTGGGTTGACTGGTACAAGGCAAACACTCTACCCTTTCTTCTATTGGTCCAGCCCCAACTCTGGCTACGATGTTGTGAGGTTGGAGTGGCATATGCTGTAAGGAAAAAGAAGGAGAGGTTTCATTTCACACAAGAAACTGAAGAAGAAGGTGTCGCCTTCCATGCACTCTAGGAACACAGCTGTAAAAATACACAAACCCGGCTGAAGGAACAGGGATGGAGGCACTTTCCTGGCATGATCCCTGCCCTACATGGTCCCCCCAAGCATCCCTGGGAGTGACCCCCACACATAAAGCCAGCAGTAGCCTCCAAGTACCCCAGGGTGTGGCCCCCAATTATACAACCCCCCAAAATAAGCAGATCTGCCCACAGCGACATCATCAGATTTGCAGAGAAAACACATGGAATGACGGTTCTGCATAGTTATCGAAATGTTCTGCACTTTATCGAGATGTTCTGCACGTTTATTGAGATGTTTGATTCTGATGAGCTGTGTGTGTTACACTGGAATCTGGGCTTGGTCTTCTACTCAGAAAATGGATACCCTAGGAGGGAAATGTTCTCCCAGTTATGAGGACATCCCAGGAGGGGCTCTCGTGGGGCAGCACAGGGAGAATGTAGGACGAGTTGGACCCAGGAATTTGATTATTCCAAGAACTTTCCTGGACCAGTGACCTCAACACTGAGAAGCTCCCTGTGTCCTTCTCCCATGGAGATTTTCATAGCCTTTGCTGGAAACAGGCTCGCCATTGTTAATAGAGATCTTTTTTTCCATTTTGGGTCATACCCAATGATTCTCAGGGCTTACTCCTGGCTCTGCATGCAGGAATCACTCTTGGGGGTGCTTTGGGGATCCTATGGGATGTCGGGGATCAAACTAGGCAAACACCATCTCCCACTGTACTATCACTCCCAGCCCTGCTGCAGATTTTGTTAGGCATCAAATCCAATTTAGTTTTCAGGGCAGATTTTTTTTTCAGAATCATACATCATTTCTGCATAAGTGTCGCTTTCTCTAAGAACAAAATCAGGAAAGAGGAAAGACTTGTCTCGAACTGCGACTTAGCTAAGGAGGAATGACTGAATAATAGGACGGAGTTAAGTATTCCAGATGAAATATTCATGGGCCCAGGAAATAGGATCTGCGCTTAATAAAATGATCGTGTGCGATTTCAGGTGGAGCCACCCCCTCCCCGCCCCCGCCCAACAAGGCTCTTTGTAAATCCTGTCCCATCATCTCTCCCAGGTGAGCATTAAAATATATAATTAATGTTCATGATTAATAATACATTTCTAATTTCCAGTTGAAAAAAATCTATAGCTTTTCCGAACTCTCTTGGAGGATCACCTAGAGTTCGTTTAACATTTTGTCATCGGAGACGAGAATGATTTAAGCAGACAATAAATTGTCGGGCCAAAGCTGCTGCTCTGGGCGGGGGCCAAACTCTCCCGGGAAGGGCCTCCTGTTTCACCTGGGACTCAGCATGGTTCTTCCACTGATTTCTGGGGAAGGGACTTGGCAGGGGTCCCATGGAGGGGCTTGAGGGCCCCGAGGATCCAGAGTAGTAAATGGACTGTGCCGCTGACGTCCGACGTTGGAGCAGTGCCAGCTGGAAGAGGGGCAGGCGTTGGTTATAGGTTCATTTCCGGAGACCTTCCACCAGTCTGTTGCATCCGGGACGCCCAGCAGAACCTGCCCCGGAAGCCCCGCTCGGCAGCTCTGCTCTTTCTCCCTATCTGCCTCCTCTGATTCTCTAGGTAGAGACCCGGGGCTCTAGTAGGAGCTCCACTGACTTCCTGCTCCCTCCTACCCTCACCCCCTCCCCCCAAAAAAGAGTTCAAATTCCGTTCAAAGCTCCTCTGCTTTCATCAACTCATCAACACTTTGGGACACCACGGAATTTTGGATTGAAGAGACACAGAAAGGCACTGATGACTGTAGCACCAACTGATGGCTGAACGGTTGGGCATCTGGTCAGTAGCCCCAAGTGCCATCTTGGATCAGGAACCTACTTTTCTCCCTCCCTCCTTCCTTTCCATCCTTCTTCCCTTCTTCCCTTCCTTCCTTCCTCCCTCCCTCCCTCCCTCCCTCCCTTCCTTCCTTCCTTCCTTCCTTCCTTCCTTCCTTCCTTTCTTCCTTTCTGTCTTCCTTCATTTCCCTTCTTATTCTCTTTCTGCATTTCTCAGGGCTTTCTCCTGGCTCTGCGCTTAGGAATTACCCCTCGCAGGGCTCAAGGGACCATACAGGATGCTGCAGATTGAACCTAGTTGGCTGTGTGCAAGGCAAGCACCCTTCCCGCTCTACTATCACTCAAGTCCATATTTCCACTTCTTTCTCCAAGGCCTCAGTGGTTTCTCAGCCTTGTTGGCTGTGGGAAATTTTGTCTTCCTGGAAGAGAGAAACATGAAGATGGTGTTTTGGGGCCTTGTTTCCGTCGGAGTTTATCTGTGCTCCATTCTCTGTGGGACCTTTGTGTCTCATTGAATTGGTTGGTGTGATAATTTAATGAAGATAAGCTGACGGTGATGCAGGAAATTAATTACCGCCATAAGGGAGCAGTTTTATGATGACATCTGCCCGGGCTTCCAACCTCTGAGCTCCAGATGTTGGTGTTTTGGTCCTGTCTCGGGAGAAATATATCCTGGGGTCTGGTCAGGGAAGACCTGGGCTGGAGAATTAGATAAAGGCGTATCCTGGGCATGTCATGGATATCACACCTTTTTCTCTAGTCTCTTGTGGAAAGCACAAAATGAAAACATTCAGGAGTTCTTCTGTCCTTTTATGAAGATGCCCAGACCGAGCGAGGGAGAGGAAGGGATGAGAGGGGCTCAGATTTCCCTTTGTGGGAAAGTTATTTGGAGGGTGCAATACATATTCTGGCAAATACTTGCAGGTAGGCTGCATGAAAATAGACCCGGTAGTACTTACACGTGCAGATTCTGACTCCGAGCGGTTAAGTCACTTGCTTGGCACCACACAGCAATTTCACGGCAGGTTATGGGCCAGAATTGAATTCTTTGAATCCCCAGATGCACAATGTCAGGAGAGGGGAGAGATTCAGAGTTTGGGGGCAGCAGAGTATCATGTTCTGGAGATGTCAGAGAAGACAAGGGTTCTGAGAGTGGATTCAGACACATGGTTGAAACGTGGCAGTGCCACATGTGGGCTCTGAGATCTTGATGAGGCCTAATTCCCACCTGAGACCTGCTGTTTCTGGATCCATAAAGTTGGGGCAACAAGTCAAGAATCCCCCTTACTTTCAGCCCCACCAGTCTAGAAGGTGCCTCGGTGAGCAGGGACACAGAGGCTCTTGGGACGTGTGGAATGCCACCTACGCGTCTGAGGGCAGGGGTGCACCTTGGAAGAGCTTTGGTTCTTCAAGTCAAGGGATGCATTTTGTAGGCATTTTGCAGCACCAGGAAAGAGATGTTTTTGTTTTAAGACCTTGAAATTGTGTCTGTTCAGGTTCCACAACTCTACGGAACAGATTCCAAGTCTAAGAACCGTGGAAGAGGACAGGAAACTGTCTCACAAGGCAGGGCGTTAGTTGATTGTTGAAGGGTGAAGTGGAGAATGGGACACAGCTTAGAGAGGGGGGAGGTGCGTGAGCGCAGGCTGACGGGCCAGGGAGTCCTTTCCCGTGTCGAAATCATGCAGGAATCTCCTTCGTCAGCCTAAGTTAGGGTCAGTCTTCCCCCGGGAGGAAGGAGCACAGGATGGGGGTTGAATAACTCTTTTGGCTTTCAAGCCCCTTTGTAGCTTTGTGTACCAGGTGGGAAATCTTTGTGCAGAAAACGTTGATCTGTGTCACCTGATAGAACTCCAGTGATCTGAGCTGCCCCACCCTCTCTGAAATCCTGGCCAGATTTTGGGGGTTTCATATATTCCATGGGATTATTGGGCCCTTTCTCTGTGGAGTGGCCCCATCCCCTAAACAGACTGACCTGCCCTGTTATTCTCAGATGCTGCCCCTCATGCGTACTGGCCCTGGAGGCGGGGGGTCCTTCTTCCCTCCTGATTAGTCACCCGGCCTCCCCGGATGGCTCTGCGGGGAATCACACATTCCTAACTGTGTAAAGAATCAGAACGTTGAATCCTTTGAGTGGAGTATTCCAAACAAATGCCTGAAGATGACCTTGCTCAGGACCCCCCAGACTGAACCCCCAGTCTTCCGCATGGGCTAGTCTAACCCTCAGCTCGATGATTCCAATTTCCTGGAGTCCATATGCTTAAAAGTGAGTCCTCTAAAGACTGGAGACAGACATGCTCATAAATTGGTCCAGGGACCAGAGCCATCGCACAGAGGGTAGGGTGTTTGCCTTGCACGTGGCCAACTCGGGTTCGATTCCCAGCATCCCATATGGTCCCCCAGCACCCTCAGGAGTAATTCCTGAGTGCATGAACCAAGAGTAACCCCTGTGCTTCGCCGGGTGTGACCCAAAAAGCAAAAAAAAAAAAAAAATAGAAATGAAAGAAAGAAAAGAAATTGGTCCAGGGCTGTCTTTCCTTACAGTGATGATTTACTTTTGGATGGACCGACCTGTAACTGCTGTTTGGAGTGTTGGCTGTGGAGTGTTCTGGGTGCCCGGCCCAGAGGCTATCCTCAGTGCCCACACCTGTGCTGACATTGACTCTTTCACAGTTTATGTGTTTGGGCTCAATTGTGGCTGCTACTTCCTATTGTCTGTCTTAGAGGAAGCAAAACCTTGATTTTAACAGTGGAACCAAAGCTCTGATTCCATCTAAGCTGGCAAACGGAGGGCAGCCACCAGGCGAGGCAGGGAGAGGGGGGTAGATATCAGTGGACAGGTCATTGGTGTGTGTGTGTGTGTGTGTGTGTGTGTGTGTGTGTGTGTGTAGGTGGGGGAGGAGAATCTCTTGCTGCAATTTATAGAGAAAACTCTCAGAGAAGCTGGAAAAGCCCTTTGTTGGGGGAGATACCCTTGGCAGTGTTTGGAGGCTTCTCCAGGCTCTGTGCTTGGAGTCGTTCCTGGTGGTACTGGGGAGGACCAGATGGTGCCAGGCATCAAATTGGCAGTGCTTGCGTCCACTGCCTTTAAGATGGCCTGGTCCACTCTGGCATTGCTCTTACAGGTTCCCCAAACCTTAGGGGTTGCTTGAGGCCAGGCTCTTTCCTTTGTGCCCGGGCCTATCTTAAGTTTCTTCAGAGATCCTCGAGGTGGGGTTTGCTGTTGGCGGGATGAGGACCATGTGTGTTACGGGTGCCATGTGGTCTGCATCTCCAATTTTCAACTCCCCTCATTATGCAGAAATATTCTTCTTCTTTTAATTAAAAAAAGTCTGTGTTAAATATAGAGAGCTCCAGAGCTCTTAATTTGGAAGATGCTGACATCAGACTTGAAGAGATAGAAACAGTTGGATGGAGAAAGGGGCTTAGTAAAGAGACACGAAGGGGAAAAAAGGTTGTGTGGGGGAGCTGGACCTGCCAGCTCTGTCCTCCTGGCTCCACGCATGATTTGAAACTCTGCAGTTCTTCTTCATGTCCTGGGTTCAGCAACCCCTGTGACGGATCTGCTACCAACCTCACGCTCTTGGTCCTGGAAACATCCTGTTTGCTGGGATGGAAACAAGAACGCCCAATTCGCATTTCCAGAGAATTCCATTTCGCCCCGAAAAGAGAGCTGCCAACTCAGGGCTGAGTGTGTTTCCAGAGCTCCGTGGATACTAGATTCATTGGCAAAGTATTCCAAGGTCCTTAGGATGAGTGACAGGCAGTGCCAAGTAACTCTTCCCTGCTGAACATCTAAGAACTTTAATTAGGCAGAGAAATTTGAGTGTCTCCAGGAAAGAACTGCGGTAAGGCAGAGTCCAAACGCACGCAGCTGGGCGCTCACTCCAAGAAGCAGGGATGTGGAAGAGGATTTCTAGATGCTTCTAAACTTTCTCCGCCTGGCAGCAGAGATTTCTGATGAATGTGTTCCTGGGAATGAGTTCAAGGACATTTGATAAAATAAAACCAATCATCATTTCAGACAGACAGATGAGCTTATTGGCAACGAGAGTCAAGCATTTTGGGTTTAGACTCTGGGTGGTGCCTCAGTTTCACCATTGTAGGGGGCGGGTGTGCTGGGGGTGATGGAAGCCTTATGCAGCTCTTGTCAGGGATGCGTGTGACTGTCCCGAGAGAGATGAGCCCATTTATGACATTTCCATGCTGTGGCTCGTCCTTGATTTTGCTCTTTCCTTTCCATGACAGTTCCTGTTTGACCCTCGGCGGGCTCTCGAACATTTCAGTCTGTCCTAAGTGCCCCTTGACCCCCCTAAGCGAACTTCACTGGGCACCTTGAATGGCCTGTTTCTATTCGAAGCAACAAAGAAGTTGAAATCACACAGAAAGTCTCTGACCTGACCCCCCACCCAGAGATGTAATTTCTCAGTTTGTTTTCCATAGTCCATTGCGGAGGCCAGAGCTTGCCTCCGGGTTGCCAGAGGAGAGTTTGTGTGGAAGTATTGGCCCGATACTTCTGGGTCAGGATCCGACTAGGTTTGGGTCTCTCTGAGAACACCTGAACCGGATGTGCATATGCCCCATTGGGTTCCCCGGGGAACTCTATGGCTATTGGTTACCGTGTGTGTGTGTGTGGGGGGGCTATCAATTGTTTGGGTGCCTTTCTGAGAGTGGAATGGACATCCAGAATCTTCCAGGAGTTCCACAGACCTAATTTGGTGTTCTGGCTTATTACTGGGCCCCAACTCTGCAGAGGATGAGATGATGGACATGACCTTTGGGGCGGCTGGACCTGGATTTAAGCCCTTTCTCTCCGCTCTCCCTCTGTGAGTTGAGTTTGGCTGATCGTCTTAAGTCTTTGCAAGGTCAGGAGACAGTTTTCTATTTCCCGGACTCCTGGGATGCTAAGAGGACAGATTTTTTTGTTTTGTTTTGTTTTTTGAACCAAGAGGATAGAAAAAACTGCTTCTGCTTTTCCTCCATGACTCCTTGCCAATAATGCAAGGAGATGAGAACCAGGAAACAAAATCAGGTTTGGTTTGTTTGCTTTTGGTTTAATTCTGATGGTTGACATCTTGAGATTTCTGACTGTACAAAATCAGCGAGTGAGTAAGTGTGTGACTTTGCAGAGCCGGGCTTGTTCGACTCAGGATGCTAAGCTGGGGCATGTCACCATGACCTCCCTTTTGACCTTGCTTATGATATATTTCTACTCCCTTAAATAAATCAATTAATTGCATCAGAAAGGAAACAGAGGGAAAAATGAATAAACCAGTATATAGAGAGAGTCTCACAAATACTTCATCCTGAATGAAGAACACGAATCCATCTTGTAAACCACATGTGTCTTGGACACCGAGTGGCTCTGTCTTAGGTGCTGTATCATCTTCATCAGGGAAAAATGCATTTTTTGTTTATTTTGGGGCAATGCTAATTGTGTGCAGGGCTTACTCCTGACTCTGTGCTCAGGGATCACTCCTGGGGTACTTGGGAGTCTCTAGGATTGAACATGCAAAGTGAGAGCTTTACTTCCCAACCTTTCCTCTAGCCCTGGAAAATATCATTTTTTAAAAAATAAAAACTTCGTCAAAACCCTTGAGACAAATAACAAAGGGAATCCGTTCTCATATGCTAGCGATTTCTTCACTTCCTACTTCTCTGCCTCACCCTCCAGCTCTCCTTGTTGTTTCTCATACTTTCCAGATGTTTCTTGGTCTCTAACGTAGGAGCCTTGGAGGTGGAGAGGCTCCCTATCTGCAGCCGGCCAGCTGGGGACCCAGGAGTGTGAGAGGAGTAAGTTCTAGTCCAGACGTTGGCAGGTCCAGGACCTCCACGGCGTTAAGAGGAGGAGACAGGCTGAGGGGGGTAACCAGCAGCAGAGGGACAGGACACAGTGATTTCTCACATGTGGCACCGGAAGCGAGCCACGGGGGTCCCACACAGTCAAAGGCAACAGGCGCTGAGACCTCATCCACAGTGCTGAGCTGAGCATGGCGGGGAGATGGCGGGCAGGATTCCTGAATCCTACAGGTCCAGTTCGCCCATCCATCAGGAGGGATGACCCCATCATGCACCTCTTGTTGGCCAATAAGAGTCCACATATGTGACGGTGGTCCCCTAAAACCTGCGATCATGTACACCATCAAGAGCAGGAAGCAGTCACCGATGGCCAAGCACCACCTCTTCCAGGAAGTCCTCCTGAATCTCAGGACCAGTAAGATGGAGCAGTGTGGTTTGGAGAAGAGCAGGTAGCCACCTGGTGACTGGTGGTCAGCCACCTGGTCAGCCAAGAATGTGTTGCTCAGCACATGCCCCCATGGTCTGACTGTGTTCTCTGTCCTGCGGTGAGATTGTGATTGATCCAATATGGTGGCATCAGAGCTCCTGGTGTACAGGAGATTTCAAGGGAATGGACGTGCTTGTAGGAACGCATTCAGCCAACAGGCTTGAGATTCCAAAGGTGGGCGTCTGTACAAATAGCAATGGAATCCTCGTTAGATTCCAAACGAGGGCGTCTGTACCACCGTTGTTACCACACAGCAGGTGCCTGTGTGTGCCTGATGGGCAAATGATTGTGTAGAGCTGGCACTAATTTTCCTGATAAGAAAATTCCCACCCCCAAAGATTCAATGCGCTACCGCTACCCAGGGAAAGAGAAAAGAGTAAGGACTCGAACTTAATTTCTAGAGGACTCCCAGAAACATTTTCATTTCTCTGCATATTCTTTTGTTGAGTCCTGGCGCTGCCAGCTTCTCATGAAAATTGGAGTTTAATATCTCAACATCCCTCGACCCTGCCTTTTCAAAAAGGGGGTGCTAATAAGAATGGCATTTCTGCAACAATCTATCGGCTGCCAGGAACCAGGCAAGATACTTTGACAAATATGATCCTACTTGGGTTGCAGAATTACGGAATTAAACCAAAAGTAAATACTGCTCAACCTGGGGGCCCCTCTAGGCATCAAAGAAGTAACCGTCATCTCTAACACATCGAAGCAGTAAGCAGCAGAGCCGGGAGCCCAGCCCTTGCTGCTTAACTGCTGTACTGATTTTCACTTTTTTTTTTTTGCCTTTTTGAACTGTGCTCAGCAGGCTCAGGGCAGACTCCTGGCTCTGTGCTCAGGGCTCATTGTGCAGGGTCTGTGTGGTGCTGGGGATCGTGTCTGGCTTGAGCAATGCCAGCACCCGCCCTGCCGTGCTGTTGCTCTAACTCACCTGACTTGAGTTTTCGGTTCCTTTCCATGCCTCTGTCGGCCGTCACTTAGCTGCCACAGGACACGTGTGTTTCCTCCAGTTTTATTTTTGTCCAAAAATGCTCCTAGAGGCTGGAGTGATAGCACAGCACCTACACAGGTGCCCGACACGCGTCGGCTCTGTTGTCTGTCCCGGCACCCTGTCTGTCTCCTCAAGTCCACCGAGAGTGATTCCTGAGTGCAGAGCTGGAAGGAGACCCGGAGCACAGCCATTGTCATCCCCAAGCAGAAACAAGCAGAACAATCGTGATTGTGACACGCACGGATCCTGAGCACAGGCTCCCCCAGCATCTGGGCTCTGACATCGTCTTGCATGTGCCATGCCTGGGTTTGATCCCCAGTATGACCTGAGCCTCTGTTACTTTAGGGGGTCACATCCAGCAGGCTCAGGCTACTCAGTGTCGTGTAGGAGGGTGAGACCCACCCCAGCGCTGCTCCTGGCCATCGTGCAGGGAGAAAAGAAACAGTCTGGGTCAGCACGGAACCACCACAGTCTGGGGAAGAAATGGTCTGGGTCAGCATGGAACCACCCCAGCCTGGAGAAGATCCTCGGCCCTTCAACCATGGCACTGAACCATTTTTCTGGGTGGGTCCAGTGTGTGTGCATGTGTGTGTGTGTGCATGTGTGTGTGTGTGTGCATATGAGCGTATGCATGTGTATGTGTGTTCATGCGTGTATGTGTGTGTGCGTGTGTGCATGTGTGTACACATGTGTACATGTGTATGTATGCATGTGTATATGTGTGTATGTGTGTGCATGGGTGTGTGTATGTGCATATGTGCGTATGCATGTGTGTGTTCATGTGTGTGCACACGTGCATGTGTGTACATGTGTGTACGTGTGTATGTGTGCATGTATATATGTGTGCATGTGTGTGCATGCATATGTGTGCATGTGTGTGTATGCGCATATATGTATGTGCGTGCACGTGTGTATATGTGAGTGCACCTGTGTGTGCATGTGTGTGTGTTTCTGTGCATGTGTGTGTGCATGCACGTGTGTATGTGAGTGTGCCTGTGTGTGCATGTGTGTGTGTGTGTGTGTGTGCACGCACACATGAGCGCTGTAGTTAGTCTTCCGTCTTTCCCAGTCATCAGCAGAGGTCTCTCATCTCCGCTTTAGTCCCTTGTTAACATTTTGGAGAGCAAAGACTGAGAATGAGGAGGCTGCGTGATTAGCAGCACCGGACCAGTCGAGGTGGCTAGCGCCTCCCCACACATCCCCCCTCTGTGTCTCCTGGGGGACAAGGAAGAGAGAAGTTTAGCGTCTCTGGTGAGGTTCCCGGGGTGGGGTGGGTTTCCCTGCCCCTGGGGGTCCCGCGCAGAATCCCTAAAGCAGGGGTTGTCAGTGAGTCGGTCGTCCAGCCCTGGGCACAGCGCTGCGGGGACAAGTCGGAATCTGGCTGCTGAGTCCACGAGCTCCGTAGCAGACCTCAGAGACCACCAGAGCCGGTGACCCCAGGGACGGCAGGCGCTGCTGCAGGGAACAGTGGAGTCAGAAGTTCATGAGCGTCCCCCACCCCAAACCCTGTGTTCCTCTCTCCAAAGCCCAGCCTCGAGGCAGTGCTCAGGAGAGCAAGGAAACCAGGAGAGGCCGAGTGAGCGAAAGAAAAAGCAAACACCCCCCCTGCCGTTGTTTGCGTTATCGAATGAGCAGGAATGAACTTGCTTAATTCCGACTCAGTTTACTCACCCTCCCTTTTGCTCAGCCTCCAAAGGGCCCGAGGGGCTTCGTGAAGTGTGTGGGGCTCCCTCTAGGACATAAATAAGGCACCTCTAGGTTGCGAGCCTGTTCCGACTGAGAAGAGGTTACTTTTGGGGCGCAGTGGGAGCAATTGGGCAATGCTCAGGAATTTTCTGGCAGTGCTCAGGAGACCCTATGGGGTGCTGGGAATCGAACTCGGGTCAGCCATGTGCAAGACAAACACCCTCCCTGTTGTACTGTAGCTGTCTCCTGCAGACTCAGACATTTTATTTATTTATTTATTTATTTAAAAGGAGGGAAAGTTTATTGGAAAGTGTTAAATTTACGCATAAACCTAGTCATCTTGGAAAAAAGTATACTACATAACTGATAAATTTTTTTTTCTTTTTGGGTCACACCCGGCGATGCTCAGGGGTTACTCCTGGCTCATGCATTCAGGAATTACTCCTGGCGGTGCTCAGGGGACCATATGGGAAGCTGGGAATCGAACCTGGGTCAGCCATGTTGGCTGCGTGCAAGGCAAACGCCCTACCCGCTGTGCTATCGCTCCAGCCCCTGTAATTGATAAATTTGAATGAGTAAAGAAACACAATTGTGGTTCTATCTAAAAATTAAAGTATAGGCTCAATTTTTACAGAAACATATAGGTAAATTTTATGTAAATTCTGGAAAACAATATGGACAGTCCTTTAAAAACTAGAAATTAAGCTTCCATATGACCCCACGATCCCACTTCTGGGAATATATCCCGAGGATGCAAAAAAAGCACAGTAGAAATGACCTCTGTACCTATATGTTTGTTGCAGCACTGTTCACAATAGCCAAAATCTGAAAATAACCCAAGTGCCCTAGAACAGATGACTGTTTAAAGAAACCTTGGTACATCTACACAATGGAATACTATGCAGTTGTTAGGAGAGATGAAGTCATGAAATTTGCTTATAAATGGAGAGACATGGAGAGTATCATGCTAAGTGAAATGAGTCTGAAAGAGAGGGACAGACATAGAAGGATTGTACTCATGTGTGGAGAATAAAATAACATTACATGAGGCTGACACCCAAGGACAGTAGACCAGGTAGACCCAAGGGCCAGGAAGATTGCTCCATAGGTGGAAGCCTGTCTCAAGAGTGGAGGAGAGAAGGCAGCTGGAAGAGAGAAGGGATCACTATGAAAATAATGGCTGGAGGAATCTGTCGAGATGGGAGATGCGTGCTGAAAGTAGATAATGGACCGAACATGATAACCTCTCAGCATCTGTATTGCAAACCATAATGCCCAAAGGTAGAGAGAGAGCATGGGGGAAATTGTCTGCCATGGACTCAGACACTTTAAAGAGCTCCTCTGAACTTCCTGTTTGACTTCCTTCGG
This sequence comes from Sorex fumeus, assembly GCF_029834395.1. Lineage (NCBI taxonomy): Eukaryota > Metazoa > Chordata > Mammalia > Eulipotyphla > Soricidae > Sorex > Sorex fumeus. Next base: position 820,329 of record NW_026606159.1, on the reverse strand, counting down.
TCTGATGCCCAGAGGGGGCTTGGCGGGGCTTATCCATGGGTCCTGGAGACCCCAGAGGTCCCTGCTGTGAGCAGAGGGCACGGTAGACAGTTCCCAGAATGCTTCCCTTCCTAGACCTTGCGACTTTACGGGGAAGGCCCATCCCATGTTCCTCTGGATAACGTCCCCTTCCTTCCTGCAGTGAGAACTGTTAGAACACTGCCCTTTCGTGCAAAGGGAATTTGGAGACTTAATCCTTTCATTCCCCAAAGCAGGGGGTGGGGGGCAACTAAGGTGAAGAAAGTTAGTGGCAAAAGGCGGGCGGAACCTCCTTCCTCCTCCGCCATCCCGGCTCTGCGAGTCTGGACTGCATTTTCCGAGCTTCCCCATCCTTGGAAGTTCACACTCGAAGTGAAAACCATCTGGCGCGCCTGACGGCAGCCTTCACTCCTGGCAGACGAGAGGCTGAACCCGGTGGGTTTCTGGAAGTGCTGGCAGCACTCTGGCCTCCAAGCCCCCCACACCTTCCCCTGAGCACACGGACGCAGCCTCACCGCCGGGGAAGTAGCGGCAGCCCCCAGCACCGGGGTGTGACGAGTTCCCGGCAGACGGTGCACGTGGAGGGCAGCACCCGCCGTGTTCTGTCTCTACTCGCCAGATCCGCAGGATGCCAACAAGACAAATGTAGTTTTTTTCTCCTCCAAATTATTCCTCCTACAAAATGCTAAGTATCTCCATATGGGAGGCATTTAACATTTCAAGCAGCTACTGCCGATCTGTGGGAGGACTCGCCAAGGAGGAACTGTCTCCCCAAAATAACTTCCCCTTACTGTGGTCGGAGGCCCTGAGATCCACCCCGGGCAGGAAGAAAGAAATCGTGGGTCTGGGGAGGTCCTGAAGTTGGGGAAGAGCCAGGCCAACCCGCCCCTCTTCTGGGCCCCTCCTGCCTGTCCCGTCTCTGGTGTGTTTTTAGGGGGGACACGGTATGGCTATCACCGAGTCTCTTTCCTGGAAGGATCAATTTCCAGAGGGAATTGTCAGTGGCATCCGTCCCCCTCCCCCAGAGGATGGTCTCACACTTCTTTTGACACTCTAAGTTCATTCAGTTACTCACAGGAAATCACACACATTTCCCGCTAGGCCAAGTTGGAAGGCGTCAGAGATGGCAGTGATGGGAATCAATCTGTGCCCTGAATTCGGTCCAAGAATTTGTCGGGATCACGTTCCCCTTTGGCTCAAGTCTGTGGTGTGGAGGCACAGAAGACGGAACAACTGGATCCGACAGCTCTAGGGGTGCTCCCTCACTGCCTTTCACCCCCTTGCAGTGAGATTTCGGGGTAGGGAAGGCCAGACGGAGCACAGATACAGGCTCACATAGCGTGTCTTGGCGAGGGGAGAGATGGGTTTGGAATCCCTCAGCATCACTGCATCAGGGTGGAGCAGTGGGTGTGGGGAAATCCTGGCAAAGGACCCCCTCCCCGACGGTAGGAAGGAATCTGAAGGGATCACTTCCAAGGGAGAGACCGAGAGCATCTCCTGGCCTACGTGGCATTGGTCCTCGGCCTTCCAGGAAGAGAATTAGAATTTAAACATGTAGACCTGCATGGAGGGAAGAAGAGCAGCACGGGGTGAACTGCTTGAGCTGAAACCTTTCAAGACTGACTTTTACTTATTCATGCCCTCCTTCGTACATTCATCAAAAAGCAACATCGATTCCTGCCCTCCTTGACCGAGGGCCACATAGAGTCACCGAGCATGGGTGTTCAAGGTCATGGAGATAGGAAGGGAGCATTGAGGATGCAGGAAGCCAGGGCCTCCAAGGGCTTTTGTCTAGCGGGGTGATGACATGGGGTTGGGGAGGGGAGAAGGATAAAGGAAAGGACCAGAGGAGATGGGAGGACAGAGAACAGACCGTGGACTCGCCCAGGCCAAAAAGAGGATCTTCCTGTAGGAGGAGAAGGGGGCAACGGATGTCCAGATGCAGCAGGAGGGCGTGTCAAAGAGTGCTGGGGAGGAGCCCAGGTCCATGCGTGGCACGCCAATGTGAGGGCCCCACGCGAGGGGGCAGGGCTGAGCCAGGCGTCTGGAGATGTCCTCTTAGCACGGGGCATTTCTCTCACTGTCCAGCTCTTTGCGATCCTGCGGTTGGAATAGCTTGAGAGTTACACGGCCACGCCGAGACCATTGGGCAGGGGATGGTTAGGTTGGTGCAAAACTGCTGCTGTTGGCGGTGGTTTGTCAATATTTTTAGTTCCTGTGGCTTCACATCTACTCCTTGTGTGGGGTTTGATCACCCAGTAACTTCAGCGTTCAGAGTGATTAACACAGGGCTTCATTGTGTGTGGGCACATGTGTGATGCATGTGTATGTGCCTGCATGGTTGTTTTGTGTTTTTTTTGGTGTGTGTGTTTGTTTGTTTGTTTGTTTTTTGCTTTTGTTTTTGTTTGTTTTTGCTTTTTTGCCCCCCTGGCAATGCCCAGGGATTACTCCTGGCTCTGCACTCAGGAATGACTCCTGGCGGTGCTTGGGGGACCCTATGGGATGCTGGGATTTGAACCCGAGTTGGCGCGTGCAAGGCAAATGCCCTGCCCGCTGTGGTATCGCTACAGTCCATGTGTGTGCTTGCATATGTGCCCATGATGATCTAAGGGGTGCTACTTGTGAATTTGGTGGAAGTTGAGGTACGGGACTCTTCTCATAGTTGAGAGGGTAAAATATTTCACTAGCTCTGGTAGTTGGGGTTGGTACTTTTGTAACCTAGTCTTCCATATGAGCGACAGTTTATTGGCTAGGAAGATAATCTTTTTTTGGGGGGGGAGGAGACAATTTTTTAGATCCTTCACAGTCCTCCTGTTGTTCATCAATTTGCTCGAGCGGGCCCAGTAATGTCTCCATCATGAGACTTGTTGTTACTGTGTTTGGCATATCGAATACATCACGGGGAGCTTGCCCAGCTCTGCCGTGCGGGCGAAATACTCTCGGTAGCTTGCCGGGCTCTCCGAGAGGGGCGGAGGAATCGAACTCGGGTCGGCCATGTTGGCTGCGTGCAAGGCAAATGCCCTACCGCTGTGCTATCGCTCCAGCCCATTTTTTAGATAGTGGGTGTTTATACATGGTAAGCATCAGTGATTGCCCACTTAACCACCTGCCGCCTGATGGTTAAGGTAAGGTAAAGGTAAAGGCCCTCCCGTTGATCGTCGATTTGCTCGAGCGGGCCCAGTAACGTCTCCATTGGAGACTTTGTTGTTACTACTGTGTCTGGCATATCGAATACTCTCGGTAGCTTGCCGGGCTCTCCGAGAGGGGTGGAGGAATCGAACTCGGGTCGGCCATGTTGGCCGCTTATAAGGCGAACGCCCTACCCGCTGTGCTATCGCTCCAGCCTGATGGTTAAAAAAAAAAAAAAACCAGAAAAGTATCTATTTCAAAGCTCAGGAGAGGAGGCATTTGAGAAATCCCTGTGTATCATTCAGAAGGTAAAAGTATTACATTATACTAAGTATTTAGAATGATTGTTGAATATTTTTTCCAATTTTTGTACATGTGCTGCCAAAGCGAGCACAGATGGTTGAATATTTTTTAAAAGGTTAAAAAAAAGAGAGTATCGATGTTTTTAATCCTTCTGGGGGCAAATATCGAAATAGGATTGATTTCGTATATAACCAGTATATATTTATATGCTGATTGATGGGTTGCCTTTACAAATGCACGCATGGTGTATCTCCGTGTCAATAGTTTCTTGTGGCTGACTAGATTCAAGGGGGAGATGGGTGTTAACTGGCCGTGCCATATGTAGTCGCAGAGTTTCTGCTGTGGTAACTGCAGTCATTGAGATGCTTTGGTGAGGAGAGGCCATGACAGGGATTTCACCTGGAAGTGAGGAAAGCGTCTGGTGGAAGTGGAGGGAGGAGAGGAAGCACCCACTCCAGATTGGCACCAGGCGGCGAGGGGGCAGCTGTGAGATGAGCAGGAACTGCCGGGTGCAAAGTTCTTGCAACACGGGGCAGGAGGCGTTTTGGGAGACACACATTCTCTCTCTGGTTTCCACTGCTCGAAGGTCTTGCATTTTGCCTCAGCTCCATCTTCCTCAGCTCTCCTGTATTTCTATTCGTCAGTTGACCTTATCGGGCTCTTGAGTTTTAGCCTCACGCCTGTGGTGCTCGCCTGGCGCGGAGCGAGTGACAGTCTACGTGCGAAGCCCTTGTTGTCCTTTCTGGGGGTGGTTGGCTGGTTTTAGGGCAGAAGAAGCAGTGGTGCTTATTCCAGTGCTGGCCTTCACCAGTCACGTGGCAAGAAAGTGCCAATGGATTTGGGATCTAAAGCAGGTCGAACGCTCAAGCGTGTGTAGGCCTGGCATTCAACTGGCCTTTTGAACAATTTAAAAACATCTGTTTGATCTGAATCTTTGTACTGGCAGTCAAAGCATCTTCTATCAAAGAGAAGGTCATGGTCATTATTTTGGGAAGAAGGAAGACATGGAGAAGTTGCCTCTTAACAGATTTGCACCTGTGCGATGCACGATTACTTGGAGGTAACTTATTGGATGACAGCTGTCTAGAGTTTACAAATCTTGCAAAATCAAATGTGTGTACAAGTCAAGGGACCAGAGAGATACTCCAAGGGTTGTGGTGTTTTGCCTTGCTCATGGCGGATCTGACTCGATTCCTCCCACTGTCTGTGATGCATTGAGCCCCACCAGGGATGATGCTTGAGTGAAGAGGCAGGAATAAACTCTGAACCCTGAGCCAAGCCAGGTATGGCCCCCAGAAAACCTCACAATAAAATAATGACTCCTGTTTTCCAATCCCCCGTGTCCCTAGCACCACGGTTCTCCGCTCCATTGGTGTGAGTCTATTTTACCGGCCTCACATATGTGGGTTCGTGTCACATTTGTCTTTCTGAGACCAGCTTCTTTCTCAGTAGGCTCATCCATGTTTTTGCCTCTGTATTTCCTTTTCAAGGATGAGTAATATTCTTGTGTGCACCCGTACCACCTTCTCCCTGTCCCTGTGTCAGCCGATTGCTACTCGTGCTGTTTCCATCCATACCTTGGCTGCTGGAAATACTGCTTCCATGATGATGGAATGCGTTTATCCCTTTGAGGTCCTGAATTTTAGCTCTTTGGAACTGATAACTGGAAATAAGACTGCTGGTCATTTATTTTCTTTAAGTTTTGGGAAGACACACGATGTTGTCAACCATAGCAGTTGCACCAGTGAGCATACTTACCACCACGTTCTCTGTGTCCTCACCAACGCCTGTTCTGTTTGTCTTTGGCTTCCTTCTCTCCTCCTCCTCCTCCTCCTCCTCCTCCTCCTTCTCTGTCTCTGTCTCCTCCTCCTCCTCCTCCTCCTCCTCCTCTTCCTCCTCCTTCTCCTCCTTCTCCTCCTCTTCCTTCTCTGTCTCCATCTCCTCTGTCTCCTTCTCTCTGTCTCCTCTCCCTCTTCCTCCTCCTCCTCCTTTTTCTCCTCCTCCTCCTCCTCCTCCTCCTCCTCCTCCTCCTCCTCCTCCACCTCCTCCTCCTTCTTCTCTTTCTCCTCCTTTCTGCTTGCTTTCTATCACAGTGACATACACAGTTACAAGGTGGTTCCGTGATTGGGTTTCAGTCATATAAATGTTCCAACACCCATTCTTTCACCAGTGTATGTTTCCCACCACCAATATCCCCAGTTTCCCTCCCACCCCCCACCCCCACCCACACCTGCCTCTATGAAAGGCATTTTTCTTCTCTCTGTCTCTGTCTCTGTTCGTCTCTGTCTCTCTCCTTCCTTTTGTACATTATGGTTTGCAATACAGTTTTTAATAACCCCACCTTAATGGGGAAGAGATAATAGCTCATTGTGGGTTTATTTATAAATATTTTGTTTTTCTTTTTTTCTTCTGGGCTACCTAAAAAACTGGAAAGCAGGAACTTTCTTTTGTCTCAGACTTCCATGAGTTTGTGGACTTTTGTAGTTGTGGTAAATGTGGGTCTCTGATAGGTTACAATTACTCCTTGTAGGATTAGCAAAGCAATCTTTAGTCCTGATATGATGCCTTTAAAAGGAATTAATTGGGTATGAATATGGAATTTTATAAAAAAAACTTGGCATTCCTCTCTTGACCCACTGATATGATAAATTATGTTAATAGATTTCTGAATAGTGAATGATTCCTAATTTTAAATTATCTGTGGTTTCCTGAAATAAAATCTACTTTGGGAAAATCATTCTTTCAAAACATAGCTCGTATGTTTAAGAAACATATTTAAATGTGTTTAGAAACATGTTTAGCACGTTTCTCTCTATGCCAATGTGTCAGATTGGACTACAGTATTCTCACTGGCTCTTGATATTGGAATCTTAGCTGCCAATTCACTTAACCTTCGTAAAGAAATCAAGACACCGTTTCTCTTTTTATTTTTTTCTGAGTGGTTATATAGGAGAAAAGAGAATGCTTTTCAAAAGTTTGAAATAATTAGCATGGAAACTAATTTAGACCCACTGGCATCTTCAGAGACGATGTTAATATGATTTATTCTATTTTTCTCTGATACTGATATACTCAGATTCCCATTGTGTCCAATGTCTAATGAGTCTTATTTTTCTGGCAAGTCGTCAACAGTATTGAGATTTTTAAATTTACTTAATATGAACGTCTATTTATTATTCATCACATTATCTTACACATTATTAATCTGCTCTTTAAAATTCTGTTTATCCTTCATTCTGACGGGCTGTGTAAAGCTCTGCTTAGAGGTCATGGAGGCAGGTGACTGCATTCAATTCCACCTCTGCTGTCCGGGTAGTTTTGGGCTCATTAGTCGTGTTTCTCACAGTCCCTTAATTAGTGAAACAGTGAAACAGGGATAGTAATAATATACTTTGAGGTTCCCCAACTCAATGTCCAGTCTGTGTATGGCGGCTTCCCTCCACCAGCCCACAGGGGGACCCAGACGTCAACTCAGTTTAGCTCAGTGTGGGCACAGCCCTCCCCAAGAGAGCATTGTATCCCCTGGGAACCTGCCCTCCATATCCAAGGTCACCTGCTAGCCCAGATCATCCCTGTACTGATGGCTGGGCACCTCTGTAGCAGAGCCTCCCGCTGCACCCTTCCTTGGGTTTAAGCATTCCAATTCTTTTTTTTTCTGGGGGGGGTACCCATCTGGTGATACTCATGCATTGCTCCTGGCTCTACACTCAGGAATCACTACTTGTAGTGATGAGGGGATCAGATGGGATGCTGGGGGTCGAACCTGGATCCACCAGGTGCAAGACAAGTGCCCTACCCACTGTACTATCTCTCTGGCCCCTCCTTGGGTTTGCTTGATTTGCCAGAATGGCTGACAGGAACCAGCAAGCTCTTTTATTGTCTAGATTAAGGACCAGTATCTAAGGATTGGGGAGGGGGGATAGAGCCACACCCTTAGGGCCTATTCTGGACTCTGGGCTCAGGAGTGACCCCTGGCAGTGCTTGTGGGACCACGTGCGGTGCCAGAGATGGAACTGGGGTTGGCCACATGCAAGAGGACACCTTCACACTGTACTAGCTCTGGTCCCGTTTCTGAGTACTTTATAGGCTGTGAGTCAGCAATCCAGTGGAGAGGTACGTAGGAAGGTCCCAAGCAAAGGAGATTGAGTTATTTTGGCATTAGAACCCCATTTCTCTCTTTTTCTCTCTCTTTCCCTCTCCCTTTCTGATTCTCCCCCTCTCTTTCTCTCTCTCCCCTCTCTCCCTCTCTCTCTTTCTCTCTCCTCTTTCTTTCTCTTTTTCTTTCTCTCTTTCTCTCCCTCTCTCTCTTTCTCTCTCTCCTTCACGACATCAGCATGATTGATGAACTCATTGACCATTGTAATTGATTCAACCTCTGGCCACCTTCTGAATATTCCAGCCCTCTCTGCATACCTGGTTTCCCTGACAACCTGCCCTCCCTCCCCCTCAGGTGCCTTCCCAAAGTCACTTCCATTATCATAAGCCATGGTCTGAAGGGACGTGTTATTAGGGTCAAAACACCCGCTTCATCTTGATAACTCTAAAATATTGTCAGGAACAGAGGACAAGAGACCAAATATGAAGACAAAGGATGTTCCCAGTTGTCTATTCAAGCAGGAAAATTCCAGGGATTTGGAAATCAGAATTAGAATCAGAAGATGCGTGAGGACCAAACTTATATGAGAAATAAATATTTCGATTCTCTAAATGACAAATCAGTGCTCTTTCTTACAAACCCAAATTGTTTATTTATATATCTCAACTATATTTTTCATAGCATTGTTCATAACATGCTTAACCACTGATAGGCAGATATTAAGTGTATGAGATGATTATTTATTATTCTTTCGGTATTTGTGCTTGCGAGAAAATAACATTTATTTATTTGTGATTAGCTATGCAGGTTATTAATTTTTTCCCTAAAGTATTGGAAGTTAAAAATATATCTCCCTCATTTATTTCTTATATGTTTTAACTTTACTTTGCAGTTTTTTTTTGAAAAAAATTTTTTTTGAAAAAAAAAACTCACTAAGGCAGAGTCTGGCAAACTCCCCGTGGTGTACCCAATATGCCAAATACCAGTAACAATGATGGGTCTCATTCTCCTAAAGAGCCTTGAATATAATCTCAGGGCTAGGATGAAGGAGACGTTACTGGGGCCTGCTCGAGGCAGTCGACGAATAACAGGATGATGAAATGAAATGAAAAAAAGACATTTTTACCTTCATCTTGTGTTTTTTTTTGTTTGTTTGCTTTTTTGGGTCACACCTAGCAATGTTCAGGAGTTACTCCTGGCTTTGCGCTCAGAAATTACTCCTGGCAGTGGTTGGGGGACCTTATGGGATGCCAGGGATCGAACCTGGGTCGTCCGCGTGCAAGGCAAATGCCCTACCTGCCGTGCTATTATTGCTCTGGCCCCTCATCTTGTAGTTTTTAAGAATAAAAATTTCAAGCTGAAATCTTGCACCATCATATTTTTTTGGTATTTTCTCAGAGTATGAACTTGTAGAAACTTAGAGCTAATATTTTACTTCTCTCTTTGGCCAGTGTGTTTTTTGTTGGGGGGTGGGGGGAGGGAATCACACTTTGTAAAGGTTTGGCTTTTCTAGAATATCTTTAGTTTATTTTTGTTCATTTGTTTATGTAAATTTTAAATTGTTATTTCCTGTGAAGTATGCCCAAGTATTAGCCTTCCTAAATCCTCTTGTGAGTATTTTCTGTCTATGACCAGAGGGTGTGACTTAAACCACCCCTTTAAGCTGTTGTTTTGAGAGTACACTAATAAGTTGTATCTATTAATTAAGCTCGTGAGAAAAGTTCCACTGTCACCTTGATATATGTTTAAAAGATCTTTTTAACCAGTATTAATTATATTATGTTAATACCTTATGTCCCTGTTTATTTCTGTCCTCCTAATGTGCCAAAAAGTTCTGCTAAAAATCTCATAGTACTATTTTCGTCACTTGTCCCTTCATTTGCTAGAAATTTTAGCTCTAAGCATGTCGTGATTCAACAAGTAAACATTTATGACTTTGATCTGCCTTGTGAATTGAATATTTACCAGTGTAAAACAATTCTGTTGTTCTATTTGAAGCTGATTTTCTTGAATCTGGCGGTGCCTGGCCATTATTTTTCCGTGCTCCTGGCTTGACTTTTGTTTCAGTGGACTACCAACTCTTTGCCCGCTCTCAAGTACTTAACCCAAGCTTGTAATTCCGTTTTAGATCTGACCAGTGAAAACAGCTTAAGGTGAACTTGAAATCTCTGACCCTAACTTCAACTCAGGCTTTGAATTGGAAAGCGTGAAAGATTTCCATTTATCACCACACAATTTTTTGTTTGGATTCACTACTCTCATTTTCGCTTCCAGCTTCTTCAGTTCATTAATTACCACGCACCCAGTATTTGCTATAGAAGTCATAATAAATGAGGTAGCTCAAAGCCAATCTGGATCAACCACCGGTTCCCTAACTAGTTATGGCTTTGCGTCTTACAACCAGGAATCACTCTGTAGTGCAGGTGGCCCTTCCCGGTAAAGAGAGAGAAGGATTGGATGAGGAAGGTAGACCAGAGGAAGGTTGGAGAGCTAGCATATGGACTGGGTTGCAGAGAGAGAAAAAAAGGGAGGGAGGGAGGGAGGGAAGGAAGGAGGAAGGGAGGGAGGGAGGGAGGGAGAGAAAGAGACAGGAAGAGAGGAGATTAGAGTATCTTCCACATCAGTTATGTAGATGTGAAAATCGAACTCTTGTTCTTACACAAAGAAGTTCTGAACTCACCATCGTCAGAGATCAGTGAGAAAAAGTTGGAGCTCAGAATGTATTTGAACAGAGTCATAGCACATGCCGAGTTTACAAATCATTCAAAACTCTGAAGGGCTGCAATGACTTGAGAAATAGTGGCTCTGAAAAGAGAGTTGTCTCTTGTAAGGAGGTCATCTTTTCAGCTTCTTGTTGTGCAAACTGACATTGATTTTCCATGGCACTTTTTAAAATCAAGTTCAAGCTCTGGCCTTCTCGCTCCATGTGGGGTGTGCCGGAAGGTCTCCCTGCGTCTGTGCAGGGCAGGGTTCTCTCCCCCTGGAGTGGGCTTGTTGGCGCGAGGAGAGAGGCAGGGTCCTTGAGAAGTGCCCAGCTATAGGGTAGTATCAAAGGGCCTATCAACAGTTGTGTTCTTGAAAGGCATTGGGGTCCTTGGGGGAGGGAGAGGGGTACCCTGGTGATGGGTGAGGTGTCGGGATTACGGGCTCAAGAAATCATCATTAAGAGCACAGCAGTTAGCACCGTTTGCCTTGCATGTGGCCGACCCAGGTTTGATTCCTCTGCCCCTCTTGGAGAGCCCGGCAAGCTACCAAGAGTATCCTGCCTGCACAGCAGAACCTGGCAAGCTCCCTGTGGCGTATTCGATATGCCAAACACAGTTACAAGTCTCACAATGGACACGTTACCGGTGCCCACTTGAGCAAATCGATGAACAACGGGAGGACAGTGCCACAGTGCAATGAACCTCAAAGTAAGAGTAAAAAGTTCTCAGATGTTCTTAATTTGAAAAGAGCAAAACACCCAGTCTGGGTCCCACGCTGAGGCTGTTCAACTGTGCCAGCGTTGGCCCCAGACTGCACTTTTGCTTTCATCAGCCCTCTCCCCCTGCCCCTGCCCCCACCACCAGTTCCCCACCCCCAACCCGACCCCCTGGCCATCATGAGTCTGACTATAACCAGGCAGAGCTTCACAGGAAACGCTGACGTCATGGCTGGTTTGCAGTTGGGCAAATATGAAGTCACTCTGCTCTGCTTCCTGCCACCGCCCGAGTCTGTCAGGGAACTGTCCCTTCCACGTCTCATGGAGTTCCGAAGGCAAGGCGTAGGTGCCTCCAGAGGATGATGCATGAGCCCCCAGACACTGTAGGGAGGAAGAGGAGGGTGGGAGGCTGTGAGGTTACCCTCCTGACACCAGCCTGGGATTTTTTTTTAATTGAATCACTGTGAGCTACAGCTACAAAACTTTCATGCTTGAGTTTCAGTCACACAATGATCAAACACCTATCCGTCCACCAGCACACATTCCCGACCACCAGTGTCCCCAGTATCCCTCCCCGTCTCACCCCTCCCCCTGACTCTATGGCAGAAGATTTCCCTCTTACTCTCTCTACTCATCGGCTTTATGCCAACCTGGGATTTAAGAACTGACTTAATGACATTTTCCACCAGTTTAAGCACATTGGTTTAGGCCCAGCTGGTCTGGGGCTGTGACGGAGCCCATCTGCTGAGTGACCCCAAGGGCAGAGGTGGGGGAGTTTCCACCCTGTGGGTCACAGCCCACAAAATAGCCTGATCTGTTTCTGCTGTGAAATGGGACATGTCATCTGCAGCTGCCTGCGGTGCTTGGCCTGTCCTGTGCAGCCCGTGAGTGACATTGGAAAGATCCCAAGGGCCCTGGCTGGACAAACATCCCACAAACGGAAGCAGCCCTCTCTTGGCTGGGAACTTCCTGTCTTACCCCCAGCTGCCTGTCAGGTCTCCTTTGCATCTGCTCAGAAGAATGGACACGGCCAAGTGTGTGTGCGGACTATCAAGTAAAACCAATGATTGGCTGGAGCAATAGCACAGCGGGGAGGGTGTTTGCCTTGCACGCGGCTCACCCGGGTTCAATCCCTGGCATCCCATATGGTCCCCTGAGCACCGCCAGGAGTAATTCCTGAGTGCGGAGCCAGGAGGAACCCCTGAGCATCGCTGGGTGTGACCCCAAAAGAAAAATATTTAAAAAACCAAAAACAAACCAATGAGATGGGTTCATGTTTGAACCAGATGCCTGCGCCCTGCTGGCCGGTCAGAAACCAGGCACCATGGATGAGTATCCTGGCAGGGCTGATCTCAGCGTCACGGGGAGACCCTGTGCTCTTCGGGACAGCACGGGTTTTGCTGTGTGTGACAAGCCCTCTGCCCGTTTCTCAGGCTCTTTCGAGGTTGCTTGTTTCCCCCTGTCGCTCTCTAAATGTGTCCTCGTGGGGTTTGTCTTGGTGTCTGCTCCCTGGCTTCCCAAATGTCAAGCATTGAGTAAGGAAAGGATAGGACATTTTGGAAGAAGAGGGAGGAGAGAGTCAAGAACCAGTCTCATGGATGGCGCAGCTTGGAGGGGATCGTGTGTTTTAAATTTAGAGGCACTTCCTTTAGCTGTCCTCAAAATAACCATTTCTGGGGTGAGAGAGAGAGAGAGAGAGGTGGAATGGGGACAGGAGAACAGAATCACAGTGGAGATTGGGTCCTTCCCATGAGAGAGAGAGAGAGACAGAGAGAGAGAGTGGGAGAGAGAGAGAGTGGGAGAGAGGGAGAGAGAGAGACAGAGACAGAGATAGAGACAGAGACAGAGATGGAGATGATTGGATTTCCAAACCCAGGCTCAGTGGCTCTCCTGGGCACCTGTTACTCCAGCCCTGTGTGGCTGTGCTCCCCAAGTCATTATTAATTTGAGAATGACCAGAATCCTCTTGAAGGTTATCAGATAGATTTTCTGTTCTTCGGGTGATGCTTATCAGGCTCACCTTAAAACAGGTAGGAAATAACAGGCAAGCTCACTTCTATAGGACTCAGAGCTCTGAGACAGGCCGGGGTGTCCCTTTCGAAAAAGAAATTTTAGGGGCCAGAGTGATAGTACAATGGGGAGGGATAGTACCTTGCACGGGCTGACCCAAGTTCCATCCCCAGCATCCCATAGGGTCCCCCAAGCAATGCCAGGACTAATTCCTGAGTGCAGAGCCAGGAGTAACCTCTGAGCATCGCTGGGTGTGACCCCAGAAGCAAAATATTAATAAATTTTGGGGCCGGAGCAAGAGTTCAGCAGGCAGGGCTCTTGTCATGCATGTGGCTGACCTGGGTTCGATTCCTGGCACCCCATGTGGTACCCTAACCCTACCAGGAGTAATCGTTTGAGCACAGAGCCAGGAGTCATCCCTGAGAACCATCAGGTCTACTCCTCCTGCCCCACCCAAAGGAAACTGAAAAATCGACAACAGGCTGTTTTCCCTGCTGTCAGCAGACCCCCCAGTCTGTGATTTAATTCCAGTGACTTCAGTTGAGAAGGTATATATCTGGATTCTGTCCCATTAAGGTCCTTGGTGGGCTCATGGGGGCGTGTGTGTTGATTGCACCCAACTATGACAGCCTCATGTGGGAACTCCTTCAGAGCCTTTGCGATGAGCAGAAGCAAGTCCAAGTGGTGACACAGGCCCTCTATGCACCCATTTCATTAAACTCACCGGTCAGGGATAAATACGGTCAACCCAGAACTAGGCCAGTTCAGACCTCGGCTCCAGGGACAAAGTCTCAATTCCTGGCCATAAACCACTCACCTTTTCATGTCTAATCACACTCATTGGTTTAATCCTTCGAGAATAATGTCCAATTGGTTTCCGTATGTCTGCATTTGTAAATGTCACTCTGGCCCAGCGTGTGTTGTACCGATTAGCCGTGCTGCATCGTTTTGTGAGTGTGAATCAATAATGTGGGATTCTGGGCTCACTGAATTTTTCAAGTCATCCCTGAATTGATGGGGGCTCTTTGTGCAGTGCATCTTATACTGTGCTAACTCGATCCCATTGGGGAAAACGCCTGGTTGGGGGAAGGCAGTTCCTGCGGGGTTGAAGATGTGCTCCCAGGTGAGTGGAAGCGGTAAAGGGAGAGAGGGTGTGTGGGTTGGGGGAACAGGCCTCGTGTGTCATTTATGAGCTGGGTAAGAGGTCAGATGAAAGGCTTCGAAGGAAGTGGTTCTGAACATAAACATGGTCCAATGAAAAGCAAAACCAACAGCGGTCCGTGGGCACTTCGTGATGGAGCCCTAACCACGCCCACCAGGAAGCTTCCAGAGTCTCGAGGACATCTATCCTGGGGTGTCTATACTGCCTGACCTGCAAACGGTGCTGTTGGACAACTTGTCTTTTCCCAGAGAAGGTGAGAAGCGGCCAGTGCTTATTCTGTCATCCTGCCAGCTTGTTTATTTTATTTTTCCCATTGCAGAAAATTTGCACCCAGTTCACTGTTTAGTCGGAGCTTTCGTATGACCAATTTTTCCCCCTAAGCCTGCATTCCTCCTAAGCCTCAAGGAGGGCATTGATAGAATGCTGTTATTAATCAGGGTAAGGTTCCCTATAAAATATTCAGCTCCATTCTTCACAAAAGACAACAGTTTAATTTATCAAATTAGTAAATACTGAAGAAAAGAACCCTTTTGAAGCTCCCGAAGACAAGGTGATTTACTGCTTGGAAGAGTGCCAATGATTGCAGCATTTCTGAGGAGACATTTTCTGTAAGTATCCGACAGCCTGCAATGATTTTCCTCTTCTCACCAAGTAAACCCAGCTGTAGAGAACCTTCAGAATTAGGAGCAAATATGTATGCTTCTGTGTGTTCTTGCTGTGTGTAATTAAAAGATGTGAAAAAATGCATAAGGGCCCTAAACATCTGACAAAAGATTGAAAGAGATAGAATCTGTAAGCGATAAATCATGCCAAATTAATCAAAAAAAGAGCACTTGCAAGGAGTTTTAAGTTCCTTGGAGAAGTGCTTAAATGCAGATGAGATAACAGAATCAAGGTACAGAGTGCTAGGTATGACATAATAGCAACTATATAGCAAGTAGCACTGTCTTCCCGTTCACCGATTTTCTTGAGAGGGCCCAGTAACGGCTCCATTGTGAGACTTGTTACTGTGTTTGGCATATAGCATATGTCACGGGGAGCTCGCCAGGCTCTGCCGTATGGGTGAGATACTCTCGGTAGCTTTCCGGGCTCTCTGAGAGGGGTGGAGGAATTGAACCCAGGTTGGCCCAGTCGGTAGTGTATAAGGCAAACGTCCTACCCACTGTGCTATCACTCCAGCCCTCCATTTCCATGGAGGAAATGATACTCAACGTTCTTATTCTTGGAAATTACTAGTCGTTCAACAAATAATGAAGAATGGAGATGCTGCTGGCGCCCGCTCGAGCAAATCGATGAGTAACGGGATGTCAAGTGATCAAGTGATCAACAAATAAATTTTTCATTCATTTAAAAAATAACAGGTAGCTTTTGTCAGATATTCCTTTTGGTCAGGAATTGTTCTTGAAGCAGAGACTATCAGAGTAACTTGACAAGTCCCTTCCCTTCTGAAACTTCTAATTTAGTCAGAGGTTTCAGCAAAATAAAAAGTCAAGGCGATAATTAGCAGGGATAAGAGTAAGCCAGATACAAAATCCAGCCTCCTAGCGGGATCCCTTAGAGGCCTTTAGATTGAGGGTCTTTGGAAGAGGAGGTGATTTGAATCTACTGTGGAAATAGAAAGTGAAAATACGATCTGGTCTGAGATCTCCACTAGAGGGATGAGCGAGTGGGAAGGCAGAGAGACTTGGGCATAGTCTTGAAAGAGAAAGAATGGCAGGAACTTCTGAGGAAGGCGAAAACAAGCCAATCCAGGACATGGAATCAGGCATCGCCATCTCCTCTCTCCAAGGGAAGCCACTGGAGGGACACTTTTAGCTGCAGTTCCCTGATATGGTTTACAGTGTGTGTGGGGGTCGTGTGTGTGTGTGTGTGTGTGTGTGTGTGTGCATGCACGTGTGCTCAACAGACCATAATGAATGCTGGGGATCAAACCTGGGTCATCCACAGGCAAGAAAAACTCCCTATCAGCCATACTCCCTCTGGACCCCTCTGGTTTACGTTTTTTTCAACAGCCTTGTAGACCATGTATAGGTCAAGAAAGAAAATAGAGAAATCAGCGCTTGCACATTCTCTTTGATTCAGCAAATTTACCTCTGGCAATTTATCATACGGGTATAATTACATGTATGAAAACCCTTTACATGAGGTTATTGCAGTAGCATCATTTGAGATGGAAATGACTCGAAGCCATTGTCAGAAGATCAGTTACTGGTTAAACAGATTTTCCGGTGGCCAGAGAATACCGGGCAACAAAATGAGGAACAAGCAGCTATCTGCAAGTATCCAGGTGGACAATTGTCCTGGACACTGGGGAGAGAAGAATAGGCATAGCAGGACATCTCTCGTGCTAATGTTGATGTAGACATGGGGGGAGGGCTTGTTTGGGTGGAGATCCCTATACAGCGCCTCTCAAAGAGACACTCCGCTCACTTGTGAAGGCTAGGGGGTGGGGTAGGTCCTCCAGCAGATGGGGCCACACCTGTAGTGGTGTGGTTCTGTTCGGCCCATGTGTATGACCTACTCACAGAAAATTAAAGGAGAAGATTGGGCTTTGCAGCAATTTGGGGAAGAGAAAATGGAGATGTTTTGTGTAGTGGCCTTAGAGGTGGAGAAGCTGATTGGAATGTGAAGACTTACAGCTACAGGACTTGATGGCGTTACATGGTGAGGGGCAAACATAGAGGAGTCCAAGGATTCGGGCGATATAAACTGGGTGATTGTGAGGACTCAAGGAGCGGGGTTTGGGAGGGGGGATCGGGAGTCCTTTTCAAGTTCTATGTAATTTGCGAGAAACAGGACTTCCAAGTGGAGGTCAAGCGGGTCATCAAGGTAGGCTTTTTAACCTGGAGAGAGAAGCTTGGGAAGCTCAAGATGTAGATGGGACTGGAAGCCTTGGGATTACAAAAAAAATTACTCACTGGCCGAGGAACGGGGATGGAAAAATGATTATTTTCAGAACTGAGCCCAAGACAGCCTAATCTTTCAAGTTGAGGGAAAGAGGAAGATTTGTGAGAAGAGGCTGTGAATTTAGGCTGAGAGTGTGAAGGGGAGGCAGGGATTGGGAGTGACACCAGAGTCAAGAAAAAAGAAAAAAACAGGTTGGAGAAGGGAATGGTTATGTGTCAAATGTTACCGTGATGAAACCAAACTTCAGGGAAGTAATCATAGAGTCTTTGGGTGGTGGCTAATTTAGATTTAGAATAAGGCAGTGGTTCTTTTACTGCGGCAGCTAAATATAGCATGTGAAGCTGAGTGGGGGCATTGAAGAAGTAGAAATGTTGACTAACGAGCACTCTTTTAGGAAATTTCACTTGGAAAAAACGGTAGGAATGAGGACAGGCTTAGAGAGATACAGTATCAAGGGTTTTCATTCATTTTCTGAACGGGGAGATCCCAGCACATTATGTATGTATGCCAATGAAAATGATACAGGAGAAGGAATAATTCCAAGAAAGGGGACTAGCCAAGTCTGAGAAGACGAGAGGAGCAA
Source organism: Sorex fumeus (assembly GCF_029834395.1). Lineage (NCBI taxonomy): Eukaryota > Metazoa > Chordata > Mammalia > Eulipotyphla > Soricidae > Sorex > Sorex fumeus. Next base: position 802,700 of record NW_026606159.1, on the reverse strand, counting down.
GGTCCTTGGATGGCTGGGGGCTCTGTTTGGTGTGGGGGTCCAGCCTCCCTTCTTCCACTGCGTGCTTGTCTCTGGAAGATCTGCCTGCTGGGATTTTTGTTTTCTCGGCGCTCATCTGAAAGCGCTCTGTGGTCCATGCCTCATGAGATAAACATAGCTAGAGAGGAGCTTACGCTCAGCAAATACCAATCATTTTGTGACTGTTTTTATTCTGTATGTTTTCCAAAGAGTCCAAGCGGAGCGTTTTCTGAAATTCAGATTAGTGTCTTGTTTGACCAGAGCCCCTGCTCAAATGGGAATGATAGAAGTGAAAAAGGGACCAGCCCAGACCTCACGCCCCGGGGGCTGTTTCAGCACCATGGACAGCGAACGCAAGTTTTCAGGAGGGTTGCTGCTTTAGGCGCCGGTGAGGAAACTTCTAAGGGGGAGCGGGTGGACACAGAGAGTCTGAGCTGAAGCCTTGTGGGAAGCTGCACTGCCCACTGGCAAAGTGGTCTGTTTGCCTGCCGCTTGCACGGGGGGTACTGGCCGTGGATGTGGCGCCCCCTCCCCGGTCTCCCAGGAACCAGCGTGCTCGTGCAGGTTGAACAGCAAGGGGGGAGTCAGAATCTGCATTTCGGAAGCAGGCCAGCAGGACACGGCTGGGAAGAGTGGCAGATCACGTGGGGCAGCTGCCCCGTGGGTCTGAGTTCTGAAAATGTTGACTCTATCTCTTAGCCATGCATTTCATTAGGACCGTTGATAGACTCGGCGCAGAAAACGCGCTCTTCGCTCTTCGCAAGCAGCCTCGCCCTTCAGCTGCTCCCGAAGCAGTGCTTGACAGCTCTGTCTCTTGTTAGAGTCTGTCGGCTTCCTTGCTCTGAAAGCGGGCCGGAAGTGGGGGGCAGGGCGGACAGGGACCTGGAGCTCCCCAAGCTTTTCTGTTCTGTTTTCTTTTTCTTTTCCGATCCAGGGACTTCACGTAGCTCATTTCACCCTCTCAAGTGCTTTATTCTGTTTTGGCGTCACACCCGGTGGTGTCCTGGCTCTGCATTCATCACTCCTGGCAGGGCTCGGGGGAGGTGCGTGCAGGGGGCTGGGGATTGAACCCAGGCTGGTCATACGCAAGGGAAAGCACCTGCCTTGCTGTTCACCCACAGGAGAAGCTCTGAGAAATCTTGCAATCTGCCTGGAATTATGCACCCAGTGAGTGCACGGGTGATATGGAACCCAGACTTCCTTTCTGTGCTCAGTACCCTTGGAGTATTGCTGTGCTGGATGTGTGAGTGTGAGTGTGTGTATGTGTTTGTGAATGAATGTGAGTGAGTGTATGTGGGTGTGTGAGTGTATATGTGAGTGTGAGTGTGTGTGTATGTATGTGTGTAAGAGTATATGTGTGACTGTGTGAGAGTGAGTGTTTGTGAGAGTATGTATGACTGGGAGTGTATTAGTTTGTGTAAGAGTGTGTGTGAGTGTGTCAGTGTGTGTGATTGTGTCATTTTGTGTGAGTGTATGGAGTGTGAGTGTGTTATGTATGTGACTGTGCGTATGAATGTGTGGGGGGGTATGTGAATGTGTGTTGTATGTGTGTGAGTGTGTTTATGTTAGTGAGTGTATGTGAGAGAGTATGTGTGAGTGAGTGTATGTGAGTATGTGTGTGACCAAGTGTGTATGAGTTTATGTGAGAGTGTATGTGTGACTGAGTGTGACTGTGTTTGTGAGTGTATGTGAGTGTGTGGTGTGATTGTGCATATGAGTGTGTGAATGTGTGTATGTGAGTGTGAGAGTGAACATGTGCGTGACCGAGTGTGTAAGAGTGGGTATGTGTGAGTGTGTGAGTATATGTGAGTGTGTGTTAGTGTATGTGAGTGAGTGTAAGTGTGTGTGAGTGTGAGTGTGAGTGTGAGTGTGTGTGTGTGTGTGTGTATGTTGGGGCTAGGGGGCTGGCCCGTGCCCTGTAGAACCTTTGGCATCATCTTCAGTACAGTTGCCCGTTCCTCCAGTCACAAAGCTAAAAACACTCTGCAGACGTGGCGCCGTGTCCCCAGGGTGCAGATCCCCCAGGCTGAGAAGCTGAGGTCTGCATCGTGCCGCCTGAAGAACGGCTCAGCGGCTCCCAGCCCAGCGGCTGTTGCTGGCTTGTGGCCATAGATCATATTTGTCTGAGCTTCGGACATGCTTTCACTCACGTCCTCCCTTCAAGTGTCCTTCGATAGTTATTGAGTGTCTGCTCGCAGCCAGGCGCGCTGCAAGGAACCAAGGGAAAGAGAGGAAAGCTGAGGGGTCCTTGTGTGCCCCTGGGGGGCCTGCAGTCACAGTCTGATGGAGGAGGCAGATACAGACGCACAGCAGCTGCACAGGGAGCACAATGCCCACGACAGCTCTGGGAAGAGATATTCTGCTGCTCCTTGAGGATTGGGGCCTTTTGTCTGTTGGTTGGGTTTTTGCTTGTTGGTTTTGGTTTGGGGGGGTGGAGATTTGAGAAAGGAGAATCTACAGGGTCTGCAGCACCCACAGGTTGACTTCAGAGATAGCTTTACAATCTTGGCTTTGACGTGGGGATCATTCTGAGTTTTGCATGAATGATTCCTTACGGACAGGGCTGAATTTCTTCTTTCAATTTGCTATTGTTATGGGCCATAGAATAACAATTGCACATTCTTAAGCACAAAGCTTGATGAATTCCTTCCTACACATTTCCTACCCCCACAACCAATATTCAGTATCAAAATACAGAATATTTCTCTTACCCCAGAAGTTTCGCCAGTGCCTCCTGGTCAGCTGGAGCCCCAGAGGGAGAAATACTGTACAGTACTTATCACCTTAGATTGGTTCTGCCCAGTCTTGAGCCTCCTATAAATGGATTCCGGGCAGCATGTTTTCTTCACCGCCTTTATCTCTTGATGGCCTGTGTCAGCTTTATTCATACTGTCCCATGTAATTGTGTTTCGTTCTTTGTCATTGCTGCACACAATTCTTCTGAGTGACACTATCACCCTGATGTATTTCTCCCTTTTGCTATTGACGACACAGCTGTAGAGTCTGGCATACTTACTACTCCTTTCTGGCTCCCAATATACCCAATTCGTGTCTTGGACCAGGTCATCTCCGGTGGATGGGTGGAAGTACAAATGACCTCCCAGGAGCCCCCATTATTTGGTCAGACCCCTCAGAGAGCAGCAAGCTGGTAAAAGGATCACTGAGTGCTAGGGGGTGCCATACCTCCCAGTCATGGGATCATTTATTCCTTGCAACTGACGGAGGATGGATGGCTCCGTTGTTGTCCTCTTGTCTTACGAGAAAGAAGCCCTAGGCACAGAGGAGCTGAATTAAATGGCCCTGAAGGTCCAAAACTAGTTGGTAGAGACAGCACCTCAGCTAGACACCCCGAAGGCCACGCCACGCTAGGGAGGCTCCCCTAGAGCCTCAGGACAGTGATTCCATCTGAGGGGAAAAGGGTTCAGTGGAATCACCACAAACCGGACATGCATCTCCTTCATTTCCCAATTGTGCGTTCAAAGGTGAGTTTTATCTGTCTGCTGAGTCTCTGTTCCTTCAACATTAAAATGAGAAAAGTAGATTGTTCCTGTCTCATGAGGATAATAAGTAGGAATCGGTGGCGTCCAAGACCACCGTGTCAGCTGGAGTTAATTCCCCTCTTCTTTATTTATTTCACACGGATAAGTCAAGATAGGAATGGAGAAAGGGACTGTGGGAAATGACCCTCCCTCCCTTCTCTTTGCCAAGAGAAACTTATTGGCGCGAGGTCAGGCTAAGAGGAGAGGCGTAGTGCAAGATGGAGGAGCAGGAGGAAACGCAAGTCATACTGGACTCGGATTATTGACGAAATGCCTCTGCCCCTTCTCGTCCCATCATAGAAGTAGTAGTCAGACATTTTAGGAAATGAAGAAAATTTAGGAAATGAAGAAAAACTAGCACCTCTGATTTTGTATACTCAAACACAACTGCTGTTGGTACTGCTGATTTTCCTCCTGAGATGATTGTGTCTTTAAAAAAAGAGAGAGAGAGATGAAATCATATTGGGTATAAAGTTCTGTTTGCCTTTTTGACTAAATAATATAGCATAAGCGTTTCCCATGATAAGCATTTCCAGCGGCAATCTCTTTGTAATTATCGTTAAACGTGGTGCAGTGTTTCATTATAGCTCTCATGATTTACTTGTTTCCATAATGTTGCTAAAATTTCCACTATATGAAAACGCTAAGATGACCACAACTCCATAGCTCAGACATTATCCAGGCTCCTAGCCATTTCCCTCGGCACAGAGAGTTTTGAAGGCTCTTCATATCTCTGCATCACCTTGTTGGTTCTGAGACGTGAGGGATGAGGTTCTTGTACTGAATTTGTCAGGGGAGTCTTGCGAACAAATGAGACTGGTACTATCCCAGATCTTTGTTTATCCAGTTGATTCAAAAATCTTTCCTTATCATTTGCCGTTATACTTGTTCAATTAAAATGTTGTTGGGTATTCCTTGTTGGAACTTTCGGGGGTCTGCATTTTCATTTCTTTCCATTTTGCCTTGGGTTTGGGGGCCCCACGTAGCCATGCTCTGGGGGCTCTTCCTGCTTCTGAGCTCAGGAGTGAGCCCTGGAGGTGTTCGGAGGATAGTACGGGGTGCTGGGCAGCAAACCAGGGTTCTGGCTGCTATTTAACACACGAGAGGCAAGTTCCTCTCCCTCTGCGCTATCTCTCTGGCCCCTTTTTTCCATTTGATTATGATCTGTGTGTGTATAATTCAGGCGTTGTTATTATAATACAATGGACTCTAACTCCCCCCTCCCCCATTTGGGCGGTAGATTATGTTCCCGCCTCAGAAGTCTCGGGTGTTCTCCTCAGAACATTTTCCTTCTTCCATCTGAGGAAACTAATTCTGAACTTTGTGGAACTTATTTCCTTGAATTTATCCTTTGTTGTTGTTGTCCCTTACAGTTTTATCACCTTTGAGTGCATCCCTGAAACTCAAGTTTGTTTGTTTTTTTCTTCGAACCCTGATGTCAAGATTCTTTTGTGACTTGGTTTACCCTCAAATACCGATCTTCAGCCTGTGTTCATGAAAAGTTGATTAAAATACATTGATTCTCCCACACAGAATCATCAGGCTCTGTTGTTTGCTGTGTCTCTGGGAGGACTGCTGAGTCACTGAATCTGCTTGACTTGGTGCTCTGTTAGGTGTTAGGCTCGTGGTAAAATATGTGTAAATCTGTCAGTATGTGTAAATCTGTCTTCCAGATCATTCCATCCCTAACAGTACAGAGCTTCTCTCTGATCATTGGCGATTATTTTTATTTCAGCGGATGAGCTTTTCCCACGTGTAACTCTTTCCTCCGCCTCGATGTTTGGAAAGCTCCCTGCCCTCTTCAAACGAAACGTTTTCTCCTCGTATTCTTTCACTCTTTTGTTCTTTTCTCTTCCTGTCCTGGGTTTTGTGTATGTGCTTAGCTCTCCACTTCTAATGTATTTGCTCTGTATCAGGAGTGGAAGTGCTTGGGGTCAGCCAGGACCTTGTTCCAGCATCATCATTGGACCCCTTGTGTCAGGCGCCAACAGCTGCCCCTCGACCACACCCTGGACCTTCCCTCTGTTTCCTGCGCTCTGCCCACTGCAGGGATCCCCCAGACTACATTGCCCAGTGCTTCCTGTGAGCTGTGTTTCTGCCACTGGGAGGCGGTGACGTGGGGCTAGCTAGTGGGGGAAGTGTAGAAGCTTCCAGCAACACTGCCAGCAGGAATGCCTATTCCTAGGCTCCTCATCACACCCCTTCCCTGTATCAGTTCTCAGCTATAGGAAACTAGTATTTGTCTCTGGGAGACATGACTCCAGCCCCCTCGTTCTTCCGGCTGCTCTGTACTCATCAATTTCCTCCCTTCAGTCCCTCTCAGTTTGACGTACTTAGAGTAGGTGCGTGAAAAGCCAACTGGTAAATCCCCTGGTGAGTATCCACTGATTGGAAATGTGCTGTATTTTCTTTCCTTTATTTTATTTTTGGTGGTGGGGAGGCACACCCAGCGTTGTCTCCTGGCTCTGCGCTAAGGGGTCACTCCTGGTGGGGCTTGGGGTATCACAGGGGGTGCTGAATCAAACCCAGGTCAGCTGTGCAAGACAAGCACCGTCCCCACAAGACACTCTCTCGGCCCCCCCCAAATGTCTCTTCATGGTGTTTATGCACGTTGATGTAGGCATGTGCATAGTGCAGAGGAAAGAGCAGAGGAAGAATGTGTACTTTTGGCTTTGGAGCTACGTATTTTGATTTATTGACTGTTTTGTCAACCCCGGCACACACGTGTTTAGTGTGATAGGTATTGCGGCAGTAGGATGCATTTTAATATCTGACCAGGCAGAATTGATAAGTATTGCAGCAGTCACGTGCATTTTAATATCTGACCACACAGAGCGTCCCCCAGCCCCTCTTTCCTCGTGTGGTCTTCCCTGTCCCAATTTATCAATCTGGCTGTCAAGAAAAATAGAAAGAAAAAAAATCAAAGAGCGAGCGATTGGAATCTTTGCCCCCGCTTCTGGGCGAAGCTGAGGCTTCAGAAAGCCCTCCCATTTGGGGCAGAGGTGTGTCCACCGGCTTCTCTCCTCCCACTGGCAGCGTGGGCAGTGCTGCTGCATGCCTGGGTCATCAGGATTGGCCCTTCAGAGCGGCTTTTCCCAGACCCTCGGGGCGGCGGGGGTGCAGGGTCACCCTACCTGGAGTCGCCGAGTGCGAACTGTCAGGGCTAACAATGAAAGGGAATCTGATTTTCCTGGAGCCAGGCCCAGCGAACAATGCCCAAGGTCAGGAGAGAGATTTCTTGCCAGACCTTGCAATTTCTCAATAATCCTATTTGGGCTCCCGGGATGACATGGCTGTGGGGAAATGATGCGATCGTTACTTTGGACACCGGGGCAGTCAGAGCGGGAGACGCCTCTGACACACGGCGACTCGGACGGAAACTCGTAGAAGGAGCGGGAGCGGGACAGGGCCTCGTGGAGTGTCTCTCTTGAGTGGTTTAGGGATTGGGGGTGTTGGAGTGGCCTCGCCCCCTCCCCAACCCCCACTCCACCCTGGCTTTTCCTCCTGCTCCTCAAGGGAGGCAGGTTTGGTTTCAGGCAAAGCTCGTCCTGGTTCAGAAGTCCAGGCTCCAGGGAAGCCCCTGCGGGCTCTCGGCTCCCAGTCGAAGACGCTTTGACGCTTTGGAGTCCGAACGTGCTCTTCAGCTCTTCAGGTTGGTGCCCGGCAGCAGGGCACGTCGGGCGGGAGGGGCAGGGACACTTAATTTAGTGCCAGGGCTTGCACGGGAACACTGGCCGAGGGCAGTGTGACTTTGCAGGGACGTGGCACTGTGTGGGATTCTGCTCTGCCCGCCGTCACAGTTCTAGGCAGACTGCCAGGCTGCTTGGCCTCCAGTGTGTGTGTGTGTGTGTGTGTGTGTGTGTGTGTGTGTGTACTTTCTAGATCTTACTTCCTCTTTTGTGCATCGTTAGGCTCAATGCTGAGAGGCCGGAGCTGACCTGTTGACACTAGAGTACAGTGTTATACACGATTGTACTGCTGTACACAATTAGTGGTGTACACTGTTGCATCATCATACCATCGTACAGTGTACAGTTTGTGCTGTTGTACCATTGTAGAGTGGGTGAGGCTCTTGCATGTGGCCGACCTGGCACCAGCGCCCCACGGGGTCCCCCGAGCCCCGCCAGAGTGATCCCTGAGCACAGAGCCAGGAGGAAACTGAGCACCACCGGGCCCCTCCTGCGGCAGCCACTGCACAGAGAGTGAGTCCACTATAAAACCCGGGTCAGGGGACCTGTGTCAGCTCCTGAGCTGTGCCGTGACACTGGAGATTGGCCTGAGTCAGGCTCGGCGCTGCTTTGTCTCTTGGGGGGAGGAGGGCGGGTCCCTCCAGCAAGTCTGAGGATCCCACTCCTGGCTCCTACCTTGCTCCAGGCTCCGGTGAGGCTCCAGGGACCCTCTGAGGTGCCTGGGATCGGACCTGGGGCAGCGGTGTGCTCGGCAAGCGCCTTGGCTCCTGTGCTGCCTCTCCAGCCCCTGAGCTGCGGTTGATGGCGAGTGGGAGGCGCTCACCCCCTTCTCCTTACCTGGCGAGGACCCGTCCTGGGGTGCTGTTCTATGTTCCCCCCGCCTCCTAGAGGATCCGGCGGGGGCCGTCACGTGACCCACGTCTTCCTCCTCCTCGTCCCCTCCTCCTGCCCCGTCTGCAGCACCCGCCTCTCGGAAGCACGTCCTTCCTCCGAGCCTCACTCTGGACCCCTGGGCTCGAGAGATGCTTCTGGAAGCCGCTGAGGGCGGTGGGGAAGAGACAGACTTGCTGTGCAGGAAAGGCGGAATCTGCCGAGTGTCCACCTGAGAGGGACGTCTCTGGATGGTGGCACTCGGCCTGCTGGGCCTAGAACAGCCCAAGGACAGCGCTGGGTTGGCCAGCCAGGCCTGCGCTTCCGTGCCCAGACCCTGGACTCTCCACACTGCCCGGAAGCCGGCTGGAGCCCGGCATCCCTCAGGACTCACACGCAGTTTGAACTCGATGGTCTCCCCCATGTTCACTCCTCCAGGACACCCCAGCCTGCCAGGAATGATCCCTGAGCAGCGCCGGGTGTGGTACCCCAAACAAAACAGAACTAAAAGCAAAGTTATCTCCTTCAACAAATATTTAGTGACCCCTGAGTACATGAAAGCACTGCTCCGCCTACATCCAGTCTCTTGATTTTTCCGGACACTCCACCAACTAGCATCAAGAAATCCCCTGGTTCCTGTGCCCATGGAGGGTTCCTTGTATTTCTTTTGTTTTGTTTTGGGGTTTTTTGCTTGTTTGTTTTGGGGGGCCACGCCTGGCTGTGCTCAGGGCTTACTCCTGGCTCTGCGCTCAGGGATCACTCCTAGCAGTGCTTAGGGGACCATACAGGGTGCCAGAGATAGATCCTGGGATGGCTGTGTGCAAGGCAAGCCCCCTCCCACTGGACTATCACCCTGGCCCCAGCTTCTTCTTTCTTTTTTTTTTTAATGTAGGAGTACTGCCATTTATTCAGCCTTTGATTACACTGATCAAACTGGGCCTGAACTCCGCATTAATTTTTTAAATTCAATGTTAATTGAATGTTAATTTTATTATTATTATTATTATTTTAGTCACCATGAGATAGTTTTTTTTTTTTGCTTTTTTTTGGGTCACACCAGTGATGCACATGGGTTACTCTTGGCTTTGTGCTCAGGAATGACTCCTGGCGGTGCTCGGGGGACAATATGGGATGCTGGGAATCGAACCCGGGTTGGCCATGTGCAAGGCAAACGCCCTCCTCGCTGTGCTATGGCTCCAGCCCCAGTTATTTTTAGGTGTGTAGTCAGAAAATTCTCTTGGGGGGCTGGAGCACTAGTACAGTGGGTAAGATGCTTCCCTTGCACGAAGCTGACCCAGATTCAATCCCCTGCATCCCATAGGGTCCTCTGAAGCCAGGAGTGATTCCTGGGTGCAGGGCCAGGAGTAAGCCTTGAACATGACCAGGTGCGGACCCCAAACAAAACGCGACCGAACAAACAAGAAACCCACCAAACAAAGAAAACCAAACAAATCAAAGCTCTTACATGCGACGATCACATGTCAAACGGTATTTTTTTTTCATGTACTTTTTGAACTCCGCGGGGAACTCTCCAGGAGTTCGACTTCTACATGTGTGTCGGTTGCGGTGCCCCCCCTCTAGGGCCCACTCCCCTCTCTCCCCACCCCAAACCTCTTTCCCTCTGTGGACCACTGTGGTTCTCCCCGGCCAGGCGTGAGCGTGGTCGGTTTTCTTTGACAAAGAGCATCCGTAACACTCGTCAGCAGCCTCCTAAGTAAGTGCCCGGGCAGGACTGGGCCATGTTCTCCCCACGGTTTTCCTGTGGGAAGATGTCAGCTGTCTTGAAGCAGGAGGGAATATCCTCCAACTCACTCAAGGGTAGGGCCTCGGACTGGGCTCTGCTGCAATGCGATTGGAGGCTCCATTTCTTTTTGTCTATTTTGCACCGTCCTACACCTCTCCAGATACGGTTTCATGATATGTACATTTTGTGTATTTGTATATTATTTACATAAATTTTATATATTTATATATTTTATGTTTTATTATACATCTTATGGGCTGGAGCGATAGCACAGCGGTAGGGCGTTTGCCTTGCACGCAGCCAACATGGGCGACCCCAGTTCGATTCCTCCACCCCTCTCGGAGAGCCCGGCAAGCTACCGAGAGGATTCGATATGCCAGACACAGTAACAACAAGTCTCACAATTTGTTGTGAGATGTTACTGGTGGGCACTCGAGCTAATTGATGAACAACGGAGGACAATGCTACAGTGCTACAGTATACATCTTATATATATCAGTGGGGATATTTTTTCCCTTAATTGATAGGTCCTCAGAGACCTGTGTAAAATAAGGCCATTTGTAACGGTCCCAAGACTTAAACTGTAGCGCCTTCCTTCTGCGTCACGTTTGTTTTCAATTTCATCTTTCCTAAGATGACCTGATCTCTCTCCATCCCACCCCGGTCTCCTGAAAATAATACACACAGGGACCCACAATACATTTTATTTCTTGTCTAATAGTAGAAGATCATTCCAGTTCTACCCAGCCCTATCTCCTTCTGCATAATGACTCGGGGACGTGGAGATCTGATCTAATCCTTGCTTCGGTGTCGTCGGGCACTTCTTGTTTTTCAGAGACGAGCAGAGCATTAGAATGACAGGACATTCTGACAAGAATTGACAAATATCTATCAAGAGCATAGGGAGAGAGAAATCCTTTTGACAACTCTATTATTTTCTTGATCTCTGGGTCTTGGGAGGGTAATCTTTCCTTCAGGGAGACCGAGTTCTCCCACCTTTCCTTGCTGTCCCTGAGACGTGGGGGAGAAAGCTAGGTGATTTGTAAAGAACTTCCCAGATGTAAACTTTCTACAACTTTAACATCGAGGTGTGTGGCCTGCGATGGAGTCTGAAAGCCTGCAAATACCCACCAACCCGGCCCCAAATGTTTGTAACTCACCGCTCCTTCTCTGAGAAGGTTCTCACTTAATCACTTAATCACTTAACTTCCCGTTAGTCGTCGATTTGCTCGAGCAGGCGCCAGTAACGTCTCCATTTGTCCCTGTCGCGTGCTAGTGTAGCCCAATGGCATCTGTTCGCTCCAGGAACATGAAGGGCCTCAAATCGATCGTTCATGATCTTGATGAAGAAGTCTGACCATCTGGTAGGTGGGCGGCCATGCGGTCTTTTGATATCCCGTGGAATCCAGTCGGTAACAGCTGTAGTCCAGCGGTCGTCTTTAAATCTCATTACGTGACCAGCCCATCTGATTTTCGACACCTTGGCAAATGAGACAGCGTCCCTGATTCTTGATCGCCAACGGATGTCAGAACTCCGGATTCGTTCTCTCATTTGAGTGAAACGTGATATTCCAAGCATAGCTCTTTCTATTCTTCTTTGGGAGACCTGAATAGCGTTCTCATCCTGTTTGCGTAGGGCCCAGGTCTCGGAGGCATATGTTAATGCAGGAAGAACAGTGGAATCAAAGAGATGTGCCCGGAGTGTTACAGTGACGCACATGTCACTGTGTCACAATGAGACCGTTGGTCTCATTCGAGAAGGTTCTCAACCCTGCACAAATGTTGCATGTGTGTTACATGTGCGTCACTGTGACATGCAGCAGCCTTATAGTTCACCAAAATAATGGATTTATTGTTGAGTCACAATGTGCGTTTTCATTTACATAGTCTAGAAATCAGGCTGGGGGCTGGAGTGATAGTACAGTGGGGAGGACATTTGCCTTGCATGCAGTTGACCCGGCTTCGACCCCCGGCATCCCATATGGTCTCCCAGCACTGCCAGGAGTGATTCCTGACTGCAGAGCTAGGAGTAACCCCTGAGCATCACTGGGTGTGACCAAAAAAGACAAAAAAAAAAAAAAGAAATAAGGCTGTTTTTCATTGGCGTTTCTGGAAATGGTGTTGTTCCCTTGTTGCCCAGGCTTGTCAACTTCATATTCTCTGACATGGCTGCCTCCACAGTGGCCCATTTTGCCTCCCAACTGCCCTCGTCCCAAACCCCTGAGGCGGGCTTCCAACCGTGGACCAGTCCTCCTGGCCCTTGTTTCTACTGTCCTTAGGTATTAATCTCATATTGCATTCTTAAAATAGCCCACAAGTGAGTGCAGTCCTTCTACGTCTGTCCCTCTCCTTCTGACTCATTTCACTCAGCATGATACTCTCCATGTCCATCCATCATAAGCAAATTTCGTGGCTTAGTTTTTCCTGTAGCTGCATAGTATTCCATTTTATACATGTGTCATATTTTCTTTAACCGGACGTCTGTTCTTGGGCACGTGGGTTGTTTTCTGATTCTGCCTATTGTGAATAGTGCTGCAATGAACATACAAGTGCGGGTGGCGCTTCTGTTGTGTGTGTTTGCACCCCCAGAAGTGGTATTGCTGGGTTGCATGGAAGTTCTGTTTCATTTCAGAGTGGCCATGCCCCTTTCATTGATGGCGATCGCCAACATTTACCACCCTCAGACCATACTCGGAGGAATAATGACTAGTGGTGGGTTGAGTTGATCTGCTCCCTTGTTTACTGGAAGTGAGGCCTCCACAAATGTCCAAGGTGGCAGGAACTGAGGCCACTTCCGGTGGTGTATTTTCTTCTAGAAGGACTCTGCTCTTCCTAAAATAATTGGCAGAGTTATCCCACAGTTTGAGAAATCAGGAGAGGACACGACATGGGTAACTCACACCTGGATAGAGCCTCATTTTGGACCAGTGTCTTCCATTGCCTGAAGGCCTACTTGGCATTTTTTTCCAATTCAAAATTTGCTTTCAAAATGAAATATTTCAAAATAAAAAGTAAAGTATCTAACTGTACCCATGTATTGTTCAGCAGTAGATAAATACTTCCCCCACCGCACACTACATTATTATATTAAATCAGTTATTAAAAATGAGCTGAACTGCAAATTAGTGGCTATCCCTGTGAAATCAGACATAAGGTTAAAATGAGTAATGTGCATTATTATCTTTTAAATACTCATTGAGCAGTTTTTGAGATTTATCCATATTTCTACATATAGATTGTTTCTTCATTTTAAGTGTCGTAGAGTAATACATTGTATAAATGTACATTTTGGGACAGTTCCACTTGTTTGTAATTGTTCGTTTCTTTTTGTGCTATTATTTTTTTATACTTTATATTTTTCCTATACAAACCAATACATGAAATTGACTCGAAATCTTCCTTACTTAGCTTTTTTATCAAGGTTTTTATTAACTGATAGGATTAAATGTTTTCCTCATAATCTTAAAAATATTTTGTAAGCAAAGGATTATATATTTCTTAGACATTTGTAAGTATACCCTAAAAGAAACCATATGGGTAAGCTGATTGTTGTGTTCTCTCTTCTTTTCATTTCTTTGTCTTTTCTCTTTCACTGACTTTTCACTAAAAAACAAACAAAAAAAACAAAAACAAAACCCCTAAATTTCTAGTTTCTGTGAATGTTCTATTTATTTTTACTCTATTTGGTATTGTTTATTTTTACTATCAGTTTATTTCTATTATTTTTGCTAATATAAGCCAAGTTTATATTCTGTTTTCTGCTGCCACAATATGTATGTAAGACTTTATTTTCTCTAAATAAATAAAAAGATTTCTTATTTATTCATAAGATTAGCTCTGTAAGGACCAACGTTAATTCATTCTTTCAACCAGTCCCTTCCTCCTACCCTGCCCTGCTGTTCCGGCTGCCTGCTTATGTGTGCTGGGGTGGTCTGTGAACGCAGCTCTCTCAATCCGGGGGATTGCACAGGAGAACAGAAAGTTTGCACAGGGAGAAACCATGTCAGGCATGGCTTGAATTTTTTAAGATCCTTTTATCATGATCATGATCATGACCATCCTGTTGTTCATCGATTGCCTCGAGCAGGCCCCAGCAACGTCTCCTTCGTCCTAGCCCTGAGATTTTTTTTAAAAGTGCCATATTCAAGGCTCTTTCAGGGTTAGGAGAAAGAGACCCATCATTGTTACTGGTATTTGGCACATTGGGTACGCCACGGGGAGTTTGCCAGACTCTGCCGTGTGGGCAGGCTACATTCGGTAGCCTGCCAGTTTGTCCAAAGTAAATCCTTTTATAAAAAAAAATTGCCATTCTTGGGGATGGCGGGGGGGGGGGGGGATAGGATGGATGAATTTGAGGCATTTCCAGTTACTCTCCAATTTGGTTTTAAAATGTTGTTTAAGCACTATTGCTGATGGCCGTATGGCCCACTCCGTGGCCATCTTCAATACATATTCCCTACAGCTCCGAGGAGAGCAGAGTCCCTGAGCCTGAGCTGGTGTGGGTTTTTTTTTTGTTTGTTTTCTTTTTGGGTCACACCCAGCATTGAACAGGGGTTACTCTTGGCTCAGCACTCAGGAATCACTCCTGGCGGTGCTTGGGGGATCCTGTGGGATGCTGGGAATCGAACCCGGGTCAGCTGCGTGCAAGGTAAACACCCTCCCCGCTGTGCTATGGCTCCAGCCCCCTGAGTGGCATTCTTGACGCTCTGCCTACTAGCTGCTTTTCTGCACACGGGCCCTTGTCTGCGTCCTGGCTCTCCGAATCGCTCCTCCCTCGCTACACCCCCAATGTGGAGCAGATGGCAGGGGTCGGGGCCTTGTTCTTGCCCGAGCCCTGTAGCAGATTCCAGGGTCTGTGTGGTGCCACATCCGCTCAGCCCCCCTTGGAACAGCTTCCCTTGGGGTCTTCTCCCCTCGGTCCGGCCATCACCGACTCATCAGGGTTGGCCCCATCATTAAAGCTTTTGATTGCAGTGACGCCCTCAGGAGCTGGGGAACCGCTCAGAGGGCTGAAGCACAGGCTTTGCATGTAGGGAGCCCCGGGTTCCCTCCCCACATCGCACGGTCCCCAGAGCACTGAGCCTGGAGCCAGGAGTCGCCCCTGTGCCATTCGGGTTGTAGTCCCCACAAAACAAACGAAAGAGGGCCAGCCACAGAGGAACAGCGCTTGGTGTTTTGTCCTGAAGACCTGGGTTCCCAGGCTTCCGGGGACTTCTTTTGTACAGGCCTCAGGCAGAGCGCTCAGAAAAACTCTTGGCTGCAGAGTGAGCGCGAAGAGTGAGCACTGCCAAGAGTGAGCCGACGTCCTTCCCGTCTCCACAGCAGGCATCGCCAGCCCTCCCCATCCCATCTTCTCCTCTGGTTGGAATTCAGCCCCCAGAATCTTTCTTCCCCCACTGCAAGGCTGGTGACATTCCTGGCAGCCGATTGACACGCAAGGTGAAACCTTTGATCATCCTCGAATTACCGGGCTTTGATTTGAATAATACGTTTCCCCCTTCATCTGTGGCACTTTCATCCTCCAAATCAATGGCGACCTGTCTCCTCTGATGTAAAAACGGGACGTAGCCTCGCTCAGGGTATAAAGCATGTACTGGTTAAGTAAGATTCCCAAAAAGGGACATTAAGTAACCGCGATGGGAGGGGTGGGGGGGGGGAGGAAAAATCTTAGTCACACGCAAGAGAAAACCAAAGAGAACAGAATCTTGTTTTCAAAGATGGTGCTCCAACCACAGCAGCGGCAGAGATCTGCAAGTCAGCGCAGGAAAGGAGGGGAATCAAGCAACCCCGAACAGGGAGGGAGGGCGTGGGGGCCCGGAGATAGGTAGAAAGGTCAGGGGACAGGTGGATGCTGGACCCAGCCGGGAACCCACAGGTGGGCACTGGGCATACAGTTTGTCCCCAAGGGAGAAAGCGTCACTTCATACGTCGAAGACCCCATCGGCCAGCTGCTTACAGCTTCTCTCACTGCCCATTCCTTTTCAGAACACCTCGGAACCATCTCGGAACACAGGGGCGGGGTTCTGGCGACCTCACTAGGTCCAAAAGAGACAGAGGAAGAGTTAAGAGTCAGGAGAATCAAGTTTTGTGTGTTTGCGGGGAACCGGGGAACCACACCCGGTGGTGCCCGGGGCTGACTCCTGGCTCTGCGCTCAGGGATCACTCTTGGTGGCTCTCAGGGGGACATCTGGAGTGGCTGGGATGGACCCTGGGCTGACTGTGCAGCAAGCGCCCTCCCCACTGTGCCAGCTCTGGCCCAGGGCACTTGTTTTGGAAGAGGACATTAAGGGGAATTATAAAGTAAAGGCCCTTCCGTTGATCGTTGATTTGCTCGAGCGGGCCCAGTAACGTCTCCATTGGAGACTTTGTTGTTACTGTGTCTGGCATATCGAATACTCTCGGTAGCTTGCCGGGCTCTCTGAGAGGGGCGGAGGAATCGAACTCGGGTCGGCCATGTTGGCTGTGTGCAAGGCAAACGCCCTACCGCTGTGCTATCGCTCCAGCCCAAGGGGAATCATGTCTATTTTTTCCCTTGAGTAAGAGAAAATCCAAAAATGGCAGACCTGGATTCGATTCTGGTACCCCGTGTGGTCCACTGAATTCAGGCAGGAGCAATCTCTGAACGCAGAGCCAGGAGTCAGCGCTGACCACGCCTTCTGCGTCCCTCTGCCCCCCTGCCCCTCCAAAGACCCAAACAATGCCAGAGTCACAGTTCCTGGAGAAAGCCAGTGGGAATAAGCATTTGGGACCAGATGTAGCAGAAAGGCAGCAGCCGGATTGGGGGACAGGCCGGTGCCCATGGAGGCAGGGACTCTCCACGGCCCTTCTGTTCAGCCTCAGCAGAAGAGGTAAGATGGGCTCCCTTTCCACGGCTGCTTTCTTCATATTTCAGGATGTATTTTTGGAAAAAAAATACTTTTAATGATGCCAACCTGCCTCCTTTCAGCACATTAAAAAAAAAAAGGAGGGGGGAGATTGGCTGAGACTGTCAGGATGATGGGAATAATTTTGTCGCTGAGCAATTTGGCTCGAAAGCACCGTGCACATTTTCCTCCAGTGTATTTTAAGCCGGAGACTTCTAAGTAAATGGGAGGGGGCTGATTTTATTTCCGCAGGCAGCCAGCCGTCGGCGGCACGAGCTCTGATTGGGTCCAATCAATTTGGTATTCATGCTGAGAATCTAGTTGATCCGGTTCAGGACCCATCTGTAGGCATTTATCAGGATTGGGTGCAAACATCGGGGCCACTCCTCTGAACAGTGCTCCGGGCCGTCCAGCGACTCCTGTGAAGCTCCTAGACAGCTCACCTCTGTGTTCCTCTGTCTGACTGTTCGTCTGTCTGTCTGTCTCTGTCTCTCTCCCCGCCACCCCGCCCACCAGCAAGGATGACTCAGACACTCCACCTCCTTGAAATTGATGGCAAGTTTTTAGGACTCTTAACCCAGCCACCTTAAGACTTTACCAAGTAAATCTTCACGAGTCGATTCAAAGGTCCCCCGAAGTGTCCCCCAGCCGACTGTCACCTCACCCTGCATGGATTCCAGCCCTCGTGTCTCACGCTGACAATTCTGCAGCGACCTCTCTCTTGGTCTTCCCAGCTTTCTATCCACTCCCCCACCTTTCTTAGCGATCATAAATATATTTTTTTGGTGCCAGCAGCCCCTTGGCTCAGAGAGGGCCGTAAACTTCCTCTTGTTCAATTACATCAGGATTCCCCGCCCCCACCTTTTTATGTCAGCAATTAAATTTATGAGGGGGAAAAAAACCCGAAGTTCCCTCTCTAAACCTAAAGAGAGTCAGGCTCGAAGTAAATGAAACCAGAAAGCCAAGAGTTTGGAAAGCAGCCAAGCAGACGCAGAGCCCAGAGACCCGACCCCGAATGCCAACCCCTGTGGACCTCCCAGCAGCGGCTGGTTTGGGGTGGGGAATTGACCCTCATGGGGGCAGCCTTCGTCTTCTGCCCTCAAATGGGGGGTGAGAGGTGAAGAGTTGGCGATTCTGCGGGTGGGGAGAGAATGAACGAAAAGGGACCTGTGAAATGGGCACATGCAAGACCTCCTCGTTGGGGGGCCCCAAACTCCTCTTCTGACCTGGCCTGTTTGCACGGCCAAGGGGACACAGGGTGGATGGACGAGAGGTCTCTGTCCTCACGAGACCTGGGATGGGCCCGGTGTCTGGGGGCCACATCACAGCGGAAGGGGTGGGGGCTGCGGGCCAGGGAAGGAGGGGAGCAGAGCTGCACCCTTCCTCTGGGCTGCGTGCGTGAGGTCACAGGGCACGGTGTTAGGTTTTAGGGCGATGGATCGAAGCTTCTGAGTCTCGGGCATTCCCGGGACAGATGCGGGGGCACTGCCCACTGAGATGGTCAGAGATGTGCACTTGGTACTGGAGTGATAGCAAAGTGGGGAGGGCATTTACCTTGCACCTGGCTGACGTGGGTTCAGATCCTCAGCATCCCATAGGGTCCCCTGAGCACCGCCAGGAGTAATTCCTGAGGGCAGAGGCAGGAGGAACCCCTGAGCATCGCTGGGTGTGACCCAAAAGGCAAATAAATAAATAAATAAATTAAAAAATAAAAATAACAGCGGACTGGGCATTTGTCTTGTATACGGCCAACCCGGGTTCGATTCCTAGCATCTCATATGGTCCTCCGAGCACCGCCAGGAGTAATTCCTGAGCACAGAGCCAGGAGGAACCTCTGTGCATCGTTGGGTGTGACCCAAAAAGCAAAAAAAAAAAAAAGAAAGAAAGAAATGTGGAGTTGTCAGCTGCCAGAGCACCACGGATCAGGGTCTCCTGTTAACAGTGTTTTTTCTCAGGGGGTGTTTGAGCCTTTGGCATAGAGCATGGGCAGGGCTAGGGCCAGCTCTGCAGGGCTCCCAGCCCTGCGTCTGGGGTGGACCCGCGGGCACAAACCCTTTCCGCCACAGGAATCTCTGTTCATCTGAGATCTTGTGGCGTTTCTCCCGTCTCCCCTGACTGCCTTCTCCAGCCCCTTCTACACCCGCGGCCCCTGCAGCAGGGGGCGAAGAGGCCCAGATCCGAGGTGACAGGACGGGGGCGGGTGACCGCTGTCTCGCGGGCTCTTGCTCCGATCTCTCTGACTGCTGGGAAAAGGCAGGGAGTTCCTGGAGGTCACGGGGTTAGAAACGGGACTGATGGGGCTGGAGCAATAGCACAGCGGGGAGGGCGTTTGCCTTGCACGCAGCCGACCCGGGTTCAGTTCCCAGCATCCCATATGGTCCCCTGAGCATCGCCAGGGATAATTTCAGAGTGCAGAGCCAGGAGGAACCCCTGTGCGTCGTCAGGTGTGACCCCAAAAAAGAAAGAAAAAAAGAAACGGGACTGAGAGGCACGCTGAGAGCAGAGGCAAAGCTCCCACCCACTATGGTGGCCCTCGCCCTGCAGTGCTCAGGGCTGACTCCTGGCTCTGCACTCAGGGACCACTCCTGGTGGGGCTTGGGGGTGGGACCCTAGGGGATGCCAGGGATCGAACCCAGGTCGGCCCTGCGCAAGGCAGGCGCGCCCTGCCCGCTTCTCCAGCCCTTTCTCACAGCCCCGGCGGGCGCCTCCCCTGCCAGCCAGTCTTCCCCGCAGATGCTGCATCTTCCCACCATGCCTGGGGAGAGAGCGGCCCCCTCAGTTGCCGCTGCTCCCGGCGGGATTATTAGCAGTGCAGGAAGCTGGCGTCCCAGCCCAGAGCAGCCTCCCTCCGCCTGTGAACCTCCTTCCTCCTGCATGACCTGTCTCCCCTCTTACTGATCAGCTCCTGCCTCCTGCTGCGGGGTCCAAGCTCTGGCCTCTCCGGAGCAGCCCCCCGGAGAAAGAAAGATGGGCGGGGCTCTTCACTGGCTCCAGCAGACGTGCCACCCCTGGGTCCGTCCCCGCCATCCGCCCCTCTGGCTAGCCAAGGGTTGACTGTGTGTGTGGCTCTCCCTGCAGGGCTCCTCCTGGTATTCCCAAATCATACTCCATTCTTTCCTTTTCCTCGGCCCTGGCTGTGACAGCAAGGTTTCACCCTGTCAGCCATGGGCGTTTGTTTCCCCGCTGGCCTGTGTGCCGATGGAATGAGACAGTGGACACGGCAAGGCCCTAGAGTCGGAAGCCCAGTAGCCAGAGCCTGGCTTGCTGGGCGTCCAGACTGCAGACCCTGTGGCGGCTTCGGGGAACACAGTTGAGTTTCTCCAACCTCAGTCTCTGGCGATGCACAGGCGTTCCTCCTGACTCTGCCCTTGGGAATTACTCCTGGCAGTGCTCAGGGGACCCTCTGGGATGCTGGGAATTAAACCCGGGTCGGCCGCGTGCAAGGCAAACGCCCTCCCCGCTGTGCTATCGCTTCAGCCCCTGGAAAACTTTAATGAATGGGAACGTGAGGTCTGGAGAGAGTGCAACAGGCAGAGCGTCTGCCTTGCACGCAGATGACCGGGACGTGATCCCTGGCATCCCAGAGGGTCCCCTGAGCACTGCCAGGAGGAATGTCTGAGCACAGAGTCGGAAGTAGCCCCTGAGCGTTGCTGGGCAGGGCGCCCAAACCAAACCAAGCCGACAGAATGGGAAACGTTTGCAAGGGCAGAGCTGTTGGGCCTCCCTCCCCGCTCCCCTAACCTCCGCCTGAGCCGAGAACACACCTGCTTCAGCTCTTCATCTTCTCTCCCTGGCGGTCGATGCGTGTCAGGTTCCCTCCACTCTGGCCCTGACGGATGCCTCCCACGCTCCGAGTCTGTCTGTCTGAAAAGCTCGCGGGCTGGTAGGACGCCCCACCCCCACGGCGCGTCCTGTGCCAGGAGCCAGTGCCCTCCGTGGGGGTCGGTGAGCGCTCGGCGGGCAGCGGGTGGGGCTGGCTGGTTGGCAGGCCCTCACTCCACGCAACAGCTGGCCTTTGTTCCTGCCCGCGCCTCGGAGCCTTTCAGCGTAAAGGGAAGACAGGCTGTCAAAGAGAAACCCAGAGCCGGGCTGGCTGCCGCCCGCCTTGAAAGGGCAGCGCTTTTAGCTCCCGCGGTCCCCGGAGCAGCGAAGCGGCAGGCCGTCACCGCGGGTGGGAGGAGGCAGTGTGGCACAGTGGGTAAGCCCAGAGAGGGCAGATGCCTCGGCTGGTTGGCAAGGCCAGGCCGGCTGTGTGCCAGCACCTTCCTGGGGGTTGGGGTACTGTTCCCTGCACTGGGGGGTGGCTCCAGTTCAAGGCAAACACAGGGGCTTCGTGAGCGACTGGGCACCCAGTCCTGAGCCCTGGGTTAGCGCCAGATTCTGCGGAGTTTTGTCCTCCTGTTCTGGGAGAGAGAATTGCAGTGTTTGGCATCATGGTGTTCGGTCCATTTTATTTCTTTTCCGTTTAAATTCCTTTCACAGGGGCTGGAGCGCTAGCACAGCGGGGAGGGCGTTTGCCTTGCACGCGGCCGACCCGGGTTCAATTTCCAGCATCCCATAGGGTCCCCCAAGCACGCCAGGAGTCATTCCTGAGTGCATGAGCCAGGAGTAGCCCCTGAGCATCACTGGGTGTGACCCAGAAAGCAATAACTAAATAAATTCCTTTTGCAGAGTGTCCTGCGTATGTTTGAACAGAATGGTCAAGAGACAAGCCGACTCAGGAAAGACATGGTCGTGCGTGGCACAAATGTCCTGTCAGTCAGGGGTGCTGAGAGACTCCGGGGTAAGGAACAGCCCTGCTGCATGGCCGTCCTGTGTGCCAAACCTGCGTGCCAAACCTGCTAATGGTTCACGGGATGGTGGGGTGGCAGGGGATGACCCGTACATGTGGAGCGGCTTCTCAGGCCCTTCAGGTTTCTCTCCAGAAGTGGCTCCTTTGAGTCCCAGCCCGTTGCCTCTTTTTTTCTTTTTGGGTCCCACCCGGCGGTGCACAGGGGTTCTTCCTGGCTCTGCACTCAGGGATCACTCCTGGCGGTGCTCAGGGGACCATATGGGATGCCGGGAACCGAACCCGGGTCAGCCATAAGGCAAACGCACTATCCACTGTGCTATCGGTCCAGCCCTCCACCTCTTTATTTTCCGGCCCTTTGCATTTGACACAGCCTAGCTCAAGCCCCCAAGTCGCATGGAGAGGACCAGGTAGCACAGGGCTCCACGTGGCATTCGGTGCCACACAGCCCTGGAGGATGGTCACCCTCCCACTCGCATCCACGAGTCCTCGGCCCCTCAGTTTCCTGCGGCCACAGCTGGCTGGAGTGCAGATGGTGACTCTCTCCCAGGTGCCCTCGTTGACCCGTACAGGCCACATGGCATGGTGAAGGTGCTGATGACACGTCTGTGTCCACACATAGCTCTCTGCAGGGCCCAGGGGTGTCACACGGCAGAGCCTCGCCGCGGGGACACCTGTTCGCAGTTCAGATTCGAAAGAGGAAGAACTGACTCTTCTCACTGCAGACCCTGCCGCTGGCCCGCCCTGTGTTGCACGAGAGAACTTTAATTCTTTAGGAAAGACAGATGCTGAAGAAGACGGAGAAACAGCAAGGGGGATAGGGATGGAGAGAGAGAGAAAGGGAGAGAGAGAAAGAGAGAGAGGGGAGAGGAGAGAAAGAGAGAGAGGCAAAGAGATAGGGAAGAGATAGGGAAGAGGAGTGTGTGTGTGAGTGTTTGTGTGTGTGTATAAGAGAGAGGAAGGGAGTGGGGGAGAGAAAGGGAGGGGAGGGAGGGAGAGAGGGAAAAGAGAGAAAGGAAAAAGGAGTGCATGTGAGAGAGAGGGGGAGAGGGAGGGAGAGAAGGAGACAGAGGAGAGGGAGGGAAGGAGGGAGGGATGAAGGGCGGGAGAGTGCATTTGGAGGAAAGGGCATCTCCCATACGAAGACAGCACCGAGACTATTCAGAAGCACAGCTTTGGGCCCTGGAATGAGGGCTGGACTCTCCCCGCAGAGAACCAGATTGTGTGGAACCCCTAAAGGCCACTCCCTGCCCCCAGCGAAAGCAGACAGATGCTTCGGCCGCACTGAGTAGGAAGCCTTGTCACTCCTTAGCCAAGAGCCAGAGGCCAAGCTCAGGAGAGAGAGAGAAGGAGAGACAGAGAGAAAGAGAGAGAGAAAGAGAGAGAAGAGGAGGGGAGGAGAGTGGAGTGGAGTGGAGGGGAGGGGAGGAGAGGAGAGGAGAGGGAGAGAGAGAGAGGCAAAGAGCTGGGGGAGATGGGAAAAAGGAGTGTGTGCGCCCCCACCCAGGCCTCCTTCCCTGAGTCTGAACCGCACCTGACTGCGTTTTCCAGTTGAATGGGCTTCCTCCGTGGCCATAGCTGGAGGGGTCGGGGTATCCCAAATTGGAGTTTTGTGGCCACAGCCGAAGAGATCAGAAAGTCCAACTGGAGTTTAAGAGTCCCAACCAAGGGCATAGAGCTGCTGTCCAGGCGACTTTCCCCAAGCTCCAGGGTGCGGTCCCTCCGTTCACTCAACTAAGCTTGTTCGCACCCCCTACCCAGTTGTGCTTGGCTCCGCCCACCTGTAAGAGTGACGGGAGTTAGTGACGGGAGTTCTCTCCTGTCTATTGGTTGGTCCCGGGTCTGTGACACTAATCTCAATCGCGTCACCATCTCTTTTTTGTTTTGCAATTTTTATACTTTTTTTTTCGTAGAGTAACTTGCAATAGTTCATTACAGATAATATTCAAACACCCACCCCATCCGCGAGCATCTTCCCACCACAAAACGAGGGAAGTGTGTGAAGGCTTTTGTGTTTCATTCTGGGGGCACTTAAGCCCGTATAGAAGAGAATACAAGCAAGTTAAAACCAAATGTGGCTGCTTTAGGGACATCAGTGGGCTAGAGTATGAGATGTCGCTGGGAAATGCTGCATCGCTCTCTTCTGGGAGCTTTGTTTTATAGTCTCTGGATCTTGGCCGTTGATGAGATCACATGGCGCCGGGGGCAGTTTGTGGGTGTGACTGCCAAGCTACTGGAAAACTGGGGATCTGGGTGGAGGAGGCCCAGTCCCGATCTGAGCGGGCTTGGAGATCTCAGCCACGGGTTCCACATACCTGGGTTCCTCTGCCCATTTCTTCACGGGTGAGGCTCATTTGAGCATGTGCAAAGTGGCCTTGAGCATGGCTGTGGTTGGGTTCTGGAGGTTTTCGGCTGCCCGGGTTCTGCGTGGGGCGGGGAGGAAAGCTCAACCTGCCCCCATCCACGGTGCCCTGGTGAAGACACCCTGGCGTGGAGGCAGGAGATTCTGCCTCATGTCACCATCTTAGAGACTATAAAACCCAGCTCCTGGAAGACAACAGCGCAGAGTCTCCTGCCCCCACGCCTGGCTGTTCCTCGCCGGGGCCCCTTGGAGGGGAGCGGGTTGAGTTTCCCTCCCCGCCCCAACCAGGGCTCCGGCGGCCGAAGACCTCCAGAACCAGCCACCACCATGCTGAGACCACACTCTGCACGCATGAAGGTACTGGCAGGGGAACAAAGGCATGCGGGTCCCAGGGCTGAGATCTCCAAGCCTGCTCGGATCGGGGCTGAGCATCCTCCACCCAGATCCTCCAAATTCCAGTAGGCGGGGGTCACACCCACCAACTGGCCCCCTGGCGCCATGTAATCCCATCAACAGCCAAGACTCAGAGACTATAAAAACCAGCTTCCGGACATCTTATTGACCTGATGGTACAAGCGCGAATGATCAAGTACGACATCATTGGTCTGACCGAGACAAGAAGGCACGAATCTCACCATGCCGTTTTCGACACTGGAGAAGAACTGTTCCTCGGAACATGCGAGAAAAGAGGCGTTGGAGGCATCGGTGTCCTTGTCAACACAAACTTGGCCAAGAGCATTGATTCATTCGAATGCCTAACAACCTGAATTGGACGTTTACATTTGAATAGATGTGGCTCACTGCCTGCAGTTTCTATCTTCGTTGTCTATGCACCAACATCTCATTATGATGAAAGAGAAATCGAGAAGTTCTACATGGAGCTAGAGAAGTTCTATAAAGAAGACCACACCTTCTACAAGATCATTGTGGGTGATTTTAATGCCAAGATAGGACCGAGAAGATCAGCTGAAGAACTTCACATCGGGACCCATGGCCTAGAATGGAACGAACAGGGTGAGAGACTGTCAGAGTTCATCATGTCGACCAAGACCATTCATGGTAACTCACAGTTCCAGAAGGCAGAATCTAAACGATGGACATGGGAGTCTCCCGGTGGACGATTCCACAACGAAATAGACCACATCATATTCAATCGACGGTTTTGCCTGACTGATGTCGCTGTTGTCCCAAAATTTCGAACGGGATCGGACCACCGTCTCCTTCGTGCAAAATTCTACTTCACAGAGCGGGGAGAAAGGGCTGCAAAGTTCAAAAAGAGAACTCCCAGAATGACCACCAACTGGGAACTCTTTGGTACTATTGCGGCAACATGGGAAGATGCCATTGTTGACAACATTGACGAGGAATACGAACGACTGGTTCAGCACCTCCATGAATGTGCGAGGAACGCCAAGAGAGAGATAGCCACAAAAAGTCGCCTATCTTCGAAAACTCTTGAGCTAATTCGCCAGCATGGTTTGGCGCATGCCTCAGGCAACCGCAAGCTAACGTCCGAGCTTGCAAAGCAGTGCAGAGATGCGATCAAGGAAGACCTCAAAGAGAGAAGAGCAGAAGTACTGGTAGATGCGGCAGAAGCCGGGAAAAGTATTCGTAAGGCCCGCCTGTCCTTCGCCAACTATAAGACCAAGATGACTGCCCTCCGACGTCCTGATGGATCCATCACATCCTCCAGAACGGCAATGGAGAAGATTATCCATGACTTCTACTCAAATCTCTTCGATAGCCATGTCCACTTGCCGACATACCAAATTCCACGGGATGGATATGTCGTTCTCAACGTTCTCCCTTCCGAAATCCGACATGCCATTTCGTCGGTAAAGAAACAAACAGCACCCGGCCCAGACAAGGTCAGACCTGAACACCTGAAGAACCTGCCGTCAGTACTCATCAATACACTGGCTCGGCTCTTCACACGCTACCTGTCTGAATGCAAGGTTCCGTCCCAATGGAAAACCAGCAGGACCGTACTACTGTTCAAGAAGGGAGACATCCATGACATTGGCAACTATCGCCCGATCTGCCTATTGTCTGTCATCTACAAGTTGTTCACTCGAGTCATCCTAAATAGGATTGGCAGAACACTAGATGAAGGATAACCATGCGAGCAAGCCGGGTTCCGCAAAGGATTCAGCACCATCGACCATATCCACACGATAACCAAGCTCATTGAGGTTTCTCGAGAGTTCAAGATGCCACTCTGTTTAACGTTCATTGATTTAAAGAAGGCCTTTGATTCTGTTGAGACGGAAGCGGTCATTGAAGCCCTAGCCAATCAGGGCATTCAAGCCCAATACATCAGGATCCTCCGTGAGCTGTATTGCGGATTCACTGCCAGGATCTCACCATTCTACAAAGAAGTGATCATTGATGTCAAGCGAGGGGTGCGGCAGGGTGATACCATTTCACCGAAACTCTTCAGTGCCACCCTCGAGAACATCATGCGACGACTGGAATGGGAAGGAATGGGAGTGAAGATAGATGGTCGGCAACTACACCACCTCCGCTTTGCTGATGACATTGTTTTCATAACACCAAACATCAGCCACTTAATCACTTAATCACTTAACTTCCCGTTAGTCATCGATTTGCTCGAGCGGGCGCCAGTAACGTCTCCATTTGTCCCTGTCGCGTGCTAGTGTAGCCCAATGGCATCTCTTCGCTCCGGGAACATGGAGGGCCTCAAACCGATCGTTCATGATCTTGACAAAGAAGTCTGACCATCTGGTAGGTGGGCGGCCACGCGGTCTCTTGACATCCCGTGGAATCCAATCAGTAACAGCTCTAGTCTAGCGGTCGTCTTTAAATCTCATTACGTGACCAGCCCATCTGATTTTCGACACCTTGGCATATGAGACAGCGTCCCTGATCCTTGATCGTCGACGGATGTCAGAACTCCGGACTCGTTCTCTCATTTGAGTGAAACGTGATATTCCAAGCATAGCTCTTTCTATTCTTCTTTGGGAGACCTGAATGGCGTTCTCATCTTGTTTGCGTAGGGCCCAGGTCTCTGAGGCATATGTTAATGCAGGAAGAACAGTGGAATCAAAGAGATGTGCCCGGAGCCGGAGGTTCTTCATCCTCTTAGCTATTTCTTCGACGTTCTTGAAGGCGTTCCAAGCCACTCTCTTCCTCCTGCACAGCTCGGGTGCCAGGTCATTTGTCATGTTGACCTCTCGACCTAGGTACACATAGCTGTTGCATTCGGAGATGGTCGTTCCATTGAGAGCGAATGGGGCGTCAGGAACAAGGCTGTTTCTCATAAACATTGTCTTCGTAAGATTCAGCTGTAGTCCTACCTTTCCACACTCACGGTCAAAGTTGGCTAGCATTTGTGACGCTTGGCTGACGTTTGTGCCAAGCGGCACAAATGCTGGCCGACTTTGACCGTGAGTGTGGAAAGGTAGGACTACAGCTGAATCTTACGAAGACAATGTTTATGAGAAACAGCCTTGTTCCTGACGCCCCATTCGCTCTCAATGGAACGACCATCTCCGAATGCAACAGCTATGTGTACCTAGGTCGAGAGGTCAACATGACAAATGACCTGGCACCCGAGCTGCGCAGGAGGAAGAGAGCGGCTTGGAACGCCTTCAAGAACGTCCAAGAAATAGCTAAAAGGACGAAGAACCTCCAGCTCCGGGCACATCTCTTTGATTCCACTGTTCTTCCTGCATTAACTTATGCCTCAGAGACCTGGGCCCTACGCAAACAAGATGAGAACGCCATTCAGGTCTCCCAAAGAAGAATAGAAAGAGCTATGCTTGGAATATCACGTTTCACTCAAATGAGAGAATGAATCCGGACTTCTGACATCCGTCGACGATCAAGGATCAGGGACGCTGTCTCATTTGCCAAGGTGTCGAAAATCAGATGGGCTGGTCACGTAATGAGATTTAAAGACGACCGTTGGACTAGAGCTGTTACTGATTGGATTCCACAGGATGTCAAAAGACCGCGTGGCTGCCCACCTACCAGATGGTCAGACTTCTTCGTCAAGATCATGAATGATCGGTTTGAGGCCCTTCATGTTCCCGGAGCGAACAGATGCCATTGGGCTACACTAGCACGCGACAGGGACAAATGGAGACGTTACTGGCACCCGCTCGAGCAAATCGATGACTAACAGGAAGTTAAGTGATTAAGTGATTAAGTGATTCCTACTTTGGACAAACTGGCAGGCTACCGAATGTAACCTGCCCACATGGCAGAGTCTGGCAAACTCCCCGTGGCGTACCCAATATGCCAAATACCAGTAACAATGAAGGGTCTCATTCTCCTAACTCTGAAAGAACCTTGAATATGGCACTTTTTAAAAAATCTCAGGGCTAGGACGAAGGAGACGTTACCGGGGCCTGCTCGAGGCAATCAAGGAATAACAGGATGGTGTGATCGTCATCGTGATCGTCACCATCTTAGTAAAACTCTCAAATGAGCACATCTGTCCAGAGAGGCAGCCCTGGGCAGAGACACCTGCTGGGGAAAGAGTCTTCTCAGTCTCCCGAAACAGCCCAGGGGCACAGCCCACACCTTCCCCTGGGTGTTTGCGGAGCCCCGCCCGCATGGGCTGCTGCATGCCCAGACATCCTAGAATCCATGTGCTTGAGCCCACTCCTGGACACGCACCTCCCCTTCCCTGTCTATCCTGCACAATGTCCACCCCACACAGCCCCAGGACCCCGGCAGCTACCACCAATGAGGCCAGAGCCAGCCAGGTGCCACTGCGGCCCACCCTGCAGACATCACTGCCAGAAACTCCTGCTGCAAAGGGCCTGTGCTCGCACCCCAGACTTTCTGGGGGAGTTCTGACTTAAAAATAGCCTGCCTTGCCACCCCCCACCACCGCCCCCAGCAATGGACAGTTATTTTTGGAAATTTTGTAAGTCCCTGCTTTTGATTCAGGGTGTTATGTAGACTGCATGCGCCCGGGGGGGTGCTAGGATCGGGGAGGAACTGACCCAGCCAGAGTGGGTCCTAACTCAGGCACTCCCACACGGTCCTGGCCCCTGTGTGCAGGAAGTCAGAGAACAGGAAGAATAAGGCAAGGGAGAGGCAGGGATCCGATCCGGCCAGGGGACCCGCCTCCAAATTCCTGGAAATACTCACTCTCCAGTGGCGGGAGGGTTTCCTCAAGATCAGAACTTTGCACCAGGCTGAAACCCAGTTTCCGGTGGGGCAGATCAGAGGAAAGACCTGGCCGCCCGGATCAACTGGGGAGGCTGCACCCTGTGTCTCTCCAGACTCCCCCAAGCCCTGGAGGGCTGAGCCCCCAGATGGCCAAACGGGAGGCAAAGCCTCTGGGAAGAGGGCAGGCTCTTCCTGCTTCCTGCCCCTCTCTCTCTTTCCCAGGCTCTGGGCTAAGCTTCTTGCTTTGTTTGGGGGCCTCTCCTGGTGCGCTCAGGGCTTACTCCTGGTTCTGTGCTCAGGGATCATTCCTGGCAGGGCTCGCGGGACCATATGGGGTGCTGGGGATCGAACCCAGGCCAGTCGAACCCTTACCTGCTGTACTGTCTCCTCCTTTCT
Organism: Sorex fumeus; assembly: GCF_029834395.1. Taxonomy (NCBI): domain Eukaryota; kingdom Metazoa; phylum Chordata; class Mammalia; order Eulipotyphla; family Soricidae; genus Sorex; species Sorex fumeus. Next base: position 773,285 of record NW_026606159.1, on the reverse strand, counting down.
CTAGGTCTCTCTTCCCCGTCTCTTTCCCCCTTGCACTCCTTCTCTCTCTCTGTCTCTTTCTGTCTTCTCTCTTCTCTCTGTCTCTGCGTCTCTGTCTGTCTGTCTCTGTCTGTCTGTGTCTGTCTGTCTGTCTGTCTGTGTCTCTCTCTCTCTCTCTCTCTCTCTCTCTCTCCCTTCCTCTGTCCCTCTCTGGACTTTTGTCAGCTTTGAAGAGAAAGAAAGAAGAGGGTAAAAATAAAGATCTGAACTTCCTACCCAGGTGCCTCATTTCGCTCAGCTGTGGCCCTTGGGGTCCCGAGAGCCAAAGGAAGAAGAGGCCAGGCCTTGTGCTGGGCAGGGTGGGGGTATGTCGGGCCCGGAGCAGGCGCCAGGCAGCTTTGGGTTCCGGTGCTGGAAGACGCACAAGGACACCAAACGGAGGGGGTGGTACCAATGTCCCTGAGGTATTTTTGTAGTGCCACTGGGGTCACCTTACTTTGTGCGGACGCAAAGAAGACTGTATTTCACGACTCCGAATGTCAAGTCGGTATCCCCTGTTATAAGAGAAAAAGCAGCAGAGGGGACAAAGAAATCTGGTGAGATTTTTTTTCCCCCTTTGTGCCTGTCCTAATTAAATTGAGTCACTGTGTGTGGGGGCTGGGGGAGGGAAGCTCTCTGTCTGCCTCGCTGTACCTGTGGTGGTTGTCCAACCTCCAGCCCTGTCTGAACGGCCCCGGAGACCTTGTATACTAGCGGAAGTGGCTGCATCGTGCTGACCAGGCTGCCAGGGAATGCCCCAGCAGCCCCATGAGTATCGACTTGTCAGCCCCTCAACTCTCTTCAAGGGGATGTGGGCTGTGTAGCTATTATCCCCATTCTAGAGATGAGAAAACTGAGTCACTGAAGCACCAGGCTACTGCCTGGGACAGCTCTTGCCGAAGAGCTCAAAAGTGTCAGAGCTCGGCTTAAAGCCAGACTTACCTGGCAGTAGACTCAGCAGTAGTCAGACCTCAAGGCCGGGTCACTCCTTCCAGAGAGCTGACGGTGTGGCTCATCCTGGGCTTGGGGCACGGAAATCTGAGGAGTCCAGGTCGTCTTACTTTTCCTAGAAGCGAGATGTCCTAAATGATGGCGGTGTGTCTGAAGCTCCCCGAATCCGGTTTTCTGGAACCAGCGATGGCCGCATCGGAGGCAGTGATAACATGCCTGAAGTTACTGAAGTCGATTGTTCTGCATTGAAAGTATCATGAGTTCAAGGTTCTCTTCAGAAAAGGGGCCAGGAAGGAGGAGGGAGAGAAAGGAGCGGGGAGAGAGAGAGAGAGACAGAGACAGGGAGACAGAGGCAGAGAGAGACAGAGGCAGTGACAGAGACAGACAGAGAGATAGAGAGAGGGGTAAGAGAGACAGAGACAGAGATGGACAGAGAGACAGAGAGAGACAGAGACAGAGAGAGACAGAGACAGAGAGAGAGAGAGAGGGGGAAAGTGAGAGACAGCAAGCACAGACTTCCTCAAGAATTCCAAGGACTATGAGTGAACAATGCAAGACTTAGAGAAATGACCTATTTTCAACTTTCCATGTGACAATTGTTCATTTTTGGACCATCTCCAGCCAGCGGTGATTGTCCTCTCTGCTGGATCAAAGGTCATCAGGGAATGTGGGTGTTTGTTGTGTGTGTTTGTTCACCATGGATTACAAAGATATTCACGGTTGGACATCAGGCGTGCAGGATTCCCACACCCAACCCGTCACCAGCATTGTCTCTCCACCAGTGCCCCGTTTCCCTCCCACTCGCCTACCTCTGTGATGGGCACTTTTTCTCCTTTAATGACTCCCGGCACTGTGGCATGCAGTACTGCGGCTGAGAGGGCTTCATGCGCAGGACTCAGCGCCTTTCACCCTCATCCTCCTGATCTCTGGCCCTTCTCCCCGTGGCGTGCTTCCTGCCAAAGACCGGCTCTCACGTCCTTTGTTTCGACTGGGCACAAGGGTTCTGCCCAGGGCCAGCAGCCATGGGTGTGTTTCTGAAGTCAAGAGCAGGTGGGGAGGGAAGCCCGTCTTTCCAAAGGGCACCTTGTGTCCCACGCGCATCACAGGACACGTCGCTTGGCTCTAACCCCAGGGAACCCCCAGTGTTCTTCACTGCCCAGCGGGGTGCACGTGACATCTCCAGAACTCCCTCTGTAAAAAGCTGGTAGCAGGGAAGAAAACCAGGACCCAAGTTGGAATTGACTCGAAGCTGATTTTATCTGAATCTAATTTAGATCCAACGTCTAATTGGTTGGGAACGGGCAGAAGCACAAACTCAGCGTCGAGTGGAACATTCCGCAAAACATGCTTCCCAGAGCACTGGGGTCATTGAAGCATATTCGTAGAGGGGGCCTGGAAGATAGGTCAGTGGTTAGGGCATGTGCCTTGCATGGGCCGACCCACTTCGATCTCTGGGACCCTGAGCACCGCCAGAGTGATCCCGGAGCTCAGAATCAGGAGTAAACCCTGAAAACAGTCCGGTGTGGGCCCTCCAAATGAAAACAAAAGCAGTGTGCTTGTAGTTTATTTTATTTACTTTTTTGGAGGTGAGGTGTTGGGACCGAGGCCAAAAGACGCAAAGCGTGGATCTTGCTTGAAGAGTGATTTTAATTTCTTTAAACAATTTTGCAGGTGGTTGGTTCACACCACGCACTGCTCAGGGGTTCCTCCTGGCTCTGCACTCAGGAATGACTCCTGGCGGCGCGTAGGGGACCATATGGGTTGCCAGGAAGCAAACCTGGATCAGACTCGTGCAGAGCAAACACCCTCCCCACTGTGCTGTTCCTCCCGCCCTGGGGAGTGGCTTTGAAGGTTTTCAAATGCTTTCTTGGGACAAATGAGGAGATGAGTTTGGATATCAGATGTTAATGGTACTTTCATTTTTTTTTTTTTTTTTTAGGAATAGCACAGCGGGTAGGGCGTCTGCCTTGCACACAGCCAACATGGCCGACCCGAGTTCAGTTCCTCCGCCCCTCTCGGAGAGCCCGGCAAGCTACCGAGAGTATTCGATATGCCAGACACAGTAACAACAAAGTCTCCAATGGAGACGTTACTGGGCCCGCTCGAGCAAATCGACGATCAACGGGAGGGCCTTTACCTTTTTACCTTTTACAGTTGCGTTAAAAAGTGCCACTGGCCGAGCAAGTGAAAACAGAGATAGATAAATGGGACTATCTCAAACTAAGAAGCTTCTGCACCTCCAAAGAAACAGTGACCAAAATACAAAGACAGTCAACAGAATGGGAAAGGATATTCACCGAATACACATCTGACAAGGGGTTGATATCCAGGATATACAAAATACTGGTTAAACTCCACAAGAAGAAAACATCCAACCCCATCCAAAAATGGGGCAATGAAATGAACAGAAACTTTCTCAAAGAAGAAATCCAAATGGCAAAAAAGCACATGAGAAAATGCTCTACATCATTAATCATCAGGGAGATGCAGATCAAAACCACAATGAGATACCATCTCACACCTCAGAGACTGGCCCACATTCAAAAGAACAAAAGCAACCGATGCTGGCGTGGCTGTGGCGAGAAAGGGACACTCCTTCACTGTTGGTGGGAATGCCGACTGGTTCAGCCCTTCTGGAAAACAGTATGGACGATTCTCAAAAAATTAGAAATTGAGCTCCCATTTGACCCAGCAATACCACTCCTGGGAATATATCCCAGAGAGGCAAAAATGTATAGTCGAAGTGACATCTGCACTTGTTTGTTCATTGCAGCCCTCTTTACAATAGCCAGAAACTGGAAGAAACCTGAATGCCCAAGAACAGATGACTGGTTAAAGAAACTTTGGTACATCTACACAATGGAGTACTATGTAGCTGTTAGAAAAGATGAAGTCATGAAATTTACATACAAATGGTACAATATGGAAAGTATCATGCTAAGCGAAATGAGTCAGAAAGAGAGGGATAGACATAGAAAGATTGCATTCATCTGGGGGATATAAAGTAACAAAGTATGAGATTAATACCCAAGAATAGCTGAGATCAGCACCAGGAGGATTACTCCATAACTTAGAGGCCAGCCGGGTATCCTAGAGGAAAGGGCTATTCAGATAGAGAAGGGAGCACCAAATAAAGGGTGTTTGGAGGATCCTCCCAGGAGGGGAGATGCATGTCGAAAGTAGACTATGGACTGAACATGTTTGCCACTCAATGCCTCTTTTGCAGACCACAACACCCAAAAGGAGAGAGAGAACACAGGGGATTTCCCTGCCACAGAGACAGGGGGGATGGGGGGATGGGGGTGGGAGGGATATTATCCATGGTGGTGGAAAATGGGCACTGGTGGAGGGATGGGTATCTGATCATTGTATAATTGAAACCAAAGCACAAAAAATTGTAAATCTACAACTTTAAAAAAAATAAAATAAAATAAAGGGAAAAAAAAAGTGCCTTGCTTTCAGGAAACTAAACTATTTATTTAAAAATCTGATGTTTTCAATTGTCAGTGGTTGGGGAAAACCGTACACTCGCATGTACAAATGGAGAGATGGTTAAGTCGGTGTATGGATGGCTGGACAGACGGGGTTGTGAACTGATGGGTTGATGGATGGAGGGATTGATGACAGATGGAACAATGGTGCCAAAACACTGGCTGCTGAATTTTGATTCGTTGTTTTTACAACTCTCCTGAATATTTGAACATTTTCTTATGGGCAAGTGGAGGGAAATGAAACGGAGCTTGTGCTCTGCCCCTGTGGGGGGCTGCCTTCCTCAGACATGGCCTCATTCCTTGGTGAGCCCACCCCCACCACCTGCCCCTCGGGCGATGGTGTTCCAGGGCTGTGTTGGGGCCCAGTTGGGCCCAGATGGGGGCACCGTGAGCACCACCCCTGGGGCAGGGGCTACTCCCGCTCTCCTTGTTCATGGGAGAAGCACAGAACACTCCAGAAAGCTCCCGGACCCTCTCCAGGACCTCGGGCTGCCTCCCTAGTTCTCAGGGGCACTCAGGCTTCAGTGGCCTGTGGCTGGTGGCTGCGAGGTCCTTTGCCTCACCCTCACCCCTGTTCCATTCTTTTTTACAATTAAAATTTTTGAAAGTTGAATCACCATGGGCTGGAGGGATAGCACAGCAGGCAGGGCGTTTGCCTTGCACGCGGCCGACCCGGGTTCCATTCCTCCACCTCTCTCAGAGAGTCTGGCAAGCTACCGAGAGTGTCCCACCTGCACGGCAGAGCCTGGCCAGTTCCCCATGGCATATTCGATATGCCAAAAACAGTAACAGCAAGTCTCACCATGGAGACGTTACTGGCGCCCGCTTGAGCAAATCGATGAACAACGGGAGGACAGTGCTACAGTGCGACAGAATCACCATGAGATACAAAGTTATAAAGTTGTTCTTGGTCTGGTTTCAGTCCTACAGTGTCACAACACCCGCCCCTTCACCAGTGCACACCTCCCGGCACCAATGTCCCGGTTCCCTCCTTACACCCCTCCAACCCCATCCCCAGCCTGACTCTGTGGTACATTTCTTACATTTCTCTCTCTCTCTCTCTCTCTCTCTCTCTCTCTCTCTCTCTCTCTCTCTCTTCCCCTCCCTCCTTCCCTTCTTCCCTCTCTCCCTCCCTCCCTCCTCTCTCTTCCTCTTTCTCTCCCTCTCTTTCTCTCTCTCCCTCTCTCTCTTCCTCCTCCTCCTCCTCCTCCTCTTCTTCTTCTTCTTCTTCTTCTTCTTCTTCTTCTTCTTCTTCTTCTTCTTCTTCTTCTTCTTCTTCTTCTTCTTCTTCTTCTTCTCCTCCTTCTCCTTCTCCTTCTCCTTCTTCTCCTTCTCCTTCTTCTCCTTCTCCTTCTTCTTCCCTCCCTCCCTCCCTCCCCTCCCTCCCTCATTTTAGTGTTTGTGATGCAGACACTGAGAGGTCATCACGTTTGCTCCTTTGCCTCTTTCAGCACACAGTTCTTATCCGTCCATCTCTGGCCTAGTAGTCCCTTCTCGAGGCCAACGGCCGTCTCCCCCAGCCCTCCAGGCTGGCTTCCCGCCTGGACCAGTCCTCCTGGCCCTTGTTTCTACTGTCCTTGGGTATGAGTCTCAAACTCTGTTTTTTATAGCCCACAAATGAGTGCCATCACTCTCTGTCTGCCCCTCTCCTCCACACTCATTTCTCACCCCTGTTTCTGTCTCACCCTGTACCTCCGCTCTACGCAGCGGGCGGGAAGGGCATCTGAGCCGCTTCCCTCTCCAGCGTGAACACGGGTCTCGACCTCGGCCCACCAGTGGGTGGGCACGAGGGTCTCTGGGGCTGGCAGTTAATGTGTTGGGTCTGCAGCTCCGGTGGGTTTCCCGAATCCCCCCTCAGAGCACTTTCTCAGAGATTCAGAGATGCACCGAGCATCCCTTGGGGACCTCCCAGGTCCATTGGAATGTGAGATAGTGCTGCTGGTTCTGGGGGCGGCGGGTGTGGCCGCTGGGGGAGAGAGACCCTCCGCCTGGACGCAGCCCACACCCAGCCGGACACTTCATGGAGAGACGCTGCAGAATTGCTCCCGGTCCCCCCCTCCCCCGGCCTCTGGCTTTCCTTCTTGACCCCATGAGCAATGCAGTTGCAACGGCCATGGGCCCACCAGGAAATTAAAAAAGAAGATTCTAGAAAGTGCGAGAAATTTAAAAGGAGGGGGCTCCAGGAAATTAAAAAAGAAGGTTCTAGAGAGTGTGAGATGCATCGGCAGTTGAGAACAGCCGGCGTGAGCAGGAGGGGGTGCGGGGGGGAGAATGCCTGGATTCTTCGGGACTCAGGGTCTCGGCTCCTTGCTCCCGACCGCGGCCCTGAGTGTGCGGGAACCAAGCCAGGAGCGCGTCGTCAGGGCTGCATGTGGGCGCCCAGGAGGCAGCCGGTGCCTCCTGAGCTAGAGCGGGGTGGGGAGGGGGGTTGGCGCCGGAATCAATGCGACCTCCCGTCAGGCTGCCAGTGACAAATGACATTGCGGACCCGTATCTCCTCAGATACTCCTCAGCGGACCCTTGGCGATAGCTAATAAAAGGCCAGCCTGTCCTCCAAGATTAACGACCCGGGGAAAAGACGCAGGGCGGGCGGGGGCCGTGCCGGCTCCAGGGACCTCTGCCGCCCCCAGGCCCTCCGAGTGGACAGTGAGGAGGAGGCTGGAGCCCCGGCCCCAAGCTCGGGAAGCCCAGGGGCAGGCCGGGCTCACTCTGCAGCCTGCTGTGGGGAGGCCCAAGGGGGCTGCTCTCGCTACTCTGTGCCCCCCTCCATGCCCTCCCCCCACGCACCCCACCTTTTCTCTGCCCCCCACTTCCCTGCATTTCTCCTTGGAACCTTTTTTTTCCTGGGTCACATCCAGCGATGCACAGGGGTTCCTCCTGGCTCTGCACTCAGGAATTACTCCTGGCGGTGCTCAGGGGACCCTATGGGATGCCGGGGATCGAACCCAGGTTGGCCGCATGCAAGGCAAACACCTTACTGCTGTGCTATCGCTCCAGCCCCAAACTCCTTGGAACCTTTTGTCCACCCTCCTGGCCTACTCCTTTCTCTCCTTTCAACGGGAGCTATGCCCAGCAGTGCTGGGGATCGAACCCAAGGCCCCACACGTGCCAGGCATAGGCACCCTGTCACAGACACTTCCTGCCCCACCTCACTGGGCAGCTCCCTCGGACTTTCTAGTTTTTCCCCTCCTATCTTTTCTCACCTTATTCTCTCCATCTTTCTGTGCTTCTGGGCTTTGTTGTGTGTGAGAGAGAGTGTGAGAGTGAGTTGTGTGTGAGTGTGTGTGAGTGTGAGTTTATGCGTGAGGGTCACTGTAAATGTGAGAGTGAGTATGTGAGAGGAGGCATCTGTGTGAGCGTATATTTGAGTGTGACAGTTTGTGCATGTGAGAGTGAGTTTGTGTGTGTGTGTGTGAGAGAGAGTAAGTGTTTGTGAGAGTGTGTGTTTGGGTGTGACAGTAAGTTTACGTGTGAGTGTTTGTGTGAGCGTGCGTGTTTTTGAGTGTCTGTGTGTGACTGTATGTGGGAGGACATGCGGATGCGTGGGAGAAGGTAAGTGTGGGTGAGAGCATGTGAGTCTGCATGAATGTGTGAGTGTGTGTTAGTCTGTGTGAGTCTGCGAGTGTGCGTGAGCGCGTGATTGTGGACGACTCCATGCGTGAGTGTGCGTGTGAGTCTGTGTGAGTGGTCGTGTCTCTGTGTGAGTTGCCGTCCTTCTGTCCCTCGGGCTTCTCTGACTCTTTCCCCGAGCCCGTTCTTTCCTCTCATGTCCTGTCTGGTGACCCGCCTGACCCTTCCTTTCTCCCTGTCTGTCTCTCCTCATCCTCGTCTACTCCGTCCGTGCCGGCCTTCCTCTTCCGTCTCCTTCCTCCTCTGCTCCCCACAGCTGTGCCCACTGGGCTTTCCAGCGCCTCTCTCTCTCCCGCCCCTTCTCCTCAGCCCTGCCCTCTCTCGGGGGCCGTCGTCCTCAGGAGGGAGGCCTCTTGTCGGGGGTGGACAGAATTGGGCGTGAGGCGGCTCAGTCAGCTGCGTGGGCTCCCCCAGCCCGGCCTCGCCCCTGCGGTGCCTGGCCTCTACCCATACCTGCTCCCAAACACTCTTGGGAAGACCCCTCAGTGTCCCTCAGTGCCCTCCAAGAGCCCCTGTCACCACTGGGAAATCCCCAGCTGATCCTGAGGCCCCGGGACTCACCTGCCGCTTCCTGATTGTAAAAACGGGTCGTCCCCACAGCGCCTTCCCCGACATCACCTTCTTCCTCATGAAGATCAGAGAGCTTCAGGCACTGCCAGAGTCCAGCGACAGACCCCAGTGGCCTCATGGGCCAGGCCCTTTCTGCTGGCCCCTGCAGGCCCCCACTGGCCCCCGAGGGACAGACTCTCAAGGACTGCGACACTGTCATTTCACAAAAATAGCATCTCATTTAACACGGAGTTTCTCTGTGGCCCTTGCCACATTTTCGGCCCTTGGGAGCCGTGTGTGCTGTAGCGGCTGCCCAGTTGGGTGGTACAAAGGCGACATCTCCGTCCGCGCTGCTGGACGGTGCTAGTTCCAATCAGCAGCGCCTTGATGGGAAGGCAAAAGGCAACTGGATTTGAAAGTGGCCCCCATGGCCCCCGGCTCCCAGCAGAGCATGTGGAAGCACATGGACTAGAGCAGTTGGCCTGGCACTGAGTCCCTGCATGTGGACAGCTCCGTCTGCCCCTGCATGCCTGCCCCCGCCGCCCTGTGTGCGTCAGGATTCAGGGAGGGGAAATGCGTATATTCTTCTGGAAGGCAGGATAAAGGGAAGAGAGACAGAGAGAGAGAGAGACAGAGAGAGAGACAGAGAGAGAGACAGAGAGAGACAGAGAGAGAGACAGAGAGAGACAGAGACAGAGAGAGAGACAGAGACAGAGAGACAGAGACAAAGAGACAGAGAGAGAGACAGAAACAGCGAGAGACAGAGACAGAAACAGAGAGAGACAGAGACAGAAACAGAGAGAGACAGAGACAGAGAGAGAGAAACCAACACCCCATCGGATGCCTAAAATTGAATCTCCTTATTTCAGCGACTGTCGGGCCTTGAACCCCTCCGCAACGAGAACAGCTTATCTTGTTCCACTCGATCAGAAGCATTTCTGCCTGAGGCCTCCTTTCACGGGTCACCTTGACGTCCCTTCGCGCCCAGGGCCTCCCAAATCTCCCTTTCCCTACTAGAAAAACCTCCTTGAAATCTGAGTGACAGAAGCCAGCGCCAGCTCCCTTTCCGAGAAAATCGGCTCCCAGCCTTCCATCACGGGTCCCAGAGCAGCCGGGGAGTATTTGCTGTTTCCTGCCCGCTGACCTGCCTGGACAATCCAAACACGTCAGCCTCTCCTGGCCTCGCTGCCAGCTCTCCTGGTCACCCCAGACTGAGTCCTCGTCCTGCTGCCTGCACCCCAGGTTGCCCTGCCCCCAGCCGCCCACCTTCTCCAGCACAGGGTCCTCCGCCCTGGGTGGTCCTGTGTCCCTTTGGGCACCTGGGTCCTTCTCACTCTGCTGACTGCGTCCTGAGCCTTCCAGAAGCTGGAGCTGGCGTGTGGTCTAGGAGACAATCGTTGGAGGTCTCCGTGGCTCATGTCATTTCTTCATTTGCTGACAGGGGTGCTTTGGGGGTCACCCCCAATGATGCTCAGGGCTTACTCCTGGCTCTTTGCTCAGGAATTACTCACGGCAGTGCAAGGCAAGTGCCTTCCCCATTGTATTATCACTTCCTCCCCACCCCCCCTGCCCCATTCTGTGACTTATTTGGATGTCCAGTTAGAAGCGGCCTGGCCCAGGCAGTTGCCAGGGCGCCTCGTCCTGGTTCCAGGCATGGAGCCGGGTATGTGGTGCCGCAGGCTTGGATCCCCTCCAGCTCAGCCACTTGCTGGCTGGCTGGTCCGAACCCAGAGGCATGATCTGTCGCAGCATCTGTAAAATGGGACTCACGAGAAAGAGCTCTTCCGCGTTCAACGCTGAGTCGGTTGCTGCCGTTGTGACTCTCCAGAGGAGCTCAGGGTGCTCTGGGGCTTGCAACAGCTTCCCGGGGTGGCCTGGGTCCTAATCGCAGGCCTGTGCTCCCCAGCACCCTCGTGCCTCTCGGCCGCTGGCCTCCCCCTTTTCCAGAAGGATCTTTCTCCATTGCCCCGACTCCGGCCTGGCGTCCGGCTGTGGGCACAGTGATCTCAGCTTCCTCGCGCATCCCCGTATCAGCTCCATGCTTTGGCGACAGGACAGTGACCTCAGGCCAGGCCAGGGCTGCCCCAGAGCTGCCGTGCTCGGCTGTCTCCGCCCCTTCTGACGTCACGTGGGCTTCCAACCCCGCACCCTGGGGGTCTGGAGAGGGGCAGGAGCTGAGGGCTGCGGACTGACCACTGGCAGCCGGCCCCTGTTGCAGTACTTTCATCCAGACCTTCTGCAACCTGCCCCCTTTCCACTCTGCCCCTCCATCTGTTGTAACTCCTGAGTTCTGAGGTCCCCAAGGCCCCCGACTCTGCTGACTGTGCCCAGGGACCCCCACCCCAACTTCCTGTCACTTCGCCCTTCTGCATGCGTGGAGCACCATCTCAGCACTTTCTTGCTGCTCAGAAAGTGACCCCACCCAGGAGCTGGAGCAATAGCACAGCGGGGAGGGCGTTTGCCTTGCACGCGGCCGACCCAGGTTCGATTCCCAGATCCCAAAGGGTCCCCTGAGCACCGCCAGGGGTTGAGTGCAGAGCCAGGAGTAACACCGTGCATCACTGGGTGTGACCCAAAAAGAAAAAAAAAAGAGAAAGTGACCCCACCCTGAGTGACAGGACCTGGCCAGTGGCCCATGGTGTCCGTCAGTGAGAGAGGGGCACAGGGCTGGGCACGGGGGTCTCTGCCCCCTGAGTTACTTGGGCAGCTCAGGATTCTAACAGATGCAGGTGTCGTTTTTTTTTTTTTTCCCCTTTCACAGTCACCTCTAAAACCCTCCCCAGGGTGGGGGCACTCATGACTCCTTATTTAATGTGGACTCTCCCTCCTCCGGTTCATTGGCTCCAGGCTTATTATCTCACATTTGTCTGCATTACCTGGCCTCTCCCCTGCCTGCCAGCACCCCCTATATCAACCTGCCAGCCCCTCCCCCCTCCACTTTGGGCAGGCGGGGGAGGCTTGTGCATCTGCATGTGTGTCAGTGTTTGAACATGCGTGCGTGGGAAGGGATGTGTGCTTGCAGATACGCTATGTGTGCTTGCAATGCAATACGCGTGTATTGGCGAGTGTGTTTGCACACATGCATCTTCAGGGGTGTGCGTTTGCACCATGCTTCCGTTGTTCCCACCAGAGCACGTCCCAGGACTGGGCAGGGGGAGAGCTCCTGAGTCCGGGTCCCTGCGGGATGCAGGATGCAGGTCGCCCAGGGAGGCTGGATTTCTATCTGGGTTTTTTATGGACACAACACAAGAAGGAGAGCAACCCCCACCCCCACCCGCCCCACCCCCATTTCTCATGGGGTTCCCAACTAGAGCCAGCATGTGATAGGTCGTGCAGCGGTATCGGCTCACAGGGTTGCTATTCCCATGACAGTCGCCTCAGGACGTAAGACCTAAGCCTCAAGGAGAGAGCAAAGAGGGGTCGCCCCTGACCGGGCACTCGCTAGGGTCTGAGGACCAGGTGCCACGTCCTCCCTTTTTCAACGAAGGAAAAGCCTCCTGATTCCCCGGCACCAGTTGTGGGCAGAGCTCTGGGGACCGGGTTGCAAAATAAATCGAGAATTCCGAGTGGCAGGCAGAGGCGGCTTCATGGTGAACGCGAAATCCATGGCAGAAGAGGAAGACAGGACAGATAATTCCGGGACTGGGAGGGAAAGAACCTGTGCTCATCTGGAGGGGCTGGTCCCTCCAGCATGGGGTATGCCAAGCCCCACAGCTGGGCGTGTGGACCCCAACTCTTACTGTCTCTTCTGACCTTCACTCCAGGTTTGCAGATGGCTCTGTCCTAGAGGTCACCCCCAAGCTCCCCGCACAGCGGTCAGCTTTCTGCCGGCCCCTACATCGCTGGGCAGCCTGGCAAGGGGCGGGCCGTGCCCTTGCGTGGGGTGTGGGTGCTTGCCCTCAGTCTTTAGAGGCTGATTACAGGCACGCAGGAAAGATCATGCCATCATAACAAGCATTTTGTGTTATAAATGATGCTTCCATGAGCTTTTTTTTTTTTTTTGCATTGAACTTGCTCCTCTGATCATTTCCTTTGGCTAAGTTCCTGGAGATGGAAATGCAGTGTCCAAAGGCAGGTCCCGTTTAAGGCCTCAGCCACACATGGGTCGATTGCCCTTCGGAACATAGGTGCCCTTGCCGTAACTAGATATTGTGATTTAAATATAGATTCATGTCTAATCTGCGAGGCCCAGATGCATTTCCCTTCCGCCACCAGCTTGCTGGCACAGCGGAGCAGAACCTTGTGTGCTGGCAGCCCCCAAAGACGCCCTTCCCTCCCGATTCCCCAGGCTGGGGGGAGGGACCCCAGCACCAGAGTCAGGGTGGGGACGGCTGCCCAGCACCCCCAGCTGGCCCTGAGCTCTGCCAGAGCAGAGCCGAGATCTGTGAGTCGAGGCGCACCTTGTGCAGCAGACACACTTTAATTAAAACCTTTCTACACGACCCATTATCTATCAAAGCCGTTGGGTTAGAATATTGACTTTGCTGCTCCCCGAGGAAGCGCTGGCTGTGGCGTCTGCAGGCGTCTCTGGGAGGACGGTGTCGCCTCCACAGCTCATACCTGCACGCGCACACCGAGCTCAGACATGCTCCCAGACACGCGTAAACACACACACACACAATCACAGAAGTCAACACTTAGATGCATACACACATGCACACTTGCACTCTGATGCTCATGTACACCCTCAGGCACACACACACACACACTCAGACACACACACACGTCCACACTCAGGTACACACACACGCACACACGCACACTCCGATGCTCATACATACCCTAACACACACACAAACATACTCAGACACACATGTCCATGCTCAGGTACCCACACACACAGGCACACACCCACACCCCCCGCACACACACACACACACACTCCGATGCTCACACACACCCTCAAGCACACAAACATATTCAGACACACACAACACACTCAGACACTCCCTCAGACACACACAAACATACTCAGACACACATGTCCACACTCAGGTACCCCCCCTCACACACACAGAGGCACAAACATCAACACTCAGGTGCCTGCACGTACATGCTCACACATCCAGACACACACATCCATAGTCACAGGCCTGTGCACACATGCACGTACGCACACCTACTCTGGGGCCTGCACACACTCAGACACACATTCACAATGATGCTAGTGGGCACACGTGTGCACACACCCAGCCCTCATTAGTAACCGTCTACATGGAGGCATGCCCCTACACACACTCACACACACACACACAGTCATGCTCATAGGCACACGGGGACACACATCCAGTCCTCGTTAGTCATTGTCGAATGGGAATTATGTGCCCGCACTCACACTCTCGTGTGTTCAGCACACATGCACACGGCTTCATAGACACCCATGCACACACATCGGTGAACCCACATGCACCGTGGCTGGGTGTGCACACATACACCCCCACACACACACTCCTGCAGACCCCTGTCTCCCACCGCATCAGCACTGGTGCCAGGCCCTGCGTGCCCCTGGCCTCAACAGCTGTGTGCCCAGCTGCTCCTCCTCCCGGGCCCCTCCAGAGTTGGAGCTCAGGCCCCTGGCGTCGATACCTAGCCAACCATTGCAGTCTTCCTGTCCCTCCAGACGCTCCTTCCCTTGCCACCGCCGGCTGTGACGTAAGGGTAGGGATGGCCTCTGCCCTGCTCTGGCACCCAGACACACACCTGGTCGGTCCCCACAAGTGGCAGCCGTCGGATTCGAACTTGCAAGCCAGGTCCCAGAGCTCCCATCTCTCTCCTGTCCCGGGCCCTTCCCTGGGCGGTCATTCAATTGTCCCATACGTGCTGGCCACTGTTGCTTGTCAACACGGCACAACAGAGCAGAGAATGTATCTGTGGCCTTCCACGTGGGGGGCCCTGTCCCCAGACCCCTAGCTCCGTGAAGCAATGGGTTCCTCCGCTGCCCCCTGGACTGAGTCTCTGCTAGAGAGCTCACCCAGTTGTGAGCCCTCTCAAGTTCGAGTTGAATGGCACTCGTCGATGTTGATCCTGTCCTCTCCTTTCCTCCCGTTGTTCATCGATTTGCTCAAGCGGGCCCAGTAACGTCTCCATTGGAGACTTTGTTGTTACTGTGTCTGGCATATGAATACGTCACGGGGAGCTTGCCAGGCTCTGCCGGGCGGGCGAGATACTCTCGGTAGCTTGCTGGGCTCTCCGAGAGGGGCGGAGGAATCGAACTCGGGTCGGCTGTGTCAGCTGCATGCAAGGCAAACGCCCTACCGCTGTGCTATCGCTCCAGCCCTTCCATAGCTCAGATGTCAATCCACTTGTATGTAAATTTCATGAGTTTATTTTTCCCTAACTGCTACATAGTACTCCATTGTGTAGATGTACCAAAGTTTCTTTTACCAGTCGTCTGTTCTCGGGAACTCAGGTTCTTTCCAGATTCTAGCTGTTGTAAATAGTGCTGCAATAGACATACAAGTGCTGCGTCATTTCTACTCTCGGATCATGCTAAGTGAAATGAGCCAGAGAGAGGGCCAGGCATAGAAGGACTGCACTCACTTGTGGAACATAAAGTAACATCACGGGAGCCCAACACCTAAGGACGGTTGAAATAAAGATCAGGACTGCCCCACGGCTTGGTAGCCGATCTCATGTACTGGGGGGAAAGGTGGCTGGGATGGAGACAGGAGCACTAAAAAATGATGGTTGGAGGGATCACTCGGGATAGGAGATGCACGTGGAAAGTAGACTATGGACCAAAGTTGCTGGCTGCTTGTTATCTGCAGTGCAAACCTTAACACCCCAAAGGACAGAGAGAGTAGGCGGGATCGTGCCTGCCACAGAGGCAGGGGTGAGAAGGGGTGGAGGTCGGGGAGGCATACTGGGAACATTGGGGGTGAAGAATGGGCACTGGTGGAGGGATGAGTGCTTTAACATTAGTTGCCTGAAACTCAATCATAAAAGTCTGTAAGTCTGTGACTGTATCTCGTGATTAAATTAAATTCATTAAAATTTAAAAAAAACTAAAATGAAAATGACACCCTTTGAGAGGCTGTCACTGAACATCTGCAAGGCACTGGGCTGGGTGCTAATGGGATTGCAGAGAGGAACAGAAGCATCCCTGGACCTCCATGGCTCTCTGCTCAGGGCGGGGGGGGGGGCAGGGACTCTCCTGGGATCTCACCCTTCTGGATCTGCAGACAGCCTAGCCCTGCCCTGATTCCCGCTTGAACCCAGGGGCAGACCCAGGGAACCCTGTGGGACTGATGTCTGCTCTCCTCCCCCACATACCTGCACCCCCTCCCCCAATCCCCACTTCCGGTTCCAGCTGCAAGTAAACAGGTTGCCGCTTTGGCAGCCCAGCCCGGCTTGCTTTCCTCCCAGTTCCAAGGAGTCTCTTAATTTCAGCCCCTTCATGTGGAACTTGCAAAGCCTCCGTAGCTGATAACCATGGCAACGGCGGTGACCATCTGCAAAGAAGATGTTAACCTTTTGGAGCCTGCCGTCCACTTTGTGTGTCCCCACCGGAGCGGGCTGATGGGCTTTCGGGGACTTGGCAATCACGGGGCTCGCTGACCCAGGGAAGCCGCTGGCCGGGGGCATGGAGAAGCTTGGGACCGAAGGGGCCCGGGTCATGCCCCCTGCCGTCAGCCTGCGGTGGACTGGCGCCTGCAGTTGGCCAAGGAGAGAGGGGGCCAGGCTGCCTGGGAATCAGCCTCCGCCTTGCCCCCAAGCTGCAGGCTGAACTTTTGGAAATTGCCAAAGGTCTCGTCGCGGTCCCTGCCGCCTTCCCGGTGACCTTTTCAGCGTGCGTGAAAAATGTCGGGGGCCTGCTCCTTGGCCCCAGAATGGATTGTTGCTTGAGGCAGGTCAGCCAGGTTGGTTCCCTTCCCAGCTGGGGCACACCACCCCGATTTTCTGATCTCACCGCAGGGCCACGACGCTCACAGGGAGACGATGCTCGGGGGGCCCAGCACACGTGGGAGAGATTTGCATTTCCTGAGATTGAGGTTGGGGCAGGGAGCAGAGGTCGGGAGGCGTTTCAAGCTGGTCTCCGAGAGCCTCTGGCATCCTCTAACCAACCGAGCCTCAGGTTTTTCATCAGAGAAATGAGTGTCGTAGAGGCACTTGGCAGATGAAGGAGGAGATCGATGCTAAACGTGGGCAAGCAGGTAAGCGCTGCACGTGGCGTGTTGTACGTGCCCGCTGGGGGTCCGTTTGCGTCAGACCGTCTGCCTGCCCGTTCCCCGTCAGGAGGTGCAGCCGTGATGCCTGTCCTCATGGGCTACGCCCCTCGGACCGGTCATATGATATGGGGACCAGTTGGAGAGAGAGGTCCGCGTGTCAGGGGCTTGCCCAGCACGTGCCCGACCTGGGCTCTGAACCCTGTCACCCCATACTGTCACCCAAGCCCCACTAGGTGTTATCCCTGAGCCCAGAGCCAGGAGTAAGCCCCGAGCATCGCCAGGTATGGCCCTCCCGAATGACACCACAAATATCCCCAAGCTCAGACAGACAGGCCAAGAAGCAACCAGACGGGGTCGTGGGAGAGACTCACCATGCATGTATGAGGCCCCGGGTTCGACCCCCAGCACCACGTGCACCTCTCCCATCCTGTGGCGTGCCCGTCTCCTGCCATGTCACAGTAACGAGCGCAGCCACGACAGGGTGGCAGGGAAGGAAGGAAGAGACTTGGCCAGTGCAGCGGGTCTTCCCCAAAGAGAGGCGCAGAGCCATGAACTAGCTCGGAGGGACACCCTCCTCCTGCAAAGCAGGGATTCTCCTTGGGGGTCCCCCAGGCTCCCCACGAGGGGCGGTGGGCGAGGTCGGGAGACAGTTTGGCTGCTGCTTCTGGTAAGGCAAGCTGCTGGCATCTCTGCCAGAGATGGGCTGTCAGCCCGTAAGGAGCAGGGAAGGCACCGCCACGGAGAGTTCTCGGCCCCACGGCGTGCGCGAGACGCCAGAGCTCAGGAACGCGACCGGAACGCGTCTCGCTGTTCTCTGCCGTGGGTGAGAGGTCTCATCGCTGCTGTTTCGTGAGTCAGACGCTGCACTGCATGTTAATTTTTCACAGCCAGTGTCTGAGCTAATTCTCAGGGAATCCATTTTCTCAGCTCAGGAATCGGAGACTTGGAGACTGAAGAAGTATTCCCAAGAACACCCCGCCCCCGGAACCAGAAGTCAGGCTTAGAATCCAGGTCTGTCCCACTCTGGAGAGAACCAACCCCGCGTTCTCTCAGCATCCTATGCCATCTCAAACATCACCATTGGCGCAAGATCCAGGACTTGCCTGGACTGTCCATAGGACCTGTGGTGTGTGGGGCGGGGCGGATTAGCCTAAAGATTCAGAGAAAGATGCCAGCAGATGGCTCAGGAGATAAAGCCCCTAGCTTGTAAGGCTGAGAATTTTTTTTTATTTGGTTCTTTTTTAGGTCACATCCAGCGATGCACAAGGGTTACTTCTGGCTCATGCACTCAGAAATTACTCCTGGCGGTCCTCAGGGGACCTTATGGGATTCTGGGAATCGAACCCGGGTCGGCTGTGTGCAAGGCAAACGCCCTACCCGCTGTGCTATTGCTCCAGCCCCAATGAGGCTGAGTTTTGATGATTGCCCGCCGCTCAGTCAGAGATGCCCAGCTCTGCAAGTAAGTTCTGGCCACACAGGTGCATACTACCACAATTCCAACGTGTGATCCCCGGCCAGAACCCCAACTAAAAGGTTGCAGCAGGAATGTGGCCCCTGGCCAGGCTTCGCAGAAACCCCGAAGTGAGAATTGCAGCCATAATGTGCGTGATCCCTGGACTAAAGAGTGCACCGCCAGAGGCTGGAGTGATAGCACAGCAGGTAGGTGGTTTGCCTTGCACGCGGCCAACCCGGGTTCTGATTCCCAGCATCCCCTAGGGTCCTCCGAGCGCCGCCAGGAGTAATTACTGAGTGCAGAGCCAGGAGTAACGCCTGAGCATTGCCGAGTGTGACTCAAAAAGAAAAAAAAATAGAGAGCACCCCCAGCACCCCCAGCACATGAGAGACGCGGTCACGGCATTTGTCGTGTGTGCACTGCAACTAGGAGGAGGGCAGCCCAGAAAGAGCCACCAACCAGCTCATGAGGGACCCCCAGGAAGAGAAGAGAAGAGGGGGAGGAGGGGAGGCTTGGAACCTGCCCTGGCAGGTGCCAGCTGGATGGGGTCTTCCTTAGGGCAGGCGGGCAACCCCGGTCTGCCCACTTAATGTGGCGCTCCCACAGCGGGAGAAGGAATTGGAGGGACAGAGGGATGGAGAGCGGGTCCCCGCCCGACCCCTCAGGCCTCCCTGTGAGTTCTGCTCCTCACATCACAGCCTCTGATTTGCTCCCTTCACGCTGCAACTGCCTATCGGCCAGTGCTCACGGGCACTGCTCACTGAGCTGCTCTGCCCCTTGGCCGCTCCCTCTCGCATGTGCATGTCTCCCAGCAACCCACGGGAGGGTTGTGGTAGCTCCTCCCTCACACGTTTCACATCAAGGCCCCGAAAAGGATCAGACACGAGAGGGCTGGTCGCTGAACCCAGGTAATTCAATCGGCAGTTTTCGACTGAGACGTTATCAGAACAGGCAGGTGTTAGCTTGAGACGGTTTGGGTGGTCAAGGTTGGAGTGGCGGAAGGAGTGTGTGTGTGTGTGTGTGTGTGTGTGTGTGTGTGAGAGAGAGAGAGAGAGAGAGAGAGAGAGAGAGAGAGAGAGAGACTGTCATTGCATGTGTTGTGTGTATACCGCAGCTAGAAGGAGGGCATCCCAGGAAGAGCCACTGTTCAGCTCATAAGGGACCCCCAGTCTCCATGACGATGGGAACAGAGAAGGATCAGACACAAAAGGGCTGGTCACTGAATCCAGGTGTGTGCATGCATGGACACGCATGCATAGACACACATGCATGTACATACATATCCAAGCACTTGGACACACACATACACACACAACCACATCCAATGGCTAGAGACCAATCAGTCCATTCAACAGCTGCCCACTGGCAGAATCCAAATTAGCTGTGGGGTCAAGGTTCAGTACCTTGGACTCTACCTCAAACCCCCCCCCTCCCATTGTGTGTCAGCGGGCAGTGGGGTCCATAGGGGTGGATCGTGCTGGGCAAACACTTATTTACGGTTTCCTGTGGCTCTGTAGCACTGTCCTCCCATTGCTCATCGATTTGCTCAAGTGAGCACCAGTAACGTCTCCATGTGAGACTTGTTGTTACTGGTTTTGGCGTATCGAATGCGCCACAGGGAGCTCGCCAGGCTCTGCTGTGCAGGCAAGAAACTCTCAGTAGCTTGCCAGGTTCTCCGAGAGGGACAGAAGAATCGAACTCAGGTCAGCTGCGTGCAAGGCAAACACCTACCCGCTGTGCCATCGCTCCAGTCCTAAGCACAGAAAAGTTTCCTAAGAACAGAAAAACGCTTTTCCTGGTGCTTCAACACACACGCAAGCAGCACTCACGTGGAAGCTTCTCTTGTGAGTTGTTTCTCAGAATGGGATAACTCTGTGGCCAAAGTATGAGCAAGGCAGGAACATAAGCCTGGTCATGGCTCTCGCCTGTTCGTGGCTCTTGTAGCTTGATTTTTTTTTAAGATGGCCATTGGGAAGGCTAGGAGTGGGTCCTAGTGAAATATTCATGACCCCCATCTAGTTTCTAATTCAATTAAACGGTGTTAATGTAGTTAAGTGTGACAACGATTATTTTTGTTAATGAATATATTTAAATGCTTATCAGCAAAGGTGATAAGGAGTGTCCACAAGACCCAACCACAGACTTGAATTTCAAATGTGCTCTGAGGTTTAAAGGTTGTTTTTGGAAAGCTGTGAGCCACGTTCTGAATTTATAGAATGGGTAATTGCAGAATTAGCTATTCAGTTCCAAAGGCCGTCTTCCATTTTCTTGAGGATTCAAGACAGAGTCTTTTAAAAAGTGCAAGTTCATTGATTGCATTTGAAATAGGATTTGATTTATAAAAATTCAAATTATGGTGACTTTGCAGGGAGCCAAGGACAAGAAATGGGGCAAATTTTGGGCGTGCTGCTCCACAAAAGACAATATCGGTGCCCAGGTTGCCACAAGATTGTTCCAGGAACTAGAAGTTCTGTTCAAGGAACCTCTTTAATGGGGATCAAGTCACTTCTCTTCCTAAAAATCCCGCTTACTCTTTGGGGTAGATAGGTGAACAACAAGAGGAGGTTCTGGAGCTGGTATACCAGATGTCTAGACAGAGTCTTTCCTCCTCACACTGGCATTTAAACCATGTACTTGATGTTGCCGAGTTTTAAACCACAGTCATCAAAATGTGAAATTGCCTATTTTAAATTTTATAGTGTTTGCGTGACTTTTAAAAGATGGGTTTCTAACGTCAGGAGGAAAAATATCTCTTTTCCCGTTCTCAATCCTTCCTGCCACCAGCCAGTTAGCAATAGCACGATAGGCACCAGCCTTGTCACTAATGGGTTTGGTGTCAACATTCAGCTCTCACCAGCCCTATGATTTGAGACAAATCACTTAACCCATCAGCACCAGATCTTTCTTTCATGAAAGGAAAGCTATAATATCTGGCACTCCTTTCTAGATTGTTGCGGGGGGTTAGAGAGTTTTCCCTAACTGCCTAAGCATTAAGTGCCTATTAGTGTCTTGCCTTAAGTATCTGGTAGATGTGATGTGCCAGCAGTGCCAGTGATTGTGGTGGTGTAGTTTGTAGATAGTATTAATCCCAACTCTCCTATTGACTTCCAGACTAGTTAATGGCATATTCATCATATTGATGTGGCTTATCGAGACTTCTTGAAATGATGTCTGATGTCGCACAGTTGGTAACTGGTGGGCTTAAGATTCAAATCATATTGGTTTGATTCCAAAGAATAGACATGGTTACGTTCCTTCCACTTCCAATATAGATTCTGTTTCCCCTCAACTAGACTGAAATCTCTGTACAGTTCTCACCATTGCATTGAATAAAATCCACTCCCCCACTTTCTGTGTGTGTGTATGTTTTATAGCATCAATTCTTCTTTTTAAGATCATGTAAAAAATAGGACAGGAGGCTGTGAGGATGTATTGGGGGTTTGTGTCATCTGTGCTATTGGTGAGAAAGAGCTGGGGTTCTACGTCCCGCACGTGGGATCTATTCCTGCCAGAGACCTTTAAGGTCATGGCTAAACTTATAAATCTTATAAAACTTATAAAATTTATAAACTTATAAATGAGACTTATAAATCTCGCCCTTGTCTTAAGGTTTTCCATGGTAAATTCCTAGAAAAGCAGGAGGGAGTTAAAAGAACAGAGACTTTATTCTTTGTTGAGAATAACACAGCAAAGTGAGTCAGGGAAGGGTTTTGGCTCATGATCCTGGAAATTGCAGGAAGGTTCGAGCATAGCACTTCCTTAGGAGGTCCTAGGGATGGGACCTCCACAGTACTGGACTGTAGAGGGTGAAGGGATGGAATATCGCATAGGGTGCTTGTCTTGTACACAGCTGACGCAGGTTCAATCCCTGGACCCCATAGGGTCCCCAGAGCACAGCCAGGAGTGATCCCTGTCTCAGAGCCAGGATCAGCCCCTGAGCACTGCTGGATGTGGCCCCCAAAACACAGAAGGAAAAGAAAGAAAAGAAACACCGGAAAGAGGCCCTTAGGAACCTCACTGCTGAATCTGCTGGAAGAAGCCACTGAAGGCAAGACCATCACTTTAAATTCTGCTCAGATCACAGCCCCTGGGCCTTAAAAACATTGTGCTTAAGAAAAAGAAGCCCTTCCCAGGAGATCAGGATTCCACTTGGTTCAAGACCAGAATAGGTAAGCAACGGATGTCAAAAGTCTGCCTAAAGGAAAAGGCCAGAGGCGTGACAGGTTCAAATCCCGGCACCACACGGTCCCCTGAGCGCCCCTGGGAGCAACCTCTGAGCAACAAGCTGGGAGTGGCCCCTGAGCACCACTGACGGTGGCTTCCAAACACACAAACTACATAAAAGTAGCTGAGAGATTGCTTAGGATTGAAGAGGAGGCTGCTAACTGGGGACAAAGCTTCCTTCAGAGGTGATGAAATGAGCTAAAATTATGTTGAGAGCTGCAAGTTTGTGAACACACGAAAATGCACGGAATCATACACTCAAAGGGATGAGTCACATGGCAAGTATTTACATCTCTGAAACATGGAGAACAAAAGTCCCAGCAGCCCCTGCCAGCCATCGGTCACCGGCCGTGGGCTGCCTACTGCCCTCGCTCTCCATCTCGCCCTTTCTCAAAGTCTGTGGCATCGACTTCCTTATCCCACCCACCGTCCTGAGCTGACATCCACCGGGTCCCGGAGTTCCCAGAATGGCAAGCGTCTTGGAAGTTAAAGAGTGTTGCCTCCTCTGTCTTAGAGCACGCTGGTTCTCCTGCTCACTGTCATTTGTTTTTGTGTATCTTAGAGAGACCCGCGAAGCATTTAAGGAAGCTCCTCTCTCGACACCTCCCAGTCACCATCTGTTCTCACGGTTTCAGGCCCATTCAGGCCCACCCTGGGGACGGTTGGGAATCGGGAAGGGAAGTCACTTCAGCCATATGTCAAACATCCTGCCGTGTAGCCTGCAGGGAAACGAAGACTCATCCACAGCACCTGGGAG
This sequence comes from Sorex fumeus, assembly GCF_029834395.1. NCBI lineage: Eukaryota > Metazoa > Chordata > Mammalia > Eulipotyphla > Soricidae > Sorex > Sorex fumeus. The sequence continues at coordinate 750,044 of NW_026606159.1, read as the reverse complement.
TTGATTGTGTATGTGTGTGTGTGTGTGGGGGGGGGGGCAGGAACTCAGCCAGAGTTGCTTACCTGTGAGATGCAGGGAAGGGTACTTGGGACCCGTCCACATGCTCGTCTCTGGAAAGGGTCAAGATTAGTGCTCTTGGCTTTGTTGAGCAAATGAAGCAAAATGGTATCAGTAGATCATTTATCTTGACATGCGGTAGCACTCCATGGAAATGATTCCTCTGGGCAAGAATTGAGTGCTGTGAGTGGGTAAGGGGATATACAGGATAGCCTTACAGTCCCTGCCATAATGACTAAGTGGGGGGAGGGGAGAGACAGAGACAGAGAGAGACAGAGACAGAGAGAGACACAGAGAGACACAGAGAGGAGGAGGAGGAGGAGGAGGAGGAGGAGGAGGAGGAGGAGGAGAAAGAAAGTTTTCCACAGAGGCAGACTGGGGGTGGAGGTGGGGTGGAAGGAAGGAAACTGGGGGCACAGGTGGTGAGAAATGTTCACTGGTGATGGGACAGATGTTGTAACATTGTTTGATTGAAACCCAATCATGGACAACATTATAACTATGTTTCTCACAGTGATTTGACATTATTTTTAAAATCACTTTATGATCAAAATCTGGGCTGGAGCGATAGCACAGTGGGTAGGGCATTTGCCTTGCACACAGCCAACATGGCCGACCCGAGTTCGATTCCTCCGCCCCTCTCAGAGAGCCCGGCAAGCTACCGAGAGTATCTCGCCCGCACAGCAAAGCTTGGCAAGCTACCCATGACGTATTCGATATGCCAAACACAGTAACAACAAGTCTCACGATGGAGACATTACTGGGCCCGCTCGAGCAAATCGATGAACAATGGGAGGACCGTGACTGTGACCGTGATCAAAAACTATTTCTAACCATCGCTATGGTTACATTGCGGTTGGGCAGTAAGTAGAGAGCCTGATCTCTTAGAAGTTCCCCAGAAATATTCACCTTCTAAGGAGACTCTCTGGAAACGATTCCCATGTCCTGCTGTCTTGATCCAGAGTTGAGATAACCAGGAGTCTACCTACTACAGGGGTCCTTCTGCCAGCCATGGTTTGAGGCATCAAAAGGGCTGAGCAGCTGACATTTAGTCATCGGGAGGCTGATTCCTTGATCCTTCCCTTTTTTCCATCTATCGAGTGATTTCAGGGAGAAGCAAAGCTGAGAGCTCAGAGCAGGACCCATTTACCTATGGGTTGAGGTAGTGTATGTGTGTGTGTGTGTGTGTGTGTGTGTGTGTGTGTGTGTGTGTGCAAGCTTGCGTGCATTTGAAACAGGCTGGTTTGCTTACCCACACCGAGCAAATGCCAGCCTGTTTGGGACGTACCCTGGCAAGCCTGAACACACATTTGTGTATGGTGGGTACCAAGCTGGAACTGACAAGCAGCCCTCCCCCTCCCCTGCCCTCCCGCCCTTCCCCACTCCCTCCCTCCATCTCTGCTCTACTTCCAGCCCCCGTCTTGCTGCCACGCCAGTGTCTGGAGGTGCGTGTGTCTGTGATCCCTGGACTAAGCCTGTGAGAGCCACGGAGATGAGTTGCTCCGAGTGGAAGAGATGTTGATAGACTTTCTTGGTGTCCCCAGAAAAAATTCACAGTCTCTGAGGCTGAACGTGGGGATTAAAGTATTTTGTCTAAGAAGTCCGTGGGAACCGGAGCCCAGCGAGGGTGAGAAGCTGGTTCAGAACTCCACCCGAAGGGCTCTGAGGCGAAGCTTCTGGGATGGCGCAAAGGTACCGCTTCTTTGCGGCTTCCCACCCCGCACCTTGGTTCAGGCAAACACTCCAAGGGACAGGGCCAGGAGATCCTCTGGCCTCTCTTAGCTGTGTGAAGAGAGGACAAATGTCCCAGCTGGGTGTGCTGCCACAGGCCTCCCGGCCTGAACCCTCCCCTCCCTGCTCCTCGCAGAAACAGCTCAGCTCACATTTCCAGTTCTCTAATAGAAGCACAAATGAGGTTTATGAACCATTAACCTTAGGTCAGTTTTCCAAAGTCTCAAAAAAGCATTTTAAAACAATTAATTACTCTGCTTCACTGGAAACAGATTGTAGATCAGTGCAATCAGGCAGATGCTGGTGGAGAAACGTTGCAGGGAGATGGACGGTAGGCTTCCACCCCAGAAATTTTGTGGGGGCGGGGGTGTCGGGCTTCCTTCTCCAGTGCCCACCCCCTTCATGGTAGGATCATTTCAAAACAAGAAGCAAGGCTTGGGGCTGGAAGCACAGCGGGTAGGGTGTTTGCCTTGCTTGAGGCCAACCCGGGTTCGATTCCCAGCATCCCATAGGGTCCCCCAGACTCTGCCAGGAGTCATTCCTGAGTGCATGAGTCAGGGGTAATTCCTGTGCATCGCTGGGTGTGACCCAAAAGGAAAAAAAAAAGAAGCAAGGCTGGGGCTGGGGTGATACAGCACAGTGGGTAGGGCATTTGCCTTGCATGCAGCCAACCCGGGTTCGATTCTCAGTATCCCATATGGTCCCTTGAGCACCGCCAGGAGTAATTCCTGAGTGCATGAGCCAGGGGTAACCCCTGTCCGTTGCCGGGTGTGACCCAAAAAGAAAAAAAAAAAAGAAAAAGCAAGGCTTCTTCCTAGCTTCTTCTTAATGTTGTGAGGTTTTACTCTGATTTTCCACCGAGCCCAGAGGAAGGTCAGTTCCCAGTAAATCAATTTTTTGTCTAAGATCCTTTGGCTTAAGAGCCTACTCACTCAGTTCTGTCCTTTGAGACGAATCTTCTATTACTTAGGACCAACAAGAGCTGATTAGCGAGATCCAGACGGGCTGAGCCACCAGCTCCCTCTGACAATTTCTCAGAGCTCTTGGAGCAGAGGAGAATGGTCAGTCAGGCGAGAGAATGCCTGTCCCCTCTGTCCCAGCTCTGCCACCCCTCTGCTATAGCGACTGTGGGGAGGCAGCTCCCTGACCAGAGTGCCAGCTTGCGTCATCCACACAGAGAAGGAACTGGACCAGCTCTCAGATGTCTTCTGCTGACCTCCATTGACGGTTCCACCAGTCTATTCTGTAGCTCCCGAAAGATTACATCTCTAGGGGCTAGAGTGATAGCACAGCGGGTAGGGCATTTGCCTTGCACACGGCTGACCCGGGTTCGAATCCCAGCATCCCATATGGTCCCCTGAGCACCGCCAGGAGAATTCCTGAGTGCAGAGCCAAGAGTAACCCCTGAGCATTGCTGAGTGACCCAAAAAAGAAAAAACTCAGCAGGTAGGGCTTTTGCCTTGCATGAGGCTGACCCGGGTTTGATTCCCAGCATCCCATAGGGTCCCCCCCCAGCACAGCCAGGAGTCATTCCCGAGTGCAAAGTCAGGAGTAACCCCTGAGTATCGCCGGGTTTGACCCGTCACTGTCACTGTCACTGTCGTCCTGTTGTTCATCGATTTTCTCGAGCGGGCCCAGTAACGTCTCCATGGTGAGACTTGTTACTGTGTCTGGCATTTCGAATACGTCACGGGGAGCTTGCCAGGCTCTGCCGTGCGGGCGAGATCCTCTTGGTAGCTTGCCGGGCTCTCCGAGAGGGGCGGAGGAATCGAACTCGGGTCAGCCATGTTGGCTGCGTGCAAGGCAAACGCCCTACCCGCTGTGCTATTGTTCCAGCCCAAAAAGGAAAAAAAAGATTAAATCTCTAAAATCTAGGTAGGTATCCATGCATACTATAACCAAATAATCGAGTCCTAGACCAAAATTTCGTATAATAAAGCCTGGAAGGTAGAGCATAGAGGATTGGAAGGTATTATGCAGGGCTTGTCTTTGTAGCATGTGAGGGGACAGATTTGTAGATTTCTGATGAGCTTTGACATTACTAAGAAAATAGAGCTGGTATTTGTATTTGTATTTATGTATATATGTCACGATCACGATCACGATCATCCTGTTGTCCGTCGATTGTCTTGAGCAGGCACCAGTAACGTCTCCTTGTACCTAACCCTGAGATTTTAAAAGAGCCATTTCAATGCTCTTTCAGGATTAGGAGGATGAGACCCATCATCGTTACTGGTATTTGGCCTATTGAGTACGGCACGGGAAGTTTGCCAGACTCTGCCATGCGGGCAGGATACTTTTGATAGCCTCCCAGGTTCTCCAAAGGAAAAATAAGATAATAAGATGTCTCAGCCGCGTGTTTCTGGGAGCTGGGTTTTATAGTCTCTGCGTCTTGGCCGTTGATGGGACCAACCTAGTGCTGGCGGCAGCTGGTGGGTGTGACACCTACCTACTGGAAGACGGGGGGTCTGGGTGGAGAAGGCCAGTCCCAATCAGAGTAGGCTTGGAGACCTCGGCCCCGAGACCCGCATGCCTGGGTTCCTCTGCCAGTTCTTTCATGCATGAGGCCCGTCTGGACGTGTGGGGAGAGTGGTCCCAGGATGGCCGTGGCTGGCTCCAGAGGTCCTCAGCTGCTGGGGCTCTGCTCAGGGCGGGGTGGGGTGGGGGAGAGAAACTCAACCCTTCCCCCTCCAAGGGGCCCCGGTGGGGACAGCCAGGTGCGGGGGCAGGAGACTGTGTGTATATATATATATATATATATCGATTTTCTCGAGCAGGCCCAGTAACGTTTCCATATATATATATATATATATATATATATATATATATATATATCTGGAGCGATAGCACAGCGGGAGGGCGTTTGCCTTGCACGCAGCCAACATGGCCGACCCGAGTTCGATTCCTCCGCCCCTCTCGGAGAGCCCGGCAAGCTACCGAGAGTATTCGATATGCCAGACACAGTAACAACAAAGTCTCCAATGGAGACGTTACTGGGCCCACTCGAGCAAATCGACGAACAACGGGAGGGCCTTTACTTTTACATATATATATATATATATATATATTAAAAGTATAAAAGGGGAAGGCAGACATATTTCCTTGGACAAATTAAAGTACGAAAGAATAATTACTCAGCAAAATCTACAAAAGAGAACTCGCAAGAACAGATGAAAATATAGTAGCAACTGTAAATAAAGATGACAAGAATAAAACCAAGCACAGACTGATCCCAGTGGTTACAGTAAATATAAATAACTTAATTTCTCCTATAAAAGACAAATAAATGCCAAGGGGATTTTTAAAGGGATGTTTAACTATAGTATATTGCTTAGGGAATCTAAATAAAACAATAAGAAAAAAGGTTGGACGTAAGTGTAAGCTATATATATCAAATTGGGCTGGCAACTTTCTTTTCCAGGGAGGGATTTTGTTTCATGGATACATTCCACTGTTTTTCATTCTCCCCCTATTAAAATACCCTTGTTTTGTAAAACACAACTAGGTCAACTCCTAAAGTATTTTGAAATTTTTACTCTTGTGGAAAAAAGAAAACGCCCAGTCTGAACCTAGGGAAAAACTTGCTCTGGGATGATAAGGAGTCAAGCTCAGAAATTCAAAAGATGAGGGGGCTGGAGTGGCTAGGGCGTTTGCCTTGCACGCGGCTGACCCGGGTTCGATTCCCAGCATCCCATATGGTCCCTTGAGCTTTGCCAGGAGTAATTCCTGAATGCAGAGCCAGGAGTAACCTCTGAGCATCGCTGGGTGTGACCCCAAAAAGAGAAAAATAAAGAAATTTGAAAGATGACGGGGTATACCTGCCGGTTCCCGACTTTGTTCCAGGCTCACACTTGAGTCAACCCAAGTTCTGATGTTACTGTTTTGGTTTGGTCATGTGAAAGCCAAGTTCCAGTGATTGAAAGGTATGTGAAAGACATATAACACATAAAACACGTGCCTTGTAGCTGCCCGGTTATTGAAATGGGCTTGGAACCCGTTCCTCCCGAATCCTTCAGACATTCAGCTTCTTTTCTAGAAAGATTGTTTTTGAAGCACCGACTCTAGTTCCCCACTGACCCAGAGAGCCTGATTCTAGGCTGGTCTGCCCATCCCCTCTCCCCCAACAGAAACCCACGTTTGAGACCGTGCCTCGGCCAAGTGCCCTAAAATGCCACAGCCCCCATTTTTATTCCATAGCTGAGGATGCTTTGGTCCAGAGGGGCAGAGTGATGCCCCTGGCTGAGTTAGGATGAGCGCCCTGAGGTAGAACTCTCCTATGTCATGTTGAGACCACAGAGAACCCACCTCAGACTGAATTTGATTACTTATTAATGAAAAATGAAGGTCAGAACCAGGTCCTGGAGTGACCTGGCTCAGGTGACCCCAACTCAGGTGACAGTTTATGTCATGAAAGCAAAGTCCGTCGGTGAGGATGTTGTCCTCCGGGTTGGTTTCATTCCCAACCCCCAAGCGGCCAGCCTCTTCAGCACCACCCACAAAGGTCACTCCCTGTCTCCTGAGCCTGGGCCTCTCATCATTTTATTTTAAAATATTAAAAACTGCCTTTTTAAAACAACAATAACAACAACAACATTTTTTTAGTTGAGTCACCGTGATATATGTAGTTACAAAGCTGTTCATGATCAGGATTCAGTCATATGATGTTCCAACCTGTCCCTCCACCAGTGTCCATTTCCCACCACTAATGACCCCAGTTTCCCTCCTGCCAACCCCTATACCCCCCCTCCAAGCTTGCCTCTACGGCTCTAAGGCAGGCACTTTCCTTCTCTCTATTTCTGTTTCTCTATCTCTCTGTCTGTCTCTGTCTGTCTCTGTTTCTGTCTCTCTGTCTCTGTCTGTCTCTGTTTCTTTCTGTCTCTGTGCTATCTGTCTATCTGTCTCTGTCTCTGTCTGTCTCTGTGTCTCTCTGTCTGTCTATCTGTCTCTGTCTCTGTCTGTCTCTGTGTCTCTCTGTCTCTCTCTGTCTCTCTCTGTCTCTGTCTCTGTCTCTCTCTCTCCCCATCCTGGGCACTATGGTCTGCATCACGGATACTGGAAGCTTATTGTGTTTTGTCCTTTGCCTGCTTTCAGCACACAGTTCCTATCCAGAGCGATCATTCCCAACTACCTTTGCCATAATATCAACCTCTCCTCTTGGCTATCAAAAGTCCCCTTATGCCCCATTGGCTCGGCTTGGCTCATGTGACCAGCCCCCCACCCAGTGCTGTCTCCAGAGGGATGGGCGGCTGGGAGGGTCTCTAATGTGTGAGGTCTGAGCCTCAAGCCTGCCCTGGAGTAGAGCGTGCATTCAGTTCCCCTCCCTAGCTCTTGGGCTAATTGTCAGAGAGAACGGTTGCCCAGAGGAAAACAACTGGCCTCCACAGAGAGAAAGGGTGAGTGTATGTCCTGGATCACGACACGTGTTCATTCCTCCACTCAAAGAAGTGACTGACCCTAAACCAGCCACCTGCTTTCCTGTCAGGAGCCACCAGGAGAAGCTCCTTCTATTCAGAGGGTTGTTTTTTGGTTTGTTTGCTTTTGGAATGTTGCCTGAAGGGCACTGGTGAGGGATGGCAATGGTGAAGCCATTGTTCATTGCTCTGTCATCATCTATTGCAAGGCCCCAACCCAGCCAGAGCAGCAGCTGTCTGGGGTGACAAATCCTTTGATGAATTGAAGCCTTCCAGGTTGCCAGGCACTGACCCTGCTCCAATCATTGGTTGTGAAAAATCGATGGCGAATATGGAACCTGAGATAATAGTCTTAACTCTAGATACTTTCGGAATTGGCCAGCCAGAGTATCAAATTCAGACGGATTCCCAGCTGGAGAGACAGTACAGTGGGGAAGGCATCGGGTTTGCACACAACTGACCCGGGTTCGATCACTGGCACCACATAGGGTCCCCTGAGCCCACCAGGAGTGATCCCTGAGCACAGAGCCAGGAGTGAGTCCTAAAGCACCGCTGGGTGTAGCCCATAAACAAACAAAGCAAAAGCCAACAAACCAGTTCTCATCTTCCGGTTGCTGTGGTGTGTTTTACCAGCACTGAGCTGGAGTGATAGCACAGTGGGTGGGGCCTTTGCCTTGCACATGGCTGACCCGGGTTCAATTCCTCCGTCCCTCTCGGAGAGCTGGGCAAGCTACCGGGAGTATCCCACCCTCATGGCAGAGCCTGGCAAGCTCCCCGTGGCGTATTCGATATGCCAAAAACAGTAACGAGTCTCACAATGGAGACGTCACTGGTGCCCGCTCGAGCAAATCAATGAACGAGAGGACAGTGCTACAGTGTTACAGCATTGTTCTAGTTCTTCTTGTTCTAGTTCTTTACGTCTTTTGCTAAATTGCTAAGAATCAGGTGGAGGTGGTTCAGGGGTCTGCCGTGACCATGGGCACTGGGTTGGTAGAACAACATACATTCGAAGAGTGTGAGCCTATATTCATAAAACACACCGCACACAATCATGTATGACTGATATTCGAAAGGAAGAGGCATAACCGGGGTGGGGTGAAGTCGCACTACCAGATTTGGGGGTGTATTGCAGAACCTCAGTCATTTTTTATTGCCTCTTAAAGGCCATTATATCTTAGCACATTCCTTAGAGAACTCAGTCTTCCTCGATTCCAATCCTGTAGTCTGTATGATCTTGAAAACGTTAGAACGAATGAAGATCTGGGACCCATACGATCATAATATTTTCTAGCTGATGAGAATATTGCAAACAAGTTGAATACATCGGAAACCTAACCTTGGAATTTGGACATGGAAAGCCAGTGGAAATTTATTTTCACCTTTATAAACTACAGGTTGCAAATATCACCCTCCCTCCCTACACACACACACACTCACACACACACACACACACACACACACACACAAACTGTTGGAGACTTTGGGGGATGGCAGGTAGAAAAGATGAGAAAGAGAGAGAGGGGAGAGAGAGAGAGAGAGAGAGAGAGAGAGAGAGAGAGAGAGAGAGAGAGAGAGAGAGAGAATCCAGCACTTGAATGACAAGGAGGCTTCTGAATGCACATTTCCGTTTTCATCCAACGGCCTTATTAGAGGAAGCTTCTCTCCAATTCTGACAATCGGTTGATGTTAAATCCTTATGGAGTAGAATAGCCAAACCGGATTTTTTCCTCCTTTAGCTGAAGAATCTGCCAGCTGCTCTTCAGTCTGGTGGGAAGAGGAGGTCAATTCAGAGCAGATGTTGGTATTCTCTCTTCAATATGCAGATCTCTGCCTAACGGGCCCACATTGAATCGCCATTGTGGGGAGGTCTTGGGTTTGACTTAGAGAAGACACTCACGTAGGCTCCGTTTCAAAGTGCTGTCTCCTTTGCAGAGGGAAGCAAGTGGAGCCCAGTCAGACAACCTGCTTGCTCAACATTCCTGCAACACTTCCTCCAGATTATTTCACTGAGGAAACACTGGCCACAGCCTGAGGGGACTTGACTAAGCTTCCTTCAGGAGGGCCGTGGCGTGGCTGGGAGGGGCAGGCGTGGCTGAGAGCAGTCATGACCACACAGATGTGGACTTTTTTTTCTGGCATAAACTCCAGAAAGACCTAAGAGGTTGGTACTAGGGCTCCAAAAGTAGCTGCCCTAGAAGGATTTTTGGTTCAGTCGTCGTCCCCTACCCCACCCCCAGGGAAAGCAACTGTGTGTTCATTGCTACTAAGGGCCAAAGCATCCAAGTTTCCGACCCAGGCAGAACCCATCTCTCTCTGCAAGCTGTTCTTTGCCTGTGCTGCAGCTGGTGAGCGGCTGTTTGGAGGTCTCGTGAGTATCATTCTTCCTTCCTACTTCCTAGGAGAGAGACCAGGGGCCTGGCGCCTCTCTCTCTCTCTCTCTCTCTCTCTCTCTCTCTCTCTCTCTCTCTCTCTCTCTCTCTTTCCTTTTGGTCATTGTGGTTTGTGGCTACACGTACTGTCAGGTTATCGTGTATATCCCTGTATTACTTTTAGCACTCAGTTCTTATCCAGAGTGATCATTTCCAACTGTCATTGTCATAGTGATCCCTTCTCTATCCTAACTGCCTTTTTCCCCCTTCCCCCACTCGTGACAAGCTTCCAGCTGTGGGCTGGTCCTCCTGGCCCTTATTTCTATTGTCCATGGGTAACAATCTCATAAAAATCAATTTTTATATTTTTTATGCATTCTTCTATCAAGACTTGAGAGTTCTTGGTAAACATTTATAATCTGTAAAATGCAATCCTCACAAGGATTATCGACTTTATATTCTTGCAGTCTATAATTTGTTACTACATAGTGACTGGGTTGGTTGTTCTTGCTTAGGAGTTTTCTAGAAACAAAGTACTATATGACATAATACAATAGTTCATAAGTTTATACTTTCAACTGAAGTCAGGATTCTTGTATCTAAACTCTTCTCCGTTACCAACATGTCACCATGCCCTTTCCTACTTTTGGGGGTATTGTTTTGGTTGGTTGTCTGTTTTCTTTATTTTGTTTGGGGACCACATCTGGCTGTGCTTAGGGCTTTCTCCAGACTCTGCACTCAAATATCACTCCTAACGGGGTGTGGGGCACCGTATGAGATGCTGGGGATTGAACCTGGATCAGCCACATGCAAGGCAAGTACCCTACCTGCTATACTATCTCTCCAGCCCCCAAGAGTCCAAGTTGTCAGAGGCACAGAGAGTGATAGGATTCAACTAAATCAGTAGAGGGGCCAGAGCGATAGTACAGTGGGGAGGGTGTTTGCCTTGCCCATGGCCCAACCTGGGGTTGATCCCCAGCATCCCAGGTGGTCCTTTGAGCACCACCAGCAGTAATTTTTAAAAAATTTTTATTAGTGAGACACCATGAGGTACAGTTGTAGACTTACAAATTTTTGTGCTTGGGTTTCAATTGTACAATGATCAAACACCCATCCCTCCACCAGTGCCCATTTCCCACCACCACGGGTCCCAGTATCCCTCCCACCCCCATCCCTCCACCAGTGCCCATTTCCCACCACCATGGATCCCAATATCTCTCCCACCTCCCATGCCCCCCATCCCATTTGAGTGCAGAGCCAGGAGTAACTCCTGAACATCATTGGGTGTGACCCCCAAAAGCAAAAATAAATAAAAATAAACTAGTGTATCCCAATGGGGTCACCCTATTGCTCAGATTCCTGGGAAGGCTGGAATAATCAATGGGGTGAGTAGGGAGAGTAGCCTTGAATGTAACTGGGGGGTCACACTTTCTGTTTGTCGGCTTAAGGTAGATTTCCAGGGAGTTTTGGGGTATTTAATTTTATTTTTTTGGTATTTTTTCCTCCAAAAGGGTGATGATAGGTCACATCAATTTGTGAGTTTGGGAATAGACCATCATTTCCAACCTGTTTCATCCCACTGAGTTATTCTCATAACCAAAAGGTGGCATGCGCTATTTTAATTCTGAAAACATACAAATTTTCAGAATTAAACTAACTAAGGCTGTCCCCATTTTGATTAATGAAAACATATGCCCTTCCTGTTCTGCCTCTGTCCCCACCCCCAAGTTTACTAGATATTGCTGACCTATGAGTAAAGCGATCTGTCTCCGCCACCCAGCTCTCTACACGTTGACAGACTTACTTAACCCCCCTCCGGAGCTGCAGTTGTACTGAAGATACACGTTGCCTAGCACCCTCACATTTTGTTCTTGTTTTGTCTTCCTTTGATTGGTCCCTGTCATCACCTCTTTAGGGCTCCTTGGCAGCCACTGTGCCACTTCCCTGGAGTCATTTGACTTATCTGAAACTCTTCCCAGAGGGCATCACCCAGCTGTTTTGCTTTGATCAGTTGGGTCTGTTCCCTTCATACTGAAAAAAAAAAATCAATTCTGCTGCATAGAAATCCTTGGCACATGCATAGAGTGTCTTAAATATATTGTTCCATTTTCTTCTATCATAAAGCCTGGCTTTCAATCCCTGATAATGACCTAATTTTCATTCCCTTAAAAGTCACCTGGTTCTTCTATGCGAGATGCCGAAGAAGGATTCCTCCAGCCCCAGTGCGTGCTGGCCTATGCCTTTGCTATCGATCAGGCCGGATCAATATTCTCAGGTAGACCCCGTGCTTCTTCAAATCGTAGTCTTCAATGAGTGCTTGAGAGCCCAGGAAGTTGCCTTGGAAGACGGTGTGTCGTAGTTCTTCTGTTCCCCCGCTTTGGTTCTCGTCTTTGTAAATGTGGCCATTTGTGTGTCTAGTCTTCTTTGCTGTGATGCCATGATCGTCGCTACCCATCCCCTCTCCCTTTGCTGTTCCTTCTTTAAAGTTGTGGTAATAGGGGCTGGAGAGATAGCACAGTGGGTAGGGCGTTTTCCTTGCACGCGGCCGACGCGGCTTCGATTCCCAGCATCCCATATGGTCCCCTGACCACCGCCAGGAGTAACTCCTGAGTGGAGAGCCAGGAGTAACCCCTGTGCATCACCAGATGTGACCCAAAAAGCAAAAAAAAAAAAAGTTGTGGTAATAGATACATATACTGTACATCTCTAGGTATGCCATGGAACATTAGACATGTTAACCTCCAATGTCCTTGAATTCCTCTGTGCTGTTGTTCCGTCCCCTAAAACCCTCCCCACCATCTAATACAGAGACTCCGCGCTCAGTAAAGGACCCCCAATTCCTCCATCCCCCACATCCTGGCAACTACTCTTCCAGTTGGTTCTCTTAGGTGCTCTGCTTAGACGAGTGGGGTCATCCAAATTATCCCCTGTGACCTCTCCTGTTTATTGTCCTCGGAAGTCACTCATGTTGTGGCATTCCCTCTCCTTGAGTGATGCAGAGGATTTCACTGGGGGGTGGGGGTAGTCAGGAGGAACCAAGCAAGCACCACCCAAGCAGTGCTCGGGACACTGGGAGGCCACTCCCAGCCATAGCTGGCCAATGGGGCTGGATGACCCAATCCTTTGGCCTGTCCACTGTGGCACGGCTCAGTCTGCCCCCTTGTATTTTCAGATTTGTGGGAGCATCTTATTCCCTATTTTTGAGAGGTCTCCCTATCAGTGCTCACGGCGCCCGGGGGAGTCACCAGCGATTCTTTTTTGTTGTTATTTTTGTGCCACACCTGACAAATCTCACGCGTTCCTCCTGTCCCTCCACTCAGGAATCACTCCTGCTGGTGTTCAGGGGACCTTGTGGGATCCCGGGGATCGAACCCGGGGAAGCTGCATGCAAAGGCAAGTGCCTTACCTGCTGTGCTGTAACTCCGGCCCCCTCACCAGAAATTCTCATCTTCCCTGCAGGCAGTTAAATACAAGGGCCCGAGGATACAATGCTGTGCCAAGGCTCTGCCTCCCCCAGGCTACCTGGGGGTCTCTAGGACACCGAACTACACTGAGGGGACCACATCATGCTGGGAATTGAACCTGGGCCCAGGGTGTGCCAGGCAGGAGCCTTTAACTGCTGTGCCTTCTCTGGCCACTCCATAGATTTTTAAAAAAACATCGCCCTGGTCCATAGATCTCTTGTTTTTCTCTCTAGTTCCTGTTTCGACGTGGGGACTAAAAGAGACTGAAAACCCCAGCAGCCTCTGCTCCTGTTTTCTGAGAATCTCCACCGTGTCCTTTCTCTTCGATTCTGCTTATTGTGTCTCCGCTCCCAAGTGCTCAGCCACTTAAGGCTTCGTGCTGCCCATTTTTCTTGGAAATTCCTTTGTGGCAGTCCCTGGAGAACTGTGAAAAGACGCCTCGCCAGAGAGCATTTCCAGCTGTTTCTGGGGAACACTTGGGGGCACAGTCGGTGAATATATTAATCCAGCTTGGGAGGCAATGACCAATTTAGCACCGAGACACGTGGCACCTTGCAGGCAGTGTGTTTTGATCCGGAGCCCTTGAACATACGATTTTTTTAGAGAAGGTATTTGCTCCACTTAGGGTTCAATGTTCCCCCCAGACTCAGAGTTGAGGGCCTAGGTCGATGCAGAGTTTTGGCTGCCAGTGCATCCTTACATCATTATTTCAGTTCTTTGGACTCCTATACTGGTGTCTTCCACTAAACTTCCCACTTTTGGAAAGGCCGTTTGCTTGGTGTTTAGGTCCTGACACTCCAAGAAGTTAGGAAGCCTGAGTCCTCGGTTCGCCAGGTGTGAGAGATGCTTTCAAGTACCAGAAGTGGTTCCATCTGGTGCCTAGTCTTCTGGTCTTCTGTCTTCCTGTCCACATTGGCCTGTTCGTGCTTCCCACAGTTTTCAGATGATCACAGCGAGAAGGTTGGCTTTCTCATGATTCAGAAATGAAAGTCGATCATGATCTTTCTCTATGTAGGCTTTACTATAAAGACTATCACCCTACACGTGAGCCCCAAGAATATAAGGAGTGTTTTTATTTTTTCTGTTGAGGCCAGAGAGATAGTACAGCGAGTAGGGCCCTTGCCTTGCATGCGGTCAACTCAGGTTCAATCCCTGACACCCCATTATTGTCTCCTGAACACTGCCAGGAGTGATCCCTGAGCACAGAGCCAGGAGTGATCCCTGGGCACAGAGCCAGGAGTGATCCCTGAGCACAGAACTAGGAGTAATCCCTGAGTACCACTAAGAAGGGCTCAAAAACAAACAAAAAGAGAATTGTTTCTTCTTTCACCAAGAGATTGGGAATCTTGCAGGGGTCCAGGCCCTGCAAGGCTACCCAGCACTTCAAGAGACTCGAACTGATCCTATGGTCAAGAACAGATCCCAGATCCACACACCCGAGGCAGATCTCGTCGCAGACGTGCTCCCTTGCCATTTCCTCCTGTGATACACAGAAGACTGACATAAACCTTGGAGTTGGTGTCCATGCAATTTTCTTGCTGGTGTATTCCAGGTAGGGCAGGGTTTCTGGAATTCGACTTTCCGGGTATGAATCGTGGTGCGTATCCTTATGGTATCAGGACCTCCAGCACGTAATCTAATCTCTCAAATCATTTCTCATTCTCCAAGGGGATGGAAATGCTGTTTACCATATGGGAATGTTCTGGAGGTTGAATAAGATAGAAGCGCTCTGTGCTAGCCCAGTCATAAAGCCCTCAAAATATTAATTATAGTCTTCATGTCCCCAATAAGAAATTTCACGGCATGTGTTGGTCGTCGGTCCCTTCCTCTTGAACCATATTCTCTCCGGCCCTTATCTCTTCATTCAGAGGGTCAGATCCTTTGTACCCCAGCTGCTCTTTGCCAGAAAAGAAATTCTGGACCAGTCTGAGGAGTTAAGATGGAAGAACAATTGCAATCTACACGATCACGATCACGATCAAGACCACCCTGTTGTTCGTCGACTGCCTCGAGCAGGCCCCAGTAACGTCTCCTTCATCCTAGCCCTGAGATTTTTTAAAAACGTGCCATATTCAAGGCTCTTTCAGGGCTAGGAGAATGAGACCCATCATTGTCACTGGTATTTGGCATATTGGGTACGCCACGGGGAGTTTGCCAGACTCTGCCGTGTGGGCAGGCTACATTCGGAAGCCTGCCAGTTTGTCCAAAGTAAGAATGAGATAAAAAGATGTTGCGCAGCCGCAAACCTACAAGGACAAGGAATTTTCTGAGAAAGGGAAGTGAAGAAGCTAAAGAAGTTGGGCTGGAAAGAACCAGGTCCGGCTGCATCCACACAACTGTTGGGGCCCAGTGGGTGGCACCACGGATGGAGGAGCAAGGCAGATGGACAAGCCTGTCTGTCCCTCAAGGGGGCGGAGTCACTAGCAGATGAACGGTGGAATATTGGGTTTATAAAGTTTCGTGTTTGCTGTGCTATTGATCTCAAGAACTCAGCAAACAGTAGGATTGAGCTGACTAGTGGGAACTGCCCTGGAGTTTGCAGTGGAGCTTTCAGAGTTCCTGAATTCATTTTTGAGGAAACAGAAGAAGGGACTGACCGCCCAGTGCATCAAAACCAAACCTTGTCCCTATGGCTTTTGCATGAAGGGAAAGTGGCTTCTAGCATGGTCCAGAGTGCAATGTGGAGGGACCAAATCCATCTTCCTGCCCCTTTGTTGCAGGGAGTTTTTATACAGGTGGAAGGAGGGACTGGAAACTTCCGTCTTTGTCTATTTTGAAAAAAAAAAATAAAAATAAATGATGAGGTGTTTAAGATCAAGACAAGAGTCTTCAGGTCTCAGAATAAACTTTCACCTCAGCCTAATCCATTTTAGTTTGCTGTGTTGTGTTCTCTGAGCGTTTCCTCCTACTCTGTGATGGTGATAGACTTCTTAGGTTGAGATGGTGTGTGTGTGTGTGTATGTGTGTGTGTGTGTATGTGTGTATGTGTGTGTGTGCGCGTGCGTGCTTGTGTGTGTGCGTGCGTGCGTGCGTGTGTGTGTGTGGGTGGGTGGGTGTGTGTGGGTGGGTGGGTGAGTTTCTGCTTCAGGACAGACTGTGAGTAACTTCCAACGCTTTTCCCAGCCCACTGAGCAATGTCAGACCACTCTGCCCACTTGGAACCCTGGTTTCCCTGTATAGCTTGGGCTGCTCCCTCTTGTTTTCCACTTCCCACCTGGATTCTCCCCCATCAACAGTCCCACGGCCCTTTTGACGGTCCCATCAACGCTCTTCTCTCGTGATCTCATCTTCCTGAACGTCCTCCGCCTCGCTAATTAGACAAACATATCCCTTCTAAAATGGGATGTGCTGATGGATTCGTTTATTTTCCATTATAGAAACATTCTAATGAGTGTCTTCTGGAAAGTTCGTTGCTTCCGCTCAAAGCTGGTATATTGAATCTGTCCTGGATGCCAACTCCAATCTCGTGCTCTGAGAATGCCGAGAGGAGCCATCATCCACACGCTGCTGGTGGGAATACGAAATGCCCAACCCTTCTCAAAAACACAGGCAGTCTGCTGAAAGAAAGGAAGAAGGAGAGAGGGGGGGAAGGAAAGAGAAAGAACGATGAGGACGGAGAAAGAAAGAAAGAAAGAAAGAAAGAAAGAAAGAAAGAAAGGAAGGAAGGAAGGAAGAAAAGAAGGAAGGAAAGAGAAAATGAAAGAGAAAGAACGATGAGGACGGAGAAAGAAAGAAAGAAAGAAAGAAAGAAAGAAAGAAAGAAAGGAAAGAGAAAATGAAAGAGAAAGAAAGATGAGGAGGAGAAAGAAAGAAAGAAAGAAAGAAAGAGAAAATGAAAGAGAAAGAAAGATGAGGAGGAGAAAGAAAGAAAGAAAGAAAGAGAAAATGAAAGAGAAAGAAAGATGAGGAGGAGAAAGAAAGAAAGAAAGAAAGAAAGAGAAAATGAAAGAGAAAGAAAGATGAGGAGGAGAAAGAAAGAAAGAAAGAAAGAAAGAGAAAATGAAAGAGAAAGAAAGATGAGGAAGGAGAAAGAAAGAAAGAAAGAAAGAAAGAGAAAATGAAAGAGAAAGAAAGATGAGGAGGAGAAAGAAAGAAAGAAAGAGAAAATGAAAGAGAAAGAAAGATGAGGAGGAGAAAGAAAGAAAGAAAGAAAGAGAAAATGAAAGAGAAAGAAAGATGAGGAAGGAGAAAGAAAGAAAGAAAGAAAGAAAGAAAGAAAGAGAAAATGAAAGAGAAAGAAAGATGAGGAGGAGAAAGAAAGAAAGAAGAAAGAAAGAAAGAAAGAAAGAAAGAAAGAAAGGAAGGAAAGAGAAAATGAAAGAGAAAGAAAGATGAGGAAGGAGAAAGAAAGAAAGAAAGAAAGAGAAAGAAAGAGAGAGAGAGAGAAAGAAAGAAAGAAAGAAAGAAAGAAAGAAAGAAAGAAAGAAAGAAAGAAATATAGGGAGAGAGGAAGCAAGCAAGCAAGCTATCATGACCACGTGCTGTTCTGAGCCTGTCCTCCACAGAAATGAAATTTTATGTTGACATCAAAGTTTTAAGTCCTCCAGTAATAGCCCCGACCTGGAAACCACCCGCCCAACACGGGCATATGGCAAGACGAACTGTGGGGTACATCACGCAGAAGGCGATTTGCTCCAAGAAGGAGCCTGCCATCGGAATATTGAGCCCCCGGGATGAATTTCCAGAGAATTATGTAAAGTGGAGGAAAAATCCTGTCTCCAAACCTCACTCATTGCTCACCCAGTCACTTCGAGAATGTTTAGGTAACATTCCTGAAGTGGCGATATTATTGCCAAGGGGAGCCAGGTTCTTGGGGTCCGTGATTAGGGGGCAGATGGGGGCGGGAGGAAGAGGTCCTGGATTAGCTGGACTGTGGAAGGGGTAACGGGGGTGGGGGGGCTGGACCTGGACGGGGTGAGTATCTGGCTCTGGCTTAGGAGAGGGGGCTCTGGGTTTGTGTTCACCGACCTGGCGGCTAGGAACCTGGGTAAAGGCCCCAGGGGACTTCTCAATAGCTTCTAATCTCATGCGACTCTACAATTGTCTAAAAATAAAAGGTCTCATTTTTAAAATAGCTATGAATATACATCAAGCACGCAGAACTGATTAGCACAAGGCCAGAGCTATTTAAGCATTTACTATTATTAGTAGTGAAAGTGTATTCATGTGTCGGTTTCACTGACTTTGAGTCCCACGGAGGACAGGAAGTGAACTCATCTCTCCCCAAGTGGGTGAGGATGAGGAGAAAGTCAGGCAGACCAGTTCCTGGGCTCTACTTCGAGCAAAACTCCCTGAATTTCTCGAACATTTGTGGCTCAGGATGGGAGGGTCGGTCCTTCCCCTGAGCCCTCCTTGGCCTCTAGAGGTCTTGTCTGTGGAAGTGTCATCTCACTGCAGATCAAAGGGACCCCCCCCCCCCTCCCCAGTCATGAAGAATCCTTGGGCCTGCAGCTCCCTGAGCCCCACCGGGAGTGAGTCCTGAGCACAGAGCCAGGAGTAAGCCCAGAGCACTGTGAACGTGGCCCCAAGCCCCTAAATTAATTTTCTTTTAAAAGAAATAAAATACTATTTTACTCCCTCCTTTCTTTGGCACCACTGCTGAGTGGGTTTCTCTCCAGTTCTGTTTTAGGGGGAGGGGAGTGCTCGGGGCTTACTCCTGGCTCTGTGCTTAGAGGGAATTTCTGACAGGGCTCAGGGGACTAGATCCGGTGCCAGGGATCGAACTTGGGTGGAACATAATGCAGGAGCAAGGCAAGTGCCTTAACCCCTGGACTATCTCTCCAGTCCCTATCTGCCGTTCTTATCTTAAGTATCATCAGCTGATACTGTGATT
The DNA here is from genome assembly GCF_029834395.1 of Sorex fumeus. NCBI lineage: Eukaryota > Metazoa > Chordata > Mammalia > Eulipotyphla > Soricidae > Sorex > Sorex fumeus. The sequence continues at coordinate 731,179 of NW_026606159.1, read as the reverse complement.
CGGAAAAAGCCTCAGGCGTCCAATCCGGAAAGCGGTATTGGCATCCCGCAGGGGTGGCACCTAGTTGACTTTGCATTCTTGCCACCAGGGCAGGGCAGTTAGGCAACACACCCCCAGGGGGCGCTGCTCCCTTGCACAAAAGCCATCCCTCTCTTCCAGACTATGCCTCTGCTCATGGGGTCACAGGAGGCTGGGCAGGGGTAATACCACAGTTCACGCAGCCTCCCTTCTACCTGGGGCTGGAGCCACGTCCCCACCCATATCCATCCGTCCCAGGACCTGGGCACCATGCCCAGTTCTGACGTTCTGCGATTACCCCTCCTCGCAGAACCAAACACAAATCCAGATGCCCCCTCCATGTAGCCGGGTCTGCCTCCAGAGTTAGCAGGATTTCACCTGCACGCTTCCTCCAGACAGCCCCAGGGACTTCCTCTTCCGGAGCAGCTAGAGAGGAGGCAGCACTCTGACCGGCTCAGAGTGAATTCTCCCTCCGCGAGAGATAGCGCGGGTCTGGTGCCCAGCAATCTGGAATCCATTTATCAGCTGTCCCTTTCTCCCTCCCTGGCAAACCTGCCTTCCTTACTTACCACTCTGAGTTTCAAGGCCATTAACTCAAAGATGTGGACATAAATACATACTTGACTAAGTTTGTTTGGAAATTTGCAATCCGGTTTATTCAGCTCCTGGTCCGTATTAGACCCTCCATGGCTAGGAACTATGATTTTTTGCCATCCTTCAGAGTGTGGGATGACAAAACTCTGATCACCGCTGACTCGTGTGGCCTTGTCCATGGCATGGGTTGACCATGTCCTTGGGCGTTTGAATGAAATGGGCTCAAGCCCCACCCCATATGGGGTGGGGGTGGCTGGCGTGCCCTGTCGAATGCCTCTCTTAAAAACTCAGTTCCATCACTTCACTGGCGTGCCTCCTTCCATGGTTGTTTTTTTGGGGGGTGACCTCGATGTCATACTTCTCATCCACATAGGCTGCACCCCAGTTCTCCCAGTTTATGGTTCTACTAATGTGGTTGTTGGTAATGCTTTGAGTCAAGAGGAGTTGATGTCTGTATCTCTCTCATATATACAGAGAGAGAGAGAGAGAGAGAGAGAGAGAGTGCCTGCCATAGAGACAGGCTGGGTGGCGGGAGGGAAATTGGGGGCATTGGTCATCGGTGGTGGGAAATGAGCACTGGTGGAGGGACAGGGATGGGTGTTGGAACACTTGTATGCCTGAAGCCCGACCATAATCAGGTTGGTAACTCAATAAAAAATAATTTAAAAAGAGAGGAGCTGGGGATGGAGCCATAGCACAGTGGCTAGGGTGTTTGCCTTGCATGTGGCCAACCTGGGTTCGATTCCCAGCATCCCATATGGTCCCCCGAGCACCACCAGGGGTGATTCCTGAGTGAAGAGCCAGGAGTAACCCCTGTGCTTCACTGGATGTGACCCAAAAAGCAAAAAAAAAAAATCTGAAGGAAAAAAAGAGAGAGGGGTTGATGTGACACCACCCTATCCCCCCAACCTCAGCTGGAATATTCAACATCTCTGCTGTTCCTCAACGCCCTCCGGTTCCTTTGCCTGCCCGTGGGATTTGGCTTGGATGGCATTCTCCACAGGTGCCATCTTGCCCTGCAAGGCAGACAGGAGCTGGGCACAGGCTTTGCAGGTGGGGACCCTGGGTTCCATCACTGGCACTGCATGGTCTCTAGAGCACTTCCAGGAGTGAGCTCTGAGCACTGAGCTGGGAGTAGCCCCTGAGCACCATCGGGTGTGACCCCTGAACAAAACAACAGTGGCCCAGGGGTACGTGTTTCAAGTCCGGCTCTCTTCGAGTTCCCACCCCAAGGGGTAGAGTTATTGTCCTATGACTCGGAGAAGCTCTGTTTCTCGGGAACCTGGGGCGGGCCTCCGTGTGAGGCTGAGGCGTGTTTGCAGACGGAACACGCAGGGAGCCGTCGGGCCCCCCAAATGCAGCCGTTTCTCCGCCTCCAAGCTGCACGTCCCGTGGGACCCTACATGGGATGCTTTGTGCTAGGTCTGTCGCCCTGGTGGAAAAGGATGTCTCAGACTTCCTGAGGGGAGCGGGGTCACGGGCATGGAGGTCCTTTCTCCCTGCTCCTCTCCCACGCCCTGGAGTTGTGGGTCGAACCGTGGCTGAGGTGGCAGCCAGGGCATCTGCCACCAAGTCGGGGACATGGGAGCCAGCCTGTCACTGAGAGAAGGGCAGCGGGCTGAGTGGTTTTCAGGGAAAGACATCTGACTTCTCCCCCACACTGTCTCGGGAGGTGCTATTTGCATATTAAACAAATATTTAAAATTAGCCATGCAGCAAATAATCAGACGCTGGCAGGGGTGGGGGGTGGGGGAGGGGTGCCTCCCAAGTAACTGCTGGGACAGAAACGCCCCTCCCGGGCATGGGGGTCACCTGGATGGGGGTGACATGACCCAAGCCACAACCAGTGTCTCCAGCAGGGGAACTCTGCAGATGAGAAAGGGGCGTGGGATGGATTGAGATGGGGCAGGGGTGAGGCGGGGGGGGGGGGCATGAAATGGGATGGAGTGAAATGGGATGGGACGGAATGGAGTGGAGTGGGCGGGCTGGGATGCAGCGGGAGGCAGTGGCGTAGGATATGCTCAACTCCAATAGACCACAAGGGAGATACAGTGAAAAGTGGCGGCTCCCTCCTGCCCCGTTCTCCGAGGGCCACATTGAGGGCCCGGCCTGACTCCTGTGCGTTTGGAACAGGGCCATCCGTCTGTGTGAGTGGCCGCTGTGTCAGCTCTGGGGATATTTCCCTGGAGGCCAGCCAGGACCTGGGCAGGGTCTTCCCAAGGGCTGGCCCCTGCTGTGACCCAGCCCCCTTCTTCCTCTCTCCATCAAGATCACTCAGATCACTGCCTGGGAGGTTGATGAAGAGCTGGAGAGGTGTCAGGTGACTGCATTTTCGGGTGACCCTAGTGGAGGAGAGAACAGCATTGTCTGCAAGTTACCAAGGAGGAAAGGCAGGCAGAGAAGTGAGAGGCATTGTTGGCTGGGCTCCCCGTGGAGGCTCTGGGACTCAGGCCTTTGACCTGACCGGGTTTGTTTCAGACTGTTCTTGTCAAGGTGCTGGAGTGGGGAGGGGGTGGAGGGGCGTAGGGGGCAGGGGAAAAACGTTCCTGACGCCTTGGTCTCAACAACACACAAGCCCATATGATAAGGCAGCCACTGCACCCAGGTCGAGACACTGTCAAACCTCAGCATATGCTTTTCTCTGTTTTCCAATGGTTCCATAATGCCCTAGTCATTTCCTAGCAGAGGAAGGAAGGGTCGATGGAAGGAAAAGGTAGTTAAATGTAACGGCTGGGGTCTGTGGTTGGAGGAACGAGACAGTCAAAAAATGCTAGCAAAGAAGTTCTTATTGGTGCCAAGTACACATACTGGTTGACCGGGGTTCCCTGCATGGAGGGGGACCTCGTCGCCTTGTGGGCATCCCTTTTTCTCCCCTTACGTGGGCTTGGACCTTTCTGCCTTGGATTGGCTCCCTCCCAGAACCCTGGGGTTGTGTTTTCCTTGAATTGATCTATTCATCCTCATGTATGGCTGGAGCGATAGCACAGCGGGAGGGCGTTTGCCTTGCACGCAGCCAACATGGCCGACCCGAGTTCGATTCCTCCACCCCTCTCGGAGAGCCCAGTAAGCTACCGAGAGTATCTCGCCCGCACGGCAGAGCCTGGCAAGCTCCCCGTGACGTATTCGATATGCCAGACACAGTAACAACAAAGTCTCCAATGGAGACGTTACTGGACCCGCTCGAGCAAATCGACGAACAACGGGAGGGCCTTTACCTTTACCTTTTATCCTCATGTACTCATATCCTTTGCCCAATTCCACTTCCCTTTTCCTTCTAGGTTTCATCCCATGACCTGGCCATTTATGGTCCTGCTACATTACTTCTGCTTACGTTTTTTTCTTTTTTCCCCTCAGAACCAATGCCTGTGATTGTGTTAGCTGAGTTAAAGATAAACGTGGACAACCTGTTTGCTAGTCCTTTTCTTGTGCTGAGCTGGTACTTTTCTTAGTAAACCCAGAGCTGCAGAGCTGATCTTCATCACAGAAGCAGGGCTGAGCTTAATCACGGGGTCCCTATTGTCAGCTTAAGATTTAACCCCTCACCCTTTCAGTAACCAAAGAAAATCAACTGGTGGACCACCCCACCCCCGCCCCGACCCATGCCCAAGTCACCTGACTGTGATCTTGGGTTCGTTTGGGAAAATACTTTCTTGGGCACTCCTCGGCCACTAGTTTCATAGTGAACTTCGCGGTGTGCTGGGGAATGGAGGGGGAGGGGGAGTCTTATATTCATCCATATTTCAACACGGAAACCCCCAGGAGGGGAGTGGAGGAAGAGCAGATACCAGCAGGTGACCCCCGTGTGCCCGAGTCCCCGCCACCAACCCCCTCATGCCGCTAGGTTCAAGGTGTGCCACATGGACACAGGCTGGCGTTTGAAGCTGCTTTTTATTCTTTTTTTTTTTTTGCTTTTTTGTGACGGGGTCACACCCGGTCATGCACAGGGGTTCCTCCTGGCGCTGCACTCAGGAATTACTCCTGGCAGTGCTCGGAGGACCATATGGGATGCTGGGAATCGAACCCGGGTCTCCCGCGTGCAAGGCAAACATCCTCCCCGCTGTGCTATCGCTCCAGCCCCTGCTTTTTATTCTTGTCCAACCAGAGTGCCCACGTTGCTGTGGTTGTCCTTGTCTTCGGACTCGTTCTCCCCAAGAACAGGATGGGGTCGCTTATTGAAGACGGTCCCCCAGGCAGAATCAACACTGGGTCTGACGGAGGTCGAGGCACCCATCGTTGGCATCAAGTGCCTCAGCCGGGGCTGCTCACTGTTCTCTGTCCACTTCACTGAAGGTGGGGGTGAGGAGGGGCAGCTCCGGTGCCTTCTGTGGCTGAGCGTTTCAGCGGCATGCTCTCCTTTTCCTCCAGGAGCTGAGGCCGTTAGCCCCTTCTGCAGATTCGTCAACCCGCACTCCACTCCCTTCACCGGCCTCTGAGCTGCCCCCTTGACACACAGTTCCACCCCAGGCTGGTTCCACCCAGCCTCTGAGGGCAGAGTGCAGTGTCCCCTCAATTCCTCCTTTAGTGCAGTTGGAAGCATTTTCCAGTATTTGTTTGCTTTGATTGAAGGAGCATCAGTGGGTAAAGGTAAAGGTAAAGGTAAAGGCCCTCCCGTTGATCGTCGATTTGCTCGAGCGGGCCCAGTAACGTCTCCATTGGAGACTTTGTTGTTACTGTGTCTGGCATATCGAATACTCTCGGTAGCTTGCCGGGCTCTCCGAGAGGGGCGGAGGAATCGAACTCGGGTCGGCCATGTTGGCCGCTTGTAAGGCGAACGCCCTACCCGCTGTGCTAAAATCATCTATATTTCAGGGATTCAACCCAGTGTCAATAGCGGAAGTCTAGTCTTGTCCACCACCATGCCACTGGCCACTGCCTTCTTGCTCTGCACACCTTCAGCCCCTGTCATTCCTTAATATCACCATCTACCTGTCTTCTTCTTCTTCTTCTTCTTCTTCTTCTTCTTCTTCTTCTTCTTCTTCTTCTTCTTCTTCTTCTTCTTCTTCTTCCTCCTCCTCCTCTTCTTCCTCTTCTTCCTCCTCTTCCTCCTCTTCCTCCTCTTCCTCTTCCTCCTCCTCTTCCTCCTCCTCCTCTTCTTCTTCTTCTTCTTCTTCTTCTTCTTCTTCTTCTTCTTCTTCTTCTTCTTCTTCTTCTTCTTCTTCTTCTTCTTCTTCTTCTTCTTCTTCCTTTTCCTCCTCCACTTTCTCCTTCTCTTCCCCCTCTCTGAGATTTTTTTTGGCATCACACCTGGCTGTGTTCAGGGCTTACTTCTGGCTCTGCACCCGGGAGTCATTCCTGGCAGGGTTCAGGGGACCGTAGATGGTGCCAGGAGTCTAACCAGAGATCGACCACACGTGAGGCAAGCATCCCGCCCGCTGGTGGCAGCCCCACCTGTTTTCTGAGTCTAAGCATTGGCTTGTGTTGGTATATAAGTGTGCTTTGTTTCTTTGTCCCAGCGAGTGGTAAAGCCAGGCCTTATTTGTTTCTTCCCTCTGACTGCCAGGATCCAAGGACAGGGTAAAAGTGCTCCCTGGGCTCTGAAGTGCCAGGGATCCCTCAGGCCAGCCGGCTCAGGGGCCTCCAGGCTGCCCCCCACAATGCACAGAAGGCTCAGTGCTGCTGGGGGTCAAGCCAGGGTTGGCCAAGTGCAGGGCGTGTGTCTTACCCCTGATGCTCTCTCCAGTCCCTCCATTTAGGCTTTGAAAACTCCCAAATGCTTTCTGTTCTTACATGGGGGTGATAAGAAGCGATCTGGGGGTACGGGGGGTGGGCAAAGATCACGAGAGGTGAAACCAGAACGGACATCCAGAGGTGCTACACAGGGCAGAGAGGTCCAAGACAGAGTCGTTTGAGGGGTGTGACCAGTGATTCCAGAGAAAGAGAAAACGGGCATTCTGCAGACAGCCAGGGGGTGTTTGTCCGACGCAAGGTGGGTGAACACAGTAAGAGAATTGCAGTCAGATCCCTTTTTCCCTCATCACTTGAAGAGAAGAAAGGACATGTGGGTAGAAATCTGTCACGTCCATTATGCCGCTATGGCCACAGCGTGTGGATAAGACATTAAATTCTCAGGAAGGAACCCATTAGGCCGAAGAAACGTCACGGGAGCCCAGTGTTATTGGGGCTCTGACTTGCAGAGATTGCTTGAGAGAGGGCTACTTCCTTAGCTGAGATCCTGGCCAGGTTTTTTTTTTTTTCAATGGAAATGAGTTCTTGCAACCTCTCACACATTGCAGGGGGATTATAAAAAGAAATATTTTGACACTCCATTCCAATAATAGATAATGCAGAATAATCTTCTGGGTAAATCAGCAAGGTGGAACAATTTGCTTCATCACAGAGAAAGCTGGTTCTGGGCGCCCCTCCCCCACCCCCCGAACGTCTATATCATCACCCAAGGCTGCTCTCGGCGCGGCAGCAAAGTAATAAGAAATTTAGGATAATACACCATAAATGTGTTTGTGGAACCGAGAGCCACAGTCCCGCGCCCTCACAATGCCTCCTGGCTTCCCTGGCACCTGGACAAGTTCATGGACCCGGGTGCCGTGTCGGGAGCTCGGAACGCCAAACTAATTAACCCCTGATTACAGTGAAATGAGGTTCCTAATGGAAGCAAGTGTGCCAAGACTGCATCTGGGAGTCACCGAGGAAGCAGACAACGTCAGATGGTAGCCAAGCCGGCTCGGAGCGAGGAGAAAGAAACCCTGTGAAGAGTGCCAGCCGGGGGCTAGAGCGATAGCACAGCAGGCAGAGCGTTTACCTTGCATGCAGCCGACCTGGGTTCGATTCCCAGCATCCCATAGGGTCCCCCAAGCACTGCCAGGAGTAATTCCTGAGTGCAGGCTGGGAGTAACCCCTGTGCATTGCCAGGTGTGACACAAAAAGAAAAAAAATGCTAACTGACCACTGGGCTTCATTCCCGGCTGCCCGGGCTTCATGGTTCCAGGTGAAGGCCAGCTCTGAAATGGGGGTTCTCCAGGCGGGCACTTCCCTGAAGCTCCTGACCACGCAGGTTTCCTGGTAGAGAAACAGATGCCACGGGAGTCCTTCCACCCATTCCCAATGCAGGAAGCCTCGCGGTCCAGTACGGGGCCGTTAACCTCTGGACATTTCCCACTTGGAGACACTAAAGTCTTCCTTGGATCCCTCCCATCCTCTCTCCTCACCATCCTAACCCAGGGATCATTCTGCCAGCTGACTGCAGACAGCCGTCCCTTGCCCTGTGGGAAGTCGGCCCTGAGCTGCCTCTTAGACTTTTCCCCTTTTCCCTCTTCAAATATGACCTCCCTGGGGTTGGTTCTCTGGAGTTGGTTGAGTTTTGTGTGGCTGCTGGGATTCTTCAGCCATTCTCCCCACTGCGGAGGTGGATTTCACCCCTGGGCCCCTTCCTCCTGCGTGCTGGGTCCAGAGGCAACTTCACCAGCCAGTTTCCTCCCCAGCCCAGAAGGGAGAAGCAACTGAGCCCACAAATCGGCCCTCGATGACGTCCATGAGTAGCACCATTCATACGGCTGAGGAAACAGAAAGGAAACGAGGAGGACAGATGCATCCGAGCATTGCCGTTTGTCAATGGTATAAACAACGTCCTCACTGAATGGGGGCATAGTTTATGAATTTGGGGGGGAGCTAGCCACAGATAGGACATGCGTGTGACCCTTAGTATCATCTCCATCTGTGCCTAAGGCTAGACAACCAACAGAACAACCCACCCAGCCTGGGTCTGGAACATTCGCCCATTTATGTAGCCGTGATATTCCCACCGTGGCTAATTTTCATTCCACCGATATGAAAAATCAGTAAATACAACGCAGGGATTTCCACCACATAAACACGGCAGACAAATAGCTCCAGCCGCACCGATGATAAAATGCACTGGGGGTAATTAATAAGTAATGCCTCCTCCATATTTATTATCTTTATTAATAGTTCGTTTAATTATGCATTTAGATCATTGAAACTATAAGAGTAGCTGTGTTTTAACCACCGGGTTGTGAAATTCCCGAAAACAGTCCTTCATGAGCCCGTGAGCCTCTGTGGGCGCCAGCCCGACGCAGCCAATTCTCTCCCGCCTCTCTCCCCGTTCCCCACAATAAGCATCACTGACACGCATTGCAGAGACCAACAACCCGTGAGAATGGGTTTGTAGTGGAAACGAAGTATGGGTCACTTTGAGGACATCAAAAAGTAGAGGCAGGAGCTGGAGCGATAATACAGCGGGTAGGGCATTTGCCTTGCATGCGGCCGACCCGGGTTCAATTCCCAGCATTCCATATGGTCCCCTGAGCACTGCCAGGAGAATTCCTGAGTGCAGAGCCAAGAATGACCCCTGAGAATTGCTGAGTGACCCAAAAAAGAAAAAACTCAGCAGGTAGGGCTTTAGCCTTGCATGAGGCTGACCTGGGTTCAATTTCCAGCATTCCATAGGGTCCCCCAAGCACTGCCAGGAGTAATTCCTGAGTGCATGAGCCAAGAGTAACCCCTGTGCATCGCCAGGTGTGACCCAAAAAGCCAAAAAAAAAAAAAAGAAGAAGAAAGAAATAAAGTAGAGGCAGCACCTATGGCCCAGGGAGAGGATTTGGACTATGCTGGCTTAGAAGGAGCAGGAGTTCCAGAGCCAGGCTTGGGCCGGGGGCTCTTAGAACCCAGCCCAGCCCACCGGGGCTTTCTCAAAATCTTGGGGAAGTCTCCGTATGTGCTGGGCCCAGCATCTGAGCCCAGCGAGCTGTCGTGGATTCTCCGAGATAGCCACAGTCTGATAAATATGTGTGTACACATCTAGGAATAATTACTCAAATCGAATCCAAAATCCCTTCACTTTTAAGATAAATGAGGAGATTGTTTTCAATTCCTGCAGGAGCCAACGAGGTGGACCGTGCCAATTCTGGGCGGGGGAGGAGGAGGCGGGGCACGTGCTACCTTCCTCTCCTTTAGGTAGGGAACCTGGTGTGTCTCTCCTCCCTGAAAGTGTATGACTCCTCCCTTTTCTGTGGGGGGAAACGGCCCACACGCCCACCTTTGCTTAGGGCTTCCTCCTGGCTCTGCGCTCAGGGATCACTCCTGGCGGTGCTCAGGGGACCCTCTGGGGCGCCGGGGATCTAACCAGGTCAGCTGTGTGCGAAGCAAGTTAATGATCTTTCCATCCGAATCATCCCTCTGTTTTTTTGTTGTTGTTGTTCATTGTTTAAGAAGATTCTGTAAAGTAAGTAAAGTAAAGGCCCCCCCCCTTGATCGTCGATTTGCTCGAGCGGACCCAGTAACGTCTCCATTGGAGACTTTGTTGTTACTGTGTCTGGCATATCGAATACTCTCGGTAGCTTGCCGGGCTCTCCGAGAGGGGCGGAGGAATCGAACTTGGGTCGGCCATGTTGGCTGCATGCAAGGCAAACGCCCTACCCGCTGTGCTATCGCTCCAGGTGACATTATTTATAAGACGGTATAAATTTGGAGGGGGGCGTGTTACAGTTTCAAACCCCATCAAATTGGGTGTTTCTCACCACTTTACATCTGCATTTGCCATTTTCAACCCATTTATAATCCCCAGGTCTCAGGCCCCAAATCTAGAGGCACTGCAAAGGCGGAGAGAGAGAGTCTGGGTGCCACTGAGCCTGGCGGTGGGCTTGAGAATCTGGCTCCAAAGACCCCTGCTCTGCAGGGGGGCTCAGCCATGAAGCGCAAGGGTGGCAGGACAGACTTGGGGCCTCAGTCTGCTTTTCTGCCCTGCAGTACAGTCCCGCAGGTCACGTCTTCTGTGGGGGTGGGGGTGGGGCGCTGTTGGGACCCAAGGGTTAAGGCAGAACCAGGAGGAAGGGAAAATGGGTAGATGACAGGAGCCTGACGTTGGAGAAACCTGCGTCACTGCCGAAAGCCACGGAGGCAGGGCCCCCTGACCGCCCGAGCTCTGCGCTTCCTCCTGGGAAAGCATTCCTTGAGATAAACCCATTATGCAGATGCCGGTCCTGATAGACTGAGGCCCTCAGCTGTGTACAAGTTCAGCCCTGATTCGTTTAGGAAAGAATTGACCAAGGAGTGCTGTCCTTCTCCTAAGGATGATTCCTGGTTCTAAGCCACAAATATTGAAACATGCTGAACCACCAGGCCTCCCGGTCAATCCACGAGGCTCTCGGTTCCTTAGATCTCTGCAGGTCCCTGCATTGACCGTATTCCCCTCACTCCCGGACCCCAACAGGGGCCTGGTCACAGGAGCCTCAGGTCTACTCAGAACCCTGACATTCAGGGAATTCCCCCCCCCCCACACACACACACACACATCAGTCCCCTCACTGCCTCCCTGAGTTCCACAGGAAGGTACTCTGGCACACCATGATGGCGACACCCAAGGGAAACTCGACTTCGCTTCTTGTTTGCTTGAGCCAGAGTGACGCCAATCATCAGGCTTCCTTCAAGATGGGGTGGTGGAAGTCAACTTGGTGTGAACTTTTAAATCAGTTAAGAAAAAAAAAGAGATTGTTAATCTGCCTCCTGGGTTACACCATGTTCCAGCTGAATGCAAGAAGAGCTGGGAGCCCCAAGTATCTAATTTAACACCTGAAAATTCCCGAGGATGATTATACCGTCGAAAGAAGACATATTGCGGATTGTAAGAAAAGGTTCAATAAAAAAATGTAAGTGTAAAGGCCATAAAATTCAAATGAGGCTCATTCCCTGGGTTATAACAAGCTCTGTGCTCAGACCTTGTTAATAGCTTTTTTTTGTAAAAAAAAATAATAATTTTATTGTAGCTTCTATTTTTTCTGTCGGTATAATTAGAGCTTAATTAATTTCCCCCTAAAGGGGAGAAAGAGGACAAAATGGTATTTGATCTGAGACATGTACAGCAGGCAGAGTGATTAAGATCAGCGATTTGATTTTTGATACCTTCTGATTTAAGGTTTCTGAGAGGCACTTGGCTCTGGGTGGGAGCTTCGAGTCGCTCCCCCTGGATCTGAGAATCGGCTGAGCCAGAAGCATCCATGAGGGCCGAAGGATTTTAATTAGCCAGAGATCATGCAGCTAAAAAAATACAGTGTGGAAGCCTGCTACATAAATTCTTTGGTACTAAGAAATCTCAAGTTTCGAACGGATGACTCAAAGGACCAAAAGCTGAGCGCAGCCGGGAGGCAGAAAGACGGGGCCTTGAATTCATAGTTTCTAACTGCATGGTAGAAGTGGATGGACATGGAGAGTAGCCTGCGGAGTGAAATGAGTCAGAAAGAGAGGGACAGACGTAGAAGGACTGCACTCTTTTGTGGAATATAAAATAACATAGTCTGAAACTAACACCCAAGGACAGTAGAGGCAAGAGTCAGGAAGATTGCCCCATAGTTGGAAGCCTCATGAGCTGGGGGAGAAGGCAGCCGGGTTGGAGAAGGGATCGCTAAGTCAATGATGGTTGCAGGGATCGTTCAGAATGGGAGATGTCTGCTGAAAGTAGATAAAGGACCAAACATGAGAGACTGTCAGTATCTGTATTGCGAACCATAATGCCCCAAAATGGAGAGAGAGTATGGGGGAAATTGTCTGCCATGGAGGCAGGGGGAGGGTTGGAAAGTGGGTGGGAGGATGCTGGGGACATTGGTGGCAGGAAATGTACACTGATGGAGGGATGGGTATTTGATCATTGTATGACAAACTCAATCGTGAAAACTTTGTAGCTGTATCTCACAGTGATTAAATAAAAAAAAGAAAAGAAAGAATGAAAAGGGAGGAAGGAAGGAGGGAGGGAGGGAGCAAGGAAGGGAGGGAGCAAGGAAGGGAGGGAGGGAGGGAGCAAGGAAGGAAGGAAGGGAGGGAGGGAGGGAGGAAGGAAGGAAGGAAGGAAGGAAGGAAGGAAGGAAGGAAGGAAGGAAAGAAGGAAGGAAGGAAGGAAGGAAGGAAGGAAGACAGGGAGGGAGGGAGGGAGGGAGGGAGGGAGGGAGGGAGGGAGGGAGGGAGGAAGGGAGGGAGGGAGGGAGGGAGGGAGGGAGAGAGGGAGAGAGGGAGGACAGGCAGACAGGGTCTTGGAGACAACTTAGGCACAGGATCCAAGCCCAGATCTATCATTGACGCTCAGCGACTGCAAATCTGTCTGGGCTCCCAGTTACCCAGACTCTGCAGAATGAAAAGGGCAGTAACACCTAACCGAGGCCACAAGTAATTGAGGTCAGGGGGACCAGAAGCAACAGGTGTGGGAAGTCCCTAATTGACAGTCTGAGTTCCTGGGGGCCCTGCTTTTACAACAGTCTGGTGCAATTAGCCTGACCAGTTCCTAGGGTTAAAATTCGGAACCTCCTGTTAGCAAGGTTCAAGCCTGTTAATGTGACCTCAGGAGAAGCCCCCAGGGGTCCTATTGTGCTCTCTAATTAGCGGGAAAAACAAGGGGGTCGGGACCTAAATCAGGTTGGACTCTGGGGTTCAAGGCCCTCCCCACAGGGGTCACACACAATGCATGTAGCCCTGGGCAGAGAAGAGGCAGAGACAGTTTTCTTCCAGAATAACAAGCAAGCATGCAGCTAGCAAGATCAGGACACATCCAACCCCGCCTCCTGCCCCCCACCACAGAAGTCTCTGAGATGACACAGCACCAAAGTCACAGCAAACCCCTCTCTCGGCTTCTCAGCCTTGGGGCGTTGTTTTCCTGCTTCTCCTTGTCTGCCTTGCCTGCCGGCTGGAGCGAACCTTTCATGCTCCGTTCGTATTTCTGATCTCTGGGCAAGGAATTTGGGATGGCCGCCCCCTATCCCCCAACCTCCGGCCCCACCCACCCCACCAGCAGATTCAATCCAACTCAGCTTCGTTTCTCCTCCAGACATACTTTTTTTTTATTAATTGGATCACCTCAACAGACCAAACATCTCCGAATGCAGCAGCTATTCATACCGATGTCGAGAACTCAACATGATGAACAACGTGGCACCAGAACTGCGCAGGAGGAAGAGAGCGGCGTGGAATGCCTTCAAGAGCATCGAAGAAGCTGTTACGAGGACAAAGAACCTCTAGCTCTGGGCACATCTTTTCGACTCCGCTGTTCTTCCTGCATTAACATATGCCTCAGAGACCTGGGCCCTGCGAAAACAGGATGAGAACGCTATTCGGGTCACCCAAAGAGGAATCAAAAGAGCTATGCTTGGAGTATCACGCTTCACTCAAGTGAGAGAAGGAATCCGGAGTTCCGACAAGAATCAGGGACACTCTCTCGTTTGCCAAGGCATCAAAATTCAGATGGGCTGGACACGTAATGCGATTTGGAGACAACTGCTGGACTAGAGAGGTTACCAACTGGATTCCACGGGACATCAAAAGAATGTCTGAATGCCCACCTATGAGGTGGTCGGACTTCTTCGTCAAGACCCTGAACTAATGGTTTGATGCCCTTTGTGTTCTTGTAGCGAGCAGATGCCATTGGGCTATATTAACATGCCACAGGGTCAAATGGAGACGTTACTGGTGCCCGATCGAGCAAATCAATGAACAATGGGATGACAAGTGATACAAGTGAATTGAATCACCATGAGATACAGTTACAAAACTTTCATGTTTGAGTTTCAGTCATACATCAATCAAACGCCTATCCCTCCACCAGTGCACATTCTCCACCACTAATGTCCCCAGTATACCCCCCCTGCCTCCATGGCAGACAATTTCCCCCATACTCTCTCTCTACCTTTGGTTGGGCACTATGGTCTGCAGTATAGATACAGAGAGGCTGTCACGTTTGGTCGTTTATCCACTTTCAGCACACATCTCCCATCCCGAGCGATCCCTCCAACCATCACTGACTTAGTGACCCCTTCTCCATCCCAGCTGCCTTCTCCCCCAGTGCATGAGGCCGGCTGCCAACTATGAGGAATCTTCCCGGCCCTTGTCTCTACTCCTTGGGTGTCAGTCTCATCTCGTGTTATTTTATATTCCACAAATGAGTGCAGTCCTTCTATGTCTGATCCTCTCTGACTCAATTTACTGAGTATGATACTCTCCATGACCATCCACTTATAAGCGAATTTCATGACTTCATCTTTCCTAACAGCTACATGGCATTCCACTGTGTAGATTTACCAATGTTTCTTTAACCAAGACCCTGAACTAACGGTTTGATGCCCTTCGTGTTCTCAGACACTTGGGTTGGACAGACTTTTAAATACAGTCAGTTTGACTGAGATCTGTAAAGCGCTCTGAGGATAGAATTGCTTTTTTCGCTGTTGTATTTCTTCATCTCCCCCATTCTCTGTCTCAAGTACCGCCTTTTGGGGTGGCCAGAACAATAGCACGGCAGGTAGGAATCTGGCCCTGCACACACCCAGTCTGGGTTTGATCCTCAGCGCCGCGTATGGTTCCCCACAGCCCTCCAGGAGTGATCCCTGCTTACAGAGCCAGGAGGAAGCCCTGAGAACCTCCATATATGTTCCAGAAACAAAACAAAACAGAAAATAAACCCAAAATAACCCCTCAATAAAAAAGAAAAAGAAAAAGCACCACTTCCCGGGCAGCCGAGGCGGTACAGGTGGAGGGCACTTGAGTTATCATTTGGACCTCTGGTACTCCCGACTGCCTCCCGAGCACAACCCTATCCTGAACTGGATGAAAAGCAAAAAATGAAAAGCAAAAGAGAGGAGGTGGCTGGAGTGATAGTACAGCAAGTAGTGTGCTTGCCCTCCACAGGGTTAGAACTCCCAGCATCCCACACGGTTCCCTGAGCATCACTGGCATTAATTCCTAAGTGTAGAGTCAGGAGCGTCACCACGTGTGGCTCATACCCTTGGTGTGTGTGTGTGGGGAGAGAGAGAGAGAGAGAGAGAGAGAGAGAGAGAGAGAGAGAGAGAGAGAGAGAGAGAGAGAATCAAGCTGTTTTGTTGACTGAGCAAACAAAGGGGAAGATGGGAAGAGGAAAGAGAGGAGAGTAGTTCAGGGATCCGAGATTCTCCATCACGTGATCCCATTTCCTGTCCTCATCTTGTGCCTCCCTGTTCCCTTTGGGCTTTGTTCACCTTGGATCTCTCTCAGTTCTCCCAGTTCTCTTTCCTGGACTCTTTCCCTTCCTACTCAGAGCAAGACCATTCTCCCCAAAGGACAGCCGTGGCAGGAATATCACTCTGTTTTCCCTTTCAGAGCATCCCTGTGGTTTGCTTTGCTTGTACCTTCATCATCCCCACTCACCCCACCTCCCCGAAGACCTCAGTCTGGGGCCGGAGTGATAGCACAGCGGGTATGGTGTTTGCCTTGCATGCGGCTGACCTAGGTTCGACTCCCAGCACCCCATATGGTACACCGAGCACCACCAGGAGTGATTCTTGAGTGCATGAGCCAGGAGTAACCCCTGAGCATCACTGGGTATGACCAAAAAATGAAAAAAAAGAAAAGAGACCTCAGTCAGCCTCAGATGCATCTGTAGTATAGCTCAACAGGGGACATTGCAGAAAAGAAGGAGGAACGCTCAGAATTCCTGCACTCACTTCTTCAGTTTTCCTGCTTTGTGTTTTCAGCCCCACAGAAGGTCAGCTCCGTCTCCATTGAGAGCTGTTATTTGGTTGCCAGGTGGAGGGAAGGTATAAAAATCGAGATATGAGAACCTCGAGTTCAACAATCTGGAAGAGGTGCACTCTGAGAGACCGAGTGAAACTCCCTGTGTCCGTTGCATCCCTGTGGATAACTTCAAAATATACTTTGAATATTCACTTCCACTTCTGTCTGGGATAACAGAACTTGGGTTGGATCTTTCACCTAAAATCACCCAAATGAAGAACAGCCAAACCAGAGGCGATGACCGGAACACAGGTCTGAAGGCAGTAGGCACTGGGCAAGAGCCACAGAGATTCCAGGGGAATAAGAAGAAATAGTTGAGGCAAGGTTTGCAGCCAGCCCTCACTTCACTGTCCTGCCCCCGCTGAATTGTGCTGTCAACGTTCTCAGAGGCCCCACTCTGGTCAAAGAGCCTCTCCCTTCCGCCAGCATCTTTATTTTTCTCCCCCCTTAACCTGCTTTAAGGAGCTGGAATGAGAGCGAAGTAGGTTGGGGGTGGGATGCCTGCCTTGCACGCCACCTTACCTGGGTTTGATCCCTGGCACCCCAGCCCTGCCTGGGTAAGCCCTGAGCACAGCCTGGTGTTGCCCCCCAAACAAACCAACAAATAAGACTTATCTTTGGGGCTGGATCCATAGTACAGCAGGTAGGGCATTTGCCTTGCATGCGGCCGACCCGGGTTCAATTCCCAGCATCCTCTATGGTCCCCTGAGCACCACCAGGAGTAATTCCGGAGTGCAGAGCCAGGACTAACCCCTGTGCATCGCTGAGTGTTATCCCCCCCCCAAAAAAAGCAAAAAGAAAAAGAGAGACTTATCTTTAACTGATGGAGGTTCTGTGAAGATGGTCAGTGATGGTTCCCTGTGCTCAAATTCCAGCACCACACCCACCACGGGCGTTCCCACCTCCCTCCTCCAAAGGACCACAGCGCCCCTCCCTCCCCCACCACACACACACACACACACACACACACACACACACACACACACACTGCTGTGTGGATCACTTTTTCCATTGTGCTGCTCTTGACCCCATGTAGTGCTCGCCGTGTGTCAGAAGCCAGATTCCCTTCTGTCAATTTCTGTCATGTTCTTCTAGGTCATGTTCCACAAGGATTTACAAATGGACACTGAAATGTCATGGATAATCCGAGACTCTTCCCACTAAGTGAGAGAACCCGGTCTTAAAGGGACGTGCACATGCATACACACACACATACACACTCACACCAGAACTAACACCTCCATGAACACAGAAAGGAGAGTAGCGGTGGCCAGCAGCTGGGGAGCCCAGAGTGTGGGCTGTGTGTGGACAGACTGGCCGTTCTCTTTTGTGGTGGTGGAAGGACCCTGGAGTTAAGTGTGATGAGAGCCACGCAACTCTGGATTTCTTACAACGCGCTGACCTGTGAGCTTTTACGTGCTGAATTGTCTGCGATGGGGATTGGATCTCAGTAAAGAGGCTTTATTTTTTAACCAAATTAAATCATAAAATATATTCAGTTAACCCAAAATGGAAACACAGAAAGGGAAACAGGAAATACTGTGTCTAATAAAAAAATAAGAGGCATGTACTGACTCTGAATAATCGTCTTAAATCTGAGGTTCTGCATATCCTACTTAAAAGGGCAGAAAGCCAGCTTGGATCTCAAGCACACACACACACACACACACACACACACACACACACACACACTACTTTATCATGTGCTAGAAATTCAAGAAATGCCTTTGAACCTTGAAGTATAAACACACAAACAGGTAAAACATTACAGAAAGGTCAGAAGAAGGCGCACAATACTAACATTATTTTTATTAAGATGGGGTGAGGGAATTCTAGTCTTATCACAGAAATAGGTTTTTGAACGCACACTACAGAAGTCTATTCCCTAATAATACAGGGATCAATCCCTCCGTTCACACACCAGACCAATGACCTTGAAAAGATGAGAAGCAAAAGCCAGAAGTCGTGCAGAGGCATAAAGATTGCCACCAATACGGGTAGAAATTTCAGGCTCTCCCCCTCGCAATTGATGGCACGAGGAAATGGGAAATCAGCCAGGCTGGAGAACCCTGGGATCCCGAATTAACATTTAGTGAACACCCCCGACAGCAGCAGCACACACGTTCTCGTTCACATGCTGGCCATGTCCTGTGTGGAACACGTAGTAAGACAATGCAGGTGATTTTCTGGACCCAATTACAAGTTCCAATTTAGTGAAAAAGGATGATTAAAGTCATTCAAAGTATGTTTTTGGCACTCGGGGAATGAAAATTAAAAACGAAGAGCAGGCCTCTGGAAAGCATCTATTTGGCAAAGTACATCCCTCATAACCCCTGAATCGAGGAGGAAATCAAAGTGGGAAGTGGACTGTTTATCTGAACGCAGGGAAAGGGAAAGCACAGGAGATGAAAAATGGGGAGTGGTCTAGCGCAGAAGTTTGGGAGACGTTTGGAGAGTTGCAGGGCCTCACTAGGCAAATAAGAACACCTCAGATTAAAGTCCCCTCTTCAAATAGAAGGGAAAGGGCCAGTTAGCTCAAGGTGAGCAGAAGAAAGGACCTTCTGTGTGTCAGAGCAGAAACAAGCGAACTGGGAAATAGATAAATAAAATGACAAGTGGATTCTTTGAGAACATCAGCACGACTGACAGACATCAAGCCCAGATGGATAAAAAAGGCCCAGACAAGAGGAGAGGGGCGAGGAGTGATCTAGGACAGTTTTATTGATGAGTCAAGGCTGACACAGCGGGTCGTCTAAATGACCTTATGTCTGTGGGTTGGATAACTGGATTGTCTGGACGAATTGCCTGAAAGATACCCACTACAAAAGCTCGTTCCGAATAAAAACCTGAAGTGCTCTCTGTTAGAAGAAATGAAATTGAACCTGAAAACTTCCCACCAAGCACTCCCGTGGCGTCTCTGGTGAATTCTCCCACTCCTTTCAGAACTCGCGCTAATTCTACAAAATCCCTTCCTGGATAATTGCCAGGGAAGGAAGACTTCTAATTCCTTGTGTGAACCCTGCATTGTCCCCTGCTAGCAAAGCCCCTCAAAGGCGTTATAAAGACCTTGAAGAACGAGGTCCTGGCCAGTCCCAGGTGACCCTGAAAGGGAAATTGCAGAGGGTTAAAATCCAGGTCAGTGTTCTATTGTTCCAAGAGAGGGGATCACTGGGTCAAATCTGGGCCCCAGAATTCGCTCACATGATACCAGCTTTGTGACTTCCAAATCGCCCAACCTCGTTGACCCTCGGTTTCTTTCTCTGGCAAATCAAGGCTAAGTAGTAGCACCTAGAGGCGTGGTTGAGGGCGAAGATTAAGTTAGCTACTAGGCCGGGCCATTTTCTTAACCCGTGCCTGCAGCGTAATACAGTTCGATAACTATTAACTGTAACAAGATAATGTTCTTGTTAAGATAAAGGAGGCTTACGTCCTGTGTGGTGGGAATAAATGTTTGCAGCTGGTAGTTATTCTGTGATCAATGAAGCCATTTCAAAATTATTGTTTTTCTTTGCATCTGAAGGAAGAATGAGAATCCTCTGTGATCACATAACTTCTATAACGATATAACTTGGCCCTTCCTTAGGAAACTGTGCCTGTGCCCGCTTGGGGCTTTGGGGTTTGTGTTTGCGTTTTGGAAGAAGGGGGAAGTGGTTTGGGGTTCTGGGCTCAGGTGCACATGCTTCCCAGTTTTCTGTTCCCTTGCTAGCTGGGGACCCCGCTGGGTACAGCACTGCCACAGCCCCGGGTCAAGCATCCGGGAAAGTCCTGCTGGCTCCCGATGCTCAGTCTCCATCCCACAGTCCGACGTCCTCCCTGGAGAAAGTGGAAAAGCCTTTTCTCTGAGTCTTTGCTCCCCGTTTGGCAAAGCTCAGACCCCCGGGCCCGGGGAAACCCGCAGAAAGCCCAGCCCATCACCTGTGTCGAGTCGTGTCTCCATCAGACACAGGAGAGCCAAGTCTAATGAGATTCCTGTCCTCACTCTAAACCTTGGAACTGACGCAGTATTTTTTTTAAACTTTAATCAATTAAATTAATTTTTATAGCACAGCGGTAGGGCGCTTGCCTTGCATGCAGCCAGCCCAGCCGAGCCGGGTTCAATTCCTCCGCCCCTCTCAGAGAGCCTGGCAAGCTACTGAGAGTATTCAATATGCCAAACACAGTAACAAGAAGTCTGTCTCACAATGGAGACGTTACTGGGCCCACTTGAGCAAATCGATGAACAACGGGAGGACAGTGCTTGCTTGTTTGTTCGTTTTGTTAAATTTTTTAATTATTTTTTTTACAGATTTATAAACTTTCGTGGTTACGTTTCAGTCATACAATGATCGAGCACCCCTCCTTCCACCAGAGCCCATGCTCCACCACCAACGTTCCCAGTGTCTCTCCTGCCACCCCCACCTCTTCCCATCCCCTGCCTCTGTGGCAGACACGTTCCCTCTTACTTTCTTTCTCCCTATGGGTGTTACGGTTTGCAATACAGGTACCAAGCAGCCATCATGTTTGGTCCATAGTCTACCTTCAGCACGCATCTCCCATACCGAGCGAGCCCTCCAAGCATCATTGACTCGGTGGTCCCTTCTCTATCCCAGCTTCCTTTTCCCTCAGCACGTGAGACCAGCTTCCGAGCCGTGGAGCCGTCCTCCTGGCCCTTATCTCTGCTATCCTTGGGTGTTAGTCTCCTATTATGTGACTGCACTCATTTGTGGAATATAAAGACATGGTCTGTTGTGGGGCTGGAGTGATAGCATAGCGGGTAGGGCGTTTGCCTTGCACGCGGCCAACCCCACGGACCTGAGTTTGATTCCTCTGCCCCTCTGGAGAGCCCAGCAAGCTACCGAGAGTATCTTGCCCACACGGCAAAGCCTGGAAAGCTCCCCATGATGTATTCAATATGCCAAACACAGCAACAACAAAGTCTCACGATGGAGACGTTACTGGGCCCGCTTGAGCAAATTGATGTACAATGGGAGAACAGTGCTACAGGTCTTTTTTTATCTGTGAGAATCTGGATCATGGGGTCCATGCAGGACCTGCCCGAGGAACAGGTGCCAGTGGCCAATGAAGGGGGCGCCTCCTCTTCCGTCTTGGTTCTAGTTTTCATGGCAGGACAGGAGGACTCTGTGTCTGAGGGCAGAGTCGAGGCCCGAGCAAGCAGCCGCTCTGGTTCCTGCACCTCCAGCCAGGGTGGTTCAAAGACCCTCCTGCTTAGTGATGGGCGTCGGCAAAGGGTCTGCTGGTTCTGTTATCTGACAGAGAGTTACTCGGGCCCAGGGTGGTTCCGTGGAAGGGTTCGGGGATATGGTGGGATTGTGCAGTGCTGGGCACCACCCAGGCCATGCTGGGAGAGCTTGGGCCCCTCGGGAACTGCACCCAGCAGTGCTCAGGAGGACCATGTGGTACAGAGCATCAAATCAGGGTTGCCCACCTGCCAGGCAAGTGCGCCCATCACCCTGGCTTCAGCTGTGATTCCTGAGCTGCTGCCCGCAGGGCATTTAGAGAGGGCACAGGAAGCAGAAACCGCTGGGGAGTCGTCTTGGGGTTCAGGTCAGAGTTCAGCGTTCAGTCTTGGGATTCAGGTCGGAATTCAGCGTTCAGTCTTGGGGTTCAGGTCGGAGTTCAGCGTTCAGTCTTGGGGTTGAGGTCAGAGTTCAGCATTCAGTCTTGGGGTTCAGGTCAGAGTTCAGCATTCAGTCTTGGGGTTCAGGTCAGAGTTCAACTTTCAGACCAGCATGGCTGCCAAGAAGCGGGGTCCACCGAGGCTCAGAGAGTCACTTCTCCACAAGGCCAACTGATGACAAGTTCTCCCAGGCCCGACTCTGCGTCCTGTCACCCGCCTGTGGAAAATGCCCCAGGACGCCAGGAAGAGCAGAGGCTGAGGTACCCCCCCTCTGCCATTAGGTGCCAGTAGGAAAAGAACAACAAAACCCAGGTCAGCCCTGAAGCAAGGGTTAGGCAGGTAGGTAGGCATGGTCTTTGTCTCAGCAGCTCCTATGCCCACACCTGCATTCACACTACAAGGTGATTCGTCGCAGCGTTTCAAGGGACAGACCAGGGTTCGAGGGTTGGAGGGGAGGAAAGGGCTGGGACTCAGAGCACCCCATGCCAGGCCGAGCCCCAGATCAGAGCGTGTGCAAGGCCTGAGCCCACGGCGTGGTGATTCCACCCACCAGTCCCTGTTCTGGAACCCGGGTCAGGTGAGGAAGACAGGAAGAGCAGCCCGTCGGGGACCCACGATGTACAGACATCAGGGTCCCCTGATCCCCTCGGGCTTGGAGAGCTCAGCACGCACTCACACTGTGGGCTGATGAGACTCTTTGTCTGTGGCTTTTGAGATAAAACCCTGATTCCCAAAACTGTGCAAAGGCTGCGAACATCCTTCATGATGTGGTCAGTCCCTAGGGGACCCCGTTGGGTCCCTGCCACAGATAGAAGTGGAGAGTCTGGTGGACAGACCGGAAGTGTGGGTGAGCCCTGGGACTCCTGTCTGAGCTGGAGGTGGGCGGTGGGCTGGTAGGCCCCTCAAGGACCGCCACGGGGCTCTCATCTGGTGAGAAGCCTTTCAATGAGTTGGACGAAACCCCCCGCCCCCCAGCAGACGCCAGAGCCTCTGTGTTGCATCAAGGGCCTCGCGGTGCGGTGTGACCTTGGGGCTTTCCGTTACAGAAGTTTCTTCTTCCTCACTCCCCCGATCGATATCATAAATTCAAGTCAATTGCCAATTCCAGGCTCTTAATTCCCTCCCTCCGCTTCCCCCGAGGATCCTTTGTGAAAACCGAGGGCCCCCGCTGAGTCATAGAGAAAAGCCACGGGCCTGGCTGATCCAAGTGCCTCTTTTCCCCTGTGGAAACGCTATTTGGCGGTCTCTCTCTCTCTCATCATCTAATAAACAGCTGATTCCCCCAGGCCCCAGCTCTATGGCAGAGGGCCCTCTCTGCACCCCGGCAGCTCGGCCAGAGGCCCAGGATGGAGACAGGGACCTCCAATGAGCCCACCCTTCGGGGAGAGCTCCCAGCCTGCACCCAAGGTCAAACCCGGGGACGTTCGGCCCAGCTCGGTTCTGATGATGAGAAATAAAATAGATCCCTCCTCCCGCACCCCAGACAGCTCGCCAGCCCCGGCCCTATCTCTGGTAATATCAGGTTTATAAGAACAGTTTCTCACTTTTATTCATTTGAGAATTGAATTAGCTTTCACATTTGCCTCCCCCAGCTTCAAAGAACATGGCCGAGCCATCATTTACCACACTATTAAACCGAGGAGCGTCTTGTCGGTACATCTGATAATTTGATTCTGAGTGATGTTTGTGTTGTTGTTAAGCATTTTCGCGGGCAACAATAACATTCGGAGTGTGTGTCTGGCCTTTTTAACTACCAACTCAAAAGAGATTTCGACAACTGGATGTAATGAAGAGACTAGATTACTTTAAAAGTTATTATGTTTCAACAGGGGGAACTGGATTCAATTTAAAGAGACTCCCAGCTCAGGCCCCAGCGACAGCTTGAGTTTCTTGCCACGAACGGCAGCAAACAGCTGATGGTGGCGCTGCGGAAAATGTTTTCCAGTCTCGCTGGATTAAGAGCGTTGCACGGCGGCTGTCACGTTCCCGATTTAGTTCGACCTTGTAAGTGAGAGGGGACAGGTGCGGGGTCTCCGGCCAGAAAGCTGAGCCCCTAAGCCCCAGCCCCCGCTTCTTGGGCAAGGCATATGTCCAGTGCCTTTATTCACTTCTCAATTTGGTAACAAGCAGGGAAACAGCACTGAGCACTGTCCTCCCGTTGTTCATCGATTCGCTGGAGCGGGCACCAGTAACGTCTCACAACAAATTGTGAGACTTGTTGTTACTGTTTTTGGCATATTGAATACGTCACGGGGAGCTTGCCAGGCTTTGCCATGTGGGCAAGATGCTCTCGGTAGCTTGCCGGGCTCTCCGAAAGAGGCGGAGGAATTGAACCCGGGTCGGCCGACAGGCAAACGCTTTACCCACTGTGTTGTCGCCCCTTGCAAAGCAGGGAAATAAGCACATTTAAAAATGATGCAGTTGTCCAGGGGATGAATTTGCATCGGCTTTCTCAGTCTTGACACCGTTAGGGCTGCATGGTTCTTTGTCAGTGGGGATTATCTGTGTCTTGTTTGTTTGTTGTTTTGGGGACCAGACTCTGGTGCTTAGGGAAGACTCTTGGCTCTGTGCTCGGGGCTCACTCCTGGTGGGGCTCAGAGGACCATATGGGGTGCCTGGGCTCGAACTCAGGTTGGCCGCGTGCAAGGCAAGTGCCCTCCCCACTGTCCTATCTCCCTGGCCCAAGGTTGTGTCCTTATAAACTGGTTTTCAGCTGCCAGTCCACAGACGGGTACAGGTCCACATAAAACATGGACGTCGTTTAACGTATGATATTCCTTTCATGGTACTAGATGATTTTAATGAATACACAGTGCCCTGTTAGAATGCTCTTCCAGTCCCGCCGTTTTGAAAAGTCTTTTGAAAAATACTTTTCCTATTGTCTGAAGGTGGAGAAAGGTTGAAAACCACTATTGGAGGGTGTTTGGCAGAATCCCTGGCCTCTACCCATCAGATGCAAGCAGCTGACCGCTTCCAGAATGGCACTTAAGTGTGCCCAGAAGGGACTGGAGTGAGGGCAGTCAAAATCGCCCTGATGGTGAACCAGGAGTATAAATGAGGTCAAAGTCCTTAGTGCCATGGCCGGAGAGAGCACAGCGGGGAGGACGTTTGCCTTGCATGCAGCTGACCCCAGGTCAATCCCTGGCATCCCATAGGGTCCTCTGAGCACCGCCAGGAGTAATTTCTGAGTGTAGACCCGGGAGTAACCCATGAGCATCACTGGATATGACCCAAAAAGCAAAAAAAAAAAAAAAAAGTCCTTAGTGTCTTCAACGCGTATGACTTGGTGGCTGCTGTCCAGCTGAGCTGTCTCAGACAGACCATTCCTATTCAGATGGGGCGAGTGTCCTGTCCTTGCGTGTCTGCTCTGTTTGTCACCCAGCACTGTCTCTGCCTCTCACTCAGGAGAGCAGGTCGGGAGACAGGGATGCAGGGGGCTTCGATTCAGCCTCCCGGATCGAGTTCTCAGATAGGCAGAGTCACAGTATTCAGGTCACCGGCATCGTTTGCTCAGAGGGGGGTGGTGGCCTTGCATAGGCTAGCGAGGTTGGCCACCGTAGGAAGCCTTTCCTCCGCCCCTCGGTAGCCCCCGAGTGCGTGTTACTGGGCAGATTCCGTGCTGAGGAACCCAGAGAAGAGACGCTGGTGTGTGTGGCAGGATTCCAAGAGAGCAGAGGTGATTGGCGCACAGAAATGAGACTGAAAGAGGGCCCGAGCAAAGCCGCACCCGCACCCCCGGGGGAGGCAGGCGAAGGGTCCTTCCTGAACACGGAGGCTCTGAGTTTTCCCTCCCCAAACTGGTTGTCAGGATTCGCCCCACAGGGAAGCTCTTCCCACCCCCCACAGTCGAGCTCAAGGAGGGGAAGGGGTTCCTAGAACTCTTGCTTGGACTAGAGGTGAATTTGAGCTTCTCGAGACCAAAGGTCTCCGGAGGGAATCGAGGCCACGCAACTGAGTGGACTTGGCTTAGAGTGCAACTCTCTTGAGGGAAAAATAAGCGATTTCTTAAAGAGAGAGAGGGAGGGGATAGAGGGGGGAGGGGAGAGGAAGAAGGAGGGAGAGAGAGAGGGAGGGAAAGGGAGAGAGGGAAAGAGAGAGGAAGAGGGAGGAAGAGAGAGGGAGGGGGAGAGATGGGGTATAGGGGGGAAAGGGAGAGGGAGGGAGGGAGAGAGGGAGGGAGAAAGAGGAAGAGAGGGAGACAGAGAGAGAGAGAGAGTTGAAAGGCACTTGAGGGACCGAGCAGGTCTGTGTGTGGTGTCTGTTTATACACGCATCGGAGATCGGATTTCTCAACAGGAGCCGTCATCAGCCTCAAGTGTCACAAGAACCCTCCAGCCTGTCCATGGGGCTGGGTTCCTCTCTCGAGGGAGGTTTGACTCGAGAAAGTGCGACAGCCTTTGTGTTTGAGCGTGAAATCAGCACCAGGCGGGCAAGCCTGACTCCACACTAGCCCCAGACTTCGACCCGGAGGGCAGGCACGTGCGTGGATGGGTGTCCGGGGCCTGCACAGACGGTTGCCTAAGCAGTGAGATGAGTCAGCGAGTACTCCTGGAGGCAGGACGGTCTTCTCTGCACGTCCTCCCAGGGGACAGTAGTGCTCACTCAGGATTGCGCTTGTCAGCCTTGGCTCTTGTTCTGGAAACTTCCCTGCAACCCTCCCCCCCCCCCACACCCATACAAACACGCACTCCCACATCGCCTATGACATGGTTCAGTTTCCATCAGAGGGACCATGTGTTTTTTTTTTTTAATTTTTATTAGTGAAACACCATGAGGCACAGTTGTAGATTTACAAATTTTTGTGCTTGGGTTTCGATTATACATGATCAAATACCCATCCCTCCACCAGTGCCCATTTCCCACCACCATGGATAATATCCCTCCCACCCCCATCCCCCCATCCCCCCTGTCTCTGTGGCAGGGCAATCCCCTGTGTTCTCTCTCTCCTTTTGGGTGTTGTGGTCTGCAAAAGAGGCATTGAGTGGCAAACATGTTCAGTCCATAGTCTACTTTCGACATGCATCTCCCCTCCTGGGAGGATCAGAGGGACCATGTTTGCCCAGAGCCACTGGTGATGGGTCCAGGATCAGGCAGTGGTCCCAGAAGGAGCCGGTCACAGATGCCCCCCTACCCCAAAGAGGGGCTCATCAGCCAGAAACCGTGCTGTCCTAAGCTAAGCCAAGGAGTCCCCTTTATTAGGACGTGGGGACTGGATGAGGGTCATGAACTCAGTTCCCTTTGGTTAAGTATGGCCTATGAGAAAACTCAGGAATTATCCATCACCATATTTTTTCCTGTGGTTAAAAAAAAAAAAACTCAGGAATTATCCATCACTGAATCTTTTTCCTCTGTGAAAAAACCCAGAAATTATCCATCGCCTTTTTTTTCTTTTTTACCCCCTGTGGTGAGAAAACTCAGGAATTATCTGTCACTGTAATTTTTTTCCTCTGTGAGAAAATTCAGGAATTATCCATCGCCATATTTTTTTTTCCTGTGGTGAGAAAACTCAGGAACTATGAATCACTGAATTTTCTTTCCTCTGTGAAAAACCTCAGGAATTATCCATCGCTGTATTTTTTCCCCGTGATGAGGAAAACTCAGGAATTATCTGTCACCTATTATTTTCCCCTCTGTGAGAAAATTCAGGAATTATCCATTGCCGTAATTTTTTTTTCCTGTGTGAGAAAACTGAGGAATTACCTGTCGCCATATGTTTTTTCCCGCTGTGTAGCCAAAAAGACCCCTGGTGATGATGAGAGAGGAAAAAATAATGAACACGCAGACAGAGACTCCAAGTCACGGGGGTAGGACCCCCCTCCCCCAAGCTGTCTGGAAGCTCTGGTTCAGGCCCACGCCCACCTCATCCCCACTCGATTCCTTCACTCGTTTCTGCCTTCTTCCGGGGGATGAACTATTGGGGGGCGGGGGGCTGATCGTTCCTGTTCCTCCTCAGCACTTCTGTCACTTGCAGTCTGAAGGTCCGAGCTCGGCGCAGAGCTCACCCGGTCCTTCATTTCCTTGGTCGGATCTGTCGCTTATGTGCCTGACACCACACGGACGGCCCGCCCCCGCTCCCCACGCCGTACATCACCAGCACAAGGCTCGGGTCGCTAGTAAAGCCATGTTCTCCCTCAAATCCACTCAATACACCTCCATAAGCCTAATAGATCAGAAGTTGCTTCATAACAAAGCTGCCAATATTCTGGGAGCTGCAGACGGAGAATTTACTGGGGAGAGAGAGTGGGCTATTGACCTGCTACAAATGTTCTGGCCTTGCCATTATTCAAATATTTCTATTGCCGGGAGTTCGGGATTCTCTCTCTCTCTCTCTCTCTCTCTCTCTCTCTCTCTCTCTCTCTCTCTCTCTCTCCCTCTCTCTCCCCACCCATTCTAAAAATGTTCATCTGTAGCTTCTAAACAAATGGGAGCATCTTTCGCCGGAGCTGCCCTCCCTGGACTGTTTTGAATTAATGCTGCATTGTGGAAATGGCTGTTCATGGTAGAACGGTTCATGACAGCAAGTAGCTTAAGCTGGTGATTAATCCACATGGCCTGGATGCCTCCATTCAGAACAAGCAACAGCAGCCTCTACTCACTCCAACCCCTTTCCTGGGCGCGGTCCGAAGACTCCCTCATTTGATCCCCTTAGGGGCCTGAGCGATGGATAGTACAACACTTGCACCATGGGTGCAGCCCCACAAACCATGAAACAAAACCCCCAAACACCCCTCATTTGATCCCCAGACCACCCAGGGGTGTGTCGGTCTCTCTGGTGGGTCAGTGGCACTACCAGGGCATCAGTGGCCCAGAATCTGAGAGTAGAAATCCCCACCCTGCATCCCCAGGCCTGGATCTGGCAACCCAAGAAACCAGGAGCACCTCTCCATCTTGGGGGGTGTCGTTCTGACGCATTGGGTCCACGGAACCGGCAGGAGAGCAGGTGTGGCCATCCTCCCAACCCTACCCGTTGCATCCAGGCAGGGAAGGAGAACAGCCCCCCGGGGAAGGGTGATTATGTGCAGCCGTATGTAAAGATAAGACAAAGACAGCCAACGGGATGAGGAGAAAGACCCAGGGGCTCCCGGCTGTGTCTGGGCTCGTCCTCACTGTCTCCTCCTCCTCACTGGCCATCAGCAGTATCTCCCAGAGCCTGGGGAGACAGAGCTTGGAGCAGAGCCTTAACCCAGGGTCCAACAGCTGCTTCCTGGATTGCCCGCACTGCTCAGTTCCCGGCTGAGGCTGTGTTTGCCCCAGAGAGACTGAGCACCCGAGTCTGTCCTCAGCCAGGGGCAGA
This sequence comes from Sorex fumeus, assembly GCF_029834395.1. Classification (NCBI taxonomy): domain Eukaryota; kingdom Metazoa; phylum Chordata; class Mammalia; order Eulipotyphla; family Soricidae; genus Sorex; species Sorex fumeus. The sequence continues at coordinate 702,164 of NW_026606159.1, read as the reverse complement.
ACCAAACAGGTTGACTGTCCAGCCGGCAGGCTGCCCCCAAGGGGGTTCCACTGAGACACAGGAGGGGGCGCCGAGCTCAGATCCCCTGCTTGGAACATTTCTGATGCAACAGGAAGTCCAGGGGTGCTCTCCCAGGCGTGCTCCAGCTCAGAGCTTGTTGCCTGGCTTAGCGGTGGCTGCAGGAGACAGGGAGTATGTTCGGAACCTTCCATTATTTTCTACACCCCAACACAATAAGTCGACGAGGAAATCGAATTGTGTCTCGTTTTGGCTTTCTTAGCCAAAAAAGTTCAGGGTCCCATCACCTGGACATGGGACAAGCCGGACCCCACAGCCTTGGTGGGGGTCCATGCGCCGGGTCTACGCCTGGCCCCGTGGGGCTGGTGACCCCCCCCCCACCGCTGTGGCTAGTAACCTAGTCCTGTCTTTGCTTGCAAATATTTCTCACCGTTCCACGGCCTCCTCTGTTCCCTTGAAAAGAAAAGAAAGAAATACCGTACCTTGGCACGGCAGATCCTTGGGCAGATCCCCAAGCCTTCTCTTCCCAATTCTCTCGAGCCCAAAGAGTCCACACCGGTACCTTGGGGCCCCACACAGTGTCCAGCACCATAAATGACATAAAACTCCAAGACATTAACTACCCCCAAATTCCTTTAGCTGTTTCGGTGTTTGTTTGTTTGCTTTTAATTTTCTTTTGTAGATCAAGGGTTCCATGGCCTGTAGAAACAGTTCTACAGAGACTCAAAGCAGTGAATGGGTTCAGGGGGCTAGGGGCGGAGGGAGTGAGGGGATTCTTTTGTGGGGTTGGGGCTTCACCAGGGAGCAATGCAAACCACAGGTGACAACAGCATCCTCTGAGGTCATTAAGTACCATTGGTCCAGGTGATGGTTGGGTTGATGGTCGACCAGTTCTGCTACTGTCAGAGCCTAAAAAAGCTTGGGGCCAGGGAGAGGTGGGACAGGGGGTGGGTGTGTGACATGCATGTGGCCGCCCCAGTTTGATCTGTTGCCCCCACATCGTCGCCTGAGCACTTCTGAGGTAGCCCAAGGAATCCAGGTACCACAGGGTCCCAGCAGCACACGCCATGGGCCTTCATGTGAAACCACTGGTCTAGTTGGCCAGGAAATGTGGCAAGGGCCACCAGGGCTCCTGAGTGTCAGTTGGGAGCTTTGCCCCCCACACCCCATCACCCCAAAAAGGAGCAGCAACAAGCTCGATAACTGCTCATTTAAATGACCTTGTTGAAAAGTCCATTTTCAAAGTCAGCCAATCACACCACGTCTAACCGCTTCCTCACCTACAGAGGGAGATGTCCGTGACTCCACCTCCCTGCCGTGGACTCCATGCCACGTTGCATTGAGGAAATGTTTTCCGAAGTTCTGGGCAGAGTCTGGCCTGGTGGGTGTCAGCCCCTTTTCCTCCTCTGCCCTCTGAGTCCTGCTCCTCCATGATTCCGTCCCAGTGGGCTGGATCCTGGGAATGTCATGGGGATGTTTGCAGGGATGAGTGACCACCAAGTCTCTGAGCTCTCCCGACCCTGAACTGAAGAATGTTCTGGCTCTCTGCTCTCCTCCCAGATTCTCCCTGGAGGGAGGCCCACGGGTCCAGGAGGCAGAGGTGAGAGGTGGGGGGAGTAGATTCTTTTCCTCCCACTCCGAAGACTCTGCCAAGAAATCGTGATGGAGGGGTGCAGACCGGGGATGAATTGGCAGCCTCCAAAGTCAATCCCTGCTTCCAGGCTCCCTGAGAGTGAGTGATTAATGGCAGGATGGCTCGCCGAAATGGGCTGATGAATTGGGACCTCGGATGGCCACAATAAAGATTGCACTGCTCTTAGGAGCCCAGATTAGATTTTTCTGGATGGCACCAGGCTACAATCATCTTGTTATGTCAGCTTGTTTATTGTTCTGGGTTCTGCCTTACTTCTGAGTGCAGGGTGCATACAAAGTATGTCTGCTGTGAGCACCGAAACCATTAGGGGGAGCATTTCATCCCCCAACCCCCCAATTAGCAGAATAGGTCACCCTCAGGGGATGGTTACCCCATATTGTTCGGGAATACCATATCATGGGCAGAAATTTCACACCTAGTAAATTACTAATGAAAATGTCATTTTCCTGCTGAGTTTACCCAACATTCTGTTTATCTTGCCACCTCCGTTAGAGAGGGAATTGCTGTTGGATTTACTACAAAAGAACAGAATTGATTTTTAATTAGGGTTTCCAGCACCAAAGGTTACGGGTAGTTCGATGGGAGCAAGCGAAGACTTTGTCTCTTAGGGTCGCCCCACCCCTCATCACCCCCTTAGCACATTTTGGGGCCAGAGAGGCCGACGCAGAGAAGGCTGGCTGGTTAACCCTTTGTGTTGGCATTGGGAGAAGGAAGAGGAAGAGATTTCTCTCTGCCTTTGCCTCTCTCCCTCTGCAGACCAGGGTGTCAGAGTGTCAGAGTAGAACAGATTGCTTTGGTTTGTGTAACAAGGGTTGCTAAAATTGCAATCTCACCTTCGCCGACGATTCGGGAAGTGCTGCTCTAAGCTCGTGCGGGCATTTCCTACACAGGCAATTACAGGAGATAGATTAGAGTGTCCAGAAGAATCATAACTTCCCTCTGCCTGATTTATAAGCCGTAGCCTTCGTTTTTCATAATACCATTTATAACATCAACCCCACCGAGACAGCTGTCGTGGGAGCCGCTTTCTCCGAACCTTATGTCGAGCTTCAGCTGACCCCGGAGATGGAGTCCAGAGTCCAGCCAAGGAAGTGACCTGAGCTCGGGTTCTGGGGTCAGACTCGGGGATGAGTCCCGGTTCTGTCCCTCAGGCACTGTGTCGGGTGGGCTGGCAACCTCACCTCTCGGAACATCTGCTTCCTCTTCTAGAAAAACAGGGACCCATACTTCCTGCCCAGGCTGCATGCGGGGAATGAATGCACACCAGACAGAGTTAGAGTTCAGGACTGCTGAGGAGAGAGTGGGATGCAGGGTTGGGAGCGAGACCCCAAACTTGAACGGGGACTGTGTCCCAAACCGGTCTCCCTAACCCCCTGGGGCTGGTATGAAGTCACTGGCCTGGCCCTGCATATAGCTTCCATTGTAGGAGAAGCTAGTTCTTCTTCTCCAAATTTCCCCCTTCTTCTCTTGCCTTTCATGTTTCCTTACTCTTTCCCGTGGCCAGCCTGGGTGCTCGCAAGGCTCTTATCTGCCCGTCCTTCCTCACCCCTTGAAGCCTGGGTCCTCATGACCTCTCCTTGTCGTCCCCCGCCGAGAGTGAGAGAGCAAAGAAAACAGAGGCCTTGGCGTGGGGCTTTGAGGCGTCTCAATGCCCAGTGCCCGGGGGACAGCAGGGAGGCCGGAGGCCAGGGGTGGGATGTAACCCCACCACATGATCCTTTGTCTGCTCGCCCCTCCAAAGCCACAGCCGGCCACCGATCTGTTCTTTCTGCTTTAAACAAAGGCGATTATTGGAAGGAAGGACACGAGTGTCTCGGAGAGGTATTTTGGTGCTAAAGGATGTCTTAAAATAGCCTCTGGGTGCTTGCTGCCGGGGCAGGAAGGATCTGAAGGAGAGAATATTAAGTCTGGAAAAGTCAAAATGATGGCATGATGGCTCATGGGCAGTGAAGATGGAGGGGATGCCCCGAAGGGGAGGTGGTCAACCTCCTAAAAGGACAGTCACGGCACTCGCCAGCAGCTGGAGCCCCTTAGGCAATGGGAGAAGAAAAGGGGATGCTCGCTTGGGTCACTCCCCCGCAAAAGGGGGCTCAAGACCCCCCACGAGAGTGCCAGGGTTCTGAACCCAGATGCTGGGTTTTCTGTCTCTACAGCCATCCTGGGATTCCCAGTTGCCCTGGAAGTGTTCCAGGACCCAAAAATCTTTTGGGGTGGTGCTCAGGGCTTACTCACAGCTTTAACACTCAGAGATCACTCTTGGGGGGCTGAGGGAGACCATACAAGGTGATGGGGATCGAACCCAGGTTAAACACATGAAAGGCAAAATGCTTTATCTGCTGGACTCTCACTCCAGCCCCTGGGCACGCCAGGCTTCAGTCTAGACTCAGAGGAAGGGAGTCACACAGTCGACCTCATCACGAGCAACTTAGAACCCCCCAGTGACCTTGCCTGTCTCCAGATTCCATCCTGAGAGTCTTCCTCTCTCCTTGGGCATCCACAGGCGTTTCTTTGGTGGCCTCTTGTTGTCATAGTCCAGACTTTGCCCTGTTCCATGTCACTATCAAAGCCACTGAAGAGAGATCCAGGGCTGGACAGACAGTACCAGGGGTTAAGGCACTTGCCCTTTGGTCATGGCGGGCCCTAGTTTGATTCCTGAAACCACATGGTCCCCCCACCCCCAAGCATCAGCAGGAGTGAGCCTTAAGCACAGAGCCAGTATCGATGGGCGTGAACCCAAACCCTCCCCCGCAAAGAGCCAACGATTAGCAGCTGTAGCGATAGCACAGAGGGTAGAGCGTTTGCCTTGCACGCGGCCGACCCAGGTTCGATTCCCAGCATCCCATAGGGTCCCCCAGGCACCGCCAGGAGTCATTCCTGAGTGCAGAGCCAGGAGGAACCCCTGAGCAACTCTGCGTGTGACCCAAAAAAGCAAAAAAAAAAAAAGGGAGCAACTATTAGAAAAAACGAAAAGCCGTCTGTAGCTCAGAGACCAGAAAAAGAGAGAAAAAGAGAGCCTGCTTTGGCCTGTGAGGCTCCATGAGCACACCTCCACCCCACCAGGTTTTCCATTTCTGCTGCTGGTTTGACCCTGGTCTACTCAGGTCATGCCTGACCTCCAGCTAAACCCTCCAGCCACAAAAGCAACGCCAAGACCCCCTCCACGGACCCTGGGTGAGCGCCAAAGGGTTAACCAGAGGAACCCTCCTTGGACAGGGAGAGGGTTATGAGTATTTCCCGGTGATCCTGTAGAACCAGGAAGACTGGGGACGGGGGTGCACAGGGACCCACATCCTCCGGGGTCCTGCCCGTGAGTCACTGAAACGAGGTCATGTTTCACAGTGAGGGTGATGCCTGTGGGTTGGTGCGGAGGGTGGCTGGCATGGTGATTTGTGGCAGGGAACTAGACCCGCTATTGCTATATCCATGTTCGTGTCCGGCGCAGATACAAGCTACATCCATCCATGGGGCAAGATAAGCCTCCTTAATACTGGGCTGATTTCTCTTCCAAGACAAATCACCCGCTACCAAGCCCCAGAGAAGTCGGGACTTCCCCGACGAAACAGCAAGCAGCCAGCGTCATGCCTGCCTCCGCGGGAGAAGAAGGGCTGGGAAGGGACACATCACAGTGCTGTTCATCTGGAACCGTTTGTCAAGTGCTGGGACAAAGTGAACCCCCGGCACTCAGACGGGAATGGGCCCCCAGCTGGGGAGGGATGGAAGAGGCTCTCGGGAAGGAGCTAGTTCCTCCCTCCCCTTCCTTTGGTGGACGCTGTGGCTTTGATGTGTTTTTGTGGTACTTGCTGGAGGTCACGGGTCTGAATGCAGGGCCAGGTTGGCCACAGTGCTCACGGAGGCTGCGCCCTTTAGTCATGGAACTCACATCTGTTCTGGTGGTCATGCCCCTTGGGGAGTGCTCTCTGGGGCTCACACAGTGCGCACTTGGGGGTGTGCTCCTGGCCCAGGAGGGAGTGTTTGTTGGAGTTGTGCTGCTGTTCAGGAGAGGCGCGTACGTCCTTGGCAGTGAGCAGAGATCACACATGCTGTTGTGGAGCGGAGGGCCCCAGGGCGAAGAGCAGCCAACACCCCTCATTGGTACATGTGGGCGATGCCAGGGATCTAACCCACGGCTTCCCACCCACCCTCCAGAGAGGAGCCATTAGTCCTGGTGGGGCAAAAGGCAGAGCTGAGGGGCCAGAGTGATAGCACAGCGGGGAGGGCGTTTGCCTTGCATGCGGCCGACCCGGGTTCGATCCCCAACATCCCATAGGGTCCCCCAAGCACCGCCAGGAGTGACTCCTGAGTGCAGAGCCAGGACGAACCCCTGAGCATCGCCGGGTGTGACCCAAAAAGAAAAAAAATTGGCAGAGCTGGGCAGATCAGGACAGAGACTCACAGGTGACAACCCAAGAAGACCCAGCAGATGAGAAAGAAACAGTTGCGGGGTAGAAAGTGTCCAAACCTTGGTGTGTGGATTGGGGTGGGGATGACAGAGGGGCAGTAGCCGAAAATCGGGCTGTTTTCTGGGCTTGGAGGCCATGAGGAGTCCCTGTGAGACCTCAGCAGGAGAATACACAGAGGCGTGTTCCTGGGACTCAGAGGGCAGCCCAGGATGTGGCACCATTGTGTCCTCGGCCCCATCGGAATGAAGGTCAGACTCCTGGACAGGCATCCCGAGGCCCTTGGCAACTGCCCCTTTCTCTGCCTGTTCCGTCTCCCCCTCCTCCTTCCCTCTCTGTCTCAAATGCCAGCCACGCAGCTCACTGTGGGGGCTGGTTTTCTGTGTCTGTCGCTAGCGCCTCACCAGTCAGTCCAAAGCGTGACATAGAAACGTGTTGTTTCCCCCTGGCCCTCGATGCTGAGGGCGGCCCAGTGAGGTCCGTGTTGCTCAGAGATCTCCTGGGATTGTAGTCATGCTTCCAGCTGGGGGGGGGGGGGGTTGGTCCCTGAAAGTCTGACTGGATCCGAGGAGGTGTCACCCTAGGGCCACTGGCTAGAGAACATCCATCCTCATCATGCATGCCTCTCACAGGGCTGTGGGCTTGTTCTCCTGAGCCAACATATTGTTCCAGAACATGCAACTGATGATCAAGACAAAAGAAGAGACCCAGATGATTCCTCTAATTCTGTTCCCCTCTGTGCCTTTTATTAGGAACAAGTCCCTGAGTTCACCCCATATCCAAGAAGTTCAGAATTAGATTACAACTCCTTAAAGGCATGGCACTGGCACACATCAAAAAGAACAAGAACAACCTGTGCTGGCGTGGATGTGGGGAGAAAGGGACTCTCATTGTTGGTAGGGATGTCGACTGTCCAGCCTTTTTGGAAAACAGTATGGGCATTCCTCAAACACTAGAAATTGAGCTTCCATATGACCCCACAATGTATCTTCTGGGAATATATCCTGGGGGTTCAAAAAGCATAGTAGAAATGATATATGGACCTATATGTTCATTTAAGCACTGTTCACAATAGACAGACTCTGGAAACAACCTGATTGCCTGATAACAGATGACTGGTTAAAGAAACATTGGTATGTCTACACAATGGAATACTATGCAGCAGTTAGGAAAGAAGAAGCCGTGAAATTTGCTGATAAGTGGGTGGTCATGGAGAGTATCATGCTAAGTGAAATGAGTCAGAGAGAGGGACATGCATAGAAGGAATGCACGCATTTGTGGAATATAAAACAAGATAATATGTTGGCGCGGATGTGGCGAGAAAGGGACCCTCCTTCATTGCTGATGGGAATGCCAACTGGTTCCGCCCTTTTGGAAAACAGTATGGACGATTCTCAAAAAATTAGAAATTGAGGGGCTGGAGCAATGGCACAGCAGGGAGGGCGTTTGCCTTGCATGTGGCCGACCCAGGTTTGATCCTGAGCACCCCATATGGTCCCCTGAGCACCGCCAGGACTAACCTCTGTGCATTGCTGGGTATGACCCCAAAATAAAAAATAATAATAATAAATAAAGTTAAAAATATATATATTTAGAAATTGAGCTCCCACTTGACCCAGCAATACCACCCCTGGGAATATATCCCAGAGAGGCAAAAAAGTATAGTCGAAGTGACATCTGCACTTGTGTGTTCATTGCAGCACTCTTTACAATAGCCAGAATCTGGAAAAAAAAACCTGAGTGCCCGAGAACAGATGACTGGTTAAAGAAACTTTGGTACATCTACACAATGGAGTACTATGTAGCTGTTAGAAAAGACGAAGTCATGAAATCTATATACAAGTGGTACTACATGAAAAGTATCATGCTAAGCGAAATGAGTCAGAAAGAGAAGGACAGACATAGAAAGGTTGCATTCATCTGGGAACATAAAGCAACACAATAGGAGACTAACACCCAAGAATGGCCGAGATTAGTACCAGGAATTTTACTCCATGACTTGGAGGCCAACCACACATGCTAGGGGAACAGGGAGCTCAGATAGAGAAGGGAGCACCAAATAAAGGGTGTTGGGAGGACCCTCCCAGGATGGGAGATGCGTGCTGAGAGTAGACTATAGACTGAACATGATTGCCACTCAATGCCTCTTTTGCAAACCATAGCACCCAAAAGGAGAGAGAGAACAAAAGGGAAGGCCCTGCCACAGAGGCAGGGTGGGACAGGGAGGCTGGGGGGTGGGAGGGATACTGGGATCAGTGTTGGTGGAGAATGGGCATTGTGGAGGGATGGATGTTCGATCGTAGTATAATTGAAACCCAAGCACAAAAATTTGTAAGTCTACAACTGTACCTCATGGTGTTTCACTAATAAAATTTTTTTTAAAAATTAAAAAAAAAGAAGCTCCTAAAAAAAAGAATATCAGGAAATTTGAATGATCTGTATACTACCAGATTGAGTGCCAATAACACTATGAATTGTATGCTAACTCAGATACCAGGTAATTTTGACAAAATAACTTGGCTGCCAAAGAATATGCCAATTATCAATATCAATAAAGTAGATGGCAGTTTTGAAAAAAAAACACATGAGACTAAAATCTAAAGACAGTAGAAACAGCAGCCAGGAAGATTGCTCCATAGCTGGAAGCCTGTCTCATGAGCTGGGGGAGAAGGCACCTGGAATAGGGGAGGGATCGCTGACTCAATGATGGTTGGAGGGATCGTTCGGGGTGGGAGATGAGTGCTGAAAGTAGATAGAGGACCAAAGGTGATAGCCGCTCAGTATCTATATTGCAAACCATAATGCCCAAAAGGAGAGAGAGAGAGTACGGGGGAAACTGTCTGCCATGGAGGAAGGGGGAGGGGTGGGATGGGGGGGGATACTGGGAACATTGGTGGTAGAGAATGTGCACTGGTGGAGGGATGGGTGTTGGATCATTGTATGACTGAAACTCAAACATGAAAGCTTTTTAGCTGTATCTCATGGTGGGGATTCAATAAAAAAAACCTACTTAAAAAAAGCATATATACAATGGAATATAAAATTAGGAATCAATGAGTGACTAGGTACGGGAAATATAGCCATTCCCAAATGAAGAAATTATTGCTCAAAAAAAGTAACAAAGGCATGGCCAAGATTGTGTGGACCCACGACTGTAAGATCACACACACTTTCAGGTGACATTCCTTGTTGGAAGCAAGTAGTTCTCACCTGAGGACAAACGTGCCCTCGTCCCCAACGTTCCCCCTGGGAACAGTTGTCAATGTCTGGGAATACTTGGGGTCTTCACAAGTGGAACAGAGTGTGCCTGGCAGCTGCGGGTGCCCTCAAATGCACCCCCAGTATTTTATGATTTCTATACACTTCCAGCATTTCTTGGCGCCTGGTCCCCTCACCTGGAAGCCTCACCTAGCTTCACTCTGACCATCACCTCTTCTTATCGGACCCATCTGAACAGTGGGGCTAATCTCTCTGTTTTAAGATCAGATGATGAATAACTGAGCAACCCAAATTTCCCTTTGCTGTACCCCCCATCCTACTCCTAGGTCCTAGGGACTGGGATGTGGTCCTTATTTATTATTATTTTTTAATCTGTGCTGGGGCTGAGATCTCCAAGCCTGCTCAGATCGGGGCTGAGCATCCTCCACCCAGATCCTCCAAATTCCAGTAGGCGGGGGTCACACCCACCAACTGGCCCCCTGGCGCCGTGTAATCCCATCAACGGCCAAGACCCAGAGACTATAAAACCCAGCTCCCGGAAGCTTATTGTCATTTTATTATCACATCTTATCATCTCATTCCTACTTTGGACAACCTGGCAGGCTACCAAATGTAACCTGCCCACACGGAAGAGTCTGGCAAACTCCCCGTGGCGTACCCAATGTGCCAAATACCAGTAACAATGATGGGTCTCTTTCTCCTAACCCTGAAAGAGCCTTGAATATGGCACTTTTTAAAAAATCTCAGGGCTAGGACGAAGGAGACGTTACTGGGGCCTGCTCGAGGCAATCGACGAATAACAGGATGGTCGTCGTCGTGGTGAATGTGTGCTGGGGGGAGGGGAGGCTGACCGTTGCTCTCCCCCAGCCATGGTCAGTGAAAACAGCACCGTGAAGGGAAGTCACATGCATCTTGTAAACCCAGGGAAGGTCGGTGGCGAGTGACATGTTTCTGGTAGATGGATGAGCTCCATCCACTGCTTTCCAATGGCAGGTCCAGAGAAATGGCACCTGTGTGCTTCTGGGTGACGTGAGATTCAATCCTTTCCTAAGCAAACGGAACCTATAAACCTCAATTTGGCTACTCTGCTGTTCCGGCCTAACACTGCTCAGTGTCCTGAGACGCGACTCTTCAGAAATCTATTATGTGACAAGCTGAGTGGTTTATGACACAAATATTGTATTTTGCACACTTCATTTGCAGTTAAATTATTGAACATCTGACAACACAGGCCATGTTCTGTTTCTTAGTGCAGATCCATTAGGAGGGTTTTTTCCCCTCCCCTTTTGGTTGTTGCTGGTAAATTAGAACTGTAACATTTCCCCAACGTGGAGAGTGAATTTATTTTGCAATGATTAAAAATCATTTTGTAATTAGATTGGAATGAATCAGGAGTTATTGGAAAAGTCAAGCCTTTGTGTTTGGCTTCAGAAGGATCCATTCCGACGCTTATGTTTTGATGGTGTTTGCTGCTGTGTCACTTGGCTGTTTCATCAGAGGGGAAATTAAGGCCGAGGGAGAAGTTGCTGTGGGGAAATGAGCCCCAGGAACTGAATCTCCAGGAAGGTCTTCATTTTCATGTATGCTCTGAGATCTGTTTGTCATGGGTTGTGTATGTTTTTATTTTTTCAAACCTTGGATTTCCTCATCCTCTCAGTGTTTAGCCTGCTTGTGTCCAACAGCTGCAACTCAGACATCAACGTCCGTGTGGTAGAGGCAGTTAGAGAGAAGGAGAGAAAGGATCATGGTGCCTTAGGTACTGGTGGGGACTGCAGGAAATTGGGATGGAGATGAGCGGTCTGCCTGGATGACAACTCCCCACACCTACAGATCTTTCTAGCAGAATTCAGGAACCCAATCTGGCCAAAGTTTCTACCATTTCCCAAGAAGCCCAAAACAGATTTTCCCAAGAAATGAAAATGTAGATGTAACATCTAGGGATTCATAGCACTGTAGAACTGTCCTTCCGAGTGGGCACCAGTAACATCTCCAATGTGAGACTTGTTACCCTTTTTGGCATATCGAATACGCCACCGTGAGCTTGCCAGGCTCTGCCTTGTGGGCGGGATACTCTCGGTAGCTTGTCGGGTTCTCCAAGAGGGGTGGAGGAATCGAATCTGGGCCAGCCGCATGCAAGGCAAATGCCCTACCCGCTATGCTATCACTCTAGCCCATCTAGAGATTCATACCAAACTGCAAATGGTGAATACAGAATTTATCTTACAAACAGAACTATTTGGTTCAAACAAAGCATCTATTGTTCTAATATTGTCCAAAGTTTTTGGTGTGTAGGTTTCCAGCGTCCTCTGCCTGTTCCAGGCAGACTATAGGCAATGCCTCATTCCATGCTGCGAACATTGAAGAGAGTGATACTAGTCCAGAATGGCTGGGTGTTTATCAGAGAAAGAACTGGAACAGCCTGTAAACAGAGTCACCAATTGCACCATCAGTTTGTGAGTCCACCGCAACTGCCCTTGGGAAAGCCCGTGAACCTCTCCGTCTCCATGGGGTTGATGACCAACACAAAGTGTCGGTCTTGTGTGTCTCGTAGCTGTAAGACATGGGGCTTCTTCCTTCGTGCTCGGTTCCAGCGCTGGCTGGATCTGGTAGATCTTCTGGATGCTGCTGGTGTTTCTGAAAAGGAAGCGAAGCGGGGGTCTCCTGCTCAAGGCAGCCCCTCAGGTCTGACCCTCTGCATTGCCGCTTACGTGTGGCTGCTGCTGAGCGTGGCAATGACTTGCCTTTCTCGATTGCTTTTCAAATGGGGAAGAATAAGTCCATTGTTTGGGTGCTGAGATGCTCCGGGCCTGTCGACCAACCCTTGATTGACGAAGACGTGAAGAGGAGCATACACCTTGAGCCTCTGACATCAGCCCATGGCTTTGCCACCTCAGTGCTGGTATCAGGACCAAGGGTAAAAACCAGAATCCTCTACTTGGAATCCTGGGATGTCTACTGATGATCCTTGGGATAAATGTTGACGATTTAGGGCAGTATCTGTGGTCCCTCCTGTCCTTCTTCTGGAGCTTCGTTCTCTGCTTCTTCCTGTCTTAATCCCCCCAGTTCCCAACCCTAGATGTCCAGGACGCTAAGGCACCTTTGGGATCTGGCCCTCTGCCTGAAACGCTATGCCCAGACAGCCAACCCCCATGTGTGGCTGGTGATTGATGATTTCTTTCCTGGATCTCAGGAACAAGCTAATCCTATTTCCTAGCCCCTGTTCATCATCATACTTGGTCACTGGAAGTTCTCTTGTCTGATCTTCTTATCCATTTATTATCTCCCGTCCACTAAGTCCCCCACAGGACGTGCTCTCTCTCTCTCTCTCTCTCTCTCTCTCTTCTTTTTAAAATTTCTTTTTATTAAATCACTGTGAGATACACAGTTACAAAGTTGTCCATGATTGACTGGGTTTTAGTCATACAACTTCCAACATCCATCCTTTCACCAGTGAATGTTTCCCAACACCAATGTTCCCACTTTCTCTCCATCCACTACCCCCCACTGTCAGTCCACTCTAAAGCAGACACTTCTTCTCTCACTCTTCTTCTTCTCTCACTCGCTCTGTCTCTGTGTCTCTGTTCCTCTCTGTATCTCTGTCTCTGCTCTCTCACTCTCTTTTTATCTCACTCTCTGTCTCTCTGTCTCTCTGTCTCTCTCACTCTCTCCATCTCTGTCTCTATCTCTGTCTCTCTGCATCTCTATCTCCCCTTTGGGGCAAAATATAAGGTTTGCAGTACAGGCACTTGTAAGATTATCATGTCTATCCCTATTCCTCCTTTCAGCACTCAGTTCTTGTCCAGAGTGATCATTTCCAACTATCATTGTCATAGTGGTCCCTTCTCTGTCCTAACTGCCCTCTCCCCCAACCCTCACTTGTGACAAGCTTCCACCCATGAGCCTGTCCTCCTGGCCCTCCTTTCTGTCGTCCGTGGGTAACGGCCTCATACTGAGCCTTCTCTCTCTGACGGGCTCTCTCTTGTGCTCGATGTGTGTCATATGAGTGACTGCAATTGTGTCTTTCATTAGCATAAGTAGACAATTTTATACACCTCATGCTGGTGCTCTTTCCACTTAACCCTGTTTCAAGCTCTGTACGTGTTTCTTCTATAGTTTTCACTTGTGACTTCTCCACACCCTGTGATTTTCTGTCTGTGGCATGAGTTTGTCACCTTTCATTCATTCAGTCTCCTCAGGATACCTTCCGTGGGGGAGGTATCCTGGATCTCCCTCCAGCTTCTTGATATTACAAACTATAGTTGTTGCTTTGGAATCACTTGGTGGGGGGAGGAGAGGAGGATGAGGAGAAGGAAGAGGAGGAGGAGGAGGACGAGGAGCAGTAACAACAACAACAACCTGGGCGGGCCCCAGCTTCTCCCTGGATCACTCCTTCCCATGGTTTTGTCTGTGCCCGCCATGCGGAAGAGATGGCACTTTTCCGGGTCTCTCTCTGGGCATCCTCCTGACTGAGGGTCGGCGTGCTGGTGGGTAGGCATGGCTCATTTCCCCCCTTTGCATTCCCCCCTGTAGTTTAAAGAGCACAAGCTTCATCTGCTGTATCGCTCTTGGGCTTTCTCCATCTCTGAACCATCTGTTCATGGGTTCTCTTTTTATTTGTTTGTTTTACATGTTGACGCTTTTCAGTGGGCATCTTGCCTTTGATTTGTAATTTACAGGAGCTCTTGGTATCTCTCCTCTGGGCGCTCCTTTTGGGTTTGGAATGCTGTGTTGCCTCCCTGGGGTCTGTCCTTGGACCCCCGGTGCTTAGACCAGTCAACTCCACTCATCCATCAGCGAGTGCGGCTCCCCTTCCTCCGCGAGGCATGGGGCGAGCCCCTGGAACTCTGCCGTCTGCCTTGAGTGTACCTGGAGCACACTCCTTACATCATATCCCTCCCTGTCTTTGAGGCCATGAACCCAGCCCCCTGTCTGGCTCCCCAGAGTGAGTTGGTGCTCCCTGAAGCCCTCAATCCCTTCTCCGTCCTGGAGAGTCTGTTTCCAGGGCACAGAATGAAGAACCAGGGCCAGTACTAATGATGGAATCCGTGAGGTCAGCCCCTTGGTTCAAGACGCCCGGTACACTGAACCCCAATCTGTGGATATCACAGGCAATGGCCCAGGCCACCATCCCCGCAACAGCCCCCACTGGAGGTCAGGCAGGCGAGGAGACCCAGAGGGTTACACTCTGTCACAGGGAGGATGAGTACCTTGGGCATCGGACTGGTACCCAGCCCCATTACTCCCACTGCCAAAGGAGGGTTGCAAACATTCTTGTGCAAGGCAGAGTTCAGCTGCCCTCAAATATGTCTTTTCTTTCTTTCTTTCTTTCTTTCTTTCTTTCTTTCTTTCTTTGTTTTTAGTTGTTGTTGTTTGGCTTTTTGAGTCACACCCGGTGATGCACAGAGGTTCCTCCTGGCTCTTCACTCAGGAATTACTCCTGGCGGTGCTTGGGGAACCATACAGGATACTGGGAATTGAACCTGGGTCAGCCACGTGCAAGGCAAATGCCCTACCTGCTATACTATCGCTCCAGCCCTAATCTTTTTATTTTTCTAATGTGACTACGAGACTGACACACACACAGCTCCCCCCGCCTTGCCACCACCTGTTTCTAAGTCCCAGGAGCACCTGGTCCTTGGATCAATTCCTGCCCCCTCTGAACAGCCATTCACCTTCAAGGCAAACGTAAGTGGCAGGGAGCTTGTCTACAAGTTTCTCTCTGGATGCCAGAGACTAGGACAGCGAGCCAGGCACTTGCCTTGCACACAGCTGGCCTGGGTTCGATCCCTGGTGCCCTGTGTGGGCCCCTGAGCCCCACCAAGAGTGACCCTTGAGTGCAGAGCCAGGAGGAACTGAGCACAGCTAGGCGTGGCCGCAAAACAAAACCAAACCAAAAAAGTTCCCATTCTCGTTCAAATCCCTGGAGAATTCCCCACGCTCCCCAGGAGTCCTCGCCCTTTCTGGGATTAGAACACTTTGCCCAGCTCTGCCGTCCCTGCCCAACCATGCCCACTCTGGGCACCAGCCAAATCCAACCAGCCGGTGCCTGCAGAAGTGGCCCCTGACCAGGCCGCACCAGGAAACGTTTCTTGCTCTTTTCCTGACGCTCCCTAGAGTGTCTCCTCATCTGTTCTATTCCAGGTCCCCAGATTTTAAGCAATTTGGGGCTACAGCTCCCCTTGGGCCTTTGAGGAAAACTATCCCCCATCCATGCCTATTATTTAAAAAAAGGGCAAAAACACTCCCCCAAAATCTAAGTGTATCAATTCCATGCTGCTTGTCCGTGGTGTTCCCTGGGATGCTGTGAGCAGTGCTGAAGACTCAGTGCCCAGTAGAAGACCATCCTGTGCTGTCCTTCACTGCCCGCTGGTCACAGGGCGCCTCCTTCCCCCTCTCAGCTCATGTCCTCCCTTGCCAAGGCGGCAGCAGGAACTGGGCCTGGCTTCAGGGAGTCTGGCTTGCTCCCCACACAGCCCAGCAGGGGCAGACAGAAGGCGTGTGTGTGTGTGTGTGTGTGTGTGTGTGTGTGTGTGTGTGTGTGTTTGCGCGTGTGTATGTGTTTGTCCACGTGCATGAGCATGTGTGTGCACACGTGTGTGTCTGTGTGTCTGTGTGTCTGTGTGTGTATGTGTCAGGATAGTGATCCCTGTCCTGGGTGAAAAGGCTGAGCCTGGCCCAATCAACAGAAGCGTTTGGAGGAAATGACACTTGGAGGGCACTCAAAAGCACCTGGAAAGAGTAAGTTTTGTTCTGTTTGGGTTTTTTGGGTCACGCCCAGCGTTGCTTAGGATCTCCTCCTGGCTCTGCACCCAGGAAGCACTCCTAGCGGTGTGGGGTAGGAGACAGCTATATAAGATGCTGGGGCTTGAACCCAGGCCAGATGCATGCAAGGCAAGTGCCCTACCTGCTTTGCTATCTCTCTGGCCACACACACACACACACACACACACACACACACACACACGGGCCTTCTGTCTGCCCCTGCTGGGCAGTTTGGGGAGCAAGCCAGGGAATGGTGATTTTTTTTTTTAATTTGGGGACTTGGATCAAGAACTGAATTCTGCAGCCGTGTTTTTCAACCTGGAGTCCTCAGGCAAACCCAGAGCAGCCCCAGGATATTCCAAGGGGACCCGGCTGGAAAGTGCATCAACAGTGGGGGAGTGGAATGAGACTGGGGCAGACAACGGGTAGGAAAGAAGATCCGAAGGCACCCTGAGGGCAGAAGGCTGGGAAAGACAGGGGTTAGGGAAGCCCCAAGCCCCTCCTCTGTCACCCTCGGGAAGCATCTTTCCGCCCCCCAGCACCGAAATGCCTCATTGTGTAGCCGTCAGTGACATAGCACCTGCCCTCACTGCAGCCCCTCGAGGCGCCTGATTGGGGTGAGGGGCACAGCCCATGCGAGATAACTCCGCCCCTCTCTTTCCGTGCCCATGAACTGGGCCCCTCAGAATGCCAGCTCCAATCCTGAGACGATTTCCGGCTCTGACCCAGTGCCAGCCATTTCTACCACTCTGGCTTTGAAATAGAAGCTTCTTTCCTCTGCCCCCTCCTCACCGCCCCCACCACCAGAAGAGCCAGCTCGGGTCAGGGGTGGGGTGGGGGCTTGCTTTCCCTTCCAGCTTGTTATCTAAGCGGTCTGCTCACTTCTCTCCTCCCTGGCTTCCGGGGCGCCGCGTCCGCGCAGGCAGATATCGACCCTGCTATTTCTTTGGAGCCAGGGACACTTTATTCTTCTGCAACTTGTACAGACCTGGGCTTGGCTCCCGTCCACAGCCAGACCTAGAAATTATAACACATTACCAAGGAGGTATTCATTTCCTGGTATTATTCTAAAAAGACTTCTGGGGCTCAAGAGATTTCGAGCCTTGCATTTGAGGAAGACGCCCCGTAGGTGCTATAAAAGCTGGTGGAGGTAATATTTAAGGTGATTTCCCCCCCTAAGTCTTTAATAATCTTTCAGAGGTTCAATTATTTACAGTGCTAGCGTCAGGTGGGCAGTGATGCACCGTCCAATGACAGGGCAATGGCAGAAGGGGAAGGAAGTCGTTTGCAAATCTCCCGGCTGGGGGTAGGAAAAAAAAACACCCAGACACCAAGTCTGAGGCCTGTGTGAGGGTCCAGGTGATGGTTATTGATTTAAGAAATATATAGAATGCCAAGGGAAAACGTGCTGCCCTTGAGGGTAATATTCAGACTATGCCATAACATGACCCTATCAGAGACAGGGGAGCTAAGCCTTAGGCTGGATCTGGAGGGTCCCTGCTCCCACCCAGGGTAACCAAGGCATGACCTGTATACCTGTCAGACCCTCAGAAGGCTGGGCATGGGTTAGGGGAGCAGAGAATATGCGGGAAGCACCAGGACATTCAGAATATGTAGGACGCCAACCTATTCTCTCTCTCTCTCTCTCTCTCTCTCTCTCTCTCTCTCTCTCTCTCTTCTTTTTGGGTCATCCCCGGCAAGACACAGGGGTTCCTCCTGGCCCATGCACTCAGGAACTACTCCTGGCGGTGCTCGGGGGACCCTATGGGATGCCGGGGATCGACCCCGGGTCGGCTGCGTGCAAGGCAAACGCCCTCCCCACTGTGCTATCTCTCCAGCCTGAGACCTATTTTCATATTCAAATCATGCAGCCACCCAAAGGCGACCTTGCTACCGAATGGCACTGGACAAGTTGCAGCCCTCCATTCGCAAGAATGGGGGAAGGAAGCAAAAAGAGATGCTCTCCCCCACCCCAAAAGTAAAATTGACCTGATGGTTTTTTTTTTAACACGCCCTCCTGGTCTGGCTGTTGGAATAGTCCAAACTTTGCCCTTTGGGCTTCTAGAGACTCTTTTACCCCAGACTTCCGGGTCTCCCTCCCCTTCTCCAAGTCCCTTCCCGTCCCGCCATGCCCTCGGCCCTCGCCCGTCACTCGCTCACTCCGCGCTCGCTGCCCTGGACGTGCCCCCATGCCAGCTCTCTGTCCTCAGGGAACGAATTCTGTTCCTCCTCCCACGCTGGCCCGCACCACTGAGAGGATGGAACCTTCTGGTGAGTGTGGCACAGAGGCAGCCGAGGCACAGCTGGGCGCCTTCTCTGGCCGAGGTGCTCACGGAGGGAAGCGCATCCAAAGCCTCCTCCCTCCAGCCCCCGTCTCTCCGTCACGAGCCAAGGAGAGAAAGTCTCGTCCCTGGGCTGCTCACCAGGCAACCAGGTTCTGAATCTCCCACCCGGAGCCTTTCTGCCTTCCCTAGAGTCTCCCAGCATCTCCCGGCTCCTTCTCTCGGCCTCTTCCCAGCCCTGCATCTGTCTCTGTCTGGCTTTTCTCTCCCTTTTCCTGGAAGGGGAGACAGGCCACCAGCGGTGCCAGGGGCAGGCCTGTCCTTGTATAGACACTCTCCTGGGGCTTTTGCTGGGGGAATGTGCAGCTGAGCGGGGGGCTGGCCGGCCCACCGGGAGAGTTTCTGGAGCCTCAGAGACGTGCCACACGTGTGTGTGCGACTGCCCGTGTGTTTGCCGTTCCCCCACCCCCGGACCCACACAGGCTACCCTGTGTCCTGCCTCACGGGGAGTGGGAAGTGGGGGGTCAAGAGCAGGACGGCTGGGGCCTGTGGCTGCCTGTCCCTCCTCCCGCTCATCAGCAAGACGGCCCCGGTTCCCTGGCCTGCCCCCAAATCGCCCAACCCCAAAGCAGATTCCTTCTTTCTGCTAAGTCGGTCAGCACCTTCAGCCTTTGTGGGTCCAGACAAAAACATGGCGCTCCGTGGAATATAAAGCAACGTAATGGGAGACTAACACCCAAGGATAATAGAGATAAGGACCAGAAGGATTCCTCCACGGCTTGGAAGCGAGCCTCACATGCTGGGGGGAAAGGCTGCTCAGATAGAGAAGGGACCACCAAGTAGAGGATGCTGGGAGGGCTCGCTCAGGACGGGAGAAGTGTGCTGAAAGTAGACTCCAGACCGAACATGATGGCCACTTACTACCTGTATTGCAAACCATAACACCCAAAAGGAGAAAGAAAGAGGGAACGTGCCTGCCACAGAGGCGGAGGGGATGGGGAGGAGGGAGACTGGGAACACTGGTAGCGGAGAATGGGTACTCGATCGTTGTATGACTGAAACGTAATCATGAAAGTTTGTAAGTCCGTAATTGTATCTCACGGTGATTCATTAAAAAAATCCTTTGTCCCCTGGCTAGAAACAAGCCTGTTGGGTCCCTGCCTTTTGTTTTCCTGGCCTGTGTGGTCTCATTTTTAGTTTGTGGCCATTGGTGTGAGCGCCAGGTACAACTTCCAGATCTTCTGGTCAAGCTCACGGAGGACCTCGTCCCCCAGATCCCGTCCACCCGCGTAAACCCTTCGTCTCTGACTTTCTCTCCCAGCAACTTGGTCCTTTCAGATCCTCGGTCCGAGCAGAATTGCCTCCTAGGGAAGAGGCTGTAGGTGTGGTCAGTGGGCAAGGGGGCTTCTTACTGCTGTTAGAACCAGGCAATTCCCAGCCAGACCACATGTGGCCCAGTGCCTGAGCGACTTCAGTGTGTGCCGTGGCACAGATATCTGGGGCTTTTGCCTCGGTTTCCCTGACTTGCATTTAAGAAAGGGAAGCAGGGGCTGGAGCAACAGTCCAACAGGGAAGACATTTGCCTGGCACGCAGCCAACCCGAGTTTGAACTCAGGAATTCCTTAGGGTCCCTCCAAACATCACCAGGGGTGACTCCTGTGTGTAATGTCAGGAGTAACCCCTGAGCATCGCTGAGGGTGGCCCCCAAACAGAAACAAACAAAAATAGAAAAGTGAGCTGAGGCCGAACATTAGTCCAGTGGATTGGATGCTTGTCTTTGCAGGTGACTGACCCGGGTTCTATTCCCAGCACCATGTGTTTCTTTAGGCGCTGCCGAGTGTGATCCCCCCCCAAAAGTGGCCAGTGGGCATTCATTCCTCCTGGAGACTGGTTTAGAACCAGATCCCCAAAAGTCAGAGGAAGGTTCTCGGCTGCCAGCACTTCCTGTCTGTGGCTCTGATTAAGCACTGTTGGCACCAATATTTAAACACTGTTTATCTTCTATAAAGCCATGGATTTGGGGCGTCTCTGGAAAAATCAGGCCTCCAGGAAGCTCTGGGCTGATCGTCTCGCCGGGCATGAGTCACATGGAGAAACTCCGAGATGACCGTGGGCTTCCCTGTTGGCCAACTCAACATCCAGCCCAGATTCCTTTGCATGTCAGATCTGGTGTCCAGGAGCGGCCCTCTGGTCCCATTTTATACTTCATGTCAGAATGAGGGTAACCTGCCGCCATTTGTTTTTGCTTTTGTTTATTTTTTATTTTATAAGGTAGTTCACAATATTTGATTACATTTAATACTCAAACACCAGTCCCGCCACATGACATCTTCCCACCACCAAATTTGGGATGTTTCCATCCCAAGCCCCAATCCCTGTCCCAAAGCACAACCGAAATGATATATTTTGTATAGTCGATTATGAAAAAAACGCAAGTATCCATAGAGGAAACAGTGTGAAGACTGTTATATTTTGGCAGGGGCCACTAAGACATTCTTTAGGATATCACTAACCACTAACATGTTGTTAAAGGTTGAGTGATGTGCGCTCTAGTATATATATACTGTCACTGTCACTGTCCTCCCGTTGTTCATCGATTTGCTCAAGTGGGCCCAGTAACATTGTGAGACTTGTTACTGTGTTTGGCATATCAAATACAGCACGGGTAGCTTGCCAGGCTTTGCTGTGTGGGCGAAATACTCTCAGATGCTTGCCGGGCTCTCCAAGAGGGGCGGAGGAATCGAACTTGGGTCGGCCATGTTGGCTGCATGCAAGGCAAACGCCTTACCCACTGTACTATCTATCTATCTATCTATCTATCTATCTATAATCAAATATATATACTAAACATCAAATGTGGTGTGGTACTTATGGAGAATCGGTAGGGAATGTCTTATGCTGTGTCACGCGGCCATATTTGTGGCCACGCAGTCCAGGCATATGTTCACTCGTACGTGAGGTTTGGCCCAAGGGTGTGGAGATTGGCCTTGAGCATAGTAGCAGTTGGGTTCTGGAGGTTTTAGGCTGCGGGGACTGGGTCCCTTGGGACAGGGAGGGCACTTACCCACCCTCCTCTGGGGCATCCTGAGTCTGGCACAGAGTCTGGTGGCATCCTTGCCATCACTTGGTCCAGATTCTTTTGATCCAGAGGAATCACTGAGTTTAGAGTTGGAAGGCAACTATCTAGAGCCACACAGCAAGCTGAGAGTAGACATGGGAGAGAGGAATGCTTCCATATCTGTTTTTGCGAGCAGAGAATTCTCCTTGTACTTCCTGCTGGGGAAGGGCCCTTCCCCCAGGAGGGCCTCACAAGTAACCTTCGGGTGCACTGGGCGGGCATTTCTCATCCTGGGGTTGGCGATGGTCAGCGGCTTTGGGACGTGGTGTTCTCTTTCGAATTGCTTTTCACCAGTGGAGCCAATGCCTCTTGCTGGGGGTGGAGGATGTAGGAACCCATCCTTTCCCTGGCCGTTAAAAAGACTCAACCCCAGTGCTCCCTGGTCTCAGTGACATGGACCGTGTTTTGCTCCCCTCGGGGGCCCTTGGATTCTTAGCCAGAAGTCGTGTTGCCACGTGTGTGTTTCAAAGACCGTGGAGCAAGCCGGGAGAGAACAAAACTGGCAAAGGAATATTGGGGAACATTTTTCTCCCCAACGGTGCCTGGACATGTGGTGCTCTGGGTCCGGGCTGATGTGGGTCGAAGGATGACAGGCGTGCAGAGAAACACCCCCCGGGAGCAGCTGATGGCTGTTCACTTCATTGCCAAGTACACACATATTTTACAGGGGGTCTCGGCTTAAGCGGATGGCCCAATCACAGAAAGTTTAGCATTATTGGCCTGTCACCTCTCCAACTCTGCTTTGCCCCAGTCCAATCCCAATCAAAGCTAGATGCTGCGGTTAGGATGCCCTGCTAAGTGTCCGTGACAGTTTCTGTGTCTAGGGCTCATGTGACTAGGAGGTCGAGTGAGGCTCAAGGCTGAACACCCAGCCTTGACACCCCATTCTGGTTGACACCCCGTTCTTGACAACTCTGCCCAGACACTCCCTCTTGCGAGGCTTTGCTCCTGGGCTGCCCTGCAAGGTCAGGTCTTATCTGCACCAGGGTCTGTCACCATGCTTACATCTCCCCCTTTTTATTGAATTCAAAGGCTAATGGCATAAATAATAGAGAGATCACATGTCCGGGCACCACTTGGGGAAAAACTGTTCCCCAACAAAGGAAGCGAAAGACCAGGAGACCATTTGGCCAGTCCAGGAGAGACACGAGAAGTCCAGTCGTGCTGAATTCCTGAGCCCCTCGCCAAGGATGGAGCCGTGAGTGAAGAAAACATCAGGGGTCACTTGTCCACTGATCGATCACGAGTCACCAAGATGGTGACTCTGGTGGCTTCCTCC
Source organism: Sorex fumeus (assembly GCF_029834395.1). Classification (NCBI taxonomy): domain Eukaryota; kingdom Metazoa; phylum Chordata; class Mammalia; order Eulipotyphla; family Soricidae; genus Sorex; species Sorex fumeus. Next base: position 679,435 of record NW_026606159.1, on the reverse strand, counting down.
AGCAGCCAAAGCGAGGCTCCCGTCTGCAGCAGGGCCCAGCTGACCACTTCCCTGCCTGGGAAATGCTTCTTGGCAAAGTACATAGGAATTTAGACTTTCTTAGCAGTAATTACATTATAATGCCCCAGGTGTCCCAAGGGTGTACTCAGAGAATTAATGGGCCTACCAGTCTCATTTACTTCTTGGGGTCCCCGGGTCTCCTTCCATAAAGGAGCTCTCCCTGAACAAGAAGGAGGCCCTGGGGGACCAGGAGAGTGATGGCTTCTCTCAAAGGTGAGCCAGAGGTGAGTCTCAGCCCCCCATTCACCACCCCCCACAACCCCCGGGACCTCCACCCCTTCCAGTGGGAAATCCTGAAGTGACCGAGACAGAAGGGCATCCAAGTGCCAGGGACATCATTCCAAGCAAAACGAGGGAGCCCGGCAATTATTTCCACTCCAAAGTTGGTAATGAATAGGCCTGTTATTTATTCATTCATTAACCATCGGCAAACAGGCAACCGAGGAAGCAAGCCGTCTGGCCATTGTCTTAATGAATCTTCCCTGTTTCAGAGGGAAATGTGGGCTGTGCAGATGAAATGCTGAACTCCAGGAATATATTACCCACTCAGGAAGCCATCCTTCCCACCTTAATTAAAGAAAGCCGGCAGTTCCCACTTACCAGGCCTGATAAAGGGAACAGAAACTGAGGCCCTGGGATAGACTCACGGGGCTGCATAGGGCTCGGCTGGGATCACAGACTCAAGGATTCGTGGAAAGCTCAAGAATTCATCCCAGGGGCCCAAGAAATAGCACAGCGGCTAGAGCACTTGCCTTGCACATGGCCCACCTGAGTTCGACCCTCAGCATCCCGTGGGGCCCCCCCGAGCACCGCCAGGAGTGATTCCTGAGTACAGAGCCAGGAGCAAGTCCTGAGCATCGCTGAGAGTGGCCCATAAACAGACAAAAACAAACTCATCCCTTGGGGCTAGAGTGATAGCACAGCGGGGAGGGCGTTTGCCTTGCACGTGGCCAACTAGGGTTCGATCCCGGCATCCATGGTCCCCCCGAGCACCGCCAGGAGTGATTCTTTTTCTTTTAATAGTGACACATCATGAGGTACAGTTGCAGACTTATACATTTTTGTGCTTGGGTTTCAATTATACAATGATCAGATACCCATCCCTCCACCAGTGCCCATTTCCCACCATCATGGATCCCAGTATCCCTCCCACCCCCCATCCCCCCATCCCACCCTGCCTCTGTGGCAGGGCATTCCCTTTTGTTCTCTCTCTCTCTCTCCTTTTGGGTGTTGTGGTTTGCAAAAGAGGCAATGGGTGACAATCATGTTCAGTCTATAGTCTACTCTCAGCACGCATCTCCCATCCTGGGAGGATCCTCCCAACACCCTTTATTTGGTGCTCTCTTCTCTACCTGAGCTCCCTTTTCCCCTAGCATGTGTGGCTGGCCTCCAAGCCATGGAGTAAAATTCCTGGTACTAATCTCGGCCATTCTTGGGTGTTAGTCTCCTATTTTGTTACTTTATGTTCCCCAGGTGAATGCAATTTTTCTATGTCTATCCCTTTCTTTCTGAGTCATTTCGCTTAACATGATACTTTCCATGTAGTACCACTTGTATGTAAATTTGAGTGCAAAGCCAGGAGGAACCCCTGGGGCATCGCTGGGTGTGACCCAAAAAACAATAATAGTAATAATAATGATAATAATAAAAGAACTCATCCTAAAGATTGTGCCTTGGGTGTCCAGATACCTGTCACCCTGCCACCAGAATCCAGGATGTCACAGGTGATGGCTGCTGGTACCGACGCAGCAAACTCTCTGATGAAGCTACGTCTGGGAACTCATCCACTCGTTCATCCGTCCATCCATTCATTGACTCTGTTAACATCTTTCAAGGACACACTAGCCCCCTCCCCCCTGCGGGTCTGAAGTTCTAAGCAAAAATAAACACTGCCTCAGGTCTCCTCCTCTGAAGTTCCAGCCGAGGCCTGTGTTTAGGATGTGGAGAATCCCTTATCACCGAAGTTTCTATTATGCAGCGAACCGGAACCCAGAGGAAAAATACAAGGTGCTGCTGAGTGACTATGTAACAAGGGGCTCCGGATCCCCTGGGAGCAAGCGAGGTCGACCATGAGTCCTTGATCTGGAGGGATGAAAACTTGAGAAACTCTGGATTCTGGAGCCAGGGGATAAGAGCAAGAAGGGGAGGGAGGTGGTGAGAGAGGGTGAGCGAGCGAGCGAGAGAGAGAGAGAGAGAGAGAGAGAGAGAGAGAGAGAGGTGTAGAAGTAAAAAAATCCAGGTGCGTAGTCTCATAGCCAGTACCCAGAAATGGAAGGGGACACCAGGGCCAGGAAAACGTCCCTAGGGGACAGCTTTGCCTCACTTTTCCACCGAAAGGAGTGGGATCCCTTGGTTGCTTGAATGTGGAATTGCTGAAATGCCGAAAACCTCCACGATGGGTGTTTGCGTGAGTTTGGCTGGAGGGAAGCCTTTGCCCCATTTGCCCCTTGCAGAGAGGCCTGAGCGGGCGCCTGTGAGGCAGGAACATTTGGGAGTGGGGGTGGGCTCCCCGTGGCCTGGACTCCTCCTGCCCTGTGGCTGTGCTCCCTGGCGTGGCGCCCTCTCAGTCTTTTTTTTTTTTTTGCTTTATGGGTTACATCCGGCAATGCTCAGGGGTTACTCCTGGCTCTTCACTCAGGTATTGCTCCTGGCAGTGCTCAGGGGACCCTATGAGATGTCCAGAATCGAACCTGGGTCGGCCACATGCAAGGCAGATGCCCTACCCGCCGTGCTATCGCTCCAGCCCCACTCCTGCTCAGTCTTGGCTCTCAGATAGAGCACCGGGACCCCCCTCAAAGTGAAACCACTGTCACCCCAGGCAGGTCATGATCCTCGGGTCCTTGTCTGAAAACAAAATCTCGGGTGTGATGGGGGAGGCGTCCCTCAGGCAAAGTTGGGTGAGGCCACTGTGGCAGGACCCTGTCCTGTTGTCTCAGTCTGCCTGGGCCCTGGTAGTGAAGTACCACAGCTGGCATAAACCATCCACGCCGTGGGCTCCCACCAGGGAACCCAGCAGGAGAGAGCAGCAGATTTGGTGGCAGGGACGGCCTCTTCCCCACTGGCCGGCTACCGGCTTCTCTCTCTTTTCCAGAGCCTTGGCCGTGGGCAGGCCAGGGAAGAAAAGACTTGGCTTGTCTGATCAGGGATCGGTCCTACCCCGAGGACTTGCTCTTCTTCCCTAATCTGACCCCCAACCCCTACTACTCCTCCCTCCACCCCCAAATCCCATCCTACTAGGAATGAGTGTCTCAGCATATGGATGATGGGTCGGTTGTGTGTGTGTGGGGGGGGGTCTACAAACATTCCATCAATAGCAGCCACGGTGCAGTGCTTCCAGGCAATTAGGACAAGCAAGTCACAGCTGGGCAGCGTGAGCATCAGAGCCACAAAAACGGCATAAACAAGAAACACCGTCACACCCTGTTTGTCCAAAATTCCAAATATAAGTCAAGTGAGTCTGTGCGGTTCTCTGTCAAGACGGGGCCGGGTATGGATGGTGGTGGGGACGAATGTAGAAAGGCAAGAGAGAGAGAGTTCTCCCAACAGAGATGTCTGTTTCTATTTTTTTTTTTTTTGGCTTTTTGGGTCACACCCAGAGATGCACAGGGGTTCCTCCTGGCTTTGCACTCAGGAATTACTCCTGGCGGTGCTCGGGGGACCCTATGGGATGCTGGGAATCGAACCCGGGTTGGCCGTGTGCAAGACAAACACCCTCCCCGCTGTACTGTTGCCCCAGCCCCAAGATGTCTGTTTCTTGATCCAGATTCTGGTGATGAAGGTGAATTCGGGTTTGGTAAAATGGCTCAGTCAGACATGTCCCTGTATTAAAGTGGGCCTTTATTGTCTACGCATGTTATTATGATTCAGTTTTTTAAAAAATGGTCAAACAAAGGTGAAGACTGTCCCCCTGTGTGTTAGGGGAACTGCGCGGTTTCGGAAACCCAGCTGAGTTCTTCTTGGAAGACCCACGGGAGTGAAGGTCCCTCCTCCAGGCCCTCGCAGCTCGGTAGAAACCTTGTCATCCCTCTGATTCTCCCTTCTCCTGCAGAGAGTTCCGAGGAGCAGATAGGATCAGGAGAAACTTTTCTGTGGGGTGTGATTTTAATTAGTTATCGAACTTGCATGAGAGGCTTCTCTTGTCTTCGGAGTTCAGCAGCAGGGCCCGGGTTTTTTGTAAAGTATCTATTGAACTCCAAATCTTGAGCTCCAGCATCCTTCAGAGAATTCCTTTGAAGAACTCCTCCAACTAATTTTCAATCAAAAGGGGAAAAAAAAACCAGTTAAATGGAATTGCTATAAAAGGTTGAGGGGGGGTGGGGAGAAATCCTCTTATCAGGAAATCTATAACTGCCAGGAGTTCAAAACATAAAAAATGTTCAAGTGAAGAAGTCTTGCTTCGCTTTGCACCAAAACAGCCGAGAGAACAAATATCTGTGCAGGCCTCAGGCCTGGATGCATGGAGCCCCCAGAAACCCTATCATTTGCCTCAAGGAGGGGGAAAAACACCCCCTTGAAGGGAAATAAAGATAGGTGGGGGGCAGTAGCCTCAAACACAGTTGGGGTCACTCTCTCTTTAATGGTAGATTTCCAGGGAGTAGGCGTTGAGTAGTTGGCTATTTTCTGGAAAGGGGCGCAGTGGACCGAATAAATCTGGGAGCCTCTGGCTTAAAGGAAGGACTGTGCACGGCGTGTAGCCATGATTTGGGTGAAAATAGAGTTTCTTGTAATTCTGTTTATAATAATCCTATAATGCGCAGAACACAGGAGGCATTAAACCATGGATGATATCACCTGCCCATGCCAAAGATGGAAAAAGAGAACTAATGAGATCAGCGAAGCTCTTCTCTCAGGGAAAATCAATTCGCAGATGGAAAACAGCAGCAGAGCCGGCCAGCCCGGGAGGGATGGCGCCCTGTGCTGGCCTTGTTTCCAAGCAGGGTTGTTCGTTCTGTGGAAAGCAGCCACGGATGTTGCCTCTCACTTTCCCCCAGAGCCCCACCGTGCCTGTGCCCAGGGTTCTGGCCAGGAGGAGAAATCAGAGAGCGCTGGAACTGCCCGCGGGGCGAGTGCTCTGAAGGAGAAACCGAGTCTGTGCGTCCACACACCATGTTCTCCTGGGAACGTCAGGTGTGGCCGCTCCCCGCTCTCCTCCCACCGCTGAAGACTCATGAGATGCTTATGGACCAGTTCGATCATGCTCAAGTTTATCTGACCCGCTCAAAGCGTTGAAGTTTGGGAAGACGGGAACAGCCGTCAAAGAAGAGGGAGGGAGAGACGGTTGTCCTAATGCAGGCGTCAGGAGCTCGGAGCAGCCCTTAGGAAGATGGAGAATGGCGACCAACGTACTGATGGAAAACGGGGAGTCTGGAGGGAAAAGAAGTTGGCCCAGGGTCCCACAGCCAGGGAAGCTGAATTGGATTGTGATTCTAACCCCAAGCCCCACTCACTCGCCCTTGCTGTTTCCCCCAGGGGGAGTGTCACCTTGGAGAGAAGCAGACCCCTTCCCAGCCGCACGGGCATTTTAAGCACGGTGTCATGCATTTATTGTAGCACCGTCGCACTGTCCTCCCGTTGTTTATCGATTTGCTCGAGCGGGCACCAGTAACGTCTCCATTGTGAGACTTGTATTTACATCAATATTTATTTATTTGTTTTTGTTTTGCTCTTGGGGCCACACCCGGTGATCCACAGGGCTACTCCTGGCTCATGCACTCAGGAATTACCCCTGGTGGTGCTCGGGGGACCCTATGGGAAGCTGGGAATTGAACCCAGGTCTGCCGCATGCAAGGCAAATGCCCTCCCTGCTGTGCTATAGCTCCAGCCCTACATCAATATTTATGACCAAAATGCACCTTTCAGGAATGAGCAACGCCTCCATTCCCGAATCTTCAGCTCTCAGTGAGGCTGAAGGATCTCTCTCTAAAATAAGGCACATTTCAGAAAACCGCGACACAGTTGATCAGAGTTGGTGGCCGAGAGCATGAAGGATTGAAGTTGAGGCTGTTTGCCTTGGGGAAAGCCGTCCCCCTTAAATCGGGGCAGGAGACCTGAGACTGTCCTGTGGGGACTCTGGGTTGGGGTGCAGAAAAGTGGAGGTTCTTGGGGGCTCCTGGTTCTGGTCTGTGGCAAAGGGAAACGAGTACTGCAGAACCCGGGAACTCCCCAGCCCTTTGCCATGATGTTGAATGCGGGTGAGGGGGTCCCAGAGCAAAGCAGGGTGCACGTCACGGGGAGGGGGCGGGGCTCAGTGTCATTAGCCACCAGCATCCAGAATTTGCAACCAAATGGGGAGACCAGGAGAGAGGAGCGATTCTCGTGAGCCGGAAGCAGGGAGCTCCGAAGCATCACTGAGTCTGGAGCACAGTGGACCAGGACAGCTTGCCTCGGGCTCCTCTTGCTGAGGCCAGTCAGTGCTGGGCAGCAGGGCCGGAAGTGCCCTCACAGCTGACTTCCTGTGGGAGGAAGCAGGCTGCCCCCTCTGAGCGACTCCTTTTGGGATTGGTACCCAGAGCCCTGGGGTCGGCAGGAAAGTGAGGTAGGAAGGAGAGAGAGAGGGGGGGGGGGGGGCAGGGGAGGGGAGGGGAGGGGAGAGTGGGAGGGAGGGGAGGGAGGAGTGAGGAGACAGGACAGAAGATGGGTGTGTTGTCACCCAGACCTTGCCAACCTCTGCTCCGTCCAAGTCTCTTCTCTTCCTTCCCTCATCCCCGTCGTCATCCACACCTCCGCCATCCCCTCCATCTCCTCTCCCCGCTCATTTTCTTCTGGCTCTTTCCACCCACCACCTCTCCTAGGGCTCTCTTTCCCTTTAAGGCGTTGTAATTAATGGGCCAGTCTAATTTCCTTTGAGACAACATGCTTAATTGCTGTAATTCTCACTTACGTCTTTTAGGCATCCCTGTTGGCGTTCTCCAGCTCTTCAATTATAAATAGGCCATCGATAGACGGGGGTGATGGCTGAGCCACCCTGCCCCAGCCCTGCCCCGTGGCGTGTGCCTGCTCAGGGCCCCCGACTACCTTTTAACGTCTCATCTATAATTGACGAGTCTCTCGGTCTTGATGCTCGTTGGAATTTTTATGAACTTCTGCAAAGAAGTTGGGTGGCTTTTAAAATTTTTGTTTTTGGGGAAGGAAGACTACGCTTTCGGAATACTCTGGGTGTGAATTCCAAGTTGTTACTGTTTCCCTTTTTTAAAAAATTATCCCTAATCATAGACTTTGGCCTAGACACCCCAGCAGTGTCTGTGTTCTCAGAGACCAACAGGAAGTGGACAGTGGGTGACCGCTGGTCATTTGCCAATGCTCCCCCACCCTAGCCACCACTGTTTGCTCTCTCTTACTGTCATGTGGCATGTTGTCATGTGTCTTTGTGCTTTTGATTGTGCTTATTTTCCCAGATATGTTCGTTTATTTCCAAAATGTTCTGGAGCCCATTGATAGATTGTTGCATGATAGATCATTATAGAAATTACGATAACTTGGGATGCGATGGGTGTATGTAGCATATTGTCACTATATCAATATTGCGACGTTAGACCATATTTTATTCTGCTCCATGACAGATAGCATGCCACCTTCCGCTCACTTAAGAAATGTGCCCAAAAGGAGAGAGAGAGAGAGAGAGAGAGAGAGAGAGAGAGAGAGAGAGAGAGAGAGAGCCTGCCATAAAGGCAGGCTGGGGGTGCAAAGTTGGGGTGAGGACTGGTGGGAGGGAAAGGGGGACATTGGTGGTGGGAAACGGACCTGGCGGAGGGGTGGGCGTTGGAACATTGTAGGACTGAAACCCAGTCAGGAACAACTTTGCAATGATCTGTCTCATGGCCATTCAATTAAGAAAGAATAATAAATGCACCGTATAGTCGAGGTATGCCAGACCAAACAGGGGAAACTAAAAAGCAAGAAAGATAACCCTGAGGGACGAACGAGTTTCCTCATCCTTACGCTCCCTCTTGCCCTCCTCCTCAGCACCAAGGAAGGAAAGAAGTTGGATCGTAGGAGAATGAATGCAACTACTCTGGCTCTGTGACCTTGGGGGGCTTCTAAAGGGGGTTCACCTCCCTGTGTCGGGGCTGGTTGGGAGGACTAGGGGGGTGATTGGGAGCTGGAGGATGCTCCGAGCGGCGCCTGGAGAGCAGAACCCCCTCCTCTGCAGCTCAGCACTCAAGGTCGTTGAGGAAGGGGGTGGCGTGTGCAGCCTTGTACAGCCCAGTCTGAAAACAGCCCCGCTACAGCACTGGACTGTAGTGCAGGGCGTCAGCCCTCGTGGTTGTACCTGTAGCCTGGGCAGGGGTGAGTCAGGGAGAGTCAAAGGCCACAGAGGGTGCCGAGTTTTGGGATAGGCAAAGCCCGAAGCCTTTCTCTCTGCTCCCGCTACCAGTTCCATCCAGTCTGGAGGGCCTCGTGTCTCTCCCACAGGGTGATCCCACAGGTTTCACAGCCACACCAGCATCCAGGGCACCTGCATCGTCACTGGCTCTGTGATGCTCCCAAGGGTGCTGGCTTTCTCTCCCCACCCTCATTCTGTGATCAGTTTTTACTTTCTGTTATATCTTGGACTCATACTTGCTTATTGTCAAATAGAAACTTTTTCGTGTGGCTTTTTGGGTCATACCTGGCGATGTACAGGGGTTCCTCCTGGCTCTACATTCAGGAATTACTCCTGGAGGTGCTCAGGGGACCCTGTGGGATGCCGGGGATTGAACCCAGGCCGGCTGCGTGCAAGGCAAACGCCCTCCCCTCTGTGCTATCGCTCCAGCCCCTGTTCAGGTTTCTTAGCAAGGAAATGCTCGTGATAATGGCACATGTAGCCACGATAACCAGAACTGGTTCTTAATGGGCCTTTTCTAGGCGCCAGGCACTGTTGCAGGCCCTCGGTGAGTGACAAACTGTTTGATTCTTCTGGTGCATGCCGTGATGTCAGTGCTAACACTGTCGCAACGAGCTGGATTGCAGGTGAGGGCAGTGAGACGCGGGGAACTCAAAGTCAAAGCTTTCCAGTGGCATGACATATAGAAAGCCCAGACTGCAATCATCGAGTCTGACCCGCGCAAGGAATCCACTTCATTTTCTTGTCCTTGTAACCAGGACCCACCTCAGGAAATGTTGTGGAATTTCCCAAACTCCTCGACTCATCGATTCTCAGGGCTCTGGGAGCATTCTCAGAGTCTGTGGGTTCAAGTCCCTAATTTTATAACAAGGACACTGAGCCAGAGTCAGGACATGAACAGACTCTTACAGTGATGCAGAGCACAGCCACATCAGAACCTTGGGCGCCTTTGGTTTTTTTGCTCGAGAGGGTGCTCTCCCTTTCTCTCTCTCTCTCTCTCTCTCTCTCTCTCTCGCTCTTTCTCTCTCTCTTTTTCTCTCTCTTTCTCTCTCTCTTTCTCTCACACACAGAAAGTTGGATTTGAGTGATAGTTAAATGGCCATCCACCCACATGCTTAATAATTCATACATGAACATGGTATAGCGCTGTGTTTGTTTGCGTGTTCTTTAATTCCGGCAGTGTTTTGTTAACTTTTCAATTTGAAGGTCTCCTGTGTCTTGTTAAATTCATACTTAACTATTGCATGTTTTTGTTGCTAAGTGGAAATTTTAACTTTGTTTCGCAATTGCTTATTGCTCACATATAAAAATGCAAATGATTTCTGTGATGGTAATTGCCTGTCCTGGGACCTTGCTGAATGCCTTATCATTCTTGGTAGTTGCTTCGTAGAGTATCTGATGTTTTTCTACATAATCAATCTTGTCATCTGCAAATAGAGACGGTTTTGCTTCTTGCCTCCAACACGGTGTCTTTTATTTATCTTCCTTGACTTACAGAAACTGTTGGAATCTCTGGTACAGTATCAAATCATGGAGCGAGAATGGGCATCTTTGCCTTTTTTTGCGTGATCTTTATGGAAATAGCCTTCAGTCATTCGTCATTAAGCATGATTCATCGCAATGCATCTTCCCCTGATGTTCTTATCGACTTGAGAACATTCTCCTCTCTCTGTGGTTTGCTGGGAATTACACTGAGATGGCCATATAGCACATCTCTCCCCCCTCCAAAAAAATTGGTACCGAGTCTGATGCTGCAGGCATTCATTGGTCTGGGTGGTGGGTTCCATAGTCCCATCCGGAAGTAGAGCAGGCATGAGGAGACAAGGGGGTTAGAGGTCACGGGAAGGACGGAGGCTGAGGCAAGTCTCAGCACACACACGTACACACACACACCCCTCCCAGATGCGTTTTTCACTTTGCGTGTTGTCAAGTCCATCCATGCATCTCTCTTCTGTGTGCAGCCGGGCATCTACAACCCCTACACATGGTGAACCTTCTAGAATGCAAAGCTCATGGCAGGCTCCCTTCAATGCAAAAGCACCAAGGAATCCCAGGGCCCTCCGAGCCAGCCTGGGGTACTCCAGGACGTGCAGAGTCTCTGCCCTGGGGCCAGTCTGCCTCTCGCCACAGTCTGCGGTCCCCTCAGCCCCGGCTGTCCGCACACTGGCGACTGCATGCCTTTTCCCTGGACCCTTCTCCCTATCAGAGACTCTCTGTGCGTCTCCTGGACTTTGAGAAACATCCAGAAGAGACGCCTCGGCTCCAGCTTCCAAGACAGAGGTGACGCTGTCTGACCCGCCATGTCTTCTCGGGCTTTGAAAGCTTCTTTCCCCTCTTCCTTGGGTCTGAGCAGGAAGCCGAGGAGAGTGGGGTCTTGAGGGGATGGCAGGGACATGGTTTCCGGGCTGGCACCTGAGGGGGGAACATCCTCAGCGTAGAAAGGGAGGCGAAATATGCCACCCCTGAATTCTGCTTCTTGGACTTATTTCGGATTGGTTGTTACTGTTCTTTTCATTTGGGGATTGAGCCCATGGTAAGCTAGTATCTGGATGATCAGCTACTACTACATTCCTGGGAGAGACCCAGAAAAACTGAAGAAGAGCCTGAAATGGCTTGATATTTCGGTAGAGTAAGAGTAAGGCCCAGTAGGGTCAGCTCAGGGTTCCTCCTGGCTCTGGACTCAGGGTTCACTCCCGACAGTTCTTGAGAACTTTATGTGGTGCTGGGGCTCAAACCAGGGTCAGCAACATGCCAGGCAAGTGCCTTAACCTCTATGCGATTTTTCCAGCCCCTCAGGCTGCTGCTGCTGATGATGACTTTTGCTTTTTGGGTCACACCCAGCAATGCTCAGGGGTTACTCCTGGCTTTGCACTCAGGAATTACTCCTGGCAGTGCTCGGGGGACCATATGGGATACCAGGGATTGAGCCCGGGTTGGCTATGTGCAAGGCAAACACCCTCCCCGCTGTGCTATTGCTCTGGCCCAAGCTGGTTTTTTTTTTTTTAATAAACAGGAGACATAGGAGCAATTCTGAAAGCAGAGAAGAGGGCACCCTTTTCCATTGATTGTTTACATTTACCCAGAGGAATGAGAGAGTAAGGGACTCTCTTACTGTACCAGGAAGAAGAGGAGGAGGAGGAGGAGGAGGAGCAGGTGGAGGAGGAAGAAGAGGAGGAGGAGGAGGAGGAGGAAGAAGAGGAGGATTTCGGTCCATCTCAAGGTCTTCTTCAGTTTTTCCGGGACTCTCCCAGGCATATAATCACTGTCACTGTCATCCCGTTGTTCATCGATTTACTCGGGTGCCAGTAATGTCTCCATTTGTCCCAGCCCTGAGATTTTAGCAGCCTCTCCTTACTTGTCTTTCCCAATGCTGCCCTAATGGAGGCTCTTTCAGGGTCAGGGGAAAGAAACCCGTTTTTGTTACTGTTTTTTGGCATATCAAATATACCACGGGGATCTTGTCACGCTCTGCCGTGCAGGCGGGATACTCTTGGTAGCTTGCCAGGCTCTCTGAGATATATATATATATATATATATATATATATATATATATATATATATATCCCTCTATGATTTGTTGTCTACTATCTGAACCCCATCAAACATGGTGTGGTAATTATGGAAAATGGGTATGGAGTGTCTTATGATATGTCTTTTTGTGGCTACGTGGTCCAGATATATACGTGGTTCACTCATATGTGAGGCTTGGCCCAAGCATGTGGAAAGCGGCCTAGAGTGTGGCAGCGGTTAGCATCTGAATATCCAAAACTTCCATTTGCTTTTCTCTGGCTAATCTCTTTTATTAGTCTCAGCCAAGAACCTAGCAAAAAAAAAAAAAATGCAAAAGGGAGAATCATTTTGTTTTTCTTCGGTCCACATCTCGGATTTTACTTGATCTTGGTGAGGGGAACCCAAAGGAAGCGCTCTCTCTCTCTCTCTCTCGCTCTCTCTCTCTCTCTCTCGCTCTCTCTCTCTCTCTGCCCTTGTGTTCAGAACATTGAGACTGGGGTGTCTCCAGTTCACTTCAACAAGAATTAGCCGAGCGCCCCGGGCCCTGGGAATCACAGCACCAGGTGCCAGAGTGCCAGAGACACGTTTCCTGCCCCACTGGTTTCGTGCCAGGGCTGCATTAGCCCACATCTGGCGCTGACTATGTTCTGCGTCTTATTATTATTATTATTTATTCATTTTCATCGAATCACTGTGAGGTACAGTTATAAAGCTTTCATGTTTGTGTCTCAGTCAGACAGTGATGGAACACCCATCCTTTCGCTCCTGCACGTTCTTCCCGTGTTCTTGGTGGCCGTAACTCCAGCCTTGCCGGGTCACCGTGGCCCGGGTCCCTCTGTGCCTGTGAAAATGTGAGTTGCTTGAAGGTGGGTACCTGATGTCGGGGAGTTTCTCTCCACCGCTGAGGTGCCCGAGATACCGCCAGGGCTGGTCAACATTCAGTGAGTCAATCTCACCCCCTGCTGCTTGTGTGGTGCCCCCCCCCCCCCCAGCCCTGTCGGTAAGCCTAGGGGGGTGCTTTTCCACATCCTATTTGCACACCGTAGCTTTTTGCCTCCTGGTGCACAAGAAATACTCCCTCCACAAGCTGGGCAGAGTCTTCCAATCTGAAGGGACCCTTCTGACCCCCCTCCGCAGCTCCCCTCACCACCATAATGAGAAAATAAAACATTTGCCCATTTTCTCTATTGTCTAGATTTTTTTTTTATCATTTTAGAATTGGGCTGCAGTTTGCAGTGTTTCTCCTACTTGAAAATGATGAATTCCTTTTCAACCAACTCGGTGTTATTTGCAAATGAGCTTAAAGAGGGCCCAAATTGTGCAGGGCCTGAGTGGGCTCCCGCAGCAGCTGGGAAAAACACATTTTTTTTAAAATTCCGAAGTACCAAGCAGTAGGAATTTATCCAATTTAATTTTCAGGTAGGTCTATAAAATTAATAAGTATGCTAACTGGAAAGCGTAATTAAACCAAGGGCAAATATAAATGAGGAAGGGAAGGACCGTGGCATGACTGGGACGTCGTTCTGCAAACCGAATGGCCCAGACCAAGAAAACAAATCATGGACCTCATGAATGCAGGCGTGTTTCTTGAGAACGTTCAGAGAAACAGGAAGGCTCTCGCTGCTCTGCATAATGTCTTGTTGGGAAGGTACGAGCAAAGACAGCTCAGTTGGAACGGGAAGTCGCTTCCACCGCCCTGGAGCCAGTGGGAGCCTGTTTCACACCCAGGAGATCTTAATAAAACGGAAACCCAATGCCCATTTTCTGCTAGATCCCTTCAGGGACTCGAAATCTTGCTCTGGCTGTACAAAATGACTGGGGTGAGCAACAGAGTGTGGGTGCGGGTGTGTGTGTGCGTGTGCGTGTGTGTGTGTGTGTGTGTGTGCGTGCGTGTGTGTGTGTGTGTGTGTGTTGGGATTGAGTAGGGACACTCCAGAGCTGAAATCATGGCCGGTCTGAGTCCTTCTCATCTCCCGTTTTGTCCTCATGCTGGGAACCTGATTTCCAGGAACTCTTGATACAGTGGCCAGATGGCACGGGCCTGGCCGATGAGCCCGGCAGCTGCTAGCAGCCGGGAAATAGTTGAAATGATGTCCTGTGTAGTAAAAGAAGAGACGAAACAACTCTCCCTTTGTCCTCTCCCCGTCCTGTCCGTGAGTGCAGTCGTGATGCTGGTGCCCTGGCAGCGACTTTGTCCCACAAGGCCACAGACATGGACACCTAAAAGCTGCCTGTCATAGTGGACTGGGTCTTTCCTGGTCTCCCCGCCTGGCTGAACCAAACACAGGACGTCAGTCTACGGCCTTCCTGTGAGATAAGAGATGTTTGTGTTGTTCAGACCAGTCTTCCTTCAGTGGGACGATACAGCCACCAGGGGTTCCCTTGGGATATTCCAGATTCTCATAAACCAAAGGCCACAGCACAGAACTGGGGCCAGCCAGTAAGACGGGGATCCCTGGATCCCCAGGAAGGAAGCAGAGTTGGAAGAAGCTCCAGCCAGGGTCGGACTGAGGGACACTGGCGTAGCCTGCACTTGACTAGAATCCTGTTACTTCGAGTCCAGCAGAACCTCAGCGAAGAGCCTCTCCAAATTCGTTCCGTCTGGAGTGTGCCTGGAAGCCATTTTCTGCTCCCCCGCCAGCCTCTCTGCCTCCCGCTTCCTGCTGCACGTCTGTCGCCCGAACTTTTGCCTTTTCAAGTCATCCTCCCTGCCTCAACTCTCACCCAGAGGACTCTGGGTGATGACGTGTTTGTTCTTCCCCAATTTGGGCCACTGACAAGTGGCCGTTTATCCTTGAGGAACCTCTGATAGAGACCCACCCAGGCTCAGAATTCATCACCACCTCTTTGAGCATCTGTCTAGTTCTCCCAGGTAAAATTCACATTGGCTGCTTCTTCCCAACGGACCACAATGTCCTTTTCCCACATGTGCTTTTTTTTTTCTTTTTGGGTCACACCTGGTGATGCTCAGGGGTTCCTCCTGGCTCTGCACTCGGGAATTGCTCCTGGCGGTGCTCTGGGGTCATATGGGATGCTGGGAATCGAACCCGGGTCGGCCACGTGCAAGGCAAATGCCCTACCCATCGTACTGTCGCTCTAGCCCCCCATATGTGCTTTAGAGCTTGGTCCTTCCTTCCCTCCTTCTTTCCTTCTCCCCTCTGCTCTTCCTTCTCTCTTTCCCTTCCTTCTCTCTTACCTCATTTCATCCCAACTTTCCTCTGACTTTCTACCCTGACTCCCTCCTTTCCTCCCCACCTTTACTTCCCCCGGCATGGTTCTGTGCCAGGAATCGGAGCAGCTCTTCCCCCCTCCGGTTCGGATGACCCGGATTCCAATCAAGAGCCATTTGTCTGCCTGTTGTGGAGTCAGTCACTGTGTCTCGTCGCTTCTGCCTCCACCGCGCCTGGCACGGGGTCTGGCAGCTCGTAAGAACCCCACGCTCACAGGAGAAATCTGACCTCCTTAGCAGAGGCAATAATGGGGAAAACAAGAACAAACTATTGCCAGGTTCATGGCCTACAGACTCCAGCTGGAGACTCTCAGTAAACACGTAACTGCAGACACACAAGCTTGGAATGCATGGGAACAGCTGCGGAGGACAACTAAAAGTTGCAGGGAGGAGTGGAGCAAGGGGGTCTCACTGAAAGTTGAGCCTGGGGCTCTTGGAGAAAATCACTTCATGTACTTCCGAGGTCTGTCAAAACCTTTAAGGCCAGACCGTGGAAGTAACTGAAACCTTCCCAAAGAACTGCAAACTGTCCTTATTATCATTCCCCACTAAGAAAGGAGCAGATAGATGGGGAGTCTGACTCCGAGGACAATCACACGTTCATTCTTAGTATACAACGTTAATTTTTATGTTAAAATTATCCATGGTTGGGACCAGCGCAATAGCACAGCAGGGAGGGCGTTTGCCTTGCACTCAGATGACCTGGGTTCGATTCCCAGTATCCCACATGGTCCCCCGAGCACTGCCTGGATAATTCCTGAGTGCAGAGCCAGGAGGAACACCTGTGCATCGCTGGGTGTGACCCAAAAAGAAAAAAAAATAAGTATGATTGCTATATCCTTTTTGTATTTTTAAGTGAATTAGGATTAAAAAAAAAACTCAACCTTCAGAAAACACTATCGTTTTCCTCAAGTCATCCCTGTCTTAGTGACACTTGTTAGAAAGGTACACGCAGCTTGTCTTGAATAAATTATTCAAATGTCTGCTGCTCACATGCCGTGGGCACTCACAATGTTAGTTATTCCTTTAATTTTAATTTTTGCAGTAGCAGTGATGGGTAAGCTTCAGCTCTACGTACCTTGCGTTCAGGGGCTGACACCGGGCCCACCCTCTGTGCCCGTGGACCGCTTCCTGTCACTGGGTGGACAATCTGGAGCTTCAGCCGTTGTCCAAGACAGCGCTCTCGAGTGTGTTCATTGAGCAGAACTGAAACTTGGTGTCTCGCTAAGAGTAACAACCCACTTCTCTGTCCCCCCGTCCCAGTCCCTGGAAACTGCAATTCGATTCTTCTTTGTTCTCTGGACTTGCCTGTGTGCAGACTCATGATTAGGATAGTAGTGGACAGACAGTCCTTGTCCTTTGCGACCTGCTTCTTCTGCTCAGCCATACCTCAGACCCTCAGCTGCACCCACCTGGCAGCACGTGATTCCTCCTTTTGGAGGCCGAATGGTATTTGACGGGGTGGGCACCACCTTCTCTATCCTTTTGGTGTATGATGGACACTGGATGCAGAGAGAATTTTTAAGACTGATCCTGAGTGCCATGGGAAGCGACAGAAGAATTTGTGAAAGAAGAGATGACAAGGGTTTAATTCGCATTTGAAAATGGCCACTTGGGGCTAGAGTGATAGCACCGCGGGGAGGGCATTTGCCTGGCACGCAGCCAACCCGGGTTCGACCCTGGCATCCCATAGGGTCTTCCAAGCACCGCCAGGAGTAATTCCTGAGTGCAGAGTCAGGAGTAAACCCTGAGCATCACTGGGTGTGGTCTCAAAGGCAAAAATAAATAATTTTAAAATAGAGAATAGGAATGGACACTGCTGGCTCAGCTGGGAGGTGAGGGGTGAATTTGGAGGCTGTCAGGAAAGAGGGCAACTGGACATTGCCGAAGAGCAGGCAATGTGGAGGGCGGTGTCAGAGTTAGGCGGCCAGACTTGGTGACAGTCAGGGGCCCCCGGGGTCACAGCAGGCCTGACTTTGGGCTCTCATCTCCCCTTGTAGCCCTGTGAATGGAACCATCCTCTGCTTGTCTTCTTCCTCGACTTAGCTCTCTTCTGTTCCCTGGAGCTCATTCCAGGGTGTTGCCAATGGGAGAGTCGCATTTTTTAAGACTTTTGTTTTTATTGACTCACTGTCAGATAGTGAAACCGTCTGATCTCTGAGAACAGTCGCATTTGGAGGTCCTGGGGCCTTACAAAGCTGTTTTAGATTGGATTTCAGTCCTATGGTGTCCCTATGCCCATCCCTCCACCAGGACACACTTCCTAGCACCAGTGTCTCCAGGGTCCCTCCCCATACCCCACCCAATAGTAATTCTTCTTCTTCTTCTTCTTCTTCTTCTTCTTCTTCTTCTTCTTCTTCTTCTTCTTCTTCTTCTTCTTCTTCTTCTTCTTCTTCTTCTTCTTCTTCTCCTCCTCCTCCTCCTCCTCCTCCTCCTCCTCCTCCTCCTCGTCTTCCTCCTTCACCTCTTCATCTTCCTCCTTCTCCTCCTCCTCTCCTCCTCCCCCTCTTCCTCCTCTTAAATACAGATACTGAAAGGTTATCAGGCATATCCCTTTACCCGCTTTCCACACTCACTTCCTGTCCACAGTGATCATTCGGTGATCATAGGAGTATTTAAAGATGAAAATCAGCGTGTGGGGTAAGGAAGAGAGCAGCTTCATGATTCCATGGAGGGTGGACGCGAATAGAAATCAGAGACCGCTTGTCTGAAACAGGAATGTGTTTGCCCACCGCCTGGTGGCTGCATGCCCACTGTCAGATCTGGTCGGGCCAGGCTCTCACTCTTGAGTTTCATCAGTCACGGTCATCCCTCTGGGAAGCTTTTCCCGCCCCTCCCCAGGCGGCCTTGCCTGATAGGAGAACCCACTCGACTGGACTAGCACTCACCTTCAGTCAACATGATTGTCTCTTTTTCTCTCTCTCCTTTTCTTTTTCTTTCTCTTGGGGGATCCCACCTGGCGGTGCTCGGGGCTCATTCCTGGTGGTGCTCGGGGAATTGTGATAGTGCTAGGACTCAAACTGGGCTGACCCCGTGCATCCAGGTCCCTAAATCGCCACCCCATTTCTCCAGCTCCTCCACATAATCACCCCTTAAACTGTCTGATCTCTGAGACAGTCGCATTTGGAGGTCCTGGGGCCTAAGAATTGAATAGTGTTTTGGGGAAGCCCAATTCATTCTGTCATCCGTGTTTAGGGCACGTCCCCCATAGGGGTCTATTTGACAAAGACTAGACGGAAGTGAGGGGTCCCATTTGGAAGAACCCACCCGCCGAATCAAGGCAAGTGCAAAGGCCTGGGGGGTAAACGTTGACTTGGTGAATCTCAGGGACAGCAGGAATAAAGTGGAGCCGACCAGCTCTGTCAGGGCAGATGGGATGTGGACCCGACGCGGAATGGAACGGCCTCTGGTGCGTTCTGAACAGAGGGGAGTGATCCAGATGGCCTGGCTCTTGTGTGCAGAAGCTGACTGCCAAGCAGAGCCGACGTGGGAAGGCAAAGGAAAAGGGGAGGATGACCGGGAAATGGTCGCCGCGATCCGGGCCAGGCAGGAGGGTGGCCTGGGCCAGCTGCAGCCAAGCGATGGCCCACCGCACGTGGGCGCATCTGGTTCCACAGCTCACTGGAGCTGCGGGCTGACTGGCTGCGGGGGAGAGCGACAGGGAGCAGAACTGGAGAGACTGCAGCTCCGAGGCCCGGGTGCCTTGAAGAGGGAGCCCCACTAGCCAGACGGGGGAGGGAGGCGCTGGGACCCCGCGGGATGTGGCCGTGCAAGGCGCTGTTCCTGAGACAAACACTGGAGAGGCATTGCTGGGAGAGATCTTGGTCCAGAGGAAGAAGGGTGGGTACCGGGTACCGCCGGCATCTAAACAAATGCAGATCCACCTCTGGGAGCAGAGGGTCTGCTGGACAGCAGGGAAATGAGTGAAGCCAGGCAGTTTCCTCCCTCTGTGGCTCCAGAACGGGCTGAAGAACTCCAGAACACCCAGAACTCAGAGCAGGGGAAAGCCCCTCTTCACCTCCCTGAGATCGGTTTGTTTGTTTGTTTGTTGAGGGCCACATCTGGCGATGCTCAGGGCTTACTCCTGGCTCTGCACTCAGGAATCATGCCTGGCTTAGCTCGGGGACCTGACTGGGTGCAGGGGATCGAATTCAGGTCGGCCAGGTGCAGGGCCAGCACCCTCCCGGCCGTGCTATGGCTCCGGGCCCTTCCCTTGATCTGGCTCAGGCGTTGGTCCCTCTGACTCAGACAGCAGGAAGCCGCAGCTCTGTCTGGGTGTAGCCATGGCCAGGCGGCCATAGAAATCCCGGGTAATTATCTTGTTACAGGCCCTGCAGCTCTTTCAAAATATCATTTATGCTTATCACTATTTCCAAATGAAGTCTTTAAACCTGCCACTAGATCTTTTCTCCAAGGTGTTAATAAAGAAACCCCTATATTACCATTTCCCACATTCATTTTTATTAAATATTTTGATAACTGTTGTTCAGTGCAATTCAGTATTTTTTTTTTGTGAAAGCCATAGACTTTATGGATTTTGGTAAAAAGTCAGTGTTCTGAGGAAGTGCTTAGAAGTTGCAAAGCTTCATTGGCCCACCCAAAGGAGTCCAGACCCCCCCACACACACACAAGTGAGTATACACACACACACACACAAGCATGTGTACGCGTGCGCACACACACACACACACACACACACAGGCTTAAAGATTCAAGGGCAGTCAGGGTGTTGGGGTAGAGCCAGCCTCCAGCGGAGCCCATGAAGCTGGGCCCTCCCCCTGCCTCCCCCCCTGCTGTGTCTGACCACCACGTGCTGTTTGCCTGGCCCTGGGCCCCTGTGCCACTTGCTTACCCAAAGGAACCAGCGGGCCAAGGCTGCGACAATCTCATCCCCATCAGTGTCCCCTGCAGCCCACCGAGGACTCCTGCCTCCCCGTGCAAGGCCCCAGAAGTGCCTCGGAGAGCGCTCGAGGGCAGACGGCGGTCCAGAGCCCCAGGGAACACACAGTGTGACTGCCTCGGGGCTTCTTCTCTCCAACTCCCGTGCGCAGTGGGACGCGTTGTTCACGTGTCATCCCAGGGCAACTCTGTCCCACCCGCTGACTGGTGACAAACCCCTGTCCTCCAGGGACCTTGCCATCCTGGCTAACTCAGTCCTTCCCCGGTACAGTCTGGAGTCTCCCAGTGAGAGCGACCATGAGTGCCCTCCCGTGGCCCACAGCATCTCCAAAGACAGAAGCTGCCAGAACGCACAGCCTGCACCGGAGACACCCTGACTTGAGGCCATTTCTCAGCAGTACTGTGTTTGGGAGGCCACATGTGGCCGGAGCCCTACACATACACACACATGCATACACATAGACACACACACATGTGCACGCATGCACCACACGTGGCTGAAGCCCTACACACACACACACGCGCGCGCGCGCACACACACTCACACACACATATCCCACACATTACTGGATCCCTACACACACACTGTACGTGGCTGGAGCCCTGCACACACACACACACACACACACACACACACACACGACCATCTGTGGAGAACAGCACCCATCCCAGGGGAGAGCAGAGCAGAGAGCATCTTCTCACCTGCCTGGCTGGAGAAGCTTCACAGGAATCTGGC
Source organism: Sorex fumeus (assembly GCF_029834395.1). Classification (NCBI taxonomy): domain Eukaryota; kingdom Metazoa; phylum Chordata; class Mammalia; order Eulipotyphla; family Soricidae; genus Sorex; species Sorex fumeus. The sequence goes on along the minus strand of NW_026606159.1, from coordinate 658,678 downwards.
AAGGGAAGGGCAGAGAAGAGCTGACTGCAACACATGGCTCTCCCCAACCCGCCCCCGTCCCAGCAGAGGAGGGCAAAGACCTACACAGATGATTCCCTCTGGGCCCAGGTCGTCCTGACTGTGGCGGGTACAAGGTGCCATGAGGCGGGGGTTCCTCAGAGCAGGAAGGACCTGGCAGAGGGCACGCAGGATCTTGGCCTTTCCCATCGCAGAGTGTGGTTCCTGCTTGGTGTTCTCCATCTTCAACTAGGTCCAGCCGGCCTGGGAGTTGCTGTAAAATCAGAGCCAGGGTGTGGCTGGGTGGCAGGGTACCCACCTTGTGGGCACGAGTTCTGGGTTCAATCCCCAACACCACTCAGGGGAGGAGAGGGGAGGGGAGGGGAGGGGAGGGGAGGGGAATGGTGGGGGGGAGGGATGGGAGAGGGGAGGGGAGGGGAGGAGTTCCAAGAGGATCGGCCTGGAGATTAAGGACATGGATTTCACAGCCTAATCCCCTAGTGTCCAAATCTGCCTCGGTTTCCCCCATCTGACCCCGGGAAATGAAAACCACCTGCCTCCGTGATCCATGGCAAAGAGAAAATGAAATCAAGAGCGTAATTCAGTCACATAACACACGTGTTAGACAGGAACCGAGCCTGGCAGTCACTCGAGCTGATGCTGCCCTTGGGCACGAAGGAGAAGGGCTCTTCTCAGCTGGCATCTGGGCCACCTCCTGCCCCGGGTTTAGAAAGTGGCGAGAAAACCCAGCCAAGCGCCTTCCCGGTGCTTCTCATCTCAAAATTCTCTAGGCAGCCCCTCTACCAGGAAGCAGACTCTCTCTCTCTCTCTCTCTCTCTCTCTCTCTCTCTCTCTCTCTCTCTCTTCCTCTCTCCTCTCCTCCCTCTTTCTCTCCTTCCCTCCCTCTCTCCATCATTCTCTACCTCTGTCTCTGTCTTTGTTTGTGTGTGTGTCTTTATGTGTTGCCTTTCAGTTTCTCTACATGCATGTATTCTCTCTCTCTCTCTCTCTCTCTCTCTCTCTCTCTCTCTCTCTCTCTCTCTCCTCTCTCCTCTCTCCTCTCTCCTGCTCTCCACTTCTGCCCAGGGGCTGTGCTGCCTGAGACGCACCATTGTTCTCTGGGTTCCTATTTCCGGACTCACCTTCGAGCCGCACTTCTTGAGATGCGGTGACAGGCGATGCCCCTTCTCAGGAGCTCCTGCTCTGAGCAACGGGAGCCGAGTGTTATTTTTATAGCTGGCATGGAAGTCCTCTTGAGGAGATGTTTTTCTTTCTTTTTTTCCCTGAAAAACATCTTGACTACAACCAGTAAGTGTGCAAGGACAGTAAGCAGAGCTGTAAGATGGCTCATACCCCTCAGAAATGGAGGGTTAGGGGTGAGTAAGGAAAAAAAAGCACGAGACGAACAAGGGAAATATTACTGAAGAACGTGCCACGAAAGAGCCAGAAAGGGTCATTATTCTGAGAAAAGGAAAATCAGAAATAGAAATTTCTCTCGGATCCCAGGGGCCTAGAAGCCCATTTTCAGAGCATCTGGCGGGTAGAAGCATCCCTCAGCCCGGCCTTGCCTGTCGGAGGACCTGCCCCCAGGTCAATGTCTCCCGTGAATTTGGGGCTCAGAAAATTGAGGCAAGTCTCTGTCTCCCTCTCCTCCATCTGCATCGGCGTCCCCCACTGGTGCAACTGGGGGTCTGCCCAGGAAGTCAGGAGGAAAACTGGCACTCTAGAGCAACCCTGGAACACAGATCCCAGCTCCCAGCTGAGTTGGGAGGGGCCGTGGGTTCACTGTTAGGAGGAAGGGGGCAGGCAGGGGTGCGGGAATGCGGGGCAGAGGTCTCTGCCCGCTTTGAGTGATGTGATCAACTCTGGAAGGTCTTGCTCCGTCAGGACGTCTGTCCAGCACCCTCTGACCCAACTCCTGCCTCCCAGAGAGGGGGTGCAGGGGCCTTTCTGGGGACTGCTGGGGTGGGGGTTGGGCAGGTCAGATGAAAAAGACAGACAGTGAGAAAAGTCATTCCAGATCCTGAAGACAAAGGCATCAAACCAGAGCCTGCAAAACTGCCTGAGAGCTGAACCAACCACCTCTGTTCTCTTCTGAAGGATTCCAAGAGAATAATCGCTAGAAGCTTCCTTTGATATCCTGTACTGGTGCCTGTCGACCTTTTGAAATCCAATCACCTAATAATCCCTCTTATTCCCTTCATAATAAACAATGTGCGTGCACGCCTTACTCTCCCACAGTAAACTTCCTCCCACCCCACCGCACCTCCCTGAGTGGAATCTACCTCGACTCCTAAGTCTAATAACATTGGGCCAGAGAGATGGAACAGTGGGGAGGGTGTTTGCCTTGCACGCAGCCAACCTGGGCTCAATCCTCAGTATCCCACATGAATCCCTGAGCACCACCAGGAATAATTCCCTAGTGCAGAGCTGGGAGCAAACCCTGAGCACCAACGGGGGTGACCCCAAAATAAACCAACCTACACCAACTGAACCCACCACCGAATTTAACTCCACCTCCAACCCAATGTCGCTGTTTCCTCCAAAGAGGCATTGATTGAACTGGGTGTCCCCACAGCACAGCAGAAGGAGTGGGCCCGGGGGTCTGGCTGTTCTGATGAGATTCCTCAGCTGGTTTGTGTTTGCTACTGCTTCACTGTGGTTGTTTAGATACGCGCTGTTGCTATGCGTCTACCAGCATCGGCCCGAAAGAGAGCATCACACGTTTCCTTTCCGGCAAGGCTGGTGTTTCTATAACCTTTAGCCCATGGAGGATCTGTGGGGAGGGGGTGGCAGGAAGTGTGGGGTGCACTTGCTGAGGAGCGGGAGACGGTCCCACCACGGTCACGGTGCGCGAGACTTGCGGTCCTGCGTCTGGCTCTCTCGGAGAGGCTCTGCGCAGTTCTGTCTGAGTGTGCTCACGCTGATGGTGATGATCCCCGCGGGGATTTGTTTGCCTTTTTAGATTTCGTTAAGCGTTCAAAGGCTTTTGTGTCTGATGGAAAGATCGCTGGAGTCCTCGAGAGAAAAAAATGCACCCAGCTGCCAAGAGCAACGGTGCCTTGGGCCGCAGGAGAAGCGGTGCAGGGCCTCTAGCGGGAGATGTGCGCGGGGGCGACACCGGGCCGTGCAGACGGACTGTGTGTCTCAGTGGACCGGGTGTGCTTCCTCTGCCCGCCTTCCATGGAAGCCTCTCAGCGGGCACCAAAGTTGTATCTCTTTTCTGGACCAGGGTATGAGGAACACAGGAAACGTGCTCAAGCTTCCCCTGTCAGGAAGAGACAAAGCTGACGTCTGTTTGTTTTTTCTTGTTGTTGTTGTTGTTGTTTGGTTGTTTTTTTGTTTTGTTTTGTTTTTTGTTTTTGCTTTTTGGGTCATACCCAGTGATTTTCAGGGGTTCCTCCTGGCTCTGCACTCAGGAATTACTCCTGGAGGTGCTCAGGGGACCCTATGGGATGCTGGGGATCGAACCCGGGTCGACCACGTGCAAGGCAAACCCTCCCCGCTGTGCTATCGCTCCAGCCCCAAAGCCGAGGTCTGGAGGGGCTCACCCAGCCCCAGGATCAGGCCTGCCCGGGCAGCCCCCGGCCCTTTCTTGCAGTGATCGCAGCCCGTGCCTAAGACAAGGCAGTGCGTCCAGGTGGGAGTGGGGGTGCTGTTAAGTGTCCCCACTTCCCAATTCCCCCGGGCACCCTGCTTGCCGAGGTGGAATCACCTTCAATGTCCCCAGATATCACCAGGACCCACCAGACTTCAAATATTCAGGACTTCTTTTATTTTTCTCTTATTTCCTTCCTTCCTTCCTTCCTTCCTTCCTTTCTTCCTTCCTTCCTTCCTTCCTTCCTTTCTAAATTTCTAAATTTCTGTCTCTCTGTCCTTCCCCTTCTTTATTTCTTTTGTTTTTCTTTTTTTTTCCTTTCTTTTCTTTCACTTCTCATTAGGTGATTTGCTTTCCTTTTTGTTTTTATTTTTTCACTCCTTTATTCTTGACTGGGCTGGAACCATAGCACAGCAGGTAAGGCCTTACATGTGACCGACCCGGGTTCGATTCGTCCACCCCTCGTGGAGAGTCCAGCAAGCTACCGAGAGTATTACGGCAAAGCCTGGCAAGCTCCCCATGAGGTATTCGATATGCCAAAAACAGTAACAACAAATCTCACAATTGGTTGAGACGTCACTGGTGCCCACTCGAGCAAATCGATGAACAACGGGAGGACAGAGCTACAGTGCTCTTCCGGACTACTCTTGGCTGGGGAATGGAGATTTGCCAGCAGAACCACAATTTGCATATTATGCCTGCAGATTGGGCTCGAGCAATAGCACAGTGGAAGGGCGTTTGCCTTGCACGCAGCCGGCCCAGCAGAGCCGGGTTCGGTTCCTCCGCCCCTCTCGGAGAGCCCGGCAAGCTACCGAGAGTATCTCGCCCGCACGGCAGAGCCTGACAAGCTACCCGTGACGTATTCGATATGCCAAACACAGTGACAACAAGTCTCACGATGGAGATGTTACTGGGCCCGCTCGAGCAAATCAACGAACAACGGGAGGACCCTGCTACCTTGCCTACAGATTAGCAAGTATTATGGTGGCACTTAACACCAGCCCATAGTCAAACAATGGTTCTTGCACTGATTTTCTGGGGAGCTGGAGAGGGGCACAGCTGGGGGTCCCTTCCTGTGCTTGCTGGCCAGTGGGCCTGTCAGTTAGTGCAAGGATCCAGGATGCATATTTGCTTGGGGGGCTGGGGACCACCAGCCTCCTCACCCCAGCGCTACTCACAGGCCTGCAGAACTGTCCCCAGCGATGCTCAGGGGCATGGAGCAGGGCCGGGCATGCATGTTCTCTGCTCTCCCTCTCGAGTTTATCCCCTTCAGCGGGGGGGGGGGGGGGGGGGGGGGAGTAACTTCCCTGCCTTCGCCCACCTTGGCAGGGACTTTATGGGAGAGCCTTCCACACCCATTGGGATTTTTTAAAACACTCTGTTCTGTTTTGTTGCTCTAGGAGTTGCATCGGGTGGGGCAGGAACCGTAGCACAGCGGGGAGGGCGCTCACTTTGCATGCGGCCTACCCGGGGTTCGATCCCCGGCATCCCATAGGGTCCCCTGAGCGCCACCAGGAGTCATTCCTGAGTGAAGAGCCAGGAGTCACCCCTGAGCATCGCCAGATCTGGCCCAAAAAGCAAAAATAAATAAATAAATAGAAGCCCTAGAGTGTGGCCTTGGCCCACAGGGGAACGGCCACTGGCTCTGGCCGTGAGTTTGCCCCCTCGTCTCTCTCTAAGCTGCTCCGTCCCTCATCCTCGTCCTCTGCACCAGAAGTTTCTGGAAGTTTCCTTTCCTTCACCGATTGCTGCGAGGCCAGAGGCTCTCCTGGCAGGCAGGAGTCCAACTGCCCTGTGCGAGAGTACCAGTCTCAGGAGCAGAGGCCGACGTCAGTGGTCGTTCACTAGACACCTCCCTAAGCACCCGGGCCACAGACACAGTTCCCCTGCAGAGGGCACCCCCCATCCCCGCCTGTTTCTCGGAGCACAGAGCATCAGAGTCGACCGCTTGTTCCAGGGCTCAGCAAAAGCTGGTGTTTTTCCCTTTGAAGCAAAGCAGATGCCCCCCTCCCCCGCTCCACAGACACCCAGCCTGCCCCATCTCCGCTCCTACCCCCGGATGCCAGAACTTTCTAAGGAGCCGGTTTCTGTGCAGTGGACAAAGAGCAGTGAGTGCTTCTTCCTGCTCCCCGTGGCCTCGGAGGCCAGAGGCCGGCTTTGGCCACTGCTTTCCCATCCCACGATTGAGTGGGAGTGCTCCCGCACCCTCTTCCCACACGGAGAGCACTTGCTGTTTCCTGATGATGCGACATTCTCTCCCTCTCCCTCCCGCCACTTTTGGGGGTGGGGGTGGGGTCCGAAATGCAATCAGGGAAGCGCCAGCTAATCAAACTCGGTCTTCGGTGTCTGCCCACCAGGGGGCGGTACCCTGAGCAGTGGTGCCAGGTCTGCCTCAGAGCCCTCCTCTGTTAAGTGGGGACCGGAGGGGCCGGAGAGAGGGAACAGCGGGAAGGAACTCGCCTGGCGGCAGGTCTGATCCCCAGCATCACGTAGGACCCCCCAGGTTTTGGCAGGAGTGATCCCTGAGCACAGCAGGGCAGGGCCCCCTCACACCTCGTGAGGGGGGAGCCTCAGGGACCCCCAGTGCACAGCCCCTGGCAGGTGCTTCTCTCTCGTTTCTGGCAGGAGGCAAAGGAAGTGGGCAGGAGTGAGAGAGGAGGCTTGTCCCCCAGACCCCCCATTTCTTCGGAGACAGCAGGAAAGGAGGTGCCAGCAGCCTCCACGCTGGTAAGGGGCATCTGACGGTTGGAAATCCAATCGCTCCCAAGGATCTGCCTCTCTGCTGCGTGTAAGCAAGGGTGTGTGATCTCCACTATGAGCCCAGTCTGGGGACTGTCACCCCGCAGCGTCAGGCTGCGATATCAGCTCCCTGGGGGCATCTCCGAGGGCAGGAACGGCCTCATTCTGGGCGGAGTTTGAAGGGTGTGACGTGAGGACAGTAGACACGAGGGCCAGGAAGATTGCTCCATGGTTGGAAGCCTGTTTCGTGAGCTGGGGGAGAAGGAAGGCAGCTGGGATGGAGAAGGGATCACTAAGTCAGGATGGTTGGAGGGATCGTTTGGAACTGTGTGCTGAGAGTAGATAAAGGACCACAGGTGATAGCCGCTCAGTATCTATATTGCAAACCATAATGCCCCAAAGTCGAGAGTATGGGGGAAATTGTCTGCCAAGGAGGAAGGGGGAGGGGTGGGATGGGGGGGACACTGGGAACATTGGTGGTGGGAATGTGCACTGGTGGAGGGATGGGTGTTGGATCATTGTGCGACTGAAACTCAAACCTGAAGGTTTTGTAGCTGTGTCTCACGTGGTTCATTCACAACAGAAAAGAAAAAAGAAACAATTCTCTGTCCTCCATCACAGTGTTTAACCCTCAGCTCTTTACTTAACGATGCCCCGTGGGTCCGTTAGCTGGACTGTTGTGCTAAATCCAGCATCATTTAGTCCCGTGTAATATGCCCCAAGCCCAGTGGCTTATAGGAACGGAACAACTATTTCTCCACCTCCACGTGCTTCCCGTTCCAAGACCCAGCTGGCTCCCCGGAGAGGCGTGGGAAACGGGCAGAAGAAAGGGAAACAAGGCTGGACACACACTCTAGACTTTCAGCTTGAACAGGGTCTTCGTGAGGTCACGCGTCAGCCACTGGGCAAAATCCGTCTCCTGAATACACTTGCCCTCCAGGGGTCAGAAAAGCGTCAACTGTTTCCAGGAAGGACTGGAGGAAATCTGGGGCCACTTCTCTAGGGCAGGGTGAGTTACACCCTACAGGTTCCCTGACCATCTCTGATGGTCAAACCAACTGTGTTGAAGGCAGTCCACGCAGAGGGCTTCCGTCCATCATGAAGGGACGACTAGAACTCAGAAACTCCTGGGGGTGGTTCCCCGGATCTGTGGACTCTGACTAAATTCAGATTTACAACAGATGTTCACCTGTCCCCGATTCCATTTAGTGAGGACGGGGTTCCGTGGGCAAGAAGAGTTTGCCGTGGTGACACAACTTCAGAGCGTTTCGAGGTTGTCAGTGAAAGGATGCTATACTCCTTTCTTGGCCTTCCAGAGCTGTGATAGCCCCCCACCCCGGCAGCGATGAAAATATAACAGACCTGAAAAGCAGGGGGCTGTGTAAGACCCCCAGAAGGGGTAGGTCCCTCACAAATATAGAAATACTCCATGCGGACACGCAAACGAATCTTGGACCCAAGCAACTTGCTGCCACGATGGCTCTGGGCTTTGCAATAGGCCATTTTCGCTGGGCCACTCCAGTTGGGGGCAGGTGCCGTCCCTCCGCCTGCCCTCTGGGAACTCCGGTGGCCACCATCTTCTAGAATTCATCAAAAAACTCCAAGTACGGGTGGCGGAGGTGGGAAATGCCAGGCCTCACGGAGAGGAGTCGGTCTTCTCCTTCCCCCTCCCAGCCACCCCAGTGAGACTCTGAGAATACGCCCACACACGGCCACCATCTACTTAAGCTCCCACACAGCCATGATCCAAAGACACACACACAAATCCTGGACCCAAGCAACTTGCTGCAGTGATCTCTCCAGACCCTCATTGTTAAAATTTTAAAATTCCTAGAATTCTAAATGGCTGCGTGACATTATATCATATCCACAACAAGCAACACAAAACACGTTGTCTAGCATTGCTTTTTTGGCAGGTATGAGTGGTGGTGGGACTGGGCTCAAATATCGAAGGTAACCAAGGAAGACAAAGAGACTATTGTGCAAATTGTCTGCCACACGGGCAGGGGGAGGTGTGGAATTGGTGGGTGCAGGAATACTGGGGATTTTGGTGGTGGAAAACATGCGGTGGGGAAGGGGTGGGTGTTTGATGACTGTATGACCGAAGCTCAAACATGAAAGCTCTGTTATTGCACCTCACAGTGAGTCAATAAAATGGGATAAAAAATACAAATACACCATGGGGGGGGGGGGACGAGTGGGCACAGTCAAAGTTGCAAGTGTGCAGGGCAGAGTGGTTCTCTCACTGGCTTCCGAAGCATCTGAGACACCACAGATATGGGTGTGGAAACTGTCTTCATCCAGACTTCGGGTACACCCTCTCTTCCTGTCGCTTACTCTCCACTGTCACCATTCACTATTGATTGTCCTTCACTGATGCTTCTAGAACTCTCCAAGTCGACAGCACCCCTTCCAACCCTACCCCCCTCGTCCCAGTCTCTCAACTTCCCGCTTCACACCCAATCACTTGACCTTGGCAAACCACCTCTCCTGGAAGAGCAAAGTAAATGCTCTGGAAGATTCTAACACCAGCCGTCTGAGGGCTCACCCTGGCCACGTCCATTACAGAGGTGAAAAAGCTCGTCCATCTTCTTAGTTACCACCAGTCACTAAAAGGTCATCTCGGGCTGGACCAATTGTCCAGTGGGTGGGGCATTTGCCTTGCGCACAGCCGAGCAGGGTTCAAACCCGGCATCCTATCTGGTCCCTCAAGCACCGCTAGGAGTGATCCCTGAGTATGGAGCCACCCACCACCACCACCACCATCCCCCTACCCCCAAACCCAGTCTAATGTCCCCAGTGCAGTGCCCTGCCATTGTCATGGATGAGATCTACGCCTGAAACCTCTGAGTTCTCCAGTAGAAAAGACGAACGATCAGAGGCTCAGACATGACGGGTTCTTGCCCCCCAGGTCACGGAAGCCAATAATGGGCCGAGTGGGGAACTGCTTTGCCTGACCTCGGTGTCTGTGCCCTCCTGCTCTTTCCTCCTTCCCGCGGAAGACAGGGTGGGAAGGCAGGCGATGCCGCGTGTCCATTGAGTAGAACTCACCTGCGCCTTGCTTCTCCTGCACACCTCAGTTCGCTCCACAGCCCGCGAAGCACAGGACGGGAGACACTTCTCCCTCTGCAGCCCATAAATCACTGCCTTTCTATCTGTCACCGGCTCCACTTGCCAAAGATTTGTTTTCGTCAGTTTAATGAATTATTGGATCACCTGGAAATTGCTCAGAATTAACCTGGGGCTGACCCTCATGGGTGCGCAACACGGGTGTCGAGCTCTCCCTAACCAGCCCAATCCATCCTCTGGGGAGAGGGAGGCTGCCGCTGGCTCCAGCCGCCCGTTGACTGGCTGCTGCTGCACCTGCCCGGGGTGAGCAAAGGTGCCTTGGCAGGACCGAGGTGGTGGCCGCTTCTCCAGGGACACCCGGATGCCTCTGGCTACCCGCTGCTTCCGCCTGCTGTGTGGGCGGGAGGTGGTGACCAGGAGGTGGTGACCAGAATGGACCCACCCCAGTTTGGGGCGCGCCCCTGGCTCTTCCGAGGGCTTCAGTGTAAGAAGACACTCGGCACCCCTGCTCCATCCTCCAGGCAGTAAGGCAAGTACAGCCCCAGTCCAGAGGGGGCTCTGGACTCGGCCCGTTATTAGCTTCCGTGACCTGGGGGGCAAGTACCCGTCATGTCTGAGCCTCTGATAGTTCATCTTAGTTCGTCTTTTCTACTGGAGAACTCAGAGGTTTCAGGCGTAGATCTCATCCATGATAATGGCAGGGTACCGCGCTGGGGACATTAGACTGGGTTTGGGGGTAGGGGGATGGTGGTGGTGGTGGTGGTGGGTGGCTCTATACTCAGGGATCACTCCTAGCGGTGCTTGAGGGACCAGATGGGATGCCAGGGTTTGAACCCTGCTCGGCTATGCGCAAGGCAAATGCCCCACCCACTGGACAATTGGTCCAGCCCGAGATGATCTTTTGGTGACTTCATGTTCATGCTCCTCTGACAGGCCCGACAAAGTCATTCTCAACCAGCCGATGCCAGACACCGCTTTGCCTAGAGGGTGTGGGTAGCTTCCGACTGTACCGGGGACAGAATCTCCCAAGAGCCTTGTGAGACGGTGTCACCGCCTCTGAGCCTTTTCCGGTACCGGATGTGATCTCTTGCTTAATTTTGGCCACAGAAGCCCTGGTCACACCAAAGGCTCATTCTGGCCCACAGGCCTGTTTGACTCGATGCCTCCTCCTGGCGCCTACTGATGGAGCTTGCCCAGGCCTCTTGCCGTGTTCACTGCATTCACCCATCGGTTGCTTTTAAGGCTCTAACAATGATGTGGAGGATAGGCGGGTGGGCGGACACTGGCCCCTGGGGAGCAGCTTTAAAATCTGGAAGCACCCCTACAAGTTTTGGTGTTCAGTTTCTGATTAATTTGTCTTTCTGGGGCTGGAGCTAGGCATTTGCCTTCCATACGGCCGACCTGGGTTCGAGTCTCAGCATCCCATAGGGTTCCCTGAGCACCACCAGGAGTAATTCCTGAGTGCAGATCCGGGAGAGTAACCCCTGTGCATTGCCGGGTGTGACCCAAAAAGCAAAAAATAAAGTGAGTAAGTAACTAAATAAATCTGTCCATCTACTTTCTAGTAGACCTTTCTAGACCCGGAGAAGTGATTCTGGATGAAGAACCAGTTATGATTGTATGATTGTTGCTATGTTTCACCCAACCATTTTACTGTCCTCTCTCTCTTCCTCCCTATCTCTCTGTCTCTCTGTCCACCCCCCCCCACACACACACACAAATCAGACACACACTCATACACACACACACACATTATCCTGTAAAAATAATTGGAATTACCACTGTTCAGTTAGCAACTTGTTTTCTCTTGTTCTCCTGAGCGGTTTTTGCAATCTAGAGGCACAGCTGAATTGCTGAGGACTCTAAGAGGCGTTTCTTTTGTGACACTTTATGGGGGAAGTAGAGTTAAATGAGGCCACTGGCAAGCAAAGATCTGGGAGCAGGGGCAGGTGCGTCTGAAGAGAGATTTCCACGCTGTCTGCGGTGTGTGATATGAAGCTTCTCCTTTCCCTACCCATGCTTCTTGGGTGAGATGGTCCCTTCTTTTTACTGCTCTGGGGAGAGAGAGCTATTTGTTTAAAGGGGGCTAATCAGCTAGAGAGATGAACTCTACAACATTTGGATATGAGCTTAGAATCGGTTGACTGGCACACACCAGTTCAATAAAGCTAGCTAGCTCCACTCTCGTTTTAACTCCACAATTTCCATTTTTACCAATAAAAAAAATCTCGGTAATTCAGACGCAGAGCTAAATATGGGTAAGTCCCAAGCACTGGATGTTTGTTGAAAGAAGAGAGTAATTCAGAGGAGTTTGCCTGCCTGGTGGAGCTCCCTCAAGATACACAAGAATGGCTTGCAATTAGCATACTCATTCTTAATATATAAAAGGATTCTTCTAAAGTGCTGGAGTGTGCTTAAAAGCAATTTAATATTCAGTAGTTTAAGCCTTCTCTTTGCAACCTTTCCCCCACACTGTTAGCACCGCCCGTGAGGACATTTTCCCAAGAGCAGGAAAACCAGACACCGGCCCTCACCCAAATTATCACAAATTACAAGTGAGTAATTGTCCTAGCCGTTACTGGGAGAGAAAACGCAAGCCGGGTGTTGATTGGCATCTCCCCATATTTCAGCTGTATGATCTTGTTTAAACCACTTACTCCTTCTGTGTTTTCGTTTCTAATAAATTGGAAAACATCCTGTGTTTATGGATTGGAAAACTTAATATTGTTAAGATGTCAATATGCCAAAAGCAATTTTCGCATCTTCCTTGTCTCATCTCTGAGCTGCGACTCGACTCCTGGAGGAAGATGCTGAGAATTGACGGTTGGTGTGGAGATGCCTCCACGCACCCCTCGGGGAACCGGGTCCCGGGACCCACGTGGCAGGATTGTCCTGAGATCTGTAGATCCCTTTCTACATTCTGACATCTTGACGCAAGTCTTCCAGTCCCACAGCACTGAACGTTCTTCCAGTTACTTAGATCTTCGTTGGTTTCTTTTAGAAATATGGTGTAGTGCTCAGTAAACACTCCTTGGGGCTCCTTGGCTCAGTTTCATTCTTTAAGATGTGATTGTAATAAAGTAACAGAATGGGAGACTAACACCCTAGAAGAGTAGACATAAGGACCAGGAGGATTGCTCCATGACTTGGAAGCCAGCCTCACATGCTGGGGGGAAAGGGATAAAGAAGGGACCACCAAGTAAAGGATGCTTGGGGGACCCGCTTGGGATGGGAGATGCGTGTTGAAAGTAGACTGTAGACTGAACATGATGGACACTTAGTACTTGCATTGCAGACCACAACACCCTAAAAGAGTGAGAGAGAGAGAGAGAGAGAGAGAGAGAGAGAGAGAGAGAGAGTAAAAGGGAATGTGCCTGCCACAGAGGCAGGGGGTGGGGGAGGGTTGGGGAGATGATGGAAGGGATACTGGGGACTTTAGTGGTGGAGAACAGGCACTGGTGGAGGGATGGGTACTCGATCATTGTATGACTGAAACACAAGCATGAAAGTTTGTAAGTCTGTAACTGTACCTCATGGTGATTCATTTTTTAAAAATTTTTAAAAATAAGACGTGGTTGTAAATTAGATTGCCTTCTTAATTTCTATTTTGGTGGTTCATTGCAGATGTATGGGTAACCAAGTTGTGTATATGCGGTGCCGTGTGTGTGTGTGTGTGTGTGTGTGTGTGTGTGTGTGTGTGTGGCTGTTCCCTGCAACTTGGCTGAATTTGTTTATTACCTCTAATTCTGCTAATAGCTTTCTTGTAGACGCATTGGGATTTTCTGAATCATGGCACCAGAGAAGAGAGATCATTATCGGTCTTTTTTTCCAGTTTGGATGACCTTCATTTCTTTTTCTTGTCTAATTGCTCTGACTCGAACTACGATCCCCAGCATGAGTGCTGGTGGGGGGAAGGCTGGCGTCCAGGTCCTCACCCTAGAAGGAAGCATCTGTGCTTCCCCACGGGGTAATGTGCTAGCTGTGGGTTTTTCGTCCTGGCAGGAAATTCCCTTCCTTTCCCTGTTTCCTTCTGTGCTTTTATCATTAAAGGGTATTGGATTTTGTCAAATTCCTCTTATCACTGAGATAATTATATTCTTTTAATTTCATTCTACTGATTCATGACATTGATTCTTTTATTTATTTATTTATTTGGATTTGGGGCCACACCTGGCTGTGTTATTACTCATGACCCTGTTCTCGGGAGCTGCTACTAGCAGGCTCAGGCACCATATCGGGTGCTGGGGATCAAACCCAGGCCAGCCTCATGAGAGACAAGCGTTTACCAGCTGTACTATCACTCCAGCCCCAACACTGACTCTCTGACTTTTGCATTCTTTTGCATTCCCAGGATAAGCCTGGGTGGTTTTGATGTGGAGCCTTTCTAAGATGCGACTGGATTGTATTTACTATCATTTCTTCATTAAAAAATAACATCTTTAGTTTTTTTTTAAGAAAAACCTTGAAAGCTCTATTATGATTGTACTGTGACTGAATGGTGCCACTCTCTTCTGTCACCTAGTCATAGCCCTCGATTTTTAGTTTGGTATGTTTGCAGTCTATTGCTGGACTGACTGAAGAACTTCACATCGGGGCCCATGGCCTAGAATGGAACAAACAGGGTGAGAGACTGTCTGAGTTCATCATGTCGACCAAGACCATCCATGGTAACTCACAGTTCCAGAAGGCCAAATATAAACGTTGGACATGGGAGTCTCCCAGGAGACGATTCCACAACGAAATAGACCACATCATATTCAATCGACGGTTTTGCCTGACCGATGTTGCTGTTGTCCCAAAATTCCAAACAGGATTGGACCACCATCTCCTTCGTGCAAAATTCTACTTCACAGAGCAGGGAGAAAGGGCTGCAATGTTTAAAAAGAGAACTCCCAGAACAACCACCAACCGGCAACATGGAAAGAGGCCATTGTTGACAACATTGACGAGGAATACAATCGACTGGTTCTGCACCTCCATGATTGTGCGAGGAACACCGAGAGAGATAGGCACAAAAAAACGCCTGTCTTCGAAAACTCTTGAGCTTATTCGCCAACGTGGTTTGGCGCATGCCTCAGGCAACCGCAAGTGAACGTCTGAGCTCGCAAAGCAGTGCAGAGATGTGATCAAGGAAGACCTCAAAGAGAGAAGAGCAGAAGTGCTGGTAGATGCGACAGAAGCCAGGAGAAGTATTCGTAATGCCCGCCTGTCCTTCGCCAACTACAAGACCAAGATGACTGCCCTCCAACGTCCTGATGGATCTACCACAGCCTCCAGAACGGCAATGGAGAAGATTATCCATGACTTCTACTCAAATCTCTTTGATAGCCATGTCCACTTGCTGACATACCAAATTCCACAGGATGGATATGTCATTCCCAATGTTCTCCCTTCCGAAATCCAACACGCCATTTTATCAGTAAAGAAACGAATAGCACCCAGCCCAGACAAGGTCAGACCTGAACACCTGAAGAACCTGCCATCAGTACTCATCAATACGTTGGCTCAGCTCTTCACACGCTACCTGTGTGAATGCAAGGTTCCGTCCCAGTGGAAAACCAGCAGGACCGTACTACTGTACAAGAAGGGAGACATCCATGACATTGGCAACTATCGCCTGATCTGCCTATTGTCTGTCATCTACAAGTTGTTCACTCGAGTCATCCTAAATAGGATTGGCAGAACACTAGATGAAGGACAACCATGCGAGCAAGCTGGGTTCCGCAAAGGATTCAGCACCATCGACCATATCCACATGATAACCAAGCTCATTGAGGTTTCTCGGGAGTTCAAGATGTCGCTCTGTTTAACGTTCATTGATTTAAAGAAGGCCTTTGATTCTGTTGAGACGGAAGCGGTCATCGAAGCCCTAGCCAATCAGGGCATTCAAGCCCAATACATCAAGATCCTCCGTGAGCTGTATTGCGGATTCACTACCAGGATCTCACCATTCTACAAAGAAGTAATCATTGATGTCAAGAGAGGGGTGCAGCAGGGTGATACCATTTCACCGAAACTCTTCAGTGCCACCCTCGAGAACATCATGCGACGACTGGAATGGGAAGGAATGGGAGTGAAGATAGATGGTCGGCAATTACACCACCTCCGCTTTGCTGATGACATTGTTTTAATAACACCAAACATCAGCCAAGCGGCACAAATGCTGGCCGACTTTGACCGTGAGTGTGGAAAGGTAGGACTACAGCTGAATCTTACGAAGACAATGTTTATGAGAAACAGCCTTGTTCCTGACGCCCCATTCGCTCTCAATGGAACCACCATATCCGAATGCAACAGCTATGTGTACCTAGGTCGAGAGGTCAACATGACAAATGACCTGGCACCCGAGCTGCGCAGGAGGAAGAGAGCGGCTTGGAACGCCTTCAAGAACGTCGAAGAAATAGCTAAGAGGACGAAGAACTTCCAGCTCCGGGCACATCTCTTTGATTCCACTGTTCTTCCTGCATTAACATATGCCTCAGAGACCTGGGCCCTACGCAAACAAGATGAGAACGCTATTCAGGTCTCCCAAAGAAGAATAGAAAGAGCTATGCTTGGAATATCACGTTTCACTCAAATGAGAGAAAGAATCCGGAGTTCCGACCTCCGTTGACGATCAAGAATCAGGAACGCTGTCTCATTTGCCAAGGCATCAAAAATCAGATGGGCTGGTCACGTAATGAGATTTAAAGACGACCGCTGGACTAGAGCTGTTACTGACAGGATTCCACGGGATGTCAAAAGACCGCATGGCCGCCCACCTACCAGATGCTCAGACTTCTTCATCAAGATCATGAATGATCGGTTTGAGGCTCTTCGTGTACCTAGAGCGAACAGACGGCATTGGGCTACACTAGCACGCGGCAGGGACAAATGGAGACGTTACTGGCGCCCGCTCGAGCAAATCGACGATTAACGGGAAGTCAAGTGATCATGTGATGTTTGCAGTCTAGTGGGTCACTTAGATTAAAACCGTGACTTTACGTCCTTAAATGTGTGTGGGCACGCGCATGCATGCAGATGGTGTGGGTTTGTCCCTGTGAGTCCATGTATGAGTGTGCATGTATGTTTATGTCTATTTCTGTGTGCATGTGCATGTGCATGTGTGTGGGTGTGCATGTGTGTCTGAGAGTGTGTGAGCATGCATGTATGTTAGGTGAACATACCTCTGCCTATGCAGATGAGTCTGTGTGACTGAGACCGTGTGTTGAGTGCACGTGTGTGTTTATATCTGTGTGCATGTGTGAGTTCATGTGTATATGACTGTGCGTGTATGTTGAGTGTGCATGTATGTTCGTGGATCTCTCTCTGTGTCTGCGTGTGTATGTGAGCGTGTGTGCTTGCATGGTCACGGACGTCTCTATGTGCTCATGTCTGTCGAGTGTGTGGACACACATGTGCACATAGATGTCTCCTTGCCTGTGTGTGGGTAGGTGGCGTATAGTAGACACTCCAGGCTTTGGAGTCAGGGTCCACGGTCAGCAGCCAGTGTTGCCAGGCCCCCGGACATCGCCTCAGCTTCCTCGGAGGAATGACTCCATCTGGGGCTCTCAGGGCCGAGTTCGTCGGCGCAGAGAGGAGATGGCACGCGCAGAGCCCTCGGCCCCCAGCCTCCCTCACAACGGCTCCCGACAAAGAGACGTCCACCTCGGGCGATTCCGACTTAACAAATGACACGGGGGTTTTGTTCACCAAGTCTGATTTCTTCTCTTCTTCCGGGCAGTGGGCCTTGTTGGGGGAAACTGCTCGATTGGCATCAGCCCGCGGTGACGGCGCTGGGTCTAGCCTGATGGACCATGAAGACACGCAGTCCCATGGGGCGTCCAGAGGTGGCCCCAGTGAAGTCGGGTGCGTGGGCATCTCAGCAGAGGCCAGCCCAGTGTCCTGGCTTTGGCGCTGGGCCTTTTCCCCTCGCCCTGGGGTGCCAGGAGGGGGCGGAGCAACTTGCCCTTCTCGCCCATCGCCCCTGGTGGCCATGACGTGCGCTTCCTCCTTCCACCGCTGGGTGGCACGTGTTGCTGGGAAGGACACCTCGTCCGCCAAGTGTCCCGAACCTGGAGGGTTTTGCCTTTCAAATAAAACAAAATAGAATTCAGGCATGGGAACCCCGGCCTACAGGAGAGCCCTGACAGCCGCCCCACCGGAAGAGGAAGTACTGCTTCACCTGCGCCCCTGCCTTTCCTCCAGGCAAGATGGAGAATGGACCCGCTCTAGGGACACATCCCGTAGGAAGGAAGGTCACAGGGGCTAGGGCCACAGCACAGCAGGGAGGGAGCTGGCCTTGCACGCGGCCCACCCGGGTTCCATCCCCGGCATCCCACAGCGTCCCCCAACCGCCGCTAGGAGGGGTTCCTGAGCACAGAGCCAGGAGTCAGCCCTGAGCATCGCCGGGTGTGGTCCCAAAATAAACCAAAATAAGTCCATCGATCAAGTCCCTTCCGACCCCTGCCATGATGCTGATGCGGCTAGCCACGTGCCAAGGGGTGTCCAGGGAGCCGCAATGACAGAAACTGAAGGTGGGCTGGGCACAAGGCCTCCGAAGTTGGTCAGGCTGCCCGCACTCAATTCCAGAATGTTCCAGCCGGGCCCTCTCTCTCTCTCTCTCTCCATGCCTCCATTCTCCAGGTCAGCAAAGTGGTGGTCGATCAGAGCGAGTTCTGGGGGCCTGGGGAGGAAGACACGAGCTCGCGTGTCAGAGCTCGGGGGGCTGTGCCCACCTCGGGGTTAGTGAGCCGGAGCGATTAGGCTGCTGGCCAGTGGGCACTCGTGTCCCCAGGACAGAGTCTCCCCAAGGAGTGGAGGGGAGGAAGGGGCATATGAGGCCACAGAGGTCAAGCCTTGGAACCGAGTCAGCGCTGATGCCTGGGTTTGCTCTCAGTGGGTTCAGGGGGGGAGTCTGTATGTGCTGGCTCAGAGAGGGGCTCGCTTACGAGTAGGTGGGGGATGGGGAAGTGGCCCAGATCTGTCTCTTCCCCTCACTCTCTCTGTCTCTCTCCCTCCCCCCTCCCTTTGTCTCTGTCTCTGTCTCTCTCTTCCTCTCTATGTCTCTCTCTGTCTCCCTCACTCTATCTTTGCATCTCTCTGTCTCTGTTTCTGTCTCTGTCTGTCTCTCTCCCTCTCTGTGTCTCCCTCCATCTCTGTCTGTGTTCCTCTCTCTCTCTCTCTCTCTCTCTCTGTCTTTCTCTGTCTCTGTTTCTCTCTCTGTCTCTCTGTCTCTGTCTTTCTCTGTCTCTGTCTTTCTCTGTCTCTCTGTCTCTCTCTCTCTCTCTGTCTCTCTCTCTCTCTCTCTCTCTCTCTCTCTCTCTCTCTCTCTCCTACACTGGTCCCTTCCCTCCATAGTGACCTTACCAACATTCTCAGAACAAGGTATGTCCCCCAGGGGCGGTGTTAAAAATAAAGCCTCTCCCTGGGCGGGGCGGTGAGAAAGCCCCTGGCCCACCCTCCACGTACCGGGTCCCTTCTAGAACTACCCTCGTAACCGGGGCCCCCTGGACAACGAGAAGCCCAGAGAGGCTTTCTTACGTGGATGTTGTTAGAGGTATCAGATAGATAACATTGGGTCCCAAATGGAGTTTGCATTCAGATATAAACTAGGATTTCTCTAAGCAAAATAGTCACGGACCGAGTCAGAGAGATAGGATCATGGCAAAGGCACTCACCTGGCACAGAGCTGACCTTTGGTGCGATCCGAGGCATTGCATGTGGTCCCCAAGCACAGCCAGGGGACATCCCTGAGCTCAGAGCCAGCAGGAAGCCCTGAGCACACCCAGGTGTGGCTCTTAGACAGACAGACACACACACACACACACACACACACACACACACACATGTACACACACACACACTCAGTCTGAATGTACTGGTCACTAAGTGTCATAGTTGGCTGAAATACCACCTTAGAAGTGAGTTAAACTGGGAGCAGTGTTTTCCTGCCTGATCCAATGACTCCTCAATTCTACCCACAGATATTTGGGGTGTTTGGGGCCCGTGCCCCAGCCCCCACCCCACGCAGAAGGTCTAGCATGTTCATGTCTGGTTCTACAGGCCGGCTCACTCAGTCGCCCCGAATTTGCTGCTGGTTTGGGGAACCACAGACGTTGCACGATGCTCCTGGAAGCCTACGGGAATTGATTCCGAACACATAGCTTATCACCTTTTTTTAATCACGAGATTGAGGGAACCTACCTCTGCATCTAATGTGGAGGGAAAAATCCATCTAATTGCTATTGAATGGTATTAAGAGCTTTTTTCCCCCCCCTGTTCCATAGCAATTCTATATTGAGCAAATTGGATTGAGTGATCAATGGAAAAGAATAGTGTTTTAGGGCTTAATGAGAACAAGTCCCCCTTTCCTTGAAAAGTTCTCACTCCATTGCTAAATTGACAGGCCCGTAGCACCGAGTTTGGAAAGGATGCCAAATTGCTTTTTATTTAAAAAAAAAAAAAAGGCAGTAGACTGGGGCTGGGGCAATAGTGCCGTGAACAAGGCTTTTAGGCTGTGTCTAAAATGTAGATGTTTGCCATACATCTCTGCCTTGGGTGCGGCCAACCCAAGTTCTACAGCTCGCATTCCATGTGGTCCCCTGAGCACTGCCCAGTGTGACCCTCGGGCACAGCGGCAGGAGTGAGCCTTGAGCACAGCTGGGCACGTTCCCCCAACAAAAACCCAAACATAAACAAAAGCAGGCCATCTTTCCCGAACCCTTTCAGCACCTTGAACGTTTGTGTACACGTGTGTATGCATGAGTGAGTGTGGACTTGTGTATACACGTGTGAATGTGTGTGCATGAGTGTGTGTGAGTTTGTATTCAAGAGACGGTATGAGTCCGTGTGTGTACAAGTGTGTAGGTGTGCGTACATGCCTTGGTGCGTGTTTCATCCCAGAGTCATGAAACGGAGAGATGCAGTTTTATGCCTAATGAAGCCTTTTGAGCTTGGTTGCAGAAAGGAGCGACCAGAGGGGCAGAGGGTCCCCCTAAACCCATCAGGATTCCTGGCGCATCTCCCTCCTGCGGGCAGGCCAGTTATGCCCAGGACACCAGCTCCCCCTTTAAGGATCAAAAGTGTGAATGTCGTGGGTTCCCTCGTGACGGCCATGGCCGGGGGCTCATCACCTCAGCCCCAGTCCCTCCCCAGAGCAGAAGCTTCCCATTTATGAACTTTCTGCCACCCCCGCTGCTCAGAATTTAGCTGAAGTCAGGGTCTAGCACAGCCCGGGACAGAGCTGGGGTGGTTATTCCAGCACAAGTCCAGGTCGCCGGCCGGGTTTGCTCAAGGTGGCCCAGGTAGGCTGTTGGAAAAGGGACTGTCAGAGAAGACGACGGCAGGGGTTCGGCTGGGTCAGAGGTCAGAGGTGAGAGTTCTTCTGTCTAGGGGACGGGGAGGCCCACAAGGGGCCAGAGCTCTGGTTCCTGATGGTGCCTCACTCTGGATTCTGGGACTCGGGGAGCCTGGACACAGAGAGAACCTGCTCCTGACCAGCACCTGGACCAGCAGAGTCGGGGGAAGAGCCCGTTGCTGAGTTGATTCGGGAAAGAGGCTCCCGGCCCACGGAGGGGTTCCAGTAACTTCTGCGAGCCGGAGCATGAGCTGGCACTGCACTGGCCATCCCGATGGGGTCCCAGGTGGCCTGGGTCCCCTCTTAGCAGGAGGCCTGCGGTGCGGTCTGTGCAAGGCCTTTCCCTGCAGGGAGAGACTGACCACCAGTACCGAGGACGCCCAAACACTCTCAAACTCAATGTGGCGGGAACCGGTGTGACTTCCCTTCACTCCCACCTCGTCCTGCCCTTTGACCCCACACGCATCTGGATTCCAGAGGAAGCTGGAGCCTTGTGGAGCCAATGATCTGGAGGCTGACCCCCTGGGTCTTCCTGTCCTGTGGCTTCCGGTCGGGAGGGCTCTGTCCCACCCCACCCCCCCTTCTATTTTTCTCTATTTTTTTCCTTTTTCTTCTTCCCTCTTCTAACTAGTCTTCTTCTCTACAGAGATGGAATAAAACATTTTCTTGGGGCTTTTTGTTGTTGTTGTTGTTTTATTTTGGGTCAGCCAAGCACTTGAAAGAGTATAGCAGGCCCCAGCCGCTCCGGCCAGGCCACCAACATCTCTGCAAAGCAGTTCCCTCCCCCTCCCACTGAATTAATGCGGTTAATTTGAATTTTATGGGTGCTATAGTTTGACTTAAAAAAATTATAAATGTGGCTTTATCGTGGTGCATGAGCTATTAGTTCCCAAGGTTTAGACTGAGTTTCATGTGGGCACGTATTTAAGCTTTGGGAGAGTGGAAATCATTCAAGTCCAGAGTGTAGGAGTTTGTTTTCTTATTATCGCCAGTTTTTTTCATGGAGAGCACTGGAGAGAACCTGGGGAAGGGGCGGGGCGTGAAGGGCTTTTTGTTGGGGGGAGGGGCACAGGTTTCTCAGATTCCCCACAGGGCGGTGAGGAGGGTCCGGAGGAGGGAGGTGAGCTCTGCTGTCTTCTTGTACCTGTTGGTCTGAGAAACTTACCACCTGGTGGGCACCGTGACCCAGTCACCCCTGGATTTTGCTCTCAGGAAGATGGGGACCAGATGTCCCAGGCCGGCTTCCTGGGGCTGCCCCTGGGATGGTGTCTCAGCCCCCCGCTCTGTGGGACACATCCGTCCCCCCGCTGTGTGATCCACGCAGTTTTCTTTTGTGTCGGACCACTCAGACTGCCCCGAGGGTCCTTCTTGCACAGAGAGATGCCACACGTGCCCACACCTACCGCAGTTCCGGGCAGGCCGGGATGGTGGGTCACTCACAGGGGAGAGAAGAAGTCGTGTGTGTGTGTGTGTGTGTGTGTGTGTGTGTGTGTGTCGGGGGAGGGGGGGTGACATCTGCCCCCAGGGCCCTGGATAATCCTGGCAGAGAGTGTGCTGAGCCGCCGGATATGACTTTTCCCTCTTTCTTTTAAAAATACTTTATTTTAGGAAAGTACCGGGATTTACACAGTCACTCATCGTGGAGTCTCAGACATGCAGTGTTCCAGCACCGACCCCACCACCTGTGTCCCCTTCCCTCCACCAGTGTCCCCGAGCCCCCTCCCACCCCAGGCGCCTTTTTTTAAGGTCAGTTGTTAAAGTTTGGCTCTCGTGATTTCAGAGTTGTTGACTCTGGTTCTGTTATTTCTCTCTATTAATTCTTAATACGTCACGGGTAGCTTGCCGGGCTTTGCCGTGTGGGCAAGGTACTCTCAGTAGCTTGCCGGACTCTAATACCACGGATGTACCCGCATACCCTTGGCCTCTGCCCCCTGTTACTTCTCACCTGTCTCTCCCCACTCCCTTGATTTCCTTCCTTCTGCTCCCTATACTCTAGGGTAATGGTTATCAAGGCATCCCCCCCCTTATACCATTGCATTGCCTCATCTGGTTATTCTAAATACCACATATAATTGATACCATTATATGTGGTATCTTAACAGAACTTTTTTTTATGACATCTTATTGTCTTATTTCTACTTTGGACAAACTTACAGGCTATGGAATGTAGCCTGCCCACAGGGCAGAGTCTGGCAAACTCCCCGTAGCTACCCAATATGCCAAATACCAGTAACAATGATGGGTCTCATTCTCCTAAAGAGCCTTGAATATAATCTCAGGGCTAGGATGAAAGAGACGTTACTGGGGCCTGCTCGAGGCAATCGACGAATAACAGGATGACGAAATGAAATGAAAAAAATGAAATTGATACCATCATGTGTGTATTCTCCTTTTTCTGGCTCACTTTTACTTAACATGCTCTCTCCCAGTTATATCCATGTCACAGTGAATTACACGATTTTGTCATTTTTTACAGCTGCGTAGTACTCCTTTGTGTATCTGTACCCCATCTCCAAGGTCCTCTTCTCTGCCTTTGGACATTTAGATTGATCCCAAATCTTGGCTGCTTTGCTAAGCGCTGGGTCCAGAGCATAGACAGGCATGTGGCCCAAGGGTGGGCTACAATGAGCAGGGCAGAAGGACGGGGTTTCCCAGGCTTGAGGGCATTGGCTAACTGGGGTGGGCTTCAGGATAGACATCCCCAATGTGCTTTCTACACGGCGACTCTTTTATTTTCTGATTGTGCCATAATTGCATGTGTGTGTGTGTGTGTGTGTGTGTGTGTGTGTGTGTGTGTATGAATCACCATGAGATACAGTTACAGACTTACAAACTTTCGTGATTACGTTTCAGTCATACAATGATTAAGTACCCGTCCCTCCACCAGTGCCTGTTCTCCACCACCAATGTTCCCAGTATCCCTCCCGCCACCCCCATCCCCCCACCCCGCCTCTGTAGCGGGCACATTCCCTTTTACTCTCTCTCTGCTTTGGGGTGTTATGGTTTGAAATACAGGCACTAAGAGGCCGTCGTGTTTGGACCACAGTGTACTTTCAGCACGCATCTCCCATCCCGAGCGAGCCCTCCAAGCATCATGGGTTTGAGGGTCCCCTCTCTGTCCCAGCTGCCTTTTCGCCCAGCACATGAGCTTGCTTCCAAGCCTTGGAGCCCTCCTCCTGGCCCCTGGCCCTGTTGTCCTTGGGTGTTAGTCTCCCGTTCGGCTACTTTATGCTCCACAGACGAGTGCAGTCCTTGTATGTCTTCCACACAGTGATTCTAATAGTGTCCACTCACCCTCTCTGTGGCAGGTATCCACATTATTTTTGGGGTTTTTTTGTTTTTGGTTTTTTGTTTTGTTTTTATCGTGGGTAAGGCATTTGCTTTGCGTGCGGTTCACCCAAGTGCGAGTCCCGGCATCGCATGTGGTCCCCCAAGCACAACCAGGAGTGATTCCTGAGTGCAGAGTCAGAAGGAACCGCTGAGAGATGCCAAAACTCGG
Organism: Sorex fumeus; assembly: GCF_029834395.1. Taxonomy (NCBI): domain Eukaryota; kingdom Metazoa; phylum Chordata; class Mammalia; order Eulipotyphla; family Soricidae; genus Sorex; species Sorex fumeus. The sequence continues at coordinate 634,438 of NW_026606159.1, read as the reverse complement.
GGCTCTGTGTGTGGAGAATAAGGGGGTGCCGTGGCTTCCACGAAAACTTCCTGCTGCAGGAGGAAACGGAAGACCCAGAAGCAGTTAGCCAGGCAAAGGGCAGAGGCAGCCCGTCCCTCTCTGCCTGTACTTTCGGGGTCCGGAACCATCCCCTCACTGAGCCCTCCGGAGGCACAGAAGTCGCCCGGGTTGAGGGCTACTGATGTTGGCCCCCCTCTGAGCCTTTTTCTTTTTTTGCTTTTTGGGTCACACCCGGCGATGCACAGGGGTTCCTCTGCACTCTCTCTGTACTCAGGAATTCTACCTGGCCGTGCTCGGGGGACCATATGGGGCGCTGGGAATCGAACCCAGGTCCGCCGTGTGCAAGGCAGATGCCCTACCCGCTATGCTATCGCTCCAACCCCTCCACCTGCGTCTGGATAGGAAATCAGCGTAGTACCAGGTCCTCCGGTCTGCCCCTGTGCCCCCACGTCCGGGCCTGTGTGTGCCCACCAGTTATGGCCGCCGTCAGTCATGGTCCCTTCCCTTCATTGCTCTCTAGTGTTTCCGTGTCGGCGTGACTCTGCCAGTCACCCCGGCAGCTGGCGACGGGAAACAGCACCGACGCTATTGGCTGTGTCCCTGGCTGAGGGCTGGTGGCCGTGGCCCTGCGGGCTCTGAGCATCTCTCTTGGCTATGGGACGAGAGCGTTGGTGTGTGAGGCAGGTCCCACGCTCTGGGCGAGTCAAACTTGCCCAGTGGATTCTAGCTGCCCAATCCGAGGGTGTGGGGAGGGCCTTCCACTCCTTGAAGGAGAGGGTCCGTGAGAAGGAAACGAGACCCTGCTCCTTGGACACCCCCAGAGCCCACCCGGAGGAGGTCTGGGGTCAGCCGGGCCTCCTATCCTGCGCTTCTGCTCGCTGTGTCCCTTGACTGTCCCTTTGCTAGTCAGGATCAGAGGGGTGGAGCAAGTGGGCGGCGAGGGTAGCCTTATATTAGTCACTACCTTTCTAGAAGGATCCTTCCGGTATCCACCCTGCAATTCAACATGAACCTGGAAGGGCTTTGCATGTGAAAGGCAGGCTCACTTCCTCCCTCCCACCCCCCTTCCCCTCTATCCCTCTCCCCTCCCTTCCCCTCCCCTCTCTTCCCTCCCTGCCTCCTTCTCCCGTCCTTCCCTCCCTCCTTCCCTCCTTCCCTCCCTCCTCTGCCCTCCCCTCCCCTCCCCCTCCCTCAGACGTGGAGCCCACTGGTGCAGACACGGCTCCTTCCTCCCCGACACATTGGTCCCAGTGTCAGAGGCTGAGAGCCAGCTGCTGACCCCGGAGTTCAGGGCTAGGGCGAGGGCGCGGGTGCCCGTGACCACCAAGAGTAACACCCTGAGCCATGAAGATCTTCGAGCTTACTCTGTGTCCCGAAGCCAATTCAGTTCTCCTGTCGCCCTCCGAGTCGGGACTGTTCTATCCAGTGGCGAGGCTGGTGGGCAGCCACGGGCACACTGCCTCCTGGCCGCTGCCTCCAAGGACACCTCCACACAGGCTTGACCCGGGTGGGCAGTGGGGGCCACACCACCTGCTGTCCGCAGCACCGGAGGGGCTTGCCGGGACCAATGCGTGGCACAGCTTTCCTGGGGACCCAGGGCAGAGAAGCCGCCTGGCAGGAGCGGAGCCGGGTTGTGGAGAGCTTGACACACGGTCGAAGACACTGACCGAATCCCTCCCGGGGACAATGAATACAAAGGCCGTGGGCTCCACTTCATGTTTCTTTTTTTTTTTCTTTTGGGTCACACCTGGCGATGCTCAGGGGTTCCTCCTGGCTTTGCACTCAGGAATCACTCCTGGCAGTGCTCAGGGGACCCTATGGGATGCTGGGAATCGAACCCGGGTCGGCCGCATGCAAGGCAAACACCCTCCCCGCTCTCCGGCCCCTATAAATTAAGTTTTTATGATTTTTTTTACGCAAGTTATTTGCCAAAACTATTTGCCCCCATGCTGCTAAGTTCATACACATGGTGTCTTGTGTCTCTTTTGGGAGGAGGAAAGACGGAGGGTGTTTAATATTCAGTTTCCCCTCAGGGAAATGTGGGTCCTTGGGGCTGGGGGCCAGGGGCAGACGCTCAGGAAGACAGAGCAGAAGAAAGTTCCTCACAAAAGACAAAACAGAGGCAGAGCCTGGTTTAGGTGCCAGGCGGGCTGGGTCCCGCTGAGGGATTTCTCTTCCCCCGGCTGGTACATCTTTCCATGCCGGCACCCCCCAGCCCCCACCTCCTCTTCCTCCTCCTTCAAGGTTCCGCTCCCACTGCTGGCCTCCACACCCAGGGTGCCGTAAATATCACACAGCCTTCTCTGGCTTCTAGAAACTTCTCTGCGGTGCCGAGGGTCTCAGAGCTGACTCCCTCTCCCCAAGCCCCCCCCCCACCTCCGCCTCTTTTACATCTCCGCGCCTGCGAGCGGAAGTCTGTTCCAACCCTGTCTGCTGTGGAGTTCTCTTTCCTCGCCCAAAGCTGTGCTCTTCCCGACAGCACGACAGACCTAAATAGATCATAACCCATAATAAGATTCTACAATAAACAGCTCTGTTGCTCGGAGCCCCGGCCTCTCGGGATGAGCTAGAAAAAGCTCGCTGTGGTGGCAGTATGGAGCTTGGGTGGGCCAAATCCCCTGGATGGACAGACGGACGGATGGACGGATGGTGGGTTCCACCCGTGCGCTCCGAGCCAGCAGAGGGCATTTTGCAAAGTCCGGCAGAGTGATTGGGAAAAGCTGAGTTCGGGGAAAGCCGCTTTGGGGGCCGGAGTGATAGCACAGCGGGGAGGGCGTTTGCCTTGCACGCGGCCAACCCGGGTTCGATTCCCGGCATCCCATAGGGTCCCCCGAGCACTGCCAGTGGTAATTCCTGAGTGCATGAGCCAGGAGGAGCCCCTGAGCATCGCCGGGTGTGATCCAAAAAGGAAAGAAAAAAGCTGCTTTCCAGGGCTCAGGAACAGCCTCTGCCTGGGGCACTTCCTGGGCTCGGGCACTGTGGCGCCAGCCAGTGCACAGCTGAACCTGAGCCAGCTGATGTTCCAGCTCCCCAGGGGAGCCCAGAATGGCGACGCCACGCCCCAGTCCCCCCACCCACCCCCCAACACTCTGCCCACCCGGAGTGGGCCCTAAGCTACTTGCCTTCCCGGTTTCTGGGCAGAACCGCGGGTCTGAGCTGCCCTCCAGCACGGCCCAGCTGCCGACGCGCTTCTGAGGCTGCTGTTCCCCAGGCGCTCTCCTTCCCCGGGTCAGACCTGAGGGGCACCGAGGGTGGCGCTCCCGTGGTGCTAGGCCAGGCTCTGACACCAGCAGCGGCTGGAAGAAGCGGGTAGCTCAGGAGTGGCCTTTCTGCCTCGGCCAGAAAGTTCTCGGTGGGCGTGGGAAGCCCTGCCCAAGGGGCCTCTGGCCCGCTGCAGGGAGCACGTGCAGACTCACTCCCGGCGTCCTCTGTGCCAGCCTGGGCATGTGCCCCCTCCCTGTGGACTCGTGGCCCCCGGTCCCCATGCCCATCAATCCCCCCGTCCCCTCCCTCATGGAGCAGTCGGTGCCCCCTGGTGGGTCCAGAAGATCCACCCCAGGACGAACAGAGCAACAGAGCCCCTGGGGGAGTGGGGAATACCACCAGCCCCCCAACAGCAGGGCAGCTCGCCTGTGGGGGCGGGGCACAGCTCCCGGGCACCCTGGCGGGACTTATGGAGGTTCCGCGTGAACGGCACGGTGGCAGAGGTGGAGCGGCTGCAGCGGGCAGCCCGGGCCCCTGGAGGCCTCATTAAGGGCCCAGATCTGCACACCGCAGCCTTCAAGACGCGGTTCACTGGGCCTGCGGCCGAACCAGGGTGCTTTCGCCTCTAACAAGCTGTCTGGTGGCGAGCGGTGAGTCCCAGCCGGGCGCAAAGGGTCCCACGTCACCCCCAGCACCCCCGGGACGAGAGCCTGGCCTTCTGACATTCACCAGCAAACACAGGCAGGAGTGCCCAGTAGCCCGTGCTCAGAGCCTGGGCTTCAGGTGAGACAGACCCAGTCCTGCCCCGGGTCATACCTAAGAGGAACCCATGGAATGTGCTCCGACCCCCCTGCCAGGGGGTCCAGTGGCCCCTGGGGCAGGTCTAGAGATAGAACTACATGGTCCAGGCAGGACGGTGGGGTGTGGAAAGAAGGTGTCCTCCTGGCAGCTGGTGGGCAGAGGTCACGATGCCGCTAAGATAAGGTGCCCGGCTGCAGGAGGGCAACACTCAGATTGCTCCAGCCCCAAGTACCCACTGCCCTGAGGTTCAGGAACCCGGAGCCCATGGGCCAGATGGTCAGAGAAACAGGCTGTGAAGGTGCTCGGGGCGCAGGGGGAGACGGCAGGGTGAGTGTGTGAGGGCCCCCAAGAGTGGCCCGGTTCCAGGAAGCAGCTAGGGCGGAACTGAACCCCCCAAAGGGGAGTCCATGGAGAGAGGTGGGGTGGGACCCCGACGAAGAAGGCGCAGGCAGAGTTCGGCCACATCCAACTTCCTGGACATGCTTGCACCCCAGACACGGCTGAAACCAGGGGGTTTCAGCTCACAGACCCACCCCCCAAGCCCACACCACTGACAGCCGAGGCCTGAGCACTGGCCCTGCCCCTACCTGCGGACAAGAATCCATCTTGTTGGGGGCCAGGAACAAAGAAGGGGGGCTGGGGAGATAGACAGGGGGTGTGCTCGGCACATTCCAGGCCCTGAGTTTGATCCCCAGCACTGCCAGTTTCCCTGATCACCACCGAGGGGGTCACGGTCCCCCACTGGGTTCCAGCAGTGCCCAAAAAACCCTTAAGCGTCTAGCCTAGTTGCCCAAGTACGTCGGGGGCAGCCCTGGGCACCCCCTGAGCATTGCTGGAGAGCCCCCCCCTGCCCTGCCAAACAAACAAAGAAAAGAAGAATAAATGGGAGGGTGAGTAGGGGTCCAGTTGGGACGGAGGACAGGACATGGGTGCCACCATGTGTGTCCCAGCCAGCTCTCAAGGGTAGGGGGGCCAGCCTGGAGGGGCTCACAGGGAAGCAACAAGTTCGACATTGGCAGAATCACCGAGGCTAGAGCAGAGCCCCAGCTGGCAAACAGACGCCGAGAGGCTCATCAACCCGGTGGAAAACCGGGGCGGCCCTGGCTCCCGGGACAGGCTGTGTCTGCAGGGACCTGGGGAAGCCCCCCACTCCCCACTCCTGTGCATGTCTGGGGGACACCCCTTCGCTCGGAACAGACTGGGGCGGACCAGCCCCCCCTCCCGTGAGAGCAGCCTGTCCCTCTGCTCGCTTGCTAACGTGAAGCTTTAAAATAATGGAATTGTTCAGTAGTAGGAAAACACAGCCGTCAGCCAGGATCACGGGGACCGTGATGGAGCCAGGGACGCCGCGCCCTCTGCGCCCAGCTGGCGATCTTGGGCTGTCTCCTCTCCCCGGATGTTAGGCGAGGAGGAGCCAGTGCTGACTCGGTTGTTTTTCACACCGAGTCCTTGGGAGGGCCCCACTCCTGGGGACGGGGGCGGCCGAGTGGCTCTCTGGCCGGGTCAGGGCCCCGTCTGGTCCTGCCATCGCTCAGCTAACATGGGCCTGGTGGCACCAGCCTCACCACAGGTGACATGTTCACTCCATGGGGGACAGGGGCTGTCCATGGGGCTCGGGGGAGGCGGCCACTCCCCGTCTAACCCATGCTTGTCAGCTCCCGGTTTCCAGGGAGGGGGCTGGGCCCCTCCTGCCCACCCCCACCGAGTCCTGCCCTTCAGCAAGCACCTGGGGACTCTCTCACCACACACCATAGAGACACGCGCACACACACACACACACACACACACACACACGTCACCACCATATACACTACCACACGCATGTGCTGCCACACACAGACCACTACATATGTGGCGTGCCACCAAACAACACACACACTCACACGCACTCACATGTCACCACCACACACAGACCACTACATATGTGACATGCCACTAAACACACACACTCTCACACACACACTCACACACTCACACATGCACTCACACACTCACACACTCACACGCATTCACACTCACACACGCAGTCACACACTCACACACACTCACTCACACACACACTCACACATTCACATGCATTCACACTCACACACACATTCACACACATACACACATTCTCTCCTTACCCGAGGCAGGGAGCACTCCCCCGTATGGAAATCTAACCAGATTCCCGTGCTCTGTGTGAGTGCTCCCCTGGTGGGCCTCACCCCCAGAGGCCAAGGACAGGGGCCCCGGGTGGCAGGGAAGACCCTGACCCAGAGTGTTCCTCTCTGCTCAGGCCCATGTCCAGAGGGCTGTTCCCTCCCCCCTCCCTGACCCTCCCAGCCGGGAGACCACCAGCCCACCTTGGTGGCAGACCCTCATCCCACGAGGGGCCTGGGCTTCCCTTTCCCTGTTTGCTTCCCAGTGAGAAGACTGGACCCGGGCAGGGCCATGGGTCAGTGGGTCGGGCGCTGGCTTGCATGCGTCTAACCCAGACTCGATCCCGGCATCCTGTGGGGTCCCCTGCGCCTCTCCAGGAATGATCCCTGAACTCAGAGCCAGGAGTCAGCCCCGAGACCCCCAATGTGGCCCAAAAAACAAAATTAAGATAAATGAAACCTAACTGCAGAGCCGGAGTGAGAGGTCAGTGGGGAGGGCCTTGCCTCGTGAGTCGCCCTCCCAGGTTTGACCCGGGACCCTGTAGGATGCCCCAAGTCCCACCAGGCATGACCCCTGACCTCAGAGCCAGGAGCCAGTCCTGGACACAGCCAGCCGTGACCCCAAACAAACGAGAAGACCAGTTCTGATCTGCACTGCAGGTGAAACTCGTGTGTGTGTGTGTGTGTGTGTGTGTGTGTGTGTGTGTGTGTGAGAGAGAGAGAGAGAGAGAGAGAGAGAGAGAGAGAGATCCCTGGGGCTTCTCTGCCTAGCGGCCAAAACTTGACTTTCCGCCCCTTCCTCAGCAGGACGAATTGCCAGGGCTGTTCCCTGGGCGCCACCGGGGACAGAGGCCCGTGCCCGAGACAAGCCCCATCTCAGGCCTGCTTCGTGCTCCCACCAGGCTGTCTGGGTCCCAGCCCCGGCCCTAAGCGCCGTGAGCCGGGTGTGCTGGGGGAATCCGTCCCTGAGATTCCTTGGCCCCCCGCCCAGGCAGGCAGGAAGGCGGGAGGGCAGGCGCAGAGGGGAGGGGTGGATGAAATCAGACTGTGGCCAAGGGGCCCGGGTCCCCGCCCCCAGTCCTGATGCCGAGCCGAGCGGGTATGGACAAGTGCAGGCAGACCTGCACCTCCCAGAACCCCCCTCTCTGCCTGGCGCCCGCTGGGTGCTTCAGAAACGCCAACGAGGAATCTTGTGTGGGGGAGGATGGGGGCTCCCCGCAGCCCCGTTTCCAGTACTGCCGTTCCGGGATTGCGTCCAGATGTGCCCGGGGGTGTGTCCAGATGTGCGGGGGGAGGGTGTCCATTGTGCCCCGACGTGGGGGTGCGTCCAGATGTTTCCCGGAAGCGCTGGGTTCCAGGCCCACCCGCACCCAAAGGCCCGAGACGGTCCCGGGCAGCGAGGGGAGGCGGCCTGAGGGCTGGCCTGGGGGCGGTGTGCCCACACTGGCCAGCCAGGTGGAGGGGAACAATGGTTGGATTCAGCAGCGGGTGACTCAACGGTGGCTCAGAACTGGGTGCTTTCCAGTGTGGGGTGCTTTACAGCCGGAGCCCTGCAGCGGCTGAGTGTGGGGGTGGGGAGCCGTGGGGGTCCGGGGGAAACCGTGGTGCTGGTTAGAGGAGGGTCCCCCCCCCCCCCGCCCTGCTGTTCTTGCCTGGTGTTTGTTTAGAAGGCTTGGGGCGGTATGGGGGAGTGTGACGGGGTGTGTGGCGGGGGTGGGTCCTTCTTCCTCCTCATCGGTAGGAACACACCCAGTGGTTCAGACAAGGCCTATATCCCAGGGGGAAGGTCACGCCCCGCTCCCGGTGCTGGACAAAGGGTTGGTGGCAGGTTATGGAAGGAGGGTCGAACCCTGAACAGTTCTTCACCTGTCCACACCAAGGAGACACAGATCACCAAAGACCCAGGGTGTAGGGGTGGGCCGGGAGCTCAGGGCAAGCACGTGGCAGGCTCGGTGGCCAGCCCCTCCCACCTGAGCCCTGCACAGTGGCCCAGAGCACTGAACCATGAGGCTCACATTGTAGGGGTGACCCCTGAGCCCCTCTGGGGGGACCCCTATAAAACATGGTTTTATCCCAACCAGCACTGGAAAAAAAAAAAAAAGAAAATTCCAAACTTCCACAGACCTGACAATATTAACACGGCGGGTCTTGAGGGGTTTTCTGTCCCCACATCCTGAGCTCTCCTGGCAGCCTGGTCCTGGCAGCCTGGTCCCCGGTTTCTCTGCAGGTGCTCTGGTCTGACATTGCAGGTACTCGGGGCCTGGGGTGGGGAGCCAGTGCTGCCCATGTCCTCAGGGGGGATGTGGAGCAGAGCCCCAAGAGACGGCCCAGGGATGCCTGGGGGAGCCCGGGAAGGTCGGCCCCTCGGTGTCCTGCCAGCACACGGGGGTTCCAGGTGCTGGGAAGTTTTCGCAAGAAATGCTGCAAGTCTCGTCACCGTGGGCTGACAGAACGGCGGGTTTCAGTCTCTGTTTGGTTTTCCAGCTTCTATTTATCAAAAAAAAATAGGAAAAAGAAGAAATTTTTAGGATGATAAGGACTGTTTCTTTGTGTTTTGCAAGAGAGATAATTAGGGAGGTGGCTTGATGCAGAGCACATGCCGGGCACAGTGAGGCCGTGGGTTCCCGTCCCTGGTTCCCAAATCACCCAGGACCCAGAGACACCGTTGGTCTGGAGATACATGCCCCCCCCATTAGAGCACCACACAGCGTCTGGAGGGAGGACCTCAGGGGGTGAATCCCTGGGGCCTGGGGGCTGGTGTGGAAGGGGTGCGTGGAAGTGGCGTGTCTCTGAGAATGCTGTGTATGCGAGTGGCATCTCTCACGAGTGGCTCCCAGGCTCTCCGTGTGGCTGCTTGACATGGAGGGGCCTTTGAGCCAAGTTGGACGGACTTTGCTCCCGCTGCTGTGGGGCCTTTGCTATTCCCTCGCACAGCCGGGCCTGGGTCACCGCTTGGGACAGAGGCTCTCACAGAGGCCTGGCTTGGCCTGTCCAGCCAGGTGCGTGGGCCACAGTCCAGGCAGGGCCATGGCCCAGAACGTCCTCCCAGTGAGAGGCCCTGAGTGTCACCTCTGGGTCAGACCAGGGCCTGCCCCTCCCCACCCCAGGACCCTGCGGGTGGCTCATTTCCCACCGGGACTTGGGATTCTGGGGAGGTGCTCGGGGGGCACTGCAGGTACATTCAGCAGAAGCGTGGACACAGCCCCCAGCCGTGGCTTAGGGCTGTTGGGACACCCCCTTCGCTCCTCTCTGCCCTGACGTGGGTGGGAGGAAGGTCTTCTCATTCTGGGTCAAAGCTGAGGTGGCCCAGATGTCACCAAGGTCCCAGTGGCCTCCGCGGTGGGCAGGGAGAACAGACTTCCCCACACCGAGAGCCGGACCAGAGCCCAGCCGATGAGAACTTCCCGGGAGCATCCGGGTCTGTGGAAGGAGCGAGGGTTCCCGCCGCTGGTGGGTCCAGGAGGGCAGCTAAGCCGAAAGAAGACGCTGACGAGGCCTAGTTGGCTGTTTGAGCTCTGTCTTCTCCCCCCGTCTCTCTCCCCTCTGCCTCTCCCTGCTGCCCTCCTCCACCTCCACAGAGGGAGCACACAGATGCACACACACACACACACACACACACACACGGGCACACACACGGGCACACACACAGACACACACAGACGCACAGATAAGCCCCCACACACGCACACGTAAACCCACGCACAGTTGCACACACACAGACACACACACAAGCAAACACAGACACACTCACAGAGATGCACACATGCACACACGTGCACACAGAGATGCACACACAGTCACACACACAGATGCATACACATGCAGATGCTCACACAAACACACACACACATAGATGTACATACCCACACACACGCACACACACATGCACACACACAGACACACAGACACACAGTCACACAGATAAGCCCACACACAGATGCACATACGTGCAGGCGCACACACACACACACACACATACACGCACAGATAGATGCCCACGCCCACACACGGACACACTCGCACACAAATAGATGTACACGCCCACACACAGACATACACACTCACACACTCACACTCACCAGAGCCCCAGAATGGTTTACCCTCGACAGCAGTGAAGCAGGGTGCTCTCCCCAGGACCAGAGACCCGCAGTGCCCCTGGAGTAACTTCCTGTCACCCCAGGTTCCTGCCAGAAACTGACCCCTGCGGGGAGCCGGGATGGGGTTGGGGGAGACCCCGTTCTGACCCAGAATGAACCACGGGGAAATTTATGTGGGCATCTCTATCTTTCTTTCTCTTTTCACTTTTGGGCACTGGGGTTTTCAAACCGTGATGAGCAGGAATCTGTGTGTGAACCCTTCCAGCCCACCTCCACCCACGTGTCCACTTCCCTCGGCCGCTGATCCTTCCTCCCCACACTCCTGGCGCCTGTGGCCAGCGTTCTACTGAGGACAAACCCACATCTCAGTTGACTGGGTCTCTGTCACGCCCTTGTTCTGCTTCCGTGGCTGCCTCGTGTGGGTGAGATGCTTCCGGGCCTCTCCCTCTGCCGGCCTCACTCGGTGCCCCAGCGCCAGGCCTGTGCATAACACATCAGGGCTCACCCTGCGGGTGGCTCACCTGGGTTAGATCCAGCACCACATCCGGTCCCCTGAGCACTGCCAGGAGTGATCCCTGAGACCAGAGCCAGGAGTAGTGAGTCCTGAATACTACTAGGCATAACCCCAAAAAAACAAGAAAGAAAGAAAGAAAGAAAGAAAGAAAGAAAGAAAGAAAGAAAGAAAGAAAGAAAGAAAGAAAGAAAGAGGGACTGGAGTGATAGTATGGAATGTGGAGCATTTGCCTTGCACGCAGCCAACCCGGGTTCGATTCCCAGCATCCCACAGGGTCCCCCGAGCACCGCCAGAAGTAGTTCCTGAGTGCAGAGCCAGGAGGGACCCCTGTGCATTGCTGGGTGTGACCCAAAACTCAGGAAAAAAAAGAAAAGAAAGAAACAGGTGAGAAAACAAGACACTCTTCAGCTCCATCCTCTGGGCAGCGGATGTTGTGATCTGGTTGCTTCTTACAGCCCAGTTGTCTTCCATTGTGTCTCTGCACCGCGATTTCTCTATCCGGTGTCTGATCTGGGGATTTTAAAGCCAGACAGGGCTGCAGTGAGCTCTCAGCTCACCCGCTGATCCGCTGTGTCCCCTGAGCTGCTCTCTTGACCTCTCTGAGCCCGTGTCTCTTTCACAATGGGGCTCTCCAGGAGTCTTCAGCTACGGCTATCAGTGACCCCATAAGACTCGTGGCCCTGGTATATAGTGGGAGAATCTCTCCTTCCCTCCCTTACCCTCTCCCAGGAAGCTTTGGGGGGTGGGGAGGGGGAGCTGAAGGCTCACTAGGCTGGAACACTCGCTGAGTCCCAGCTGCCGAGTCTGAAGAGAGTTATCCACTTCTGGGAATATATCCCGAAGGTGCAAAACAGCACAGTAGAAATGACACCTGCACCTGTATGTTCATTGCAGTGCTGTTCACGATAGCCAGAATCTGGAAGGAACCCAAGAGCTTAAGAGCCGACGACTGGTTAAAGAAACTTTGGTACATCTACACAATGGAATACTACGCAGCTGTTAGGGGAAAAATGAAGTTATGAAATTTGCTTATAAGTGGATGGTCATAGAGAGCATCACGCTAAGTGAAATGAGCCAGAAAGAGAGGGACAGAGATAGAAGGACTGCACTCTTTTGTGGAACATAAAATAATATGATGTGAGACTGACACCCAAGGACAGTAGAGACAAGGGCCAGGAAGATTGCTCCACGGTTGGAACCCTGCCTCATGAGCTGGGGGAGAAGGCAGCTGGGATAGAGAAGGGATCACTGAGTCAATGACGGTTGGAGGGATCGTTCGGGATGGGAGATGTGCGCTGAAAGTGGATAAAGGACCAAACGTGATAACCTCTCAGGGTCTGTATTGCAAACTATAATGCCCAAAAGTAGAGAGAGAGAGTATGGGGAATATTGTCTGCCCTAGAGGCAGGGGGAGGGTTGGGATGGGGCCGGGTGATACGAGGACGCTGGTGGTGGGAATGTGCACTGGTGGAGGGATGGGTGTTGGATCATTGTATGACTGAAACTCAAACATGAAAGCTTATAACTGTATCTCACGGTGACTCGATAAAAAACATAATTAAAAAATAAGAATTAAAGAACAGGACCCGCTGGGGAGATCTGAGTGACGTTCAAACATCCCAATAGTGTAACCTGGGACTCTCCGAAGCACCTGAGCCAAAGCCACCCAGCACTCCTCCTGATGTTTGATTTCTTACTCTCCTCAGTCTCGGCTTGGGAACAAAGGGGACTTGAGGAAAGGGCCATGGGGCGGATGGAGCATGTGCCAGGCAGCAGTATAGAAGCAGGGAGGTGGGCTTTCAGCGGGAGACAGAGATGAGCCCCACAAGGAGGGTGTGGATGCCGTGGTCCCCGCCCCTTGTCCTGGCCTGCGGTCCTGTCTGCACCCAGCAAAGCTCCCGTCCCCCAGGCTGGCCCCTGCCCTTCCTCGCTCAGGCCCTGGAGCTGCTCTGGGCTGTTGGCTTGAGTCACGTGGTTGCTGTTCCATTAACACCCTGCTCACTGGCCTCACCCCAGGCTGGCCCGTGGCACGCGGAGTTCCCCGTCACCCTCTTGGCACTCTGACTTCTTGACATCAGCAGCAAGGGTGCCTGTGCCCTCCTCCTGCTCTTGGCCTTCACGACTGTCTGCTTAGCGGCAGGTGCGAGAAACGCTTCCCTTGGGGGTTAGTGACCATCCTGAGGACCTGGCCAGCCCAGGGGATGAGCTCCTCAGGGTTTGACGTCCTGGGCCATGGGATCACCTGGTGTTTCTCCTCGAGGTGCCTAAAAAAGGTCCAAGAGAGCACAGCGAGGAGGGGCTTGCTTTGCGCATGGCCAATCTGGGTTCGACCCCCGGCATCCCCCAAGAACCACCAAGAGTGATTCCTGAGTGCAGAGCCCAGAGTAACCTCTGAGCATCACTAAGGGTGGCCCCAAAACAAGCAAAGAGAAAACAGGGTGAGGCTCTGAGCCTGCTATGGTCCCCAGACTCGGATGAAGCGTGTGTGAGGCTCATATACATAGGCAGGTGTGATATTGAGCACCCCAAGTTTGTGGACCAATCAAAATTCAGTGAAAATTTCCAAACAGAACAAGTCTTCAGAGTGGACCTGGCAAGTGCAGAGAGAGGAGACGCAGCCCCGCACCCTCAGCCACCCGCCCTGCGCTGTTCTCGGCAGTAGGAGCAGCCAAATCCCTTATGCTTTGCCCAACTCCAAAATGCCACCAGCTGCTCCAGAAATCCTGTGTTCAAAGTCAACTCTCATCACGAACACTTGCCGGCGTTCAGAATCTCAGCCCGGAAGCAGTCATGACTTGGCATCCACGTGGCAGGCTTGTGAGTGAGGTGCCTGGAAACCCTCCCCCCCACCACCCTCACCCCAGCACTGTGACAGAGAAGCACGAAGAAGAGGCTCCACAGCCACTAGGATGGGAATTCTGTGTCACGGGGGAGAGGAGAGAGGAAACGGAGCCAGTTACACAGACCCCAGACACACAGACCCCAGGCTTGACCAGTGCAGAGAGCGAGCCCACCCCAATAAGGGCCGGAAGAGAAAGACCTCCAGGAAAGTGGTCCCCAGCAGGCGTCCAGCTCACTGAGGTCCCCTCGGACCACTGGGTCTACAAGTCTCGGCGGAATGAACTGGAAGCACCTTGAACAGCGAGCTGTAGATCCAGACCTGGCAGGGGAGAAGAGAAGAGGGCGCAGCAGTGGGAGGCTGCTTTTCTGGGAGTCTGGCGTGTCCAGGAGATTCCGACTCTCGAATGAAACCCCAGGTCCCCGCAGGCAGCTCACCTGCACCTGGCTCCGTGCTATTGATAAGACGCTCACACATTCAGGGCAAGAGCCACGTGGCTGTTTATACCACCGCGTTGTAAGGCTTGACATTAGTGGAGTAATTGGAGCCCATGAATCAAGGGGGGGGGGGCAAAAACTGAAATGGATATCAATGTCCATTAGTCGCAGAAAAGTTCAATAAATGGTGCTTCATCCATATCACGGGAAAATATGAGGCCACTATAGAAATGAGATAGACTTCCACAGAGGCCCACGGAAAGATCTCCAAGAACTGCTAAGATGAGAAAGCAAATTGCAGCACTTGGTATATATACACACATATATACATAAATATGGCCTGATTCCATTTATTTATGCTTGAAAAAAGTACCTACACAGGAAATGCAGAGAGAAAGAGTCTGCCAGGCTCTACCCGTGATTACGTCCCAGGAGGAACAGAGCTCAGGAGGACGGAGAGGTTCGTATTTCTCGATCCATTTCTATTCTCTAATTTCTCCCTCTGGGATTTTTCCCCCCAGTGAAAGCTGGTGTCCATAAATGACATCGCTGGACCTACCTGGCACATACGAAAGGGCGACGAGTGTCACACTGACTTGCAAACAGGAAAAGGTGACCTCCTTTACCCGTCACTCACCCAGACCTCTCTGTCCCCCTCCCGGTCCTCCAGACACACACCTGGTCCTCCTGGTCACGCTGCCTGGTCCTGCCTGGGCGGTCATTCTCCACACTCTGCTCTATCACACTTGTCCCAAATGCGAACTCGAGAGATGGCCCTGGCGTGACAGTCAGGATCAACCGGGATGCGCTGAGAGACAGAAAGGCCCCCACCTCGGAACAACAGAGTCTCGTGTCCTGCTGGTGTTCCATGTCCGCAGGAGGTCAGCAGTGTCTCTGCAGGGAGGTGACCTCAGTGTCGGGGCCCCTGAGTTTGGGGTAGTAGCTTCTCCCGTCAAAGGTGGGAACATGAGACTGCTAGGAACCGGCACCGGTCTTTCAGGTTTCTTCCTGGAAGAGAAGACCCCCAACCTCCCTCCTGATTCCCAGCCGGACTCAAAGACTCAAAGTGGATGAGGGATTGGGGGAACAGGCATGTGATTGGTGGGAAGAGGCAGTCAGCTACCAGCAAGAACAGCTAGAGCCCTGACTTAGGCCAAGGGCCTGGGGTGGAGGGGACGGGAACTGGGTGATTGACAGGAGGGGAGTCTCAGGGACATGGGGCCTGGGGTGGAGGGGGCGGGAACTGGGTGATTGACAGGAGGGGAGTCTCAGGGACATGGGGCCTGGGGTGGAGGGGGCGGGAACTGGGTGATTGACAGGAGGGGAGTCTCAGGGACATGGGGCCTGGGGTGGAGGGGGCGGGAACTGGGTGATTGACAGGAGGGGAGTCTCAGGGACATGGGGCCTGGAGTGGAGGGGGCGGGAACTGAGTGATTGACAGGAGGGGAGTCTCAGGGACATGGGGCCTGGGGTGGAGGGGGCGGGAACTGAGTGATTGACAGGAGGGGAGTCTCAGGGACATGGGGCCTGGGGTGGAGGGGGCGGGAACTGGGTGATTGACAGGAGGGGAGTCTCAGGGACATGGGGCCTGGGGTGGAGGGGGCGGGAACTGGGTGATTGACAGGAGGGGAGTCTCAGGGACATGGAGCCTGGGTGGTCACTGCAGGGACTTGAGCTTCTGCTGTGGGCAGTCTGTGTGCCCCCAGAGGGGCCACGATCTGAGGGGATGCTTACAGGGTGGGCTGAGAAGATACTGGTTTGGGGGAAGGGGTTGTCAGAAGCAGGAAGAGCCGTTAGAAACACACCACGGTCCTGCCACTGGGGAGGTCGGGGTGGTTGAGGGCCGTGGGCGAGGGGGAACAGTACAGGACTCTGGACCTCCTTGGGGTGGAGCTTCCTGCCCAGGCCCCTCAGCTCTGCAGTCTGCGATGAGAGGAGAAAGATGCCCCCCTCAGCACCCCGTGCCTGAACGCGGAGCTCAGGGCATCACGCCTCTTCCCGCAACCCTGAGGATTGGGACTTGGGGGCCAAGACCTGTGAATTGAGACCGCCCAGAGCAAATGAAGAGGGAAGTGGGATGGCTGTGTTCGGGGGGTGTGTGTGCTTGGGGGGAGACAGGAAGGAAGGGGGCGCAGAGGAGAGGAACTGCAGGTTCAGGGACAGAAGGGACTTGGATCTTAGGGTGCCGCCTTCCAGCCCCTACACCCAGTGGGCCCCAGCTCGGAGACATACTCTAGAGTCCTTCTAGGAAAGTCAGCGGTGATGAGAGTCAGCTTTGTGGGTCTTGGGCCCAGTATCCCCCAGAGAAACTGCCTCCCCCGCTGCAGCATTCCGTGAAATGACCACACGGAGGACGTTGCCAGGTTGAGCTTCCCAAGGATTGGGCAGGACAAGGCGTTTCTTGGAAACAGAAAGCAGGATCTTCTGCTTCCGAGAGCCTCTTCAAGTAGAAAATTCTCAGTAGCTAGCAAGTAGGCGTTCCGAGAACAAAGACTGTCTGGTTCGACATGTCCGCGCTTTGTCCTGGCTTTCGCCAATAACCGGCATTGGAGGCACTGATCCTAGATGTTCTGCCTCGCTGGGCATCGAGGTACCTGCAGTGGGCGAAAGAGCTTGGCTCATTTGGACCTTGGGGCCCCCGAGAACTCTCTGCAGAGTAGCACGTCTGGATTTCCTCCTTAATCTCCATCTCTTTCTGATGAATCAGTGGGAAAATTAATAACACTAGTTGGTCTTTGTCAATCAATTACCACGTGTCAGCTATGGCGTTGAATGCTCGGATGAATTTGCTTCCTTGGTTCTCGTGGCACTTCTGAACCCTCGATATGCTCACCCCCATTTCTCAGAGGAAAGAACGGGCACAGAGAGAGTCAAAAATCTTACCCCAGGGGCTCTGCTGATGAACTGGAGGTCAGAGTGGTTGATTCAGAATGGAAATTTCCAGCAGTTCCACTACCGTAAGTCCCACAGACCATGCAGCTGACTCAGTAACTGATTTTACTGATACTATCATGTTTCTGATGCTTTCCTCGCTCGGTCCTTCAAGAGATGAGGAAGGATCTTTCCTTCCCTCTTGGACTACTTCACTCTCCCCCCACACGCACCAATATTTGCTAGCTTTCTGTTAAAGGTCATTACTTTAATAGAGACAGTAGGTCACTAAGGGAGCAACTCACCTAGGGAAATAATAAGACATTTATCTGGACTCAGTGCGTGCCAGGCCCTGCGCTTTGCTGTCATTACTTCTTTTGATCCTTGAAATTTCTTAGAAGGAAGATATCATTATTCCTCCCATGGGGCAGACAATGAAACTCGGACTTAAATAGCCAGAGCCACAGAAACGATCATCAACGGGGCCCGTATTTAAATCTCTTTCAGAGGACTTACCCTCCCACTACCTTTGTGTATGGCAAGGAAGGGCGAGGTCGAACCCAGCCCGACTTTCAATTCGGATCAGTCGCTCTTGAGGCTTAGGGACTTGTGTCAAACCAAGACCTCAACAAAACGGGGGGTGGGGAGGAGGGTCAAACTGAAAAATGGTTAATTGGGACATTTCTGGGGACTTAGCTGACACAAAGAGTATATCAGCCGTCATCACCGCAATATTTGCTCTGACAGAGACTTGGGGGTATGGCAGAATGGTCCTGCCCACATTTCATGACTCTGGACCAGGTGGGTATCCTCAACCCCTCAGGTATAAGGGGAATTACAGAGCAAGGAATGCTGACGTATTCTCCCCAACCCCTAGAGGGGGCAGCGAAGAGCAGAGGACGCCAAGGCATTCTCCCCAGCCCCTCTCGCGGGTAGGCCAGCAGGGAAAGCAGGATTCCATGGCGGCAGGCATGAAGCCAAGAGCTGCTTGGAACCTGCTTCAGCCTGCAGGGCAAGCACCGTGAGGGTGTCGCATGAGTGTCCCTCAGGATGACAGTCAGGAGGCTCAGGTGGGTGACAGATGTCCCAAAGGTCCCATAGCCAGGGAGCAGGGGACCAGCCTCTTGCAGATTACACACACACACACACACACACACACACACACACGTGTCTGCACCACCCTCACTTCTCAAACTCGTCAAGTTGCCATTTGTGCCCTTAAATCAGACTCCAAGTATGAGTGCTCACTTCCCTGGAAAACACCCCACTTCCTTCCGCGCCCCACCCCTGTCCCCACCCAGCTGGTCCCCAGCACTCCCTGAGCAGACCCAGCAAGCCTACGGAGGGGTGAGGAGGGGTGAGGAGGGGTGAGGATGGCGGGCCCGCGGGCTCCCTGGGGCGCTGGTTCTGCTGGTGCTTCTGTGAGTGAGATGTGGGTTTTCATCGTGGGCAAAGCCATAAACAGCTCATGTAGGTAGACTGAGCACTGGGTCAGGAGTCTATAGCTCGGCTTTACAGGGCCAGGAGCAGTGCTGGGGTGATTCGGGGGATGGAATCCAGGGTCTCCCACCTGCTAGCCTCACCCCCACTACTCAATAATCAGCATGAGAGCAAGAATGGATGGCATTTTTGTTTGCTTGTTGTGTCCAGCTTGGCAGAGGCCGGCAAGCTCCCCGTGGCATGTTCGATATGCCAGAAACAGTTACTGGTGCCCGCTCGAGCAAATCGATGAACACCGGAGGACAGTGCTACATACGACAGTGTTTGTTTAGGCCGTTCCCAGCAGTGCCCAGTGGCTACTCCCAGCTCAGACCACCCGGTGCCAGGAATTAACCCTGGGCCTCCTGCCTGCAGGGTGTCCCCTGGAGCCTGTGAAGGCATCCCTCTAGCCTGGAACGAGGAATGTATTTTCTTCCCTGCCGTCTCCTAGGTCCCGAGGATTTCTGACCAGTGCACGGTGCTCATTACTATGAATTGACTATATGGATTGCAGATAGTGCAACTGTTTTCTCCCTACTGGGATTTCACTCTTCCGAGAATTCTCTGCGTGTTTCTCCGCATCTCCCTTGGAGCCTTGCAACGTGCTGGGTATTTGGGAGCATCCCGGGACTTGGTAGCGGAGGGGAGTTGGGGGTTAGAGGGGGTGGAGTGAGCTCATCTGAACTCTGGCCAGCCCCCGACACGTGGGTGAGAGAGGGGAGCTTCTCCGGTGGTGGTTTATCCAAATGGGCTTTCCCAGTTGCAAACTGGATGCTTTATGGTCGGCTCTGTAGGAACATCCTCTCCTCTGGCCTTCGGTGTGATTCTGTGGACACGTGAGCCATGTCGCACGTATGTTCTATGCACATACACACGACACGTAGAACCATCGGCGTGGTTCTCTGCACAGAGGGGCCTGCGTGACTGTGGCGTGGCCACAAAGACAGCTGACTTGTGAGTTGTGACAAGCAGCAGGAGACAGAGACCGGATGCTGAACCCCAGAGCATCTCCGAAAGCAGGCAGACAGGAGGCGGGTCTGGCGGGGGTCCCGTGTCCTGGCAGCTCCTAGAGAGGAACCAGGTCCACCAGCCCCCTCCTTCCCATTCTTCTCTTCTGTCGTTCGTGACTTTTGCGTGGCGTGCACAGGACTTCCTTGTGTCATTATCAGGGGATCCCTTGGGCCTGGCTGGGGACGGGGACACCCAAACCCCCCAGCTCCGTGGCCTCCCCCAGCTCAGGCTGCCACCCTGCTGAGAGGTGGCGTCATGTCTGTGTCTCCTAGATGCATGTTTATTTATTGATTTTTTTTTTTGCTTTTTGGGTCACACCCAGTGATGCACAGGGGTTCCTCCTGGCTCTGCACTCAGGAATGACTCCTGGCAGTGCTTGGGGGACCACATGGGATGCTGGGAATCGAACCCAGGTCGGCTGCGTGCAAGGCAAACGCCCTCCCCATGGTGCTACCACTCCAGCCCCCCAGACGCGTGTTCCAAGCACGTGTGTCTATGCACGCACTGAGCATGCATGCCATGCAGGCTCCCACGAGGGTCCCCCTCATGGATGAAGCAACCGGGGCACCCAGGGGTGGTCCCATCTCCCCAGCCCCCAGGAAGGTGCAGAGCCCTGAGACGAGGTAACTGTCTCCCTCCGTCCTCCAGTGCGGGGACTAGGGGCCAAGTTCTGGTTTCCATTTTCCTCCTTCAGTTTGTCATGGTGTCACTTCTGGGAGCCGTGTGGTGCCAGGACAGAAGGCGGGTTCCGGCCTGCAGGGCAGGTGGACCGTCCTCCTGAGAGCCCAGCCCCGTGACGTCTCACTGCAGTCTCCACCCACGGGTCGTGCTCCTGAGCACTGAGGTAGAGGAGCACAGGCTTCCGGGCCTGGTCGGCCCCCCTGGGTGGGCTCTGGAGGCCCTTGGGAAGCCCGGCTTCCTGGCTGATTGAGAGAGCAGCTCGGCTGACAGCTGGCCCCACAAGGCGCATGCCAATGAGCAGGTCCTGTCTGTCCCGGCCGACCAGGGGGCCGCGCTGCCCGTGCTCAGCCACCGAACAACCTGACCACTCCACATGTCCCTGGCCTGGTCCTCGTGGCCCCCCATGGTGTGGGGCAGCAGCAGGGGTGGGGGGGGGCTGGTGAGCACGACGGCCCAGGTCCCCAGGCTGCAGAGAGACGGCCACAGGCAGACGCAGGGTCCGAGCACACAGCCAACCCGGACAGCACAGGAGCCAGCGTGACCTGGAGGTGTGGGACGGATGAAACACGGAACAGAGCCGGAGACGGCGTCCAGAGAGGATATTGGAGCTGAGGCCCGGAAGGAGATCGGGGGTGTGAGTGCAGTGAGCATCTCTGTGTGTGCAGACATGTAAGTGCCGCCTCTGTGTGTGTGTGTGTGTGTGTGTGTGTCCATGTACGTGGACTGGGCGAGTCTGTGCCAGTGGCTCTCCGTGGGTCCCTGAGTGTCTGTGTCTGCATTTGCATCGACATGGCTTGTGAGTCTGCAGATATGCGTGTCGGTCTGTGTTTGTGTCTGTGTGTGTATTTGAGTGTGACCCTCTCCATGTGCTTCTGTGCGTCTCTGTTTGCATGCTTGCAGGTGTGACGCTGTATCACGTGCACGTGTGTGTTTGTACGCTTGTTACATGCTTAGGTGCTCATGGGTGTGCGTGAATCTGTGCGCATATGTCTAGGGGTGCTTGTGTGCAAATGGATGTGTGGGAATCTGTGCAAACGTGTCTCTGTGTGGGTGTTATGGGTGTGGGGCTAGGACAGGAAGCAGAGGTCGAGTGTAATCCGACCCCGGTGGGAGGAGGAAGTGTGATGTCGGGCCTCATGGTGTGTTGTCGTCCCGGGAGCATGCAGGCGGAGGGCCACATGACGTCAGATGAACCTCAGTCCAGTCCAGGAAGACAGCAAGTTTAAGAAACCCAACTCCAGCCCCCGGAAAGGCCAGGAGGGGCACTGTGTGCCCATGGGGGGAATAATCCCAGCAGAAGAACAGCCGAGGGGCCTGGAACCCCCCCCCCTCCTGCATCTCAGGAGCCTCAATGCAGGAAGCAACGCTTTGCCTGTAACCGGAGGCCAGAATATCTGTGTGCTCGGTGCTTGGTTACCTGGTTACCTTCTCTGGGCGATGGTACAGGGGGTAGGTGTTTGTCTCGCACGCGGCCGACCCGGGTTCGATCCCCGGCATCCCATAGGGTCCCCTGAGCACCGCCAGGAGTAATTCCTGGGTGCAGAGCCAGGAGGAACCCCTGTGCACCGCTGGGTGTGACCCCAAAAAGCAAAAACACAAAACAAACAAAAAACCTTCTCTGTCCTTATACCTGGGACTCCTTCAAAGGGCAGTTCAACGGGCAGCATTTGGGGCTCTCTCAGCTGAGAGCCAGGCCTTCCACCCCAGAAGGGCAGCTGGCTCCAGAGTCCCCATTCCCAAGCCCCCAGGCTGGCTCAGCTCTCTGCAGACCCCAGGCTGGTGGCCTGGCGACCCGAAAGTCCCAAGGAGGAAACTTATGGAGCTTTGGGTGGTTAGAACAGAAATACCAGAACGTCAATCCCGCCTCCCCTGGCCCCACCGTGCCCCTAACAGCATGCCATCAGACTACAAGAGGATGGATCGAATTTGTTTGGAGTTCAGAGGGCCAGCCTGCATCTCGGACCTGCCGTGGGCTAGGAGGGGAGAGGGCTCTGCAGATAATAACAGACTCTGGGGTAGGCGGGGGGACTTGCAACTGCCTCCCTCTTGCTCAGGTTGTCCCGGCTTAAATGACCACTGGGGTCCCCTCCCCCTGCCTCCCCAGATCTGCTCTAGGGATCTCCACCCACTGATGCTCCCCCAGGTCCCGCCAGCATAAAGCACTGTAATCTGGCAGCCACGTGACGCTGAGGGTAGAGTTTCAGGAATCCGGGGGGTATCCTTATAGGGTCAGCTCCTGGCACAGACTCCCTACGATCCCCAGAGAGCCACGGGTTACCTGCTGCTCTTGGAAGTCGTGGCAAAGAACAAAGAAGAAGACTCTTTTTTTTTTTTTTGCTTTTTTGGGTCACACCCGGCGATGCTCAGGGGTTCCTCCTGGCTCTGCACTCAGGAATGACTCCTGGTGGTGCTCGGGGGACCCTATGGGATGCCGGGGATCGAACCCGGGTCGGCCGCGTGTAAGGCAAATGCCCTACCAGCCCCGAAAAGCCTTTCTTGTGTGTTTTTGTCTCATCCTTTGCTTTCCGGGCCACACCTGGTGGTGCTCGGGGCTTACTCCTGGCTTTGTCCTCAAGGGTCACTCCTGGTACTCTCTGGGGACCATATGTGATGCCGGGGATCAAACTCAGGCCAGCCACATACCAGGCAGGTGCCCTCCGGCTGTCCTATCGGTTTAGTCCTGAAACTCTTTGAATTTTAAGTGCCAGTCACCGGATGACACGCGATTAAGAGAGCTAGTCCGTTTTATCTCTTTTTATTCTAAAAATACTCTCTGAAACTGACATTCAGAATCATGCAGTTCGCTCCCGTTTTTCAGAGTCCTACGGGACGGTTTTCGGCGCTCACCAACTCTCCGTTTTCCCCTCATTTCCTTGCTTGCCTTGGCATGAAGTGGGAGCCACGTAACGGGTTCAGGCCTATGGGCTGTGAGCTCAAAGGATGTGTCACTTCCTGGCAAGGCCATTAGCCCTCCTCCCTCCCGTTCTTCTCTCATGTGGCAACCACGAGAGGAATCGCAGAGTCCCAATGGTGCGCGGCCAAGATGATGTGGGGGGAGCGATCTTTATGCGTACATGTTCACATTTGAAATGGGTTTTTTTTCTTTTTGGGTCACACCCGGCGATGCGCAGGTGTTACTCCTGGCTCATGCACTCAGGAATCACTCCTAGCGGTGCTTGGGGGGCCATATGGGATGCTGGGAATTGAACCCAGTCGGCCGCGTGCAAGGCAAATGCCCTACTGAAATGGTTTTTATAAAACCAATTCTTGTCCCCGACCCTAGGCATCTGTATCAAATTCTTTTCCAGCCTCTCTCTGCAGATTTTCAATAAGAACCAGCTCCTTCCCCTCTCTTCCCCCCACCTCCTCCTAAGGGACTGAACCTTCTCCTTGAGTTCTCTTTCTAGGGGACTGGAAACATCTAGAAACATCTTACCTTTGCTCCTAAACAAAACGTTTTCCCAGGGTTGGGACAGAGCTTCTCTGCCCTGCGTGAGTTTTCCTTCCCCAAGCTGAGCTCCTTAAGTTTCTCCTTTCTTTAGCTCGGGGCTGAGGTCACTCACCTCTCAGATTACACACAGGAAAGCAGATTTCCCCAGAGGACCAAGCTGAGCAGCAAGGCCTAAATCATCGTTCCGTGGCAGAACCCATGAGGGAGACCTTTAAGCTCCGTTTAGGAAAGGCTCTCTGTCTGTTTGATTCATTCGCTCCTGTACCCAAGAACACTCCCTGGCAGGTAGTAGGTGCTGAATTAATACTTGTCCCAGTCACCTTTTCTGTTTCTCTGGGACAAGGGAGAAGTCAGCAATCTTGAATTCCATGCTGACCGTGCATCTCGGAAGGCTTGGGCAGAAAAAAAACTGTCCTTATGATACAGCTGTAATCTAAATCAAACATGCCTCAAGTCTCAAATATAACAAGTCGGTTAAATGTATCAGAGAGAGAGAGAGAGAGAGAGAGAGAATGTGGTAGAAACTCCTTTGGAGAGGAGGTTGAGGGCGTGTATGACCGCCTCCCCCAACCCCCACAGCCTTGAATATTGTTGGGCCTGTGCTAATGCATTTATGGATAACGTCTCAGTTGGCCTACATTCCGAGTCTCTCCACCTCGATCGTGGTAATCTCTAAAGCCTTATTAAGACATATTTTTAGGCACATTTTGATCGTTTGGATAATAGCTTCCAGGATTAGAGTGAGCACAATAACAGAATGCACATAGCTTTTGACATTAAAATTGTTATTTACATTTTTTGCTGCAATAAAATGAGGGCAAACTTTTCTTTTAAGAAGATGAATTTGATTCCAGGATGAAAATGAACGGTTAAACGATGGCTCGGTACCCCTAGCATCATGCCATAGCATTTGGGCGGTGACTCAATAGATTTGCCCTTGGAGACGAGGCGTTTGTAGTTGTCAGGTGGATGCAGGCCCTCACTCGAGCACTGGTTGGGATCTACCTTTTCCACCGTGTCTGAAGAAAGATCAAGATGGAATTCATTTATTTATTCATTTACCATTTTAAAAAATAGAAGGAGATGTGGAACTCCCAAGAGTTGGAATGATGAAATTTGTGTTGCTTTATATAACGAAGTGGAGAGAGACCACTGAGTGGTTATCTGAGTAGGAAGCTCTGTGGGTGGACAGAAACAGGATAGATGCATGGAAGGATGGAAGGACGGATGGAGGGTAATGGATGGACCGATGGGTGGATGGTCAGTGGATAGATGATGGATGAGTGGAGAGATGGACGATGGCTGACAGAATGGATAGTTGGATGGATGGGCGGGTGGATGGATGAATTAATGAACAGATGATGGGCAGAAGGATGGATGGAAGATGGATGGAGGGATTGATGGAAGTACAGATAATGGATGGATGGGTATATGCTGAATGAATAGATGGGTGGATGGGCAGATGAGTGGGTGGGTGAGTGTTAAATGGATGTATAGGAAAAGATGGATGGATGGATCGATGGGTACAGATGGATGATAGATGGAAGAATTAATAGATGATGTACAAGGGATGGATGGAGGAATTAGTGGAAGGACAGATGATGGATGGATAAGAGTATGATGAGTGGATAAATGGATGGACAGATGAACGGGTGGGTGGATGGATGTGTAGATGGAAAGACGGATGGATGGATGAATGGATGGATGAGTAGATGAACAAACGGTATGCATGTAGTCATGAGTGGGTGGAGAGACGGATGGACAGGTGGGTGCACAGCCAGATCAAGTGTATGAGGAGAGAATGTCTTTGCAGTTCTAAGTCCATCCTCCTCCTTCATACAGGAACTGTGGTCCAGTTTTCCTTCGGGGTTCATTCTTCCTTCCTCTGGTTCTTGTGGGTGTGGCCCCTTCTGGGTCCACAGGACCCATCCTGGTCACTGAAACCTGTTCCAGGTTGAGCAAGGTCCTTCAGCCCTAATTCCATGACTGAGCCAGGTGTGGCTTCCCCCTGGGTTTGCGTGTGCGTGTGTGGGGGGGGGGGGGGTCAGCCTAAGTTAGGTGGGGGGGCATCACCGACCAGGAGCAGAGACCATTGGAGGAAAGCAGGGTTGAGAGGAGGCCAAGGGAGGGCACGAATGAGCTCATCTGAGCCCCCAAATTCTGCCAGGCCCGAGAGGAACACCTGGGCTTTTGAATTCCCGTGCAATCTCGTCTCTCCACTCTTTTCATCACATCAGCTTTTCTTTGGTGTGTGCAATTAAAGGAGTTCTCAATGGCACCCACCCTGGAGGGAGCTTCCCCATCTCTGCGTGCTCGGGTGCGCAGGTGGCAGAATCGATCCCTAATCCGCCCCCCCCCCCCGCCTTCGCCATCTCCAGTGCTCAGCCCTAGCCCAGGCGTCTCCTGTGTCCTGCCTCCACTGTTCACGGCCTGATTTCAAAAATGAGTCTTTTGCAAGCCAATGCTTTGGGGCTGTTTCCCAAACACATCAAATATTTGTGCTTTGGCAGCCAACAAGCAATGCCAAGTTCTTTATTGATGGCCTTCTATGGCATTGAGTAAAATCACTTGTGAGCGGGCCCCCCACCCCTGCCAAGGAACTCGACAAAACTATTTTCACTTTGTATTTGCTGCGAGTGAGTCGAAAGGAATGCGGCGGGAAGCGTGCCCACATCCCCGAAGCGGTCCTTGCGTAGAAAGTGCCGTTCCACAGGGTCCGTGATGGATGGTCTCTCCTAGGGGTCCTGACAGTCCCACAGGCCTGCGGCCACTCGGGGGAATGAGCGAGATGCTCACTTCTCTGCCTCCCCGCGGCTCTGCTCTGAGCTGTGACCCGTTCCTGGCACAGAAAGAGCTCCCCCATGAAAACTGGGCGAGTGATTCACAAATAGAAACTTTCCCCCGATAATCTACATCCCTTTCTGCTCCCTTGGGGGGACACCAAGAGAAAAGGCTCTTCAGAGGCGACGAGACACCAAAGTCCGTATAGAAGGAAACTGTTGTAGGAGTGAGTTTTCTGTGAAAATCTTCATCAGGGGATTGGGCTCAAGTTGCACAGAACATGCTTAGGTTGTTGGGCCCCTAAGTTCTGTTCTCAGTACCGATGGCCCCCGAGACCACTGGGGACAGCCCTTATGACCCCTATTTTTTAAAATAAAATCACCTGGTTGTGGGAAAGTGGGCCGTTTTTCCCAGCCTGTCCAACACAGCCTGCTTCCTGGAGCGGGTAGGGCGTTTGCCTTGCATGTGGCCGACCTGGGTTCGATCCCTGGCATCCATATGTGATGCCCCAAGCACTGCCAGGAGCCATTCCTGAGTGCAGATCCAGGAGGAACCCCTGTGCATCGCCGGGTGTGACACTGCCCCCCAAAACACTAAGAAGAAAGAAAGAAAAAGAAAGAATATATCCCAACATAGACCGCTTCCCCCTAGCATGTCACCGTGCAGTGGGGAAGGTTGAGTGGGGTTCAGGGAACCCTACCATCTGGCACCCAGCCTTGGTCAGACCCTCCACCCTCAGCAGCACAGGGGTAGAAAGTTCTAGATGGCGACGCTTTCTGTGCCCTTGCCCTGACCACCCCTCCCAGCCCTTCCCCTCCTTTTTCTCTCCATGACTCACCTCCAGGCATTGGCCGTTGACCCCCAGAGTAACACAGGTTTGGACTGCGTGGGTCCACTCATGGACAGATCAGTGTTCAATTATGTAATCCTCGCGTGGCCATTTTCCCTGTAACCAAACCCGAATGAATTCCTTTCTCACAGTCTTTTTCGCTTTGGGTGTCTGGTGGTAAAAGTACTAGTCACACCCATGGTATTCTTTTTTTTTTCTTTTTGGGTCACACCCGGCGGTGTTCAGGGGTTCCTCCTGGCTCTGCACTCAGGAATTACTCCTGGGAATGCTCGGGGGACCCTATGGGATGCTGGGAATCGAACCCAGGTTGGCCGCGTACAAGGCAAATGCCCTCCCCGCTGTGCTATGGCTCCAGCCCCACCCAAGGCATTCTTTGGCAGAAGGCTGTGCAGCCACGGGGAAGGGCCAGGCCGACCTGTCCTTTGTCTTCTAAACAGACGATGTCAGTGTTGGCTCCCACCAGCTCGGCGCGGGGCCATGAACTGATTCCCATTGCTTCTGCTCCTCTCCATCCCATGCTTTCCTCTCGCTCACTTTAAGGATACAACACGTATTGCCTACAAAAAACTCGGTCACTGCCTGCGGATGTTATTTTTAAAGCCTCTGCCCCAATAAGTGGCAATCGAATTGTTAAGTTTGGGGGAGAGTCAAACAGGAGGTGCTTGGGAACTCCTTACATGCTCCTCCTTGCCAGAGTGCTCCAAGATCAACAGTAGTGTGGGGACCCTTCTGCCTTAGCTCTGACTTGCACAGACCAAAGGCTGCCTGGGTGGAAGGTGTCGGAGCCCAATGCCCATCCTAGTACCAATCGTTCTGGGATTAGTACCGAGACCCCTCCTCCTCCAGGCTCCGCCAGTGGTCCTCAGAGGGAAAGGCTCTGAGCAGCATCACATTAGCTCTGAAAAGACTATGATTCATTCTTTTCTATCCAAATAAAATTCCTGTCTTTACAGTAAATTTGATGGATGGAAACTGTATCCTTGGAGATTTATAGACATCTCCTAGCTGCCCCTCATCCTGTCTCATTCTCTCTCTCTCTCTCTCTCTCTCCTTCCTCATCTCCTTTTCATTTGGCGGTACAACAAAGTTTCACGAGGAAGCATTTTATAGAAAATCCACGTCTGGGGATTTATTCAGGCCTCTGTCATAAATTATGGCAACCCAGAACCAGTCTCTTGCGATACAATTCCAAATATTTCAACAAGGTGATTACAATAAAGTCCCGGACACTCTGGGGCTGGAGCTCAGAGCACAGCTGGTGGCCCAAATAGCGACAGCACCCAGGCCAGACAAAAGCCCTCTTTGAAGGAACCGAGTTTCGAGAAAGCGAAGTGGGCTTCCCGCCCCCACCCCCTGCCCCCCAGCCCTGCCAGGGAGCACTCTGTTGAAATGGAATTGTCTTCGAAGCCCCAGATCAGCATCTCGGCAACACCTCAAGAGGCTTTTCCTCCCGTGAAAAACGGCCTTGTCCCCTGGTTCAGCTTTGCAGTTTAATATGATGACCTTTAAAAATCGAGTTGCTGAGGATTGGAGCCAGTTAAAGAAAAAGAATCAAGCCAGAAGTGCCCCCCCGCCCAAGAGATGATAAGGGGTGGTTTAAACGCCCACTTGTCGCGCGACCTGCCCCTCACAACCTGCCAGAGTCACTGGGGGGCACAGACAGCTGGGCTGAGTGCCGCCTGTCGACCAGAATGTCATGGGAGACAGAAATTCACCTTAGGTTTTATTATTATTATTATTATTATTGTTATTATTATTATTATTATGTGTGTGGAGAGTGGTCTCAGCATGATTGTGGCAGCCGAAGACCTCCAGAACCAGCCACCACCATGCTGAGACCACTCTCCACACGCATGAAGGTACCAGCAGAGGAACAAAGGCATGCGGGTCCCGGGGCTGAGATCTCCAAGCCTGCTCGGATCGGGGCTGAGCATCCTCCACCCAGATCCTCCATATTCCAGTAGGCGGGGGTCACACCCACCAACTGGCCCCCTGGCGCCATGTAATCCCATCAACGGCCAAGATCCAGAGACTATAAAACCCAGCTCCCGGAAGCGAGCAGCCACATTCGCGGCCACGCGACATCTTACTTCATTCTTACTTTGGGCAAACCGGCAGGCTACCGAATGTAACCTTCCCACACGGCAGAGTCTGGCAAACTCCCCGTGGCGTATCCAATATGCCAAATACCAGTAAAATGATGGGTCTCATTCTCCTAAGCCTGAAAGAGCCTTGAATATGGCACTTTTTTAAAAATCTCAGGGCTAGGATGAAGGAGACGTTACTGGGGCCTGCTCGAGGCAATCGACGAACAACAGGATGGTCATGATTCGTGATTATTATTATTGTTATTATTATCATCATTTGCTTTTTGGGTGAATGAGACCAGTTGTAGTTACTGGTTTTGGCATATCGAATACACAGCGGATAGCTTGCCAGGCTCTTCCGTGCGGGCGGAATACTCTCGGTAGCTTGCCAGTCTTTCCGAGAGGTATAGAGGCTTTTGGGGTGACCTCTAATCACCCTTGTAGGTGTTACCATATTTGAACCCTATCAAATATGGTACGACAATTCCAGAAGACGGGTATTTAGTGTCTTATGATGTGTCGCGCGGCCGCTTGCGGCCGCGCGGGTCCGGAAAGCGTCCTGGAGTGTGGCGACGGCTGGGTAGTGGAAGTAGTGTCGAGAGTGGAAGTCTGCCAGTGGGGTATTTATCTGGGTAGGGTGGGTCTCCTGTGCACAATTCGATCCCTGGGTGGTTGATGGAAGCAGACAGGGCAGGGTAGGGTGGGGCTCCTGATTAGAATCCCTTTGTCACCTGTGGTGGTGGGAGCAAGCAGAGAAGCTCTGTCCCTGGGTCCGCCGAGCCTGGAGTCCAAGGTCTCAGAGAGTTCCGCTTACCTTGTTCTGTGGGTCTTCAGTTGTGCGTGGGTCTCGGCCGGAGCGACAGGGACAAATGGAGACGTTACTGGCGCCCGCTCGAGCAAATCGACGACTAACGGGAAGTTAAGTGATTAAGTGATTGCTTTTTGGGTCCCACCCAGCGATGCACAGGGGTTCCTCCTGGCTCTGCACTCAGGAGTGACTCCTGGCGGTGCTCAGGGGACCCTATGGGATGCTGGGAATCGAACCTGGGTAGGCCATGTGCAAGGCAAATGCCTTCCCCACTGTGTGATTGCTCCAGCCCCCCAGAAATTTACTTGGGAGATTCATTTCCCTGCTGGAGGAATGACCATGGCCTCACCAAGTCACCGGGGAGGCCCCCAGGAGGGCCTGGTGCTTCCACTGAGCAGGTCAGGAAGGTGAGTTGGTCCCAGCGCCCGTCACTCACCATGGCCAGCCACCGAGTGGGTGGGCCTGCTAGCTTCAAGCCTGCCCAGGAGAAGGCAGCTCCCTCTGAACTGTGAACTGGCGACTTGACCAGCCTTGGTGGACTCGTCCATCGAGGCACGCATCCCCCACTCCCCCAGCTGGGACACGGAGCGACTCTGACCATTTCCCGCGAGTCTCATCTCCTGCGAGGACGCTGAGCTCAAGGAGCCACGGCCCCCGGGATTTTGAGGTTGGAGCGGGGATCACCCATCCTTGTGGAACAGGCTCCACAGCCATCTTTCACTACCGGGTGCTTCCTCACCTGCTTCTGGAAAGTTCTTCGGTGCCCTTCAGTCAATCCAAGCTTCAGCACTGGCCCGGCACTGAGTCAGGACACAGATGACCTCTGGCTTTGCTGCCTGGGGTCCCTTCAACCAGGCGAAGACCCGAAAGGCTGGTCTTGGGCTATGTCCTCCCTCCCCTGCAGCCCAACCTGCCCCCACGGGCTTCCTTCCACTCTCCAGCTGGAGGCTTTGGGTTTCCTGGGGGCCCCTCTGGAGGTCCGACCAGAAATTGCCCCTTTATTCCCGCCCAGTGGCCTCTGGAAATCAAATCTCCCCCGTCCAGGTCTCCCCTCCACCTCCGAAGTGAAGGGTCGGGTGGGAACTCACTCGCTTCATTTACTTCTTTTTTCTTTTTTTTTTTTTTTTTATGTAGGAGTACTGCCATTTATTCAGCCACTGATTAGCTGATTGAATTGGGCATGAACTCCACCTTACATTTTTTTTCATAGTTTTATTTATTATTTTTTGGGGGGTCACACCCGGCGATACTCAGGGGTTACTCCTGGCTCATGCACTCAGGAATCACTCCTGGCGGTGCTCGGGGGACCATATGGGAAGCTGGGAATCGAACCCGTGTCAGCCATGTTGGTTGCATGCAAGGTGAACGCCCTACCCGCTGTGCTATCGCTCCAGTCCCTGGCAAGCTACCTTGTGACGTACTCGATATGCCAAACACAGTAACAACAAGTCTCATGATGGAGACATTACTGGGCCCGTTCGAGCAAACCGATGAACAACGGGAGGACCGTGTGACCGTGTGTTTTATTTATTTATTTATTGTCTTTTATTTATTTATTGAATCACTGTGGGAAAAGTTACTAAGCTTTCAGGTTTGATTTTCGGTCATACAACGATCAAACACGTTTCCCTTCACCAGGACTCACATTTCACCACCAAGAACCCCAATATACCCCCCTCCCACCCCACCCAATGCCTGTGAGGCAGATGATTTCTACTTAACTCTTCTCTACATTGATTCCATTCATCATTTTGACAAAAGATGCAACGTTATTGTTTAGAATTTCCCCCCCAACAATCAGAATTGCTGAAAGGGCACTGTGAAATACTTTGTTTTCTATAGCTGGTTATGAGAATCATATAATGTTGCGCGGCCGCTATTGTGGCCACGCAATTTTGGATTCCTGCAAAGAGCCAGATAATTTAGAGATTGGTTTCTGTGCGTCTGGTGTCATGGTTGTGCCGGAGAGCCCCTCTTAGGGGGTAACTCAGGACCTTAGTAGGGCATGAAGGACGAGCCGGTACCGCCCCCCTTCCCATGAGACTGCGGTTGCCCCGTCACTGCTAGCTCATACCTGGCTTTCCTACAAGCTCTGAGGCGGTGGCCACCTTGCTGCCGGGGGGAGGGGGGAAGAAAAGGCGGAAGGGAACAACACTCTTTCCCTCCTGGGGAGGCATGGCGCCATAGTTTAACGCATGGTCCATTTACTTTTCTGCCGGAAGCTGCCGGGCTCTGGACTAAGTCCTTTTGCCTCTGGAGCCATGGCTGTGTATGCGGTCCAGATGCATTTCTGCCAAAAGCCGCTGGGTTTCGATATTTGTTTCTGAGTCTCTGGGATCATGGCCATTAATCAGCTTGATCAGGAGCCAGAGAGGCCGTTTGTAGGCGGCGACTCGAGGTCTCGCTGGGATGGGGAGGAAAGGGCCGGTTCCACCCCCATCTAGTGAGGCCCTGCATGTCTCGTCACTGCAGGCCCAAACCTGACTGTCCTGTGGCCTCTGGGGGATGGCGGTCACCAGGCCGCCAAGGGGAACAGGCCAAGGCACGAAACCTGTTCCCACCTGGAGTGGCCCAGCCCCAGTAACCTACTGCAGGAACAGGACGCATTTCTGCCAAAGCCTTTGGGTTCTGAGATTCATTTCTGAGTCTCTGGGATCATGGCCGTTAAGCAGCTGGATCAGGAGCCAGAGAGGCCATTTGCGGACGATGACTTGGGGTCTCGTTGGGGTGGAGAAGACAAGCCCGGCTCCACCCCCATCCCGTGAGGCCCTGTGTGTCTCGTCACTGGGGGCCCAAACCTGACTATCCAGTGGCCTCTGAAGGATGGCGGCCACTGGGCCGCCAGGGGGGACAGGCCAAGGCACGAAACCTATTTCCACCTGGGTTGGCCTAGCACCAGTAACCTACTGCAGGGACCAGACGCATTTCTACCTAAAGCCGCTGGTTTCCAAGATTCGTTTCTGAGACTCTGGGATCATGGCCGTTAAGCAGTTCGATCAGGAACCAGACAGGCCATGCCTCCAATTATACAGCTGGGCCAGAGGTGGTTTGTGGGTGTGTCTCCCACATACCTAACTTTTGGCCGTTTCCTTTCTTGGTAAACTTTGCCCCAAGTTTTTGGGGCCTGGCCAAAGGCACAGCAGCAATTCTGGGGTATCTGAAGGCCCGACGGTGCCATCAGGCTGCTGATGCAGTCGCCTCACAGGTACAGATTGACCTGCTGGCGGCACCAGACCCCCACTTCATTTACTTCTTTCTTCATTCACTCACTCATCAAATATTTATTGGCCCCGAAACACGATGTGAGCTTCTGGGGATAGAGAAATAAATGAAGTTCCTCCGTCCCTGCCCGGGATGAAGCCACAGCGGAGTCAGAGGTGTGAAGAAGTGAGTGTCCTGGGATGGTGCTCTCATCTACAAGACGTGGTGGGGGGGCGCGGCTCCTCAGCCTGGGGGGATTGTGTCCAGCAGTCGCAGGCAGATGCTTCCTGTGAGGACACAGACCCCGGGAGTGGCCGGGTCTATGGAGCACAGCAGTGGGCTGGGACAGGGTTCGAGAGGAACTTTCCCCTCCAGCCAACCCAAGACGGGTTCTATCAGTGCTCCTGAGGGGCAGAGAGCAGGAGCGACAGAGCAGAGGCGAAGGGGGAGGGGGGTGTGAGTCTGTGATGGTGTGAGTGTGTGTGAGTGTGTGAGAGAATGTGTGAGTGTGTGTGAGAGTGTGAGTGTGTGTGGGGTGTGGGTGTGTGTGAGTATGGGGGGTTGTGAGTGTGTGTGTTTGTGTATGTGAGTATGTGAGTGTGTGGGGGATTGTGTGTGTGTTTGTGTGTGAGTGTGTGAGTATGTGTGAGTGTGTGTTGTGTGTGAGTGTGTGAGAGTGTGAGTGTGTGTGGGGTGTGGGTATGTATGTGAGTGCGGGAGGTTGTGTGCGAGTGTGTGTTTGTGTGAGTGTGAGTGTGTGGGGGTTGTGTGTGTATGTTTGTATGTGAGTGTGTGAATTTGTATGAGTGTGTGTGAGTGTGGGGGGTTGTGAGTGTGTGTTTGTGTTTGTGAGTATGTGAGTGTGGGGGGGTGGTGTGTGTGTGTTTGTGTGTGTGAGTATATGTGAGTGTGTGTGAGAGTGTGAGTGTGTGGGGTGTGGGTGTGTATGTGAGTGCGGGGGGGTTGTGTGCGAGTGTGTGTGTTTGTGTGAGTGTGTGAGTGTGTGGGGGGTTGTGTGTGTGTTTGTATGTGAGTGTGTGAATTTGTATGAGTGTGTGTGAGTGTGTGTTGGTGTGTGTGAGAGACTGAGTGTGTGAGGGGTGTGAGTGTGTATGTGAGTGTGGGGAGTTGTGTGTGAGTGTGTGTGTGAGAGTATGAGTATGTGAGAGTGTATGTGAGTATGTGGAGGCATGTGTGTATATGTGTGTGAGTGTATGAATGTGAGTGTGTGAGCGTGTGTGTGTGAGTGTGTGTGTGAGTGTGTGTGCATTCCAACAGAGGCAAGGCTGGATGGAAATGAAAGAGAAGAACATCGCAGAGGCTGGGGTGGGGCTCCGTGCTGTTCTCTGCTACTGGTGACACCAAACGGGGGGGTTTCCCCTGCCACCACCTCCCCTTCCTCCCCACCTTCTCTCCATTTTGATGCCAAGTACCTGGAGTGAACCCCAGGCCAAGGGCCCAGCAGTCCCTCCCCTCGGACCCCAGTCCCCACACCTGTTTTAAAGGGTCCACGCTTCCCTCCAAGATGGCTGTCAAGGAAGCAGCTCCCGCCAACTGCCCAGCTCACCAGTGGCTGGAGTGCCAGGAAGCAGCCCGCTAGGGGACTGGTCTGGGTCCCGGATATGACGGGCATGGCGGGATGGGAGGGACTCACACGGCTGGGGCTGGGGAAGGGGTTCAGAGCCTTGGGCCCCTTCTGGGGGAACGGCTTTCCCAGTGCTCCATCCATTCACCAACCCCAAAACTCTCCAAGCCCCACGGAGGGAGGTTCTGATGGGTCCGTCGCCTGGACCCTGGGGTTCGTTGCTGTCTGCACTCAGCCCCCAGGCCCTGCACGTGTCTGCCGCCTCCCCCTTCATTTTCTTCCTGGGCTCTCGTATCTGAACTTCCTGAGAGAATATACACTTGCGTCACGAGCGTCTTCTTCCAGAGATCCTAAATGCTGGTGTCACTGAGGCGTTCATAGACCCTACTACAATATCTGAGACATCGGTGTGTGTGTGTGTGTGTGTGTGTGTGTGTGTGTGTGTGTGTGTGTGTGTGTCTATGTGTGTTTGGGGTGGGGGGACGGGAAACAAAGAAATGATGGACCTTTGCAATAGGCATGTTTACAGCTGCCCGTTTTCTGTGTAAGCCCAGCAGTGGAGAACCCAGCCTGGTGTAATCCAACACGTTCAGAAAGTGCAAAGCATCCCTGCGACAGCCAGTGGTCACCAAGGGGGGCAAAGCCACGTCCTTGGGGCTGCCTCCCGGGTCCAAATGGACATGCAGGTCCCCTAGGCAAATAACTGAGATGCTTGGGAAAGGAAAATGGGCTGAGTGGGAGTCTGGGTTCCCGGCTGAGGGGAGGAATTAGCACCCGGGGCAGGTTGGGGGCAGAAGCAGGTTGGAGAGAGAGAGAGGAAGTGAACTTGGAATGCATGGAGCTCTAGGGAAAGGGTGGGGCTCCCTCAGAGGGAGGAGGACCCTCCCCCCATCCCCGGACTTCATTAATCAGCGTGGGGCTTGGCGGGGCTGGGCTGCACCATCCTTCCTCCAGGGGATCCCAAGACCTTCAGATTTCATGCTCAAGCCGCTCCTCGGGGAGACTTGGCGACCAAGTGCCCACCGGGTCCCTGCCGCCTTCGAAGACGACCACAGATAGTGTGATTCCGAAATTAGAAGTCACGTCCTGTCAGTGGCTGCTGACTTGGCAGCAGCGGCCCTGACATAATTTCACAAATAACGATGTTATCCGAGGCAAAAGTTGCATTAGATCAATTACCGCTCTATTTCCGTGCCATCCGAGTAGCTCTCAGTGCTTATTTCAGTCCCCCTATTTTTAAACCAAAGCTCTCCGGCTTCTGAAGCCCCACCACGAGCCATCCCTCCCTGCTCCAGGCCTTGAGAGCTGGCTGGCATTGGGACCAAGACGCAGAGGCCGGCTCCTCCCTCACCACTACATCTCTCTTGGTGGCATCTTGCCTTCGTGACCTTCATGGGGAGACGCCAAGGAGAGTCCGAACTTCAGGCCAAGAGCGAAAGAAGAGAACATCAGCCTGGGAAAATAGGGAGTTAGTTGAGATGAGGAGAGAAGGTTCCGGAGAAGTTTGGGGAGAGTGGAGTGGGGGGGGCTGTCGGAGGAGGAAGTTGGATGCTGGCGGGGGCTGGACCATCCAGAGAGTTTCTCCAACCCAAGAGGCCCAGGCTCACGGCCGATGCTATGGGTTAGATTGCCTCCCCAAAATCCCCTACGAAAATCTTAACCTTCTAGAACTCCAGACGGTGAACTTTATCGGGAGAAATGTCTCTGCAGAGGGAACCAAGTTGAAGCGTGTTCCTAAGGGTGTCCCCAACCCCCCTCTAGGGCTGTCTGTGTGGAATGTGGGCGTAGATATACACAGGGCAAGGAGCCAAGCGAGGAGATTTGGGGGACAGTGGCCATGCGAGGCTGAGGGTGCTCCCCCCTCCCGTCCCACCTGGGGCTCCCCTTCATTCTCACACACCTTCACCCTCACAGATCTGCCCACGCAGATTTGGGGGGTGGGTTCCCTCCCCGAGTGAGGCGACAGCCTCGTGGGTGTCCTCCAGCTGTGCTCAACTCTATGATTATCTGAAGAAGAGAACATCAGAGGCCAGGATCTGGGCCTCGGACCCCCATGATGCCCCCCACCCTCCCGCTCCACATGCTCAGACACCAGTACAAGTGGGGGGAGTCCCTGGTGACCTCTCACCTCTCTAGTTTCCCATGGAGGGGTCCCCATGGTCGCCCTCCTCAGAGGCTCGATCATTGAACAGATGGAATTGACTCGAGGGCACCTCCTGGACCACAGGAAGCATTGCCAGTCACCAGCTGAGCAGAGAGATGAGGCAGGACACGAGTGGACGCTCCGGAATGTCTGTCCCCACACGAAGAGGCACCACGCTCTCGGTACTTGGACGTGTTTGAAAATCCGAAACTGGGGCCAGAACGATAGCACAGCGGGGAGGGCATTTGCCTTGCACGTGGCTGACCGGGTTGAATTCCTGGCATCCCATAGGGTCCCCTGAGCACCGCCAGGAGTAATTCCTGAGTGCAGAGCCAGGAGTGACCCCTGGGCATTGCCAGGTGTGACCCAAAAAAGCAAAAAAAAAATAGAAAGAAAGAAAGAAAGAAAGAAAGAAAGAAAGAAAGAAAACCTGGAACTTCCCTGAAACTGGGGTTCTAAGGAGACTCCCTCATACATGCATCATCAAACTTTTGTTTTGTTTGGGGGCCACACCTGACTGTGCTCGGAGATCCCTCCTGGCAGGGCTTGGGGGACCCTCTGGGGTGCTGGGGATGGAACTCAGGCCAGCTGCTGCATGCAAGGCAAGCCCCTGCTCACCGTTCCCTCTTCCGCCCGCTGTGGTCACATATTGACTCCAGTGCCGGCCTGTCTTGGCCCCTGGAGCAGGGGACACAGAGCTGGAACTTCAGAGCTTGTCCATGGCGTGCGCTTGTGGTGTCCAGCCTCCGCCCAGAGCCCCAGAGTGGGCTTTGGAGAACAACCTGACCAAGCACTCGTCATTGTCGTTTAAGGCTTCGCCCCTGGAAGGCTCTCGGGAGCCCTGGGCCAGGCAGCAGGGCCGAGTCTGTGGAGTCTAAGGCCGGCTGTGTCCAGGACAGCAGCCCGGGCCCCAGCTGAGGTGCTGGCCCTGTGGGATGCATTGGCTGGGTTATGAGGCCAGGAGTTGTGCAAGCTGGGCAGCTGGGACACTGCTCCAGTGAACTGGCCCAGAGGCTAAGTGCCCCCCACCCAGAGGGGAGACGGTCCTGTATTCCGGCACCCTGGAAAATAAGAAGAGCCGCTCCCGCTCCCTTGTCTTCCTCCCTTCCCCAACCTGCCTCCTTCTGAGCCATCAGCTTGGCCTTCTCCCCACTCTGCACCCCAAACGGGGTGGGGCTCAGGTGGTTTCCACAGAGTTTTCCTTGTGCTTTACCCCCACGCCCTTGCCGACCCATCAGAGGGTTTTGTCTCCGCTCAGCTTTTCATAGAATGTTCTAGAAGCTCTCTGAGATGGCTCATGGTGAGGCCGAATTTGGTTCCGCCGGCACTTGGGAACACGGGTAGGTCCTGGTCCACGATGCACAACTTAGTGACCTCCTGGCGCCCATCCTGGTGGGCTGTGCCGTGGGTCCGGGAGACCCTCCGAGGAGGAGCTCCTGGCAGTTTGTAAGCGCTCAATAAACAGTAGCTATTCTTAGCTTCTCCTGAGGCGGAGGAATGCGAGTGGGTACCTGCCAAGTTTTCTGGGAGCAAAGCCAAATCACCCCCACCTCAGACACAAAAATTCTTTCCAGCCTGAAGTTAGGGATTCTCCTCGGAAATGGAGTCACGTTGGATTTAATAGAAAAAGAATGCTTCCAGTTACCATCAGGGGCTCTGGGAAGGCGGCTTCTCTAAGGATCTTCTTGCCACGTGCCCTCCGGGCCCCGGGTGGAAACAGTCCGAGCTCTGAGAGACGGCCCCGAGTTCCACAAGCCCCCGTGGGGACTTGAGGCAAGTCCTGGGAGGAGGCCACTGGCATCTCCTAAGTGAAAACCAAGGGTGTCCTGACCCTTCGACTCCCCACCCAGAGGACCCCACACCCAGTGCCCATGCAGCGAGTAAGGAGCTGAGCCCTGGAGGTGTCTAGACAGCTCTGGAGTCAAGGAGCTGTGGGCTATTGATTCTCACCTTCCCACCCCGTCTCTCCTCCCTCCCTCCCTCTCTCTCCCCCTCCCTCTCTCTCTCCCTCTCTCTCCCCCTCTCTTTCCCTCTCACTTTCATATCTCCCTCTGCTCCTCTCTTCCTCTCTCTCCTTCTCTCCCTCTCTCTCCCTTTCTCATTCACTCTCCTTCTCTCTCGCCCTCTCTCCCTCTCTTCCTCTCTCTCCTCTCTCTCTCCTTCTCTCTCCTCTCTCTCTCTCTGACACTGTGACCCTAGGGCACAACTGTTGCATTAAAAGCAAACTTTTGGGAGGCCCCACTTCAGTTTGGGGCTGGGGGAAGATAACGCTGCCATCCGGGGCTACTGGTCATCCATCCACCACCCCCTTTTAAGACAAACCAGCAGACGGGATCTTGCCAGGGTGACGAGAAGGTTCTAAAAATGACCCATAGCAACGGCCACACCATTGGTGAACCTGCTCCAGTTTATCAGAACTTTTTTTTATGACATCTTATTGTCTCATTCCTACTTTGGACGAACTTGCAGGCTGTCGAATGTAGCCTGCCCACAGGGCAGAGTCTGGCAAACTCCCCGTGGCGTACCCAATATGCCAAATACCAGTAACAATGATGGGTCTCATTCTCCTAAAGAGCCTTGAATATAATCTCAGGGCTAGGATGAAAGAGACGTTACTGGGGCCTGCTCGAGGCAGTCGACGAATAACAGGATGATGAAATGATGAAAAAATATTCAAAGGGGCCGATGGGATGGACTCTGGTTGCACCGTGTGACGTTGTGTAGGAAGAAAGGAAGCAGCTACAGTGGCTGTCGGGGGCGTCCTGCCCACACCCCAAGTCCCTAAATGCTTGTGCAACCTGGCCTGAAGGCTCAAGGCCTACAGGTGGGGAACAGCGGAGCCTGCCCTGCCCGGGTGTGTGGCTCTTGGCTTGCCATGGAATGCTCACCCCCGTGCCCTCCCTGCTGGTGACAGGCGTGCAAATGTCCCAGTGCCTTGCTCTACAGGGACGTTTGATGCGGAAGTTTCCAGAATGTCTACACGTGGGCCTGAACCCATCTCCTCTATAGAACTTACTCGAAGACCAGTCTGTTGTGTCCCGTCCTTGCCTGTCCTGTCCCCATTGTACACTCCCCTCCTGGCATGTCCTAGGACCCCCGGATCAATTATGTCCACTCAACTCTACCTCAGGGCCCGCTTGGGGAGGGGGCCACCCATGAGGGCAGAGGGGTTGGAAAGGAGCACACGCTGACTGAATCGTGGAAAGGGCAGTTACGCCACAAGGTTGAGGGGCTGGGTGCCTGTGTTGGCGTCTCAGGTGACTGGGGCTACATGAGAGTCTGAGAGTCTCCAAGCTCTGGTCTCTCCAGTTGGGGAACTCTGGGGGTGGTGTGTGACAAGGATACTGTGGCAAAGCTCTACCCAGCACCAGAACTCCTCTCCACAGGACTGGCACCTACTTAATATCTAATAAGATGTAATTTAATGTCTAATAAGATGGGGCCTGCTGGTCCATCAAATAGCCATAGATATTTGGACCAAACTGAAAAAGGAGGCCAGTTGGGGTTCCTGGGGGTCATCCATCATGTGCAGTTAAAGATAAGATCCCAAATGTTTGGACTCAAGGGTGACAAGTCTGTCACCATCACCAAAGACACCAGCACCCAGGGGTGACTGAGCAGAAAGTGGAGCTGCCATCCTGGGTGCCTTGTTTTGACTCGACTCACAGGCCAGATCCAGCTTCCTCTCCAAAGTGACCTGCCTAGCTGAAGTCAGATCCAAAACGGAGAAGAATCACTTTTATGACTTTCTGAGAGGAAGGGGATATGATCATATTTCATTCGGGTCCAAGTGAAGCTTGGGTTGGCCGTTGCGTCGACGAGTGATTCTGCTGCCACGACAAGTGGGACTTTGACAAACGACTTCCCTTCTCTTAACCCAGGTCCTCCATTTGTAGAGGGAGATGCCGGCTGCTCCTCTCTGGTGGCTGTCTGGAAGGCTGTGTGACTCATTATGTGTTCAGGGAACGACTCAGACAAGGGCTGGCGTGTAACAGATGGTCAGCAACCCTCCTCCATCTCTCCCCTTCTGATCATGCTTCTGCAGCAATATCATCTTGGATAGGAACCTGGTGCCTTCAACCACTAGGAAAGAGAGCACGTGTCAAGCACCCATTGTTAAATTGGCAGAAACCATCCGGCAGACTTGGTGAGTGCTTGGTAGAGGGGTTGCCGGTGCCCTTTCCACTCCAGTGGCAGACATTACTAATCGCCCACTACTCTCTTCATCAGGAGACAGTCCCAGAATCTTTTTTTCCCCCCAAAGAGCTCCACATACGCTGCCTTGACCCACTGATCAAATTTGGAGGGCAAGATAAAGATATTCACGTACCCTGAGTGCAAGCTGAAAAATGGTGGAATTCTCTCTCGGCCTACTCCAGATGAAATCCCGGCAACCAAGAGCTTCCACAAGCAAGCCCCCCCACCCCCACCCTGGTATGCAGGTTCCAGGACTAAATCTCCAGGCCGCATGGTAGCAGAGGACCCGGGCTGTCTCTCCCCGGGCCCCCGCCTGCCTAATAGACTGGCTATCACGCCAATTTCCCTCCGGGTGCCATCTTAGTGCACCAACAGCTTTGGCCCAGAGACTCCCAATCGAATCCCAAAATGGATTAGTGCCATACGGAAATGTCCTCGGAACCCAACCACGTACAATCTAGAAATCTACCATCACGGCCACGCGAGCTCTCGTGATGCCCAAAATGAGCAATGGGAAATAAATGACCTAGCGTCTGCCCCTGGCGGGTAGGCTTGAAGGGTGGTGGGAAATCTTGAGCAAAACACGATGCCCGAAATTGGAGAACGAGTACCGGGGAAATCGTCTGCCATAGAGGCAGGGTGAGGACTGGGCTGTGGGTGGTGGAAAACGTGCATGGTGGAGGGAGGGGCGGGTGTTCCATCGTCGTATGGCTGGATCCCAAACGTGAAAAGCTTTGTAACTATCTCACGGTGATACATTTTAAAAAAAAAAAAGTAATGTGGAATTCATGCCCATTCAATCAGCTTAATCAATGGCTGAACAAATAGCATGACTCCTTCTGTCACTCTCACTGTCACTGTCCTCCCATTGATCATCGATTTGCTCGAGTGGGCCCAGTAACATTGTGAGACTTGTTACATCAAATACATCACGGGTAGCTTGCCAGGCTCTGCCGTGCAGGCGAGATACTCTCGGTAGCTTGCCGGGCTCTCCGAGAGGGGCGGAGGAATCGAACTCGGGTCGGCCATGTTGGCTGCGTGCAAGGCAAACTCCTTGCCTGCTGTGCTATTGCTCCAGTCCAGCAGTACTCCTACATTATTTTTTAAAAAATGGTGGAGTTTAGCACAAGTTCTGATATTCAGTAAATGCTTAATCAACGGATGCCTAAAGGATAAACACAGGGGCGATCTGTAATCCAGGGATACCCCCAGGACTTCACAAAACATTCTTATTTAAATATGGAGTTTGTGGAGAGGTGGGTATTTGATGATTGTATAATTAATTGAAACCCAAGCACAAAAATTTATAAGTCTACAACTGTACCTCATGATGTCTCACTAATAAAATTTTTTTTAAAAATATGGAATTTGGGGCTGGAGTGATAGTACAGTGGGTAGGGCATTTGCCTTGCACACAGCCAACCTGGGTTCGATTCCCAGCATCCCATATGGTCTCCTGAGCACCGCCAGGAGTAATTCCTGAGTGCAGAGACAGGAGTGACCCCTGTGCATTGCGAGGTGTGACCCAGAAAGCAAATAAATAAATAGATAGATACGGAGTTCTTGGAACTCCTGCTCTGACTACCACGGATCTTTCCTTGGCGGCTAAAGGATTTGCAGGGAAACTTCCAAACTCCTGACTGTAATTGCAAAGGAGCCTCCTCTGGAAATATGTATATTGGCCTGATTTCATCCTGGACGAAGACGCCTCCTTTAGTTCCTGCCTTTTTATCTGGCTGTGCTTCCGCAGAAACTTCCCCAGACACCCGAGTTACCTAAAGAGCCGATGCTGGTGCTGAAGGAGAAATCCTTAATTGGTAGAACAGAGTCATCCATTTTCTGACCAGGAGGCACATTTCAAAACGGTCTGTCAGGACGCCGCGGCTGAGCTGTAATGTCCGGGCTGACGGGGTTCTCCTTAGGAAATTGGTTTTAGCTGTCGGAGCGCCTGCCCTTTCCGAGCAGAAAAGACCTGCATCCGACATCAAGGCTGCAATTCCAGACACCCTCTGCTATTAGTCACGGCAAGCGTGGTTCCTGGTCCAGCGCTCGCTCTGGTCCGTTGTAAATTTAAGACTATTAATCACGGTGGAGGATGGAGCACTTGCCTTTCACGTGTGAGACTTCAGGTTCGGTTCCTGGCATGTCCCCAGAAGTATGAGGTGCCGGAGCGGTGGTATAGCAGAGAGAGAGGCGTTTGCCTTGCATGCGACCGACCCAGGTTCGATTCTCAGCATCCCATATGGTCCCCTGAGCACCACCAGGAGTCATTCCTGAGTGCAGAGCCAAGAGAAACCCCTGTGCATTGCCAGGTATGACCCAAAAAGAAAAAAGTATGTGGCACTCGGGTGATAGTACAGGGGTCAAAGCTTTCGCCTAAAGTGCTGCCAACCCTCCTTTGACCACCAATACGGCGGATGATCTGCCAGGGGGAGTTGCTGCTGAGCACAGAGCTAGGAGCAACCCCTGAGGACCCCCAAGGATGACCCTCACCACCCCCACCCTCAAACAAACAAGAAGACAATCACGAAAAGTATTCATTGAATTTATACAGTCATGAAAATTAAACACGTTTATTACAAATGCGGACAAGCTGGAGGAAAATAATCATCCATATATTTAGCACTCAGAGCGAGTCAGAATTAAAATCTGGGGCATTTCCCTCTCGTCATTTGTCTTTGTAGATTGTAGCAAAATTATGCCTATATATTATATATAATATGGCAATGATTCATTCATGCATATTTTAGTATGGTATTTTTGTGTGTTTTCAAAAACTTTCCACATGCTTTATTAGTTGCTGCATAAATATTCCAGTAAGTGGATCAGCCATCATTTACTTCACCATCAACGACACGGTTCCAAGATAGGTTACTTCTACTCTTTTGTCATTTAGAATTTGCATGTTTTTTTTCCTCTACATAGAAGTATTTCTTTGGAACTTTGGTTAAAATTCAAGGGTCGCTCGCCCTCTCTTCCCCGTCCTTTCTTTGATAGAAATATCAAACGCCAAGATAGAAACGGAACGTGGTGAAACATGTGCCTCTTCGGGTAGAA
The DNA here is from genome assembly GCF_029834395.1 of Sorex fumeus. Taxonomy (NCBI): domain Eukaryota; kingdom Metazoa; phylum Chordata; class Mammalia; order Eulipotyphla; family Soricidae; genus Sorex; species Sorex fumeus. The sequence goes on along the minus strand of NW_026606159.1, from coordinate 590,182 downwards.
TTCAACCACCTGTCATTCTGGTTCCTCTGGCGTTTCATTGTAGGCACTGGGCAAACCCACAGCACTTTCATCCCCATCATGCATGACCTTTAACAAGTTACACTTTGGGGGCTGGCGCGATAGCACAGCGGGTAGGGCGTTTGCCTTGCACGCAGCCAACATGGCCGACCCAGGTTCGATTCCCAGCACACCATATGGTCCCCCGAGCACCGCCAGGAGTAATTCCTGAGTGCATGAGCCAGGAGTAACCCCTGAGCGTCGCCGGGTGTGACCCAAAAAGGAAAAAAAAAAGTTACCCTTTGTCCTCCGCAGAGAAATGCATCTCGGTCTTTGCCCTAAAGCACTAGCAGTTTTTCTTGGGACGGAGAATGTTCTGACCATCCTGACTCCAGCACCAGCCCCCTCCCCGCGCCACCACCCTCCACTCTGTGGGGGTCCCCCCAAAGCTGCCTTCTTGGAGTCTTTCCTTGAACCTCACTTTACTTAACTTTGCGTTGGGGGCCACACCCGACAGTGCTCAAGGCTCACTCCTGGGTTTGCACGTAAGCCTCACTCACTCCTGGCAGTGCTGGGGATTGAACTGAGGTTGACCGAGTGCAAGGCAGACAGATCCCTTACTCCTGTCCTCTCCCTCCGACCCCTCGCAGTGGCCCTCCCGTGTCCCTCCGTGTGACCTAGAGCTGCTCCCTGCCTTCCAACCAGCTTAAACAAATGGCACTGGGAGGAGCAAGTCATGTTCTCCCTTTCAAGTAATTGTGGAACTTCACGTAATTGATTTGTGAGATGGCAATTCGCCATGGAAAATAGAGTGAGTCTGAGAATTAAATGTCAATATATAGAAATAAATACACATGAGGAAAAAATATAATGGCCAAAAACATATTTATAAGACTGTTGTCTGATTCATTCTCTGCTCTGAATCCTAATCACCACGGCCAGCCACATTGCTAGTCCGTCTGGTTCCTGCGGCCTACTGTCTGCCAGAAATGCCCTTCTGTGGGCCAGAAATCACCCAGAGAGATGTCTGCCTCTTGTCTCAGTTGTGTTCCTTTGTGTTTGTGTCACTTTTCCCCCCACATTGACACACACCTCTGTTCAATGCTCCAGATCTGAGTCGTAGCACAGCGGGGAGGGCTTTTGCCTCACACAGCCACCTTGGTTCAATCCCGGCGCCCCATAGGGTCCCCTGAGCCCCGCCAGGAATATCTCTGAGCATAGAGCCAGGAGTCAACCCTGAGCACTGCCAGGTCTGAACCCTTAGCCAAAACAAGCAAACAATAACACCCCCCAATCTCTGGCCCCCAATATAGTCAGAAAACCAGCATTCCAGATCAGGAGTAGGGATCCACGTGGGAAGACGATATCCTCTTGTGGGTTGATGTTAGAGGTTTGGATCAGTTAAGAAAGTGCATGAGAGAATTTTCTAGAGCAATGCTAATATTCCATGACCGAGACCCAGACTCGGATAAAATAGGCCCCTGAGTTTGTCAGGCATTGCATTGTGTGTATGTGAGTGATGACACAGCTCCCCTTGGACCGAGCATGTGAACACTTTTTGTCCTGCACTGTCCGGGGAAAGAAAGGCGGCCAGTAAACACAGGAGGGAAGGCTCGCGAGCACCCAGGAGAGAGACATTCAGCCTACTCTTGGGGCCGCACACAGGAAGTGACGCGTGAGGGGTACCCGGGGCTCAGCTGGGTGCCAGGCCCCAGTCCAGACTGGGCGGAAGGACACTGCTCTTTTCTCAACCAACCACAACTGAGCTGAGAAGACCTGGTGTGGTCATCCCGACCTGGGTTTGCTTCTTTGTGCTTTTTGAAGACACTGAAACAAACAAACAAAAATACCGAACAGTACAAAAGGTTTTTGGGTGAGTGCTCTCGACGCTGGATGCTCACGAGACCAGCACCATCCCCGAACCCTGCCACGTGGACTCCCTCCCCCCTAACCTCAGTGCCACACATCAGGTGCTGCATTGCTGCGAACCACTAGTCTGGGATTCCCCGAGCCCACTCTCATGTCTCAGATGGATCTCGTTTTATATCACTTTTGGAAAAAATAGTTTTGGTTGATGCCCCCAGTGCCGTTAGAACCTAAGATTCAGGATCGTTTTCATTCACACACTCACTCACTCCCCGTAGCCCCATTTTACATAGGAGTAAACTGAGGCCATGCGCCATAGAGAAAGTCTCACTGTTGGCATGCCTGCCACCAGCACAAACCTCTGCGAAGGGGACGCACACAGGTGGCGTTTACTGAGACCCATTTCCTTCTCTGAGCATTGACCTGATAGAAATGGGTTGTGTCCTTTCCAACAAAAGCGGGCTGGAGGGATTGTACAGCAGGCACTGTGTTGGCCTTGCAACGGCCAGCCCAGGTTCGATCCCAGGCACCCAGTATGTTCCGCTGGGTCTGCCAGGAGTCATTTCTGGGCATCGAGCCAGGAGGAAGCCCTGAGCCCAGCTGGGTGTGACCCCAAAACCAAAAGACAAAAAAAAAAAAAAGGAAGTTCACCCTTTCTGCCATGTTTGAAGACAGAAATCCCATTTGTGTAGTTAATCAGATCAGATGTAGTGACTTTGACATTTCAAATTAAAAGAAAAAGATGTTTAATTAAATCACCGTGAGATTCAGAGTTACCGAGCTGAGATTGGTCGAGTTTCCTTCACACAGTGTTCCAACGCCCGTCCCTCCACCAGTGCACATTTCACACCACCAGTGTCCCCAGTTTCCCTCCGCCCACCCCCCACCTTCCCGCCCAGCCTGCCTCCATGGCAGGCACTTCCTCCCCACCCCACCCCCGCCTCTTTTCGGGCATATACAGGTCCTGAGAAGTAAAAAAATTTCTATTTGCTTTTTTAATTAAATCGCAGTGAGATGCACAGTTACAGCGTTGTTCAGGATTGGATTTCATCATACGATGTCCCAACATCCATCCCTTCACCATGTGCATTTTCCACCACCAGTGTCCCCGTTTGACACTGTAATGGATCTGTTGAGGTAGAATGAACATGCCACAAGGATTCGCCCATTGTGGTACTTTTGCTGTCAGGCCCCCACTGGCACAACCCGATGTTAGGACATGTCCCCAGTCCTCCTTCCCTGCCTTTCCCAGCTTCCTGCGGCCCTGGAGCTGAATTTTTTTTTCTTTGCCTCTTCCAAGCATATTCTAAAGTAAAACCAGACTCCATAGGGTCCTGCGGGACCAGCTTCGTTCCTGGCCGGCTTCTGAGACTGAGGCTTGCATCTGTATGAATCGGGGCTCCACGCCTGTACGCTGTTGCATGGTGGTCCTCTCTCCCCAAAATGCCCATCATGCTGGTCTCTTTCTCCTCCTTCCTCGCTCAGGCAGGTGCTGCAAGACCCCTCATCCGTGCCCCTTTCTCCCTCTCGTGTTTGCTCTGAAGGACTTCCTTCCTCCTCTAGCTCCTGTCTTTATCGCTTATAACATATTCTGTTGTGTTCTGATTTTTGTTTGGAACGACTTTTAAGACTGGACCTCCAAGACGTGCTCATCTGGAGCCCCGTGTTTTTTTCCGCCCCCAGAAACTGTTATTAATTTCCCCTAGAAATTAGTTGGTCCGCACCTTAGTTCAAACACACCTGGTTGACCCCACTGGAACCAAATGCCTCCTTGGCCTCTGGATGATGAGTCCTTGTCATTGGTCTAAGGGATCTATTTTCCCTTTCCTCTTCCTGAATTAGTGCCATACTCGTTTGCTCAGTTTTGACACTATGGTCCATTCTGATGCAAGTGAAGACACGTTTCTCCATGCCATCGCTTTGTTTCTTGCTTATCTCTAGGACTGGAGCACTGTCCTCCCGTTGTTCATGGATCTGCTCGAGTGGGCACCAGTAACATCTCCATTGTGAGACTTGTTAGTGTGTTTGGCGTATCGAATACACCACAGGTAGCTTGCCAGGCTCTGCCGTGCGGGCAGGATACTCTCGGCAGCTTGCCAGGCTCGCCAAGAGGGCGGAGGAATCAAACCTGGGTTGGCCCTAGGGCGAGGCAAACGCCCTACCCGCTGTGCTAGTTTTTTCCTTTCATTTGTCTGATCTTTCTTCCTCCCACCAGGAGAAGCAAAAGATTATGAACGCTAATTGATACTGGGAATTTGAAATTCATTTCATTTCATTTTTCCGTTTGATCTCAGTCTTCCCATAGAAGAGAGTCATATTCCTTACATGTGTGGATCTTATTTTATGGAACTCAATGAGAGTTTAAAGATTATTTTAAGCATGGTCTCCTCCACAAAATTCCTGCACTTTTGTCCTCAAGTGGTTACCAAATTACTTGAACGGTTGATGCTATGAAGTTGTGTTATACACACAGCATTATACTGTAACTGGGTTCCCCCCCCCCAATATCAATGAACTCCTCTCTCACACACATCTATTGTCACTAGAGAGAAAAGCTGGGCACTGGAGAGATAGTACAGTGGGTAGGGTGCTAGTCTTGCAAGCGAACAACCCAGGTTTGATCCCTGACATCTCATATGGTCCCCTAAGCATCACCAGGAATAACTCCTGAGTGCAGAGACAGGAGTAATCCCTGAGCATTGCCGGGTATGGCCCTCAAAGAAAAACTAACACTGGTTTAGAACAAAAATTTAATATATATAAATACATATAATATATACGTATGTGTCTACATATGTGTATGTGTAGGGGGGACACACCTGCTAGTGCTCCAGGCTTATTCCTGGCTCTTTGCTCAGGGATCACTCCCGGTAGTGGTCAGGGGACTACATGTGGTGCCGGGGATTGAACCCAGGTCAGCCATGTGCAAGCAAGTACCTCCCCCTTTGCATCCAGGCCCTCTGTTCACAAATTCTTTTTTTTTTTTTTTTTTTTGCTCTTTTGGGTCATACCCTGCGATGCTCAGGGGTTCCTCCTGGCTCATGCACTCCGGAATTACTCCTGGAGGTGCTTGAGGGACCCTATGGGATGCTGGGAATCGAACCTGGGTCGGCTGCGTGCAAGGCAAACGCCCTCCCTGCTCTCCTATACCTCCAGCCCCTCACAAATTCTTACAGCTCCCAACAGCCCACAGATACAGTCGCCATAGAGAATTCACGCTAATAGCAATCTGGAACTATCCTTGATTTTAGTAAGAATATTCTTCCAATATTGCTAGACTCTGCCAGTTTCCCTGAGTGCACAAGCAAACCAGCAGATTTACCGTTGAAACTTCCCTCCCAATATGTATCCACAGTTCTTGGTTTGTGTCTGGGGTCGGGGAGGGGAGGGTGGGAATTGGGCCCCACCGGACAGGGCGGGACATGGACAGTCACTCCCAGCAGTGCCAAGGGGACCAGGCAGTGCTGGGCGTCTCGCCCCGGGCTCCCCCAGGCAGAGGGCACAGTGCCACCTTCTGCTCCTCACCCCCCCCCCACTCTGATTCTTCTCTCAGCGCATTCTGTAACTGTGCAAACCTTTTCATTTTCACCATTTGGAAAAGATACATATTTTTTTCAACTCCAGCCTTCACTGGGTTCTGGGTATTTTTCTCTTCATGTTTTACTTGGTGCTTTTTTTTCTAAGGGGTGAGTCCCTGGTGCCAGAGAGCAATAACGTCTCTGTTTCACTTTGAAATATCAATGCAGTCCAAGAGTCCCATCACTCTTCTCCCACACTCAGGCCAGCCTTGGAGTTCCGGAAGAAGCTCCCGTGGTCAGGACACTTGATCCCCTGGCTGCTGGGAGCTAAGCCGGGGTATTTGTCCTGGATGGTGAGAACCCTGTACTTGGCGTTGTTTTCCCCAGTGCGTGGTTATCAGAAGTGAAGTGGGGGTCAGCAGAATGGAAACGGGCTCCCATCCTGCCTACAGAAGAAAGCTCCTGCTATGGTTCACTTTAGAATCAGAGAGGCTACGCAGGCCCCCCAGGCCCCTGGACAAGGAATTGGGCAGAGGGCAGGGCTGGGCTATCCTGTCTTCTCAAAGCCCACCTGCGACTTGAGCCATGCAATCCGCCTGGGAGCTGGGGACCCTGGTGAGGAATTGTCTGCTTGCTTTGGGGCAATCGGACCCAAGGCACCTACAAATCAGCTCTGCAAGCCTGTGGCAATGCAGGACCTTCTCTCTCTTGCCGGAAATTGGTGTTCTTGAGTTTCTACCTTTTCCCAGGTCAGTTTGTACATTTTTGGTTGCGGTTGATAAACCATTTCTCTCGGGCCATTGGATGTGTGCTTCTGGGATGGGCATGCCATTCTATTTTTTCTCTGTTCTGCAACCTTTTTTTAGTAGAATTGTATTTTCCACCTTAATCACAACTGCTGGGAAGATACTCGACTCTCTCTTCAATGTACTTTTCCATTGTTTTACTTTCTGCCCTTGGTACTTTCCAGCCCCCATTTGATCACTACTGAGTTTTCTCTTCAGAGGTTCTTGTCCCTTATTGTGTTATTATTTTCACCTCCTAGGGCACGTAGTGAGTAGCTTTTTGTTTTATTCCTCATCTTTATGATATAATGCAGGATTGAGGTCTATTAACTTTCCTCTAACTACAGCTTTGGTTGAGTTCCATGGATCTGATGCAAAATGTTCTTGTGTTTCATTGCCCTAAGATATTGACTCTGATTGCTTAAGATTGTACTTCTACCGTTTCGTGATAACTTGTCTTTCAAATATTAAATTATTGTGAGAGAGGGTTTGTTTTTCATAAAATAGCTTTAAGCTGTTGAGACTTCTTATATCCAAGTATTATGAATCCAAGCGTTATGAATGGTCAGTAAAGAGTGCGCCTCTATTGAATTGCATTCCAAGGGTGTCCCGTGCAATTTCTCCCAATTCTTCCTTTCTTAGTTTAATGGTTCTGGCCCTCCCAAAGGGTGCACAGGAGACATGAGGGCCATCTTGGAGATACTCAGTCGACAGGGCTCAAAGCTCAGTGCTCACCCAGCAGTAGGGTGCTGCTTGGGTTCAGGGTTACACGGGTCACTGGGGTCACACTCGCTTTGCTAGAGGGGGCCTGTGTGGTGTCAGGGTCTTGGTTGTGCAAGGATGCCCCCTGCCTCCTGACCTATCACCCAGTCCCCTTCTGTATGCTTTTTACCTGCTGGACAGGAGAAAGAAGAGTCTTGATTTTTTTTTTTTAACATATCAATTTCCTCACATTCTCCTGGTATTTCTAAAGGTTTTCCCATTTTGGAAGTGGTCGTGCTCTGGGCTCTCCCCTGCTTTGTGATGTGGATTCCTTTACCCAGGTCCCTGGCACCCCAGAGGGCAGGGCGGGCCAGGTTCCCCGAGGGCAGGGGGCTCGGAGCTAGCAGCGTGGGTCCCTTAGGCTCTGTTGTCAGCTGTGGCCTCTGCATCACCAGGGAGCCTGACCCACCCCCAGCGCCCGCCTCCCTTTGGGCCCCGAGGCCTGTGACTCCAGCCCCGGGGGTTCCACACTTGAGTCAGGTCAACTGCAACCAGACCCACCTCCGCTGACCTGTGTCTGGGCTGAAAAACACGGACCCCCACAGTGCCCCAAGGCCCGAGTTCTGGGAACAGGGCAGGAACCAAAGCAGACCAAGCTGCTCTCCCGCCGTCTCCCACGGAGCTCATCCTATTTTCTGTGTGGCGGCGAGACACTCAGACCCAGAGACCATGGAAGTGCGGCGGGAACAGCGGGTCCCAGTGCAGAAGGCAGAGTCCAGCTGGGCTCCGGCCATTCCCTGGGCTCGCTAGGAACAGCCGGACCCAGAGGATGACCGCCAGGGAGGGAGGGAGGGAGGCAGGCACGCGGGGGCCACTTTAGCAAGGGTGCAGACAGAATGAGTGGGTGGCAGGGCGGGGCACGGGGGCCAGGGGATGTTCAAGAAAGAACAAGGGGGCCAGGGAGAGGCACGGGGTATGTGTGTATGTGTGTGTGTTTATGTGTATGTGTGTATGTGTGTATATGTGTGTGAGTGTGTGTATGTGTGTATGTGTATTTGTGTATGTGCGTATGTATGTGTGTGTATATGTGTGTATGCATATGTGTGTGAGTGTGAGTGTGTGTATGTGTATATGTGTATGTGTGTATGTATGTGTGTGCACATGTGTGTATGTATGTGTTTATGTGCGTGCATGTATATGTGTGTGTGTATGTGTGTGTGTATATGTGAGTATGTGTGTATGTGAGTATGTGTGTATGTGTATTTGTGTATGTGCGTATGTATGTGTGTGTATGCATATGTGTGTGAGTGTGTGTATGTGTATATGTGTGTATGTGTATGTGTGTATGTATGTGTGTGCATATGTGTGTATGTATGTGTTTATGTATGTGCATGTATATGTGTGTGTGTGTGTGTATGCGTGTGTGTGTGTGGTGAGTGTCAGAATCCAAATGCCACGCCCCATTTGCTGTGGCTGTCAGCTGAGCGGCCAAGGCTGAGACGGTGCCGTTGGATTCGGGGGGATACCGAGGCAGCAGCGGTTTTGCAGCTGAGCTGGCGCAGAGGAGATGAGGCAGGGGGTGGGGCCACGGCCAGTGGAGCCATGGTTGGGGGAGGGAATGGCCCTTCCCGCCCCGGCCCAGGGGCCCTGAATGCTGTTAGGAGATGGTGCTTCGTGGGCCTCTCGCTTCTGCACAGTGCCCGTGGCCTCCATCCGGACCCTCTTTCCTGACGTCTGTCATGGGAAAAGTCCCAGAGCACCAAGACGGAGGCCCTCGGGCAAGGGGCAGCTGGGAGCACTGTCTGGGCCGAGTGGGGCATCTCTCGAGTCTGGCTGGCAGCTCTGCCTGGCCCTCATAGCGTTGGGGGGGGGGGGGCGCCCAGCTGCATGCTCCGGGCTTCGCTCTTCATCACCCCGTGGGGCCGGGGCTCAGGAGGCATTGGCTGCCCATGGAGCCCTCTGGAAGGTGCCCGGAAAACCCCTGGGCTCCGTCCTCTGCGTCTCTCCTGTTCCTGGGGGTGTCGGCAGGACTGGGGAGAGGTGTGGAGGGGGCCGTGGGCCTAGAGGGCTTGCGGCTCCATGGGGGAGTCTGGGCTGAGCGGGACTCGTGAGTCTGCAGCACTGACGAGGCGAGGAGGTCCCGGGATCAGGGGGAAGCGCAGGCGGGGCCAGGTGGGGGCCCGGGAGCAGCCGAATTCCCGTGCAGAGGCCACGGGGTCAGGCACAGAGAGGCCTTGGCGGGAGACGGTCGGGGCTGGTTTTCGTGGTGTGTGTGGGCCACACCCGGCAGTGCTCGGGGAGTCGGGCCTGATGGTGTTCGGGGGCCCTGGCGGGGGGGGGGGGGGAGGTTAGGACTTGAACCTGGTGCTCCTGACTGAATAGCCCAGGGGAGGGGCATTGGCTCTGACCACACTGGCTTTGACGTACGCAGAGCACACACAGAAGCATGTTTACATGGGTCCACACACAAGCACGCATACACATAAACACATGTGCACACACACAGATACAGCCAAGAGTGTGGGGATCTGGGAGAGAACGATGTGATGGAGAGGAAGAAGCGGTGATGCAGACAGACAGACAGACAGGCAGGCAGAAAGAGAAAGTGGAGATACAGAGAGACACAGAGAGAGTCACCCACAGACACAAACACACAAAGAGAGACAGAGACAGAGACAGTCAGAAAGAGAGACAGAGAGACACAGAGAGACACAGAGGCAGAGATACAGAGAGACACAGAGATAGCAGGAGAGAGAGATGGAGGCAGAAAGAGAAGAAAGAGTGACAGAGAGAGTCACACACACACACAGACACACACACACACACACACACACACACACACACACACACACAAGCACCTTTGCCCAGAGAACCTGTGGAAGGGGTGAAAGTAAAGTCAATAAAACCAAAATTATAGGAACAAGAATAATTTGGACCAAGTTCAAGATGCAAAACCTCAGTTTCTCCCATTCCTTAGTTGGGGGTAGGATGTGATTTTCCTTTTGATTTTTCCCCGACTCTGGCCTCGTCCACTCTCACGCACCCAGGGGAACCCTCATGCGGTTCTGGACGAGTGCACGCCCCATCCCAGACAGTGGTGAGGGGGCAGCACCCACCGGCCCTGGCCCGGGGATACGGGCGTCCACACGTGACCTCGAGGCCCCGCGCTCCCGTGTTCCAGCCGTGGCTGGTGCAGAAGAGGGATCGGGCTCCCCAGAGCATGGCGTGACGCCCACAGTGACCACCCAGCTCGCTCAGCCCGGCTCCGGCCCTCATGCCAGCCGCTGCTCCCCTCCCCTCCCACGTGACTCGCTCACATGTTGGGGTCCCTTTCTGGGCTCCACTAGAAAGCCAAGCCCATGGAGACCAGCACTCCTGCGTGTCTTTGCCAGGCAGGGCCAAACCTCTCCCCACAGCCCCCTTCTGGGCCTCGGGAGATTGTCAGTGGGGCCCGGAGCAGAAGGGCGTTTGCCTTGCACGTGACCAACCCGGGTTCAATTTTCCCAGCATCCCTATGGGGAATCGGGTCCCTGGAGCACTGGGTCCCTGGAGCACTGCCAGGAGTAATTCCTAAGTGCAGAGCCAGGAGGAACCCCTGAGCATCGCTGGGTGTGACCCAAAAAGCAGAGAGAGAGAGAGAGAGAGAGAGAGAGAGATTCCCAGTAACCCTGGGTCCCTGTTGTTTGGAAAGCTCGGGGCTTACCCGCCGTGGACCCCCATCCTAGCCCCATCCTCCCTGCTGCCCCTCACACCCTCCCCATCTCAGCACAGCGGAGGAGTCATTTATTCTAAAGAGAATCCAGTATGCCGGGAGGGGGAGGGGGAGGGGCTGGCCCAGCCTGCGTGAGGAGCAAGGGCCTGGGTTTCATCCTGGCTGGAGCCCCGCAGGGCGATGGCCCCTGAGATGCAGGCCCTGGGTGGCAGCTTCTTCCCAGGCCCGGGTTGGAAAGGGTCCAGCCCCACTGAGCATGGCCAGGAGAGGGGCTGGAGCGATAGCACGGCGGGGGAGGGCGTTTGCCTTGCATGCAGCCGACCCGGGTTCGATTTCCAGCATCCCATATGGTCCCCTGAGCACCGCCAGGGGTAATTCGTGAGTGCAGAGCCAGGAGGAACCCCTCGTGTCCCCCCCCCCCAAAAAATATTGCCAGGAGTGGTTCTGGGCCCCCTGAGTACTGACTGGGAGCCCAGTCCCTCCCCCACCCCCAGATGCAGTCAGCGGGACCTGGGCCTGGCCTGGTTTCTGGTAGGTCCGCCTTGAGGCTGCCGGGCTTGGTGTCAGGGCTGAGAAGCAGCAGGGCCGGGGGGCTCTGCCCCCTGCATCCTCCCTTCACCCCTTCCCTCCCTGCCACAGCCCTGCCCCTCACCCCCTGCTTCCCCGCCTTGCGGGTGCCCAGGCCAGGTCGCTGCAGGGGCCTTTGGTCCCAGACAGGTTCCAGGGCGGCCGGAGGAGCCTTACTTGCTACCCAGAGCGCCCTCTGCTGGTGCCGGGGTGCAGGACTCCGTGGCCAAGCCTTCGGGGGCTTCAGGAGCCAGCTGGGCGCCCGGCTGGCCAGGAAAGTCACCAGCAACCCTGGTTCATTGCAGCGTTTCTGTCTCCTGGGTGGGACCGCGCGGGGATCCCAGCTGACGCGGGTCCTGCGGTGTGTGGGGTCCTCTGCCTCCTGATTCGGGGCAGAGCGGGGGTGGGGGGGGGGCTGGGAGCACCTGGAATCCTAAATGCTTGCCAGGGCCTGGGGCCATGTTCTGGCACTCACCCCACGTCCCAGGGAAGCACCGGGACAGGTAACCTCCCCGCTGGTAACTTTTGGCCCATGCAGAAGTGAAACACGGGGGGGACGGGGACAATTTTTATCTTGCGAGGGTCAAGTTGGGGTCAATTTGTAAAGTCTGGGTCAAAACAGGCGCCAATGAACCCCCAAAGCCATAGGCGGGTGGTTTGCGGATTTTCTGTAAAAAGAAACAGCCGGCGCATTTGACTAGTCTGAAGTTTATTTAAATGCACTTAAAGGAGGTGGGTTCCGACGTCCCCGCGCTTCGGTTCAGGGGTTGAGTGGGGACCAGAGGGTGTTTCTGTAGGGACCCCCACCCGCCGTATGACAGGCTCAGCCCCCCACAGCCCCACCCTGCATGGTCACCTTCTCTCAGGACCGGGACACCCGATACAGCCAACGGCAGCCTCGGGACACGGGGGTTCGCTCCCTCGCCTTGGACAAGAGTTTCTCTCCCTGTTCCGTCATGCCAGGTCACTCGCTTGAAATCGTGCGGGCTGAGTGGCCCAGGGACTGAGAACCTGCCCGGCTTCTCCCAGGGCCGGAACACCAGCTTTGCGGGGGGGGGAGCCTGGGTTTGAATCCCCATTCGCGTGCGGAGCCCCAAACACCACCCAGGGTCACCCCTGAACCACCTTGTGGGTAGGGGAAGCCCCGGAACATGGCCGGGCCCGGCCCCACCAACAGCAAAACCTCAGGCAGTGAACGGGACGGCAGGGTCCAGAGAAGTGGGCTCCCGGGAGCCTCCCCCGCCAGCTCCAGGCGGCGGCACACCCACGAGCACTCTAAGTGCCCGCCTGGATCTGGCAGCTATCCTGAGCTCGAGTCAGCTCAGTGCCCTGCTCTCTGCCCAGTGCCGGAGGGCGCAGAGATGAATGAGGAGAAGTCCGTGCCCACGGCATTCTCGCAGTCTGTCATCAAAATTGCAAACTTGATTTGGTGCCACTTCCTCCGGGCAGTCTCCCCTGGCTGCTCCCTTCCTCCCCTCCCCCCCAAACTGTTTGGACACTCCTGTCGTGATCAGTCATTAGTGAAAAAGACGATCGCTAATGTCTCCTGTCCCTGTACCATGAGCCAGTCTCCGGGGTTATTTTAATCCTAATAAGAAAAGACTCATTATTCTCTCCCGTCTACAGGGAGGAAACCAAAGTCTCACCGAGTGAAAATCACTGAGGGCAGCAAGAGCTGGGAGGTTTGTGGACACCCCCCGTCCCTCCACCCCACCCCTGCCGCCCACGTCAGTAGCAGATGTCAGGGTGGGGAGTCCGTGTCGCAAGTGGGGCTGGGACTTGGTCCGAGTTCAGACGGTGACATGGGAGCCACGTTTAGAGAGGAAATTTTCCCCCGTGGCCTTGGGAGGCTGCTAAGAGAGTCCGTGCCGTCGTCTGCGGGGTCCCCGGGTGCGATGACAGTCACCAGGACGGAATCCAAAAGTCAAATCAAACACTCCCCCTCACACCCCACCAGATGAAAAAATGGAATTAAATTAGGAGGACAATTCCCAGAGGCCAGCCACACGTGCTAGGAGAAAAGGCAGCCCAGACAGAGAAGGGAGCACCAAATAAAGGGTGTTGGGAGGACCCTCCCAGGGTGGGAGAAGCGTGCTGAAAGTAGATTATAGACCGAACATGATTGCCACTCAACGCCTCTTTTGCAAAACACAGTACCCAAAAGAAGAGAGAGAGAACAAGGGGGAATGCCCTGACTCAGAGGCAGGGTGATGGGGGGTTGGAGGGATGCTGGGACCCGTGGTGGTGGATGATGGGCACTGGTGGAGGGATGGGTACTTGATCATTGTATAACTGAAACCCAAGCACAAAAATTTGTAAGTCTACAACTGTACCTCATGGTGTTTCACTAATAAAAAAAATTTTAAAAAAAAAGAGGACAATTCCCGGGAGACTCTCGTTCATGCCTGTATTCTGCACGGCCAGCCCACAGCCTGGCCATGGTCGGGCCCAGCACCTCTGCGTGGACGGAGGCGTGAGCTCCTGGGAGGCTGAGGGGTTCTCTGTGGTTCTGCTGGCAGCAGTGCGGCAGGCTCAGGTAGATGCCTGAGGGGTGTCCCGCCAGCCTGTCCCTCTGCCGGTCCATCTAGCTTGGGGCAGGGAGCTGGTCCCGGCCACCCCAGGCTCTTGTTCCCGTGCTCGCTTATCTCGGGCGATTTTTTTTTCTCATCCCGAAGAAAATCTCACATAAGCTGTTTACGGCAGCCCGGAGCTTTTAAACCTCTTTCTGGTGTGGCTTTTTACAAGTCAAGATAAACAAGAGCCTTTGCTCTCTGGGGACCAGCCGGGAGGGGTGGGGGTGGGGGTGGCTCCTTCACTCCCTCCCCTGCAGCCCGTGGTCCCGGGGGAGCTGAACCTGAGTGCGGGCCCCAGAGGACCGGGTTCACCGGGTCACGTGGCGGAAGCAGATAACATCATTGCCGGTGGAGGACGCAGCAGCCCCGGGGACCTGGAGGCAGGGCGGGGCTGGGGACAGGCAGAGCCAGCTGGGGGTGGCATGGGGGAGTGGGGGGTCCCGTTGCTGCTGCCGAAGGCTCTGTGTGCGCATCCAGGCAACGTCAGACAGAGCAGCTCTTGCAACCCTTTGCTGGGCAACAAAGGAGTGAAAGTCCCCCAAAGGAGGAGGCCGCAGAGGCCGGGTCCTGGGGGCGCCTCCCCGCGCCCCTGCCCTCCTGCCCGTCCGAGTGAGTCTCACCCCGAGAGAAGTGCCACACAGCCCCAGGAAAGTTGGCTTCTCACTGGGTGAGGCCGCCACAGGCGGACCAGCAGGGCCGTCTTCCCAGCCACAACACCGGGGGTCAGTTTGGGGGTCACTTCCAGCCCACAGCTGGCTCTGCCCTAGTCTCTGGACCTCAGTAGAGAATCCTGTGAAATAATCCTCCTCCTCCTCCTCCTCCTCCTCCTCCTCCTCCTCCTCCTCCTCCGCCGCCGCCGCCACCACCACCTCCTCCTCCTCCTCCCCGCCGTGGACTAGAAAAGGAGTGAAGGTTCCAGGGGAAAACCATGGAACGTCACCATCCCTCCGTGCCAGGCAGAGAGGCGAGGTGGAGAGCAAAGCTAGCCTGGGGCATGGCTGAGCAGCTGGATCAAACCTCACCTGATGCCACGACTCCACCACAGTGCAGTGACAGGACCCGGCAGGATGTTTCATTCCTTCCCGCCCCATCCTCCCAAGACAGAGACACAGGACGAGCTTCTCCATCACACCTCATCAGATGGACGGAGCCCAGCTGCGGCCTCCCTCTGGGGCCTGGCCAGCCCACCCAGCATTGCATGCAACATCCTGAAGGCCGCAGTTTCAAAACCAGCAGCTGCTGGCTCTTCCATTCTGGGTCTGAGGGAAACGGGGTAACTCCCCCCCCCCCTGGGTCCAGAAAGCGCTTTCTTTGAGGGGTGGTGATGGGGGTGGTCACTGCCATCCACCATCACCATCTCCAGCCACTTTGTGGGCACTCTGAGTTGCTGCTGACCCCCATGCATTCTGATGACCCATATCTAGGCCCCTGGGCCCCACTGCCCAGGAGGCCAGACCTCGTTCTGCCCTTGGGCGGCAGCCAAGAGTCTGTCCAGTGTGAGACCCACCAGGGGTGGATGTGACGCTCCCCTCCCTGCCCGCTTCGATGTCGGGCCTACTCCAGGCTTCTGTGCTCTTCCCTTTAAAGGCACAGCGGGTCAGCCCAGCAACCTGGACAAGATCGGGCTCCTCCTGTCGGCTCCGTCCTGGGGATGTCCGCTCCTTCCGGCCGCTGGCTCCTGGCGTGTCCCCGGGGACCACGCAAAACCTTGGGCAGGAGGACCCGGGTGGAAAAAGCTGCAAAGACTGAGTCAGAGAAGGCCGGGATGAAACTCGGGTCCATGGGGACCCTCCGACTCGGTGCTCACAGACAGGGCAGGAAGCTCAGGGCCGGGGAGGAAGGCCCGGCTGGCCCTGGGTCGGTCGGGGGAGGTGCGGCAGGATGGGGGCACCCCCTTCCCGAGAGCAAATGCCGCTCCTGCAGACACGGAACCGGGGGTTAGCGGGGACAGCTGGTTGGGGGAGACTCCTGGGTCTGAGCCTGGGGCTTGCAGCCTGGGAAAGGCTGAGAAATTCCACCGGGGTCCCCCTTCCTGCGCTCCAGCCCTTGCTGGCCCCGCTGGGTTTGGCGTCTGGGTTTGCGCATCCTTGGGGACCTCAAAAGTGACTCAGTGCTGTCAGCCCGCACGGAGGGCAGGGAGGAGGATGCGGGTGATTCAGAGCCTCCTCCCAGCCCCTTTGGAGCGGAGGGGGCTCTGGGGGTGGGGGTGCCGGTCCTTGGAGACCCTTGCAGGCCGGCTGCGGGGGATGCCTCGCTCACCTGGGCCGCACACGCGGGTGGGCGGGGGCTCCACCTGCAAGACAGCGTCCCGAGACCCCGCGGCCACCACCGCCCCCTGCATCCTCCCGGGCTCCCCTCGCTCGCCCTCACCGTCCCCCAACACGCGCGCGCCCACCCAAGACCCCCGTCCCCTCCGCATCTTCCCCATCGTCCCCCAACACACGCGCGCCCACCCAAGACCCCCACCACCACCCCCTGCATCTTCCTGGGATTGCCCCACCCCCCAACACCCGCGCCCCAACCCAAGACCCCCGCACCCGCGCCTCTTCCCCACCGTCCCCCAACACGCGCGCGCCCACCCAAGACCCCCACCACCACCCCCTGCATCTTCCTGGGATTCCCCCCACCCCCAACACCCGCGCCCCAACCCAAGACCCCCGCACCCCCGCCTCTTCCCCACCGTCCCCCAACACGCGCGCGCCCACCCAAGTCCCCACTCCAGCCGCGCGCACCCCACCGCGCCACCCCCGCCAGGGTCTCCCCGGGTGGGCGCCGGTCCCCGCCGCCGCCGCCGCCGCCGCGCCGCCCCCGCCCTCCCTCGGCCGGCCCCGCCCTCGCTCCGCCCCCGGCCCGGCCCGGCCGGGTCGGCGCCGCCCCCGCCCCCCGGCGGCCCCCGCGCCCCCCGGGGCGGGCGCGCGGGCCGCCCCGCGGCGCCGCCTTCGCCGCCTTCGCCTTCGCCGCCGCCTTCGCCGCCCCCCGCCCCGCGCCCGGCCGCGCGCGCCCCTCCCCGCGGCTGGGCGGCCCCGCGCGCCGCCCGCCCCGCCGCGCCTCCCGGTGACGCGCCGGCCCGGCTAAAAGTCGCGGCGCGGGCGGAGCGCGGCGCGGGCGCCCCTCGCCGGACCCGCGCCCGAGATGCCGGCGGCCGGGCCGTGCGCCCGCAGGCTGGCGCGCCGCTCGCACTCGGCGCTGCTGGCCGCGCTCTCGGTGCTGCTGCTGCAGACGCTGCTCGTGTGGAATTTCAGCAGCCTGGACGCGGGCGGCGCCCCGCGCCCGCCGCCGCCGCCGCCGCCCCCCGGCCCCGCGCCGCGCGCGCCGGGACCTGCCGCCCCCCGGGGACGCGGGGCGCGCGGCGCTGCCCGTCCGGCCGCGGGTAAGGCGGGGCGGGCCGGGGCGGGCCGGGGGGGGGGCAGGCGGGGCGGGGGTCCGCGGCCCGGCCCGGCCGCGGCCGGGGGCTGCGGAAGTTGGGTCCCGCGGGGCGCGCGGGGGTCCCGGCGCCCGGGCGGGTGGGTGCCCGAGGGCGCTCGCGGCGCGTCCGTCCGTCCGCCCGCCTGTCTGTCTGGCCCGGGAGGCCGAGGGCCGGGAGGCTCCGGGGTCCGGCGCCCCCGGCCGGCCGCGTGGCCCGCGCAGCGGGGACCGTCTCGCGCCCACTCCGGGGGTCTCGCGGCGGCTCCCGCCCGCCCGTGCGGGGGCGGCCGGACTGGCGCTGCTCCCCTCCTCCCCCTCCCCCTCCTCCCCCTCCTCCCCCGGCGCCCCCAGCGCCAGCCTCGCCCTCTCGCGCGCGCGCCCCGCGTGTCCTCTCCAGCCCGCTGCTGGCCAGCCCGCGGCCAGGGCCCTGCCGCCGCCGCCGCCGCGCCTGCCTCGCCCGTGCCCGTCCCACTGTCCGGCTGCTCCAGCCCCGGGCTGCGGGCCCCGGCCCACCCTCGCGACTTTGGGCTCCTGCAGTTTGTCCGTGTGCCCTGGGTTGGGGGTCGCTGCCGCCTCCTCCTCCGCCGCCGCCGCCGCCCTCGGTCCTGTCCCCCAGCGACTCCCCCGGCTCTGCAGAACAGGTGGTCCGAGCGCCCAGCTCCAGGCCGCGGGGTCAGCGCCGGGGGTGGCACTGGGCCCCCTCCTGTGTCCTGCTGCCCCCTCCTGCCCCGGGGATGCTCCAAGCAAAAGCGGCGTTGGGGGGGGGACCCCGGACACCAAGGGCCAGGTTCAGTGGATACTGGGGTCCAGGGCGCTCTCCCAGTGCCCTGCGTTGGCGTCTGCTAACTTCTGGGAGTCGGACAGGGTGGCCCCCTCCAGTGCCAGGATCGTGGCATCCATTCCCAGCTGGTGGTGGGCCCAGCCAGCCCTTCCCACTCCAGCCCATTTCATGACTCTGCCCCTCGCCCGCTGCTCTGGGTGGTCATGGGGAGCGACTGTGCCCTGTGGGGCCAGGAGAGAATCAGAACATCCCCACCCAGCTGTGCCTGTGTCCGAGGGACCGTCCGCCCTGGCCGGGCAGCGCGGGCGTGGAGAGAGGGCTGTCTGAGTGGACGGGCACCGTGAGGTTCCCTCTGGTTCCACACCCGACCGGGAGGGGGCTGGGGTGGGTTGGACACGTCCGGGGCGTCCTGCACTGCCAGCCGTTTGGAAACTCGGGTGGATGAGGTGGAGGGTGACGGGTGGGGCTCACCGTGCCCTGGGCGTCTGCGGTTCTCGGGGGTGCTGGGGGAGGCGGGGGCCAGAGCCCACCTGTTGAAACGACGCAGGAAGGAGCCTGGCTGTCCCGTCCTCTCTGCCGCTTCCGATGCCCCAGAAACCGCCTTCCTCCCACCGTTCGCTGCCCCCTTCCCCTTCCCTCCCTCCTGGGGACAGACAGGGGTGGGGGGGTAGAGGCTGCAACCCCCCACGCCAGCTTCCTGCCCACCCCAACCCTGTTCCATTCCCTTCGGAACCCCATGGCCAGCACCTCGCTGGAATTTGCGGGCACCCTGTTCTCGGGTGCAAGGCAGGAACCCCGGCCTGCCTGGCCCCGTCTCCCGAGGTCCTGACGCTCCCGGGGAGAAGGATGCTGTTGCCTTTCCCCTTCACTCCTCTCCCCCCACCCTCCCCGCTTCTCCCCAAGCCCCCCCCCCCCGCCCGCCCTCCCCCCAGGCCCCTCGTCTGCCCCTGGGTCTGTCTCATTCGGCTTCACCAGCCGCGTGGGCTCCTTTCCCTCCCGACCCCAGGCCCTGACCTTGCTGGACGCGGAAATGACCCCGCCGACTTGCCTTGGGGGCTCGGGAGGGCCGCGGGGGGTGGGGGTCAGTCCTCTCCGGCTGTGCCCACCCAGCCCCTGCCCTTCCACCGAGCTCAAGGAGACCAGAAGGGGGCAGCCTGGTCCCGAAGTCAGAGCCAGCTCCTGGGCCGAGCAGACTCGGGGCTTGCTGGGGCCAGCGCAAGTTTCCCCGGCAGATCCCGCAGGGGAAAGGGGCAGCGTGGGGGAGCCGGAGGGGGGGCCTGGGGGGTGCTTAGGGAGGAGGACAGGGCAGGCGATGCTGTGCCGTTCCCCAGAACGTTCTGGAAACAGAGGCGAGACGTGGGACCTGCTCGCCAAGGCCCCGGTGACGCTCGGCAGGCAGGGCTCAGAAACACAGGGCCCGCTCGCTCCGTGCAGGGGAGGGTGGGGCTGGGCACGGCTCTGTGGTTCCTGCAGGGTGGCAGGGAGGGGGCGGTGGGCGTGCCCCTCTCCTCGTGGGCGGGCACTGTGTGGGGAGCGTTTTCGAAGCCAGACCTTGGGCTTCCTCTGCCCCGGGCATAGCCGGCCTGCGCCCCCCCCCCAAGTCCTTCTCTTTCTCCTTTTGCTGGGGGGGCTCCATCCCAGGAGAAGGGCCTGCTCGCCTCCGGGGGGCAGGGAGAGGAAGCCCGTGTCTCCGTGGTGGGGAGGGGCGCAGGCCAGTGTGCTGAGCCTCTACCGGCAAGCCCTTGGCCGCTCTGGACTGAACCCGGGGTGACAGGGTGTCAGTGACTGCCACTGATTCTTCCCTGGGGTGTCCCGGAAGCTGTGGGTGTAACGGCCGCTCAGAGCTGGAGAGAGACCACGGTTGGGTGGGGCCCGGGGGGTGGGAAACATCGCACAACGGGTTCTGTGTGGATTTTGGAGAAAATGAAAGGGCCATGTGTGTGTGTGTGGGGGGGGGTGTGATTGTGTGTGTGCTTGTGTGTGAGCGTGTGTATGCGTGTAGGTGAGTATGTGTGAGTGTGTGTATGAGTATGTGTGTGAAGGTGTGTCTAGGTGTGTATATATGAATGTGTGCTTGTGTGTGTATGTGTAGATGAGCATGTGTGTGCTTGTGTGAGTGTATGTGTGCGTGTGTATGAATAAGTGTGTATGAGTATGTGCGTGGATGTGTGTTTGAGTGTGTGTGTATGAATGTGAGTGTGTGAGTGTGAGCTCAGCCACATTTTCTTCTCGCTGCCGCCACATTCCAGAGACACTCAGATTTATTGTGCTTAATTCAACAGTCACGACCCCCCTCATCCGCTTCATTTGAGAAACCTAACTCTGTGCTTGCCTGTGTGTGTGTCCGCACACACACGCACAAACTCACACACCATGAGGAGACGGGAGTTTCAGCATTGTCTGAGCCCTTTGAAATGTTGATTTTTCAGCAGAAATTCCTCATACTTCGCATTACTCGGATAACTCCTGAACTTTTTCAGACGTTGGCAGTGTCTGGGAAACGGGGGCCCAGGCTCCACACGGCCCCTGTCCTCACCGCCCCTCGGGGGTGGGGCTTTTCTCTAGGCAAACGCTCGAAGCCAGCGAGGGCAGCGGCGGTGGTGTTGGTGGCCGGCGTTGCCCACCTTCTCCTCGCGGGGTTTTCCTCGTGGCTTGATCTACGTGTGGCATTGCGTACACAGAAACGTGCATCCGTGAACAGCATTTATCTCTTCGCCAATGTTGCCATCTGCTTAATCATCTCCTGGAAAATGTTAAATAAGATCGATAAGTAGGAATGATGATACACCTGGATACACACTGGTCGTAGCACGGCTGTGCTGGTGTCTCTCTGTCAAGGGTCCGAGGTTCCTTTCCCTCCTACCTCATCCTTATTTTTTCCAGATTCTTTTAAAATGGAATCACTTGTCTAGGGATTGGAGAGCGAGTCCAGCTGAGAAGGTCCGTGCCTTGCGCCTGGCTACCCCAGTTCGGTCCCCAGCACCCCAGCCCCTGGATTCCACTCGGAGTGATTCTGGATCCCAGAGCCAGCCCTCAGCACTGCGGGGTGGCCCCCAAATGAACACAGTCCGACAGGGCCCACACCCAGAGGTGCTGGGGAGGGGCCCACCCAGGGGCCACCCCCAGAAGTAAGTTACTTGACGATGCAGGCCTGTGGGTTTGGGGCTCAGCCCCACTCTGAGGTGCTTGGGAGGGGGGTCCCAAGTTTATACCTTGGGGATTGATCGGGGGCCCGATCAGTCTCAGGCGAGGTGCTAGTTGTGTGCTCTGCCCCTGGGGACCATATCCCCCCGCCGCTCTTTATTCTGAAGCTTCCAGAAGGTTGGGCGGCAGCAGAGACTTGCTATTTTGCAAACAGGACGTGGATTGTTGGGGATTGTGCAGTTCTGATCCATGATCTTGATCAGAAGGGAAAGTTGGTGTCGTGGCTGGCGCAGACGCCTGGCATCGTGTGTGTGTGTGTGTGTGTGTGTGTGTGTGTGTGTGTGTGTGTGTGTTTCCTAAAAACTTGGAATTCAGGATTAACTCGGCCTCTTTTTCCTTTGAATTCCCCGCCGCGCCCCCGTTCCTATGGACCCTGGCCCCCCTCTACTTATCGGAAAGTAAAGAGAAACTGCTCTGGGGAGAATGCGAAGGAGGACAGCGATTTTACCCCCCCCCCCCCCCCAAGCCCGAGTTCAGAGGGGGGAGGGGCGTGGGGACCAGGAGGAAAAGTCCCCGAGACTGTCTGGCCCCAGCTGGAAAGTGAGAGGGCGCCTTGGCCTCTGTCCACCTCGGCGCCTCTGCCTCCCTGGGGCGCCCGACCTGACCCCCTCTGAGGCACAGCGCCCCCGTCGGGTCGGGGGAGGAAGAAGCGGGTCCGTACGCGGAAGGACCGGCTTTATCCGGGTGCTCTCCAAGGCGAGTTGTTGTTCTCGTAAAGAAACCGCACGTTGTTTGAAAATAAGCAATTTTTCGCAATTATTCCTTTTCCCATGCCGAGGAGGGTTTGAGCGAGATCCAAGGCAGGCGAGCGCAGCCAGCGCCTCTGTGCGTGCCAGTCCTCGAGCAGGGCAGGCAGAGAGGCAGGAGGAGGGCAGCGTGGATTGAGCGCCAGCTGTATGCATGGCGCTCTCTGTACGCCTCCCGGATACTCCCTGTGATGAAACGACAGAGAAGGAGACGTGCTCTGGATTCTCAGAACGATGCTGTTTGAGTTGGGGTTGGGGGCCATCCGAGCAGTCCTCAGTTAACCAGGCCTGACTATTGGGGCCCAGTGATGTGTGTTCTTACCCGGGTCTAGTGGTACTCAAGGGACACGGCCGGCAGGGCTGGGGGTGCCATGTGACGCCCGGGATCAAACTCAGGGCCTCGTGCGTGCACAGCACGGACCCCAGCCCCTTGAGCTCTCTCCTCGTCTTCCCGAGTCCCAGCACTGTGGTAGCAATGCGGAGGTTTTGGAAATCCTGCCTCGCCGGTCCTTGGGTGCTCCCAGCTCTGCGGGCGGGCACCGTCGCTGTTCCCATTTCACAGATGAGGAAACGGAGCCTGGAGCGAGGCGGTGGCTCCCAGGTTCAGTGTGGGACGACCTGCCCCGGGCTGGAGGGGAGGGAAGGTGGACGGATGTCAGGGGTGTCGGGCCTGGGTCGAGAGCAGGGTGAGGGCTCTGTGAACAGAGATGCGTCCCGGGAGCTTCCTGCATGTGCTCTGGGCCTCTTGTCACGTCTGGTTCCTCTTTGCCGCAAGTCTCCGTGCCCGGAGCCTCTGGGCGCCAGTGAACGAGCAGCCCCCTCGGGTGCCGAGCGCCTGCAGGTGCCGCGCATGTCTGATGGAGCACGGGCCTGCCACGAGCCTCCTGGTGCTGGACACTCACTTGCCGGGAGAGGTTGGGCGGGGCCTCCCCGGGGACCTTCCGGGCTCACATCCAGAGACGGGTGCTGGGGTTGCACTGGTGTGTGTGGTGTGAGGGTCACGTGTGCGTCTGTGGCGTGTGTGATCTGTGTGTGTGTGGTACACGTGTGTGATATGAGTGTGGGGTGAGTGTGACATGTGTTATGTGTGTGTGGGGTGAGGGTCACGTGTCTGTCTCTAGTGTGTATGATCTGTGTGTGTGTGGTACACTTGTGTGATATGAGTGTGATGTGAGCATGAGTATGACGTGTACTGTGTATGTGTGGTGTGAAGGTCGTGTGCGTCTATGGTGTGTGTGATCTGTGTGGATGTGGCATATGTCTATGATATGAGTGTGATGTGAGGTTACTTGTGTGTTTTGTATGAGGGTCCTGTGTGTCTATGGTGTGGGGTGTGTATGATCTATGAGATGTGTGTGTGTGTGTAAGATATGAGTGTGGTGTGTGACGTGTTATGTGTGTGGTGTGAGGATCACGTATGTGTCTGTTGTGTTTATGATCTGTGTGTGTGGTATATGTATGTGATATGAGTGTGATGTGAGGTCACTCGTGTTGCGTGTTTTGTATGAGGGTCCTGTGTGTCTATGGTGTGGGGTGTGTATGATCTATGAGATGTGTGTGTGTGTGTAAGATATGAGTGTGGTGTGTGACGTGTTATGTGTGTGGTGTGAGGATCACGTATGTGTCTGTTGTGTTTATGATCTGTGTGTGTGGTATATGTATGTGATATGAGTGTGATGTGAGGTCACTCGTGTTGCGTGTTTTGTATGAGGGTCCTGTGTGTCTATGGTGTGGGGTGTGTATGATCTGTGAGATGTTTGTGTGTTTGTGTGTTTGTATGTGAGATCTGAGTGTGGGGTGAGTATGATGTGTGTGGTGTGAGGATCATGTGTGTGTCCGTGGTGTGTTTGATCTGTGTGGTGTGTGGCGGGAGATCTGAGTGCGGTGTGAGTGTGACGTGTTACATGTGTGTGTCTGTGGTGTGGGGTTTGTGCATTCTGTGGGATATCTGTGTGTGTGTGTGATAAGAGTGTGGTGTGTGTGTCGCCGTCACAGTGCTTGGGGCCTGATGTGGCTAGGGGCTGCACTTGGGGGCTCAGGGGCCGGGAGTGGCCACGTTGGGCCCCTCGGAGCGCGTGGCGTGGAGGCCCGGGAAGCCCTTACGGCGGCACGTGTGTGTCCTGGGAAGGGAAGTGACACCAAGTGGAACTGCGCGGGGCTGGCGGTGTCGCTGGACTAACTGCCCGGTGGGCCGGAGGGAGCAGCTGTGAGCTGAGCCCTCGGTGGGCGAGGAGGGAGCAGCTCAGGCTTCCTGCCGCCCGCTGCCTGCCGCCAGCTGCAAGCCCAGCCCAGCCCAGCCCAGCCCAGACTCCCCTCCAGGAGGGGGCCGCGCCGCTGTGTGTCAGAGACACGTGTGCTGACCACCGCGTGCCACTTCCTTCTGCTTCAGGGAAAAGACGGTTTGCCCACAGCTGCTCTGGGGCGGCTGGGCCTGTGGTTGGGGCCTCGGCCGTGGGGCCGCACCCGTCCGGGCCGAGCGTTGGGGATGGCGAGGGGGTGTGGTGTGTGCGAGGTGTGAGTGTGTTCGCAGGCTGCTGCGATGGTGGTGTGTGGGGGTGGCGTGTGGGTGGTGTATGTGTGTGTGATGTTTGGTGTGGGGGGGTGTGGTGTGAGTGTAGGATGTTGTGTGGGACGGCTGTGTGCACATGTGTGGTGTGAGTATGTAGGTGTGAGTGTGGTATGGTATGTGCGTGGTGTGTGTGGTGCGTCTGTGGTATGTTTCGCGTGTGTGTGTAGTGTGGCTGTGACGTGTTGTGTGTATGTGGTGTGAGGGTCTTGTGTGTGTTTATGATGTGCGTGATCTATGGTTTGTGTGTATGGCGTGTATGCCCTATGGGGTGTGTCTGTGGGGTGTGTCTGTCTTGTGTGTAATCTTTGGGGCGTGTGTGTATGATCTGTGGGGGGGGTTGTCTGTGGTGTATATGATCCTGGTATGTGTGTGTGTGTGGTGTATACATGCTCTGTGTGTGTGTATGGTGAGTATGATCTGGGGTGTGTGTATGTGTTGTGTATGGTCTGTGTGGGGGTGTGTGACTGGTGTTATGATCTGGTGTGTGTATGAGTGTGTGGTGTGTACGATCTGTGTGTGCATCTGGTGTGTGTGATCTGTGTGTGGGTGTGTGTATGGTGTGTGGTGTATGTGACCTGTGTGTGTCTGTGGTGTGTGTGTGTGTGTGTTTGGTGTGTGTGTGAGACCTGTGGGGGGTGTCCTTTGTACTGGGCACTGACCGGGGACCAGGGCCCCCCGCAGTCTCCCTGTGGGTGAGGCTGGTCCCCGCCCACAGTCTGAGGCTTCTCTGGTCTCCCCAGGCTGGGCGGCCTCCCTCCTCCTCCGTGGCCTCGGCAGAGGGGGCAGAGCCAGGGGTCACACGGCCCCTCCGAGGGCCAGGAGCGGCCGTTCCTCTCGCCGGCGCCCGGCTCGGGGAGCACGGGGAGCGATCCTACTGAATTCTAACAAGATCCTGCAGGCTAAGGGCTATTAATCTCACCTGTAATTCACCGATTATAAATAATGAAAACGAAGCAATAAATCGCCCAGAAGCTAAACAGCTGGGAGCTGGCCAGTGGCGGCGGCGGCAGCGCCCCTGAGGCTGTGTGCCGAGTGAGTGTCCGGGCGGCCCGCCAGGAGGACCCCGGGGCTGGCCCCCACCAGCTCTCCTGGCCGGTCCTGCCCCGCCCACAGGCACCTAGGGGACAGCCCTGACTTCAGGGGACCACAGGGCGTCCGCGTCGTCCGGGCTGTGAAGACCCCGCCCAGCCTGGTCCACGTGCAGCCCCCTCTCCAGCAGCTGCCATCAGGGAAATGTCTTAGCAGAGGCCCCGGAATTGTGCGGGGAGGCGGGGGTGGGCCCACGTGAGGTGAGAGGATAAAGGGTCCGGCATGCCCGGGAGCACCTGCCCCGGGACTGGGCTTGGGGGCGTCCCCAGGAGGTCCCGGGGGCCGCAATCCCGCTGGGGGTTGCGCCGAGGAGCATCTTCTCGGGAGCCTTGTGGCCCTGCGGCCTGGTCCCCTCCCGCAGCTGCTGGGCCTGGAAGCGTCTCCGACCGCATTCAGGCGAGGAGCAGAAGGTGGGGCCGCGCTGTCCGTGGCTGTCCCCCACGCTGGGGTGCCTGCCAGAGTCGGCCCGTTCCGGTTCCCCTCGCACCCGTGGGGCGGGGTGTTGTTCGCCCCAGTGCAGCCGCGGAGGGGCAGGGCATGGGGAATATTTGGGGTCATCCGGCTCTTTTGTTCTTGATTTTGTTTTGGGGCCACACGTGGCAATGCTCAGGGCTCCCTCCCGGCTCTGTGCTCAGGATTCGCTCTTGCAGTGCTCAGGACGGGGTGCTGAGGCTCGAACCCACGCCCGTCAGGTGCCCGGCAAGCGCCTCACCTTCCGGATTATCTCTCTGGCCCTCATCCGTCCATCTTGATTCATCCTGTCTTTCCCCACTTATTTCATATTTCGTTTTTGGTTCATCCCCGGCTGTGTTCAACACTGACTCCTGGCTCTGTGCTCACGGCGGATCATTCCTGGTGGACTCAGGCGACCATATGTGATGCCGGGGATCGAACCCAAGTTGGCCACGTGCAAGGCCAGAGCCCCCTCCCGATGTGCTGCCCCTCCAGGCCTCTTCTTCCCCCTCCCTCCCCCTCCCACAACCACGTTGCCCCCAAGGGCATGTGTTGGGGTCCTGGTGAGCTTTCGGGGAATGGGCCAGGGTGTACTGCGGGGGGGGGGGGGAGTGGGGGGGCGGCGGCACAAGTGGCAGCACAGAACATCCCAGAGCTCCAGAGTACCCCAGTGGGCCCAGCCGGCGCAGTCACCACCGGCCTCAGTCTGCCTGAGGAGTTAATGACCTTCGGGAATTGTAGGGCAGGCCGGGACCTAATTCCATAAGCAGATGAAGAAGGGCTTTGAGGTTCAGGATGTCCTGGAATTAAGACATGCCCTTCAGCCCCAGGGGGGGGGAACCCACTGACTGTGCCCCCAACCCACGCCCCTGTACTCCTGGGGGCACGGAACCGGTGAGTCTGGGAAGCCCCCCAGAGATCCCCAACCACCGAGCTCTCTGCTCCCCTGAGCCGGCCGGGGAAGGAAGAGGGAAAGACAGAGGTAGACGCCCTCGTCATGGCTCAGGGGCCGCGTGGCACCCCCCACCCACGCCAGGGCAAGCCAACGTCAAGGGGGGAGTTGTGACAGACACTGTGGCGAAGCAGTTGGGGTGCCAAGAGGAAACGGGGGGCACTGCAGGAGGAGTCGGAGGATTCACGGGGGCCAGTTCCTTGGCTCGGTTTGGGGCCGAAGGCCTGTTTCGGGTGGACCCCTCTGGCGGGAACAGCCCCCGGGGTGGACAGCACGCGGGCGGGCGGGTGCTGCCGCCGTCAGAGGTGCCACTCGGGGTTCCGGAGCCCCCGGGCTGTGCATCAAGGGCCGCTGTGTCTCTCCGTCCCTCCGTGCCGTCCACACAAGGGCCTCTCGTCCCCGGACTGAATGTGCGTTTCTTACACCTCGTGTGTCTTCTCTCAGAGCTCGCTGGAGAGCGAGCACGGAAACGAATGCGCCCCAAGCCCAAGGGCCCTGGGAAACGTGCACAGGCCTAGCCCGCTGCCCAGGCCAGGAACGGGGCTGCTGTCCCATCCTGGGCTGCCCCTGTCCTGCATGGAGGGGGGGTGGACGTAGGCACAGACCCCCGCCCCCGCTTGCTGTCCACTTCTTCCTGTGTGTATTAGGGAGGACAGATCCATCCCCCAGCCTGCCCCCCGACCCCCGGCCCCCACCCCAGGGTTCTGGCTTTGCAGGCAGGTTCTCGGCAGTGAGGTTGGCTCAGGGCCGGCACGGCCCGATTCGGAGCCTCACCTTGACCTCTGCGGGGCGGGAGGTGGCCGTCAAGCGTCGGTGACCCGCCTTGCTCACTGTTGTGTGGAAGTTCCCAGTTTCTGTGTTCGGGGGGTCAGAGGAAGGAGCTAAGGGAGGTGTCCTTGGGAGGGGCGGCCCCCGGGCCGCTGCTGCGGGTACCCTCTTGGGCTCTCTCATGCTCCTCTGCTGAGGGAACCCGGGCTGGCCCGCTGTGACTTGGGGCGGACTCCCCGTGCCCCCAGGAGACTCGCCTCAGCATTGGGTTCATGTTGACTTCATTGTTGTTTGAGCACCCAACAGTGCTCAGGAGCTACTCCTGGTTCTGTGCCCAGGGATGACTCCTGGCTCTGTGCTCAGGGACTACCCCTGACTCTGTGCTGAGTGATGACTCCTGGCTCTGTGCTCAGGGATGACTCCTGGCTCTATGCTCAGGGATGACTCCTGGTTCTGTGCTGCTGAGTGATGACTCCCAGTTCTGTGCTCAGGGATGACTCCTGGTTCTGTGCTCAGGGATGACTCCTGGCTCTGTGCTCAGAGATGACTCCTGGTTCTGTGCTGCTGAGTGATGACTCCCGGTTCTGTGCTCAGGGATGACTCCCGGTTCTGTGCTCAGGGATGACTCCTGGCTCTGTGCTCAGGGATGGCTTCTGATTTTGTGCTCTGACTACCCCTGACTCTGTGCTGAGTGATGACTCCTGGTTCTGTGCTCAGGAATGAGTTCTGATTCTGTGCTCAGGGATGACTCCTGGTTCTGTGCTGCTGAGTGATGACTCCCGGTTCTGTGCTCAGGGATGACTCCTGGCTCTGTGCTCAGGGACTACCCCTGACTCTGTGCTGAGTGATGACTCCCGGTTCTGTGCTCAGGGATGACTCCTGGCTCTGTGCTCAGGGACTACCCCTGACTCTGTGCTGAGTGATGACTCCTGGTTCTGTGCTCAGGGATGACTCCTGGCTCTGTGCTCAGAGATGACTCCTGGTTCTGTGCTGCTGAGTGATGACTCCCGGTTCTGTGCTCAGGGATGACTCCTGGCTCTGTGCTCAGAGATGACTCCTGGTTCTGTGCTGCTGAGTGATGACTCCCGGTTCTGTGCTCAGGGATGACTCCCGGTTCTGTGCTCAGGGATGACTCCTGGTTCTGTGCTCAGGGATGGCTTCTGATTTTGTGCTCAGGGACTACCCCTGACTCTGTGCTGAGTGATGACTCCTGGTTCTGTGCTCAGGAATGAGTTCTGATTCTGTGCTCAGGGATGACTCCTGGTTCTGTGCTGCTGAGTGATGACTCCCGGTTCTGTGCTCAGGGATGACTCCTGGTTCTGTGCTCAGGGACGACTCCTGTTTCTTTGCTCAGGGATCACTCCTGGCGGAGCTCAGGGGATGCTGTGGAGGGCCGGGGAATCAGACCCAGGTCGGCTGCGTGCAAGGCAAATGCCTTCCCCACCGTGCTGTGTCTCTGGCACCTCAGGCTGGCGCTGTACCCTCCTGCCTCGAGTCACCACACGAGGCAAGTCCTCCCCTTGCCCCCCAGGGGTCCCTCATGGCATCATCAACTTAACCCTGAGCCTGATATCTCCGTTGGGAACCAGGAAACCCCAAATGCTGTGCAACTGGAATGCAATTCAGAGGGCAGCGGAGACACTAATCATCTGATAATGAGCCAGGCACGAAGCAATAAAGACCCAGCCCGGGAAGCGGGATGATGCTCAGAGTCTCAGCACTCAGCCAGACTCGCGTTCGTAAAATAAACAAATGTTTTCGGTAATAGAGCGCTAATGTGTACATTATTTAAGGATAGTATTAAAACCAGATCAGATGGATCAAATAATACCGTGGCTCCCTCATTAGGCGTCTTTTCCGGGGGGGGGGGGATGAAAAAGTTTTTCCTGTCCCCGTTCCACCTTCTGCTGCTGAAAAGGTGCTTTATGACTTAGAAATGTAACAGAAAGTCTTTTTTTTTTAAAGAAAAATAATTTTTTCCTTCCCTAATGGCTGTTTTTGTTTTTTTAACATCGGACAGCGCTTTGGAGAGGTTCTTGAGATCAAGGCCTTTTCGTGGACTCTCCATAGGGCGCTGCTTTAGCTCAGAGGGGTGGTTGGTGCCAGAGGTGCCCACCAGGACCCCTGTCCTCCCCGTAGGGATTCCATTTCTGCCGCCAGATACTCTTTTTGCCTTCAAGACCTCTTGAGAATGGTATTTGATCGATCCTCTCTGCTTCCCTCGCAGTCAGGAGCTGAGCCGTGGACAGGCATCAGGAACAGATGTGGCAGTTTGCCTCTGAAGGGCCTGGCCTAGATCACCACTCTCCCGAGGCCCCGAGCCTGGCCGCAGTTTGGGTTGCTTTGGGAGGCGGGGGGGCGGGGGGGGGGATGCACAGAGCTAAAGACAGTGCGGGGGTTAAGGTGCCCGCTCTCTCTGTGGGCATCCTTGCTGGATCCTGAGCACCACCTGGCCCCCTGGGGGTCTGGCGCTTCCCTTGCATTCGGTCGATCCCAGTTGGGTCCTCTGTACCGCGGCAAGTGGCCCGAGCTCACCAGGAATGGTCCCTGAGCACAGCCCCACCCGAGCCCTGCCCCACCCCAGGGCCCTGGAAAGTCGACCAGTCGGCCAATAACTGTTGATGACAGCAAAAGCAGGTGGCATCAGCCTCCCAAACAAGCAGAAGCTGAAAAAGCCCTGATGTGTGGAAGGGGGAAGGCCAGCCGGATTTTTCGTGCTTTTGTTCAAAAGTCCAATGAACGGTCACGGTCCTCCCCTTGTTCATCGATTTGCTCGAGCGGGCCCAGTAACGTCTCCACTGGAGACTTTGTTGTTACTGTGTCTGGCATATCGAATACGTCACGGGGAGCTTGCCAGGCTCTGCCGTGCGGGCGAGATCCTCTCGGTAGCTTGCTGGGCTCTCCGAGAGGGGCGGAGGAATCGAACTCGGGTCGGCCATGTTGGCTGTGTGCAGGGCAAACGCCCTACCGCTGTGAACGGTCAGCATTTAAAAACCAGGGATTTGCAGGGCCAAGAGGCAGTAGAGTTGGGTTACGACCAGCAAGCTCCCAGCCCAGTTTGGTTCCTAGCATCACCAGGCACGTTCCCGGAGGCCCTTCAAAGTAGACTTGGGTACCCGGGTACACCCCTCCCTGACTCTACAGGGTCGGTCCCCAGCAGCCTGGCCTCCCCCGCTCATCACATTGGCGTCACCAGTGGGGTCTTGGGCTACTCCTGAGTGCCACTTGGAAGGTCTACCCCCACTCCCATAATCACCATCAGTGATTTGAGTTAAAAAGACGATTTGAATTTCCTTTCAACAATGCCAGGCATTCAGACCTTGGTTCCCAGGGACCCAGTGGGGGTGTAGCCATACAACCGCCCGGCTGCCGAGGACGTCCCCTCTTTCCTGCTGGCAGGGTCCTCCCCTCGGCTGGCCTCTGCAAGACCCCAGAGAGGATCAGCGTTTCCGATTCTCCGAGCCCCGATGACAAGAATCCTGGCTGTTAGCTATTAATAGACGATCGATGCCCGCCCTCTGCCAGGTGCCCGGCTAAGCAGCGTCCCTGGGTCTCGGCACCGGTGGGGAGGCTTCCGGGTGGACGTGAAGGGACGGGACCATTCCCTGGCAATGTGGAACCAGGCCCTGCTCCCCAGCACTGTTTGGGGGTGCCAGGGGCCAGCCCTGCTGCTGACCAGTGGATCAGTCCTTGAAGCTGTTGACGTGCAGCTTGCATTGAGGAGATGGGGGCGTCGGGGCTATCCCTGGGGGTCCTGGAGCGGGGGGGGGCATGTGGTGCTGGGGATCGAACTCTGGTCCTTGTGCATTTCTGAGCATCACCAGGCACGGCCCTGGAGGCCCTTCAGGGTGTACTTTGGTACCCGGGCACAGCCCTTCCTGACTCCACGGGGTCCCCAGAAGCATGCCAGGAGTGTGCTCCTGACGCCAAAACTATCTCCTTCACCCCAGACCCCTGGCATAGTCTCTTAAGATGGTGATTCTGAAGGGCTGGTAGGGCACTTGCCTGGCACATGGCTGCCCTAGGTTTGATCTTCCAGTCCCTGGCCCAAAATACAAAATAAATAGATTTTGGGGATTTTTTTGGGGGGGGGTCTATTGACACCACACCTGGCAGTGCTCAGGGCTTCTTCCTGGCTCTGCTCAGGAATCATTCCGGATGGTGGTGTTGGGGGCACCCTTGACGGTGCCAGGGGTGGAACCCCACCCACGGTGCTGTCTCTACCAAAGAACTGATTCTGGTGGGAATTGTTGCACTTGGTGCCGGAAGGCCTGGTCCTGTTCCCGCATGGTGTGTCTGGACCCCTGGAGACTTGTGGACCGCCCCCTCCCCCCCAGGTGACTATGAACTCCACCACGGATGAGGCTGAGCCTGGAGCCGGATCCTGGAGTCACACCCCGGTCCTGCCGTGCTCACACCGGAAGGGGAACCCTCCACCTTCTCTGCCCGTCGGTCGTCTCGCGGCGTGGAGGCAGTATCGATGGGGGAATGTTTTGATAAGTTGCTGATTTGTATTAAAATAATAATTACCGCCGTAATTACCAGCACGAATTTCCGCGAGGCTCAGCTGCTGACGGGGAGGGAAAATAATTAACTGCACCTTCCCCGGGATTCCAACGGGGGCCGGCTCAGCCCCTCTTCCCGGTGGGTCCGGCACAGACTGGACGCCGGGTTGAAGGCCATGTGTCCCACCAGATGCTGCTTCTGAGAATGGGCTCCGTGGCAGGTTTCCATGCCAGAAGGCGGGTGGGCACCATCTCCCCCCACAGACACGGGGGAGAGTGCCTGGCTGGCGGCGGCAGCGGATGGGGGCTGTAGCCTGGACCCCTGGGCGTGCCCCTGCCCCTGGAGCGGCTGTGCTTCCAGTGGGAGGACAAGTGGCTTCTGCTCAGTCCACTCCCGAGTCATCTGCAGGGGTCACGGGAGAGGCCCTGGCTGCCTGCCAGCCTTCTGCACTCCTGGCTTTTTTTTTCTTTTGGGGGCCCACCTGGCGATGCTCAGGGGTTCCTCCTGGCTCATGCACTCAGGAATCGCTCCTGGTGGTGCTCAGGGGACCCTACGGGATGCTGGGAATCGAACCCGGGTCGGCCGCATGCAAGGCAAACGCCCTCCCTGCAGTGCTGTCGCTCCAGCCCCGCCCCTGGCTTTGACAGGCGATCATATGTTCCTGCCCTAATTCAAGTCAGCCCACCCCCAAGTGTAACATCGTTGCAGGGAAGGAGGACCTGGTGTCTGTGTGTAAGTAACAGGTGCCCAGTCCAGAGCAGCGGACATGCGTGTCCCCCCTTCTTCCCCCTTCGGCCCTTCCCAGTTGCCAGGGTCACCTTTACGATGCCTTCCGACCCCAGGTCCATTCTGCCGCTCATTCGAAGGCATCTCTGGGCCTCTCCTCCTTGGACCTGGTTGGTTTGGGTGAAGCATCCGGTGAGATGAGGCGGTGTAGGACTCTCTAGGGCTTCTGCTGGGGCCAGCCCGTTGGTGCCGAGCACGGGCTCTGTGTCCGTCTGGCCTGGGAGTGAAGAGCAGGCTTGCCTTCAGTGGGTGCCGTTGGGGATGCACCCGGCTGTGCTCAGGGATGACTCTGGTTCTGAGCCCAAGGATCACTCCTGACGGTGCTTGTGGGTATCGTATGTGGAGCCGGGGGTTGGACCGGTCTCCTTCACACGCCAAGCGGGCGCCCTCCCCACTGCACTCTCTCGAGCCCCTCGGTTTCGCCTTTTTTCTTTTTGAGAAGGATTTTCCTCTCTTTTAGGGTGGCAGTGTTTGGGTCAACCCAGATCTCACTCTTGCTCAGGGATCACTCTCGGTGGGGCTGGGGGGCAGAGACCCTACATGGTGCCAGAATAGAACCTGGGTTCACTGTGTCAAGTGCCCTACCTTGAGATAAAAAGGCAGATAGGATCACTCCTGCTCTGGATTTCCCATTTTTAAAAAACAGTGGGCGGGGGGGGGGGGGGAATCAAAAGAAGGTTTTCAGATATGTACAAACTACATGAAAGTTACGCTACATCTTTTATTTTGTTTGGGGGCCACACCTGGCGATGCTCAGGGGTTCCTCCTGGCTCTGCACTCAGGAATCACTCCTGGTGGCACTCAGGGGACCCTATGGCATGCTGGGGATTGAACCTGGGTCCTAGCCGCGCGCAAGGCAAAGACCGGCTGTGTTATGGCCCAAACCCTGATGTTATTTGCATTACATGTCTGTGGGTGAAAATAAAGGTTCCTTGGAGCTGATGGCCGTCCCTCCACAGCTGTGTCCAGCAGGCTGCAGGGAGACCGCCGCTCCCAGGCTCATCTCTGACCCTTCCCAGGAAGGCCGGCGGCTCCTCATAGCTCTCACTGCCCGTCCGGGAGCCCTCATCCCCGCGGTTGTGGTGTTGGACGCACGGCACCTGTTTCCCGCCCACTCTGCTTAATGGGCTTCTGGCCCGGCCCAGCGTGGGGCTGACCCAGTGCTCAGCTCCCCCCTCTCCTGCGTCCCGTGGGAAGCCTTTTAGTGGGGAGTAGAGCTGGGAGAGAAATGGATTTAATGCCTCCATTCAGTGGTGTTGAATGGGCTGAGCTGACACGGGTATTTGGATCCGAAAGTCTTGGCGTGGGTACTGGGAGGAACGCTCGGGGACAGCCCTGTCCGTGTGCGCCAACGCTGGAGCACGGCTGAGTCGCAAAAAGGCAAGGGGTGTCAGGGCCCCGGAGACGCTCAGTGGGCTGAGCCCCGGGCTGCGTCCCTGGCACTGTGGGGTCCTCTGAATACCATCAGGCCCTGAACTAGAAACTCCCTCTGCACTGCTGGGTGCCCCTACCCCCACCCCCCAAAAAAACAGTTATTTTAGTTTTTTTTTTTTTTTTTTTTGCTTTTTGGATCACACCCGGTGATGCTCAGGGGTTACTCCTGGCTCTGCACTTAGGAATTACTCCTGACAGTGCTTGGGGGAGGGAGCCTATGGGATGCTGGGGATCAAAACCAGCATCCCGTGCCCGTCTGCATGGCAGCTGGCCACTTGCAAGGCAAATGCCCTCCCCGCTGTACTAAAGCTACAGCCCGTTTTTTTTTTAATGTGATTCCCCTTCCGTGATGGAACCCCCCCCCCCTCGAACCCCCGTTCACGCGCGGGTCACGTCCTTCCAGCCAAGTGGCTTTCGCTGCTTTGGGAACGCGGCCATCCTCCCGTTTCCCAGCCCCATGCCAGCTTGTCCCGAGGACTCTTATCTCTCTTTGCAGCCAAGCAGTTTCTGGCAGAGTTCGGGGAGTGATTTTCCGTGTCACTCTCTGCTTTGATCGACTTCTCAGTTTCTGCCGGGCTCCTTTGGGGACCGTGGCCGGGCAGGCGGAACGGTCCAACTCTGTGTCCCGCTCGGATGGCCGGCCTCCGCCCCCGCCTCTGCCGTGCCCGTCTGCATGGCAGCTGGCCCCTCGGAGATGGCTTCGGTGGGCTGGGGTCCTCCCCCCATCACCTGCTTATGGCTGGCCAGTGGCTGGTCAGTGTCTCTGGCCTTGCGCCCTTCCTGCCCTGGGTCCTCTCTGCGCACGGGGGCAGCGTTGGGAGATCCAGACCCTCTGGGGCCTGCACTGACCTAACACTGAGGCTTCTCAGGGCCACTTCTGGGCACGGGAGTAACTCAGGGCAGGGTGACCACTCTGCGGGCCTAGAGTTTGCGTCCCAGCCATGCTGCCTGCCCCCCGCGTCTCTGAGCGTGGCCCTCAGCCCCCAGCACCCCATCACCAGACACGGAGCTGTCAGGGTTGAGTCTTCTTTGGGGGATCACCCTCCTGCTCCCCGTCATTTCAGCCAATTTCCTTTGCTCGTGCCCCAACTGTTGTAGGAGGCTGTTGCTAACTGAGCCTGTGTTCCAGCTGTTGTAGGAGCCTATTTGCTGGCTGGGTCCGTGTCCGGCTGTTGTAGGAGCCTGTTTACTGGATGGGCACGTGTCTGACTGTTGAAGGAGCCTGTTTCTGTCCGGGCCCGTGTCTGACTGTTGTGGGAGCCTGTTGCTGGCCGGGTTGTGTCACACAGTCTCTGGCTCAGATTCTTTGCTGTTTCAGCTTTTCTTGGGGAAGAAGGTGGGAGTCTGTGGGGAACGGGGTTCCTGGAATTGAAACACCGGGTCTGGGTGCTGAAGCCAACCGCATGGATAGAGCATTGATTTATGCAAGTCAGTCTTTTTTCTAATGAAGCCGAGAAAAACCAGTCGGGGCTAGACTGAAGGTAAGGACCTTCCTGAGACGTTGCTTGCTTTCCTGGTGCCGAGTCTTTTCATGCTGTACATTGAGGACTGACCGTGATCTCGGATCTGGCATTTATGATTATATATTATTTAACATATTTGCCCCTCTTGGAGAGCCCGGCAAGCTACCGAGAGGATCTCGCCCGCACGGCAGAGCCTGGCAAGCTCCCCGTGACGTATTCGAGATGCCAAACACAGTAACAACAAGTCTCACGATGGAGACGTTACTGGGCCCGCTCGAGCAAATCGATGAACAACGGGAGGACCGTGACCGTGATTGTTTTGATATAAAATATATAAATTAAGGATTGACGAATGCTGTATCTGATATATTTATTTATATATTATTTA
Organism: Sorex fumeus; assembly: GCF_029834395.1. Taxonomy (NCBI): domain Eukaryota; kingdom Metazoa; phylum Chordata; class Mammalia; order Eulipotyphla; family Soricidae; genus Sorex; species Sorex fumeus. Next base: position 553,918 of record NW_026606159.1, on the reverse strand, counting down.
ATTAATGCATATTATTTATATATGCTGTAATATATTGTCTATATTATTTTATTCTATTAAATACTACATATACATTTGATTTCTGGGGCCACACCCAACTGTGCTCAGGGATCACTCCTGGAAGGCGGGGGGACCTTGTAGGGTGCTGGGGGACTGAACCTGGGCTGGCTGTGTGCAAGGCAGCGCCCTCCCTCACCGTACCAGTCTCCAGACCCCAGATCTGGCCTCAGCTAAGGGCAGCCCCAGGTTCAGTCTTGAGAGGGTGGCGCCAGCCCCCAGTGGCATTGAGGCTCTGAAGGTGACTCTGGGCAGGGTCAGATCTTAGAGAAGGGGGAGGGCGTGGATGCTGACAGCTTTGCCCCATCCCCTCCCCCCAGCCCATGACTCGGTTTGCTTCCTTGGGAGGCTTTCTGGGGAATAGCGAGAGCTTTCTTTGGGTAACCGTTCTCGGGCATTCTTTGCAAAGGGTTGGATGGTGTTTATTCTAAGGGGATGGCTTTTGCTTTTGGAAAACTCGGTTTTCCTGATAGACTAAATAAATAGGAAGCTTCTGTCGTCTCAATAAAGAAGCTGGATGGATTTCAAAAGTAGACGTCTCCGAGACCTCCTTGGTCCAACTCAAGGACGTGTTAAAAGTCAGCCTGCAGAGACAGTCACTCTGAAATGTGAATGGAGTCGGAGTGAGAGGACAGCAGGTGGGACACTGCCTTGTACGCCGTGGCTGGCCCCGTTTGCATCTCCAGCACCAGCTGTGGCTTCCCGCCCCCCTCGCCCCCCACTCCAGCCATGTCTGAACCCTGAGCACAGAGCCAGGAGTAAGCCCTGAGCACAGCTGGGAATAGCCCTAAGACAAACAAACAAACAAACAAACAAATCAAACAAATGAGAATTGTAAAAGCTGCTAAATAGTTCTTAAAGAATAACTCAGATTTGGACTCTGCAGTGATCTTAGAACCTCATATTCTTGGGGCTGGAGCGATAGCACAGCGGGTAGGGCGTTTGCCTTGCGTGCAGCCGACCCGGGTTCGATTCCCAGCATCCCATTGGGTCCCCCGAGCACCACCAGGAGTGATCCCTGGGTGCAGAGCCAGGAGGAACCCCTGTGCATCGCTGGGTGTGACCCAAAAAGAAAAAAAAAACTCATATCGGAACTTGATGAAAAGAGGCTGAGGGCCTCAGGCAAGGGAACAGGCCTGTCTCCAATGCAGCTGACCACAGTTTCTGCCCGGGCGGTGGGCGCTCCCTCAGAGCACAGAATCAGGAGTAGCCCGAGTCCCCACCCTAACCACATCCACACTGGGGCAAGTGAGGCGAAAACTGAAAGAAGCCTTTTCTCTTCTGAGTGAAACAGGAAAGAATTTAAACCGTCATACTGCAGTCCAGATTTTAATAAAAAGAACAAGAAAAAACCCACCAAGAAGGAAAGGCTCGCTCAGCCTGTGCCTGGCCAGGCCCCTCCCCTCCCCCCTCCCCCCAGGTGGCCGCCTGGGGGCTGAGATGCAGAAACTTTGTTTCCAGCCCTGAGATGCAGAAACTTTGTTTCCAGCAGCTGTCGGACTGTAGCCCCGCAGTTGCTCAAGGTGCCCTCCGGGTGGGCACTGGGAGGGGGCGCTGAGACCCGTCCCCGTTGGAGAGGGCGGTGAGGGGACGTTATCCCCTCTGTATCTCTGTAAGCCCGAGAGAAACGGTAGGCTCTTTTTTTTCTTCTTATTTTCCTGTTAACCAACTTCCTCCTGCCCTTTAGAAGCTGACGGCTGGCAGGGCCTTTGGTGGTTTGGTGGCGCTCGGGCCTCAGCCCTCCCACACCCCACGTCAGCTGGGTTTGCCCCCACACTGGAGGGGTTCCCGCCCCCCCAGGTGCCCCCAGCCCCGAGTTAGCTGCGGGGGTGGGGACTGGAGGGAGCCCTTTGTTGTCTTTTTTTTTTTTTGCTTTTTTTGGTCACACCTGGTGATGCTCAGGGGTTACTCCTGGGAGTGCTCGGGGGACCCTATGGCATGCTGGGACTCGAACCCGGGTCAGCCACGGGCAAGGCAAATAAATGCCCTCCCCGCTGTGCTATCGCTCCAGCCCCCACTTTGCTGTCTTGCCCAGCAGAAAGGTCCGGCTTTGTGGGGACACGCCTGGATGTTCTGGAGGCATCTGTGAGTCCCGCATGTACCAGAAGTTCGACACGGGCGTGTGGCGTGTGGCGTGTGGCTGTCTGTGCCGACCTCACCCCGTGCCCTCGGGGGACCGGACGCTGTGGCTTGGGGTGGGCGAACAAAGCAGGGACCCTGCGGGACCAGAGCAGTAGCACAGCGGGGAGGGCGCTTTCCTTGCACCCGGGTTTGATCCCCGGCATCCCGTAGGGTCCCCAGAGCACCGCCAGGAGTGATTCCCGAGTGCAGAGCCAGGATCAGCCCTGAGCGGTGCCGGGGGTGGCCCAGAAAGAAAGACAAATGGACGAAAGGGTCTCTGGGTGCTGTGCTCAGGACTCAGTGGGTGCCTGTGCCCCGTGACGGGTCCCCCAGCTGTGGGCCGTGCACGGCGGGCGTTCCAGGCGGCACCCCGCGGCCAAGTGTGGATGGAGGGTCTGTTTTCCGCCCCGCTTCCATAGATGGGTGCTGGTCTCCTAGGACCAAAGAAGCCGGTCAGCCCCACTGGTCTCTGCCCCTGCCCTGCACTGGAGCAGCGGACAGCTCCTCCTGAGGGCTTTCAGAATGTTCTCGCTGCCTTCAGAAGTGGCCAGAAGGGCCTGGAAGGTTCTAGCTGCCTTCAGAAGTGTCTGGAAGGATCCAGAAGGTTTTAGCTGCCTTCAGAAGTAGCTAGAAGGATCTAGAAGGTTCTAGCTGCCTTCAGAAGTGTCTGGAAGGATCCAGAAGGTTTTAGCTGCCTTCAGAAGTAGCTAGAAGGATCTAGAAGGTTCTAGCTGCCTTCAGAAGTGGCTGGAAAGGTCCAGAAGGTTCTAACTGCCTTCAGAAGTGGCTGGAAAGGTCCAGAAGGTTCTAGCTGCCTTCAGAAGTAGCTAGAAGGGTCTAGAAGGTTCTAGCTGCCTTCAGAAGTGGCCTGAAGGTTGGTGAGGACTTGCTGCCCAGTTAGAGCTGTTCCCATTCAGGATGACTTTTGATGCTCCCAGGGCAGAGGCTTCCTTGAACCCGTGCCTGGGTGGCGCCCTTCCTTGCCACCGCTTGGTCTCTAGGATCCTGGCTGCACCCTCACCGAGGCTGCGCCTGAGAAAGCAGAGGGTGAGAAAGTCGTCGTAACTGAGTAATAATGGTGAGTCCTGGCAGCTGCTGCCAGTAAACACTTAGCACGTGCCAACCGTTTCCTGCCCAGTGTTTCTAAGCTGCCGCCGTGGGCAGGAGCAGGGTGGGGAGGCACCGTTTGCCGGGTGTCAAGGAAGTGGGGCCCAGAGAGGCAAGCCACTCCCTCAAGGCTGCACAGCGGCCGGGTTCTGGGCCACAGCCTTCCTGGGCGCTGACCCGGTGCTGGGGGAGAGAATTGGCTGGGCTCGCAGAGGCCAGTGGGTGGCCGGGCAGTCCTCTGCCCCTCTCGGAGGGTCTCCCATTCCCCACGGCCCTCCGCCGATGGGGTGTGCAAGTGACCAAACGCCAGGGCCAAGGCCGGTTCTCAGGACGGGGCTGGGGACTTGGCCCGTCCCGTGGCCGGTGCAGCAGAGCCTAGAGAAGGGGCATGAATTGGGCCTCAGCCCGACCAGGCTCAGAAAAACCCTCTCCCAGGGGCCAGAGCAGTAGCACAGCGGGGAGGGCATCTGCCTGGCACGCGGTCGACCCGGTTCGATCCCCGACATCCCATAGGGTCCCCCGAGCACTGCCAGGAGTGATCCCTGAGTGCAGAGCCACGAGGGACCCCTGAGCATCGTCGGGTGGGACCCAAAAAGAAAAAACAAAAGAAAACAAAAAAACCTCCCAGAGGGTGCGTTTGGGGGTTCGGGAGTGGGGGTGTTTCTGTGCCCCCATGGCAGTCTCATTCGAGGGTGTGGTGCAGGCACCTTGGGTGGGATTTGCTCCCAGCTCTGCGGGATCCCAGCCGAGACGAGACGCTGGGTGTCTGGGCCTCAGTTTCTCCGCTGTGAAATGGGACAAATGGGGCATGATGTTTGGGGAGGACTCGGAGGGATGTTGGGACACCCCACGGCATTGGTGGCTGCTGTAGTTCCCACACCATGACCCCCATGGTGGTCTCTGGCTGCACCGGCTCTGGCCCTGCCCCCCACGCTGCCCTGCCTCCTGCCTCTGCGGGGGTGGCGGGCTCCGCTGTGTGGCCTCTGGTTTGTCCCTTACCCCCTCTGAGCTGATTTTTCTCTCCCGGAGTGAATAGTTTCATGGTGATTAAGAACACAACGTGTATTTTTTTTCCCTTTTTGGGTCACACCCAGCGATTAACCCAGGGGTTCCTCCTGACTCTGCACTCAGGAATCACTCCTGGTGGTGCTCGGTGCTCAGGGGACCCTATGGGATTCTGGGAATCGAACCCGGTTGGCCGCGTGCAAGGCAAACGCCCTACCCGCTGTGCTATCGCTCCAGTCCCACGACATGCGTTTTAAGCCATACCTTGAATGTGTGGATAGCTAGCAAACGGGCATCCGGCTGATCTCTGGAATAATTTCACTGCAGTCGATTGGGGCATCTCTTTGACACTTTCTTGACACACTTTCCCCGCCCCCCCCCCCCGCCCCTGCCCCCACCCCAGTCCCCAATTAACAGGTTCAAGGGGGGGATGTTTAGGATTAAGTCACAAAGCCCCCAGGGCCGTGCATGCAGAGCCCCACCTGAGGGGTTCCTGATGCTGGAATCATTGTCGTATTTAGTGAAAACCTAATCAGCGCCAGGGAGAGGGGGTTAGAGGGGGTTACACTCCCATCTTACAGACGTGGACACTGAGGCCGAGAGCCTGAGGGGCTGGTCTGAAAGGTCACACTTGATTATTTCTATCTATTCATTCATTTATTTATTTTGGTTGGGGGGGGCACGCCCAGCAGTGCTCAGGGCTGACCCCTGGCTCTGTGCTCAGGGATCCCTCCCGGGGGTGCTCAGGACACCCCGTGTAGGATGCTGGGAATTGAGCTCTGTTCGGCCACGTGCAAGGCAGGCGCACTGCCCACTGTACTATCCTCTCCCGCCCCTGGACAGTCACCCTCTAAGCGGTGGGAAGTCTTATGTCCAGCTGCCCAGGGCTCTCCTGACCCCAGGAGTCCTTTCCCAGGGACGCCGTGGCCCCTTCGCCCGGTGGGGGCTGTGGGAACCGTCTCTGACCACGGCTTCCAGCCTGGGCTCGCGGTGGGCTTTGCAGGACGCGGGCGCCCCTGCCAAGTACCGAACGTTCCCGCCTCTGAACTTGGCAGGCCAGCGGCGCGTCTGGGAGACCCTCACAGGCGCGCTTTTGTGCCGAATGCAGCGTTTTCAGATCCCGAAGCCGCCGCTCGTAAAATAACATGGGATTCATCCCAGCGCCTGGCAGGAGCCCTGGAATTCTTGAGCCCGACTTTCCAGTCGGATTAAGCTGAGGTCAGACGTGGGGCCCCGGGGATGAGTCACGAGGCCTGGGGGCAGTGCTGTGGGCTCAGCCGCTCCACCCTAGGGTGGCTGGGGGTCTGGGGGTGCTGGGGGAGGTGAGAAAGAGAGAGAGACAGAGAGAGAGACAGAGAGAGACTGCAGGGCTGCAGAGACTCCAGGCTGTGCTTTCTTGGGGAGGGAGGAGGTGGTATGCAGGGGCAGAGACAGACAGGCAGAGAAGCGCCCTCTGGCCTGGTTCTTTGGGGACCCCTGGACAAGGGGTTCCACTGGCCACCTTCACCTTTGGAGGGGCTGGGAGGGGTGAGTGGGAGGTGGAGAGGAATTCCTGGGTCTTCTGAGCGTGTGCGTCTCTGACAACCCCACGATCTCAGCCCTTCCCAGGTCTCTAGACCGTGGGACTCCCCCTCCCCGCTTCCTGCTACCCAGCCCACTGCAGGGGTGAGGTTGGCGACTGCCCCCCCCCCCACTCCTAGAGCAGGCAGATCCTGTATCCCTGGACACGCCCCCTTCCCCACCCCCAGGATTCATTTGCTCCTCTCTGTGCTTGGACCGGTGGAGGGAGGCGGGTCATTAGGGGCTTTGGGCTGGGCCCTCACTGCCAGAGTCTGTTTGATGCTTAAGTCGGTTATTATCGGGGGCCAGAAAGAGAGCTCAATGGTTTGCGCACCTGCTTTGCATGGGGTCAGTGTGTATGTGTGGAGGGGAGGCCCAGTGCTTTTATCTCTGGGATCAAAGCACCCCCAAGAGCCAGTGCTCAGGGCTCACTCCGAGTGGGATTCTGAGGGACACTTTCGGCGGCCTCATCAACTGTTAGCAAAGCAAGGGCCCCACCTGCTGTCTCGGTCTCCCGCACAGGTCGAGGGTCGTCTTGACACAGCTGAGCATTTCCTTTCGTATTCACAGCCCACCATGCCTTCCTGTTCAGAGGCTGACAGCGACCCTGTTTTCCAGACAAGGCTAAGCAAAGCACACTGTTAGTCTGGGTTGGAACTCGACTTTTCTCCACCAGTAACCACCTTGGCGGGGGGGGGGGGGGTGGTCCTGGGTACTGCTGGTTCTCTAGACCCAACCCCTTGAGGGTCAGCTATGGATCTGTGGATCAGCCACGGACCACGGTGGAGATCCGAGGACTGATTGCACAGGGATGCACGTATTTTCTGGGCAACTGGGTGACCTCCCGGTTGGCGGGAGCTTTCGAATGTCAGAACATCGTGATGGCGGATATTAAGATGTCTTGCGCGTTCTCCTAGACATGGAATTCAGTATCGGTTTGGGACGTGGCCCCGTCACCGTGGGTCTCAGCCTGACTCCAGGAGAGGAGATTCCACTTTCCTCCCAGGTGCTCAGGGCTTGAAGGCCCGGGATCTCCTTCTCTTGCACCCAAGATAGGAAAGTGCTGAGACAGACTCAGAGCGAGCGGCGACTGACTCTGACTCCGAGAGGATGTGCACACGTGCCCGGCTGTTCGGATACTGACCGTCCATCCCTTGCTGCTTCGAGTGAAAGTTTCTCTCCAAGCTGATACCGTGGGCGGCATTTGGCAAACGGTTTCTCGTGTCACGTTGAAAATCGTCCTCAGGAAAGGTGTTGCCCTGGGTCCATTTGTCTCGATGGATCCGTTGCTGGTGTCTGTTCATTTCTGGCTCCGAGGGCCCCTCCGGCAGTGCTCAGGGCTTACTCCTGGCTCTGTGCCCAGGGATCACTCTTGGTGGGGCTCAGGGTTGGATACAGAGCCCGGGGCAGCTAAGTGCAAGTGGTGTTCTGGAATGTCACTTCAGTCCTCTGCATCTGTTCATTTCTCGCTTCACGAAATAATCCCAGATTTGCCAAATGCTTTCAGATTGCTTGGACTCTCGGAGCTCCAAAGGTCCCCTCACTGGCTTTGGTCTCCGCGAAGTAGACAATATTCGCATGCACACTTTTCAGCACCCACCAAACTCCCCCACTTTCCTGCAGCCCAAGAATCGAATCTTCCACTGACTTTAGGAGGATTGTCCTAGTCCTGCATTCACCACCTGTTGCCGCATCAACACTTTGTGAATTAAAACCACAGATGTTTGGGGGCCGGGGCGATAGCGCAGTGGGCAGGGCGCTTGCCTTGCTCGCAGCCAACCCAGGTTCAATCCCCGGCATCCCATAGGGTCCCCTAAACCCCACCAGGAGTGATCCCTGAGCAAAGAGCCAAGAGTAAGCCCTGCACACTGCTGGGTGTACACCCCACCCCCCCAAAAATGAAAATGAAACCACAAATGTTATTTCCTACTTGCCGGGGAGGTACCCCACTGAGAGTTCTGAGCACGGTCTCTCCTGAACTATTCTTTCCCAACGTTCTCTCCAGGCGCCTGTGCCCCGTTCACCAGAACAGGCCACGGGCATAGACGTGTTTCATTCTGCATTGGCATGAATGGCCACAGCCATGGGCTCGTCTGCAGGCTCAGCCAGGTGACATCTACTTACAGGCACGCTCCCCCAGCAGGTGGTGGCCTCGGTTCCACGCTGGCCTTTAGCTAGGCAGAGTCCCTCCCACATGGCCGTGGGGTCCTTCCCTCCACTCCCCAGAGACAATGAGCCAAGGAGGAGGGCCCTTGGGAGGGAGAAAGCAAGCCAGCACCAGGCGCAGGCCTTTTGGGCAGGATCAGCCTGGGGTGTGAGTACCATCCCCTCTGCCAGTCGTTAAAATAAGGCTGGCCTTTTGGAGAGGTTTTATTTTAGTTTTGCTTTTTGGGTCACACCTGGCAATGCTCAGGGGTTGCTTCTGCCTCTGCACTCAGAAATTCATCCTGGCAGTGCTCGGGGGACCCTATGGGATGCTGGGAATTGAACCCGGGTCATCCGCGTGCAAAGCAAACGCCCTCCCCGCTGTGCTATCGCTCCAGCCCCTAGAGAGATTTTAGAGCAGTGCCTGGGGGCTTATCCCCAAGGGCTGGCGACCCCCAGCAGGAAGCAATTCCAGTCCCTCCAGTGCAAGACTCACCCAGACAGCCTCACCCGGAGGAAGTGAGGAAGGGCTGACTGAGCCCAGAAAAGCCAGTTTTGCTGCCTGTGCCAAACTGACCACACTTACATACCCCCCACCCCCACTTCTGGGAAGTCCCCTGTGTCTGCCCTGCCCACCAGTACTCCCTGGCACGTGGAGAGAACCTGGTTGTTGTGGTGGTTGTTGTGGGGGGGGGGTCTGTTTTCGCTCTGCCTCTCCTCACTTTCTCTAGATCTGACAGTGTGTAAAGCAAACGCAGTTCCTCTTGGGCCTGGGGTGGTGCTTGTCTGCACAAGAGAACCCCAAGTGTTCGTGCCTGGATGCAGGGGCCCGGGGCCCTGCAAGTGGTGGTGGTGGTCGTGGTGGGGGGAGATGATGTGCTGTCTGCTGGCCAGGTCTGGGATCCTTCCCCCAAACGCTCCCGGCATGCACCGGGGTCACATAAAGATCCTCTGTCTCCGGGTGGCTTTGTGGGTTTTGTGGGACCAGGGACAGGGACCGGGCACAGAATCGCTGGGTCCGGAACATGCCTGTGACGTTCGCCCAGGGCGGGGTGCCACAAAAGAGGGACAGGCAGCTTGGACCCAGATGGCCCCAGACTTCTGGCTTTCTTGTCCAAGATGTCAGAGTTTGGGCAGGCGTTTTGTTTTCCTTCTCACAATGTTATTTTCTTTCAGGGTAGGGCGGGGGCGGGGCGTGGTGGGAGCCACGCGCAGTGATGCTCAGGGCGTCCTCCTGGCTCTCTGCTCAGAGATCACCCCTGGGGACCCCGTCCAGTGCTGGGGACCACACAGGTGCTGTGAGCAAACGCCTCAGGGCCTGCACCCTCTCTCTCGCCCCCTCCATAGATTCTTTTCTTCTTCTCTTCCTGGTTTTGATCTGGGGGGAGGGGTCACACCTGGTGGTTTCGGCCACTTTCTCCTGAAACTGTGCTTAGGGATCATTCTTGGCAGGGCTCAGGGGAGCATGATGCGGGGTGCCTGGGATTGAACCGGGCTGGCCGCAGGTAAGGCAATTGCTTCACTCCTGGGTACGATTTCCTTGCACAACTTTCTTGTTGTCATTGTTTCTGGGGCCACAGGTGATGGTGCTCAGGTAGGTGTTACTCCTGGCTCTTTGCTCAGGAGTCTGTCCTGGCAGTGCTTGGGGACCTTACGGTTTGGCGGGAAGTCGACCTCGGGTGTGAGTGTCAAGGCAGACGCCCTACCCGCTGTGCTCACTCTCCAGCTCGGCTCTGCTCAGCCTTTGCGGGAAGTGCTCTCATGTTCCACGTGAGGACTCAGCACCCGGTGCCGGGCTGCCTTCAGAGCCTGCTTCTGTCCGCTTTCTCTCTGCGAAAGGGGACGCTGCCTGTCTGTGTCCCACTGGAGGGGGGAGTGCAGGTCCGCAGACAGCAGGCAGGGCGTTCAGTGAGCGCAGCCGGGTGACCAGGAATCCCTGCTGAGACACCCCCCCCCAACCATCCCCATGGCTGTCTCCCACCCAGACCGTTGTCTCTGAGAAGTGCACGTGTTGGAAGTGAGTGGATTGAGGTTTCAGCCGCACGGTACAAAGCCTGTTTTCCATAAAGAGCCTCACACCTCAGAGCGGTTATACAACTGCCCCTCCGCCCCCCGCCCCCCATGCATCTTACTGAACTGTGGGCTATGGAGGCCATACGTCTTGGCTCCTTGGCTTCATGGTGCTGTGACTTCATGGCTCCGTGATGCTGTGGCACTGTGGCTCAGTGGTGCTGTGGCACTGTGGCTTCGTGGCTTTGTGGTGCTGTGGCACTGTGGCTCTGTGGTGCTCTGGCTTCGTGGTGCTGTGGCGCTGTGGCTTCGTGGCTTTGTGGTGCTGTGGCATTGTGGCTCCGTGGTGCTGTGGCTCCGTGGTGCTGTTGGCACTGTGGTTTGTGGCTTTGTGGTGCTGTGGCACTGTGGCTCTGTGGTGCTGTGGCTCCATGGTGCTGTGGCACTGTGGCTTCGTGGCTTCGTGGCTTTGTGGTGCTGTGGCACTGTGGCTCCGTGGCTTTGTGGTGCTGTGGCACTGTGGCTCCGTGGTGCTGTGGCACTGTGGCTCCGTGGCTTTGTGGTGCCGTGGCACTGTGACTCCGTGGTGCTGAGTCTTTGCGGCTCTGTGGCTTCGTGCCATCTGGATAGAGGCTGCTTCCTTTCTGCACCCCTGTCTTGGCCGAGAAACTGCTCTGGGCTAATGTCTGCTTTCCATTTTTGCAGCCTGACCTCGTTCACAGCCCCGGGCTCTGAAGCCCTGTGGGACACGGAGCTTTCAGTAGGACGGTCACACTCCCTCCAGCACGCCTGGACTGAGCCCTGCCTTGGGCCTGCCACTGTGCTCAGAGGCTGGCGGCGCCCACGCCTTCAAGATGGGGGCAGGGACGCTGGCACCAGGCGGCCGAGCTGCTTCATTCCTCGTCTCTCCGGGCTGTGTGACCTCGGGCTGGCCGGCGTGCCTCTCTCCTCTGCGTGCGGGCTTCCCCTGCCTGCGTCCAGAAACACCCCTCGGTCTCTGGGTGCCACCTGTCAGCCCGGCCACTCACCCCTGGGCAGGGGGGATGGGGGAGAAGCGGCCGGCGTGAGACTTGCCGGCAGAATCGGCCCTGGAGGGAGGAGCTTGCTTCTCACAAATAAAACGACAAAAACTTCTCTTCTCAATGTTTAGACTTTGGGCCACGTGGGGGGTGCTCGGGGATGGTGCCCACTGGGTCTGGAGCCCAGAGCCCACCCTCCACCCCCACCGCCTGCCACAGTGAAGCTCGTTCGCACGCGGCCTGTTTTGGTCGTTGTCTTCCAGCCTGGCACTGGGTTGTAACTCAGCCGCTGCCTTGGATGCCCAGTTGGTCCCGGAAGGGCACCTGCTGTTTTCACTGCGTTCCCTTCCCCTGCCCCGGGGCTGTTTGTCCATCCAGGGATTGCCCTCCGGCAGCCAGAGCCTGGGAGACCATTGCTCAGCAGAACCTTCTTCCTCCCTCCCCGAAGCCAAACTTAGCTGTAACCCAACCTGCCACCCTCCACAGCCCCCAAATAACGTGCCCGGAATAGCCCCCACGCCTGCCCGGGCAGACTTCTCGCTGCGTGGTCCTTGCTTCTTGCAAGAAACTCGCTTGTGTGGGACAGCCAGGACCCTGGCAGCCAGGGTCGGGGTCGGGTGGGGGAGGTGCAGTGTCTGGGAAGAGAAGGTTCCAGAAGGCTGGGCGGCTGGCCATGTCTGCCCTGCAGCGGGGGTGTGAGGGCTGGGGAGGGACAGGCACTTGGGGGGGGTGGGGTACGGGGAGGTAGCCCCTGTCCTCTACCCGCTGGTGTTTCTGCCTGGGGACCCCGAGCTCATTGGAGGCTGTGCTACCGACATCCCGACTGGGCGGGGACAGACCAACCCGAGGCTGGAATGTCTTGGGACACTGATCATGAGTGGACAGTGACTGCTTCCAGGTCCAGCCGGCACCAGTCAATCCCGGGCTGTCCGCGTCAATCAAACACGGCCCTGTGATGGGAAAGGAAGGGTCCCCACGCGGGGCGAATACAGCCCCCCAAATCCTTGCCCGGGCTGCCGTCTGCCCAGTGACCTGTAAGAGCACAGGCAGACTGCAGGGAAGGACCGGAACTCAGATGCCGTCGGCCCGCCCGGGTCAGCGTCTGCAGCTTCACCGCTGGCCAAGAGGAAGGGCAGGGAGGCAGGGAAGGAGGGAACGCGGGAGGTGGGGTTCTGGATTCTCCTCGGGTCCAGTTTCTCAGATATTTTCTCTGGGGATAGATGGGAGGGAAGGCGGCTCCGCCCGGCTGGGAATCACCTCCCCGGCCCGCCCCGGCCCCGGGAACGTGGTTCTGCTGGAACCTGGGTTCCCTTTAGGCCCTGGCGCCTCCCTGTCCTACTGCCGTGGAGAATCTACCTCAGTCACGCGTGCCCACTAGCATGGACCAGTGGGCATCCCTGGGCCCATCCCCTAGGCCTGCCCTGGACACGGGGCCCGGCCCCCCGCACGTGTCCGGGCTGCTGACGTGGACTCGAGAGAAGCCACATGGAGACCGGGCGGCTCTCCACGTGCCCTCCCGGCCTCCCCCTTCCTTTCATTTTTCTTTTCTCTCCCTCCTTCTCCAGTTCTCCCTCAACTGGAAATGGACCATCTCCCACAAGTGACTTGGATTGTCCTGTTTTTCCAGAGGAGAGGATGCGTCATCCCTGGGTTTCACAAGATTCGGGGGTACCATCTGGAGGCAGCGCGAAGCCTTGCCTCTGAGAGGCCCCCTCCCTCCCGGGCCCCTGGTCCCCAAGAACCCTTTCAGGGAGCCAGGGCTGGCGTGGCGTGGGGGTGATTTTCACGGGTGTGCCGGGGGGGGCGGACTTGATTCTCCGTGTGGTGAGTTTTCTCTTTCTTCTTTTTTCCAAAAGCTGATATTTTTTCCCCCTGATTCTTTCTCCAAAAAGGCTGACCCTGCCTTTACCTTTCTTCCTGGTTTACCCTGCACTCCCTGCTTTGCAGGCCGGCTGGGCTGGCGGTCTCTTGTTGGACTGGTTGGATGCTGGACGTTCCTACTCTGGGGACACTTGACCCAGCGGCCTCAGTGCCCGTCAGAGCAGGACCCAGCAGTGTCCGGCGTCTCTGACACTCCCTGGAGTTCTTCAGCATTTCCAGAACTGGAGAGAGCGAACGTGTTTGTGTGTGTGTGTGTGTGTGTGTGTGTGTGTGTGTGTCTGTGTGTTGGTGTCTGTCGGGCGGACCTGAAGCAAAAAAGAATGCAGGGGAGCCTTTATTGGTTAAAATTGCTCAAGGGGGCTGGAGCAGTAGAACAGCGGACAGGGCGCTTGCCTTACCTGCAGCTGACCTGCGTTCAAGCCCCAGCCTCCCACATGATCCGCTACACCCTGCCAGGGGTGCTCCCTGAGCACCAATCCAGGAGTAAGCCCCAAGCACCACTGGGTGTCGTCCCCCAAAAGAAAATTGCTTGCATCAGAGGTGGGTGAGCCCCTCCATCCATAGGATGGAGGTGCCCAAACCCGTGACTAACAGACCCAGCAAGCAGCGGGACCACAGCCCCTGCTGGGTCTCAGGGCTGGTTCTCGCTGCCCCTGCCGGGCCCGCTGGGAGTTGCCGGACTGAGGGGTGGCCTTGGGTCCAGCCCCACAGGGAAGGGGCAAACTCCCCTCCTGGATCTGTAGGGCACGTGCATTTCTTCTTTTTAAAAAAATATTCTTTGGGCCATGCCCAGCGATGCTCAGGGATTCCTCCTGGCTCTGCACTCAGGAATGACTCCTGGTGGTGCTCAAGGGAGCATGTGGGATGCCGGGGATTGAACCTGGGTCGGCCGCGTGCAAGGCAAACGCCCTCCCCGCTGTGCTGTCTCTCCAGCCCCCAGATGCATCCCTTGGCACTCCCCTCCTGTGGGCCTTAGTGCCGCGTCCCACAGTGCCACCACGTGAGGCCCCGACCACACCCCAGTCCCAAGCCCAACGCCGAGACACTTCCCCAGTGAAGACTGAGCATCCGTTCTGGCCCAGAGGGGCTCCTCATTCCCAGCTCTGCTGCCCCCCCCCCACCTGCGTCCCCCATCCCAACCCTGCCCTCACATTTCATCTCCTCCAGGAGAAGATTCACTTTGATTAAAAAAAAATTGTTCTGCATGGCACTGTTGATAATTTAGCAACTTTATTGGACAATGTGATTTGCCATCCGTGGCCTGCCTCCGAACGGACTCATTTACCTGCATTGATTGGGATCTGTCTCCGCTAACTGCCTCCCGAAAATGCGCAGCCGTGCTCACGAGCGGCGTCGCCCCGTGCTCCCCAGTAATGACAGGCAGCGCCGTCCGTGATGACCAATGACATGGTCGGCCCCTCTGGAGGACGGGCTGGGGGCCTGAGCCCTGCGCCTCGGTGATGAGAAAGTAAATGACTTTCTTGACTGTGTTCTGCTCAGCGCCACTTCAGTCTGGGTTCTTGGGGGGAGGTGTTCCTTCCTTCCTTTCTGGGGGAGAAGGGGCGTGGGGGCTACTCCCAGCCCAGTGCTCTCAGATCACTACTGGCAGTGTATGAGGGTCTCATGACTCAGAAATTGAACCCGGGGCTCCATGCTCAGTCCTGGGGCCCCTTCTTGGCCATGTTCTCTCCTGGCCCCTCAAAACATGGTTCTTGGACCCACAGCGTCAGCCCTTGCCGGGGAGATTGTTTGTCTAGAAAAGGTCTCTGCTCAGACCAGGCAACTCATTGTGTTTGTTGTATTTAACTTATGGTGGGGGTGGCGGCGTGTTCTCCCCTGCAGTGCTCTGGGGTCTTAGAATAAAGGCACGGAAGCGAAAGGGGTCTGCCTTCGGGTTTGGGCCTCTCGGTTGCTTGCCCAAAAGCTCGGCATGGGATTCCTCTGATGTCAGTCTGATGTCAATCGGCTGGAGAAGGTTCTGGATCCAGCTTCCGTCCGCAGAGGTACAGGGGCCATACCCGGAGGTGCTTGTAGGGGGGTGGGGGGCAGAGCAGGGGATCAGACCCATGGCCTTGCCTCTGCCAGCCCTGGGCTCTCCCCGCGTGTGGGGATGTGGGGACCCTCCAGAGCCCCCTCCTCACTCCCCGGCATGCTGTGTGAAGTGGGGTTCCTACCGGGGGGGGGGGGCTGACGCTGGCCGTCCACTTGCGATCTGAGCACCGCCCCCCACCCTGCCCTTTGGAAAGCCTTTGCTTACAGGCCCTCACCCTTTAGAGAGAGGGGATTCGTTTGTTAAGTGATGGTCAGCGGGGCGGGGCACCCGCAGACGGGAGCAGCAGCCCTGGACTCCTGCGCGTGCAGCCTAACTCAGGCTCCCCCGGTTTTGTGTTCTGCCGTCTGCACCTAACATCCATAACTGTGTGTGTGTGTGTGTGTGTGTGTGTGTGTGTGTGTGTGTGTAGTGGGCGGGGGGGGCACATCTTCTCCTGGCTCCGTGCTCGGGGCTACTCCCACGGGTGCTCAGGGGAAACTGCAGAGCCAGGATTTGAACCCAGGGACCCCCCCCACACCACCACCACGCTCAGCCCCAAGGCTGAGTTACTTTCCCCGCAGGCACCGCCCTGTCTGTCTCGTGCCGGGGTGGGGGGCCTCTGTGGCAGGTGTGGGACAGGAGGAGCCGCCAGGTAAGGAGTTTCCAGTTAGCCGGACGGCCTGGAGTGCCGTCCAGTCCAGCCTGCCTCTCCCAGTCCGCTCCTCGCACCCGTGCATGTGCGTCACCCCCCCTCACACACACACACACACATATACCCCGCCTGCCCACCGGCAGACTGTCTGGGCCTTCAGGGATTTCTTTGAGCAGTGGGTGAGCTCCCGCGGAGGGGGGTTGCGACTCCTTGGATTGCTCCAGGCCAGGTCTCATTCGGAGCTCCCGGAACTGCACTTGGCCCGTGGGTCCGGGTGGGGGTTGGGGGCTGGGAGCTGGGGGGGATGCCACTCTGAGGGGCCCCCCTTACGGGAACCCGGCTTCCTGCGTCCCAGCAGAGGGGAGATTCCTAGGGTCCTGGGGGCCCTGGGTCACATGGGGGACAGCCCACCGCCACGGCCACCACCGCTGGGGCCGCTTCCTCTGGCTGCCGGCCCCGGGCGCGTTTCATCCAGCGACCCTGCAGGTAGCTGATTGAGTCTGAAATAGCAGCCTCCCAGCCAGCAGTGCGAGCAGGGAACGCTGGCTGTGTCTCTCTCCTCCCCCGTCCCCACGCGTGTTAATCAAACAGGAAATAGAAGGGAGGCGGCAGAAAAGGAGACCTAGTTTGGTGGACCGGATGGAAAACTACTGCCCTCCACGGAGGTCCCCCGAGCCCACCAGGGGCGGCGCCAGTCACCCCAGATCAGACTCAGCAGTGGCAGGGGCGGCTTGAGGGGGGCTGAGCAGTAAGACCACGTGGCCCATCTGGGTTCAAGCCCCCGGCACCCCTAGGGGCCCCCAAGCCCCGCCAGGAGTCAGACGTGACCCCTGAGCACCACCACCGGGTGTGACCCCCAAGCTGGCAACAGCACAGAGAGTCACTCTCAGAGCAGTGCTCTGGGCCTTTTTGGGGTGGGGGGAGGTGGGACTCCCAGGCAGTACTTTGGGGGTCTCTGCTATTAGAGGTGATTGGCGGCCTAGAATGGGGCGGGTAACTCAGTGGGAGGAGCTGAGGGCGTGGTGCCTCCATGCCAGGGTGCCCAGGGGACTGTGTGGTGTGTGATGGAACCAGAGTTGGGCCGTGTGCATGCCTGGCTGGACCCGTCTGTCTGTCTTTGTCTATCTGTCTCTCTCTCTCTCCCTTGCCTTGGGCCTTTCCGGAGGACACCGTTGGACACGGGGTGATGGTCATTGTGTCCGGGGTCAGGTCAGGCATTGGCCATCTTAGCAGAGGTCCTCGTGGAATATCCAGCTTGCGTCTCTCTTCACCCTTGCGACGCCCCCCCCCCCCCCCCCCGGCCCAGGCCCTCATGCTCTGAGAAGCCACACAGGCTGTTGGTGACGGGCCACGTTCAAACTCTTAACTCCAGCGCCAGGGTCACGTCCCCAGAGCTGCCCAGCAGCCTCGCTGTCCCACCAGCCCCCAGTGTTACACACTAACACTGTGGCGTGCACCCCCTGTGTGTTGTCAGGTGGGACGCTGGCACGGGCCGCCCACGGGAGGGTCTCGGAGGCACGGAACGTCAGCCCTCACGCCCCAGCAGGAGCAGGGAGGAAGTGAGGTGGCAGCGAGTGAGGCTTTGGCACGAAGGTGTTTATTGTATTGAAAGGAAACGCATCCCTAGAACTGGTGCGTTAAACCTGTGATTTCGGAGCGAACTCACAGTTCCTTTGAAAACCCCAGGGTAAGAGAAGAAACAGCCTTTCAGAGAAACAGCCCTATGGGGGAGGGACCCGGCACCGACAGGGGTCCTGCGGGGGCTCGGCTGTTCTGGAAGTATCTCACCTGAGCTTCAGGAGCCAATAGGAGTGCAGGGGGGGGGGACGCAGTAGGGAGAGGGGCCGTTTGGGGCTGGGGGCCCAGCATGGGGACCTTGTGGTCGGTGGTTCGTTTAGAATCGGGCTGGCAAGAGTTGGACATCCTCATTCATATTAACCGCCCCCTCCGCCTCCTGCCCTTCCTCCTCTCTGCCTCATCCTCCTGCTCCCTTCCTCCTCCTCTTCCTCCTACTCCCCCTCCTCCGCTTCCTCCTCCCTGGACAGGATCTTTCCATCGTGGCCCAGCACTCAGACCCCTGCACCGACACTCAGAATTCTGACTCAGGGCTCTCAGTAAGACCCTCCCACCCCAGCACCCACAGCACCTGGGCTCAGCCCTCCCCACTGTGGAGCCCTTCTCGGCCCAGCGGGCTGGTCTGTCGTGAGAATGAGACACCCAGCCTACCACAGGGCCTTTACACATGCTGGTCCTTCCCTCCTGCAGTGATTTGCCCCCAGAGTTTGCAAAAGTGGCAGCCTTCAAGGCCTTCCAGTCTTTCATCACAGACCCCTTCCTAGATACCCCTGCCCTGCTTATCACCCCTCCGCCCACGGTCTCTGTACACTGGGGATCAACAGGGTTTTCGGGTTTTATTGCAGCTCTTCACCTCTACCCTCGGGATAAAGCAGAATTAGATACTGTGTGAATAAATTGTGTGTGCGTGTGGGAGTGGGGGGTGGATGGTGAGGGGCACTGATTGGATTTCAGTAGAGAAAAAACCAGCCTGGATTCTCACACAGACAAGAACAGGGCATTGTCCTCTGGCCTGGTTCTGAGAGATTACCTTGTATCACTATTGTGCACTGCGGTCTGGAGGGAGGATTGGAAGTAACAGTTATCGCCCCCCCCCCCCTTGGACTTTCTTGCAGCTTTGGCTAGGGGCAAAGACTTCGCGTTCTCCTTCCAGGGTCAGGGTTAGTGCTCGTGTCAGGGTTGGTGTTCGGGTTCGGGTTAGGTTACGGTTATGGTTATGGTCAGGTTAGGGTTAGGGTTAGGGTTAGTGTTTGGGTTAGGGTTAGTATTAGGTTAGGGTTAGGATAGTTTAAGTTAGGGGTAGTCTTAGGTTTAGGTAGGGTTAGAGGTTAGGGTTAGGGTAGGGGTCGGGGTAGGGGTAGGTAGGATTAGAGGTTATTGCTAGGATTATGTTAGTTTAGGTTGGGGTTAGGTTAGGGGTAGGGTTAAAGGTAAAGGTAAAGGCCCTCCCGTTGATCGTCGACTTGCTCGAGCGGGCCCAGTAACGTCTCCATTGGAGACTTTGTTGTTACTGTGTCTGGCATATCGAATACTCTCGGTAGCTTGCCGGGCTCTCCGAGAGGGGCGGAGGAATCGAACTCGGGTCGGCCATGTTGGCCGCTTGTAAGGCGAACGCCCTACCCGCTGTGCTAGGGGTAGGGTTAGGGTTAGGTAAGGTTAGGTAGGGTTAGTGGGATCTACCCTTCCTGACTTTGCCGGGCTGCTTTTGGGTCTCACACGGGGTCTTGTCTCCTGGAGGCCCCCGGGAAGGCCACTGAGAGGGCCCTGTCTGACACGGGGGGAGGTCAGCTTCTGAATTCTGTGGCTGATCCCTGAGGAGCAAAGGGGCTGCAAAGGGCCCCTGAGAATGTCCAGGCGGCCACGTGAGCACGGCCTGGGTGGGAATCTCAGCTCTTTGGGGCCCAGGGGAAGGCCAGGCAGTGCCTGAGGCGGTTCCCGTGCACTGGCCTGGACAGCTGGCCAGGGTCTGGGGAGGCCGCCTGGCTCGCACACAGTGGCCTCCCCCCTGGGGCTGAAGTGTGGAGTGACTTGTAGTCAATCAATCTAGAAAGATTCTGTGGCTAGAACGGGGCCAAATCAGACGGTGAATTAGTGTTTATCGGTTGACATTTGCTTCCCAGCCAAGCCTGGGGTCAGGATGGGCCACCCGTCTCCTTGGAAACCGGAGAAACTGAATCCACCACTCGGTGCTGGGACCCTGAGCCAGAATACATCCCCGTTTGGCCAAATGTGATTCTCTCTTTTAACAAGAAGTCTCACAATGGAGACGTTACTGGGCCCGCTCGAGCAAATCGAAGAGCAACGGGAGGACAGCGACCGTGGTGTTCATGCGGGGTGGGGGGAACGGTGTTAAAGGTGAGCAGGTCCCGTGGAAGGAGACGTCTCCCGTCAGTGTCTCCTGTCGGTTTCCCGGAGAGAAGTGCCCGCGTTTCTGGGAACCTCGGAAGCAGAGGGGCGTTTCTGCTGTGTGGGCCGGCGTTGCACCTGTGACACGAAAACAGTCTTACCTGTTTTGGCTCACCCGAGGGTGGCCTGGGGGTGTGACGCTCCCTCGTTCACTTCTTTCCAGCCGTTCCCTGAGCCTCCGAGTTCCAGCCTTGAGCCACTCTCGCTCACGGTCATCCACTGAGCACATTTCTCGTGGCCTGGCCTTCCGGGCTCACGGAGAAATGACATGCAGAGAAGCCACAGAGCCAGGACAGCGGGGACGGCACTGGCCTTGCACGCAGCCGACCTCGGCTCGATCCTCGGCACCCCAGAGTTCTCCAAGCCCCCCGGGAGTGATCACTGAGCTCAGAGCCAGGAGCGAGCCCTGAGCACTGCTGGGTGTGCCCCCAGACTGACACACAGGCTGTGCCTGCCACCGCGTGGGAACGACACGAGGCTTGGGGGTGAGAGAGGGGTCGTGGCCCTCTGAAGGGTCCGGCACTCCCAGCCTCGCTCAGCCCCCAGAGTGGGAGCCGCCGCCGCACCGCAGCGTGGGGGAGGGGCTGTGCTGGAAACATTTGCAGGATGAGTCCTGGGCCTGCCCAGCAGTGCGCCCGTGGGGGCAGGGCTTGGTGGCAGAGGCAGTGCCATCTCTGGGGGCTGAGACCACCCATCCCGCCATCCTCCCGCCTTCGTGGACCCATGAGAACCGAGTGAAAGGCAAAGCCACTTCCCGTGAGCCGGCCAAGGTCTCTGCCCTGCCCGCCCTCTGCCCCTCTCCCGAGATGCGCTCATCTTGGCGGGCGCTGCCTCTGCTCGCGCTGTCCTGCTGGGACTTGCTGCCGTGGTGTTCGATCTGTTGACAGGGGTACGACTCTGGGCCCCCGTGGTGGGCTGGGCAGTGGGCAGAGTTGGGAGGGATTGGTCTGGGGTTCTGGAATCTGTGTGCGTGTGTCTGTGTGTCTGTGTGGTTGTATGTATGTATGTATATGTATGTGTCCGTGCATGTGTGTGCATGTTTGTATGTATGCCCAGGCGTTTGTGTGTGTGTCTGCGTGCCCATGTGTGTGTGCTGCGTGAGTGAGTGTGTGTACAGGTCTGCATGTGTGCGTGCACGTGTGTGCTCGTGTGTGCCTATTTGCATGTGTGTATGCATGCCCATATCTGTCTGTTGTGTTGGTGTGTGTACGTGTCTGTGTGTGTGTTTGTGCATGTCCATGTTTTTGTGTGTGTGCGTGCATATGTGTATGCTGATGCAGGGTGCAGCCCTTAGAGATCGAGGGTCTCGGAAATGTCCCCAGACCCCAAACTGGAGTGCCTTCCCGCCTGCCCTTCAGAAGTGCTTTCTCCAGTTCAGTCACGAGGCCTCGCGGCCGCTGAGGGTCTCTCTGAGCGGGCCCTGTGTCGTTGGCGTGCCTCGACCAGTGAGCTGCTGCTGGTCACATGTCATATGTCACACATTATCCCACGTCGGGACGGAATAGAGCTCATAACGGGGTGCTGGATGACTCGCGACTCCAAAGCCCTCCACCAAGGAAGGCACCGCGAAGGGGCTTCGGATGCTGGTATTTAACTTTGATCGCCCGCATCAAGGCCAGGGCTTGCCTTTGTACCCCTCCAGGTTCTGGGCACTGCGGAGCGTGTGGCTGAAAGGAAGGGGCTTGAGCCTCCCAGTGCGTCTGTGCTGTAACTGAGCTCCCCAGAGCATGGCCAGTACTCGTTCCTGAATGCAGAGCCAGAAGAACCCCCTGGGCCCCACAGGGTGTGGCCCAGATCCCCTCCCCCCCCCAAAGAAAAAAACCAGATTTTCATCTCAACCTGGAGATGGTCCAGTGGCCGAGGCATTTACCTTGCCTGGGGCTGAGTGGATTCGCCCCCCAGCACTCCTGGCGATCCCCGAAGCCCTCCAGGGGCGACTCCCGATGACCAGGTGGGAGCCAAAACCGAACGAGGGCTTCGTGTTCTCCTGCGGGGATTGGGTGGAGACCCCGAGTCCTAGGGGTTCTCCAGTGCAACCCAGACCCGTGTGGGAAGGTGCCAGGTGCATCCTTCGAGTTGGAGCGGGTCACCTTGCTTCCTCGGCGTTTCCGGAACACGCTCATGCCTAGCGGGAGGAGGAGAGCCAGCCGGGCCACAAGCGTCTCGAACGTGATGAGCTTTTGGGAGTTCACCCTCTGCCTCCAGTGCGTCTTTTGCGTCAGCGTTTCTGGGCTTCTGGGAGAAACTGACCTGGCACCGCCACCGAAGGTCACCGACTGGGGGTAGGGTGGCTGGGGGGGGGCAGCAACAGGCCAGCCTCAGCTTAGTGCCCGCCACCGTCTTCTCAGTAGCAGCAGCCAAAGATTCAGGGAGGCCAGAGGTGCTGGGCTGCGTCTGCGCCTCCCTCCGCCCAGCCTCCTCCTGCGGGTCCCGAGGACCCTGGTGGGTGTTGAAAGCGCCCCCAGGTCCCCCTGGGGGCTGATTCTGGCCCTGCAGCTACGCCGCTTCCTGGCAGCCCCCCCACCCCCCAGTCAGCTGCCACGTGGCCTGGGCGCGCCGGGTTTCGCAAGCCGTCCCCGCCCATCTCTGTGGCTGCGTGTCCTGCCCCGCTCTGCTGCTTGCCTGGGTACCAGGGCGTGTGCAGGCGGAGGGGGGCGTCACCCCGAGCCTGCCAGGCTTTCTGTGGGCAAGCGTGCGCGCACTCCGCCTCCCTCCTGGCTTCCAGACGACTGGCCTCTCTCCATGCCTTTCTTATTTTCTGCTTTCCAGTAAACTTCAAAATAGATTTAAATTGCATGTTGCGCACTGACCCTGTTACTCTTCTAGCTCGAAAGGAGGGAGGAGGAAGGGGGGCGATGGGGATCTGGGCTCCATCGTGCTCTTTCCGGTCGCTTCCAGAAGGTGGCTGGCAAAAAGGTCTTCGTCATTTTCCCTCACCCCCCACCCCCCCACCCAACTCCCACCCCGATGGAAGCCTTTCGCGGCTGCTTGAGTGTTGGACTCGCAGAGTGCTTGGGGACCGCGGCTTGAAGTTCTCAGGTCAGGCAAGAAATCCGGCAGCCAAGCTCCAAGGGGGCCTAGAGCTGACCCCTGCGCTGTGTCCCCTGCAGACAGCTCGTCCCCTGCTTAGATCCACGCTGCCTGCACTCCTCAGGCAGCTGGACCCTTCGCACCCAGATACTGCACTTCCGTGGGCTGTTGTGTGGCTGACCTGGGGGCCTTTGCCCAGTTGGAAGCTGGAGATCTGACCGTCAGCCAGGAGAGCGTTTCCCGGTGAGCCCTTCTTGTGCGCCTCCGATTCTGGCGTGATGGCGAGCCTGGGAGAATCTGGGGCTGTTTCCCAAAGAGCCCGGTGGTGCCTCCCCCAGCCCCTGGCTCCGAAAATGTCCCGAGAACGTGTCCTGTATTCAGACAAGCCAGGGGTGGGAGCAAGTCGCTGAGCCCCACAGGCGCTAGGAAAAGCAAGACCCCACGAGTCCTTGAAGAGAACTCAGGGGCCAGAGAGAGAGAGTACAATGGTTAGGGCACATTTCTGGCCCACGTGGTCCCCTGAGATTCTCTGGGTGAGGCCCTGGGGACCCCCAGTGCTTCATCGCTGGGCACAGGGTGGTCAGGCGAAACTGTCCCCAGCCCCAGTGGGAGGGTCCAGCAGAAAGGGAGGAAATGGTGCCGGTTGCAGAAGCTTTGAGAACCAGCAGAGGTGCTCAGGGTCACCCAGCCAGAGCAGAGACTGTCCTGGCGGGTGGGGGCCAGCCCAGGAGACAGTTCCCTGGCGGGAGAGACCCCCGTTGTTCTTTTGTCTCTTGGGAGCCCCCCACCCCCTGCGCTCCGGGCCCAGGAGTCTGACCAGGTCTCTCCTGCAGACCCCCAGCTCCTCCTGGCGGTTGGGGAAGGTCCGAGTGGAGGCGCATCCCCCCAGGGCGCCTCTGTGCCACACGCGTCCCCATCTGCTCCCCAGATGTGCAGGCAGCTCACGCTCGCTCCCCGCGGCCCTCTCAGACCCGCCGAGTCTCCTGCACGCGCCCGTGTCGCCAGAGAGCAGGCTGGAAGCTGTCGGTGTTGGAAAGCGACTCGACTGAGTTTAGATCCCAGTGTGTGTGTGTGTGTGTGTGCACGTGTATGTGCATTTGTGTGAGTGCATGTGTGTGTACGTGCATACGTGTGCGTGTGTGAATGTGTGTGTGCGTGCATGAGTACGCATGTGTGTGTGCTCGTGTGTGTGTCTGTGTGAGAAAGAGTTCAGATGTGGCTTGTGTGTGTCTGTGTTGCTTGTGTGTATTTGGGGGCTCCCCAGATGCCGTCGCAGGAGCCCCGAGAGCAGCCTCACCTTGACAGAGGGGAGCAGTGGCACCCCCACCCCATCCCCCCGCTGTTAACCGTGGGGCCAGCTAAGGAGAGAGCCCAAGCTTGAGAATTTTGAGGACCGGATACAAGAAACCGGAGACTCACTCTCCACTGACGAGTACCTACATAATACCGGGGCACACAGTGGGTGCTTTTTCAATAGCAGGCGAAGCGTGACTGCAGTAGTAGTAACAAGTGCACAGTAGACGCTCCTTCAATACAAATGCAGTGACATGTGCACAGAGTAAGTGCTTGCAGAATACAATGACGGGGGCACACAGGAGGTGCTTATTCAAGATAGTGACACGGGCACCCAGTTGCTGCTCATTTAATACAGTGACACTGGCACACAGTTGGTACCTGGGCACACAGTAGGTGCTCATTCAATACCAGGTGAATGAATGCGCCAGCAGCAGAGGCATCTCGGTCTTGGTTCCCCTCTGCATGGGTGGGAGGAAGCAGAGAAGAGGAGGAGGGATGGTGGAGTATTTGAAGCGCCTCCCTGCCCATCCATGCTCACTGGGGTCGGGGGGGAGGGTTCTCCTGGCCCCTGCTGGCTCCAGGCCTCCAGTGCTGTCTGCCTCAGTCGCCGCAGGTGACCATGACTGAGGGCTTCAGTCTCGGCCTGGCCGCCTCACAGAGGCCCACAGTTCCTGCGCCAGGCTCGTCTGGGCTGACCGCAGCAAGCTACGCCCCTGCTCCCCCCAAGCCCGGAAGATGCCCAGCGCGGGGTTGGCTGCCAGGGCCTCTCGGGTGCCCTCCATGACGCGGGCGAGAACAAGGGCTGGCTGTGGCCGGCCGCTGCCGGGCGCTGGGCACGGTGGTGATGAATGGAAAGTTGCCGCGGCCAGAGGCCGTGTCGGCCAGGCCCGTCCAGGCCTTGGCAGCCGCGCCGTGCCCAACTGAGAGGCCTTGTGTGGGGTGCAGAGACGTGAGGAGAGGCAGGGAACAGGGCGTCTGTGTGCAGCTGGGCAGGTTCCCACAGGGTCAGTCCTGCCGGGAGCTGTGGGAGAGGGCCCAGGGGGTCCGGGGCACGCAGAGGGGACCTGCTCCTAGCCGGAGGCCCCGTCCTGCGGGTCGGGGTGGAGCCTGGCTGTCGTACGCCCGGGCTGTGCCCGTCTATCCCGGGGGCCCAGGGGGCTTCCTGCTGCCTCTGTCCACACAGGCGCGTCTTCTCGGCCCCGGGTGTCCTGAGAGCGCTGGGCAGTGGCCCTGGGGTGTGGTGACTGTGGGGCTGTAGCCTCACCCCAGGTGGCCGTGGTTTGCTCCCCTGCCTGGGGGGATGGGGCGGGGGGCGGATCCTGCCTCCCCTACCGGAGTGTCCCTGGGACTCCTGGTCAGGGTGGGCACGGCACCCGCGGTGTGTGACTCTCGGTCTCACCCCCGTGGTCAGAGGTCCGTCTGTCTCTTCTCTGGTTCCCTGAGCCAGAAAGACAGCGCAGAGCTGGGGTGCAGGGAATGGCAGCGGCTCAGGACAAATGTTGGCCTCCTCCCCGGGGTCCGGCCCATTCTGGCCCCTCTCGGATGAGGTGGCCACTCCTGGGCTTTGTCCCCCTGGGCCTCCTCTGTCAGCCTTTCCCAAGACACTCTCTGTCTGTCTGTCTGTCTGTCTGTCTCTCTCTCTCTCTTTCTCTCTCTCACACCCCATAATACACTCCCTCTTACACATACACTAACACTCTTACTCTAACACACTCTCTCACACGTAGAAACTCTTAACACACTTTCACAAACACACACTAACACACACACTCTTAACATTTTCTCACACACAGCCTAACACACACACACACACACGGACTCTCACGTCTCATGACTGCACCATGGAGCATCTCATACACACACTAACACGTAGTCTCGCACACGTACGAACACACACTGGAACACACATACTCTCGCCCTCCCTCTCGCACACACTCGTAGCCACACTTACACACACTGTCACGTCCCATTCACATTCTCTAGCCCGGGCCCACTTTCACACACTCTCGCACACTCCTGAGCGCTCTCTCACAAACACACATCTCCCCTCTCAGCACTCTCTTAGGCACGTACGCTCGCTCTGACACGCACTTTCTCTGACACACACTCTTTCTCTCTCAAACACGTATTCTGTCCCTCACACACACGCCCTCGCACGTAGCCTCACATTCCCTGTCTCTCTGCCTGTTTCTCTCCTCTTTCTCCTCTCTCTCTGTTTCTCTCTCTGTCTCTGTCTCTCTGTCTCTCTGTCTCTGTCTCTCTCTCTCTCTCCCTCTCCCTCTCACGTAGCCTCACCTTTTCTGTCTCTCTGCCTCTGTTTCTCTCCTCTCTCTCTCTCTCCTCTGTCTGTCTGTCTGTCTGCCCGTCTCTCTCTCTCTCTCTCTCTCTCTCTCTCTCTCTCTCTCTCTGCCACATAGCTGCGGTTCTGACAGGAACACCCCCACCCCACCCCCGCGGCCCTGCTCTGAGGAGGAGAAGGCCTCTTTGTCTCCAGCCTCTGGCCGTCTGAGCCCAGCCCCGCGCGGGTGTGTGGAGGGCGGCAGGCCCAGGGCTGTGGTCTGCTGTGGTGAGGCTGCAGCATCGCGTGGCGGCCCGCGGGGAGAGGCCCCGCTCTGTTCCTCGGCCTTGGCCGCAGCTGCCCGGGGAGGGAGGAATTGGACGTCGAGGGGTGTGGGGGGTTGCCCCGCACGTACCCTTGTGCCCCCCACTCCCCGTGTATTATGTCTGCGCCGCCCCCTTCCCTCAGAGGAGCCCTGAGGTGTGGCTCTGTGTCTCCCCCCACCAGGAAGAAACTCACCGACCTCCCTGGCCGCTCCTGGTCTGAAAAGTCTGGAACACCACAAAGCGGGGGGTTGGGGGGGGCACTCGCCAACGCACGCGTCTGGCCCGGGTTTCATCCCCAGCGCCCTGTCCAGTGCCCTGAGCACTGCCAGGAGTGGTCCTGAGCACAGAACCGGGAACCCTGAGCACAGCTGTGCGAACCCCAAACAAAAGGAAAGCCACACAAGACCCAAGTGAAGTCGGGGCCCGGGAGGCGTCTCCCAGGGCCGGGGGTGGGCTCGCCGGGCAGAAGGGCCCAGGTCAGCCGTTGGCAGCGCGGGGTCCCCTGAGCAGCAGTGCGTGAATCACGTCGTCAGGATTGTTTCGCAGACGGCCCGGAGTCTGTTGTTCCCGCGGGCTTGTGATGGGCCCTCCCGGGGGTAGAATCGCAGCCGCCTGGTTTCCCAACGCCCAGGGCAGCACTGAGCACCTTCCCCGCCTGCACGGGCCCCGGCTCCAGCCCTGACTCGGGTCTCCCGAGGGCCCGCGTGGCTCCCACCGGGTGGCTGCTCTCCCTGTTCCACTGAGGCAGAGAGCGGCCACCGGCCACGGCGGGAGGAGGAGGAAGGCTGTCGGCCCGCGTCTGCTGGGGCACGCGGCCGTGCGACATCACGAGTCATGGAGTCACTCAGTGCCACGTCTCAGGAGACGTGTCACCCGACCCAGCACAGACGTGTGTGTGTGTGTGTGTGTGTGTGTGTGTAGCTGTGTGTAGCTGTGTGTGTATGTGTGTATGTGGCAAACTGCACGCATGCCGGGCCAGTGCCCAGAAGTCGGCCACCCTGCAGGGTCAGCCCCCCAGGCCCGGGTGTCCACGGAAGCGTCCCTGCTTCATCTGTGCCCCCGGCGCTAGGGCTCCCCGTCCCACTGGGCTTCCCTGCCTCTCCCCTCCCCCTCCCTCTCCCCAGCTGCCCTTAGAGAGGCTCCTTCACGGCCCCAGGGGAGCCGCGTGGAGTGGGGCCGTGCCAGAGAGTGAGCACTGGGGAAGGAGTCGTATCTAAGGTGGGCTCTGGATGGTAGAGTATGTGTGTGTGTGGGTGTGGAGATGTGTGTGTTAGTGTGTGTATGTGTGTGGAGACGTGTGTTGTGTGTATGGGCGTGTGTGGAGATGTGCATGTGTTGGTGTGTGTACGGGTGTGTGTGGGTGGAGAGAGGAGAGAGAAGGAAGGACAGAGGGAGAGGGAGAGAGGCAGAGGAGGAGAGGAGGAGAGAGGGGAGGAAGAGGAGGGGGTGAGAAGGGAGGGAGAGCGTGGGGAGGGCTGGGCCGGGGCCACCCCCTCCTCATCCTCCTGCCTGTTCCAGAGGGGAGCCCCAGCCCTGCCTCCCCACTCTGCCCCTCACTTGGCCCCCAGCCCCCCTCTCTCCAGCCCTGCCCGGGGGGGGGCCACCCCTGCACGAGCCCCAGCCTGCCGTGAGGTTGGGTCGGTCTGTGGGTGGGGGCGCCCAGGGGGCGGGCCCCCTCCCAGAAGGTACAGGCTGGGCAGCAGGTCCCCCCACTTCTGGGCTTGTCCCCTGGCGCCCGGGAGCTTTGCACCAGCACAGGCCCTTCCTGCTGCTGAGGACGGCGGGGAGGGGGCCCTGACTTCCCTTTGTCACCCCCCCCCCCCGCCTCCGCCAACCTCAGGGACCCTCACTCCCGGCTGCTGCCTCGAACCGCCTGCTGGCTGCGTCCTTCCTTCCTGCCACTTTCCAGCCCCAAGAGCCTGTTCGTTTTTTTCTCTTTCTTTTCCCTCCTGCAAAGAGACGTTTGCTTTCTCGCCGCCGCTGTGTATTTTATTTGAATCGAGCAGGAGGATGTTGACCCGAGATAGGAAAGCCGTGGTTTCCAAAGAGACCCTGTCGATGGTGGGAAAGAATAAGGGCCGGGCGGGCGGGGGTGCGGGAAGGGCCGGGTGGCGATCAGACCGCAGTGCCGGGTGGGCGGTGGGACCGCGGCCGCTCTCCCTTCGCAGGCAGGTGGAGGGGACGGAGATGTGAATTGGCACATCTATGAACAGGTTATTACTTCAGCGGCGAGATAATTGGCTGGGAAAATGCCTTTATTTTTCCCGTCTCAGTCCCGGGCGAGTGCGGCTGGTGTGGCTCCGGCTCCGGCTCCTGGTGGAGGTGCCGAGAAGCCGCCCCGCGGGAGGATGAGCCCCGGCTCAGGCCTGTTCAGTCCGAAATCGATCGGGTCTTCTGCCGGCTGCGTGCGGGAACGGGGATGGCCTCGCCTCCTCCCACTCCGGGGCCTGGGGTCCACCCCGCGCCCGGGACCCTCCAGCTGTGTCAGAGCCTCAGAGGAACCAGGTTCTTGCCCTGTGGTTTCTAGTGCATCCACTCTTTGTGGGGGGACTACACCTGGCTCAGTGCTCAGGGGCCCCGCCCGGCAGTGCTCCCAGCGGGGACCGAGAGCCGTGCCGGGATTTGGTCCCTCATCCTGCGCGAGCTGCCCCACAGTCAGTCCGGGAGGATAATGAGTCGCGATGACGTTCATGCTGTGTCCTCTGCCCGCTCTCCTGTGACCCTTTCAACTCATCTCTGGGTTTGGTGCTGAGCTTTTGCCTGTGGGTAAACTGAGGCATGGAGTGGCTCGATCTCGTGCCCAAGGGCACGCAGCGTGGTGGGGCTTGAATTCTGGCCTTAGGGCTCAGGGGCTTGCTTCCCCCCAGGCGTGGTCTTGGTCCCTTCCAGAAATGCCTCCTGCCACTGTCCTGCACGACCCGGACCTGCCGGGCCCCGGACTCCCGGCGTGGATGCCACAGTGGACAGCAGCTCCTTTAGGGGGCAGAAGAAAGACGTGGGCAGGGCTGGGCGGCTTGGGAGGCCACGCTGTCGCTATTTGGAGGACAGACACGGTCCAGGGCGCAAATCTAGAATCCGACTCTAAAGGTCTCACCCCTCGAAGTCCGTTTGTGTGCTGGGGTGTGTGTGTGTGTGTGTGTGTGTGTGTCTGTGTTGGGGAAAACTACACCATATGGACCACCCCGGGCTCTGTGCTCAGGGGTCTGTCCTGGTGGTACTCTGGGGGCCGCGTGTGATGTCAGGATGGGAGCTGAGCTGGCCACGTGCATGGCCAGTTCCCCCCCACCCCCCCGCGGTGCTGCCCTCTGCCCTGTCATACGGAAGCAGGAGCACTGGGTGCAGAGAGCGAGTGAGACTCTCGTGCGGACCAGGGAGAGAGGAAGCGAGTCCCTCAGTCCCGGGCCGCTGCTCATTGACTTCCTGCACACCTGCAGAGACAAAGCCTTTTCCTCGGTCCCGGCAACTAGCGAGCGCGAGAGTTGAGGGAGGCTTCAGATCCAGCTGGTTTCCGGGGAGATGGTGCAGGCCCCAGTGCCTGGCACGTGCCGGGGCTGCAGCTGGCACTCAGAACACCATCAGGGGTAGCCCTGAGGGCCCTGGCACGCAGGGCCCTGGCAGCTCTGCAGTCCCATGCCAGCAACACTGGTGGTGCTGGGATGCTGGGTTGGTGCCGACCGCCTTGGTCCCCGTGGTTGCCCCGTGGCGCCCCACGATGTCCTTCTCCCGAAAGCTGGGGATGCTGGCAGTTACTGCCCCTCACTGCACAGGAAGCGGGGGGACATAAGACCCCTGTTCCTCAGGGAATGAGGAGGAGGCCATGAGTGGCTCTCAACCCCCCAGGGAGTGGCCACTTTGGGGGTGTCCTTGTGGTGGAGAAGGATTTTCCCTTTCTCTCTGCAACCCCAGGCTCACCTCCTGGGCTGGGGAGTCCTGGATCCAGGTTAGAGGGGTCCTGTGTGTGTGTGTGTGTGTGTGTGTGTGTGTGTGTGTGTGTGTGCGCGTATGGCAGGAATCCGGACACTGAGCTCTTACAGGTGCCAGTGGGGCGTGGATTCAAGTAAGGAATGACCACATGTAGCTGGTGACTGGTTTGCACCACACACACCCACCTGTGTGCTCACCTGTACACAGACACATGCCACACACATGTGCATGCTTGCACACACGTGTGTGCCCATAAAAACACACATATACCACACATGCACACAAATTGCATGTGTGCATGCACGCACACGCGTGCGCGCGCACACACACACACACACACACACACACACACATACACAGGTGATCTGGCCTCCCCAATGCCAGGACCTCCCTCTGCTAACCTAACCACAGGCCCGGCGTCTGGGCCGGGGCGTCTGCAGCAGCTCTGTCAGTGCCCGGGCTGGGTGAGTCATTTCCCCTCCTCCACCTCAGTTTCCTCATTTTGCACAGTGGCAGCGGCACCTGCCAGGCCCGCCACGTGCTCCCCAGAGCCCGGCCCAGGACCCACTATCTGGCATCTTCTCCCCAACAGATATGTAGGTGGCAGGGATTTGCGCCATCTGTACTCTGACAAAGGTCGTTAGAAATGGTCAGAGAGAGAGAGAGAGTGCCATAGAGGGAGGGCGGTGCACATTGGTGCTGGGGAATGGACACTGGTGGAGGGACAGGTGTGGGAACACTGTATGACTGAAACCCCACCATGACCATCTTTGTGACTCTGTATCTCATGCTGATTCAGTTAGAAAAAAGAAAGTAGGTGGGATTCCACTCCAGACAGACCCTGGGCCACATGCGCACCTTCCGCGATATTGTGCTATGGAAATCCGGCTTGGCAGAGGGCTCTGGGGCCCGGGACCGTTTCTCGGGAGGTGCTCGAGGACCTCTGGAAGGGAAACAGGCCCAGGTTTCCATTTTGCTGGGACTCCCTGTTCCGGCCCCTGCACCTCACCATGGAGTCTTTAGTAAGCCATAAACAAGGCTTAAGCTGCTATTTAAAGCAACTCTGCCCTTAATCCTTTTGTCAGAGCAAATCCTGTAGGAATGTGAATAACCTTCCTGGCCCTCCTCTCCTGCCTCTGCTCCTTTGTCTCCTCGGGCTTGCCAGCCCCCTTTTCTGTTGAAAAGTGGCCTCATCTCAGGAGCCAGAGTGCAGGCATCGGGGTGGGGGTGATCTGAGGGTCCAGCCCCTGCGGTGACAGTGTGGAGGGCGCCTGCTTGCTCCGGCTGGGCTTCGTGGCCAGCTGGGCACTCCGGAAGCCTCTCTTCCAGCTGCTAGGTCAATGGCGTGTCCCCCCCCCCCAAAGTAGCACCCATTCATTTCAGTAGAGACCGCGGCACCACATCCGTTTCCTATCAGTCTCGAGAGGTGGGACTTTGACTCTGCCATATGTGCTTTGCCACGAGGGAACTTGACCTGCCTCGGCTCCTGTAGCCCTGATCAACTCCGTGGGCGACCTCGCCCACAGCCCCAAGAGGACGAAATGAAGCTCAAGTCCCGGGAGTACCATGGTTGGCGCTCTCTGTGATCTCGAAGTTCTGCTCCCTGGTTTTTCTCAGGTTGGAAGGTCCCAGCAGAAAGCGAGAGCTGGGGGCCGCAGCCATAGCACAGCAGGTAGGGCCTTTACCTAGCACGTGGCCGACCCAGGTTCGATCCCCAGCATCCCATAGGGTCCCCTGAGCACCGCCAGGAGTCATTCCTGAGTGCACAGGCCAGGAGGAACCCTTGTGCATTGCCGGTTGTGACCCAAAAGAAAAAAAAAATAGAAAGCGAGAGCTGGTGAGAGACAGACCGCGTGGCCGAGGGGGGTCGCGGTATGGAACCGGGGAAGCGTGGCGGGAGCATCGTGCATTTGGAACGCCTCCGGGCGGGTGTGAATCGCGTTAGAAAGGTGGGTTTTCAGGAGGTGCCGAGTGGCGGCCCAGAAAGTGTCCGGAAACTGCTCGGCGTAAGGAAGGTCCAGCCTTGGTACTTCCCCAGAGGGTCCACGGGGAGGGTGCCCGACAGCAGCAGTGGTGTCTGGAGGACAGAGAAAGCCACGGCAGGGCGGGCGGGAGGAAGGTGGCTGATGGTGCACGTGTGTACCTGCAAGGACATGCGTGTGCAGTGGCTCTGGCAAGGATGGCGTTTTCAAAGATGTGGCAGAAATGCCGCGAGCAGGCCGGCCTCCTCAGCCGTTCCCCATCTCCTGCTCCATCGTCTGCTCCTGGTGCCCTGTGGGCAGGCGGGGACCACTCCAGGCCGGGGTGGTGGTGGTGGAGGAGGCGGCAGGGCAGGGGGGCTTGCGGGGGATGCCGGCAACTCTCAAGGACTCCGGCCCCCGCTCGAACCCTGGATTCCCGCAGGCTGGAGTCTGGGGAGGGAGGACACGGCCGACAGGGCGCTGTCAGCCCGAGACTGATCAGCTCTGCCACGAGTGATTTATTTTTAGCTTTCTCCGTGAGAGCGGTCGCGGAGACATGGTTAGTTTATTATTAAACAGAAGCGTTTATCCATCCCTGCCTTTCCATACTGGTGATGTCAAAGAGCCGTCCGTGGCGGCGTGCGCACGCGGAGGAGACGGGGGTGGGGGGGGAGGCCGGGGGCTCCCACTGGAGCCCGGAGGGTGCCCACTGCTGCCTGAGCCAGACAGCTGGGCAGCAGCGGCACCCCGGGGTCTGAGACCACCCCCCGCTTCCCGAGGGGGCTGCCCAGCGGCGACCCTTTAGAAATGCACAGCCCCCCGTGTGCGCTGGGCCGCTGGCAGCATCTGAAGCAAGCCCGCCCTGGGTGTAGATTTTGGCAACTAGCTGGAAACATTGCCAGGGCATCACCGGCTGGACTGCTCAGAGCAAATTACAACCAAGGCCCGATCTGGGTCCTGGGGCTCACTTTGTCTCTTCACTGCAGGGGGCCTCGGAGCCAGGTCAGGCCAATGGAGAAACGGAATGGGGGTCCGAGAGATAGGAGGGCGGACAGGGCATTTGTCTTGCACACGCCGAACCCAGATGGGAGCCCTGGTACCCTAGAGAGACCCTCAGTCTCCCCAGGAGTGAACCCTGAGTGCAGAGCCAGGAGTAATCCCTGAGCACTGCTTAAAACAAAAGACCTAAAAAAAAATTAACCAAAATACAAGAAAACCAGAAATGGAATGGGTCCAGGTCATTCAGGACTTGCAGTGTGTGTGTGTGTGTGTGTGTGTGTGTGTGTGTGTGTGTGTGTGCGTGTGTAGGGGACGGGTGTTGACTGATGACCCGTCCACCTGAGATTGGAGGGGCCTTGTCCCTCCTTCTCTCGATCCACTTTGGTTCTGGTACCTGAGACTCAGGATGGCTGGGACGGGTGCTCTCTGCTCTTCTGGGCCAGACTTTGGGGTGATGCTAACGATCGGTGCATCATTAGCTCAGAAAGCACCGTGACCCCTTGGGGAGATACAGATGGGACTCTGGGGGCCACAGGAGGACCCCACGGCTGAGGTGACAGTCACCTTGACCAAGGAACCCTGGCTCCCTGCCCTCTCCCCAACTCTCCTTGGCCACAGCGGACCCCACCCAGCTCTCACACTTACTCTGCCCCCGGGCTCACACCGGCCACCCGTGCTTCCTGGCCCACGTGGGCTGTCCAGCACCTGTGCACTGGGTCCCTTGTCAGCTCAGGAGAAGAGAAGCCGGTGGGACGTGGCTGGGAGTTGGAGCTGAGAGAGAGGCCATCGTGACCGTGATGGCGTGGCGTCCAGGAGGGGTGGCCAGCCGACCTTGGGGGCTGGGGTCAAGTCGGAGTTGAGTTGGAAGGGCTGGGTCCGGAGTTCCCAGGGGCACCGGGGGATAGAGACACAGTCAGACGGGATGCGACACACGGCTGGTTCTGTTGATCCCCGAGCCCCCGGACCTGGACACCTCGGACGTCTCCTCCAGGGCCTCCCAGGACAAAGGCCCACCCCTCCTCTCCCCAGATCTGGCTTGCTGAAAACGCACACGGTCTCTGGGCTTCATTGCAGGCCACAGCCTGGGGGACCCCTCCCCATCTTCTCTCTGTTCCCCGCCCCTCGCATTTCCTTGAGGGGTCATAGACTGCTGGGGCTCCCCGGGATTCCCGCCCACCTCCCAGCCCCCGGCCCAGGCGCGGCCTGCAGGTAGCGTGGAAGGGCTTGGGCTGAGCTCGCGCAGCTGTTCCCAGATGGCCGTTGGGTGTCTTCTCCTCTTCCGACTATATTTAGGCTCCGTGAGGCGCGAGCTCAAGTTAGCGCGGTTTATTCTGGGCGTCGGCTCCTGCGGGGAGCGGGGCGGGGCGCGTGGGTGGGAGCCCTGCGAGGGAGCATCTCCTCCTGGGGAAGGGCCCGTGGCTCTGCGGGGCTCGACTGTGCTTCTGTCCCGGCGTCTCTAGCACCCACCTGGCTGGGCTCAAGGCGGGGACGGGTGCGTCTGGGCCTGCGGAGGCAGAGGTGGCCATGTGTCGGGTGAGCCCCGTCCCACCGTTCCTGCACCTCGGTCCTGTCCCTTGAGTTCAGGCTGGAAATGTCAAGTTGTCGGACGGCGAGTGTGGGGCAGCGGCCAGAACCGCGCCTGGCAGCCGGGCCCGGCCGTGGGACGCGCCTGCTACAGCTTTGGCTGGGACCCTCCAGGTCTGGGGCATTGCTGAGTGGTGACGGAGAGGTGGCGGGGGGGGGGGGGGGGCGGGGGCGGGGGGGATGGCTGTCGCCGTGTAGGAAGAGAACAGGTGCTCGAGGGAAGGGCTGCACGTCTGGAATGCCAACTGCAGTCTGTCTGTTGTACACACACACACACACACGCACACACACACCACATACACTGCACACACAAACACACATACCCTGCACACATGCATCACACATGCTCTCACACATACACCGCACACACACCCACATACACTGCACACACTGCACACACACCACACACAAACACATATATACACACTACATCCATCACACACAAATACACATACACCACATATCCATCCACACACACCACACACCACACACACCAAGCAAACACAACCGCATCACACCCCTCCACACAGGCACACACATCACACACACAGAGACACATGTACACACACATCCGACACACAGACACACAGACATCACACACATACACATCACCCCCGTACACACATCTCACACACAGATATATACACACACCCATATACAAAGATACACACATCAGACACATCACCCCCCATACACACAGACACACACACACCCATACACCAAGATGCACACATCATACACACACGTCACCTCCCATACACAGAGACACACACACCCACACACACACACAGTCCCCAGAGGGCTGGGCCCTGGGGGATTGAGTCCAGGGCCGTGTCCAGCCCTCCTCGCCCCCTTCTTCACACACTGCAGGTCGCCGTGGCCTCCGCACTTCCAGCCGGGGTCTTCCCGTGACCTTGCGTGTCCTTCCCCCTTCCCGAGCGTGTCCCTCAGGCCGGAGGCGTCGTCTCCCGGGTTCCTCTGCCCTGGCGCCAGGAGCCGGCCCGGCCGCGGGGCCGCAGACACTTGTCCTTGAACACGGCACTTGACATTTCCCCGTGTCCAGGGCTTGTAATTGGCCCAGGAGCCTTGTAAGTCGGCGGCCACTGGCAAAACCCGCGTCTTGTGGGCTGACTCCAGAGCAATTTGTTTTTCCAGACTCTAATAGAATCTCCTCTGTCTGTGAGGGAGTGAAAAAAAGTTACCTTGAAACAAGCAAAACCGGCAAGCGGAGGCTGGCCGGGCCCTGTGTGGGGCTGGCCTGGGAGGGTGGGCAGGGCCGGCCAAGGCCAGAGCCTCCCCCCCCCCCCCGCCCAGCCCCGCCCCCGCCCCCGCTCTGGGTCCCGCCACCCCCGAGGCCCAGAGGGAACCCCTCCTACAGGTGCAGAAAGGGCGATGCGGTGATGCTTGGCCCCCTGCCCAGGGCACCGGAACTGCCCAGACACGCTGTCCTTGTTACAGGAGCACGGGGCCCCACTTCCGAGCCGAATGGTGCCTCTGTTCCCTCCCGGAGTGTCAGCACCTCTTCTGGTCCCTCTCCACACTCACGGCGGGCGACTTCCCCGCCCGTGGGGCTTTCCTGATATTAGTACCGAGCACCCGAGCCCTCGGTACCCAGCACACTGGAGTACGCAACACCCAGCACTAAATTCTCAGCACATCAGTGTACTAAATACTCAACAAAAGCCTCAGCTCCCTGGAGGACTCTCTATCAGTACCGAATCCTCGTACAGGGGAGTACATCTTCAGCACGCGCCTCAGTACACAGGAGTAATCAGTGCCCAGTACTAGTCTCATCACACAGGAGTACTCGGTCTCCAGTGCCCTCATCATGTGGGAGCACTAAGT
Source organism: Sorex fumeus (assembly GCF_029834395.1). Taxonomy (NCBI): domain Eukaryota; kingdom Metazoa; phylum Chordata; class Mammalia; order Eulipotyphla; family Soricidae; genus Sorex; species Sorex fumeus. The sequence goes on along the minus strand of NW_026606159.1, from coordinate 517,105 downwards.
TCTTAACACTCTGGAGCAGTGATCACAGTAGTCAGGGGTTGAAGTACACTAGTACAAGGGAGGTGGAAGTAACTGGGGACTTGCAAGGAAGTGATATGCTTAGTTGTTCTGTATGTGTGCATGCGTGTGTGTGCGTGTGTGTGGGCGCGCACATGTGCACATGCGTGCATGCATGTTGGGAAAGATGTTCTGACCATTCATCTCTTTCAACACTGAAAGCGCTCTTAAGCCCCAACACTCAGCGTGGCAGAGTGACGCTTGTCTACCCTGAGTCGGGTTTTGTTGGGGGTCTGTCTGTTTCAGACAGAGGCAGGGTTTTACCAGACTTCAATAGGCTGCAGCCCGGCCCCCTGCCCCTCCCCGCCCCCCCACCGCTTCTTTCCCCTTCCGTAACAATCGTGAGGATGGAGAGATGGGTAGAGCTTGGTCGGTGGGAGCCACCTATGGCTTGGTCTGTGTGGGATGTGGCGTGACCCCTGCAGATAGGAAATAGGAATGGCTCGAAGCCCATCTTGAGAATCTTCCTTCATTGCTTCGTCCTCTGAGTTGGTTACGGATGACCCGGTCACGTGGAGTCAGATAACTGTGGTCTACGCCGTAGCTGCTCGGGTGAAGATGGTCTGCGCCCTAGCTGGTGGGTGAGTTTAGTCTGCACTCTCACTGCGTGGGTGAATCTGGTCTACACCCCAGCTGCTTCAGGAGCGAGCCATGCCACTGAATGTGGGTTTGCACAAGAATCTACCACGAAGGTTCCTGGACATGTAATGCCCGTAAATTCATGTAAAGTCCACACGGTGTTTCTGGCTGGGCCTGCCCAGGTTCTGACTCCGCCTGTCCTGGTAAGGGACTTGCAGGGAGAGACGCCGTCTCAGCGGCCCTCCTTGCCACAGCATGGACCTGAGGCTCCGGCCCGCTTGAGGCCTAGCAGAGACCTGGGCTAAGCCGTGGTGTCCGTGGGGACTCGAGGCCAGCATCTGTATCTCGGAGGGAGATGTAGAGGCATGGGGTGAAGAATCAGAGGCGAGCATCTGGCAAAGGGAGCTTGAGGTTTCAGTCGGTTTGTTTGTCTGATTTGGGGCCTATACCTGGCGGAATTGGGGCTTCCTCCCGGCTCTGCACTCGGGGATCACTCCTGGTGGGCTCAGGAACCCCATAGTGGGGTGCGGGGGTCAGGATCAAACCAGTGTTGGCCCTGTGCCAGGCAAACACCCGCCCTGCTGTGCTATCGCTCCGGCCCTCCAGCTTGAGTTTCTTTCGCTCTGCAGAAGCTTCTTAATTTGACGTCATCTCGTTTCCTTCGCGGCGTTTGTCTCTGTGTTCATCTCATTGAAGATGGCTTTGCAGTCCATTTCCTGGAGAATTCTGCGGCCATTTTCTCCCAGGTGTTTTACGGATTCTTGTTTAATCATGAGGTCTCTAATCCACTTTGAGTTTCCTTTTGTGAACGGTTCTAATTTCATTTTTCCCCCTTTTTACATGTGGTGCTGCGTTTTTCTCAGTGCGTTTTCCGAAAAGGTTTCTTCATCCACTCAGTTCCTTTGCCGTAGCTTCACTGTCCATGAACCTGGGGCGTGTAACTCGGGGTTCTCAGTTCTGTTCCACCAGCTATGAGTCTGTCTTCACTCCCGCACCAGCAGCAGCTTGGATTATTGTAGCTTTGCAGTATGATTCAGAGTGGGAAAGGCAACGCCTCCCAGCTTCTTTCATCTTCCTGAGGATTGCTTCGGCTGGCCGGGGAGTTCTTGCGGTTCCAGAGACTGCCGTCTGAGTGAAGTCAGTCAGATACAGAATGATCTGTCTCGTGGTGGACCAGCCACACAGTGCCAGGGGCAACCCAAGGGAGAGCTGATCCAAACCCTCGAGTCAGTGCGAGGAGCATGAAAGAGAGGGGGCGTAGGGGACCTCCGGGAGGCAGGTGGGCACACTGGTGTTGGAATTGTGTGCATAGGAAGCGATCATTAGCAGCGTTGCAAATCACAGAATCACAATGAAAACTTAAAAGGTATTTTTTTCAAAAAAAGGGAATTGAAAGCAGAGCACCCACTTTTCCCCTGAACGAGCCAAACCAGCAGTCGTGGTCCTGACCTCCCCCAGGTCTCCAGAACAGAATGGCTTTTGCCCCCGGATTCCAACCTGCCCACGAGGAGGAGAGTTCAGCCCTCACCTGGATAGATGCTGCAGGGCATCTTCTTTTGACCTCTGACACTGGGCTCATCCCCCCTCCCATAAACACTCCTTCCCCCCCCCCCAAACTGCTTTGCATGTACTCGTGAGAGAGTGCGGGGAGCTGAAGGCAGGGTTCTAATGAGCCTTAATTTTTGAAGTCTGCAGCTGTAAACGGTGCTGAAAAGATTGAAAAGATTAGTGCACTAGTAATAAGATAATTGTCCCCGAGAAATGCCGGGAGCATGTAAACACAGTTAGCGCGTGAAATCAGAACAACGGTGATATTTCCCCCTTTCGGTGTTTAAAGACGCTCCTGGATGAATGATTAGGAGGGAGATGTGAGGTACAGAAATGCAGGGCCGTGGGCTTTGCCTCCGCTTCTTCCCTTAAGGGTCTCTGCTCAGACACGAACGTGCATCCTGCAGTGTCCCTTCCACACCCCCCGCCGCTGCCCCTGCAGCCACTTGAAATCCACCCTCAGGGAGAATGGCAGGCATCGGGAATGTCCAGCAAACAGGATCGAAGCCCCACCCGGATCTTTCGGAGGGGGTTGGATGAGCCTCTGGTTCCTACTCTCTGTCCCGGTCATGCCCACACACCAGGCAGATGCACACATGCTGTGTTTGCTCACACACCGGGTCCAGAGAAGCGATCATGGTTACTTTTAGCAGAATCTGACGCAGGGGCCCTCAACCCACCTCCTTGGACCCAGAGAACCTGCTTCTCAGCCAGGGAGATGGTTCAAAGGGCCGGGGACAGAGTTCTCAGACTTGTTTGGCTGAAGGCCCCCTTTCTGGGAAAAACGTCGCTCAGCTTGGAAATCTCGCGTCTGATACCCCCTGCCCGAAAGAAAGCAACCCTGCTTGGCTGCCCAGGCCACCCCGGGGGGCATTGTGGCTTCCTTTGGGAAAGATTTTCCCAGGAACGTGGCTCAGATGCCTGGAGTATGGGACCAGGGTCTGGGGGTGACATGGAGAGTGGGTGTGGCAGTAAGTCATGGGTAGGAGATCGCTGTCAGCTGAGAAAGCCAGGCAAGGTATGGAAAGACCGTTCGGCCGGGGGGTCGGGAGAACCCAGGACACAGGCAGCCCTGTCAGTGAGCATGGAAGCTGCTCCTGACTGGGGTGTGTGTGCCTCTGTTTGTGTGTGTGTGTGTGTGTGTGTGTGTGTGTGTGTGTGTGTGTGCAGGGGGCGGGAGGGTTGTGCCTTCTTCTTAAGCACCTTGGACTCTGCAACCCGTGTCTCACCGCCAGGCCATCACCCGTGTCCCCCCAACCCTGAGCCTGGGTGGCGAGTGAGGTCCCTTGAGGATTAGGTGATGGCCCAACCCACAGCCACAGACGACCCCGGGCAGCCAGGGGGAGAGAAGCTGGGGTGGCGTGAGGGTGAGCACAGTGGGAGGTGCCGAGGCCCCCTTCCCGTCCTCGCCTCCAGGCAGCAGGCCCCCTCGCTCTCTGATCTTCCTGAGGAACTTTCCAGAATGTTGGTTGGAAAACCTCATTTTCGACCTCTCCGGAATGTTCCATCAGGGCACCCTCGCCAGTGTCTGTCCTTTGGAAATGGGGTGGCAGCTGGATATGACCCAGGGGCATCGGCCACTGGTTCAGGTAAACCCGGGAGTCAGCGGACGCTCCCCAGCGCTGGCCTGGCTCCCCTGGCCAGAAGCCCCTCCTGCTCTCTCCCCTGGCCCCCGTCTCCAGGCCCGAGTAGCCCGTCCAGGGGTGGGGGGCGGCCTGCCTGGAGGAGCGAGCGCCCCCTCGCCGCCCCGTGAAGGAGCCGTTGGCCGTGCGGCCAGCCCTGGCCATGGGCAGCCCGGCAGTCCCAGGCCCCCGCCTGACCTTGGCACGGACCCTGGCAAACTTGGCTTTCTGGGTGTCAGATGTGTCGTCGGAGAACTGAGACCATTGAGCCGCCTTGAGGGGAGCCCTCTGTTCCCCGGTGAAAGGGGCTCATTGTCTGGGACCCCTGTCCTCCGGCCGCCCCCTCCCCGCGTCCCCAGCTGCGGCTTTGTGCCGGCTCTGGCCCAGGCCCACCTTCCTTCCCCATCTTCCTGTCCGGGGCCACACGCCCCTGCGCAGGAGAGTTGAGAAGGACGCCTCCTCCTGGGGGCGAGCCAGGAGCACGCCGGCAGCTGCAGGAGAGAGGAAGCAGGGTGGGCTCAGACACCCCCTCTCTGGGGCTTGGCTCAAAGCCTCCCACCTGCCAAGCCGAGTATGGCGGCCGCGACTGGCAGCTCAGGAATGGAAGGACATCAGTGTCCAGCATCCTTGGCCAGGGGTGCTCGAAGCTCGCCCGGGGGTCCCGGGGGGGGGGGGGGGCTCGCTCCACATGGCTCTCCCCAAACACTGCTGAGGGTGGGGTGGGGGGCGCTGTCCACCCCAACCCTGCTGAGCTGATCGTTAAATGGTCAGGGCCAGCTGGCTGAGAGTCGCTGGCGTGGTCCCGTGGCCTGCTGACCACCACCTGGGAGGCCCCACTCCCGAAAAACACATGTGGGTGGGGGGCGGGGGTGTCCCAGGTGGAGATGCCAGCAGGTGCAGCACTTTGGGCAGGGCAGGGGTACAGGCAGGGGAGGGTGTACCTTTGGCCGGGGAAGGTTCAGCTGCACCCCAGGCCTGCAGGCTCCAGGGTCTTAAGACATTCCAAGGTGAACCGGAAACTTCCATAGTGGGAAACAAGCCTTTGTTTCCCGTCCTGCAGTGCTCAGGGCTGTTCATGGCTCTGCGCTCAGGGGTCACTTCTTGGGACTCTGGGGATGCTCTGGGGTGCCGGGATGGGGCCTGTGTCGGCCACATGCAAGGCCAGCGTCTGCTGCACAAGCCCTGACCAATGCCCTGTTCTGAAATATTGGCAAACAGCTTGAAAAAAGGGAAGGAAGAAAGTACCGTGTTCCCGAGGCGTCACCAAGCCCCTGCCTGGTCTCGGTCCAGGCTCCGAGGACACCAGCCATTCCCAGCCTCCTCTCTCTGGCCATCCCTGGCCTCCTCCCTCTGGCCGTCTCTGGCCTCCTCTCCACTGGCCTCCTCTGCCCACTCCTCCTCCCCACTGTCTTCCTCTCCGCACCCAGGTCTGGAGAGGAGGTGCGTCTGGGCAGTGTGGGGTGCCCCTCCCGCGGCCGCAGATCCCTCATGCCTGGACCAGCTGCTGCCCAGCAGCTGTGTGTGTGTGTGTGTGCGCGCGCGCGTGTGTGTGCGCGTGCATGTGTGTGTGTGTGTGTGTGTGTGTGGCCACTTGGAACCACTTGCAGAGCCGCTGAACCCCAGTTTCCACACCTAGGCCTTGCTGCCTGGCAGGCACGGCTGGGGCCCTGGAAGGGGGCGAGGAGGGAGTAAGGACGAGGGTCAGGGACACACGTCCGCAGACACGAGTGTCCGGGTGGGGGGGGAGTGCCCCAGGGTGGGCAGGGTGGCGGCTGGACTCCGGCCGGGTTTGGAGTGGAGGGGTGGGGCCGTGAGGGAATTTCCTTCTCGTCCTGGATGGCTGCCGCCTCGCGGGAAAAGGGGGAGCTGGATCCAGGTCTGGGAGGGAGAGGGGGTCTGTCTCGGAGAGGAGAGGGCAGGCTTGGCTGCGTCTGTTCCCGTGCCTGGCCCCGTGGCACCCTCGGAGGGGCCCAAGTGCCCACCCTGACTTCCCCAAGTCCTGCCTTTGGGGCTCAAACCTGAGCCATGGCCCAAGTGTCTCCCCGCGGCCCCCCTGGACAGGGCAGGACACCGGGCAGCTGTGGATCTCAAGCAGGTGCAGACTTGTAGGGTGCTGTGGTCTGGGCTAATGGCCGGGGGCTGGGGCGTCCACTTGTTCCCCTGGGCTGGGACCCACCCTCCCCTCTGGGCTGGCCTTCTGGGTTTTCTTGGTTCTGTCCTGGCTGGGTGGGACTGGACTCTGGGCTATGAGTGTTACCCGCCCCCCCCAAGTGCCCGTTGTCTCTCACCCGGGAGAGGAAGCCTTTAGCTCCGTGACTTGATGCTCTTGTCCCAGGGCTGAGTCGCTCCTGCCATCCCGGCTGGGCCTGTGACCGTGGGAGGCGTTTATGGTTCTTCTTCTTCAAACCAAGTCAAAGCCCCGTGGCACAGAGAGGGGAGATCTGGCATCAGAAACAGGTGACCCGGGGCTCCCAAGGCACCCCCCCCCCCACCCTCCCGCCCCGCAAGGGCCTCTGCATTGGCCAACAAGGTGAGCTCTGTGTGGCCGCAGCCTCTGCTCAGGGAACAAGAGCCTCCTGTGGCCTCCTCGGGACCCCCACTCCCGCCCTGCAGAAACCCGCCCCCTTCTCAGATGCCAGCAGCGATAAGCTCCCAGGAGACCCCTGCGCAGAGAGAGGACCCCGTTGTGTGACGCCTGCCTGGACCCAGGGAAGCTTTGTGGGGGAGGGCTGGCCAGGCCACACTCCCTGGGAGAGGAGGGGACTCCGCCCTGAAGTGGGAGGGGGGCCGTCACCCCGATCCTGCATCCGGATCCTCAGCTGACAGTGTGGGGATGAGGGGAGGGCACTGTGGCACTGTCCTCCCGTTGTGCATCGATTTGCTCAAGTGGGCACCAGTAATGTCTCCATTGTGAGACTTGTTGTTGCTGTGTTTGGCATATCGAATACGCCATGGGGAGCTTGCCTGGCAGAGCTGGGCAGATGCCCCATCTCTCAGCCCGCAGAGTGTGGGCTCCTGGCCTCCAGCACTGTGGGTGGAGCTTTTCTGTGGCTTGTCGTACAGTGCTCACTGCCGTGGGCAGATCCTGGGGTTTGTGTCTTCCCTGCCACTGGATGGGCACTGGCCATCCTTCCAGCCTGCATTTCTGTGGTAGAGTTCAGTGTTCCCAGAACTTTGTAGACCCGAGACTCCCCCAAGGGTGTTCCATGAAAAAAAAAATCAGATTCTGGGGATCCTGGCTTAGAGTCTTAAATTTGTGCCGTGAGAGGCCTGCTGGCAGGGGCTGGGGAAATGGCTCAAAAGATCGGAGTACTGGGCCCAAGTTCAGTCCCCCCACCCCCCACCCCCGGTCCCGGGAGGCCTGTGCAGCAGCCTCATGCAGGGCTGGCACGTTGAGTGGTTCCAGCCAGCCCATTGGGAGTGACCCCAGGGTCTCTGAGCCCTGCTTGGGAGGCGAGACCCTTCTTAGCCCTCGCCAGGGTCCCTCCTGCAAATGGAAGCGCCCACAGAGGCCTCTGCCCTGGCGTCCAGGTTGCCCTGCAGCTGGATGGTCCCCAGCCGCCTCTTCCCCAGCTCCTCGGTGAGTCTCTCTGCCCTCACCCCTGCACCCGTGGTACCTGGGGCAGCCGAGCAAGATGCACCCCCCTGATCCTGAGAGCTCCTCCCCCGTCACCACCAGAGGACTCCCTCGGGGAAGACCCCCTGTAGTTCAACCAAGGACCCGGCTGGGGGTGTCTGTGCCAGGGTGGGGTGCTGCAGGGACCCAGGGTCAGTGCTGACTTGGTGAAAATTCCATCTCTGAAGGTTTGAGTCCCCGGGTACTCACCTTGGCCCTAGACCATGCCCTCACCTCTGTCCATAGAACATGCTAGAACAAATGCTATGTTTTCTGAGGGAGGATGATGATGCCAATGAGCCACCCTAAATGGGGGCCTGCAGGACACTGGAGGAGCACATGGCCGCCGCCCCCCCCCCCGTCCACGCCCACCCCCACCGCCCTGGGCATGGCTGAATCTCAGAGGCCTGGACCCCGGCGCCTGGCCCTCCCCTGCCAGAGTCCGGAGTGAGTGTTCCCCAGCGTTCCTTGCCCTGCCTCCAGGGCCCCGCCTTGCTCCAGCTGTCACAGGAGACATGACAGCAGACGGAGTTTCCCTGGTTGAAACCCAGGATGACTGGGAAGTGGTTCCTGGTGGAGAAGGCGTCCTTCGGGTGACTCAGCACTGCCCCCGTCAGGGCACAGGGACTGCCTTTGGTTTTCAGTCCTGTCAGGTTCATTTCCACGCCCTCCCCTCACACCCCTACCCCTCACCCCACCTCACCATCAGTCAGCTGCTTACAAAGAAAACCAGTACAGATGACCCAACAGGAAGCCGGTCGTTATGGGGATGCCTTCTGTTTGCTTCAGTTTTCTTCCTTTTCGCAGAGGCCGCAAGCTCCCTTGGTCCCAAGGAGGGCAGGAGGGTGGGGGAGTTGGGGTGTGCCTTCTCCAGAGCAGCTCCTGGGGAATCCGCAGGGCCGTGGGGTCCAGTCTGGACTCAGCAAGGTCAGGGGGACCTTGGAAGACTGCTTGAGCCCTCTCAGCCTCAGTTTCCCAGATCTGCCCTGGGAACAGTGGTTTCCACCTCTTAGGGTTGTTACAAGGGTCAGGGGATTGATGTGTCTGTATAGAAACTAGATTCTTTATTTTTTTTTAGAAACTAGATTCTTTGTTTGTTGGGGGGGGCACACTTGGCGGTGCTCAGGACTTTCTCTTGAGTCTGTGCTCAGAGGTCACTCCTGGCAGGTCTCACACCATAATGAGTGTCCAGGATTGGACCCAGGTTGGCTGTGTACAAGGCAAAGGCCCTACTTGCTGTTCCATTGCTGCGGCCCCTAAAATCTAGATTCTTTTTATTTTTTATTGAATCACTGTGAGATAGACCCTTACAAAGCTGTTAATGATGGATTTGAACACCCCTCCTTCCACGAGTGTTTATTTCCTGGCATCAGTGTTCTCAGGTTCTTTACCATCAACTCACTCCACCCACCAGCCCTATGGCAGATGCGTGCTCTCTCTCTCTCTCTCGCTCGCTCTCGCTCTCGCTCTCGCTCTCTGTTTCTCTCTCTCTCTCTCTGTTTCTCTCTCTCTCTCTCTGTTTCTCTCTCTCTCTCTCTCTCGCTCTCTCTCCCCCCCCCCTTTTGGGTATTGTGGCTTGCAATATTGATATTGAACCTAGATTCTTAAACTGTGAGTCATGGCCCCATCATTGGAGTAACTTAGAAAATATTTGAAAATAACTTTCTTTATAAGTTATCAGTAAATATTTGATTTGCATGCCTATTTTGTATACCTGTTTAATATGACCAATGTACCTGGTTTGTAGCTTTTTGTTTCTTTTTTTGTTTATTGGAGCAGAGTACACCTGGCGGTGCTCAGGACTTAATTCTAGCTCTGTGCTCAGGGATCACTCCTGTCTGGGCTCAGGGAACCATCTGGGGTGCCAGGGATCAAGCCCAGGTCAGCCATGTGCAAGGCAAGCAACCTACCCACGGTACCATCTAGCCCCTTAGGACCAGATTATGTTCATGCCTCTTGGGTGAACGGGGCCATGAGTGGAAGCGGATAGAGGATAAGGCAGTGCCTTGAACAGTGCTGGAAAGGACGTGCTATTAGGTGTCACTTAATCAGCAAAGTAGTAGTTGTTAGTATACTCAGAACTGTTCTCAACACTTGAACAGTAACGGCACCCGTGGGGTCAGGTTTGCAATGAACCAGGCGAGTGAAAACTGCTTTCTGGGGCGTCCCTTCCACCAGGGCTGCAGTGGTGTCCGCATCAATTAGAAGGATAGACCGGCTGTCTGCCAGAGCCATCTGGTCTACCTCCGACAGCGCGTGAGCTCTTGATGGTTGACTGTCTGGCTTGGAGCAGGGGTACAGCTCACGTGGAGCCTACACATTGCAGTCCTTGAACATCAGTTATGACTGGCCAATTCAGGTTCCAGGGGCATAGTGCAGACTCAGGGGGAAAAATACACACAGCCCGTCATTTCTCATTTGGGGGTCACGGTGACTGTATATTTCTCTACCTGCATCAGTCATAAACAGCATAACCAAGTGCCCTGCAGCTGAGTGACTTGGGAAGAATGGTGTCTGCTCTCGCCATGTAGGAAGGTTGGTCTGGAATGGGCCAGCGGATGCTGGGTGGACCAGACCTGTATCCCAAGTCTTTCCTGCTCCTTGGACCATCTGCTGTTGAACTACCTGCTTGCTCCTCTCATGGGGATGATGACTCCCAGGCAACAGAGATCACACTCAGCCCAGCCAGTACCTCCAGGCCTCAGCTTATGGCATATCTTCTAACCTCTTCTTATTGCCAATGCTGGCCAGGTGGCTGCACGCCTGGTCCAGGGAGGGGGGCGGCTCACTCTACAAAGAGAACCACAAAGTCACATGTCCCAGGGGTGTGGTTGCGGGGAGCAGAGGAAGACAGAGTTTTCCTGCCTCATATACCTAGTTCCCCATCTGACTTCCCCAATTTGGTGATGTTAAAGAGGGCTCCTCTTGCTCCTGGCAGCCCCTGGCTTCCCTGGCACTTGCATTGCGATTCGAAAGGCATCTGTAGCCTCCGAGCACGTTGCACATTCCCCTCTGGTCTCCAGGAGCCTTTGTTCTGACAGACAGGAATTTACTCTACTGTAAACCAGAGAGTCCCAATTTAGAGAGACGTGATGCATCAGGCAGACAGCCCCAGTGACCCGGTTCCACTTCGTTACCCTCTGCAATTAAGAAGGAGGTCACCGAAAGTGAGACCTGAGACCGTGTGTGTGTGTGTGTGTGTGTGTGTGTGTGTGTGTGTGTGTGTGTTTCACTCCTTGGATTCTCTAGACCACATTACGTTAGAGAGTGGCTTCTCATGTCCTGTACAGAAGGAGCAACGAGCAGTAGGCAAGTGGAGTGTCCAAGAGATAGACACTGGTGGGTTCTTAACTTCCTTCTGGTTAGTTAATTAATACATTAAAGAAAGAACCCTCGTGTTTTGTCTTCCAGAAGCTTTTGAATAGATATTGGACCCCACTCCACAAGACTTCAGGGTCTCTAGTGTTGGAGCACCAGGCAGGAAATGGGGCTCCCTGCTTCTCGCTTCCACAGGCTCAGAGCTTTGAAGATGCAAAAGCCAGAGGTTTCTGGCAGTTTCCCCACAAAGTGAAGTTGTTCTCAGGGGTTCTGGAGAGCATTCCCCCCCACACCCCATCACCCTCTTGGGATTCTGAGCCATGAATCGATGAAGCGTAAGCCCCCAATAATAGCCTGATTGGCTGTGAAGCACAATTTAATTGATCTGGGCATGCACCCAACACCCGAGTGTCTGGCTGGGTGGGGGCCTGGCTTGGAGAAGGAGGCAAAGGTCAACTGTACATACAGAGTCTCATATTCTCGTCCAAATCCAGAGGGTGTGAATGGACTAGAGAGACACACCCGTACACACACATACATACGCACACACAGATATGCACACAGAGACACACGTACACACCCACATGTGCATATTTGCATCATGCACATATGCGCGTGCGCGCACACGCGCGCACACACACACACACACACACACACACGCGCGCCCCAAAGTGTGAGGCTAAAGGACTCTTTGGGACTAGGGTGAAATGTGAAAATCCCAGGATGTTTCCCGTTGCCGAGTCCTTCTGAGCCTTGGAACTAGGGTGGGAACTGGACTTGGAACTAGAATTGAGGGAGAAGCCCCCCTCGCTTGAAAATGAGGTCAAAACTGACCTGAGACCCAAGTGTTCCTGGGCTCTTGGCTTTCGGATGCATCAGAATCAGAATTTGGCAGGAGGGGAAGTTCAGTGGAAACGAACAACGAACAACGACCTTGGAAGTCTGGAGCGGTTGGCCTAAGGCAGAGATTTCAAAGGCTCCAGTTTCCTCCTCCTCCTCCAGCTGTGCTAAGAATACTGCATGCATACTACCCTGCCCTAGGCAGAGCGTCAGGGAGGGTTCTTCTGGCGTCGCAAAAGAACCAAGATTCGAAAACAACCCCTGTGCTCCTCAGCCGAGGAAGGGATGAACAGAAGATGGGATATGCATCCTATGGACTAGTATTCCGCCTTTAAAAAGATGGAAATCGATCCATAGTGCCAGGAAGAGAGGTCAAAGGGCAGGAGTATATGCCTGGCCTGTGTGTGGCCTTGGGGATGTCAGTCTTGCTCCTCAGCACCACATGACTAGTCGTTGAATCCCAACCATTCAGATGTCACCAGGAGTGGCCCCAGGACCCTAGGGGAATGTGCCGGAAGGATTTTCATTCTAATACTGCCGAAAATTAAAGATGGAAATCTTGCCTTAGGGGACAGCCTGGATGAACCAGGAGGATGTTAGTAGGGGGGAAATCAAGCCAGACACACACAAAAAAATAGATGCCCTGACACCCCCTCGCCTGCCGGCTGGCCGGTGCTCATTTGCACGGCACCCTCAGACACCGTTGGCAAAGTCTGCTGGGACCAAGGGAAGCTTCTCACCCATCTGCCTTCCGCGCCCTCAAACCATGCCTTTCTCTAGAAGGCACTTGGTGGTTGTCTTCCGCAGAACCCCGAATCCAAAGCGGTTCCGTTCCAAGCTCGCACAGCGCAGACAAAAATAGCTTTTATGTCCCGGCTTCCTGTTTCCCCTGGAAACGGCTTGCTTGAAAACCAGGGGCCTCCTCCCCGCCGTCCTCGCCTCCCCTCTGCCCCCCCACCCCCCAGCCTCCGCCTCAAGAGTTCATGTTTAATGACCCGAGACATTCCCACCAAGCCCTTCCAGTCAATTGGCTTTTGTCGCGAGTGAATGAATAGACTTTTCTTGGCCTTCTCGCCTGAAAAGCCGCTTCCCGGGCCCGCTGGAATGTGCTGCCGGAGCAGGAATTAAGCTTCTCTGTCTGTGTCTCCGTCTCTTTCTTCCCTCATTCTTTCCAAGATCAGACACCAATTGGTGGTCTTGCCCCTAAGGAGGACTTTGTATTCTCCCAGGTTTACCCCTAATCCCTCGGAACCCCATCTTCCCCTCCTCGGCAGGATCGGAACCCCCTTGGCCCTCTCCGGCCGGGGGGCTTCTCTGCTTAATTTCTCTTGCTTCATCATCTTCAGGGTCCCTGTGCGTGCGTCCCCGACCTGGGACGTGGGTGCCTCTGGGAGCCTCTGGGTGTGGGCGGAAGTGATCTGGGGGCCGGTCAGGCCGGACCGTCCTGTTCCCAGGTCCTGGGTCTGGGTCGTGGGTAAGGGCTCCCCCCGTGGGGTTGTCCCACGGCATGGTTAAGTGGTGCTGGGCACGGGGTCACCGTTTTCCAGGTTCTCTCTTCTCACGCCTCCTTTCTCCTTTCTTCTTCCCGCAGGACCCGCAGCCGAGCCCGCTGATCTCTCGGGAGAGCCAGGTCAGTACTGCCCTGCCCCGTGCCAGCCATCTCTGCCTGCCCTCCCGCGCCAGCCACGCACAGAGCACTTCCACAGCCTCTCCGTCCCGGGGCTCAGGAGCACCCAACACCGTCCCTCTGACCTTCTGTGGGATGCATGTGGGCATGCCCATGTGTGCATGCGCCACTGACTCTGTGTGTGTGAGTGTCTGTGTGAGAGTGGTTGTGTATGAGTGTATGTGTGTGTGTGTGAGTATATGTGTGAGTGTGTGTGTGAGCGTATGTGAGTGTGAATGTGTGTGTAGTATGTGTGTGAGTATATGTGTGTAGTGTGTGAGTGTGAGCATTTGCATGTATGAGTGTGAGTGTGTGAGTGTGAATATGTGTGTGTAGTGTGTGTGAGTATATGAGTGTGAGTGTGTGTGAGTGTGAGTATATGTGTGTTAGGTTGTGGTGTGGTATGTGAGTGTGTGAGTATATGAATGTGAGTGTGTGTGAGTACGAGTGTGTATATGTGTGTGAGTGCGAATGTGTGAGTGTGAAGTGTGTGAGTGTGTGAGAGTGTGTGTGAAGTGCGTGTGTGTTTGTGTAAGTATGGATGGGTGTATGTGTGTGAGTGTTAAAGTGCTTGTGTGAGTTTGTGTGTGTGTAAGTATGTATATGTGTATGTGTGTGAGATGTTAAGTGTGTGTTTGTGTGTGTGAGTGTGTGTGTGTGTGTGTGAGAGAGAGAGAGAGAGAGAGGGAGGGAGAGGGTCCGTCCAGGCTTCTGTGAACCCAGCTCTCTGCCTGCATGCACACCCAGTGCCCGAGTTCCTTTGATCTGCTCATGGGAGGGCGGGCAAGGTAGGCGAAAAGGCAGGGGTGAGTGTCCCCTCATGTGGAAGGGGGAAGAAAAGACGTCGGGAGGGGAGGGGCACCAGCGCCAGCCCCTCCCGCCCGTCCCTCATCCAAACAGCAGGGGCCGAGTACAGCAGGGGAGACGCTTGCCTGGCATCCCTGACACCACAGCGCCCCCCAGCCCTGACCCTTGCCAGGAGTGGCCCCCGAGCACAAAGTCACCGCTGAGCACGCTGAGTGTGTGTGAGTGTGTGTGTGCCCCCGAAACAAGAAACAAGAAGCAATGAGCAAGGCACCATGTTCACAGTTCGGCAGCTAACAGCCCAGAAAGTTCTGTGACCAGAGAGCCTTCATCCTGGTGGGGGCCGGTGGGCGAGGGAGGTTGCCCCGGTGTGCGAGCCAAGCCCCTCCTGGGATTTCGGTGGTGATCGAGGGGCCGTGATATAAGGAAGGAGATGGGCAGGGCCGGGGGTGCAGGTGCTGGCCAGGGGAGCGTTTGAGGACGCCTTACCCAGGCCAGAGCCTGCATCAGGGAGCTCTGCCACGTTGGCACATCACTCTGGGTTTCTGTACAAATAACGCGCGTTTTCCTTACGCTCAGTTAAACCGCGGTGCCCACTCAGGCCCTGGGCATCCCCGGAGGTCGGGACGAATAGGGCACTCTCTCGGGCGGCGGGCCCTGGAGGGGGGCAAGATGCTGAGGGCCCTGATTGGGGGCCTCGTCCCGTCCAGCACGGCCCCAGGCGCCTCCTTCTGCTGGGCTGGGACCCCCGGGTCTTTGCTGGGTTGTGCCAGTCAGCACTGGGGCTCCCGTGAGGAGCCAGGCTAATAGTTATCATTAGCTAATTAGCTGCCAATTGTTCACCGGAACTGAAGAACTGAAGCCTCGGCTAAACCAGCAATTCCCTGCCTCCCCCGAGGGCACGGGGCTGGGCTACCGGTGTTTCCAATGCGGGGCACACAGAGGGGGGCTGTGGGCATCTGGTGGGCAGAGCCCGGGGTAGGGGGGGAGCACCAGGCCATCACATCAGCACCCTCAAGTACCCACTTGCCTTCTTGCCTAAAGCAGGATGTGCCGTGGGTGTTGTGTGTGTGTGTGTGTGTGTGTGTGTGTGTGTGTGTGTGTGTGTGTGTCGGGGGGCTGGAGGGTCTCTGGTCCCTTCTGTCCTTTCACCTCTGTGCCAGTCACCCTCTCTGCTTCACCTGGGACCGAGCCTGCCTCCTCGCCAGGAGAGGGGCCTTGATGCCCCCTGGAAATCCCAGGTTTGCCTGGCCCCCGCACCTCCGTGGGGTGTGTGAAGGGGGCAGCACTGTCCAGCGGCCACGGCTTTCAGGGTCAGAGCCAAGATGGCAGAGCACTGGCCTGGCACGTGGCTGGCCCTGGGGTTGGTCCCCAGCTCAGCAAAATGTATCAGGGCACAAGCCTGAGCGGCTAAGCACTGGGACCCAGCGCCGGGCTGCAGAGGGCGGGTGGCCGGCGTTGAGCTGTGGACAGGGGTGGCCGCCGCTGGGCTGTGGACAGCATGTGGCCGGCTCTGGGCTGTGGACAGGGGGTGGCCGATTTGGGGCTGTGGACAGGGGGTGGCCGGCTCTGGGCTGTGGACAGGGGGTGGCCGATTTGGGGCTGTGGACAGGGGTGGCCGCCGCTGGGCTGTGGACAGCATGTGGCCGGCTCTGGGCTGTGGACAGGGGGTGGCCGATTTGGGGCTGTGGACAGGGGGTGGCCGGCTCTGGGCTGTGGACAGGGGGTGGCCGATTTGGGGCTGTGGACAGGGGGTGGCCGGCGCTGGGCTGTGGACAGGGGGTGGCCGATTTGGGGCTGTGGACAGGGGGTGGCCGGCGCTGGGCTGTGGAGCTGGCCTCACCGAGCCGTGCAGGCTGGGGCTGCCTCTCAGGCCTCTCCCTCCCACAGCTCATCCCCGCACCCGGCACTTTGAGCAAAGCAGTCGCCGTCTCCCCGCTTGGGGCTCCGATTAACCTTTCCCTCTGTGGAGAGCATCTTGCAGTCATCAGGGAGCTTCCAGACGGGGCTACCTGAGTCTCCAGCCCGTTAATCCTGATGGTGCCCGGCATCTGGCGAGCGGCAGACTGCCCCTCAGCCCATCTGCCCGCCTTTGCCCGGCTTCCCGCAGGGGGGCAGAACCTCTCTGGGTCCACAAGGCGGCTGGACTGGGCCGGGCCCCTCCCGTGACCACGGTCCTCTCCTCTGGCTCCAATTTGCTGGGTCCGTGGAGCCCCGGAGGGTCAAGGGGCAGGGAGGCAGCCATCCTCCTCCAAAAAGAACAAGGGGTTGGGGGTGGAGAGCTCAGTGGTTAGGACCCAAGATCAACCCCCAGCCTGCATGGTTCCCTGCTGAGCACCAACTGGTCCGTCCCCCAAATAAATAAGTTTACCATTAATTCAAAGTCAGCACACCCCAAGGCTGGTAAGGGGAGGCTCCTGGGCATTCCTGGGGAATGGAGCCCTCGAACCCCACGGCCAGAGGACCTGGAGGGGAAGGAATCTGTAGGGCGGGCAGCCCCCAGCTGCCCCCAGCCCCCGCCCTTCTGAATGGGTGTGGGGGAGGCAGCTTTGGGGGAATTGGGTGCCTGACACCCCCAAACAGTCTGTGGCTTTGGGGCCGATGCCAGCCCAGGGACAAAGCCCGCCGTGTGTTGGCGTTCCCACCCCGGGCCGGCCCCCCGCCCGCCCTCCCTCCGCAGCCTGGCTGGGGCCCCGGGGCCCTGAAAGCGCCTCTGTAGTGGCCAAGTGGGCTCTGGCGGGGTGCAGGCGTCGGCCCCGGCTGTTTGCTTAGCGCCCTTATTTACTACTTCCCTCTCCTGTGGGACCAGGGAGGGGAGTCTGTCTCTGGGCTGGCGCGTTCCCGCTCGCCGCCATCAATAGCGGACTGTGTGCTCCTGTTATTATTAGCCACGTCCTCTCTGGTTCAGACGGGGCCCGCCGAGCGCCGGACTGGGAATGAGGCGCAGCGTGTGTCACCTGGGGACGGGGGAGGAGTGAGTCTGGCTGGTGGGTCAGGCCAGGTCATAGTGCAGGGGTTGCTGGGGAAGAGAGCCCTGACCGGTGGTGTAGGGTCAGGGAAGTCGGCTGGCCACAAGGCAGCCACCTATATCACTCGAACCCAGGGCTGCAGAGCGGAGAGGTGAGATCTGCTGGGGCAGTAGTCCGTGCAAAGGCCCTGAGGTCACCTGCTCACAGCACCAGAATCTGGTGTGACCAGAACAGAGAGCTGAGTGGCGATGGACCAGATGGAATAGGCCCTCCTGTTGATCATCGATTTGCTCGAGCGGGCCCAGTAACGTCTCCATTGGAGACTTTGTTGTTACTGTGTCTGGACCAGATGGAAGCTAGACAAAATTTAGCTTTCATTGCCCGCCAGGAACCCAGTAGAGGATATTGGATGTGAGGTGACATCTGACTCCAGGCTTGGTGTCCCAGCAGTGCTTGGGGGACCCGGGGGGGGGGGGTTGGGGATTGGGCCCGGGTTCAGCATGTGCGTCTCCCGGGCCCTGGAGCTTCCTGTTGGTCGTTCCCTTGGGGCTGTTCTCAGATGCCCACGGCAGTGCCCTTGTCCTCTATGGAAAATGTGGTGGGGGTGTGCAGCGTGACAGTGCAGGGCTGCTTCGTGTGCGGCCGACCCGGGTTCAATCCCTGGCACCCTGAGGGTGTCTTGCTGAGCCCTGCCAAGGGCCCCCTGAGTGCAGAGTCAGGAGCAAGCCCCGAGCGCCTCCCCCGGGGCCGTGCCGCCCAGGGTGCCCCACCTGGCCTCCTGCACGAAGGCCAGTAAGGCGGGCACCACTGCCCGCTGCGGCCTCTCCCTGCCTTTGCTCGTGGCCCTGCAGTCACTGGCCGGGGACGCGTGTGTGCCTGCACAAGCTGGGGCGAAATCCTCCCCGTTGGTGCGCGTCGGGCTACTCGTGGCCAGCTCTTTCCGAGTGTCCTCCGACTTAGGGGCAGCGTCTCCGTTTCAGACGAGTTCATCGCACAGAACAGCCTGCATGTGCGCTGATGGGCAGAGCAGGTGACAGCGGGAAGGCAGGGTGGGGTCCGCAGCCCATGGCACAGGTCTGGGAAGGGAGACGCTCCTCCTTGCTATCCTTCTCCTTCTGGAACCTTCTTGTCCTTCTGGAAACTTCTTGTCCTCCTTCTGGAACTTTCTTGTCCTTATCCTTCTGGAATCTTCTTGTTGTCCTTCTCCTTCTGGAACCTTCTTGTTCTTCTTCTAGAATCTTCCCGGATGTCCTTCTCCTGGAAATTTCTTGTTGTCCTTCTCTTTCTGGAACCTTCTTGTTGTCTTCCTTGGAACCTTCCTTATTTTCCTTCTTCTGGAAACTTCTTGTTGTCCTTCTTCTGGAACTTTCTTGTTGTCCTCCTTCTGGAACCTTATTTTCCTTCTCCTTCTGTAAACTTCTTGTTGTCCTCCTTCTGGAACCTTCCTTATTGTCCTTCTCCTGGAACCTTCTTATCCTTCTCCTCTGTAACCCCCAGCGGTGGCCGGTAATGCCTTCATGTCCTGTTCTCGGTTCTCTCCTCCCTGGTCTCTGCATCCCACCATGAGTCCTTTCTGATGGCTTTCTGTCCATCAGCCTATGGCCCATGTGCCATGGCTCTGGCCCTGGTTAGTCGTTCTCGCCTGGCACTGTTGCTGCCTCTGTTAGAGTCCAGGAGCCCCTTTGTAGCATCCACTGAACTCTGCATGTCCCTGGGTATTTGGTGGGGAAAGGGCCTCCATGAAAGTTGTTTTCGAATGGAGCCCTTTCTTAATGGAACTTGGCATCCAGGACCCTGGGGTCACACCTGGCAATGCAAGAGACCAGCAGGGCCACCCCGGCGGTGCCTGGAGGAACATACCATTTTGGAGGTTGAGTTCAGGGCCTTGAACATGCTCCCTGCACCCCAAAAAGGCTCTACAGAGAAGGATTATTGATTCACCCATCACTGATCCAACTTAGTTAGACAAAAAGTGTGGAGACCACTGATATACACAAGAGAAAGATGGGGGGGTATGAGGCATGACAGGTGACACTGGGGGTCAACATACCATTCCTGGCAGTACTCGGGGGCCACGTGGGATCAAACTCAGGGCCTCTAGCTTACAAGACATTGCTTCAAACACTTGCTTTTGGATTTTGCTAGAAATACCCATGACCCTGAAATACCACAAAAACTCACATTCACTTGCTCAGTCCTTAAATCATTTTTGAATTTTGAACTTTTTTCCTTATCTTCTTGCATCTTATGCCATTATTATTATTATCATCATTCTTCTTGTCATTATTATTATTATTATTATTATTCTTTTGTTGCCTTCACAGTAACTGATGGTGTCCATTGGCTTCCAAGTCCTCAAAGGTAGGGTTGTGTGAGGTGTAGTGAGGCTGTGGTGGCAGGCCCGAGACCCCCTAGACCCACATCTCCTTTGCCTCTGTCGGGGTTACGTCCTGATGATTTGGCAAAAGATACTCAGGTGAACATACATGCAACTCGCCTGACCCGCTGGCCCTGACAAGTGCCCAGAACAGTGATGGTAGCCCAGAGCCAAGGCCAAACCATCTTAACGCAAAGCCAGTTTCTTTCTTTTTCATTTATTTTTTAATTGAATCACAGTGAGGTACAGTTACAAGGTTGTCCATGATTGGGTTTCAGTCACATCATGTTCCAACGGGGACATCCCCTCACCAGTGTGCATTTCCCTCCACCAATGTCCCCAGTCTCCCTCCCACCTCCCACCTCCCACCCCACCTGCGTCTGTGGCGCACCCCCCCTACCCCCCACTTTGGCGCATTATGGTTTGCAATACAGAGACTGAAAGATTCTATCAGGTAGATCCTGTTACCTACTCTCCACGCCCAGGTCTTGTGCAGAGCGATCGTTTCCAATATTAACGTCACACTGCTCCCCGCTCTATCCTAATTGCCCTCCGCCCCCCACACACACCTGTGGCAAGCTTCCACCCATTGACCAGCCCGCCTGGCCCCTGTTTTTCCCTGGCTGTGGATATTGGTCTCATACTATTTTTTTGTATCCCACAAATGAGTGTGGTCATTCTGTCTGTCCCTCTCCGTGAAGCCAGTTTCATCATAAAGGTGGATGTGATTTCACGATGAGGGGTGGGGGGGGAACGTGACATATGCTTTTGGTGGTCAAGAGCTGCCTCCCCCGGCCTCCCCAGCAGAAGAACAAAGAGACGGGGGACCACAGACGGATGGTCAAAATGGTCTGCTTAATGCAGAGCTGCTAGCATATTTTTTAAATTTTTATTTATTTTTCTTTTGCTTTTTGGGTCACATCTGGCAATGCACAAGGGTTACTCCTGGCTTTGCACTCAGTAATTATTCCTGGCAGGAATCAGGGGACCATATGGAATGCTGGGAATTGAACCTGTGTCAGCCACGTCCAAGCCAAATGCCCTACTCGCTGTGCTATTGCTCCAGCCCCCAGCTGCTAGCATATTCATTGCACATCTGAAGGGCTTCAAGGTATAGGACTGCACATAGGTGGATTGATCATTTACAGAGGTAAAGCATTTCAGCAGAGGCAGTTCTCTTGGGGGGGGGGGCGTTAACTGAAGGAGACACTCTGTCTCCAGGGATATCTGTATTTTCACTTTGCCTTTAGTTATACATATTAAACGATTAAGTTTACTGCTTATTAATACTTGCAGTTATTTGGATAAACACAGTAAGAAATATAGATTCCAAAACTTAGTTCTCTGAGCTCAGAGGTATCCTGAGCAAGGCATTTACCGTAAATCCCAGACTTGGTCCTCAGCCCGGTTCAGCTTGCCTTCCTGTCTCTTAATTCATAACAGCTTTGCATCAAGACCATGCTTTTATGCTTTCGAAATTGTCCCATTTCGATGCTAGGGTAGCTTCGCCAGTTACCCCAGGTCCATCCCAGTCTCACAGCGGGACCTCCCTGTGGGGTGTTAGAACCTATAGCAACCGAAGCCTGAGTCAAGTAATTATGATAAATGCCCAGGAGTAGATATGTTTCAGAGTCAGTAACTCCCAAATATTAGGATTATAGCATTCACAGTCTTTCTGTGTTTAAGCAAAGAACATTACTCTCTAGTAAAATATGAAAAAGGGGAATAGAAAAGCAGGCAATTTACTACAAATACAAAGCCCAGAATTACCAGAAAGTTTTGACTGATAAGTAAACAAGCCTGACTTGGGGGATTGTGACCATGAGAGACAAAACACAAAGGAAAGGTTAATGATAAACTCGGAGGATTAGGGATGCTCTCAAGCTGCTCTGGGGGGGGGGGGGGGGGGGGGGGGGAGGAGCTACTCACCGATGAAACCTAAAACATTTAGGGTTAATATCCAGCAGGTGGAGAAACTCATGTAACGTGGTGAGCCCAGGACCGGAAAGGGAAAAGCAGGGAATCCTCCGGGCCATGGCGTGTCTCAGCCTTCATCCCCGAACAGCTTCCCATGTGCTCAGCCCACGGATTCCAACATGGAGCGAACAGAGCTCAGTCCTCTCTGTGGGGACTCCTGGGGTTCAGCTAGACCCAGACCCCCCCCCCACCACACACACGAGCCCTGGAAGCCCAGATGTTCCAGAGCACTTTGCACATCTGGGAGGATAGCACAGTGGGTAGGGCGCTTGCTTTGCCTGCCACCAACACTGGTTTTGTCCCCGGTACCACGTGGGATCCCAGAGCCCCACCATGAGCCGTTTCTGAGCAGGGAGCCAGGAGTGAGCCCCGAGTGTCGCCAGATGTGGCTCCGATCCCCTCCCCCCATCTCTTACCTCCATCTCAGAGGGTCACGCAGGAGGGGCTCAGCAGGGGCGGCTGCATACCCCGGGAGAAGCTTCCGACAGGGCCAGGGAAGGTCTCCTGTGCCCCGCAAGCCCCATTTGATATTCAAGAGACACCTCCAAAATAGAAACGGATTGTAATCAAGTGTGAAAAGGCAATTAGCGCTCATTCCTAATCACTTGACCCTCATGTGGTTAACTATTGTTGTTGACAGGTGTTTTATCGGCCTGCTGAGTATTTCTTGTTGAAACCTGCACACCAGCTATCTCAGGCCCCTCTCTGTCCACTTCTGCTCGGCTCCCCCGGTGACCGTCTGTCCTCAAGGCCAGCCTCGGGGGCCTGTGACCCCAGCGGCCCCGGTGGCTGTGCTGTTCCTGTCCTGAGATCTTTGCGCATTCCGGGGCCAAAAGCCAGACGCCTACTCTGAGCCCGGCTTGCCCCGAGCTTGCCCTGAGCCCTAGAGCTCCTGGGGCCGACTTGGGCTGTGAAGGCAGCTGGCTGAGAAGGAGCTAGAAATTCAGACCCTTCCTGGAGAGGGGATGGAGACGGCGCTGGGAGGAGAGAGCAGTTAGGACACGGGCTAGCAAGTGCCTGGCTGAGATGGGATCCCCAGCACCACGTGGTCCCACGCTCCCTGGGATGTGGACCTGGGGGCCTGAGCCAAAGCACTTTGCAAACCTTGGGGTCTCGCACTGAATCACGGGTTGGTGGAGAATTGCTGGTGGCCTCCAACCTCCCGAGAGCGACTTGGGAGGCTCCTAAAAATAAAACCAGATTGGAGAGAGCGTGCAGGAAAGCCCTCGCCTTGCATGTGGTGGGCCTGAGTCTGACCCCCAGCACCCAATAAGGCCCCCTGAGCACGAGTGACCTCTGAATGCAGAGCCAGGAAGGAGCCCTGAGCACCTCAGGGTGTGGCCCAGGCGCCCCGCCTCTCCCAGACGCCCCGCCCCTCCCTAGACGCCCCTCCCCTCCCCAGATGCCCCAACCCTCCCCAGACACCCTTTCCCTCCCAGATGCCCCGCCCCTCCTAGGACGCCCCTCCCCTCCCAGTCGCCCCGCCCTTCCCCGCCCTGGATGCCCCGCCCCTCCCCAGGCGCCCCGCCTCTCCCCTGGCGCCCCGCCTCTCCCCTGGCGCCCCGCCCTTCCCCTCCCTGGATGTTCCGCCCCTCCCTAGACGCCCCTCCCCTCCCCAGACGCCCCGCCTCTCCCAGATGCCCCGCCCCTCCCAGGCGCCCCGCCCTTCCCCGCCCTGGATGCCCCGCCTCTCCCAGACGCCCCGCCCCTCCCCGGACGCCTCTCCCCTCCCAGTCGCCCCGCCCTTCCCCGCCCTGGATGCCCCGCCTCTCCCAGACGCCCCGCTCCTCCCTAGACGCCCCTCCCCTCCCCAGATGCCCCGCCCCTCCTAGGACGCCCCGCCCCTTCCAGGCGCCCCGCCCTTCCCCGCCCTGGATGCCCCGCCCCTCCCCAGGCGCCCCGCCTCTCCCAGATGCCCCGCCCCTCCCAGGCGCCCCACCGTTTCCCTCCCTGGATGCCCCGCCTCTCCCAGGCGCCCCGCCCCTCCCAGTCGCCCCGCCCTTCCCCGCCCTGGATGCCCCGCCTCTCCCAGGCGCCCCGCCTCTCCCAGACGCCCCGCTCCTCCCTAGACGCCCCTCCCCTCCCTAGATGCCCCAACCCTCCCCAGACACCCTTTCCCTCCCAGATGCCCCGCCCCTCCTAGGACGCCCCGCCCCTTCCAGGTGCCCTACCCTTCCCCGCCCTGGATGCCCCGCCCCTCCCTAGACGCCCCTCCCCTCCCCAGACGCCCCGCCTCTCCCAGATGCCCCGCCCTGCCGTTTCCCTCCCAGGACGCCCCTCCCGTCCCAGTCGCCCCGCCCTTCCCTGCCCTGGATGCCCCGCCTCTCCCAGATGCCCTGCCCCTCCCAGACGCCCCGCCCCTCCCAGAAGCCCCGCCCCTCCCCGCCCTGGATGCCCCGCCTCTCCCAGATGCCCCGCCCCTCCCTAGACGCCCCGCCCCTCCCCAGACGCCCCGCCTCTCCCAGATGCCCCGCCCCTCCCTAGACGCCCCGCCCCTCCCCAGACGCCCCGCCTCTCCCAGATGCCCCGCCCCGTGGGCCCCAAACCACCTCAGTGAGTGAATAAATTCATAAAAGGTTGGGATTTTGAGACACCGGCAGAAGTGGATCGAGGTCACGGGAGAGGGGAGGACAGATCCTGGCCCGAGGCACATCACAGTCTCTGTGCCCTGCCCCTGGGTGATGCTTCTGGATGGGAAGAGAACGTCCCCCACCCCAGCAGTGGCCACCCCTCGCCCTGACCCCGCTGGACAGGCCCACGGTGAGGGACCAGGTTTGTCTGCAGTGTCTGGAAGCAGCTTAACGGCAGTCGTGAAATTCTTATTAACGGACTCAAGTCGAGCCTAAAGCACAAGCCCCCCAAATGCCAGCAGTTTCCCCGAATTGAATTTTTGAATGGCACTCTACCACCCACACCCCACACCCCACACTGACACAGGTAGGGCCCTCGGATGGCAGGAATCTGGGAAATGACCCAGAGGAAATGAGGAAAACAATTACGGCGTAGCTTTGTGTCGGTTTTACTTTTTTCAGACAGAGCCTCTTTGCATCTGCTTTTCATGTTTTTGAAAAAATTTAATTTGCCTTACCTTTTATGTATTTATTTTTTTAAGTTGTTCACACTGATTTATTAGCTCTGCAATGCATGCCCTGCCCTCCTGTTCATTGTTTGCTCCAACGGGCCCAGTAAGTCTCCATTTTGAGACTTGTTGTTACTGTGTTTGGCATATCGAATACATCACGGGGAGCTTGCCAGGCTTTGGTGTGGGGGCGCGATACTCTCGGTAGCTGGCCGGGCTCTCCGAGAGGGGCGGAGGAATCGAACCTGGCTGGGTCAGGCCGGTCACATGCAAGGCAAATGTCCTGCCGCTGTGCTATCACTCCAGCCCAATGATTTATTAGATTCAATATTCCAACACCAATCCCACCACCGCCACCCATCTACACCTTCCCAGCACCATTATTTCGAATTTTCCCAACCACCACCCAAGCCTATACCAAAAGTATAAGGTAAGGTAAAGGTAAAGGGCCTCCCGTTGATCGTCGATTTGCTCGAGCGGGCCCAGTAACGTCTCCATTGGAGACTTTGTTGTTACTGTGTTTGGCATATCGAATACTCTCGGTAGCTTGCCGGGCTCTCCGAGAGGGGCGGAGGAATCGAACTCGGGGTCGGCCATGTTGGCCGCTTGTAAGGCGAACGCCCTACCGCTGTGCTATCACTCCAGCCCAAAAGTATATCCTAAATAATTTATTTTGTGTTGCTTTTGAATAATCCACTAGAAATGATCCAAAAAAGTTTCCTTAGAGGAAAGTGTGTGAAGATTGTTGTATCCCACCCCGGAGCCACTGAGCCCATGTGTAAGAGCTTACTAAGAGCTAACTAACATGTTGTTACAGGATGAGCCTTGTGTGCTAATCTTTTTTTTTTTTAATCAAGATCGGTTCCTTCTACTTCACACCCCATCAACGGGGTGTGCTACTCTTGGTACATCAGTGGTGTCGAGTTGCTCCAGGAATTCTATAATTTTAAGTAGGGTGATAGAGCTGGAGTTAAATTTTTAAATGGACGGTGATTTGGGGGTCCAGAGACCTATCTGCAGCGTGTTGCTCTCTTCCAAGATTTATTTGGAATCTCTGGATCATGGCCATTGATGAGCTCCCATGGTGCCAGAGGCAGTTCATGGGCGTGACTGCCATGCTGTCAGAAGAATAGGGAGATGGGGGGTAGGTTGCCCTTTCCCGACTCCATGAGAGCTTGGAGATTTCGGTCACAAAACTCACATACCTGAATTTTTCAGCAGATTGATTTTCATGCATGAGGCTCGTCCCAAGCGTGTGGAGATGGGCCATGAGCATGGTGGCAGTTGGGTTCTGGAGGTTTTCAGCTGCTGGGGTTCTGTTGGGGCAGATGGTGGCATCACCCTTGTTTTTTTCCCCCCAGTTTTTGACTCAAAATCTTTTTTGTGTGAGATTCCCGGGTTCCGTGTCTAGGTCTACTGGCTGGCTTTGACCACACGGAAGGGCTAACTGTTGGCAGTTGGAGGTCATTCACCCACAGTGCATAAGCCTCTTCTTGAAACATTGAGCATCACATGACTGACTGCTGTTCTGGAACTTTCGTTCAGCCATGTGATCGATAGTCTTTATCCTTTTATAATACAATAATGGGCTGGAGCGATAGCATAGCAGTAGGGCGTTTGCCTTGCACGCAGCCAACATGGCCAACCCGAGTTCGATTCCTCCGCCCCTCTCGGAGAGCCCCGCAAGCTACCGAGAGTATTCGATATGCCAGACACAGTAACAACAAAGTCTCCAATGGAGACGTTACTGGGCCCGCTCTAGCAATACAATAATGGGTGTATAACATTGTATTAAATAATCATGAAGAATACCTGTCAGACCATGATAAAGCATCTTAAGGATGTGCCTTTAGAGAGAGGGTATTCCTTTTAAAAAAATTTATAAGACAATACTGGTTTTGTGACAGTATTTCCCAGAGCCAGTGATACTGCCCTGCAGTGGAATGATGGGGCATGTAGAAGTCTCCAGAGCAATTGGGAGACTTTCTTTTTGGCCACCTAAAGAGGTAAACTTCCAGGGCCGGAGCAATAGGACAATGGGTAAGACACTTGCCTTGCATGCAGCCAACCCAGGTTCGATTCCTGGCATCCCATAGGCTCCCCCAAGCACCACCAGGAGTGATTCCTGAGTGTAGGACCAGGAGTAAGCTCTGAGCATCGCAGACTGTGACCCCAAAACAAACAACAACCAAAAAAGAGATAACTTTCCCAGGTGGGGCATTGAGTGATTTTTTTTTAATGGACCATAGACCAAGTCATTTCTTGTCAGAGTGATCGTTTCCATCAACGTCATAATTCACCCTCCTTCCTCTTAATTACTCTCCACCCACACACCCTTGTGTCAATGTCCAACTACTGACCGGTCCTCCTGGCGGCCCCAATTTCTGCCCGTTTCCGTGGAAGCCTCTGGGGTTGGTCATCAAATGGAATGTATCCGGCGTACGGCATTCGAATTCAGCTTCTGTCTCTGCTGTGTCCCTGAAAGTCTTGTTCCCAGCCGCCACCATAATCTGGAATCCCCTTTCTCATTTTCCTCCACTCCCCACACCCCCACTCCCTTCCCCTCCAGTAGAGACCAACCTGTTCTGTGTATCACCAACTTGGGTTCTCCTTGGTTGCCTCATTCGTTTTCTTTCTGGTAGATTTCTCATATGTGTGTGTGTGTGTGTGTGTGTGTGTGTGTGTGTGTGTGTATAGGCTGGAGTGATAGCACAGCGGTAGGGCGTTTGCCTTGCACGCAGCCAACGTGGCCGACTGAAGTTCGAGTCCTTCTCCCCTCCCGGAGAGCCCGGCAAGCTACCAAGAGTATCTCGCCCACACCACAAAGCCTGGCAAGCTCCCTGTGACGTATTCGAGATGCCAAACACAGTAACAACAAAGTCTCCAATGGAGACGTTACTGGGCCCGCTCGAGCAAATCGAACAATGGGAGGACCGTGCCTGAATATATGTATATATATATATACATATATCACTTAATCACTTAACTTCCCGTTAGTCGTCGATTTGCTCGAGCGGGCGCCAGTAACGTCTCCATTTGTCCCTGTCGCGTGCTAGTGTAGCCCAATGGCATCTCTTCGCTCCGGGAACATGGAGGGCCTCAAACCGATCGTTCATGACCTTGACAAAGAAGTCTGACCATCTGGTAGGTGGGCGGCCACGCGGTCTCTTGACATCCCGTGGAATCCAATCAGTAACAGCTCTAGTCCAACGGTCGTCTTTAAATCTCATTACGTGACCAGCCCATCTGATTTTCGACACCTTGGCAAATGAGACAGCGTCCCTGATCCTTGATCGTCGACGGATGTCAGAACTCCGGATTCGTTCTCTCATTTGAGTGAAACGTGATATTCCAAGCATAGCTCTTTCTATTCTTCTTTGGGAGACCTGAATGGCGTTCTCATCTTGTTTGCGTAGGGCCCAGGTCTCTGAGGCATATGTTAATGCAGGAAGAACAGTGGAATCAAAGAGATGTGCCCGGAGCCGGAGGTTCTTCGTCCTCTTAGCTATTTCTTCGACGTTCTTGAAGGCGTTCCAAGCCGCTCTCTTCCTCCTGCGCAGCTCGGGTGCCAGGTCATTTGTCATGTTGACCTCTCGACCTAGGTACACATAGCTGTTGCATTCGGAGATGGTCGTTCCATTGAGAGCGAATGGGGCGTCAGGAACGAGGCTGTTTCTCATCAACATTGTCTTCGTAAGATTCAGCTGTAGTCCTACCTTTCCACACTCACGGTCAAAGTCGGCCAGCATTTGTGCCGCTTGGCTGATGTTTGGTGTTATTAAAACAATGTCATCAGCAAAGCGGAGGTGGTGTAGTTGCCGACCATCTATCTTCACTCCCATTCCTTCCCATTCCAGTCGTCGCATGATGTTCTCGAGGGTGGCACTGAAGAGTTTTGGTGAAATGGTATCACCCTGCCGCACCCCTCTCTTGACATCAACGATCACTTCTTTGTAGAATGGTGAGATCCTGGTAGTGAATCCGCAATACAGCTCACGGAGGATCCTGATGTATTGGGCTTGAATGCCCTGATTGGCTAGGGCTTCAATGACCGCTTCCGTCTCAACAGAATCAAAGGCCTTCTTTAAATCAATGAACGTTAAGCAGAGCGGCATCTTGAACTCCCGAGAAACCTCAATGAGCTTGGTTATCGTGTGGATATGGTCGATGGTGCTGAATCCTTTGCGGAACCCTGCTTGCTCACATGGTTGTCCTTCATCTAGTGTTCTGCCAATCCTATTCAGGATGACTCGAGTGAACAACTTGTAGATGACAGACAATAGGCAGATCGGGCGATAGTTGCCAATGTCATGGATGTCTCCCTTCTTGAACAGTAGTACGGTCCTGCTGGTTTTCCATTGAGATGGAACCTTGCATTCAGACAGGTAGCGAGTGAAGAGCCGAGCCAGTGTATTGATGAGTACTGACGGCAGGTTCTTCAGGTGTTCAGGTCTGACCTTGTCTGGGCCGGGTGCTGTTTGCTTCAGCATATATATATGTTATATATATATATACATATATATATATATAATCACTGCCATTATTTGGAGAGAGGGATAAACACAAAAGCATTGTCTAGAAAAACCCGGGAAAGCATCAGGAGGGAGAGGGGAGGAAGGGGAGCGTGTCCTCCTGAAATGCCCCTTGCTGCAGGAGGGACAGGGGAGCGCTTCTTGCTGCCCTGCTGGTTGGTTCTCTGCTGCCGGCATTTGTGGGCCTTGCCAAGCCCAGCACCATTGGTCTCCAGTAAAGGCCGTGAGAGATCTGCCTGGCGTATCCAGAGGCCCAGGGGCTGCTCAGGGTGTGGCCCCAACCCAGTGCCAGTCACAGCATTTACCTGGCACCATCTGCACAAAGAGAAGGGCAGAAATCGGGGCCGCCAGGAGGACCGGTCAGTAGTCGGACATTGACACAAGGGTGTGTGGATGAAGATAGAGGCGGGTCCGTTATGACATTAACTGAAATGATCACGCTGGACAAGAATTGAGTGTTGAAAGGAGGCAAAGGGATATGCATGATAATCTTTCAGCATCTTATTGCAAAGCATAACGCCTAAAATGAGAGAGAGAGAGAGAGAAAGAGAGAGAGAGGAGAGATGGAGAGACAGAGAGACAGAGAGTTGCCTGCCATAGAGGTAGGCTGGGTTGTGGGGGATGAAAAGGAAGCTGGGACACGGGTGCTGAGAAATTGCAGTGGCGGGGTGGGTGTTGGAACATTGTATGACTGAAATGACCCAATCATAAATAACTTTAGAGTGCTCCATCTCATGGTGATTCTACACCATTAAAATTAATATTTTAAAATATTAATTTTTTAAATATAAAAAATTATTTTAAAAAGTAAGTCCAAAGAAACCACTGATAAAAAAATCATTATTTCTACTTGTTATCTTCATTTGTCAGTTTTTCTTAGGTGTTGTAAACACATAATGGAGAGCGGGCCCTCCTAGCACCCTTTGCATGGTGGTCCCTTCTCTATCTGAGCTGCCTTTTCCCCCGGCATGTGAACCGGCTTCCAGTGAATCACCGTGAGGTACAGTTACCGACTTACAGACTTTCGGGCTTGTGTTTCAGTCATACGATGATCGAGTACCCATCCCTCCACCAGTGCCCAGTTTCCACCACCAATGGTCCCAGCGTCCCTCCTGTCCCCTCCGCCCCATCCCACCTCTGTGGCAGGGCATTCCCTTTTGTTCTCTCTCTTCTTTTGGGTGTTGTGGCTTGCAGTAGAGGTCCTAAGTGGCCACCATGTTCGGTCTGTAGTCTACTTTCAGTCCGCCTCTCCCATCCCGAGCAGGCCCTCCCTTTGCCTGGTAGTTCCTTCTCTATCTGAGCGCCTTTCCCCCCCGGCATGTGAGACTGGCTTCCAAGCTGTGGAGTAATCCTCCTGGTACTCATCTCTACTATTCTTAGGTGTTAGTCTCCCATTCTGTTTCTTTATATCCCACAAATGAGTGCAGCCTTTCTATGTCTGTCCCTCTCTTTCTGACTCATTTCACTTACCATGATAAACATGACCTCTTTTAAGAAAAAAAAATAAGGAATTGGGACCAGCTTCGTGAGTTCTTTCTCCGCCATCAAACTCAGCTTTGATCACTTTTTTCTTTAAATGATGATTCATGGGGCGGGGGATGTTATTTTGCAAATCTATCCATCTAGATTGGACAGGAAGATTTCTGGTCCTCCTGGAGTCCGATCAGCACCCAGGTGCTGGGCTTTAGGGATCCCGGTGGAGCAGAGAGAATTTGGTCTCCAGGGGCATCCGCCGGGCATGTGCTAGACCTGAGCTCCACCCCTGGGCTTCAACAGTCCCACATCACTGAGTCCAGGCGTGGAACCTTCCCAGCGGGTGGGCTGCGTGGCCTCCACATTAAAAATAAAGAAAGAAAAACAAAAGAAGTCAAAAATCAAGATCCCGGTCCGCGCTCTGGAGATGGTTTCTTTTTTTTCTTTTGGTTTTGTGGCTTCTCCTGGCAAGGCTCAGGGTTCTCTCCTAGAGGGGCCTGGGGGACCCTTCGGGTGCTGGGATGGAACCTGGATAAGCCTTGTGGCAAGCCAGCGCCTTCCTGGCCGTCCCGTTCCTCCCGCCCGTGTCTGTTTTCTTACCTCTTCTCCTCCCTGGACTCATGTCCTCATTTGCGCCCTTCAGCCCCTTCCTCTTTCTCCTCTTTCTCGCTCCACAAGGCCAGGGAGGCCCTGGGGTGACGCTTCCAAGGACGAGTCTGAATCCGGCAGGCTTTTGTACCCAGCTGTAGTGACCCATCTTGTTGGAATCGGCGACTTTCTTCCCCAGACACAGCAGATCCCGGCTGCATTTGGGGTCTGAGTTCCTTCTATAGGGCTGAAAGCTTCGCAAACATAGGTGTTCGCTTATTTTTCCTTCCCCCCCCCCCCGGGCCACACCCGGTGCTGCTCAGGGCTTACTCCTGGCTCAGTTCTCGGGGCTGGCAAGGCTCAAGAGACCCTGTGGAGTGCTGGGGATCGAACCTGGGCTGGCCTCGTGCACGTCAAGCGCCTTCTTGACTGTCCTGTTTCTCCGACCCCTTTTTATTTGGATTCTGTTTGGGTCTTTTTAATCCTCTCCGGTTGTGGACACTTTTCCCATCCCTGCCCTCTCGCCCCAGAACGACTCTGGGCTACCCCCAGGCACGGGTAGGGGACACATACCCAGCGATATTTCCAGTGGACTCAGATGCGCAGAGAGAGCATCACCCTTCTGGTGACATTCTGGGGACCCTGAGCCAACTCGGGCAAAGCCCCGGGCCTTGGAGTGGGCCCCCGTCTCCCCTCTACCCAGCGTCCCCTGGGCTCCTTGCCCCGGTCCAGCGCCAGGAAGGAGGTTCAGGCTGATGACGCCATAACTGGCTTTAGTTAAATAATTCGCTGTTTACAGCTTCTCTGTTTATGAATCAGTTAAAAGCCCTTTTAAGTGAAATTGGATCGACTACAAAGTGTTGGTTTCATGTGTTTTATTTGCAGTTTAATCAGCGTGATCCAGCTGCCGATGTGGGGAGAACCGAGCCGGGGTTTTAATTATCCCTGCTTTGCCCGAGTTCGGAATTCCCAATGGTGCCGTCTGTGCGAAGATGCCAAAAACCGCATTGTTCTTTAATTAGCTGTTGTAATTGTTTTAGTCTAATCTCCGTGATTAGCAGCAGCATTAAATACAGCAGGAAGAGAAGGCCTGTCCTCCGCGCGCTGCCCCAGTAAACAGCGCCTTCCTCCCGTCTGGAGAGGGAGATCAGAGAGAATCAATTAGAGCTCAACCAGCGCTGATGGGGGAAGACGAGCCGCCAGGCCGGAGGGACGGACTCTGGGGAGCCAGGGTGGGGAAACGGCCCCCCGCCCCGCCCATCCGGGACCCACGGGAATGTGGGGGGGGGCGGGTAGGGGCTCTTGGCACCGAGGCCTGTTAGTGGCGGCACAACCGTGGGGCAGAGGGGTTAAGGCGCGTTTCCAAGGTCACACAGCTGCAGGGCTGGGCCCAGGGCCGGCTCCTGTTCGGCTCCTTCAGGCGCTCTGCCCTCGGGCCTGCCATGGCTGCCTCGACGGCGCCCCACTGTGTGCCAGGCATTCTGCCAGGCACCCGCGGCAACTCTGCCGACGCGTCCACGTCAGCCTGGAATCTGGATCCAGAGCCCGGGGCCTCTGCTTACCCAAGCGAGGAGTTTGTAGTGAGTTGGGAAAAGAAAGGCTGTCGGGGTGGGGCTAAGAGGGATCAGGGGGCGGGCTGGGGAGATGCCCAGGAAATAGAAGCCTAAGCTGAGATCTAATGGCGGGGCTGCAGGGGAGTGAGGGTAACGGGGGCTGGAGCCAGAGAGCACTGTACAGCATGTGCAAAGGTCTTGGGGCGGGCAGATTTGCTTCTCGCTATCTCTCAGCCTCCTGGCAGCAGTCAGGCAGTGGCACTGGGCGGCGTTCCAGCAGGGAATTCCCCAGGACCACACCCTTTCTCTGCCACGTCTCAGCTGGGAGCTGTAGGCACTTCTGGTGGCTACAGCCTGTCCCTCCTCAGTGATCCCAGGGGGCAGAGGGGACAGGGATGATTGTCACCCCACAGTGGCCGTGTCGCTCACTGATGCACGAGGCACAGACCACGGCTCCAGGCGTGTGGCAGGAGTCACCCGGCGGGGGAAGCCTAGGTATTTCTGAGGCACCGGCTGTTGGCGGGGGGTCTGGGGGGGGCCTGAGGTGAGTCACCCGCCCTTCTGCCCACTGTCTCAGGCAGTTACGTGCTGTTATTATAGTGGACCACCTACCAGATGGTCAGACTTCGTCGTCAAGACCCTGAACGATCGGTTTGAGGATCTTTGTGTTCCTAGAACAAGCAGACACCATTGGGCTACACTAGCACGCGACAGGGACAAATGGAGACGTTACTGGCGCCCGCTCGAGCAAATCGATGATTAACGGGAAGTCAAGTGATCAAGTGATTATAGTGGAGATGAAACTACGGCCCAGAGGGGTTGGGGTGTCTTTCCAAGGTCACACGGCTGCTTGGTGGGACCCCACAAACAGGGCTCAGGGTGGTGGGCCTGGGGCCCCCGCCCCTCGGGGGTGTTGAAGGTGTGTGAACATAGTGGCCTGGGAATGGGGTGTCCGCCAGATGGGGGAGGGGAAGGAAGGGACAGCGCAGGAGGGAGCACTCCAAACCCCAGGAGGAATCGGGGTCGCCCGCCAGCAGCCTGGTCTGCTGAGTCGCGCGACCCTGGTGCTTTTTGCCTTTATTGTGTGTGTTTGGGGCAGCACACCCACCCATTGGTGCTCCGGTCTTGCGCCTGGCTTTGCTCTCAGGAGTCCCTCCTGGCGGTGCCCCAGTGGCCAGAGGAGGTGCCGGGGATCGAACCTGTGTCCGTCCCGTGCGAGTCAGTGCCGTGCCCACTGTCCTGTCTTTCCGGCCCCTCGGTCTTGGTGCTTTTGGAGCTGACTGATTGCTCACTCGTCGGCCCCAGCCACTGCCCCTGTCTTTGGAGAAACCTCAGCGCTGACGGCCACCCGCTGCCCGCGAAAGCCCCGGGCCTGGGCTGTCTCAGGGCGGCCGGCCGACCGGGCAGGAAGGGCTGAGCACCAGCTCGGGGCCCGGGCGCCTGGGCGCCCTGTCTTTGCCATCCTGTCCGCTAGGTCTGGCTTTGTGTCCCTCGCGGTCCCTCCCAGGTGGCATCGGTCATTCGTGTCCCTGTGCATCTCCGTCCCGGCCCTCCCAGGGCTCCTGCCTTAGTGGGTCTTAGCGGGAAGAAAGAGGAAGACGGAAGCCCCAAGGAAGTGGGGCCGTGACGGGAAGGCTTAAGTAGGAAGACCAGGGCTGCCACCGGGGGGAGGGGAGGGGAGGGGAGAGCTGAACGCCCCTGGGCAGGAGAATAGGCCTGAGTGGCCCCTCCAGAAGGGCAGAGAATCTTCCAGAAGGTGCCGGACAGGCATGGGAGGGCCGGGGCTTAAGGAGGTGACAGGGGAACGGAAGGAGCTGAGGGAGGGGAGTGGACGCTGGACGCCCCCACGGGGCCTCTCCTGCACCTTTAGGAGCTCCGACTTTAGGGCTGGAGTGCCAGCACGGCAGGGAGGGCGTTCGTCTTGCGTGCGGTTTCATCCCCGGCATCCCTTGGGCCCGGCTGAGCCCACCAGGAGTGAGCCGCCCTGAGCATCACGGGCTCACAGGCCGTGGTTCCCAAACCAGAATGAAAGCCAGCTGGGAATTCCTTCCCCACATTCCCCTGCGGTGTGTGGGCACTGAAGGGACGTCTCTCCGGACAGTGCTTGGCGCCCAGAGCCTTGGCGGTTGACACCTGGGTGGGTCATGGTGGTCTCTGTGTAGACGTCCCGAACCCTGAGATTTCAGGCGGCTCTGAAAGGCTTCTGACCAGAGGGAGAGCTGGTCACCCGGGCGCGTGACCCACGGGAGGCAGAAAGCAACGGGGTGGGGAGGGTCTTTGGATCAGAAACGACTTCGAACCCATCGAAGACCCGAAGATCCTGCTGCTCCACACCGAGCTCAGGGCGCTTAGTCCGGTGGGTCCTTCACAGAACCCACAACTCCCAGCCGTGACGGAGCCCAAGGAGGCCGGCGGCGAGGGTCTTGCCATGGTGTAAAAGGTGCCGCTTCACACCTGGGGAAAATCTCCCCTGCAAGGGAGGCATTGGAGCCAGAGCAAAAGCAGAGCGGGGAGGGCGTTTGCCTTGCACGCGGCCGACCCGGGTTCGATTCCCGGCATTCCATATGGTCCCCTGAGCACCACCAGGAGTAACTCCTGAGTGCAGAGCCAGGAGGAACCCTGAGCATCACCGAGTGTGACCCAGAAATCAATAAATAGAGGGGGGACCGGTGTGAAGCCCTGAAGTCAACCCCTGTATCCTCGTGCCCACCCAGGCACCCTCGTAAGGCTGACCCTGGTGGTCCCCAAATACCGCAGGCAGCACCAAGCATGAGCACCCAGCCATCAGCCACCCCCCGGTTCCCCGCTGCCGGGAGCCCCATCTAGGAGCCCCCTCCCAGGGCCAGGCGGGGCTGTGTGAGCCTTTCCCACCCTCAAACCCCCCTGTGAATGGAGCCCAGGACGCCCAGAGCATCGTAGTCACGTGACCGGGACCCCCAGGGGAAGGAGGAGGACACGCCTTTGCCCCCCCCCCCCCCCCGCCTCAACTGACCACAGATGAAAACAGCACGCAGGCTGTCTGCCCAGACCAGGGGAGCGCCTTGCACCTTCCAAGGGCCCCACCCGCACGGCGCCTGCAAAGGGGCCTTGTCTGCCAGCGCAGGCCTTGAGGGGCGCCTTGTTCTCTGGGCTCACAGCGGGGGCCCCTCCCCACCGCAGACCCCGGCCCCCCCCCCCCCCCAGCAGGCTCTTTGGCTCCTGCTGGGCAGGGGCGGCCAAGGGAGGGCAGGGAACAGCAGGGCCCTGTCTGGCCCCGGGCTGGCCACGCTCACGAGCCCCAGGGGGGGCCGGGGGGTGTGACTGTGGGTTCTGCCTGCATCGGCCCCTCCTGGAGTCTGCGTTTGTCCCTCTCGTCTCTCCCGTACCTCCCCGTTCCAGGAAGGGTGCGAGGAAAGTTCCAGGGGCCGCAGGTCAAAGTCAAGTGACCCCAGGCCACAGGCGGCCGGCGCAAAGGAGACCGGCAGCATTGCAGGGGGGTCAGGATGGACACTGCCGTGTAGACCCCAGGGGCTTGGCTCAGGGGGACCAGAGAGCCGGGTGGCAGTGGTGGGGAGGAGCAGAGCTGCCCGTCCATCACCTGTCCCCTTGTGTCCATGCCCTGAACTGACCAACTCGAGGGAAGGACAGAGCTGCCCTCTGCGGGCCATTGGGGGTGGCCGTGAAGTGCGGGGAGCAGGGGACCCCGCTTCCTGCCTGTGGACAGGAAGTGGCTGGCTGGCTGCCCACCCAGCCCTGAGCTGGACGCCCGGATGCCGAGGACACGTCTGTGTGACTGGACCCGGTGACTGGACACAGCCTGGGACACCCCGAGGGTAGCCGCTCAAACCCTAGGCCTCGGGGGAGGGTGGGCCAGGAGGCTAGAAGCTGGAGGGTGCAGATCCCCCTCTGCTCTGACCTGGACCTGTACGCCGGGGCTCCTGGTGATGTTCCCGCTTGTGACCGGCTTTGCCCAAGGAAGCACCAAAGGGCCAGTGCAGCCGGGACACCTGGACGCTCCTCAGGTCGTCTCTGGGCACGTAGAAAACATTCCCGTGGGCTGGTCTTGCGCGGACCCGACCCCACATTCAGTGCTGTGCCCCCACCCGCCCGTGGAGTGGACAGCCCCCGCCCCCAGCCCAGAAGCTGGGCTCTGTCTAGGGGGCTGGAGAGAGACCACCAGGCTGCAGGCTCTTGCCTTGCATGGGGCCAACTGGCTTCAGTCTTGGGCACCGCGCCGGGTCCCCCGAGCCCTGCCAGGAGTGACCCCTGAGCACAGAAGCCCAGCCCTCCCCTGAGACCCCGGGGTGCTGCTGGCGTCCCCTGGCCCAGGCGTGGTTCGGGGGTAGCGCTGTCTATGGCCCTCACTGTCACCCTCTTGGCCACCCTAGGGAGGGTCCAAATCACTGTTTCCTCCCCTTTGGGCTCTGGGATGGATGGAGAAACAGGCCCACCGAGGCAGAGTCGCATGCCCAGTCCACGCACAGTGGTTCAAGAGCCGGGAAAGAAAGTGTATCCTGGGGGTGTCTGGCACCCCCCGCCTTCCCTGTCTCCATCCTCACAGCCCCTCATGGGGGTGACCCTGAGCACTGAGCCAGGAGCGATCCCTGAGCACTGAGCCAGGAGCAATCCCTGAGCACTGAGCCAGGAGCGATCCCAGAGCACTGAGCCAGGAGCGATCCCTGAGCACTGAGCCAGGAGCGATCCCTGAGCACTGAGCCAGGAGCAATCCCTGAGCACTGCTAGTGTGGCTCCCATAGCAAATCAACCTAGGGGCTGGAGCGACAGCACAGCGGGGAGGGTGCTTGCCTTGTACACGGCAGACCCGGGTTCTACTCCTGGGACACCATAGGGCCCCTCGAGCACCGCCAGGAGTCAGTCCCGAGCATCGCCGGGTGTGGCCCAAAAAACAGAACAAAACAAACTTTGAATTGGAAAGTGGAAAGGACGCGGGCCCAAGCGTTGGGTTGCGCATGGCCGGAGACCACGGCCAGCGGTCACCCTGGGCAGTCTGTCCATGCAGAGGCGCTTGTTTTAATTGGAGAAACTGAGAGGAGCAGATGCGTAATGTTCCGGGGCTGGGGACAGGGAGTGCCTGGCTGGGTCACGGGATGTATCGGACAGGGCGTGTCCTTTGGGCCTGTCGGGGAGCAAAGCACAGGGTGGCGGGAGCAGGGGGTGTGTGTAGTGGGGGGCGGTGGGGGGAGGGGAGTGCTTCCAGCTTCCAGATATTGAGGGCAGCAGGTGCAAAGGCCTTGGGGTAGGTTAGGTGCAACGACCCTGGGTGGGTCATAGCGTTTAACCACTAGCAGTCAGGAGTTGAAGCCCCTCCCTTGAGCTCCTTCCCTGCCGGGTGGAGATGAGCACCAGGGTCAGAGAGGCAGCTCAGAGGGCAGACCACAGGCTCTGCATGCCCAGGTCTATTTCTCAGCACCACAGAGCCTCTGAGCACTGCCAGGAGAGTCTCCTTGCACAGAGCCAGAGGGTGTGAGAAGACGGAGGGCCAGGAAGATGGGCACCCACTGGCCCCCAGGCCACTCGGCTGCTGCTCTAACGGAACGGGCTTCCGGGTCCCCTGCCGCCTGGGTCCAGTCCTGGCCAGCCTGAGCTGCCGGCGGGACCCCACACCGGCGTGCATTTATCCAGGCTCTTCCGTGGCGGGGCCTCAGTTTCCCCAGCGGGGGCTCTGGTTAAAGGCAGAGCACGTGTGTGCCATGCGGAATGAAGCCCCCGTCCGACAGGAAGAGGACCCCACCCCGGGGGCCCCCAGAAAGTGGCCACCTCCCTGGGAAGCCCGGCACCCTCCTGCCGGCACATGCCCTGGAGGTCTTGGGTGGGCTGGGGGCGTGGCAACCGCTCAGCATGGGGGGCTGAGCGTGTCCCTGTGGCCCTGTCCATGCGCTGACCTTCTCCCATCCTGCCCTCCCCCAAAGCCACGTCTAGAGGGGGGGATCGCCCATGGCTGGACTCCACGTCACAGCGTCACCACAGGGAACACTCAGCCTCCCGTGTGTGTGTGTGTGTGTGTGTGTGTGTGTGTGTGTGTTGGGGGGGGGTCAGGCTCTGTGTGTGGTACGGTGACCACCAGCCGGGAGCCCGGGACCTGGACCCGGCTGGGCTCCGTCCCACAGCGCCCCCTCCTGCCTTGCCCGCCCTTCGGGGGTCGGCCCCGTGTTCCAGCGGCTTGGGTTTGATGGAGCCGCCTCTGTCGTCATCGTCATAGTGGACGGAATCACCTTCCTCTGGGACCAGGAGACCCGCCCTCGCCGCCCACCCCTTCCCCGTGGCCCTGGGCATCGGGCCCCTTCCTGGGGGCTACCCCAGAGTCCCCTGCGGACGCTCGTCAGACCCACTCACACACAGTTGGATTTCCAGAGCCTCTGGGATGGAGGACGCTCAGTGCCTCTGATCCCTCCTCCCAGGGGCTGCCGATAATTAGCCTTTGATTATTCATGAGCACCGAGGCCAGCGGGCAGCACCCTCGGGAGCAGACGAGCTGGCAAGGGGCCTGACCAGGCTTGCAGGTTGGGTGTGTGTGTGTGTGGGGGGGGGTGTTGTGTGACCCAGCCCTGCCCCACTCTGTGCCCTCCAGGCCAGCGCTGCTGGGAGACCCATTTTGCTCTGCAGTTTCTTCTCCCTCCCTCAGGCAGATTCCGGGGTTACCTGGGCCAGCGTTCTCAGACGTTTCCCGTCCTGTCCGCACGCCAGGAGACAGTGGGCGCTGTGGTCATGGTACATGAAGTCAATTCGTCGATTGCCTCGAGCAGGCCCCAGTAACGTCTCTTTCATCCTAGCCCTGAGATTATATTCAAGGCTCTTTAGGAGAATGAGACCCATCATTGTTACTGGTATTTGGCATATTTGGTACACCACGGGGAGTTTGCCAGACTCTGCCCTGTGGGCAGGCTACATTCAATAGCCTGCAAGTTTGTCCAAAGTAGGAATGAGATAATAAGATGTCATAAAAGATGTCCTGATAAGATGTCGCGCGGCCGCAAATGCGGCCGCGCGGTTCCAGGAGCTGCATTTTATAGTCTCTGAGTCTTGGCCGTTGATGGGATTACATGGCGCCAGGGGGCCAGGTGGTGGGTGTGACCCCCGCCTACTGGAATTTGGAGGATCTGGGTGGAAGATGCTTGACTCCAATTCGAGTTGGCTTGGAGGACTCGGCCCCAGAACCCGCGTGGCTTTGTCCCTCTGCCAGTACCTTCATGTGTGCGGAGAGTGGTCTCAGCATGGTGGTGGCTGGTCCTGGAGGTCTTCGGCTGCCGTAGCCCTGGTCGGGGCGGGGAGGAAAGCTCAACCCGCTCCCCTCCAAGGGACTCCGGGAAGGAACACCCAGGCGCGGGGGCAGTGACTGCACTGTTCTCATCCGGGAGCTGGATTTTATAGTCTCTGAGTCTTGGCCGTTGATGGGATTACACGGCGCCAGGGGGCCAGGTGGTGGGTGTGACCCCCGCCTACTGGAATTTGGAGGATCGTACATGAAGTAGGACGTTGCAAATCCAGGGCCTGGGGTGGTGGTGGCGGGGAGGTCAGCAGACAGTGCTGGACCACGGGCATTCATTCTCCATCGCCTCTGTGGCCAGTTCTGTTCTTGGCAGTCTTGCTGGCCTTGGCCCCCAGAGGCTGGTATCTCACCCCCTACCTTCGGCATGACAGAGGGGCCACCCGAGGTGCAGTGGGCCCCCCGGGAGCCCCCCTGCCCCCCTTTTCCATGCTGGACACCCCACACCCCGCCCACACTCTCCCACCGCCTACTCTCAGGGGGGGACTTGAATTTCAGGGCGTTGGCTCAGCCAGTTCTGCCCCCCACCCCCGACACACGCCCTGAAATGTCTCACCTGGCTGTGTCCAGTCTTTGCACTCACCTACAAATTTTTTTTGGGGGGCAGAGGTTGGGTCCCACCCGGCGATGCTCAGGGGTTGTTCCTGGCTCTGCACTCCGGAATCACTCCTGGCGGTGCTCGGGGGACCCTATGGGGTGCTGGGGATCGAACCCGGGTCGGCCACGTGCAAGGCCAACGGCTTCCCTGCTGTGCTATCGCTCCAGCCTGCAGCTTCATATTATTGGGATGCGGAGGCTCAAACCCAGGCATCACACGGGCCAGGCAAATGCCCCAGTTCCGGGCCCTCACTGCCTTAAGTCTTGGCGTCCCCGTGCTCCCCCTCAGGGCCCTGCCTGTGCCCCCCACACCCCCCTCCCCCATGGCCCTTTCCCGCTCTCTTGCCCGCCCTGGTGCCATGCAGGGGTCCAGCCTGTGCCAGACCCCAGAGGCCGCCATTTCTGTCTGCCGTCCTCTCTGTCACCTCCCTGCACCTCAGTGGGGCCTTGTTTGGGGACGTTGACCCCAGGCCGCCGGGTGCACCTGGGCCGGCCACTGTGTCTGCACCGGGATGGGCAGAGGGGAGTGTGTTAGTGCCTGGGCCGGCCCTGCAGGCGCCTGACCCCACTTTCAGACCCAGCTGTGTCCTTCCCGGAGCCGGAGGGCGAGCTCTGTTCCTGGGCAGAGGGAGAGGCGGTGTCCAGGCTGTCGGCAGGACAGCAGGACCAGGCCGGTTTGGGGACTCCTTGCTCAGTGTACAACCTCAACCACTGGCCCTAGCGGCCACCGCCCGCCACCCATTGGTATTCAGGCTGCCCGTGCTCTGGGTTAGCATCCAGTAGCTCCGGCTGGACCTGAGAGAGGGAATGGCCATGAACTAGGGCACACTGTGGGCGGGCCAGCAGCCCCTCAGTTCCCCCTCCCCGAAGCCCCCCGCGCCCCGACACAAGGGCCTCTTCAGCTCACCAGGCAGGCTTGTACCCTGGCCAGCAGGTTCCAGGAAGCACAGAAGGGTTGTGCCGGGTTGCGGGGGACACGGGGGGCGGGGGGAGAGAACTGTGCTGAGTCCCACCGGCAGGACGCCTGTGTGCATAGGACCAAGTGGTCTCTGGGGTCGCTGCTCCTGGTCATAGCTCTGCACTTCCCCTTCTATAGAGGAGACAGCGAGGACCAGAGAGGGCAAGTCACTGGCTCCGGGTCACACAGCACCTGCCCATTGCCCCACCCTGCCCTCTGGGGAGTGTCCCCGGATGTGCTGCGTTCCTCCACCTCTGCGGCCCCCACCCCCACTGCACCCTGCTCCCCTGGGCCGTTCTGAGCTGCAGATCAGGCTCCGGAGTGGCTGGGGGGTGAATCCCGAACCACTTCCTGAGCTTCCCGACTCCTGGGTGTCACCTTACTTGGGCCCAAGCCATAGCACAGTGGGGAGGGCATTGGCCTCGCACACTGCCATCCCGGGTTCGATCCTTAGCAGCCCATAGAGTCCCCCGAGCACCCCAGGAGTGACCCCTGCATGCAGAGCCGGGAGTTGGCCCTCTCGGCACGTAATGGCGGGTCTGGGGTGCCATGGGGAGCTGGGGCACTGAGGGATAGAGATTCTCAGCCGAGGGAGGAAATGCCCTGCTGTGTCGTAGAACCAAACCGCGGCCCTTGTGTCCCTCTTTGCCTTGCCCGCTAGCAAGCTCAGAGACAGCCCGGTGCAGACCTTGTCAGGTGCCCTGACCTGAGCCTGCGTTCGTGCTCAGTTGGCTGCAACCCTTGGTGGCGAGTCACATGTCCCAGCTCGTGTTCTTTTCCTTGTCCACCCCCAGCCCAGGTCCTGTCTGTTTAGCCGGTGGCCAGCGGGACTGTGAGTTTTGCACGATGGGCCTTTCAGGACATACAGCTACAGGAGCGGATCGTGGGGCTGAAAATGCAATTTCCGACTCTCGTCTGATTGGGCTGATGCCTTTCCCCGAGGCGTCTTTCAGCCCCCACCCCCTTTTGAGCCCTGTGCAGACAGGGGAGTCCCAGCCACCGCCCCTGCCCTTTGGAGCTGCAGGAAGAACAGCTGGGAGGACCCCCAACTTGCTCTGAGCTCCCCACAAGCCCCCAGAAGTGCCTGGCTGGCGCCAGCGCCCGGGTCGCCCCGCCGACACCGGCCCTTCTGGGAAACGGACTTCAGTCATCGTGGAAAATGAGTCTCACCCCCCTTCCTCCCCCTAGCTGGAAGGCGAGGCCGCTCCGGCTGGTA
Organism: Sorex fumeus; assembly: GCF_029834395.1. NCBI lineage: Eukaryota > Metazoa > Chordata > Mammalia > Eulipotyphla > Soricidae > Sorex > Sorex fumeus. The sequence goes on along the minus strand of NW_026606159.1, from coordinate 474,472 downwards.
GCATGGCTTCGACTCCAAAGGCTGATGGGGCCTGACTCTCACCCCGACAGGTCTAGGATGGAATTTCCCAGACGTGGCCCTCAGCAGCTTTGCCAGAGGGGTTGCTTTTGGCTCAACTCTCAAGTCTATGCCTCCCCTCTCGCCCCCCAGTTTGGGGGTAAGGGGGAATCGGCAGGCTCAGAGCCTGCTGACGCTGCCGAGAAGTTTCTGTATTTTGAGGAGGGTGACTCAGAAGCGGGGAAGGTCGGCCAGAGGTGGAACGCGGGATGCTTGGGTAGTGGCGAGACGCACATCCTGACACATGAAACTCACCGAGGTCTCCTTCCCTGCCAGCCCCGTTTCTTTTCGCTTTTGGGGTCACACGCGGCGATGCTCAGGGGTTCCTCCTGGCTCTGCACTCAGAATCCACTCCTGGCGGTGCTCGGGGGACCCTATGGGATGCTGGGCATCGAACCGTGCCAGCCCCACTCTTATTCCCTGCAAGGAGTCAGCCCCATTACTCTCCTGCTCTGCATCTGGAAAGGGGGACGCCCTCCACCACCCCCCGCCCAGAGCCACGTGTGGGGAATTATGCTCTCCCTTTGACATAACTCTGGTGGTGTTTAGTTTCTGTTTGAGGAGGGGAGATGTATTTTTTTCTCGTAAATTTATTATGGAACAAGTTAAATGTCTCTAGCTACAAAACTGAAACTTCTTTTTTCATCTTCTGGAGAGGGTTCATTTGCATTCCCAGCTGTCACGGTGATTGCCACCAGGCTTGGGATTCAGGAGACAGTCATAACTTCGCGAAGTTTCCTGTACCTGGGGAGTGGGGGCACTCTCAGCCTCACATTGGGGAAACATGCCAGTCAAACGTGTCTTTGAAAATGACAGGGATCGGGAAGTTGGAAAGAGAAGTCACACCCAGGCTGGGGAAACAAGACTTCTGGGTGTAGAGTGAGCTGTGGGACGGGTAGAGATAGGCAGGAAAGGGAGCGGGAAGGGGAAGGGAGGAAAGGGTGGTAGAAATAGCAGTGCGCAGAGAAGTTCTTCGGAGCGGTAGGTAGGTGGCGAGCTGACGGGTTAAATCTGGCCCTCCATTTGGTTTTTGCCAATAAAGTTTTATTGGCACAGTGGCCGCACCCAGTTTTGTACATTTGCTTTCTGTTTGCGCTTTTTGTTCTACAACGAGACTAGTTGTGACCTCTGGGTCATAACCAAAGGGTCTCTCTACAAAGTCTGAATGAAGGCTGGTCTTCTGCAGAAATACTTTCTTAGGCAGCCTTTGTAGGGCTGGTCCTTTACAGAAATGTTTTGCGGACCCCCGGCCTGGACACTCATGGGTTTAACTGACAGTGGGTAGAATCCCTGCTCCATCCTTATTTTTTTTTCTTTTTGGGTCACACCCGGCAACGCACAGGGGTTGCTCCTGGCTCTGCACTCAGGAATCACTCCTGCCGGTGCTCGGGGGACCCTATGGGATGCCAGGAATCGAACCCAGGTCGGCTGCATGCAAGGCAAACGCCCTCCCCGCTGTGCTATTGCTCCAGCCCCCTGCTCCATCCTTGACCATAAGGGGACTCAGAGGCTTCATGTCTCTGAGACTCAGTTTCTCTATTTTGTTGAGTGGGGACCCAGCTGGCAGTGTGCAGGGCTGACTCCCGGCTGCCCAGCCTCAGGGATGAGTCACTCCTGGGGTGTTCGGGGGGTGCATATGCAGAGCCAGGATGCAAGGCAAGTCTTAGGCACCATCCTGCCCCTCTGGCCTCAGTTTCTCTTTGTGCAGTGCTCGTTGTATTGTCAGGCTGATTTATCTGACCCCCCAAGGCAAAAATCGGAAATTCCACGGAACGGTTTAGGGGGCTGCCTTGGGGCCTGGTGGCTGGTTCTCCATGAGGGTCCGAAGGTGCGTCACTGTTCAGGCCACTCTGGGGTGCTGGGGGCCTTCAGAACGGCACCTGGCCGTGCTCGGGACCGTGTGGGTGCTGGGGGTCGGAGCGGGGTCAGGCGTGTGTGTGCACCCCTGTCCCGGCCCCTCCACTGAACCCTGATCGTCAGCCAGGAGGGACGCCGACCTGGGTGTCCCAGAATGTCAGGGGGCAGCTGACTTCCAGGTGTGTGAGAGACAGTGTGCGCGTATGGGCACGTGTCACGTGTCCTTGGGTGCGTGTACCTGTGCTGTACGCTGTCAGCATCCATGCATCCATGTGTAAGTGCACTATGCGGTGTGTGTTTGTCTTGGTGTGCATGGTGCATGAGCGTATATGTGTGTGTATACGTGTGTGCACGCCAGTACGTGTGTTTGTATAGGAGGGCATCTACATGTGCATGTGTGCACGTGTGTGCTGAGTGCATATATATATGTGCACTGGAGTGTGTGTGCTCTGTGTGTATACACGTGGGTGCATACATGCGTGTACTGTATTGTGGGTACATGTGTGTGCTGTATTATGGGTGCATGTGTGTGTGTACTGTATTGTGGGTGCTTATGTGTCTATGCGCTGTATTGTGGGTGCACGTATGCGTGTGAGTTCGAGCATGTGTGTGTCCCTGTGTGCACCCCCTCCGCCCCCCGCAGACACTCCTTGTGGCCGGGATCACGCTGCCCCTCTCCCGCCCCGTGCGGGCGGCGCCCCCTCCCCGCCGTGTCCCCAGTGGCCCTGCCTGCTCTGGCCATCCGGGCTGAGGCTCCCGGCAGGTATTAAGAGCCACTCGCTTATTAGAACCGCAGGGAAGAGCATGTGGGGAGAGCAAACGGCGTTGACACCTGCCGCCCGCCCCATCTGCTTGGTGGGCGCCCGCCGCCTGCTCCAGCGCCCCTCCCCTCATCCCCGTGCCTCCCGCCCACCCCGGGCTCGGCATCCACTCCCTGGACCCACTGTGCCAGCCCTGCGGCCGTGGCCTGGGGCCGCCAAGTCGGCCTTTCGGGTTCTCACTTTCCTTGTCTGCGAAGTGGGTTGAGCCAAAGCCGCACCGTGGGGGGACATGGGATGACGCTCGCGAATCTCTGCGGTGGGGGGTGGCTGGCATTTCCCTGCGCCCCCGGGGGGGCTGTCCCCACTCTCCCCCTGGTCCTGCACCCAGAACGGAGCTCCCCTTCCTCGTTCCCAGCCCCGTGACCTTTCTCTTTACGTGGGTCCTGGGAAAAGCCCCCCGCAAAGTTTCCCCTTTCACCGTGAGCCCCTCGAAGTCGCTTACCCATCTTCTCCACATGTGGTTCCCCATTGCAGGGCCGGGCGCACTGGGCCCCTGCGGGGGCTGGAGGGGCAACTGCTCACAGGCCGGGTCAGCCCAGGCCCGGCAATGGGCTCCTGACGGCTCCTCCCGCCTCAGCTGCCGCCTTGCCAGCCCCCTGGGAGTGAGACAGGCCAAATGTTGTGATTTCAGAGTCTGCGGGGCTGTCGGAGGCAGATTCCAGAGACGCCTCCCTCTGGCTCCCCCAGCTCCCACGCAATCCACCCTCTGCAGAGCAGAGAGAACGGACCACAGGTCCCTGCCACGTGGGAGGGGGACCTTGGCGCCATGGCCGGTTGCTGCTGCTGGCTGGGCGCCGGTGGAGGTGAGGGGATGGAGCCAGTTCCCGGCCTTCTCTGGGCCTCAGTCTCCTCCTCTGGGAAATGGGTGGCTGATACCGTTCGCTTCATGCCTGCTCTTGACATGAGTTGACTGTGCCTGGCAGGCCTCCCGGCGTGCATGTGCTGGGGGACAGGGAATGGGAGTGGGAACCCCTCTCTCCTCTCCGTCGTCTCAGCCCTGGCCCCTGGGCCCGTGGCCTCCTCAAGTCCCCCCAGTGATCAAGAACTAGAGGGCCCGTTTCACTAATACAAATTTAAAAAAAAAAAAAAAAGAACTAGAGGGCCCTCGGCCTGATGTTTGTCCGAGAAGAAGTGTATCCCCCCCCCCCCCCCAGCCTCCAAAAAGTGCATCTGGGGGGCGGGGCGGGCCCGGAAGGAGATGGGGTGGGAAGGGGCCACACAAGCTGGGATGCGGGTGCTCTGGGGGTGTTGCGCCCCCTCGAACTGTCCTCGGAGAAGTGACTGCAGTTTCCTGCACCAAGGCCCCCAGGGAAACCCCGCCCCACCCCTCCTCCCTCCCCTGTCCCGAGGAACCCCCCACGCTTAAGCTCCTCTCAGTGTTCCTGTGTGCCCACAGCGGAAACCCAGGCAGCACCTTCTCCGCCAGGATTGGGGGGTCCCTCTTAGTGGCCAAGTCATGGGGAGCAGCCGCGGGAAGGAAGGACTGGCCCGACCAGGTCACCGTTGCAAGCAGAGACGGGCAGAGATGCCCTGAGGGAGGTTGGCACCTTCCAGAACCTTCCAGGCAGGAGGTGGCAGACCTGCCCTTTGACTGGACACCCAAGCCCTCTTTTTTTTTATGTAGGAATACTGCTCTTTATTCAGCCATGGATTAAGCTGATAGAATTGGACATGAACTCCACATTACATTTTATTTTTTTTATTCAAAATGTTTATTTTATTGACAAAGCTTTCCTGTTTGAGTTTTAGCCATACCATGATTGATCACCCAACCCTCCCCCAGCGCACATCTTCCACCACCAAGGTCCTCAGTATCCCCCCATCCCGCCCCTCCCCCTGCCTCTATGGCAGACAATCTCCCCCATACTCTTTTGTATAGCTTGTTATGAATAGCATAAGATGTTGCGTGGCCGAAAGAGCAGCCACATGCTCCAGAAATTCTAAAATTTTAGATAACTAAGGCCTGGAGATGGCTGGAGCGATAGCACAGTGGGTAGGGCGTTTGCCTTGCACGTGGCTGACCCAGGTTCGACACCTCCGTCCCTCTCAGAGAGCCCGGCAAACTTCCAAGAGTATCTCGCCCGCACAGCAGAGAGCCTGACAAGCTCCCTGTGGTATATTCAATATGCCAAAAACAGTAACAACAAGTCTCACAATGGAGACGGCACTGGTGCCCACGCAAGCAAATCGAGGCACAACGGGAGGACAGTGTGACAGTGCCAAGGTCTGGAGGAATCTGCAGTGAGCTCCTGGGTTCAGAGATTCTTGCCTGTGTCTCTAGATCATGGCCCTTGAGTAGCTTAAGTAGCAGCTGGAGGCAGTTTGTGGGCGTGACCTCCAGGGTCCCATGGGCGGGGGGGGGGGGGGGGGGGGGGAGGGGGGATGAGTGGGACTAGCCCATCCCCTGTCCCTCAAGGCCTGGAGTTTGCTGTCACCGAACCCGTGTACCTGCCCTTCTCACTGACACCCAGGTCCTCTTGGTTTGACCGGGCCTCCACCCTCGGGGCCTCGTGGTGTCCAGATGACCTTCCTCCAGCCGTAGGGGGTGGTCAGTGAGTACGCAGAGAGGGCCGCTGCTCTGCTGACCCTCCCAACATGTTCCACAGCCACTTACCCGGCTCACACCCTTCCAGAACAGCGGGTCTCTCACGCTTCTCAGCCTGGGACTGGTGGGCACGTGCTCAGGACCCCCCAGGAACGAGCACGCATGAGGATGAGTGGATGGAGCACGGGTGCATTGATCCACCTGCTCGTGGCTGCTCTGACCGTCCCCCAAACCCAGCTCCAAGCCAGCAGCACCCACTGGTGGTCACTCACCCCCACTGCCCCGGGCCAGCTCTGGACAGTGGACAGGCTCCATCTGCAGAGAGTGACCTGCGCCCACCTTGGTGGCTCAGAATAAACTCAGGCAGGCCCATGGGCCTCCTTGCCAGGATCTCGGCAGCCCCCTCCGTCCGGCCCACAGAGCTGGAGCCAGAGGGGCTCCAAGGGGAACCGGAGGTGACCCTCCTGGGGGTGTCTGTCATGTGCCGGGACCCCCCACCTGCCACATGCCGAGCAGGAGCATTCGGGAAAGCCCCTCCCAGACAGCACGGCCCGTAGGAGAGATTTAGGGGTGACGGCAGCGTGTTCATTTGTACCTGTGCATAGTAAAGGTGATTTATTGGCGCTGGCTGAGGAAGTTGGGTTCTGAAGCCCCGCGGATGGTACAGGTCCTTCTTCCTCTCTCTCCCTCCCTCCCTCTTTTTCTCTTTCTTTCTTGCTCTCCCTTTCTCTTTCCCTCTCTTTCCCCCTCTCTCTCTTTCTCCGTCTCTCTTCCCCCTCCCTTCCTCCCTCTCTCTTTCTCTGTCTCTCTTTCTCTTCCTCCCTCCCTCCCTCTCTCTGTCTCTCCCCTGCCTCCTCTCCACACAGGGACTCTCAGGTGAGCTGGGTTCACGGGGGCTGTGTGTGCGCGTGCGAGTTTGTGCAGATATTTGTTCGTTTGTGGTGCCGTTTCCCTTATTGATGTTGCCTGGCCCTGAGCATTTACGTTTCTTTCGAGACTCGGCAGTGATGAGCCTACAAGTGCTCCGTTCATTATCCACTTGTAGCAAAGCCCGAGGATGAGTCAGGGAGCGGGACGTCTTGCATCAGCAGGCGTTCCTGCCTCTCCACCTGTCTCCCTGAGGGACCCAGGGCCGGAAGGGCTCTCTGGAGTGGAGGGCAGAGAAGCAGTGCCTGGGGACCGTGGACAGTTCTGGACCTGTCCTGGAGGACACGGGACTGTCCCCAGCTCACTGTACTGTGCTGACCCTCCCCAGTCTGGGTGCTTCTAGGCCCCTCCAGCCCCCCGGGGAGGGGTGGTCCCACTCCTGCCCCAGACCCAGAGGGAGCTACAGAACAGAGTGGGAACTTGAAAACTGTCTGGAGCGATAGTACAGCAGGGAGGGCGTTTGCTCTGCACGCGGCCAACCTGGGTTCGATTCCTGGCATCCCATAGGGTCCCCCGAGCACCACTAGGAGTAACTCCTGAGTCTAGAGCCAGGAGAAACCCCTGAGCATCGCCAGGTCTGACCCAAAAAGAGAAAAAAAAGTAAAAGAAAACTGTCACCCCCGACAGGTGAGTGGGGACAAAGGGTGTGGACAGGTGGGACTGTGCCTGCTGGAGTGGGGGCCTGTCTCCCTGCCTCCCTGCCCTGGCCGCCACCCCCCATCCCCGGGACTGTCCCACACAGGGACCCTGCCCCAGTCCCGTCTCGCCAGGTCCACTGAGGCGCGTGTGGTAGTGAAACGCCTCCAGCACAGCCTGAAAAGCCGGACGTGGTCCTGTGGATCTCCGGAGATCATGGGGAGTTGGGGACCGAACTTGCGCCCATGGGGACTGGGGCCCTGCGTCCTCCCCGCCTTCAGGATTTGTCCAAGGAAGCCGAGTTCCCCTGCCCTGGAGCATCCTCATCAGGCTCGGGGCTCGGGGTCACCTGGTGCAGGGTGCCCGGGTGGGTGGCCTGAGGCTGGTTCGAGCTGGTTCAGGGTGCAGCCCCCAGAGTTCAGAAGAGCCTGACTGGGAGCGGGCCTGGGGGGATGTGAGCTGGCCACTGTCCTCGCTCACACGGAGACTTCATTGGTCCCGCATTCCCGCTGAGCCCCTGAGACAGTGTCTTCCAGTGAGGACCATCCCCCAGGGGGCCACAGAACAGTCCAGCAGAGTGTTGGTGATCTGCGGTGCCAGTAGGGGGTGCTTAGTTTGCTCCCTTAAATAGAAGCTGGATTTCTGGGGCTGGAGCGATGGCACAGCGGGGAGGGCGTTTGCCTTGCACGTGGCTGACCCAGGTTCGGTTCCCAGCATCCCGTATGGTTCCCCAAGCACCGCCAGGAGTAAGTTTTGAGTGCAGAGCCAGGAGTAACCTCTGAGCACTACTGGATATGACCCAAAAAGGAAAAAAAAAGATGGATTTCTGGGCGGGGTCCGTTAGTGTGCTGAGTGATTTTTGTTTTTTTCTGAAAAAGGGTGGGGTCGGGCGGATCAGTTTGGGACCTGTGGTCCTAAGGCCTCTATCAGCGCCCCATCCCCACAGGCCGGCCCTCTCTCTGCAGTTGGGGAGTATAGTCGCTGGGGCTGGGCTCCGAGCAGACGTCCCCCTCCTCACTAGCCTGGGGGTTTCAGCCCCATCCCCCAGGAGCAGGGCTGACAGGTCATCGTCGCATGTGGCAGCCGCTCTCGAACCCCGGCGTCTCAGGACCCGACTTGGCTCCCCAGTAGAGCCGCAGCCCTCCTCCAGGCCCGTGGCGTGTGCAAGCCAGGCCGATCCGCGATCAGTGACAGTTTGAAACTTCCACAGAGGTCGTTCCCAGAACGGGTCCTGATTGATTTCACATCCTCCAGAACGGCAATGGAGAAGATTATCCATGACTTCTACTCAAATCTCTTCGATAGACATGTCCACTTGCCGACATACCAAATTCCACAGGATGGATATGTCGTTCTCAACATTCTCCCTTCCGAAATCCGACACGCCATTTCGTCGGTAAAGAAACAAACAGCACCCGGCCCAGACAAGGTCAGACCTGAACACCTGAAGAACCTGCCGTCAGTACTCATCAATACACTGGCTCGGCTCTTCACTCGCTACCTGTCTGAATGCAAGGTTCCGTCCCAATGGAAAACCAGCAGGACCGTACTACTGTTCAAGAAGGGAGACGTCCATGACATTGGCAACTATCGCCCGATCTGCCTATTGTCTGTCATCTACAAGTTGTTCACTCGAGTCATCCTAAATAGGATTGGCAGAACACTAGATGAAGGACAACCATGCGAGCAAGCAGGGTTCCGCAAAGGATTCAGCACCATCGACCATATCCACACGATAACCAAGCTCATTGAGGTTTCTCGGGAGTTCAAGATGCCGCTCTGTTTAACGTTCATTGATTTAAAGAAGGCCTTCGATTCTGTTGAGACGGAAGCGGTCATTGAAGCCCTAGCCAATCAGGGCATTCAAGCCCAATACATCAGGATCCTCCGTGAGCTGTATTGCGGATTCACTACCAGGATCTCACCATTCTACAAAGAAGTGATCGTTGATGTCAAGAGAGGGGTGCGGCAGGGTGATACCATTTCACCGAAACTCTTCAGTGCCACCCTCGAGAACATCATGCGACGACTGGAATGGGAAGAAATGGGAGTAAAGATAGATGGTCGGCAACTACACCACCTCCGCTTTGCTGATGACATTGTTTTAATAACACCAAACATCAGCCAAGCGGCACAAATGCTGGCCGACTTTGACCGTGAGTGTGGAAAGGTAGGACTACAGCTGAATCTTACGAAGACAATGTTTATGAGAAACAGCCTTGTTCCTGACGCCCCATTCGCTCTCAATGGAACGACCATCTCCAAATGCAACAGCTATGTGTACCTAGGTCGAGAGGTCAACATGACAAATGACCTGGCACCCGAGCTGCGCAGGAGGAAGAGAGCGGCTTGGAACGCCTTCAAGAACGTCGAAGAAATAGCTAAGAGGACGAAGAACCTCCGGCTCCGGGCACATCTCTTTGATTCCACTCTTCTTCCTGCATTAACATATGCCTCAGAGACCTGGGCCCTACGCAAACAAGATGAGAACGCCATTCAGGTCTCCCAAAGAAGACTAGAAAGAGCTATGCTTGGAATATCACGTTTCACTCAAATGAGAGAACGAATCCGGAGCTCTGACATCCGTCGACGATCAAGGATCAGGGACGCTGTCTCGTTTGCCAAGGTGTCGAAAATCAGATGGGCTGGTCACGTAGTGAGATTTAAAGACGACCGCTGGACTAGAGCTGTTACCGACTGGATTCCACGGGATGTCAAGAGATCGCGTGGCCGCCCACCTACCAGATGGTCAGACTTCTTTGTCAAGATCATGAATGACCGGTTTGAGGCCCTCCATGTTCCCGGAGCGAAGAGATGCCATTGGGCTACACTAGCACGCGACAGGGACAAATGGAGACGTTACTGGCGCCCGCTCGAGCAAATCGACGACTAACGGGAAGTTAAGTGATTAAGTTAAGTGACAGAGGTCGTTCCCAGAACGGGTCCTGATTGATTTCCTTAAAAGCAGGAGCCTCCGCTGCACGCGTGTCCGGCTGGGCCGAGGTCTATTTATTGGAGGCTGCGTTGCCCACAGAGGCCACGACCCGAGGCAGCCCTCATGTGTCTGTAGGTTCTGGCAACTTCTACCTTTATCCGGACACACTGGAGGGGCTTCCCTGGACTGCCGGGCCCTCATGGGCGCCCGGGAAGGAAGCCTTTGGGAAACCCCAGCCTGGACCACCCACCCGCTCTCTCCTCCTCGCCCGTGCTCTGCACGTCTCAGCTGGTTCCGTGTGCTCCGGAGCCTTGGGGAGCACGTTTAGGGTCCTCATGGAGCAAAACTCCCCATGCCCAGCATGGCCGGCTGCCTCCCACCAGGCCAGGCACGTTCCCACCTGCCCGGGGGCCCAGTGGACTCAGAGCTCGTGCTGAGTCAGATCCACGAGATGAAGAATCGTCGTGGCGTGCAACCAAGCTCCCTGCCTCTCCTTCTCCATGCACCTGGGTAGGTGCTGAGATGCTTCAGGAAACACATGCCGTTCCCATGCGCCCTCGGGGGCCTCCATCCCCTTGCTGATAGGATAAAGCCCGGGCCCGAAGTTCAGCCACACTCAGCCATTCGGTATGAGGTGTGTCCACATGGAAGTGAATGGTAGTCTGATGGGCTCAGAGCAAGCATGGACACAGGTGCCCTAGGCGTTAGCGATCCCACCTGGAACACGGGGCAGATAACACAGCCTCTGCTGCAGGTGGCATGAGCGAGCATGTGCAAAGGGCCTGTGGCAGCCGGGCCCCACTAAATGCTGTCCATGCACTTTCCAATAGATGCCTAGCCCAAAGCTGTGCTCTCCAGGCCTTCCTGGTTCCCATCAGTTCCCAGGAGAGGGGTCCCTCAGGAGAGATGAGCCCAGAGCGGTGAGATGATTTTTGTCATGCCAAAGAGTTTCTGGACATTCTGCTCCGGCCATGAGGCTGGGAGAAGACACAGCACACTCAGGCGCGTCCGTCCACCCCCAGACTCTGGGCTCTCGCAGTCCCACCAGTCACTGGTTTTGTTCATTTGTTTGTTTTTGTTTTTTAATCTTTTATTGATGGAGGTCCTGTGCTTTACAACACCATCAATAATGGCTTCTCATGCACAGAATTCCAGCACTGCACCCATCACTAATGTACCCAGCTCCCTTCCCCCGAGGACCCCCATCACGCCCAGCTGCGTGAATCCGGCCTCCCGTTGTGCTGCCGTTGGCCCCTTGTTGCTCCCTGGCTGTGCGTCCTTAATTCCCACACGTGAGAGACTGTTCTGTGTCTGTCTCGGTCCTTCTGATTTCACGCTCGTTCCGTCCAGGCCATGGCAAGGTGCGTGATGATGTTCGTTCTTAGTGCTGCATAGTATTTCACGGTGTACAGAGACCATTTTTTTTTCCTTTTTGGGCCACACCTGATGATGCGCAGGGTTTACTGGCTTTTCACTCAGGAATCACTTCTAGTGGTGCTCGGAGGACCCTATGGGATGCTGGGAATCAAACCCGGGTCGGCCACGTGCAAGGCAAACACCCTCCCCGCTGTACTATCACTCCTGCCCCAAGACCACGATTTTTTGATCCTTTCGTCTGTCACTTGGCATTTGGGTCATCTCTGGATTGCAGCTAAGGGCAATGATGAACTTAGATGCACCCAGTGGCTTTTCAAGCAAACGGCCAAGGTGCTGGTCTCTGAAGGACAGCACTTGTCGGGTGACACACGCTCAGTACAGCTGAGAGAACCCCTCACTCACTCCAGCAAGACTGTCTCCCGCCAGGCCCGTGGCCTGCCGACACAGAGACAAGTGCAGAGGCCCCTTCGTGAGGGGACCCCTCAGAGAGCGGCGACCCTCCCAAAGGGGGCCGAGGGTTCTTCCCAGCCTGGGCTCCCCCCCTGAGCATAGGTGTCTCCTGGCGGCCGCCCCTCACAGCCACGTCGTGGGAAATCTATTTCTACCTGATTGGAACGGGCTCTGAACAGCCCAAGGTTGAGCGGGAACGGAGGGCATCCTTGCATTTCATTATGCCTCCGGAATAAAAGTGGATGTGACGGTCCCTCACGGGGAGGGAGGCGGCAGGGCAATTAGAGGCTGGAGCGCACTCGCCAGTATTGCAGTGCGCAATCATTGCAATAAGGGCATTAAAATAAAATAAGTCAGAGGGCGGCGGTTGCATAAATAGCCCAAGGTGAGCGTGTTGGGTGAGGGGAGAAGGCGGGGAGACACTGTGGAATGACCCTGAGAACTCGTCTGCTCTCAGGGCCGAGCCCCTGGGGGGACCATCGAGCCCACGGGTAGTTGGTCGTGCGGGGGGTCATTCCTCCTCCAACTTTGGGGATGAGAATGTTCTGGAACCTTTACAGTCATTCGTCCTCATCCAAGGACCCCCAGCATCAGTCACATGACCAGCCCCCACCACCCCCACCTTCCGGAGGAGACTGGGGCATGGCTGGTTTGTCGCCAGTGTCCTGCCTGGGACCCATCATTTCATCAGTCCCTGGAGTGGGGCCGGCACTGCCCTCTCGGCTGTGTTTTAGGGAAACAGGGAGCGAAGGCTTGAAGGGCCCGGGTCTGGGGGAGATGAGGATGAGGAGGCGCATGGAGTCGCCCCCGCATTCTCTTGGAAACTGCTAAAGTCCGTTTTAAGGACGGGAGAATGGGCTTGTGTTTCTGGATCGTGATTTTCTGTGGAAAGCAGAGAAAAAAACTGATGTGGCAATGAGGAGGGGGTGGGGGTGGGGTGGGGGGTGCAAGATGAGATAGCGTGGGTGTCTCCTTCATCCACGACGGCTGGCTGGCAACTGGGAGGGAGGGAAAGGATGGGAGGGAAGGAAGGAAGGAGGGAGGGATGGGGGAAGGAGGGTGGGAAGGAAGGAAGGAAGGAAAGAAGGAAGGAAGGAAGGAAGGAAGGAAAGAAGGAAGGAAGGAGTGAGAGAGGGTAGGAAGGAAGGAAGGAAGGAAGGAAGGAAGGAAGGAAGGAAGGAAGGGAAGAAGGAGGGAAGGAAGGAGTGAGAGAGGATAGGAAGGAAGGAAAGGAAGGAAGGAGGGAGGGAGGAGGGAGGGAGGGGAGTAGTAAATGGAAAGTGGATGGATAGGTGAATGGTCGTACCAGCGGAAGGGTGGGTGGGCAGTTGGACGGATGGGTGGATGGACGATGGGCAGATGGATGGAACACGCCGTTTACGTGCAACAAAACACTAGTCTTCCAAAGTAAGGCAGTCTGCCATGAGACGTGGCTGAACCTTGAGGGCCTGGTGCCAGACCCGTGGGGGGTTCGTGCTGTGTCCACCCCCGAAAGGGATCAGAAATAGTCCGGCTCAGCGTCAGCAGGGAGACGGGTGGCGAGAGGCCCGTTGCGTCTTCATTGTCTGGGATGAGAATGTTCTAGAGATCCGGAGCGCAGTGCCCACGAAGAGACGCATCTCGCCAGAAAATGGGTCAGCTATCCCTGTGGTCTTCCCACGGGAAAGTGAACTTCAGGAGAGGAAGGGGGAGCCTGGGGGACTTGCCCCCCGCAGGAAGCAGCACTGATCCTGCGCGGGAAGCCCTCGGCGGCCTGGTGCCCGGGCTCCGTCCTGCCCGCCTTCCCCTCCAGCTGCACCCCTGAGGCGGTCCTGGGCCCAGCCCAGGCCAGTTCCTGCTGGGAGCAAACTGGCCACAGGACAGATGGTCTCGAGGGTGACCCAGGCTGGGGGCTGCAGCCAGCTCCCACTCAGGCCCACTGAGCCAGGCTGGAAGTCAGAAAACGTGGCAGTTAGAAAACGTGTGTGAGGGGCCGGAGCGATAGGACAGCGGGGAGGGTGTCTGCCTTGCACGCGGCCGACCTGGGTTCAATTTGCAGCATCCCACAGTATCCCCCGAGCACCGCCAGGAGTAATTGCTGAGTGCAGAGCCAGGAGGAACCCCTGAGCCTCACTGGGTATGACCCCCCCCCCCCGAAAAAAAAAGGAAAAAAAAGAAAAAATGTGTGTGAGGCTGTGGGGACGTGCAGGGGCCCCTGGGCAGAAATGGGGGACAGGAATAGCTATGGGGGCGGAGGAGGGGCTGTCGGTCATGGGGGTTGGGAGCTATGGGGGCTTCAGGCGAACTCTGCATTTGATCGGAGACAGAGTGACCAGGACCTGCCTACTACACGGGGGAGCGTATCGGGGGCGCCCCCTTCCTGGAAGGACCCCAAAGCCAGGCACTTTCCCCAGGAGGACCCCCCGCCATTTTATTGCCCCCCCACCCCACATGAGTGACATCGTTGGTGCTGTTCCAGGTAAAGTCCCCAGAAGCCAAAGCTCTCGCCCAGAGTGTCACATGACCCCGTCAGTGCCCGAGATTCAACATCAGATTCAACTCATGTCCCCACGCCCTCACCCTCAATAAGAGGATAGCAGGGACGGTTCTTCCTTGGAAATTACCGCGCTTTCTAGGCTCAGACTGAACTCGTGTGTGTGTGTGCGTGCGTGTGTGTGCGTGTTTTGGGGGCCACACTGGGTGCTACTTCAAGGATACTCCAACTCTGTGCTCAGGCACCAATCCTAGAGGTGCTTAGGGACCAGGCAGATCCAGGGACAGAGCCCAGTCCTCCTGCTTGCAAAGCCCGTGTGCCACCCATTGCACCATCTCTGTGGCCCTTGGCTGATTTCTGTGAGGCTCCAGTCTGTGACCATCTCTGAGCAAAGAGGCAGTACAAGGTAGACACTCTCCCCACAAGTGTTGCCCTCCCAGCCCCTAGACCACACTCCACTGCCCTCTGCCAGGGTTTCAACAGGAAGCTGGAGGTCGGGGGGAACACCTCTCTGTCTGTCTGCCTGCCTTGGCGGTATCACGCAGGGGGAAATCCAGGGAAGGGAGCTGGGGCCCATCACGGGTCTTCGGGCTCAGACCCAGAGCCCCTGGGTGCTGTTTCTGCCTGCCATGGGGTCACCGGGGCCAGGAGCCGCGTCCTGCTGGGGCTGGGTGAGAAACCCCAGCGGCCGCTCACAGCCTCCTCTCCCCCCCCCCCCCCCAGGACGGCTACTTCTCCCACCGGCCGAAGGAGAAAGTGCGGACGGACAGCAATAACGAGAACTCCGTCCCCAAGGACTTCGAGAACGTGGACAACAGCAACTTCGCGCCCCGGGCGCAGAAGCAGAAGCACCAGCCCGAGCTGGGCAAGAGGGCCCTGAGCCGGCAGAAGGAGCTTCTGAAGCGGAAGCTGGAGCAGGGGGCCCCGGGCCAGGGTCCCTCGCGGCCCCCCGGGAACAGGGCACCAGGGACCGGCAGCCGCGGGAAGGACGCGCCCCGGACGCCCCACGCCAAGAGGAGCGGCGCCGGCGCCCCTGACGCCAGGTACGAGCCGCCGCCCAGGTGCGACATCTCGGGCAAGGAAGCCATCTCCGCGCTGTCCCGCGCCAAGTCCAAGCACTGCCGCCAGGAGATCGCCGACACCTACTGCCGCCACAAGCTGGGGCTGCTCATGCCCGAGAAGGTGGCTCGGCTCTGCCCGCTGGAAGGTGAGTGTCCGCCTGTCCGCCTCTCCGTCGGTCCGTCCCTCCGTCCGTCCTCAGGCTGCCCGGGTCAGTTGGGGGACCATGGACCCCACGGGGCCCTCGTGTCGGCCGGGTGTGCGGCCAGAGCTTCCTGGAGTGGGGTGAGGGCAGGCCCCCCTCGGCCCCATGTGGAAGCAGCGTGTGTCCGGTCCGGCCACGGGCGAGGTGACGGTGACGCCCTGAGCTCGCGTCTGTGTCGGACTCTGCAGTGCATAACCAGGATCGGGGCTGCTGAGTGGAAGGGAGTGGACAGGGTCCTGCTTGGGCGGAAACGAGTGGAGAGGGAGCTGGTTAGGTCCATTGACTAGAGTCTACCTACCTTCCTTCCTCCTTTCTTCCTTCCTTCCTTCCTTCCTTCCTTCCTTCCTTCCTTTCTTCCTTCCTCCTTCCTTCCTCCTTCCTTTCTTCCTTCCTCCCTTCCTTTCTTCCTTCCTTCCTCCCTTTCTTTCTCCTTCCTTCCTCCTTCCTTCCTTTCTTCCTTCCTTCCTCCTCCTCCTTCCTTCCTCCTTCCTTTCTTCCTTCCTCCCTTCCTTTCTTCCTTCCTTTCTTCCTTTCTTCCTCCTTCCTTCCTCCTTCCTTCCTTTCTTCCTTCCTTCCTCCTTCCTTCCTTCCTTCCTTCCTCCTTCCTTCCTTCCTTCCCTTCCTTCCTTCCTCCTTCCTTTCTTCCTTCCTTCCTCCCTCCTTCCTTCCTTCCTTCCTTCCTCCTTCCTTCCTTCCTTCCTTCTTCCTTCCTTCCTTCCTTCCTTCCTTCCTTCCTTCCTTCCTTCCTTCTTCTTTCCTTCCTCCTTCCTTGCTGTTGAGTGCAAGATTTCGGGAGGGGAGTTGAGAGATTCAAGGCATTTGCCTTGCAGGCAGCCAGCCCAGATTTGATCCCCAGCACCCCAATACCTCATGCATTTGATAATGATCTGTATTTAATTATCGTAATTATATAGTTATTAATTAATTATATAGTTATCATCTCATCCCTAC
This sequence comes from Sorex fumeus, assembly GCF_029834395.1. Taxonomy (NCBI): domain Eukaryota; kingdom Metazoa; phylum Chordata; class Mammalia; order Eulipotyphla; family Soricidae; genus Sorex; species Sorex fumeus. The sequence continues at coordinate 458,179 of NW_026606159.1, read as the reverse complement.
TTTGGACAAACTTGCAGGCTGTCGAATGTAGCCTGCCCACAGGGCAGAGTCTGGCAAACTCCCCGTGGCGTACCCAATATGCCAAATACCAGCAACAATGATGGGTCTCATTCTCCTAAAGAGCCTTGAATATAATCTCGGGGCTAGGATGAAGGAGACGTTACTGGGGCCTGCTCGAGGCAATCGACGAATAACAGGATGATGAAATGAAATGAAAAAAAAATTATATAGTGTTACATACCATATATTGATACAATATAGTTATATTATGTGCACCGTATAATTATAATAACTTAATTAAAATATTTGTAACTTATTGGATAATTCCCGTGGAATTGGACCCACAGCACCCCGATACTTCCCAGGAGTGATTCTTGAACACTTCCGGGTGTGCCCCCAAAATCAACAACAAAAAGATTTTGGCAGGAAGGTCTCCTTGCCCACTTGTGTCCCATCCTGGTCCAGGCCAGCCAAGGGCTCCCAGCAGATTCCAGCCGGAGTGCAGGAGTGGGAAGGCGGGAGTTTCCCATCCGCCCTGGTCCCTGGCGAGGGCCCAGTGGAGCAGCCCCGCGTGGGCACTCCGGCTTCTGAGTCCTGAGCAAGACCTGCCCGCACGCTGGCCGTTTGCTGGTGTTCCCTGGTGGCCAAGATGGCGCATCTGGCCGGGACCCCCGAGCCGGATATTGAAATCCTCACCCTCTCCTGGCCTTGACAGTGCTCGAATTCGCCGCACCCCAGCCTCCCTGTTTCGCAATAAATTTACTGTGAATAGGCTAATTGCGAAATAACCCTAATTGGGTAGTTATCAATGAGCAACTTCCCATGGAACAAAACGACTTTCAATTAATGGCATTTAAGCCATAAACTATTCTTCTGCAGAAAGCGAACATGCAATTAGCCCCCATGTGGAGACTCCTTCCCCTTTCTGGAAACTCGGGCACCCGGGGACCCCCTCTGCGTCCGTGGGGCGGAGAGAGGCCTGGAGTTCCGGGGGAAAGACAGAAAACCAGGGGCGAAGGCGGGAGCGAGAGAGACCGACCGTGAGGGCTGTGCCCGCACAGAGCTCTCCAGAAGCTGGAGCAGGCATGGGAAGTCGCTTCTGCAGGGGGAGGCCGTGAAAGTCCAGGATAGGAATTCCGCGCGAAACGCAGGCTTCTGTGGTGGCTTTTGGGCTGGGAGGAGCCACACCCAGCTGGACTCTGGGCCCGCTCGGGGGATCCCTCCTGGCGGTGCTCGGGGCACCCGGGAAGGGCTGGGGATTGACCTGCGTGAGCTGCCTTGTCGGCAACCCTGAACCGTGGCGTCTGTTCCCATCTGAGGTGGACACGCTCCCAACCTTCCTGCCCTGACCCGGGTCCCAGTCAGGGATACAAAAGCTTCTGGCCTTTTTTTTTTCTTTAGTGAATCACCATGAGACACAGTTACAGACTGACAAACTTTCATGATTACATTTCGGTCATACAGTGATCGAGTACCCATCCCTCCACCTGTGCCCATTCTCCACCACCGAGAATGTCCCCAGTATCCCTCCCGCCCCTCCCCGACCCCCCGCCTCTGTGGAAGGCTCATTCCCTTCCCCTCTCTCTCTCCTTTGGGGTGTTGTGGTTTGCAGTACAGGTACTAAGTGGCTATCATCCTCGGTCTGCAGTCTACTTTCAGCGCATCTCCATCCCGAGCGGGCCCTCCAAGCATCCTTTTCTTGGTGGTCCCTTTTCCTCCCAGCTGCCTTTTCCCCCAGCATGTGAGGCGGCTTCCAAGCCACGAGCTCAGACACCCCCTCACACACCCCCACCCCTCTGTTCCCTTTGACTTTCCTGGGGGCGAAGCCGGTCGCACCCAGGAAGCTCCAGCTTCTCGGAGCCGGGTCCTGTGCCCAGTCTCCCCGCGCTCCACTTCCCCGTCTGTGCAGTGGGCCCAGATATGCCGCCGCCTCCTCAGAGGAGCGTGGACACACGGGCCAGCCTGTGCGGGGAAGGTTCCTTGAGACAGGGGTGAGCACACTGGGAGTAGCACGAATGTGAGAGGGGTGCCCTGGGGAGAGCAGACGGGCCCCGATGGCGACCCCTGCTCTCCCTCCCCACCTGGACCCCCTTGTAGTCTCTCTCCCCCCACCCACTGCCCCCCCTGCTGTCTGCTCCTCACCTCTTCCCACTTCAGACCTCAGCCTTGGGCCAGAGGTGGGGCTCAGGGCTCAAGCATGTGGCTGGTGCGTATGAGACCTGGGCTGGATTCCCAGCACTGCGCAACGGAACAAAAGCCAACAGCTCTGGGCATAAAGGCCACCTCCTACAGGAAGCCTTCCCGGACTACTCCTGCCCCCAAGGCCAGGTGTGTCGTGTGCGTGTGCGTGTGCGTGTGTGTGTGTGTGTGTGTGTGTGTGTGTGTTTACACGGGACTGGCCTAAGGAGGAGCAGCTGTGAGAACCCCACAGCTTGTCTTCACCCCTCAGCCTCGTGGGAGGCCAGAGACACTGGACAGATGGGTCTGAGGGCCAGAGGCAGCTGGGGCCGGCTGCCACCACTGCAGGTGGCACTGCCTGACTCCGAGCTCATGTCCCCTCCGAGCTCAGGTGCCGGCTGCTAGAGGAAGCAGCTGGCAGCGGGCACGGGGCGCACCCCCACCGTCGGGGACTCACCCTCCTGCCCCCAGCAGGGCCCTTGCCTTCCCCCCCGGCCTCCAGCCTCTCCTTCTTGCTAAGAAAACGCAGCGAAGGGCTGAAAGGTGCCGTCCTGGTGCGGGGGCAGGCAGCAAAGTCAATGTTTTCGTCAAGCCGGGGGGGGGGGGTGGGGGGGGCCCGACTGCTTTGCCGCCCAGAGGCCCAACTGCCCCCACCCTTTGTGGGAGGCTCCCTGATAGCACTCGGGGGCCCGGTGGCCATTCCCAGAGACACTCGCCCAGCCAGACCGTACGTGGCAACCTCCAGGGTCAGCCCAGTGTTGTTGAGGGACCACTGGGCCTCCTGTGTTGGTGCTGGGGACTGAGCCGTGATCTGCCTGCCCTCCGCCCTGTGCTGCGCCCCCCCCCTTTCGTCTCCTGCCCATCCCCATGCAGGGGTCCCGCCATCTCAGCCGGCTTCCTCAGGCTTCTTCCTGGGGGTGGGGGGAGAGGTGGGCAGGGGTCGCTCACGGGGCGCAGGGCCAGGCACCCCCTGGGGCAGGGGTCAGACCCGGGGGCAGGCACTCGGGCCCAGGTGGACACAGCCAGATGACAGACGCTGGCGGCCAGCACAGCCAGGGCCCACGGTCACTCACACGCAGGCCACCCGGGCTGTGTCACCCTCCACCCTCCGCCTGTGCCTCCTGCTGTCATCGGGCAGTGGGCACACACTGCGTGTCCTGCAGCCCCATGTCACACACCGTGTGTACACGGTCCGTGTCTCGTGCTGTGTGTCAGTGTGCCCTGCACTGCCCCTGGGTCACAGGCTCCCCCGCGGTGCTGTGGCTCCGGCCCCTTTGCCTTTTCATCGCCAACCCCTGGGCCTTTCCCGCTGTCCTCTGCCCACTGGGCATCACCAGGAGCGCGGCCAGCTCCTCCCAGGCTCTGCGGAAGCCAAGTAGGTGGCGCTGGGAAGTACCGTGAATGCCCCTCCCCTCCTCGACCCGACCCCTCCCCTCCGCCCCTCAGCCCCCCCCACACCCCCGCACACTTTATCCCTGGTCCTGAGGGTCTCTCTGTTCCCTCACGGCCAGCCCCAGAGCGGAGCGGGAAGGTTTGGGTGCGGGGAGAAGGTGCAGATGGGGAGGGGGGTGGGCCAGGCGCGTCCCAGCCAGCACTGCCCCCGGCCCAGACGTTTGGGAGCAGCGTCGGGCTCAGGAGGTCTCTTCCTCCCTCCTCTGTCGAGCCAGGATGCGGCCAGACAGACGAGGGGGTTGGCGGTGGACGAGACCCCACGTGCAGGGGTTAAGGCCTCCGCGGTGAGTCCCAGGAAGCGGCTTCTCTCGCGGGAGGTCACACTCCTGAGAGTCTCCCGGTGTGGGCCCAGCCCTGCAGCCCGAGATGGGGGGCCCGCACCCCTTCTCTCCCACTGCCCGGGCTGCCGTCTGCTGGGGACTCTCACTCAGGGCCCCATCGCAGGTTCTTTCTGATCTGTTTTGGGTTGGGGGGGTCCCAGCCAGTGGTGCTCAGGGCTCACTCTTGGCGCTGCACTCAGGGGTCACCCCTGGAAGCACTGGGGGGTCCTAGGCAGTGTCGGGGGCAAGTCCGGGTCACTGGGGCGCAGGGCAAGTGCCTGAGCCGTTCACTCTCCAGTCAGCCCCGGGCTCTGTCATCGTTGGCTTGTCTGGGGGTCACAGCCAGCAGGGCTTGGGGCCGGGTCCTGGCTGTGGGCTCAAGGTTGCTCCTGGCACTGCTCGGGGGAGCCCGTGTGGTGCCGGAATGAACCTGAGCCAAAGTCCTCAGTCCACCTCCCTCTCTCCCTTCCTCCTTCTCTCCCACTCCCTTTCCTTCCCTCTCTCCCTTTCTTTCTCCCCCTCCCTCCCCTTCCCCTCCCTCTCCCTCCCTTTCTCTCTTCCTCTCCCTTTCCTTCCTTACTGTCTCTCCCTCCCTCCCTCCCTCCCTCTCTACCCCTCCCTCCTCTCTCTCTCTCTCTCATGCCAAGAGCTAATTTCACGCAGGGCTTCCCAGGACAGCCTCTTGCCAGATGCTTCACCCCCCCTCCCCTTGTCCTTCCATCCTCACAGTGACCCACCAGGGCTCAGGACAGCTTCCACTGGGGTCCGAGGGACAGCTGGGAGGAAGTCCTGAGTGCAGCCGGCTTGGCCAAAATTTCTTACCCCTTGGAAAAAAGCTAAAAAGAAAGAACTGTTAGCCTCTGGGCCCGAGGGACCGTTAGTGGTTCAGGGATGCCCAAAGCTTAAGGCTGCGCCTGGTTCGATCCCCGGCACTGCATGACCCTCGCATGTCATTGGGCACAGCCATAGACCCCCCCCCCCCCCCAGGGATGACCGTGAAGACCCCAGGCACCACCCCAGGCCGGAGCGGCCGTGGGCCTCGAGGTGAAATGCCTGCTAGGGTTGCTGTCCCCACAGGAGCACGTGACAACGTGTCATGGTTTACCAGGGCCAGCCTCAGTGACCCCTCTGCCTGCTGGGTCCCCAGGAGGGCCAGACTCTTGTAGCCTGAGGCCTCTGTTGCAAGCAGCAAATGAGTCAGCTCAGATGCCACAGCACAGGAGCAGTCCCTGACCCTCTTCGGGAGAGCCAGGAAAGTGCTCAGGCTGGGAAAACCCTGGCAGCCGCCCCCATGCCCATAGCCGGATGGGCTGGATGTGGCAATACAGCCGCCCTCCAGGGTGGCCTTCGGTCTTGAAGAGGACCTGGCGGTCTGACTCTCCTCCCCGGGCTCAGGGCTCCAGACGTGCCACTGAACACAGAGAGCACGCACCCCTGGCCCCAGATCAGCAGCCTGGCATTTGGGGGTTCTCTCATCTCCAAACCAGCTACGAGTTTTGCAGACTCCAGAGGGATGTATCCTAGAGAAATCCCCCAATTCCAGAGCCAACTGGTTTTTTTTTGTTGTTGTTTTGTTTTTGGGTGTTTTTTTTTTTTTTTTGCATGTGTTTTGGTTTCAAGGTTGGCACCCAAACCAAATATTTTAAATAAAATGGAGAGCTGGTCAATGATTGGAAGCTTGCCACAAGTGTGTGTGTGTGTGTGTGAGTGTGTGTGTGCGTGTGTGTGTGAGTGTGTGGGGGTGGGTGGGAGGAGTCAGTGTAGAGAAGAGACCAGTGTGGCAATAATAGTTGGAAATGATCCCTCCGGACAAGAACTGAGCGCGGAAAGTAGGTAAAGGGATATACGTGATGATCTTTCAGTATCTGAATTGCAAACCGTAATGCCCAAAAAAGAAAAGAGGGAGAGAGAGAGGGAGAGAGAGAGAGAGATAAAAGAAGAGGCAGGCAGAGAGGAAAACTGGGGACATTGGTGGTAGGAAATGCACACTGGTAAAGAGACGTTGGAACATTATGTGACTGAAACCCAGTCATGAACAACTTTACATTAGGAAAAAATTAAAGTGTAAGAAGGTAATAAAAGAAAATGAGGCCGCAGTCAGCGAGAGGGGGCGCTGCCCCGCCCAGGGCCTCCAACCTCCATCCAGAGCTACCCTCTGTCCCCCCTGCCGGAGAAGGGACGTTCTTCTGGCTTGAATGACGATGGAGGCAAAAATCACAGCCGGCCTGGCCGAGGCTGTCTCAGACTCACTGAGCAGTGCAGGAAAACGTTCCGCTTCCCTGCCAGGGCCCATTCCCCTCACCCTGCCCCTGGCAGCTGGGACATCGGCCTGGCTCGTGCCCGGCCATGCTCCGAGGTGCTAGATCAATTAGCGCTCCGCGGCTCATCCTCGTTTCTGATTTAGGGCCACATCAACCCGCCTCCAAATTTTCCAAAGAATAAATGAGTTTACTAATTTCGCCATTAAGAGTTTATCAAAGCGAGCCCTCTCCCGCCTGGGCCCCTAATCCATCACCATTTCCCCTGTTTATCTGCCGGCTCGATTCTTACCACTGGGCTCCATACGCATCAATTTGCCTGATGCTCTTCCTACATATGTTTTAAATTACTTTATCATTGTATAAATTTCACAGCCATTAAAAGGCTCTAATACCAGGATGGCTGACATGGTGTTAAAAATTGGATTCAATTCCACGGGGTAATAAATTGTGACCTAAATTCAATCTCTCATGGGTGACTGAAGGATATACAATGAGAAATTACGGCTTTGTCATTTTCACATGAACACAAATATCCCACGGCCACTGGACGCCAGTGGGGAGGTGGGGGCGGCCACGGGGGTGATTTTTCACCCAGGAGAGCAGAGGGTCTCGGAGAGGACCAGCCACCCTCCAGAGGCCAAGTGAATCGACCTTCTGCACCTGAGTTGGTGCTGCCATGAGGCCAGGTGGGGCAGTAGTTGGCGCTCTGCTCTGGGGTGGAGATGGGGAATCTGGGAACTTGGGGCCTGGCGCTCCCCGTGGGAAGGATGTGTGTTTAGGAAGCTTTCTGGGTGCTGGAGCGATAGCACAGCGGGTGGGGTGTTTGCCTTGCACACAGCTGACCCAGGTTCAATCCCTGGCATCCCATATGGTCCCCCGAGCACCGCCAGGAGTCGTTCCTGAGTGCAGAGCCAGGAGGAACCCCCGAGCATCGCCGGGTGTGACCTAAAAAGAAAAAAAAAGCTCTCCGGCCTCTTGGTGAGTTGAGTCCCCTGGAATTCAGAGGAGATGAACGAATAAGGAGGCCCACGCGCTTGGCCGTCTTAGCACTCGCTCCATGGCTGTCAGCACGCGACGCCAAGTCATGCTCCTCTGTAGAGAACTCGGAGTCCTTCCCTTTGCAGTGACTGGAAAGGGAGGGACAGCTGGCTGGGAGGTGTGAACCTTTCTTTGGCATGTACCTTTGGGGGGGGAGTTTTTTAGGGGGGTGGGGAATCTCCCAGAGGGTGCCGGGGGACCCTCCCGCTGACTCTTGGCCAGTCAGACCCGTGGTGTAGGAGCACAGCCCGAGGAGGTGGTGCTGGGGACCACCCCGCCCAGCCCACCTGTGCTCAAGGGTCTCCGGGGCTGGGTGAAAGTGGGGGCGCTGCATGCGAGGTAAGCACCATGCGGCCTGTACTTTCCCCAGCCCTCGGCCCTTGGCTCTGGGGACACTGCGGCCACTCTCCGCTCATTCTGAGAGGGCCAGGGCACGGAAGGGGCCCGGGAGTGCAGATGCCGTGGCCTCCGGGTCTGGCTCCAGATTCAGCCGCGGGCCGTTGCTGTCATTTCCGACCAGCAGCCGTAGTGAGTAAAGGACAGGCTCCACCCGCGAAAGCCTGCGGAGGAGGAGAAGGATGTTCTCGGGGCCTGGGGCCTCCGGAAGTCTCACTCGGGTGCCCCAGGACGATTTCCAGCAGGCAGAGCTCATTTGCTTTGGGAGCTGCAGATGCTTAAGGGGTGTTGAACATGGTGGCAACTGGGAGGAGATCCCATGGCTTGGAGCCAGTGTGTTTAAAAACAAACAAAAAAGAAACAATTGGGGGATGGGGGGTCAAAAAGGTAGTGTAGTGGTTAGGGCTTGCCTTGCACACAGCTGATCCCAGTTGGAGCCCTGGATCACGATCATCACGACCACCCTGTTGTTCGTCGATTGCCTCGAGCAGGTGCCAGTAACGTCTTCTTCGTCCTAGCCCTGAGATTTTTTTTTTTAAAGTGCCATATTCAAGGCTTTTTCAGGGTTAGGAGAATGAGACCCATCATTGTTACTGGTATTTGGCATATTGGGTAAGCCACGGGGAGTTTGCCGGACTCTGCCGTGTGGGCAGGCTACATTTGGTAGCCTGCCAGTTTGACCAAATTAGGAATGAGATGATAAGATGTCGCGCGGCCGCGAATGTTGGGCCCTGGTGGAGACAGTCAGGCATAGGGTAGGAGACTCTGTCTTGTTCTCTCCCAGGAGCTGACTGTGATGATCTCTGGATCCTGGCCGTTGTTGGAGTTACACGGCAGTTGGTGGGTGTAACTGTCTAGTTACTGGCAGGTCCAGTCCCAAACTGTACATGCTTGGAGATCTCAGCCCCGGGTCCCACACACCTGGGTTCCTCTGTCAGTTCTTTTATGCGTGAGGCTCATCCAAGTGTGTGGAGAGTGGTCCCAGCATGGCCTTGGCTGGGCCTCGGTGGTCTTCAGCTGTTGGGCCCTGGTGGAGACAGTCAGGCATAGGGTAGGAGACTCTGTCTTGTTCTCTCCCAGGAGCCCTGGAACTAGGAGTAAATCCTGAGCACTGCTGGGTATGGCCCCAAATCCCCTCAAAAATAACAATGTGGGCTTGGGACTGGGAGGGATAGAGTAGCGGTTGGGGCATATGCCTGGCAGGCACCCGCACTGGGTTCCACCCTGGGGCTATCCCAGGCACAGGGACAGAAAGCAGGGCAGGGCCAGGATGGTGGGAGCTGGGGGTTGGATGGACAAGATTTCCTCAGGGTAGGAGGGAAAGGGTCCTGCAGATGGGTGCAGAAGCGGGTGAATGCCGTCGACGGGGCTATGTGTAAAACAGGGAAGATGAGGCACGTTAGGTGGACTTGACCCCCAGTTAAGACGGAAACATCAGTAACACAGTTGGGAGGGCGTTTGCCTTGCACATGGCTGACCCGGGTTCGATTCCTGGCATCCCATATAATCCCCCCTGCACCGCCAGGAGTAATTCCTGAGTGCATGAGCCAGGAGGAACCCCTGAGCATTGCTGGGTGTGACCAAAAAGCAAAAAAGATAAAAAATAAAAAACACAGAAAGACACATCAGGGCCCTGTAGTCACCTCATGCAGGCCCCCCTCTGAGGGACATCCCCCTGGCCTGCATCGGAGGAGGGTGCCCACAGGAAAGAGCAGAGCAGACTGGCCGCCCGAGGCCTGGGTCAGGTGCAGGCTTGTCACCTCCATGCCAGGGATGGACTCGAAGCATCCATCGTCTGGTCGGTGCGGCCTCGGAGAGGGACCGAGTCTCTACCTGGCCGGGGAATCTCTAAGTCTTCACTGGGCTTCGTCTGCCAATGTCTCAGAGACGAGAGGGCCTGGACAGCCTCTCATGGAACGTCCTCTGCAAAATGAACAGGGAGGAGCCAGGTTTGACCGAAGGGCTGCAGTGGGCGGGGACAGCCCTGCCTTAAGGAGAGCAAGTCTCACTGGGATCGGTTGAAAAGCTCTCGAAGTGGGAGGTATCTCTGGACCCTTGACTCTGTTTGCTTGTTTTGTTCTGTTTTCTTTGCTTTTTGGCTCACACCCGGCGATGCACAGGGGTTCCTCCTGGCTCTGCACTCAGGAAGTACTCCTGGCGGTGCTCAGGGGACCCTATGGGATGCCGGGGATCGAACCCGCATGCAAGGCAAATGGCCCTACCCACTGCGCTGTCGCTCCAGCCCTCCGGACCCCGCCAATCCACAGCCTCCACTCCTGTCCCTCTCGCTGAGTACCACAGGAACAGAGACTCCTGCCGAGGCAACCCAGAGCTCCGGGGAAGCAGGCTGCGTCCTGGCTCCCATGCCCGGCTGGGCCGCGGTGTTTGCTTGCAGATGCCGTCAGTGGTGCAGCTGGGAGGCCCAGGGAGCGCAAAGTCGCCCTCGCCACGGCCTTCCCGGCCAGACCTCACAGGCCGCTCTCCCACCCCCTTCCTTATTGCTGGGAACCCAGGAAATGCACGAGGAAGGTGCACAGAATGCCACCGAGGAACTTCACTGTAATTCAACGGGCTGTATGGGGAGGACCCCCGTGGCTGATTAATAATGCATTTGTGGAGCAGTAAAGACCCCCGCAGACCCATGGAGCTCAGCCTCCAGCTTTTGTGTATGCCTCTGGCACCGTGGGGTTCCTCTCTGGAGGCGCCTGCACTGGGGGCATCTGTCTCTTGGGAGGTTGTGGAACCAAGCGTTGCAGGTGGGATGGGGGGAGGACCAGGGGTTCTGTTCCTGGGGGCTTCTGGGATTGAATCTGGTTCTGCCCAGGGTTTGCTGTGCACCCCGGGAACTACTGTATTGACTTCTCTGAGCCTCAGTGTCCCTTGTCTTTACACAGTGGGTCAGGGTATGGCCTTAGCCTGGTAGGTTCCGTTTTCCAAGAAGATCCTGTTCTAGTCTCTACCATCATCCCCCTCCTCAAGGCTTCTAGTACCAGGACCCCCAGCCTCTTGCAGCCCCTCAGGAAGCAGAATTTAGTGCTTTTCCCACTGAGACTAAAATACCCAGGAGGGCAAGTTCTGTGTTTCTGTTGACTATTTACCCCGCTAAGTAAAGCCTCATTAGGATGGATAAATGGTCGGACAGATAGATGGAGGCATGGATGGACGGGTGGGTGGGTGGGTGGATGGATGGATGGATGGATGGATGGATGGATGGAGGGCTAGATGGATGGATGGGTGAGTGGATGGATGGGTGGATGGATGGAGGTAGAGAAGTGGGGCAGGTGTATATATGGATGGATGGATTAGACGTCTGGATGAGCTAGACAGGCCAACTCAAGCAGAGCCCAGTAAACATGCTTTTAGGAAATTCTGAGGTAAGATATGGGGCTGGGCCTTCATGAGGAGGAAGGTGAGGCTGGAGAACCATTCACAGGTGTGCTTAGCAAAACTTGGCGGCCTGTGCCTGAAGCAGGCATGGAAGGGAATCAAAGGAGACCTGGGATTGTCCAGTCACATGGTCTGGGCATAACCAGCAGGGATGAAGAATTTGCCACTTACCCCTCAGGATATTCCCGAGTGACGACCTCACCACCTCGCTCTAGAGAAGGTCAGTCAGGTAGCTGAAATTCCAGGGCCAGTTCGCAAAAGCCAGTAGATGGGAAGAAGCTCCCCTGTTTCTGGAGTCCCTATTCCCCACTCCACCCTCGGAGGCAGAAGCTGCAAGCATGCTGTGAGGCCACACACCAGTGTTCATTGATTGACTAGAGAACCCACTGACCGTCGGGGGGGGGGGGGGTCTAGAGGCAGCCTCCCCCCACGGGGCCCCTAACACGAACTTGGGCCAAAGGGTGAAGACATCACCCACAGTGCTCTTTGACTCGGGCTGTCGGCTGTGGGTTCCGAACAGGCCCAGGCACAGGAGCACTCAGAGACCTGGGGGAAAGGAGCCCCCTGAATCCTGCCAAGGTGCCTACATGGCATCGCCAGTGCCACAGGCTCACGGGCAGCAGAAAGGGGCCGTGAGCTCTGGTGCAACATGTTTAAACACTGGTGAGAAAAGGCTGCTGGCGACCTAATTACACCTCATCTCAGGAAGGAAGGGACCTTCAGCTACAGGTCCTGTGCAGCTCATCTGAAACCCTCTGTCTGAGGCACTGCTAATGGCCCGTGCACGTCCTGGAACCCGGGGGAGGTGCTGAGAACAGCCGGAGGCCTGTGGGGATGAGAAGCATCAGCCTTAAACCTCCAAGTCCAGGAACGTCTGCAGCCAGGGACGTGGCCCGGGCATACCAGGGCTGGGCAAGGCAGGGATAGAGCTGCCTGCAGGGGCGGGAGAGGGCAGGAAAGAATCAGACCATTTTTCTTCTTTTTGGGTCACACCCGGCAATGCACAGGGGTTCCTCCTGGCTCTGCACTCAGAAATCACTCCTGGCGGTGCTCGGGGGACCCTGTGGGATGCTGGGAATCGAACCCTGGTCAGCCCCATGCAAGGCAAATGCCTTCTCCGCTATGCTGTCGCTCCAGCCCCATCAGACCATTTCTTGATTCTTGCAGAAGAATCAGACCAGTTTCATTCTGTTTTGAGAAGGGGGAAAGGATGTTAGAAAAATACAGATGGGATCCAACTCTGAAGGCTAATAATAATCATAATAGTAATATTAATAATAATATCACTAAGTAGCAGTAGTAATGGTCGCAGTGGTGAGAATGCTCGTAATAGGTGGTGTTCATCGAATACTTTTTTTTTTTTTTGCTTTTTGGGTCATACCTGGCATGGCACAGGGGTTCCTCCTGGCTCATGCACTCAGGACTTACTCCTGGTGGTGCTCAGGGGACCCTATGGGATGGGAATCGAACCCGGGTCGGCTGCATGCAAGGCATATACCCTACCCACTGTGCTATTGCTCCAGCCCCCTGAATACCATTTTCATGGGGCCTTAAGGCTGGAAAGTTACCAAGCGTCATTACCTATCTCATAACACATCTTCCAGTTATCTGTCTTTTGACTTTCCCAGTGACGGGCCAGAGAGATAATAAAGGAGATTAAGGCACGCGCTCTTTGCTTGCGCTGAACCTGATTCGATCCCTGGCACCACACAGTGCTGTCAGGCGCGATCCCTGAGCAGAGTAAACTCTGAGCTCAGCCAGATGAAACTCAAAAGCAAAATGCCCCCTAGAAGTTGCAACCTGCAAGTTGCAACTCTTATTGCCTGATGGGAAACCAAGACCCTGGAGATTCCCCACTTGGGCCTGACCCCTGAGTTCCGGCACCTCTAGTTTGGTTGTCCAGTAAATCCCAAGGGGGTGCGTTATTTCCAACCACCACCTCCTAACAAATGGGCAGTCCTCACCCTCAGGCCCCGCGAACAGCAGCTTCTGTGGACAAAGGGTCTTGGCAGGGGGCCCAGAGGAGGGTGAGTAGTAAGTCGCCCACACCCAGAGAGCCCTTCCTGACGGAGACTGAAATGCACAGGGGAACTGCGCAGCACGCAGAGAGGAGGACGTCTCGAGCCGAGGACAGCTCAGGACCTGCTAAGTCACCACACACGGAGTGGTCTAGCGTTGTCCCCAGGGGGTCCCTTGGACGGGGAAGGGGCTGTCTTTGAATCACAGAAGGAGCCAATCCTGCGGACCCCTCACTCCAGGACTGCTGGTGGCCAGAACACAAGCGCACGCACGCACGCACGCATGCATGGTGTGTGTGTTTGTGTGTGTGTGTGTGTGTGTGTGTGATTGCTCAAGCCCCATGCCAGGCCTGAGCTCCAGCTGCCAGCCCCCCTCCGGAACCCTGTCACTGTCCTTTCCGTGGGCAGTGCCAGGTGGGACTGCTAAAGAGCCCTTTCCGCTTTGCTTCTGACCGGTGAGATTCCTTCCTCTGTGTGTGTGTGTGTGTGTGTGTGTGTGTGTGTGTGTGTGTGTGTGTGTGTTACTGGGGCTTCCTCTCCTGCTTCTTGTGACTGAGCCCCGCCCTGCAGGCTTTGTCTTCCTCACTGCCCCTCACCCCGGGAGGGCTAGTGGTCAGTTGCCCAGCTCGGCCCAGGGCCAATGTGGAGGCAAAATTCCCAGGAGGAGGAGAAATGAAATCATCCCACCACTGTCGGGGGTCTCCCCTTTCCCCCTTGGGCCGAGTGTCTGAAAATGATGTGTTTGGTCATCTCAGGGTGGGATGGTCTGAACGGGGGTGCAAGCAACAACTGATCCTGGGAGGACCTCCAGGGTGAAATTGACCCGGAACTGATTCTCTGTGCGGGCTGGGCACAGGCCTCACTCAGCTAGATTCTGTGGGGAGGACCTGAGCTGGCCAAGGGGGTGCTGCTCTACTGCCCGTTCCGTGTATCCTGACTGCATCGTCCCTCTGACTATGCACACCCAAGAGAACCCCCCACCTTCTGTGCCCATCCCCGTGTGTACAGGCATTACTCAGAAATCCTCCCAAGGCCTACGACCCCGACAGCCACTTTCTCACTGGGTGACCTGCGCCAGCCCACCCCCCGCCACTTCCAGCCTCAGTGGTCACTGAGGATGCAGATGAGGGGTGCAGTCAGGGCCAGAAGGAGCACAGATGTGGCACTCACAATAGCCAGGATCTGGTAACAACCCGAGTGCCCGAGAACAGACGACTGGTTAAAGAAACGTTGATTCATCTACACAGTGGAATACTATGCAGCCGTTAGGAAAGATGAAGTCATGAAAATTGCTTATAAGTGGATGGGCATGGGGAGTCTCATGCTAAGTGAAATGAGTCAGAAAGAGAGGGACAGACATAGGAGGACTGCACTCATTGGTGGAATATGAAAAAGCATTAATATGAGACTGACACCCAAGGACAGTAGACACAAGGGCCAGGAATATTGCTCCATAGTTGAGAGCCTGTTTCATGAGCGGGGGAGAAGGCAGCCAGTGATGCTTGGAGGGATCATTCGGGATGGGAGATGTGTGCTGAAAGTAGATAAAGGACCTCTCGGTATCTGTATTGCAAACAATAATGCCCCAAAGAAAAGAGAGAGTATGGGGGAAATTGTCTGCCGTGGAGGCAGGGGGAGGGCTGGAGAGGGGGTGGTATACTGGGGACATTGGTCGTGGAGAATGTGCCCTGGTGGAGAGATGGGTGCTCAATCATTGTGTGGCTGAACTATGAAGGCTTTGTAACTGTATCTCACAGTGATTTGATAAAAAAGAAAAAACTTAAAAGGGGGGGCACAGAGTAGGTTCTCAGAACACCTGAGCCCACTTCCCCACTGTTCATCTTCTGTGTAAGTGCAACAGCTGCGTCCAGTTTCTTGGATGTTTTTGTTTTGTTTTGTTTTGTTTTTTGCTTTTTGGGTCACACCCGGTGATGCACAGGGGATACTCCTGGCTCTGCACTCAAGAATGACTCCTGGCGGTGCTCAGGGGACCATATGGGATGCTGGGAATTGAACCCGGGTCAGTTGCGTGCAAGGCAAATGCCCTCCCCGCTGTGCTGTCGCTCCCGCCCCGCGCCCAGTTTATTTGGGGTCAGGGAGTTTCTCTTCTGAATCCAGGGCTCCGTTTAATTAGGTACTTCTATCCCAGACTGAACTGGACTAGGCCGTTCACTGCACTCACACTAAGTGATGAATAAAAATGGAACAAATTGATGCTACTGGTTACTTTTTTTCCCCATTCTCCCCCCCGCCACGAAGTTTCCTGATTTTCTCGTAATGAGAGATCATTAAAATAACTGGAAGACAAATGGCACCAAATTAATAAAAATGTAGATCAAATGATCCTTTGTTACCTATTTTTGTTCATTCGCAGTTGAGGAAGGCATTGATTAAAGTGCTGGCAAACCATTACGGCCGTATTCATTACGAGCCCCGTCATCTATTTTATGATGATCACATAATAACCAACCCGGGCTCTCAGACAGACGTTTCTCTGTGGGCTAAGTCATCATTTACTGTGGCCCTGCACCAAAGAACACGGGGTCCATTTGGCTCGAGCAAGACTGAGCCTTGGCCTTGGGGGAGGGAGAGATGGTTTATTTTCTTTGTGTTTATCACCTGACTTGGCTGGCGGGATTCCCCGTGTCCGAAGGCTTGGAGCGCCTCTGTGAAACCCTCGCTCGGATCCAAGAAGAATTTCGCCCATGAGCCGACTGCATCCTTTTTGTTGGTTTTTTTTCTTTTATCTACTCTTTACCCTCTAGCCGACTTGATTGATTTCTCATGCGCTTATTTATTCATTGGGCACTCATTCATTATTCATCTGGCAAACAGGGGACAGAGCATGGCGGGGAGCCAGGGTTGGGCCAGGCGGCGTCCCGCATCACAAGACCTCTCGTGGTGCCCAGCCTAGCCCTGGCAGCAAGGGCATAACCCAGCAGCAAGGACAGGCATGCACCACGGCATCTGAAGACTTGGGGGGTGCAGGGCAATGTTGCCACTTCCTGCACCCCATCTGGGAGAAGAGCTTTGAGGGGGGAAGGCAAGGATGAGCTTGAAGCAGGAGGCAGGCCAGACCCACCATGTTGGAATTCCAGGTTCTGTTCCTCCTGGGCTGGGAGCTCTTGGGCAAGTCAGTCCCCAGCCTCTCTCCTCTTGCTGAGATAGGTGGGTATTGTTTTGCCGACTTCAGTCTAGAAGAATCACTTGGCCCCTAGCATGGGCCCTCAGCAATGAAGCAGGAAGTCCCGCCCCAGCTGAAGTAGCAGTGAGACAGGAATTTCTTCCCCAGAAGTGAGGCAGGAAGTCCCTCCCCCACTCCCCTTGCCAGCCAGAGGTGGGCTGGTGAAGCCAAGTGGACTGGGCTTCCAGGTGCAGGCTCAGAGCAGGTACAAGGTGAGCACTTTCACCTACAATTAACTGACGTGAGAGTTGGTCATGGACCGTCCTCAGGGGCAGGTGGGCAGTGACCGACGGCCAGTACCCAGCAGGCAGAGTCTGTGGCTGAAAGGCTGGCAGGACCCCCGTTCACCCTTCCAGGCTAGTGGGGCTTGTCGATTGCATGCACAGCCAGGCTGGCTCCTTCTTCACGGGTTTTTTGTTCGGACAGTAGGAAATTTGCACATGTCTCTCTCCACTGAGCTGACAGCTCTCCTAGTTACACAGAGTAAGCCCTGCAGACTGGTCTGCAGGCTGGGCAGATGCAGGAGCTCTGCCCCAGGCTCTCCGCCTGCCCCTCGGTACGCCGAAGGCCTCCCACAGCCCAGTTTCCTTCCACTGCGGATTTCTGTGCAGAGGCCTCTGGGCAGTGAAAAGTCCTGGGCACCAGCTCACCCGTGAAAACCAGGCTGCGGCTTCTTCAGGTCGATGAGGCCCGTCCCAGAAGGCCTTGCCTGTGGTGTTCTCCCCATCGTCCAAAGGTGATGGCCTGCGTTTGCCTCGAGTAACCCAGAAGCAGGAGGGGAGAGAAGCACCAGAAAGTTCTGATGTCTTGGTAATCCACTGGCCTGATGCTGGTACCTGGTCATTCCACACCTGCCATGAGAGAAAACGGGTGGCCCTTAAAGCGGGGGTGAGGAGGAGGGGCGGGGGTCCTGGGAGCAAGTGGCAGATGGTGGTACCCTGGGAAAATGGTCAGAGTGTGAGTGAGTGAGTGAGTGAGTGAGTGAGTGAGTGAGTGTGAGGATCGGGAAGGCATTGGTGTGTCAGCTGACTCAGAGGTGGGCAAATTATTCCCACAGGCCCACAGGGGAGGGGTCAAGACAGCACTCTGAAAACAAGTAAAATCCTGGGGACACTGAGCACAAGAATCAGTGTTTCTAGAAAAGTCTGGAAAAGTGGAATATTTCGTAGCACTGGATGCCTCCCCATGGCCAAAACAGTTCTAAGAAGTGACCTCAGGCAAGGGGCACAGGCTGTTCTAAGCCCCCACCCTACCCCTAGACCACACCTCTCATTACCTTTGCACACCCACCCCCCACCATGCACACACACAGACACACACACACACACACACACACACACACACACACACGCGAACTGGCACAGCCCTTGGTCCCCTGGCCCTCGCATGGCGCCCTGTTCTCGGTGCTCTTTGAGATGCGCCCCCTCTCTCGTGCTCTCTGCTCCACCTTCCCTGCCTCAGATCGGCCCTCAGGGGGGCACTGGGCTAGGGCTGGCCAGGCCTGTATGCTACTGAAAGAGCCAGGGCCCAAGGGGTGGACACCCTGTGCCTCTGAGCTCCCCCTCTCGTCCCCTGAGGCCTTGGGAAGAGGGGGCCCTCTGGCCGTGGATCCCGTGAGAGCAGGAAATGATGCCTGTGAAGTGCCTCGGCCCTGCCTCGGTGCCCCTTAAATGCAGCCCTGAGAAAGGCCGTGCCATCGCTGTGGTCAGCTGAGGGTCTGAAGCAGAGAGGGGCTCTCCAGGGCCCTAGGCGAGGAGGAGGAGCAAGCTGGAGGCAGAGGGGAGAGCTTGATGGCTCGGCCCAATCAGTGGCCTCAGTGAGGAACATGTCAGGATGCCAAGTCACCCATTGGCTGTTGGAAACGGGAAGTCCGCGGCACGGCAGTCACCCCATCCCCCACACCCGGACCCACCGCCCTCCACGCCCTGCCTCATTTTGTATGCGCCAGTCGATGTGCAGGTGACACCTTATTGAACAAGGTTTGCCCAGGACCTGCAGAGCTGCAGTGAACTCGGGAATTAAGATGTAGCTTCCTGCATTGCCTAATTGGATTACCAGGAGCCCGCAAGGCTGTGTGGACTCTGCCCCTTTGCAGGGGATTATTCAGAGATGACTTTCTCCCCCCTGTCCCTCACTAATCCTGTGGAGCAGAGCAGGAAAGTTTCAGATCAGCCACGTGTCCTGGTGGGCAGGGCTGTCTTCTCCAGCACACCAGGGTGTCTGCTGGGCATTGGCGAGAATGGGGTCGGTGGCCGTGACGAGGCCCCCACTTGTGCCAGCCAGGAACTCTGGTCCTCACTCTGTGTTTCTTTCTGCTGTTGTTTGGGTCATACCCAGTGAGGCTCAGGGGTTACGACTGGCTCTGTGCTCAGCCATGGACTTCTGGCGGTGCTCTGGGGACTCTGGCATGCCAAGGACGACATGCAAGGCAATGCTCTGGCCTCGGGATCCTCTCTCGAGCCCCTCAGCTGTATTTCTGACCAAACGCCCAGCCAGCAGTGCCGTTCCCCAGCCCCAGTGTCCTGCAGTCCCCAAAGCCAACCATCTCTCTGAGCACGGGTTCTTCTCTTCAGTAGACTTCTGGGGTGAACCCCACCACCACCCTCGGCTTTCCATCACTGTAACTCCAGAAGGCTCTCTGGGGCTTCGCCTTCCAAACCTCGAAGCCTCCGTGTCCATTCTCAACATCTCTTTAATCCGCGCCAACCTCCATCCCATCTGCCTGCCGTCTCTGTTAGGGTCCCCTCTGGGTGTCTTACACTCACCGCCCAGTCTTCCTCTTGTCTTTGTATCAGCCTCTGTTCAGTCTTTTCCTTTATAAAAGGAGGAGGTCAAGAAAGCACAGTAGAAATGACACATGCACCTGTATGTTCATTGCAGCACTGTTCACAATAGCCAGAATCTGGAAACAATCTGAGTGCCCGAGAACAGATGGCTGGTTAAAGAAACTTCGGTACCTCTGCACAGTGGAATACTATGCAGCCGTTAGGAAAGATGAAGTCATGAAATTTGCTTATAAGTGGATGGGCACGGAGAGTATCGTGCTAAGTGAAATGAGTCAGAAAGAGAGGGACAGACATAGAAGGACTGCACTCGTTTGTGGAATGTGAGAAAGCATAATATGAGACTGACACCCAAGGACAGTAGACACAAGGGCCAGGAAGATTGCTCCATAGTTGAGAGCCTGTTTCACGAGCTGGGGGAGAAGGCGGCTGGGATAGAGAAGGGATCGCTAAGAAAGTGATGGTTGGAGGGATTGTTTGGGATGAGAGGCGTGTGCTGAAAGTCGAAAAAGGACCAAACATGATAGCGTCTCAATATTTGTATTACAAACCATAATGCTCAAAAGGAGGGAGAGTATGGGGGAAACTCTCTGCCATGGGGGCAGGGGAAGAGTTGGAATGGGGGGATACGGGGGACATTGGTGGTGGAGAATGTCACTGGTGGAGGGATGGGTGTTTCATCATTGTATGACTGAAACTCAAACATGAAAGCTTTATTAATTGTATCTCACAGTGATTTGATAAAATTTTTAAAATATATTACGCCCTACCGCTGTGCTATCGCTCCAGCTCTAAATATATTTAAAAAAAATAAAATAAAAAGAGGAGGTCTGGAGGACCAGGGTTGAGGCCCTGCAGGAGACAGAGCCTGGTAGGATCCCAAGAGCGCCACCAAGGGTCACTCCTGAGCACAGACCCAGGAGTAGTAAACCTGGGGCACCACCAGGTCTGTCCCCTACGCTCCCCCCAAATGAATTCGAAACCCAGAGCACAGCTTCTGGAGTGACGTCCTTCAAATGCCCCGCTTGCGTCACAGCTTGCCGAGAGCCCGCCCATCCTGGAGCTAGCGAGTCCCTTGCCCGCCCTGGGGGTCTTCGCTCGTCCTGGGCCTGTGCAGACATCACTAGTCAAATGCCACTCTGCTTCTGGCCAAGCAAGAGAGGACCGAGCTCTGCTCTGCATCACGGAGCCCCTCACGGCTGCCTCCTCCCCGGCCCTCTCGTCTCACACCCCGTTTCCCCACATTGGCTCCGGGAATGCACCTCTTGGCCATCCCGAGAGCCCTGGAGAGTTAGGGGCTCACTCGGCATGGCACCAGTACCCTTGGCCTTCTCCTTGGGATGCCCTTCCTCACCCGCATGGACCGAGAAAACCTTGCTGTGTCCTTTCGGTGAGACTCTGAGTCCTCACCAGGCCCAGGCCGCCCCGGCGACCGGCTCCTACTGCACCAGGGTGGTTGTCCGAGATGGAGCCTTCGCTGCTATCAGCCTCCCCGCTCAGAGCCTTTCATGACTTTCTGCTGTCGCCTGCAGGACTGTCCAGACTTTGCAGCGGCCAGTACCTGTTTGTCAGGGCATGACTGAGGACATGGCGTTCCACTGTTATCAGGCATGCACGGCCCTCAGCCCTCCACAGGCACCATCCACGCATGTCCACCGCCTTGGTGGGAGGCAGGCACAGTCTCTGCTTTTGGCAAGGGAGGCAGCGGGGACTCCAAGAGCAGGACTCATTTCTCAGCTCGGGGCCACCCAGAGAAGGAGCCAGTTTGGGCAGCATCTGCAGACACAAGTGGTCAGCATGGCCATGTGAGGGCAGAGGGGGAGGGGAGGCTAGGACAGTCCCCCACCTCCAGCACACTCACTCATGGCAGTCACTCACACGCCCCTGCGCCTTGACATGACCTTGACCTTGAACGTTTGACCTTGAACCTCTCCCTTCCGAGGCGTGCCTGTCCCCTGCAGGCATGGCCCGGGCATTGCTTCACTGAGGCTCACATGATGCAGTCAGGAAGCTCCTTGGGTGGGTGACATGAAGACTGACCAAGAGAGGGTGGGGTTCTCCCTTCGGGCATTCTTCCACTTCCGGGGACTTGGGGCAAGGCATGGAAACTGTGACTGTCTCTCGAGATCTCAGCCCAAACCCTCTTTCCAGTTCGTCCGCCCCCGTGGGGGTCGCCTCCAAATTCATTGCTGGATGCAGTTTCCTAGCCACTGAGATTTCAAAATACATGCGGGTGCAGGGGCGGGAGAGAGGGAGGGAGGGTGCTTGGCGGCAGATGCCCTGAGCATCTAAGTAAACAAGTTTTTGGAGAGATCTAGACACCCACTCCGTGGCACAGGGTCCACAGACTTAACAGAACCCAGTCAGTTTTCATCAAGGAGTCTGAACTTTGGTTCCAGCCTGCAACTTAGCTGTGCACCTCCGTTATTTATTATTCATGGGGCATTGTAACATACCCCAGTCTCTGAGTAATCTCCTGAACCTGCCAAAAAGAACCGGTGTTAATTGCTTACACTGCAACGTATTTGCTGTTGGAAATGTCACACCATAATTATATCCCATTTCGCTGTCTGACAAGTAATACACGAAGAGAAAATTAGGTTTCTTCTCCTTCTCCTTCTCCTTCTTCTTTTTTCTTCTTTCTTGTGACGTGTGATGCGTTTCCCACACGAGCCTGCAGGCAGCAAACAGGTCACAAGTTTCTGGCGTGCTAAGAAAGTTGGTCAGGAATGGGAGCAGAGGGAGGA
This sequence comes from Sorex fumeus, assembly GCF_029834395.1. Classification (NCBI taxonomy): domain Eukaryota; kingdom Metazoa; phylum Chordata; class Mammalia; order Eulipotyphla; family Soricidae; genus Sorex; species Sorex fumeus. Next base: position 436,415 of record NW_026606159.1, on the reverse strand, counting down.
GGAGGGTAGCCAGGGGCAGGCTAGGAACGGACAGGGGTGTCGGGGCTGGAGGGTTGCATGGGGCCGAGGCTGAGCTCGACACAGTGCCCTCCTGGTAGTCTCTCGAAGAATCTTGCTCATTCTCTGAGCCGGGGTGTTCCCTGCTACCTTTGCACTGACCTAGGAGACTGGGAGGTCGGCTGTAAAAGAGGAAGTGACCTCGGTGTGCTCACAGAGCCCCTGGCAGTGTGCTTATAGGGGCAGGAAAGCTCCGTGGTGAGTGCTCCAGAGATGTGAACCCATTGTCAGCTCGGGGTGTGTGTGTGGCAGGGGGGCGGGGGGGAGGGGCTCTGGGGAGGAGGGGGCAAGCATGCGTGTGTGTGTGTGTGTGTGTGTGCACGCATGTGTGCGCTTGTGTACTAGTTGGTAGCTTGTGAGGTTCTCCAGGGCAGAAAGGCTCACCCGACGGTACTTTCTAGAAAACTCATGGGACTGTTTGGGGGGCTGAGCTGTGGTACAAACGGAGGCTGGTTGGCAGGGTGGCCTGGCTGAGTCGGGGTCAGTTTGTTGGCAGATGGTCACAGGACAGGACTTGCAGTACCCAGAATGCTCCTTCTCGGGCCCCTGCAGCAGAGCTTGGCTCATCTTCGTCTCCCCACCACCCCCCAAGGAAATCTAAATAATAATCTAGTTATTTCCTCCATCCCTCACGGAGAGCCCGGCAAGCTACCGAGAGTGTCCCGCCCGCATGACAGAGCCTGGCAAGCTCCCCGTGGCGCATTCGATATGCCAAACACAGTAACAACAAGTTTCACAATGGAGACGTTTCTGGTGCCCGCTCGAGCAAACCGATGAACAATGAGAGGACAGTGCTAAGGTGCTAATCTAGTTATTTATTTGTTTCCCCGATTGGATTTCACTTACATAATGTTCCCACACCCGTCCCTTCACCAGGGCACATTTCCCACCACCAAAGTCCCCAGTTTTCCTCTCCCCCCCCCCCCCACACACACCTCCATGGCAGACACTTTCTTCTCTCTCCCTAGCTTCTGTGCTCACTCTCTGTTTGTCTCTGTCGTCTCTGTCTCTGTGTCTCTGTCTGTCTCTCTCTCTCCCTCTCCCTCTCTCTCCCCCCACTTCTGGGCAGTATGGTCTGCAGCACGGAGACTGAAAGGTTACCAGACACATCCCTTCCCGACTTTCAACCTCAGTTCCTTCCCCAGATGTGCTTTTTGTCTCAAGCCCAGGGGGAGAAGGGGTCCTCGTTTGCCTGGCTGCGGGAGGAACCGGCAGCTCTCTCCTGGTGGTGGAGAGAACCGCTTTCCTGGTTCTAATCTGGGAGAAGAGACAGGAGAAGAGACACAGGTGTGGGAGGCAGGGAGTGAGTGGCCCGTCGTGTACCAACCTCACAGATCCGCAAACCAAGGGAGGGCAGTGCACAGACCGCGTCAGTTGCCGGAGAGTCCACAGAGAGGGGCCCACCGGCTTGCGAGTACTAAGTGCGTGTCATATTCTGTCTTTTATTTTCTAAGCCGATAAAGAAGAAAACACCTGGGCCTGTCCCTCTCTCGTCCCCCCCAGCGTCCTGTTCCTGGCTGCAGTAAATGAATCTGCACACACCCCCTGTGGTCAGTCTTACTCCAGGAACTGACTCCATGGCTTTTTTCTTTTTTCCTCCTTCCGTTTGGCTGGTTGATTTTGGGGGTTACACACACCCGGCAATGCGTAAGCCTTGCTTCTAGCTCTGCACCTGGGGCACTAAATGCAGGACTCAGGGTACTAAATGGGGTGCCGAGGATTGAACCCAGCTTGGCTGCACAGAAGGCAAACACCCTGGCTGCTGTTCTGTCTCTTCATCCCCATTTTCTTGCGTGACATAACCAACGACGTGAAAGAGAGAAAGAGAAGGAGGAAGAGAGGGAGGGAGAGAGGGGGAGGGCAGGAGGGAGGGAGAGAGGAGACAGAGACAGACAGAGTGGGAGAGAAAGACAGAGAGTGAGAAAGAGAGACAGAGAGGCACAGAGACACACAGAGAGAGAGAGAGCTAGAGAGAGAGAGAGAGAGAGAGAGAGAGAGAGCCGTCTTGGTCAGCCCCAGGACAGTGGCATGAGGCAGTATGGTACCCTGTGTCCTGGCGGATATTCGGCCCAGAGTCCTGGTGTCCCCATGGCAGGGGCTCCCGCTACACCTGGCAGTGCCCATGTGGGCATTTCCTGAGTGCCCTCTGGTGCGGGCAGAGGCTGCCAAGACCAGAGAGACACAGGTGCTGAACCATGGAGTAATGGGGCCCTGGTGGTGGCAGGGGCGGAGGGCGGGAAGTGGGGGAACTGGGTGCCTGGTGGCATCTTCCCCCGCAAGCACATGCAGCGCAAGGCATTTGTTCCCACCTGTCTCCAGCCAACAAGGGCCTGGGATCCAGCAACGGAGTGACCGGGCAGCTGAGGGCGATTGCCTTGCATGTGGCTGACCCAGGTGCGATTCCTGGTACCCCGTAGGGTCCCTTGAGCCCTGTCAAGAGTGATCCCTGAGCACAGAGCCAGGAGTCAGCCCTGAGACACTTCCGAGGGTGACCCCCACACTCCTTCTCCCTGTCAGAAGGAAGCGTCCAAGCAGACCAGGCTGACCACCAGCCCGCGCCTTGCTCTCTCTCAGGGTCTGCCCAGGTGCTGGGCAGACGTGGTCAGCCAGGAGAAGGTCAGCCAGCTGCGAGTCACATGACCAGTTTAACATGGGTGTGCCCACTGTGGATCTGGTTCTCAGTTGTCAGCTTAGGAAATTCCACTGGGAGGGCCGGAGGAATAGTACACGTTGTATGTGTGTGTGTGTGTGTGTGTGTGTGTGTGTTGTGGGGCGGGGGGCAGCAGGTAGAGCGTTTGCCTTGCATGTGGTCAACCTGAGTCCGGTCTCTGACATCCCATAGGGACCCCCAGCACTGCCAGGAGTAATTCCTGAGTGCAGAGCCAGGAGGAACCCCTGTGCATCACTGGGTGTTCAAAAAGCAAAAAACAAAAAAGTACACAGGGAAGGGGCTGAAGCCATAGCACAGCGGGGATAGCACAGCAGGTAGGGCGTTTGCCTTGCACGCGGCCAACCCGGGTTTGATTCTTCTGTCCCTCTCGGAGAGCCCGGCAAGCTTCCGAGAGTATTCCGCCTGCACGGCAGAGCCTGTCCACCTCCCTGTGGCATATTCGAGATGCCAAACACAGTAACAGCAAGTCACACATTGGAGACGTTACTGGTGCCCGCTCAAGCAAATCGATGAACAACAGGAGGACGGTGCTACAGTGCTTCACAGAGGAGGGCGCTGGCCTCACACCCAGCAGACCCCAGTTTGATCCCAGCGCCCCCTGTGGTCTTCCGAGCCCCACCAGGAGTGATTCCTGCGCAGAGCTAGGAGTGTCCCCCCCAGGAAACTCAGCTGGGACAGGGCAGTGACCATCCCCGTTCCACCTGTCCACCCGTGCTGGCCTGGTCCTGGCCTGCTCTGCTCTGAACACTCAGATGTGCCCCCGAAGTGTGTCATGTCTGCTGCCATGAGCAGACCCGGCGGGGGGGTGTAAACGTGTTCTTCTCTGCAGCCCCCTCCCCCCATCACCCCACCTACAAACACCCAAGGTGTCCTCACCCTCCTGCACCGAGACAGTGGAGCGGGGGCGTGGGGGGAGGTCGGGAACGCCCAGAGGAGGAAGGACAGGAGGGACCCCGGGGTCAAGCCTAGACCTTGTGCTCATTCCTGGCCCATCCCTGCTACCGGCCCGCAAAGGACACTGGGAGGCAGATTCTAAGCAGAGCCGGGTCTGCGTGGGGGCTGAGGAAAATGCTCAGCAAAGCCCCTTTCTCTGCAGCTCTGGCCTTCCCCATTCCAGGGTCTTTCTGAGCCAAGCCAAGAGTAGGCACACGCCCCCCCCCCCCCCCACACACACACCCCCGACCACCTCCGGAAAGTCCATGTGAGCAGCTGGGGTCAGTTCTGGCCAGAGGGTCACCTTGCACAGCCGGGAATCCGTCTCAGGAAGCGTTCCTGGGTTGGCGTGGCCACGGCCCTGACAGGGACACGGGCACGGGGGAAGGCAAGGTTAGTAATTTAGTTGTCAGTGGCTGACAGGTTAGTCTTAGAATATGTTCCCTGCAATTCCAGGCGCCCGCCACAGAGAGAGGCACTTAACAAATGTCAGCGTTTGGGGTTTTTTTTTTTTTTTTGCTTTTCCGCCTTCTCTGGCACCGCTGACCTGACAAGGTGGCAGAACCTCCCTCCCTGAGACCCTGGGCCCTCTCTGCCACCCCCGCCCCTGGGTCTCAGGGGATCGCGGGCACCCGCCCCCAACACTGCACAGGGACACTGGCCTGGTGACCACCCGAGAGTCATGTGCTTGGGAAGCTGCCCGCAAAGGTGTGACTTGAGTGGGTCAGTGAATGGGAGCAGGTGGGCATGGCCTGTGTCACCCTCTCCCCCTCCCAACCCCTCCCCCGATGTCACTAGTGCCCTCCCCCAACTCACTGTGACAACTCTCAGAGTCTCTGCAGGCAGGGCTCAGGAGTGCCAGGCAGGGGTGCGGGAGGGGAGGAGCGGGGGGATCCAGAGGAGCAGGCCTGGGGCTGGAGCGATAGCACAGCGGGGAGGGCGTTTGCCTTGCACGCAGCCGACCCGGGTTCAATTCCCGGCAACCCACAGGGTCCCCTGAGCACCGCCAGGAGTCATTCCTGAGTGCATGAGCCAAATGTAACCCCTGAGCATCACTGAGTGTGATCCAAAAAGAAGAAAAAAAATCAGAAGAGCAAGCCTGGGGCATCAGCCCCCTTGTCTGTGCCCCCAGGCACTTCCTCACTCCTTCCCTGCCCCAGAGAATCCAGGCAGGGTGGACGGGACTGCACCCCTGCCCCTCCCTCCTTCCGTGGCCTGCGAGAGCCAGAGGGCAGGAGTGGGAGCAGAAGGAAGTCGGGGTGTTGGGTTGACCCCCTTGGGAGATGGCCGGGGAGCGGGGCCACGCCCAGGGGAGAAGGTTCCACTGCACACAGAGCCTGGCCTGACTCCCGCACGCGCCCCTGACACCCGCCCTTCCTCACCTCTGCACTGGGGACACAGCTGCACCCCGGTCCCCTGCCCCCGCTCTGCCTCCCGGGGCTGATCTTGGCGCTGTCCGTCTCCCTCTCTTCCTCCTGTGGCTCATTTGGAGAATAGACACACACACACACGCATGCACGCACGCACGCGCGCACACACACACACACACACACACAGGGCAAATGAGGACAAAACGCTAAAACTAAACAAAAGAGCCCAGGTGCCACCAAACCACAGAGCAGACGAACAGGCTCGCACAGAGGCCCCTGCCCACTGTCCCCCGTGGTGTGCTTCTGGCCGGCTCGGCACACGTGGCGTTTCTGGTATCAGCATCTTTATCCCCATCCGGTCCCTCTCCCAACAGTCCACTCCCAGAGCTCTGTCCACCCCAGGACTCGACCCATGACCGTGCAAAGGAGTGTAGCGGCCAGTGCACTAGAATGGCAAAGGGGAGTCGTGCAACCAGGTGGGCAGTGGTCGTGGCTCAGACCCACTGCCCACCAGGAGGGCCTCGGGAGGGAGCCTTGTTAGAGGAACCACCCCGGCGTCCGCGCACCCGCCTTCTTCCCCGATGACGTCTTGGGGGCAGTTCTCTTAGGTGCTCACAGGTCTTGTGACTTGCTTCGCCCATTCTGTTTAAGCAAGAGAAGGATGGATAGCACAGCAGGTGGGGTGTCTGCCTTGCTTAAGGCCAACCCGGGTTGGAATCTCAGGACCCTATATGGTTCCCCCAGCACCGCCAGGAGTGGTTCCTGAGCACAGAGCCCGGAGTAACTCTTGAGCATTGCCGGATGTGGCTCGAAAACAAAACAGGAAAAGGAAAGGAAGGGAGGGAGGGAAGAAAATGAGTGGAAGGAAGTGAGTGATAGCACAGCGGGTCAGGCACTTGCAGACAACTAGCTTCAGTCCCCAGCATCACATATGGTCCCCTGGTACCTGCCAGGGGTGAACCCCGAGTGCCACTGGGTGTGGCCCAGAAACAACAATAGAGAGAGAGCAAGGAGAGAGGAGAGGGAGAGAGAGAGAGACAGAGACAGAGACAGAGAGACAGAGAGACATAAAAATGCAGCACACTTCCTGCCCAGGGTGGGATGCGATGCCCACCACGGTCATTGGAAAGACAAGCAGGAGGTTGTGTCTGCCTCGGGTGGCCCAGTTGAGAGCACTGGAGACCCCCCCGGGACAGTGCGACGGGGCAGCCTTCACCAGGGTTGGACCTTCTCACCCGTGCAACGGCGCATCCCGGAGGCCGCCAGCCTGCCTCCCATCTGCGCTGCCTCGGTCCCTGTCCTTGTGCAGAAAACACTCCGGTCACCTGGCCGGCAACAGCTTGTTCAACTCTCCATTGTGTGTGTGAGTGTGTGTGTTTGTGCGTGTGCGTATTTATGGCAGTTCCAACAAATTCTACTCACTGATGCATTATTTAGCCAAATGTCATCTCTCTGCCTTTCTCATTTGAGTATCATCTGTTCGGTTTACACATTGGTACACCCATGAAATTACCATTACACGTGTTTCCTTTTGGAGCCGGCTGAATGTAATTTAATTGAAATTGTTGTCACTGTCAGTGGCCTTCCCCACTGTCGCCCTGACTGCCCTGTTTCCTGGACAGCTTAACCCCATCGTGCCCACACAGGGACACCACCCCTTCTCCCCAGAGCTCCCCCATGGGCCTTCCATGTCCAGCTCAGGGAGGACTTGGGTCTGCGGGTGCGCCAAAAAAGGTTTTTGTTGACAAAAAGAAAAAAGAAAAAGTGTTCCCAGAAGCACAGAGCTTCAGCAAAGTCCTCCAAGCCAGGGACTCATGTCTTCCAGGCTGGTCAAGGAGGGCCGACAAGTGGACCCGCCAAGCACCATGCTATAGGACTTGATGGATATCCAAGTTCCTCCATGATTGTTGGGGAACATTTTCCCCTTCCCAGTGGGTGCCCCAGACACGTTGCTCACCGAGTCCAGGCAGACGTGGGGTGAAGGAGAATGGGCACATGGAGAAACACCCCCGGGAGCAGCTGATGGCTGTTCGCTTCATTGCCAAGTACACACATATTTTATAGGGGGTCTCTGCTTAGGAGGATGGCCCAATCACAGAAAGTTTAGCATTATTGGCCTGTCACCTCTCCAGCTCTGCTTTGCCCCGGTCCAATCCCAATCGAGGCTAGATGCTGCAGTTAGGATGCCCTGCTAAGCGTCCGTGACAGTTTCTGTGTCTAGGGCTCATGTGAGTAGGAGGTCGAGTGAGGCTCAAGGCTGAACACCCAGCCTTGACACCCGTTCTGGTTGACACCCCGTTCTTGACAACTCTGCCCAGACACTCCCTCTTGCGAGGCTTTGCTTCTGGGCTGCCCGGCAAGGTCGGGTCTTATCTGCACCAGTGTCTGTCACCATGCTCCACACATGACGGTCATCCCTGCCATGAAGTAGTAGAGCACGTAGCGCAGGTCAAGGCGAAATATTCGCTCCTCTCGTGCGATGCCAGTCCCCTTTGTTCCGTTCCTCCCCTTCCTTTCCTCCCCTTCCGTCCATCTGCTCCATCTTACTCGATGCCATTCTATTCCACGCCTTCCAACTCGTTCCATTTCCCTCTGTGCTTTTCCATCGCTTCCTTCCAGTCCCTACCGCACCACGCTCTACGCTTCTATGCTGGGCCCTTCCTCTCTGTCCTTCCTCTCTGTCCCATGCCATCCATTCCTGCAGCTAGAGGCCCACTGGGAGGGGACGGGCCTCTCATCCAGTGCTCGACCCGGCGTGTCCCCCTGTTACGGGCCTCTGGTCGTTATTTCTGAAGACGCGACAGACCGTGCTGGTGAGCCCTGTCCCCACCCTACTGGGGAGTGTCACTCTCAGGGGCACACAGAATTATCCGTCAGTGTAGTACATGCCTGTGTGCTCGCAGATGTGGGGGATTTTTTATTTTTATTTTTTCTTTTTGTGTCACACCTGGCGATGCACAGGGGTTACTCCTTACTGATGCACTCAGAAATCACTCCTGGCAGTGCTCGGGGGACCATATGGGATGCTGGGAATCGAACCCGGGGTGGCCGTGTGCAAGGCAAACACCCTTCCCACTGTGCTATCGCTCCAGCCCCCAAGGGAGATTTTTTTTTAAATATGACTTTATAGTAACCCCTGGCTGTTCTAATACGTGTCTCAAACGTGATTTTGAGACTAGGGAGGTGGCTCGAACAGTCGAGCCCTGACCTGGCATGTTCAGAGCCACGAGTTTATTCCGAGAACCCTAGAAATGCCGAATTTATAGCCCCGATGCCCCACCCCCACTGCTCTGGTGTCTCTGGTATCTCTGGTGAGGTCCGGGCTGGCCCTTATCCTGGTGAAGAGGAAGCGGTGTGATCCGTGAACTTTTGACTTCCGGTCCCTCCAGGTGGGAGCGAGGCAGTTAGCAGGTGCCCTCCATGGAGCGGGAGGGAGCGGGGGTGAATCTCTGGGTTGGACTTCCTGGGAGTCCGGTGGCTCACGAGGGCATGCAGTGAGGCTAGTGGCTGAAACCTTCTGACAGGGTTATTTGGGGGAAGGAAAATAAATAAATCCTGATCGTGTGGTCTGAGGCTGCGGGGTGAGGCACAGAGACCCCTGACTGTAGGCCTGCAAGAAAAAACGGAATAGCCTTAGTAGCACTCTCCTCTCTCTCTCTCTGTCTCTCTATCTCCCTTTCTCTCTCCTTCTCTCTCTCCCTCTGTCTCTGTCTCTCTCCCTCTCTCCTGCCCTCTCTCTGTCTCCCTCTCTGTCTCTCTGTCCCTCTCTCTCTTTCTCTCCCTCTGTCTCTCCCTCTCTCTCCTCTCTCCCCCTCTCTCTTCTCTCGCTCTCTCTCTGTCATTTTGCAGCAGAACTTTCAAAAATACAGAACAATTTTTTAAAGAGTCTTAAGACAACAGGTTTCATTCCCCTGACCCTGAAAGAGCCTCCAGTTGTTGGGAAAAGATGAGTAAGAAGAGGCTGCTAAAATCTCAGGGCTGGGAGGAATAGAGACATGACTGGCGCCCGCTCGAGTAATTCGACGATCAACGGGATGACAGTGATACAGCGATCTCCCTCAGCATTTTACCGGGTGAGGGATCCCCCACGCAGCGCTTGGGAGTGAAGGCAGGGCTTACTCCCAGCAGTACTCAGCCAGCCAGGCTGGAGGGTTCAGTGGTTGGGGTCCAGCCGAGCGTGGGGGCCCCCCAGGATGATGTGCCAGCACTGGGTCGGGGGGACCGTGCTGGGGACGGGCTTCCCCAGCCGTGGAATCAGTGGGTTTGACCGCCAGAGCACAAGCGTGGACAGTTGAGTGCTACTGGTTGGCGTCCCTGGTTTTCACTGCGGGTCTGCGGGGCGTGTGGGGCTCTGGGAGAAGAACCCCGAATTCCAGAGTGGCCCTTGCGGCTCCCGGCTGTCCAGGTTCCCTTCAAGGACTCGGGAGAGGATGCAGGGGTTTGGGGCGAGGGGGGCGTGAGAGCAGCCCCCGGGCCGCCCCACTCAGCACCTCCTCTGTCCCTCCACAGGCCACTGGTATTAACGTGACAAATGGGGGCAGCCCTCGGGGGCGACAGCCCTCTCAGGGAAGAAGGCACCTGCGAGCGTCTTTATGTTTTATGGACAGGAGGCCGTGTTAATGGCCCGTAATGCGATTACTATAAGGATTTTTATTAGGAAAATTCCAACCAATTCGGCTTTAATTAATGGACTGTTACTTGGAGGAGTGTGACGCTCCTGGGGTCCTCCAAGTCTGAGGAAATAAACCTGCTGTCAGCGGCACACCCCGAGGAGTAAATAAGCCCCACTCCCTCCTCGGGGCCCCGTTGGCAATAAAAACAGATGGAGTCACGGCGCCTTCCGGGCGCGGGATTTACGGAGCTCAGGATGCACCTTCACAAGTCAGGACTGTGTGCGTGGGGTGGGGGGGGGGATGAAGACTGTCAGAAGCTGCAGTGGGTGACCTCAGGGCCAGCGAGCAGAAGATTGGGGGGTGCAGGCCACCCCCTGTACCCTCAGGCACACCCCGTGGGAGGCCTGGGGGTTCCAAGCCCCCTTTGGTCACCCTTTGATAACCACCCGTGGAGCACCCGGGGGCTCCTTCACCAGCCTCCTGCCCTGCTTCCCCCCTCCTCGACTCCCCACCCAGCCTGTAGCTCTCAGTCCCTGGAGAGCCCCCTCAGCCTCCCCAAGAGGTTGCCCCTAATGACCCCAGACCTGGCAGGTGCCCTCAGCCATGAGGGTCCAGGTTGGGCCAAGTTCTGGGGGCCAAGGTGTGACGTGCCAGGGGTTAAAGACCTCTTGCTCCCAGTCGGGTGAGCTGGGGGCAGTGGGGGGCAGGAAAGGGGGGTCATGTTGGGTGAAACAGGTCAGAGGGAGGAGGACACAGGCGGATCGTTCATCTGTGGTGTGGAGAGGAGCGGGTGAGCAGATGGTGCCCGGCGAAAACGGATGTCTGGGGTTTCTCGGCAGAGCTGCAGTCACCAAGGAGGCAGGGAGAAGGTGAGAAGGGACATCAGGGACAGGAGCGGAGGGCCTGGGGCGCCCTGGTGGGGGGTCAGGCACTTGTGGGGTACTAAAAGCATAAACACGAACGCCATTGTAACGGTTATCACCGTGATGACCACAAAGAGAAGCAAGTCAGGTGCCGGAGGGATAGTCCAGTGGGGAGGGCGTTTGCCTTGCACGTAGCTGACCTGGGTTCAATCCCCAGCATCCCACAGGGTCTCCCGAGCACCAGCAGGAGTAGTTCCTGAGTGTAGAGCCAGGAGTAATCACTGTGCGTCGCCGGGTGTGACCCAAAAAGGAAAAAAAAAAAGAGAGAGAGAGAGAGAGAAATAAGTTAGTCGGGCCCTGGGATATGGTTCGAAGGGCTGGAGCACACACTTTGCACGCAAAAGGCCTGGGTTTCATTCCCAGCACCGCATGGTCCCCAACCCCACCCCAGCACCCCCAGGAGTGGATTCCTCCCCCGAAAAGCAGTGAGCCAGGAGTAACCCCTGAGCACGGCCACGTGGGGCTCCCCCAAACCAAATTCATGGGGGCTGGAGCGATAGCACAGCAGGGAGGGCGTTTGCCTTGCATGCCGCTGACCCAGGTTCAATTCCCAGCATCCCATAGGGTCCCCCGAGCATAGCCAGGAGTAATTCCTGAGTGCAGAGCCAGGAGTAACCCCTGAGCATCGCGGGGTGTGACCCAAAAAGGAAAAAAAAAAGCAAATTCATTTAAAACGTGCTCGGCCCGGGGCCTGGCAGCCAGAGCCAGGAGTAGCTACGGCCGAAATGCCTCTCTGATCTCGAAACACAGGAAGAGCGTCGCCAGTGAGCTGGACAGGAGCTCGCGGGCAGCCCCAGGTTCTCAGCCACCGTGGACGCTGCCGTGTGCATCCCAGGCAGAGTGTGTGGGACCCAGCGAGTCACAGTGAAATGTACCATGTGCCATCAATATCTCCCCCACCCGTTTCCACTTATTGAGCAGTACATCATTAGAATATCCCAGGGCTCTCGACAATAAAATCAATAAGACGCTTCAGCCATGGGCTGTGGTTTAATAACTCCAGACTTGAATGAGGGGGAACAAACTCAGTGAGCAGGAAAATTTCCTGAGTGCTGGGTAAGGGCGGGGGACGGGCAGACGGGGAGGCGAGGCTGGGGGGGGGCACCTTTGCTCAGAGAGGGAGGGGAAGAATAAGGGGTCTAGAGTCTCGGTGTGGGGGTGCAGGACAGGACTTTCCTGAGCTGTGTTGGGAGGAGTTTCTGGGTGGAGGCAGAGCGGGGAGGTGAGGGGAAGAACAGCGAACCCCAGATGGCTTCACCCCTGTATCTTCACATCGGATCCCTCGTGGACGTCGCAGGGGAGGTGACCAGTACTTGCCACCCACCAGAGCCAGGAGCTGAGGGATTTTCTGGGACGTGGTTTCTTAGTTGATGGTTTCAGGACAGGTGATGCAAATGGCCGTTCAGGCTTCAGAATCCCCCAGCAGCCTGTGATTTTCCTGAGCGGACTTGGGGGTCTCTTGCAGGGACCCAGGAGCTTCAGAGGCCCCCTAACCCCCAGTTTTGGATTCAGGAGGTAGAGGGGGACGGAGAGTTGACGTTTGTGCGGCCAACACATTCCCAGACATCGAGGGGGCTGCTAAGACCAGACCCCCGATTGAGAACACGGGTTGTGGTGCAAGGGGCCGGCGCTCAGCTCTGCCCCGGGGTGAGAAACACCAGATCTAATCAGTGGGGGAGAAGGGAAGGGATCAAGAGGGCCCAGGACAGCCCGCGCCTCCACGGTGAGGAATAGTGGGTTCACCCCATCAGGTAAAGATCCATGAACTGATTTTTTTTTTCATTTCATCATCCTGTTATTCGTCGATTGCCTCGAGCAGGCCCCAGTAACGTCTCCTTCATCCTAGCCCTGAGATTATATTCAAGGCTCTTTAGGAGAATGAGACCCATCATTGTTACTGGTATTTGGCATATTGGGTACGCCACGGGGAGTTTGCCAGACTCTGCCCTGTGGGCAGGCTACATTCCATAGCCTGCAAGTTTGTCCAAAGTAGGAATGAACTGTTTATTGTAGTCAAAATCTGGAAACAACCCAAGTGCCCGAGAACAGATGACTGGTTGAAGAAACTTGGGTCCATCTACACAATGGGATGCCATACAGCTGTTAAGAGAGACGAAGTCATGAAATCTGCTTATAAGTGGATGGGCATGGAGAGTCTCATGCGAAGTGAAATGAGTCAGAAAGAGAGGGACAGACATGGAAGGACTGCACTCATTGGTGGAATATAAAATAACATAATATGAGACTAACATCCAAGGACAGTAGAGACAAGGGCCAGAAAGATTGCTCCACAGTTGGACGCCTGTCCCATGAGCTGGGGGAGAAGGCAGCTGGGATGGAGGAGGGATCACTAACTCAGTGATGGTTGGAGGGATCATTCGGGATGGGAGATGTGTGCTGAAAGTGGATAAAGGACCAAACGTGATGGCCTCTCAGTATCTGTATTACAAACCATAATGCCCCCAAAGTAGAGAGAGAGTATGGGGGAAATTGTCTGCCATGGAGGCAGGGGGCGGATTGGGATGCAGGAAGGGCGCGGGAGGGGGGGTAGGGGGGCGGGATACTGGGGACATTGGTGGTGGGGAATGTGCACTGATAGAGGGATGGGTATTGGATCATCGTATGATTGTAACAGCACAGCGGTAGAGTGTTCGCCTTACACGCGGCCAACATGGCCGACCCGAGTTCGATTCCTCCGCCCCTCTCGGAGAGCCCGGCAAGCTACCGAGAGTATTCGATATGCCAGACACAGTAACAACAAAGTCTCCAATGGAGACGTTACTGGGCCCGCTCGAGCAAATCGACGATCAACGGGAGGGCCTTTACCTTTTACCTATGATTGTAACTCTAACGTAAAAGGTTATAACTGTATCTCACGGTGATTCAATAAAATAAAATTTTTAAAAAAAAGATCCGTGAACCTAATGCGAAGAAGACCATTTGGCGAGGGGTATGCGTGATACTTCGGGTCCCGGGAAGTTGGGCCAGGGCTCACTCTGCAGCCTGCTGGGCCTGGCGCTGGCAGTCACTCAGAGCTCTGTGCTTCCTGCTCCTCGCTCCGTGACCTTGCTCTAGTTCCTTACCCTCTCTGAGTCTGGCGCTGTTCCCCAGAGGCGGGGCTCACTCATGCGGCAGTTTGGCGCCTGGGAAGAGCTCCAGAGAACCCCAGTTTCGTATGCTCTTCACCACTGTTCTGGCCCAGCTGGGTCATGTTCTCAGGGAAACGCTCGAAGAGGAAGACTCCGTGGTCAGGAAGTAGGCTCAGGGGGAGCCAGGCCCTTTGCTGCCTGGAGCCAGGGCTCAGGTGGAAGCACACCTGAGCCCGGTCCCCTTTTGTGTGGGCTGCAGAATGGGATGGGGACCCTCCACCCAGGAGACAGGCTGGTGTGCTGGTGGGACTTGAGAGAGGTCAGGAGGTGCTATTATCAGTCAGATTTGGGATGATCCTGCCCTCAGGAACGTGACTGCTGGCTCAGCCGTCCCGGGGTCAGCGAGCTGAGGGACCTCCAAGAAGGGCTGGAAGAAACAGGAGCGGCCCCTTTGACCTCCGCTGTCCTGCCGTCGTCCAGGCGGTGCCCGTATCTACAGTGCTCACAGCTCCCCTCCCTCTAAAGCAGCCTGGACTCACTGGAATCATTGGAAGCTGTTCAGTCAGAATTCACATCACCACCTTCCATTCTTTGCACAATCCGGGAGTTTCTCGGAAGTGAGGGTTTGAACCCCCAGCTCTCCTCGTACTAGTACCTAGTCCTGCGCTTGCCGCCTGGTAGACCCCGAGCTCAGATTGAACGTGTGGGTGAGGTGATCCGTGGCTGGCAGAGTTGGGACACCTTCTTTGCTTGAGGATGATGGTGGGAGATGGACAGGGGAGGGGTCGGTTTCCAGAGTGGACGGGGGGTTGGTTGCTGGGTGGACGGATGGTTGGTTGGTTTCCAGAGTGTTTGGGGGGTTGGTTGCTAGATGGACGGATGGTTGGTTGGTTTGCAAGGTGGATGGGGGGCGGGGTGTTGGTTGCTGGGTGGATGGATGAGTGATTGGTTGGTTTCCAGGGTGGACGGGGTGCTCACTGGTGGATGGACGGAGGGTTGGCTTTGGGATCTCAGGCACGCACTGTTCGATAGTGGATGAAACAGAACCCTGGGCGTCTCTCAACTCTGGTGTTTCCATTCTGAAGTCGGAGATAAGGGTAGATAAGGCTCTGTGCAGGGCTGTGGTGAAGAGCGATTGAAATGCCGAGGAAGCGTGAGTTTGTGCTCGCGGATGGGCACGTTGCCTGAAAGCAGCGGGCAACCTCCCCTGGACTGTTGGGCGTGTGCTGAGTGCTGTTCCAGGGCGGTAAACTCCGTGATGGAGCAGGTCGAGGTCGTTCTCACCTCCCATGAGACTTCTGTCCCCAGGGCCTGAGAGTGGAGCTGGGGGGCAACAGGGTGGGAGGAGGGGGATCCCCTCAAACATGACGGTCAGGTCCCAGTTAGGCGGGACTGGCCAGCTGAGGAGGCTGGGGCTAGTCGTGGGCTCCCTACCGACAGCACTTCCAGACACACAGTGTGTGTGTGGGCGGGGGGGGGGGGGGGGGTTGTCCCGGGCAGTGGTCAGGGGTCCCAGAGCCACTACCCGCTGCTCAGAAACAGAGGCAGTGCTGCAGGGCCAAGGACACGGGGACCCCCGGGGCCACACCCTGAGGTCCCGGCAGGAGCAGAGCGCTGTGACTCAGGGCCTCTGTTTTCTCACTGACCGTGGATGCACGTTTGTGGGCCCCCCACAGGCACGAGTCCTGCTGTCCAGTCGTCCCCGATTCCCCCCGCCGTGAGACGCAGCGTCCCCCCACGCTCCCACGCTCCCGCCCCCCTGTGCCTCCTTCCCCAGGTTCAGGGGGTGGACACTGCCCCCGAGACCCACCCCCGGGAACCGCCAGCCTCACCCTGTGCCCCTCCCCCCAGGCAAGGCCAGCAAGAGTGTGCAGTGGGACGAGGACGCGGTGGAGTTCCTGCCCGCAAACCCCGTGCGCATCGCCTTCGTGCTGGTGGTCCACGGCCGCGCCTCCCGGCAGCTCCAGCGCATGTTCAAGGCCATCTACCACCGGGACCACTTCTACTACATCCACGTGGACAAGGTGAGGCCACGGGCGCTGCCCGCCTGGAGCTCGTCTGGATGTGCTCTGCGTGTGCGTGTGTGTGTGCGTGCGTGTGCGCGCTTGAAGGGCTAGCCCAGACACGTGTGTGCACCTGTGTCTATGCGCGTGGCTGTTTGTGTGTGTTTGGCCTGTCGACATGGACGTGTGTGTGTGTGTACGTGTCTTTGCATGCATGTGGGTCTGTTATGCGTGTGTGTAGCTGTGCGGTGTGTGTGTGTTCACATGTGCATAACCGTGGGCAGTGTTTGTGTGTGTGCACTTGTGTCTGTGCGTGTGGCTGTTTGTGTGTGTTTGGCGTGTACACATAGATGTGTGTGTACCTGTCCGTGTACACGCGTGGGTCTGTGTATGCGTGTGTGTAGCTGTGCGGTGTGTGTGTTCTCATGGGCCTATCTGTGGGCAGTGTGTGTACCTACCTGTGTATGTGCGTGTGCTCTGTATTCGTATGTGTGCATATAAATACATACTTTTTTGCATATGATTTGCATGTTGTCTATACACATGTGTGTTTGCAGCATCTGTATGTGTTGTTCCCAGCCATACCTTGATGCTTTCTCCAGAACCTTTGTTCTGACTTTCCCTCACAGCCTCACGTGTTCCGCCACCCCAGGCCCCACCTGGAGGGAGCCCCCTCCCCGGCTAGGCTCCCCTTTCCTCCAGGGGGCACACAGGAACCTCTGTCTTTGCCACCTGTCCCTTCTCTGTTGCCCCAGCCCTGAGTGCCGCAGGTGGGTGTGACAGTGCGTGTGGCTGTCCCCTTGGCTACCTGGACAGGAGCTTGCAGCGCCCTGCTGAGCGCCCAACTCCCCCAGGAGGTTTCTGCTGACGACCAGTGACGAGCCCAGAGTGGGAAGGCTCGACCCTCACACTCCTCAGTGAGGGCCGATGGATCCCCCGGGTCTCCACCTGCTGCCCCAGAGGCCAAGCCCCCAGGCGGGGGAGCCCTCGGCCCCAAGGCTGCATTTCCAGTCCCTGAGGTGGCGCTGGGGAGGAGACACAGCCTGATCCAGAAGCAGTTTTCCCGCCCCCCCCCCCCCCCCGTGCTCTCAGCAACCCCATCCCCTGGGGAGGGCCCCGAATTGGGGGGCGGGGACCATGACCCTGGGGACCTCCGGACGCCCCAGGCTGCTGACCCTCGCCCTCTCTCTGTCCACAGCGCTCCAACTACCTGCACCGCCAGGTGCTCCAGCTGGCCAGGCTGTACCCCAACGTGCGTGTGACCCCCTGGAGGATGGCCACCATCTGGGGCGGGGCCAGCCTGCTGGCCACCTACCTGCAGAGCATGCGCGACCTCCTGGACATGCCCGACTGGCCCTGGGACTTCTTCATCAACCTCAGCGCTGCCGACTACCCCATCAGGTGAGCCCACGTCCGCGTCCCCATGGGGCCGCCGTTCAGGGGTGAGCGTCCTGTGTCCGCGAGACGGCCCGACAGACCCGTGTGTCCCGCCATGGGCAGCCCCGGAGCTCGGGCTTTGTCCTCTTCTCTCACCTGAGCCCACTCTCTGCCCCGCTCCGGGAAAGGGGCCTGCGGCCGGGACCCTCCTAGCTAAGAATCGTGGAGGGGGACTGGGGCGGGGAGGGCGGCTTGTGTTGGGCTGGCGGGGGGAGCAGGGGGCTGTGTCCTACAGTTGGGCAGTAAACGGGGGGCCGAGTCATCAAGGAGAGATGAGAGAAACAGGCGTGACCGTGGCAGCAGTGCTGCTGGTATGTTTGGAGCGTGGTGGGGCTTGGGGGGAGCCCAGGGATGGGGGGGCAGAGAGGAAGGAGAGAAGGATTCATGGATGGATCCTTGGGTGGATGGATGGATGGACAGACAGGCTGACAGACGGATGACTGCGTCAGAAGCATTCCCATGGACCCACGACTCCCCGCCCTCTCCAGGTGTGTGACCTCCGGCCCAGCCTCTGTGGCCGTGAGGGATGATTAGGGGGACCCGGGAGACCAGCCCTGAGAGGGAGGGAAGGGCAGCGGCCAGCGGGAAGGTGTGTCTCTGCGTGAACGTGGTCTATATAGAGCGTGAGCCGTGCAAAGCCCTCCAGAGGTCCTGTCCGTGGGGTGGGCAAGAAGGCCCACTGGGGTCTCTACCAAGAGCTGCCCTTGCCTGGACTGAGTCCTCTGTGCATCTACTGACCAGCCTGAGAGGCCAGGGTAAGGGGCTGTGCAGCAACTCCTGGGCAGTCGCCCCTTCTGGCCCTCCACAGCAAATCCATTTTGCAGAAGGGCAAGCCGAGGCCCAAGGCCATGCAGCATATACACAACAGGTGTGAATTAGACGCAGCTCTGCCTGCTTCCGCAGTGACTGTTCATGCCACTTCAAGTTGTCGCTTGGGGAACTCACCCAACATGGGGCGGGGGGCTGGCCCCTCCCTCCGTCCCACGTTCCCTCCCTCCTCCTAGACGCCAGCAGAAGCAGAAAGTCTATCCCTGGAACTCGCGGCTTGGACCACTGGGCCGCATGAAACGTGAGGGGGTTGGTGCTTGGAACCTCCCTTCTGCAGGAAGCAGCACCCCAGAGGCGGGTCACCCAGCACTGTGTGGGCACTGAGTTGCAGGGGTTCCTGGGAGCGGCCCCCAGTGGGCGACAAGCTCTGGTGGGAGGGGGGTCTGAGCCGGAAGAAGAGGAGCTGGCCTTGCTGAGCCCTTGCCCGGGCAACCGGCCCCATGGCGAGGCCTATATGGCCTTCGCCACTCCTGACAGCACAGGAGACGGGTTCGAAGGCCGGGCGCCCTGTGGAGGGGAGAGAGACCAGGCCCAGTGAGCCGGGGCTGGAGAAACTTTCCCACCGGTCACTGTGTGCAGCCCAGCTAAGTGCCTCGGGGGACTTAGCTACCCAACATGAGGGCCTTTGCCTGGGGAAGATAGACAGAGGACGGAGGGGCAGGTGGGGACCCTGAGGGTCCTCCTGATTGAAGCCTCTCTTGCCCCTTCGAGAAGGTCCCTGAGTTTATGTATGTAGTGCCGGAACCCTGTCCTCCCGTTGTTCATCGATTTGCTGGAGCAGGCCCCAGTAACGTCTCCATGGTGAGACTTGTTACCGTTTTTGGCATATCGAATATGCCACGGGGAGCTTCCCAGTCTCTGCTGTGCGAGCCTAGCAAGCTTGCCGGGCTCTCCGAGATGGACAGAGGAGGAATCGAACCCGGGTCGGCTGCGTGCAAGGCAAACGCCCTACCCGCTGTGCTATAAATATTTTGTTTGTCCTTCCGGGAGGGAGGGAGGGAGGAATGGTCTGTGGTGCCGCAGATGGAGCGGCAGATGGGCGAGAACGCCGATTGGAGCCGCCCAGGATAAAACCATTCGTCTGAAAAAATTCATATGTTTGTGTGGGGGGTCGACTTCGCCAAAACAACAGCAAGAGGAACCAGCAGCAGCAGTGAGTGCCTCGGGCAAGGGGGCAGGCAGAGGGGTGGGCGTGGGGGCATGGGGTGGGAATACGTGAGAGGGGCAGGGCGTGTCTCAGAAACTGCTCAAAACGTGACTTCCTCCTTCCCACCCTCCCCAAAGCCAGGCATGGGGTCCGAGGGGGGATTTCTGGCCCCTGCTCCTCCCAGAGGTGGGGCCCAGCCTTGGACAGAGGTCAGGGAGATGGAACTTCCCTGCAGCTGCCCACACTCTGTGAGGTTTCCATCTACACCGATCCCACCCATGTTGAACCTACTGGCCGGGAGTGTGCCCCCCGGCTAGGGAGAGACTCGGATCTGCAGCCTGGGTGAGAGACAGGGGTCTGGACACACAGCTTCTGGCTCCTGCAATTCCATTAGGCCGTTGACATTGAGAGAGATTATTGTCATGTTTTTTTTTTAATTATTATTATTGAATCACCATGAGATACAGTTACCAAGCTTTCATGTTTGAGTTTCAGTCATACAATGATCCAACACCCATCCCTCCACCAGTGCACATTCCCACCACCAGTGTCCTCGTATCACCCGGCCCCATCCCAACCCTCCCCCTGCCTCTAGGGCAGACAATATTCCCCATACTCTCTCTCTCTACTTTTGGGCATTATAGTTTGCAATACAGACCCTGAGAGGCTATCACGTTTGGTCCTTTGTCTACTTTCAGCACACATCTCCCATCCCGAACCATCCCTCCAACCGTCATCAACTTAGTGACCCCTTCTCCATCCCAGCTGACTTCCTTCTCCCCCAGGTCGTGAGCAGGCTTCCAACTATGGAGCAATCTTCCTGGCCCTTGTCTCTACTGGCCTTGGGTGCTCCTCGGGTGTCAGTCTCGCATAAAGTTATTTTCACTGTATCAAGGTCATTCCATTATTCATCGATTTGCTGGAGCGGGTGCCAGTAACATCTCCACTCGTCCCAGCCCTGAGATTTTAGCAGCCTCTCCTTACTCGTCCTTCCCAACGGTGCCATATTGGAGGCTCTTTCAGGGTCAGGGGAATGAGACCCGTTATTGTTACTGTTTGTGGCGTATCGAATACGACACGAGGAGCTTGCCAGGCTCTGCCGTGAGGGGGGGATACTCTCAGTAGCTTGCTGGGCTCCTCGAGAGGGACAGAGAATGTATATAAGACAATACAAGCAAGTATGTTAAAACCAAACACGTGTGCTGCTTTAAGTACATCAGTGGGCTATGTTATTGTATATTCCACAAAAGAGTGCACTTCTATGCCTGTCCCTCTCTTTCTGACTCATTTCACTCAGCATGATATTCTCCATGTCCATCCACTTGTAAACAAATTCATGACTTCATCTCTCCTACCAGCTGCATAGTATTCCATTGTGTAGATGGACCAAAGTTTCTCTCACCAGTCCGTCTGTTTTCGGGCACTGCCTCCTGTGAGCAGTGCTGTTGTGGGGGTTTGTGCCATCTTCCTGTAGAGGTTTGTTGTGCTTGTAGGAGATTGTCTGGTCTTACAGGAGCCCCTACAGTCCATCTTTTAAGGCTGGTTTTCAGTCTTTGAAGTTCCTGAGCTGTTATTTATCCATGAAACAGTGTAGCATTCCTTGAAGTTCCTGCACTGTTGTTTATTCATGAAACTGTGTCGGTCCTTGGAGTCTGAGTGACAGTGTGGCTGATAAAGTATTCTTGGTGAGGCATTCATTTTATTGAGAACCTAGCCACAACTCTTTGCTTCAGAGACCAGAGCGGTGGCTGCAGTTGGCCTCTAGGGGGCAGTCACGAACCCTGGCGGGGCGTGGGCACCAGCAGGTGTGCAGACCCCAGCAGTTTCTGTCCTGGGCCACCCCTGAAGGGGGCTGTGTTGACCTCTAGGGACTCAGAGGCCATGGCACCTCCCTGCTGCCAGGCCATCTGCGGAGAACCTTCGAGATGATGGCCGGGGGCTGGGTGGACCCTGTCTGTCAGCCACTTGCTTACTCTCAACCTGGCGCAGCTGCCTTGAGAGAACCCCCCAAAGGGCTTCCACCACCGCCAGCACACCCCCCACTCATCACCACGAGAATGGATGCATCTGGGCACCTTCGGAGATTCACAATGCAGAGAACTCCAAGAGCGCCTGAAGCTGCTTTATTGCATGGTTTAAGGAGAGGAGTTGGCACCAGAGAGAGAATACGGTGGGCAGGGCACTGGCCTTGGACACCCTGGGGTTCAATCCCAGGTACCACTGTGGTCCCCAAGCACTGCCAGGAGTGAGCCCTGAGCACAGAGCCGGGAGTGACCCTGAGCACAGAGCCGGGAGTGAGTCCTGAGTACAGAGCTGGGATTGACCCTGAGCACAGAGCCGGGAGTGAGCCCTGAGCATAGAGCTGGGAATGAGCCCTGGGCATCGCTGGGTGTGGCCTCAAATACACACAACTCCATAATCCAGTAAATTGCGTTCCCAGGTCCCTCCGCCCTGCCCAGGGCCCTCTCTCTACTGGTGAGTGACATCACTCATCCTCTCTGGATTACGACGTGCCTGGCCTATCCCTTGCTGTCTCCCGTGCCCTCAGCCTGGTCTTGCTATTATGACCTTCTCGGTCCCAGCATATGCATTCCTAATCCGCAAGTTGCAACTGGAACCCTGTCCCTCCAGGTCCCCTGACCGGGACTCGCTGCCCTGGAATCCAACACTCGGCCTCTCCAGGGCAGCTCCTGTATTCCTCCGCCCACAGTCAAGTGCTCGGGAGAGACCCTCTGGGTCCTGTTATCTGTCCGGGTGTCTGAGACCCTCTGCGTCCTACTGTCTGTCCGGGCATCTAAGCCTACAAAGAGGAAGCAAGCCTGGCCTGAGTTCTCCCTGGACCTCATACTAGCCACGCCCGGCCATTTCTGTCACGCGTTTCATTGGTGGCCTAGATTCGAAGGGGCCAATTAAATGAAGCAGATTACCTGGAGTCCAGCCCTCCCCTCCACTTCCACCCATCACAATGCCATCAACTCAGCCCAGCGCATGCCCAAGTCAGCTGCTCATAATCCACACAGTGGCCACAAGAGGTTCCCCAGGGTGTGGGGCTGGAGCTAGAGCACAGTGGGAAGTGTTCACCTTGCACACAGAGGACCTGGATTCAATTCCCAGCAACCCATAGGGTCCCCCTCGAGCACCACCAGGAGTAATTGCTGAGTGCAAAGCTAGGAGTAACTTCTGTGCATCGCTGGGTGTGACCCAAAAAGCAAAAAAAAAAAAAAGGTCCCCAAGGTGGGGGTCAGGGGTTGGGTACGCAGCTGGGCAGCAGGGGTGGGGGAGGGAAGGTTAAGAGATCGAGGCAGAAAGCAGTGCCCCAGACCTACACCAACCTCTCCCCCGAGGCTTGCTGGAGCCCAGATTCTAGCCTGGGCCGGTTGCTCATGGCCCTGTTTAATCAGAAAGCAGAGCAGAGGAGAGGTGGCTGTACCCCGTGAATGTTGTGGAGGAGGAGGAGAGGAAGGGAAGTGGTCCCCTCCTCCCCCCTGAGCTGCCCCTCTTGTCTTCAGCTCTGGAGACGGATTCTCTGCCTTGCAGTTTAATTGTGTTCATCAGTCAGCATTATGCGGCCAGCCCAGCCAGGGGCACAGGTACTGCCACCCCCATCTCAATATAAATTGCGCTCTGGGATGCCCGACTGTGGTCTCAGGCAAGCAGGTTTGATTACAGAGTCAATCTTTGTTTAAAAGTTGGCTGCTCTGGGGAAGCTTCTAACCCTTTCCTGTGAACAATGCGTTCTCTGGACACCCACAGCGAAGCAGGCCCAGGAATCCAAATGGTTGTGCGTGAGGGAGGGGCCTCGGGAGTGAGGGTCCCTAATCTTGGCTGGTGGGTGGGGTTCCGGGGGGGGGCGCACCCTTGTGCCTCAGCATGTGTCGGGTGCCAACCAAGGCTTCTCCTTCTGTGCCCCTGTCTGAGAGGGGAGAAACCGTCCCCAAATCAGAGCACCTCTGCCTCCAGCCCAGCGTGACCTCTGCCACGAGCTCTGGTTTCTGTGGACCCCCTGAGATAGCCCAGCTGGATTGAACGGGGAATGCTTTTGAAAATGTCTGAATCATGGGGCTGGAGTGATAGCACCGTGGATAGGGCGTTTGCCTTGCACGCGGCCAACCCGGCTTCGATTCCCAGCATCCCATCGGGTGCCCTGAGCACTGCCAGGAGTAATTCCTGAGTGCAAAGCCAGGAGTAAACCCTGTGTATTGCCAAGTGTGACCCAAAAATACAAAAAGAATTTTTAAAAAAGTCTGAATCAGTCGTAACACAAATGAACAACTTTAGATTTCTGAAGCTCAAGTTCTCTTTATTTATTTATTTATTTTAATTTTTATTAGTGAAACACCATAAGATACAGTTGTAGACTTACAATTTTTTGTGCTTGGGTTTCAGTTATACAATGATTGAGTACCCATCCCTCCACCAGTGCCCATTTTCCACCACCATGGATCCCAGTATCCCTCCCACCCCCCACCCCCACCCCATCCCACCCCAACTCTGTGGCAAGGTGTTCTTTCTTTTTTTTTGTTCTCTCTCTCCTTTTGGGTGCTGTGGTTTGCAAAAGAGGCATTGAGTGGCAATCATGTTCGGTCTGCTATAGTCTACTTTCAGCCTGGATCTCCCATTCTGGGAGGATCCTCCCAACACCCTTTACTTGGTGCTCCCTTCTCTGTCTGGGCTGTCTTTTCCCCTAGCATGTGCGGCTGGCCTCCAAGCCATGGAGTGAACCTCCTGGTACTTATCTCTGCTGTTCTTGGGTGTTAGTCTCCTATTTTGTTACTTTATATTCCCCAGATGAATGCAACCTTTCTATGTCTGTCCCTCTCTTTCTGACTCATTTCACTTAGCATGACTTTCCATATAGTATCACTTGTATGTAAATTTCATGACTTCATCTTTTCTAACTGCTACATAGTACTCCATTGTGTAGATGTACCAAAGTTTCTTTAGCCAGTCATCTGTTCTTGGGCACTCGGGTTTTTTCTAGATTTTGGCTATTGTGAACAGTGCAGCAATGAACATAGAAGTGCAGATGTCATTTCCACTGTACTTTTTTGTCTCCCCAGGATATGTTCCCAGGAGTGGTATTGCTGGGTCAAATGGGAGCTCAGTTTCTAATTTTTTGAGAATCGTCCATACTGTTTTCCAAAAGGGCTGAACCAGTCGGCATTCCCACCAGCGGTGAATGAGGGTCCCTTTCTCGCCACATCTGCGCCAACACCGATTGCTTTTGTTCTTTTGGATGTGGGCCAGTCTCAGTGATATCTCAGATATTGATGATATCTCATTGTTGTTTTGATCTGCATCTCCCTGATGATTAATGATGTAAGCATTTTCTCATGTGCCTTTTTGCCATTCGGATTTCTTCTTTGAGAAAGTTTTCTGTTCATCTCATCGCCCCATTTTTTGATGGGTTTGGATGTTTTCTTCTTGTGGAGTTCAACCTGTACTTTGTATATCCTTGATATCAAACCCTTGTCGGATGGATATTGAGCAAATATCCTTTCCCATTCTGTAGAATGTCTTTGTATTTTGGTCACTGTTTCTTTTGAGGTGCAAAAGCTTCTTAGTTTAAGATAGTCCCATTTGTCTATCTCTGTTTTCACTTGCTTGGCCAGTGGTGTGTCATCTTTGAAGATACCGTTTGCTTCAGTGTTGTGAAGGGTTTTGCCAACCTTGTCTTCCTTATGGATTCCAGTCTGATATTGAGGTCTTTAATCCATTTTGATCTTACTTTTGTACATGGTGTTAGGCAGAGATCTGAGCCCATTTTTTTTGCATTTAGCTGTCCAGTTTTGCCAGCACAATTTGTTAAAGAGGCTTTCCTTGGTCCGCTTCACATTTCTTGCTCCCTTATCAAAGATTAGATGATCATATGTTTGGGGGGAGATGTCAGTATATTCAACCCTGTTCATTTTTCTGCAGCTCTGCCTTTGTTCCAGTACCATGCTGTTTTAATTATTACTGCCTTGTAGTAGAGTTTGAAATTAGGGAGGTTGATTTCTCCCATTTTATTTTTCCCAAGAATTGTTTTAGCTATTCGTGGAGGATTATTGTTCCATATGAATTTCAGGAGTGTTTGCTCCATTTCTTTGAAGAATGTCATAGGTATCGTTGTAGGGATCACATTGAATTTGTACAATGCTTTGGAGAGTATTGCCATTTTGACAATGTTAATTCTCCCGATCCATGAACAGGGGATATCTTTCCATTTTCTCGTGTCCTCTTTTATTTCCTGAAATAGTGTTTTGTAGTTTTCTTTGTAGAGGTCTTTTACTTCCTTAGTTACGCTGATTCCTAGGTACTTGATTTTTCTGGGGCACAATTGTGAATGGGATCATTTTTTTCATGTCACTTTATTCTCTCTCACTATCTGCATATAGGAAAGCCATTGACTTTCGGATATTGATTTTATAGCCTGCAACTTTACTATACAAGTCTATTGTTTCTTGGAGCTTCTTGGTAGAGGTTTTAGGGTTTTCTAAGTATAGTATCATATCATCTGCGAATAGTGAGAGTTTGATTTCTTCCTTTCCTACCTGGATGCCCCTAATATTTTTTTCTTGCCTAATCGCTATTGCAAGTACTTCCAGTATTATATTGAACAGCAGTGGAGAGAGTGGGCATCCTTGTCTCATTCCTGATCTTAGAGGGAAGGCTCTCAGTTTTTCCCCATTGAGGATGATGCTTGCTGTAGGCTTCTGGTAGATGGATTTAACTATATTGAGGAAAGTCCCCTCTGTACCCATTTTGGCGAGGGTTTTCATCATAAACGGGTGCTGGATCTTGTCAGATGCTTTCTCTGCATCTGTTGATATGATCCTATGGTTTTTATCTTTTCTTAATCCATAATGGTGGATTTTTTATCTTTTATGTTTTTATCTTTTCTTAATCCATAATCTGTAATGATGGATTATGTTGATTGATTTCTGAATTGTAACCATCCTTGCATCCCTGGGATGAATCCCACTTGGTCATGGTGTATAATCTTTTTGATGAGCTGTTGAATTATATTTGCTAGTATTTTGTTGAGAATCTTCACATCTGTGTTCATCAGGGATATCGGCCTGTAGTTTTCTTTTCTTGTGATGTCTTTGTTTCCTTTTGGAATTAGAGAGATGTGGGCTTCATAGAAACTGTTTGGGAGAGTTTCTGTTTCTTCAATTTCCTGGAAAAGCTTGAGAAGAACTGACAATAGGTCCTCTTTAAATGTTTGGAAAAATTTGCTAGTGAATCCATCTGGACCTGGTCTTTTGTTTTTGGGAAGACTTTTGATTACAGTTTCAATTTCCTTGATGTTAATAGGACTATTCAGGTACTCTAGATCTTCTTGATTCAGCCTGGGGAGAGTATAGGAATCCAGAAATTTATCCATTTCTTCTAGGTTCTCTTGTTTCATGGCATACAGACTTTCAAAGTAGTCTCTGATGATCTTTTGAATTTCTTGGTTTCTGTTGTGATGTCCCCCTTCTCATTTCTGATTCGGTTTATTAGGGTTCTCTCTCGGGTTCTCTCTTTTTTTTGTGAGTCTTGCTAGTGGTTATCTACCTTGTTTATTTTCTCAAAGAACCACCTCTTGGTTTCATTGATCTTTTGGATTGGGTTTTTTGGGGTTTTTTTGTTTGTTTGTTTATTTGGGTTTCCATGTCATTGATTTCTGCTCTAAATTTTACGATCTCTTTCCTTCTGCCTGATTTGGGCTCCTTTTGTTGATCCTTTTCTAAGATCTTGAGTTGTGAAGTCAAGTTGTTTATGTGGGCCCTTTCTTCCTTCCTGAGAAATGAGCTACAAATGTTCCCCTTAACATGGCTTTAGCTGCGTCCCATAGGTCCTGGTAGCTCATGTCTTCATTCTCGTTTGCTTCCAGGTATCTTTTGATTTCGTCCTTGACTTTCTTCGTGACCCACTTGTTGTTCAACGTTGAGTTGTTTAATTTCCAGGTGTTGGATTTGGTTCTCCGTGTCTCTGTGCGAGTCACTTCTATTCAGTGCGTCATGATTGGTCTGAAAAGATGGTTGATCCTATTTCTATCTTCCTGATTCTGTTGAGGTATTTTTTGTGGCCTAGCACATGGTCTATTTTGGAAAACGTTCTGTGTGCACTGGAGAAGAATGTGTATTCTTTCTTTCTTGGGTGTAAAGCCCTGTATAGGTCTACAAGCTCTCTCTCTTCTATTTCTTCCTTCAGAGCCAGTGTTTCCTTGCTGCGCTTTGTTCTTGTTGATCTATCCAGAGGTGATAAGGTGATGTTGAAGTCTCCGGCTACTATTGTGTTGCTAGCAATGACCTCCTTAAAATCTGTTAGCAGTTGCCTGGGAATATATCCCAGAGAGGCAAAAAAGTATAGTCGAAGTGACATCTGCACTTGTTTGTTCATTGCAGCACTCTTTACAATAGCCAGAATCTGGAAAAAACCTGAGTGCCTGAGAATAGATGACTGGTTAAAGAAACTTTGGTACATTTACACAATGGAGTACTATGTAGCTGTTAGAAAAGAGGAAGTCATGAAATTTACATACAAGTGGTACTACATGGAAAGTATTATGTTAAGCGAAATGACTCAGAAAGAAAGGGATAGACATAGAAAGATTGCATTCATCTGGGAACATAAAGTAACAAAATAGGAGACTAACACCCAGGAATGGCCGAGATTAGTACCAGGAATTTTACTCCATGGCTTGGAGGCCAGCCACACATGCTAGGGGAAAAGGCAGCTCAGATAGAGAAGGGAGCACCAAATAAAGGGTGTTGGGAGGATCCTCCCAGGATGGGAGAAGCGTGCTGAAAGTAGACTATAGACCAAACATGATTGCCACTCAATGCCTCTTTTGCAAACCACAACACCCAAGAGGAGAGAGAGAACAAAAGGGAATGCCCTGCCACAGAGGCAGGGTGGGATGGGGGGGATGAGGGGTGGGAGGGATGCTGGGACCCGCGGTGGTGGGAAATGGGCACTGGTAGAGGGATGGGTATTTGATCATTGTATAATTGAAACCCAAGCACAAAAATTTGTAAGTCTACAACTGTACCTCATGGTATCTCACTAATAAAAATTTTTCTTTTAAAAAAAGGTACAAAATTTAAAAAAACCTGTTAGCAGTTGTTTTCAATATTTAGCTGTTCCCTCATTAGGTGCATATACATTTATGAGTGTGATTTCTTCCTGTTGTACGTATCCCTTGATAAATAGAAAATGGCCTTTGCTGTCCCTTCTAATCTTTTTCAACCTGAAATTTATGTTGTCGAATACTAGTATGGCCACCCCAACTTTTCTGAGGGAGCTGTTTGCTTGCAGGATTGTTTTCCATCCTTTAACTTTGAGTCTGTGTTTACTCTGACTGTTCAGATGAGTTTCTTGTAGGCAACAGAATGTTGGGTTCTGTCTCTGAATCCATTTTGCCATTCTGTGTCTCTTAATTGGTGAATTTAGACCATTGACGTTGAGATAATTGTTTTGGGGGTTTGTGTCATCTTTCTGTAAGGGTCTGTTGTGCTTGTAGGGTTTGTCTTGTCTTATAGTAGCCCCTTTAAAGTAGCCCTATATTCAGTCGACAGTTTTGCCTGACTGATGTCGCTGTTGTCCCAAAATTTCGAACGGGATCGGACCACCGTCTCCTTCATGCAAAATTCTACTTCACAGAGCGGGGAGAAAGGGCTGCAAAGTTCAAAAAGAGAACTCCCAGAATGACCACCAACTGGGAACTCTTTGGTACTATTGCGGCAACATGGGAAGATGCCATTGTTGACAACATTGACGAGGAATACGATCGACTGGTTCAGCACCTCCATGAATGTGCGAGGAACGCCAAGAGAGAGATAGCCACAAAAAATCGCCTATCTTCGAAAACTCTTGAGCTAATTCGCCAGCGTGGTTTGGCGCATGCCTCAGGCAACCACAAGCTAACGTCCGAGCTCGCAAAGCAGTGCAGAGATGCGATCAAGGAAGACCTCAAAGAGAGAAGAGCAGAAGTACTGGTAGATGCGGCAGAAGCCGGGAAAAGTATTCGTAACGCCCGCCTGTCCTTCGCCAACTACAAGACCAAGATGACTGCCCTCCGACGTCCTGATGGATCCATCACATCCTCCAGAACGGCAATGGAGAAGATTATCCATGACTTCTACTCAAATCTCTTCGATAGCCATGTCCACTGGCCGACATACCAAATTCCACAGGATGGATATGTCGTTCCCAACATTCTCCCTTCCGAAATCCGACACGCCATTTCGTCAGTAAAGAAACAAACAGCACCCGGCCCAGACAAGGTCAGACCTGAACACCTGAAGAACCTGCCGTCAGTACTCATCAATACACTGGCTCGGCTCTTCACTCGCTACCTGTCTGAATGCAAGGTTCCGTCCCAATGGAAAACCAGCAGGACCGTACTACTGTTCAAGAAGGGAGACATCCATGACATTGGCAACTATCGCCCGATCTGCCTATTGTCTGTCATCTACAAGTTGTTCACTCGAGTCATCCTAAATAGGATTGGCAGAACACTAGATGAAGGACAACCATGCGAGCAAGCCGGGTTCCGCAAAGGATTCAGCACCATCGACTATATCCACACGATAACCAAGCTCATTGAGGTTTCTCGGGAGTTCAAGATGCCGCTCTGTTTAACGTTCATTGATTTAAAGAAGGCCTTCGATTCTGTTGAGACGGAAGCGGTCATTGAAGCCCTAGCCAATCAGGGCATTCAAGCCCAATACATCAGGATCCTCCGTGAGCTGTATTGCGGATTCACTACCAGGATCTCACTATTCTACAAAGAAGTGATCGTTGATGTCAAGAGAGGGGTTCGGCAGGGTGATACCATTTCACCGAAACTCTTCAGTACCACTCTCGAGAACATCATGTGACGACTGGAATGGGAAGGAATGGGAGTGAAGATAGATGGTCGGCAATTAACCACCTCCGCTTTGCTGATGACATTGTTTTAATAACACCAAACATCAGCCAAGCGGCACAAATGCTGGCCGACTTTGACCGTTGAGTGTGGAAAGGTAAGACTACAGCTGAATCTTACGAAGACAATGTTTATGAGAAACAGCCTCGTTCCTGACGCCCCATTCGCTCTCAACAGAACGACCATCTCCGAATGCAACAGCTATGTGTACCTAGGTCGAGAGGTCAACATGACAAATGACCTGGCACCTGAGCTGCGCAGGAGGAAGAGAGCGGCGTGGAACACCTTCAAGAACGTTGAAGAAATAGCTAAGAGGACGAAGAACCTCCGGCTCCGGGCACATCTCTTTGATTCCACTGTTCTTCCTGCATTAACATATGCCTCAGAGACCTGGGCCCTACGCAAACAAGATGAGAACGCTATTCAGGTCTCCCAAAGAAGAATAGAAAGAGCTATGCTTGGAATATCACGTTTCACTCAAATGAGAGAAAGAATCCGGAGTTCTGACATCCGTCGACGATCAAGGATCAGGGATGCTGTCTCATTTGCCAAGGTGTCGAAAATCAGATGGGCTGGTCACGTAATGAGATTTAAAGACGATTGCTGGACTAGAGCTGTTACCGACTGGATTCCACGGGATGTCAAAAGACCGCGTGGCCGCCCACCTACCAGATGGTCAGACTTCTTCGTCAAGATCATGAACTATCGGTTTGAGGCCCTTCATGTTCCCGGCGCGAACAGATGCCATTGGGCTATACTAGCACGCGACAGGGACAAATGGAGACGTTACTGGCGCCCGCTCGAGCAAATCGACGACTAACGGGAAGTTAAGTGACAAGTGATAGTAGCCCCTTTAGCCCTTCTTTTAGGTTTGGTTTTGAGTCTATGATGTTTCTGAGCTGCTGTTTATCTAAAAATGGTGTACCGTTCCTTCGAGTTTGAGTGAGAGTTTAGCCGGATAGAGTATTCTTGGTGAAACATTCATTTCAGTGAGTTTTTTTTTCACTATTATCCCACCATTGCCTTCGGGCTTGGAGGGTTTCCTGTGGTGGGTCTGCTGTGAATCTAAGGGGTGCTCCTTTGTATGTGATTTCCCTCTTTGACCTTGCTGCTTGTAGCATTGTGTCTCTATCTGAGGCTTCCATCATTCTAACTATGATATGTCTTGGAGTGTTTTTGTGAGGGTCTCTTTTAGCTGGCACCCTTCGGGCTCCTTGAATCTGAATGGCTGCATTGTCCAGCTCTGGGAACTTTTCAGCAATGATTTGTTTCACCGTGGCTTTTTCATTGGGATTGTTTCCTTGACTTTCTGGTACTCCAGTGATTCTAATGTTGTTCCTCTTGGAATCATCTCCTAGGACCCTGATTCGCTCTAGAGCTATTTTGAGGTCTCTTGTTGTTGCCTGTAGGCTTCCTGCAGCTGATCTTCCAGCTGACTGATTCTGTCTTCAGCTGTGGCCATTCTATTGTTGAAGCCACAAGACTGAGTTTTTTATTTCATCTACCGAATCTTTTATTCGTGACATTTCTATACATAGCTTTTCAATTTCTGCTCTCATTTCTTCCTGTATTTTCTCGATTGTTTCTTTCATGTCCTCCTTTAATTTACTGGATATCTGTCTCACTGTGTCATTGAGTTCATTGAACATCTTCATGATTTCATATCTGAATTCTTTCTCAGAGAGGTCCCTTAGGTGAGTAGCACCCACTGAGGCTTCTGGACTCTTTTCATCATCCTCCCCTTATGGTGGGGATTTGCATTGTTTCTTCATGTTGGTGTGGAGACAGATGTTACACGAGATTGCTGGGTATGAGTAAACTACCTGCGGCCCCAAATTAAGCCACGACCACTTCTGCAGAGGCCACGCACATTCTGAAGAGGCCACGCCCCCTACAGGTACCTGGCGTGGGAGGGGTACAGCCTGGGGGAGGAAGAACATTGGGCACCGCGTTGGGGACGAACAGGAAGAAGCTCAGAGATGGCGAGCATCCCAGGGTCCTAGAGGATGCCTGGGGTACGTACGCAGAGAAAGCCAAGTCCTGGGTTCGAGCACTGACTGACCTGAAGGAGGAAGAAGATCAGGCCTCTCTTTATTTTTTTAATGGATTTTTTAAGTTTTTTTTGTTTTATAAGGTGGTTCACAATATTTGATTACAGTTAATATTCAAACACTAATCCCACCGTCATTACACCTTCCCACCACAAAATTTGGGATGTTTTCATTCCAAACCCCAATCCCTGTCCCAAAGCAGAACCGAAATAATAATTTTGTATTGTCTGTTATGAAAAACCATTGAAAATGCTACAAAAAAAGTATTCATAGAGAAGACAATGTAAAGATTACTCTATTTTGGCAGGGACCATTAAGGCATTCTTTAGAACATCTTACAGTATCACTAAGAATATCACTTAGAATATCACAGCTTTAGAATATCACTAGGGGGCTGGAGCGATAGTACAGCAGGTAGGGCATTTGTCTTGCACGCGGCCCGAACCGGGTTCGATTCCCGGCATCCAATATGGTCCCCAAGCACTGCCAGGAGTAATTTCTGAGTGCATAAAACAGGAGTAACCCCTGTGCATCGTTGGGTGTGACCCAAAAAGAAAAAATAGAAGATCGCTACCATATTGTTAAAGGTTAAGTGATGTGAGCTTTTGTATATATATCTGAAACTATGTATATATGCATATATATATATTTCCCTCTATGATTTGTTGCCTACTGTTTGAACCCCATCAAGTGTGTTGTGGTGCTTATGGAGAATGGGGAGGGAGTGTCTTATGATGCCCAGGAATACGTTCACTGTTACGTGAAGCTCTGCTGGAGTGTGTGGGAAGTGGCCTTGAGTGTGGTGGTGATTGGGTTCTGGAGATTTTCGGCTGCCGGGGCTAGGTCCCTTGGGGCGGAGAGGGCTCTCACCCAACGCCTTCTGGGGCCCCCCTCAAGTTCTCTTTTTAAAAAGGGGAGCTGGAGCGATAGCACAGCGGGTAGGGTGTTTGCCTTGTATGGGGGTGACCTGGGTTCGATTCCCAGCATCCCATATGGTCCCCCGAGCACCACCAGGACTAATTCCTGAGTGCATGAGCCAGGAGTCACCCTGTGTATCGCCAGGTGTGACCCAAAAAGCCAAAAAAAAAAAAAAAAGAAAAGAAAAGAAAGTCGACGGACCAGAGTGATGGTCCAGTGGGTAGGGCATTTGCCTTGCATGTGGCAGACCTGGGTTCGATCCAGGGTCTCTGCTGTTCCTCCTGGGGGCTCCTTGACGTGGCCCTCCTCCCGGCCACACCCCAATGATTGCCTCTGAGGCTCACAAACCCCAGCCTCCTGCTTGCTGCAAATCTCCTGCTTCCTTGAAACGCCCCTCACGGACCCACAGGTTGCTGTCCATGCATGGTGCCCGCGGGTTCTCCACGATTGCCCAGAATGGCTGGAAACACCCCTCCCGTGCTTTTTGTAACCCTGGTTGACCTGCACCCCGAGATCCCCCGCCCATCCTGCCTTGTGGTGCCCTGGGCCCCAGACTGGACCTGGAGCCCAGGGCCACACCTCAGAGTGTCAGCCCGAGGGGGAGAGAGAGGGTGGGCGGAGGGGAGAGGGGGGAGAGAGAGGGAAAGAGAGGGAGAGAGAAAGGTAGAAAGGAGGGGGAGGGGGAAGAGAGACAGAAAAAGAGAGGGGGAGAGGGAGAGAGAAGAGAGGCAAAGAGAGGGAAAGGGAGACAGAGAGAGAGGGAGAGAGACCGCCCACGCTCCATAGGTCGGACCAAGGTGAGGCCCCCTAAATGCATCAGCCGCAGCCCCGGCTCAGGAGGACACGTTGACTCACGCTGTCCTCCTGCTGACGGACGCCCGCTGTGCGCCAGGCCTTGCCGGGGCTGGAATGCAGCTGCCAGACCCACAGTCTGCGTCTCTGCCCTCACCCAAGCCAGGATGCAGTCCCACCACAGCCCCTGGCTCTGTCAGCAAGGAGGGGTGTATGGTTGTGGGGGTGGGGGAGGGGGAGACAGAGAGAGAGAGAGAGAGAGAGAGAGAGAGATGGAGGAAGAGAGGGAGAGGACAGAGAGATGGAGAGAGAGGGAGAGAGTAATGGAGGGGGGAGAGACAGAGGGAAAGAGACAGATGGAGAGAAGGGGGGCAGAGAAAGGGGGTTTGCTGGCTGTGGACTTGGCTCAGTTGAGAAGGACATTCTTTCGGCTGGAGCCCCCCTTCGAAGGGAGCAGATGGGGTCTGGCACAGCCCTCGGGTGATAGAATGCAGGGCCTGGAGTCTGGAGATTTTCAGGAAACTCCTGCATATTCCTACGGGAGAACGTCCACTCCTTGGAGGAGCAGAGAGGGCACGTGAAGCCGTGGGAGACACAGCATGGGGTGAGGAAGGTCAGGGGCTCAGGGCCCAAACAGCCCCACTGTGCGGTGTCCCCAGGCCTGCAACCAGGGCAGTGAGACCCAGGGAGACCAATAGAGTGGGATGGGGCCTTTTTTTTTTTGATTCAATTTTATTTTTATAAAGTAGCACTATAGCACTATCCTCCCATTGGTCATCGATTTGCTCGAGTGGGCCGAGTAACGTCTCCATTGTGAGACTTGCTGTTACTGTGTTTGGCATATCGAATGCACCACGGGGAGCTTGCCAGGCTCTCCGAGAGGGGCGGAGGAATCGAACCTGGATCGGCCGTATTGGCCGCATGCAAGGCGAACGCCTTACCCGCTGTATCTGATTGCATTTCATATTCAAACACCTTCCCACCACCATGTTTCAGATGTTTCCATCCCAGACCCCAACCCCTGCCCCAAAGAGGAGCTGAAATAATTTACTCTGTATTGTTTGTTATGAATAAACTGCTGAAAATGCTCCCCCCCCCCAAATAAAAAGGTTTCCTTAGAGGAAAGTATGTGAAGATGGTTGTATTTCACCCAGGGGCCGTTAAGCCCTTCTATAAGAGATCGGTCGCCTGTTGTGAAAGGTTGAGCCTTGGGTGCTTCTAAAACCCCCTGAGATTGGTTGTCTCCTGCTTTAAACCCCATCAGATGTGGTGCGCTGCTCTTGGAGTAGGGGTGGTGTGAGGCTTCAGATGTTCAGGAATAGGTTCACTCATGGGCCGGCTCAGCCCGAGCGTGTGGAGGGTGGCCGTGAGCAGGGCAGTGGTTGTGTTCTGGAGGTTTCAGGCTGCCAGGGCTGGGTCCCTTGGGGCGGGGAGAGGGCGGTTTCTCCCAGGGAACTTGTTCCATGCCCCAAGGTCCCGTCTTTCCACACGTCCTCAGATTCCTCAGTTTGCCAAGGAGCAAAAACCTTGAGAGTGTTCAGACAGAACATTCTACACTAAAGATGCTGCAGGTGACCCCGCGGAGGGATGGGAGGCACCGCCCTGGAAGCCCCCTGGAGTGTTGCAAGAAGAGGAAGCGGGCCAGAGAGAAATGCCAGGCGGAGAGCGTTTGCATTGCATGCGGCCAGACTGGGTTTGAATCCTTGGCTCTGCCTTGGGTCCACACTGAGCACCACGCTGAGTGACCTGTGAGCACAGAACTAGGATCATCCCCTCGGCACTGAATACCGTTTTTTCTTTTAAGAAGAAGACCAGGTTGCTGGGGCTGGAAATGGGGAGTCTGTTCCAGAGAGGGTTACAGCTTCACCTGCAAAGGCCCTGGGGCCTGAAGGAGTGAGACCCGTGTGGGCAGCTGTGGGGAGGGGAGAAGATATCAAACATGTGGTCCTTGATGCTCAGGAACCAGGGCCACTGGTGACGGAAGCACCTTTTGTCACAAGTACTGGCTGTGTTTGCTGTAGCTCCCTTCCAGAGCGTGGCAGAGGGAAGCCAGGAAGGAGGAGGTCAGTAGCGACCACAGGAAGAAGAAAGCCCTCTGCGAGCCTGTCCAGCCCCCTGAGCACTGGCCCCCAGCCTCAGCCGTGTTGCTGTGCCATTATCGCTCACAGGATTCCTGGTCTCTGGCATGTTCTGGAAGACTGTGGAGCTAGAGCTGGGCCCAGCCATCCTCTCTCTCTCCTCCGATTGGCTGACAAGTCCCAGGGCTCAGGGCAGGAGGGGGCCACAGGCCGCAGACCCTGACACATCCTAGCCGGGACGCGACAGCTGGCTGAACTCGGGAACGGGGCCTACGCATGTAAACAGGAGGGGCTGAAACTCTTTGGCCATGTACCCCACGAGGCAAGCTCCCGGGACGAAACTCCTTGGCCGTCCCAAGCCTCTCACCTCAGGACCAGGCACTGGAAAGAACGTATCAGCGAATGGGGGACTTGCACCAGCCTCCGTGGCACAGGGCAGAGCGAAGCTGGGCGCTGGAAGAACCCCAAGTGACGGTTGTTAAGCAGATATTGTTTTTTCCCTTAAGGAACACTGTGTCAGTCACCATGGAAACACGAGGGGGGCGGAGGAAGGCATTATCCTGAGTAAATACTGTGGGAGTCCCTGCCAGCAAGGGAGACACCTTCACCCAAGGGGCAGGAGGTGGGGTCCGTGATGGTCCGAGTAAACCAGGGCAGAAGTGGCCCCCAGGAATAGGGTAAGGGGAAGTGACAGAACAAAAAATGATCCCCCTGGTTGGAAAAACTGAGGTCAGGTTTAAACACAGACCAAAACTGTTCTGGGTATATCTTTGGGGTTTTTTCCTTTGGTCCTTAGGAGATGCTTAGAGATACGAAGAAGGAAAAGGGAGAGAAGGAAGGAGGAAGGAAGGGGAATAGAAAGGGGGAAACTGGGGCTGGAGCGGTAGCACAGCAGGTAGGGCATTTGCTTTGCGCGCGGCCAACCTGTCCCAGCATCCATATGGTCCCCTGAGCACCGCCAGGAGTGATGCCTGAGCACAGAGCCAGGAGTCAGCTCTGAGCATCTCCAGGTGTGGCCCCAAGCCCCAGCTCCAAAACGGGTGAGCCTAGCAGGTGCAAGTTCTCCGAGAAGCACAGAAGCGAAGGCGACCCAGATCGGGGCGTTGGTTTCCGACCTGGAGGTTCAAACTGAGTTCTGGGCACAGGCGCTGGCTCAGGGGTCCCGGGGAGCAAACCTGAGTTGGTCATGTGCAAGACAAGTTCCTCACCCAGCCCCTGGGGTCACACGGTTTGTGAGGACAGAGCTGAGCCCGTCCTGCCTCAGTGGTTCACTTCCAGAGTGGTTCACCTCCAAATAAGAGTGCAGACTCCAGCAGTGCTCGGGACAGCCTGCAGTGCCAGGGGCCAAACCTGGGCCCCCCACACGCAAGTCTGCGCCCCGCCAATACATTGAACTTTCTCCCCAGCCTTCGAGACCTTTTTCCCTTTAAATCAGATCTTTACCCAAGACCCCAACAGAGAAAACCAGGAAATGTGATTTTATTCTGAAGAAACTTCGGGAACCTTCTCTGGGAGTTCCTGAAGCCCCTCAAGACCTCTCCCAGAGTTGGGGGACCCCTGGTCTGCTCCGTCCTTTCTTTCTCCAAAGCATTCTGGGAGCTTGGCTTCCCGGAAATTTCCAGGGGAGCGAGATGGCAGCCCGCGGCTCTGGCTGAGACAGGCAGGGTTCGTTTTTCTGATGTCTCATCAACCCTCTGCAGTCAGCACACAGCCCTGGAGGTCTGCAGGCAGCGTGGATCCTGGGGGCAGCGGCATGTCTGTGTCCTCTCTGCGGCTGAGAAGCCACGGACGCTGTCTTGTACGGGAGGAGCGTGCGCTTCCCGCCTGGCTGTCCTGACCTTGTGCAGCCTGGCAGGCTGCCCGGAGGCGGTGACAATCAGCTGCCCTTCAGATGCTGGGCCCCACCCCCAGTCTGGGATCTGGGCTCAATCTGGGCTCACCTGACGGGGGGTTGTAGGAAGCAGAGGTCATCTGGTGTCCTGCTGTGGCCAGAATGGAGATGAGCAACCCGGGGAAGCTCGTCCCCGTGGGAATGGCTTGCTGGCTGGCCTCCGAGGGGCAGGGCTGCCCTGTGGACCAGAGCTCCCTCGCATCCCCAGGCCCATCAGCCCGCATCCCACTTCCACTTCTCTGTCAGTCTGGAGGTTTTTGTTGAGCTGGCCGCTATCCATGGCCACAGAGCCCAGGATTTTTAACATCCTCTCTCCGTCCTTCCTCCCTTTCTTTCTCCTGTCCTTCCTCCCTTCCTCCTTTCTCCTTCTCTCCTTCTCTCCCTCCCACTGTCTCTACCTCCCTCTTTTCCTTCCTTCCTTCCTCTCCTCTACCTCTCTCCCTTCCTCCCTTCCCTCCTTTCTTCCTCTTCTTCCCTCGTTTCTTTCTCCTCCCTCCTTCCTTCCCTCCCTCCTTTATTTTCCTTCCTTCCTTCCTTCCTTCCTTCCTTCCTTCCTTCCTTCCTTCCTCCTCTACTCTCTTTCTCTTTTTCTGTGTGTTTGGGGGGAGGGGCACACCTAGTGGTGCTCTAGGCACTGGATCCTGGATCTGTGCTCAGGGGTCACTCCTGGCAGGGCGTGGGGGACCCTTTACAGTGCTGAGGATCAAGCGCAGGCCACCCCACATGCAAGGCAAAGGCCCTCCCTGCTGCCCTCTGGCTTCTTCTGGGATTATCCTTGTCTGCTGTATTCCGCAGCCAACCAGGCACCCGCATGGGTCCGACGTGTCTTTTCATATTCATTTACTTCTTTCGGTCACATTGCCACTGTGCACTGGGGGTGGGTGAGGAGCATCAGCCAAGGGACGCGTTGGGAATGAGTCCAGCCCCAAGCTGGAGGGAATGGGCACAGAGCTGACCTAAGTGATGGGAACCCTTGGTCAACGGCTGGCCCAGGAAGGAGTAAGAAATGGGGGGGGGGGGGCTGAAGAGTGAGAGAGAGAGAGAGAGGAACTAGGTGAACGGCCAACCAGTCGCACGCAAGCTGTTCGTTATTCAGAGAGAACGAAATGCTACCTGGGCAATTGCCAACAGGCTTGGAAAGCAACAACCGTCGGGAAGCTTGGTTCCCAGCCCGGCCCCGGGGCCCCTCGCAGCATTCAGAGCAGACTTCTGCCCGCCCGGGGGAGTCGGGGGCCCCCAGGGCGGGGGAGCAGGAGTCCCCCTCTACCCTGTCTGGCTCTGAGAAGCAGCTGCCCCCACCTTCCCCACCCCCGGCTGGAGAGCGCAGCCCCTGGCACGCCCACCTTTGAGAGCAGCTCATGTGGAAGGCATCGCTAAGTAAACTCGCTAAATGCTTCTCCGGCCCCATCAGACGGGCGCCGGTGAAGCGGCAAATGTGAAAATGGCCCCAGCTCCTGTGCCCCAGAACTGGGCTTTCTGGAGTTGCCAAGGGGCTCTGCTGATCCTGCCTGGGACCCAGACTAGATGGGTGGGGGCAGGGAGAGAGAGAGGGAGAGGAAAGAGAAGGGGGGGCGCCCCTTTCCCTGCCCAGCCCGCCCCCTCAACCCTACTCCAAGTCCCTGCTTATTTTTCATTATTCCTGCCCCCGGGAACCCATTCGGAGGTTAACTTGCCCTGTGCTCTCAGGTCACCCTAACGCCCTGTCTCTGCGTCGTCACAGTGAGAGTTTGGTAAACTGCAACCTGGGGCTGGAGACGGAGCTGGCCTCTCTGTGCTGCATTTGTTCCGTGGCCGACCAGGGGGCCAGCTCTCCTGGAAGTGCCCCCCACTCCCTGCATCCACGTGCTGACCACCTGGGGGGCAGGCAGGAGAGGATGTGCCCCGCGGGGTGCCCGCACAGCGCAGACATGTGGGGTTCAGCCTCTTAGCAGCACCCGTGGCTTCACAGTGCATTTCTGTGTTCTCGGCACACGTTGGCGGCATTGGCGGGTGTTTCCCTTCTGGGCGGGCCCCCCCTTCAGCATCTTTTCCTCAGCTCAGTGCCCGGCTCTGCTGGAATTAGGATCCCTCCATCCCCAAACAGGGCTGCGGAGTGGCGGGATGCGTCTCGGGAACTGAAGGGCACCGGGGTGCAGAGTGATGGAAGGAGGCGTGGGGAGTGGGGTGTCGGCGGACACTTGTTGAGCACCGACAGGGCGGGCTTCCCCCGGGACTCCTCAGCACCCATGTGTGGAGAGTCGGCTGAGACAGCCAGGGCCTGGCCGTTCCTAGGCTGGACACTTGGATCTGAAACGAAGCCCGGAACCCAACCCCAGGTGGTCCTGCTTCTAGACCTCGGGCCCGCACTTCACTTTCCACACACACACACACACACACACACACTCACACACATAACAAACATACACACACTACTCACTCGCACACACACTGACACACACTCTCACACTCACTCTCTCTCTTACACACACACACACACACACACACCCCTATGGTAACCCATGTCCACTCTCCTGCTGAGTGAGACCCACCCCCAGCCCCAGCCAGGACACAGGAGCTGTCCCTTCAGCACCATGTACCTGTCTGGCTTGGCTCCACGGCTCGGGCGGATGGGGACCGTGTGTCTGCCTTTCAGGATGCTGTCACAGGTGCACGCACGTGCTGGTTAGCTGTGATGCTGAGATTGATGACGATAAATTTGGGATAAAAAGCCGGGACACTGTCCTCCACGGGGAGCGCACACCCGAGATCTCAGAGCCCATGCCGCGCCTCCTGGCCACCCGCAGCCTTCCCTGAGTCGCTCCTCCTTCAGAATGTACCGGACAGTCCAGAGAGATAGCACAGTGGGCAGGGGGCTTGCCTTGCACACTGCAGCCACAGGCACCCAGGACACGTTGGTCCCCGCCAGGAGTGACCTGAGAAGGAAGCCCCAAGCACTTCCGGGTGTGGCAGAGAGAGAGAGAGAGAGAGAGAGAGAGAGAGAGAGAGAGAGAGAGAGAGAGAGAGAGAGAGAGAGCGCTTTTGAATAGATGTTGTACACAGCAGGGGAATGAAGAGCCGGACTCTGAGCCACACCGTGCCAGGTCCTGGGGGAAGTTCCCTCTACACGTCCGATTTCCATCATCTGAAAAACAGGAAGGGCCAGTCTGAGACCAGCTTCAGGGGGCTGAGTGAGAATTGAGTGAGCGAGGGGACAGATCAGCTGTTGGACATCTGAGTGTTGCTGATGGAGAAAAATCTTGCCTCGAGAGATAGCACAGTGGGGAGGGCGTTTGCCTTGCACGTGGCTAACCCAGGTTCGATCCTCAGCATCCTATATAGTCCCCCAAGCACCACCAGCGGTGACCCCTGAGTGCAGAGCCAGGAGTAAGTCCTAAGCATCGCCCGGTATGACCCTCCAGACAAAAATGAAAAAATGCCCTACCCACTGTGCTGTCACTCCAGCCCAAGCCCGTGTATCTTGTAGCCCAAGAGCGGTGAGAGGGGGATGCTGTCCGGTTTCCAGGACAGAGAAGGGAGAAGCAAACCCTAAGACTCGGGGTCGGGCTCCTCACTCGGGGTCTGGGGCGCGTGTCTGCCTGCTCAAGGAGTCAAGTTGGATCTCCCCACTCATGCCAGCCCGCAAACACACTGGGGGCCCCCGCGCCACCAGCCAGGGCACTGACTTATCCAGTCTGGTTGTCTGAGTATCGCCACATGGGGCTCCTTGGACCCTGAGCACCTGTCCAGGACACCCCCTCCCACTCCCGAGACACACACACACACACACACACACACACACACACAC
This sequence comes from Sorex fumeus, assembly GCF_029834395.1. Lineage (NCBI taxonomy): Eukaryota > Metazoa > Chordata > Mammalia > Eulipotyphla > Soricidae > Sorex > Sorex fumeus. The sequence goes on along the minus strand of NW_026606159.1, from coordinate 394,930 downwards.
ACACACACAGAGCATCCCTCCCCTGACAAAAGGCTCCAAGTGTCCAGCCTTGGGGGAGCCTGACTTTCCTCCCGGTTTGTTCATGCAGGACCAATGACCAGCTGGTGGCCTTCCTGTCCCGATACCGAGACATGAATTTCCTGAAGTCGCACGGCCGGGACAACGCCAGGTAAAGGCGGCTTCCCTCGGGGCTTGCGCAGAGCGGAAGTGGGTGGGTCGGGGGACTGGGGAGGGCTGCCTTCCCGACCGGGGAGTGCACACACACAGCGGCCTGAAGGAACTGGGGGAGCCTGAGCACAGCCTGCAGCTCCCCGTTTTTGGCCCAGAGCAGAGGTGTCGGTGCCTGTGTCCCCTCTGCACTCAAGCATCACGTTGGCGAGGGCCTTCGGGGAAGGAGCGAAGCCCCTTGCTGATCCCCCGTTTTTGTAACGAGGCACCAGAAGCCCAGGCTCTAAGGGCACACCCAGATTATATGACACTCGCCATCACAGGTGTGCTTGGGTGCCAGCCTTTGCCAGCCCGGAACACCGAGATCCTTGTTTCCAGGGAATCTGCTTCCTTAGTGGGCAAGTGTGCCACCAGCACGGGAGGAATTCCAGGGTTCTGGCTCCCAACCTGGGATCCCCAGTCCCCTCACTCCCACGCCCCATCTCATGCTCATTGCTCTAGTCGTGTGCAGGGTGACTGAGGAACCCCCAACCCAACAGAGCTCTTCCTGCCTCTCCCCTTGGGAAGGAGCAAGGCGGAGCACCCCTGCCATCTTGCTTTGCACCAAGTCCTCATCCTCCTGGCCTGCAAGGGCCACCACCTGGAGCGCCCCCTGTAGGAGCGATCGCAGCATCACCACCTAACACCCCCCAGCCCAGCGGCCCCACCCACCAACCCCCACTCCTGCAGCTCAGAACCACAATCTTCCAGCCAATGAGACTCTTTCAGCTAGTTAAGGGTTTTGTTGCTGCTTGTGGTGTTGGTTGTTGTTTTTTTCTTCTTCTGGTTTTGTTCATCCTGATGCCTCATTTGAAAGTGAATAGCCCCTTCCAAGTGCGGGTGCTATTTCCCACGGAAAGTCAGATTCCCATCCAAAGGCTTGGTACTTCCTGGCCCTGCTGGAACAGAACCAAAGCGCCACCAGACCCTCCTCATCCTCGTCCATCCCCTATCTTGTACACCCCCACCATGCCCCCCCCGCATTTTGATTTGCCCATGGGCGCCCTCTGCATTTGGGTCTCTGACTCAGTTTACCCCAGAGGGAGGGACCCAAGCCAGCAGTGGGATCCCTTGACAGAACTTCAAGAAGTCACCGCACAGTGTTACCTTGGACCTGGGGTTCCACCCTGCTGGCCAGCCCACCCTCCTCAGCCCCCGTTCTTCCCATCAAAACTGAGCAACCAGGGGCTGGAGCGATAGCACAGTGGGGAGGGCATTTGTCTTGCACGCGGCCGATCCGGGTTCGATTCCCAGCATCCCATACAGTCCCCCGAGCACTGCCAGGAGTAACCCCTAAGCATTTCCTGGTGTGACTAAAAAAAAAAAAAACTGAGCACCCAGGGCAGCTGGTGCTTTGCAGCCTGGCACTGGGGCAAGGGAGAAATTGAGGCTCGGGTGTGGAATTCCTGCTCCGAATTCCACCCATTCTGGGCACAGTCTCAGCCTCTAAGCGCATTTATGCAAAACCCCATGAATGCAAAAACATTCCTCCCCCAACTGTGAGGAGGAGGGGTAGCGTCTGTCTGGGGCAGCCGAATTGCTTTTCCCTTGGTCACCTGCCAGGTGAGTGTTGGACCCAGAACCCAGGGGAGTGAGGCAGAGTGGGACCTGGAATAGCCTAGATGTTGGCGTATCTGCCCAGAGGTAGAGAATGAGGTGTGCCTTCCCGCCAGCTGGTGTGGTAGTAGCCTGCATCCTAAATGAGCCCGTACAACTGTATCAAGTAGTTCAGACCCCCAAACCCAGACACTGTTAGCCTGTTTTGGGGGGTGGGGAAGGCCATCTGTCTTTTTTCCTGGAGTTACAGTAAGATCAGAGTCATAGCCAGGCAGTTTGTGGGCAACAAGCATCTTTTCTCTTTCTGAACTGACTTTGGGCGTCCTGTGGGGATCGGAGGCGTCCAGGAGAGTTGGGAAAGAGCTGGCCACAAAGAGGGGGAGCTCCGCCCCTCCCCCAGGCACGGCAGCCTGTGTTTCTTGCTAGGCCTCCAGTTTGGCTGAGACGTCTTGGCGGCTTTGCTGCCCAGTCCCAAGACTGAACTGCTTTTATCATCACACATCAGTGCCTCTGCCGCCCACACCGCACTATGACTTCCCCCAAACTCACTTCTCCTTTTGTTTTCTTCTGTGTTGCTCCATCCGTGACCCCATGAGAGTGAGAGTCGGTGAGGGGAAGCCCCTGGCTGGAGCCACCTGACTCGGGGCAGAGTTCAGACTCAGGGGGAAATTGAGTCCCCAGGGCCCAGCCTGGCAAAGACTCTCCAGTTCCACTTCCCCCACCCCAGCTGAGAGGGGGTCTTGCAGGCCCTGTGGGATTCATGGCCTCTCTTTGAAAAGCCAGAGTGGGATTTACTAAACTCCCCCCATCCCTACCCAACCACCACCACCACAGCACGCACGCACACATGCTCAGATGTTTCCGGCAGGATCCAGAAGGATCAACCATTGCAAGGGAGGCTGGGGCCGAGACCAAGCCGGAGAGAGGCCCGAGCAAGCAGGGAGATGTAAGCTAGGCCACAAGGACGCTAAGGTGTGATGCCACATGGCTCCTGATGGCAGGACCACCTCAGTCTCCCACTTTCGCCAGCCCCTTTGGGCCTCCAGTGCCCTCTGTGAAGAGAAGAGTCGGCAGCAGAGAGGCAGAGGAGGGCTCTGGCCTCTGCTGTCCTGGAATGAGGGGCTGCAGGGAAGGGGGTGCCGTTGGCCCTTTCTCCTTGCTGTCCTCCAGAAGCCAGGCAAGCGGGCAAGCAGGAAAGATGTTTCCTCCATGACCGTTTTCCCAGGCCCAAGCAAGCCTCCCCGAATGTCCATGTGCCCTGGACCTGGATCTGGACATCGGGGTCTTCTCTAGCACCCAGCCTCAGCAGCTCCCCGGAGGGGGGCGGGCATCTGGGAGAACGGCCCACCCATCTCTGCAGCTTGTGGGTAGAGAGTCGCCCCTCCACCGTCAGGGAAAGGGGAGAGTGTCCCACTCAGCAGGAAGAGAGTTTCCTGGGGTGGGGGGGGTCTTTGGCACTCGGCTGGTCTGAGTTCTTCGCCTGTCTCAGAAGATCAGGCCACCAGGCTTTGCCCCAGACCATGGACAGTGACAAGTCCAACGAACTCGGCCACAGGGCATCCTTGGGGCCTCAGCAAGCCTGTCTGGCTCCTGATCTTGATAAAACTCTGTCCCAGTGGGAGTGGGGAACCCCAGCACAGAAGCACCTGTCTAATCTCAACCCCCCACCTGGGAAGGTGTTACCCCGTCTGAGAGATGAGCACCCCCGAGTCCAGGAGGGGGGCTGGGTCGGCCCAGCAGGGCTGGGAACCTGCTCGGACCCACCTTCGAAGGCCTGAGCTCTTTCCTCACACCCAGGATGAGTGAATGACCCTAAGAGAAGCTGAGTTGTGCATCCCAGGCATAGGTGGAGCCAGGAGTCTGTTCTGCTGACCCTCCGTGGGTTTCGAAATAAGAGCGAAAGCAGGCAGGCCGGCCCTACACTCGAGAATCTGTGTTTCCCTCCCCCCCCCCCCCCAGTGGGTCCGTGATCCACCCATGACCTGCCGGGTGAGTTTGAGAAGCTGGTGAGAGAACATTGATCGGGAATGTATCCCTGCTAGCAGCCTGTTGAACCCCGGGTTTGATGTAGTTATATTTAGAATAAGATAATGATCTTATTTTACAGTCCTGGCTATTCCAAGTTGGTGGGGAGAGAGGGAGAGAGAGAGAGAGACAGAGAGAGAGAGAGAGAGAGAGAGAGACAGACAGACAGACAGACAGACAGACAGACAGAGAGCACTTTTTGAATAGATGTTGTACACAGCAGGGGAATGAAGAGCCGGACTCTGAGCCACACCGTGCCAGGTCCTGGGGGAAGTTCCCTCTACACGTCCGATTTCCATCATCTGAAAAACAGGAAGGGCCAGTCTGAGACCAGCTTCAGGGGGCTGAGTGAGAACTGAGTGAGCGAGGGGACAGATCAGCTATTGGACATCTGAGTGTTGCTGATGGAGAAAAATCTTGCCTCGAGAGATAGCACAGTGGGGAGGGCGTTTGCCTTGCACGTGGCTAACCCAGGTTCGATCCTCAGCATCCTATATAGTCCCCCGAGCACCGCCAGCAGTGACCCCTGAGTGCAGAGCCAGGAGTAAGTCCTAAGCATCGCCCGGTATGACCCTCCAGACAAAAACGAAAAAAGTAAAACAAGAAAAATCTTGCTGAGGATGGCATATAAATGATCACCCCCGTAGACACACATTCCATGCCCCTGGAAGAACAGCTGACTTCCGAAAGGCAAGAAGGCTGGACCGAAAGCAAGCTAGAGGGGGGGGCCGTTCCCCAGAGATGAGTGGTCTTCGCCAGTCTCTCCTTGTCCCAGATTGGGGCCCCTGGTCCGCTGTGTCTTTGCTGGAGGCGTGGAGGGCCCAGGGCGTATCAGCGTGACAACCTCACATCCCCCCTCCCCCTGCTGACATTGAACTTATCTCCCAGCCCAGACCTCCCCCGGTGTGTAAACAGGCAACTGTTTAACTGAAAGTTGGCAAATCTGTCGAGAGCCCCGCCAGGAACCTCCTCCAGGCAGACCGGCTCTCTGGAGGCCCTTTGGTGCCAACTCGCTGATCAAGAAAAGGCCTCCGTCTCCGGCTGCCTCGTCGCGCCATGATTGATGCGAGCGGATAATTAATATCCCCTCTCCAGCGGGGAGAGCAGATTGCGTGCCCCTTCACGTTCCGTTAGAGCCCAGCCTGAGCCTGCCTTGTCTCATCCCACAGTGGCAGCCGTGTCAAATGACCGCTTAGCAGCTTGTGGCCCCCCACCCCCACCCAGAGGAGTCTGCACCCCCACTCTTGGCCTCCACATGCGTGTCAAGGTCTGCCTTGGGGCTTGGCTTCCCTCTAAATGATTCCTGTAGAAGCCGGGAAGCTGGACCAAAGATGAGGAAGGGAGAGAAAGTCCCTGTGTCATCTCTGAAAAATGGAGTGTGAGCCTTCTCTGTTTTCTCCTCCTCCTCCTCCTCCTCCTCCTCCTCCTCCTCCTCCTCCCCTCCCATTCCCCCCTCCTCCTTCCTTTTCTCTTTCTCCTCCTCCTTCTTCTTCCTTCCTTCCTCCTCCTTCTTCTCCTCCTTCTCTTTCCTCCTTCCTTCCTCCTCCTCCTCCTCCTCCTCCTCCTCCTTCTTCTTCTGCTTCTGCTTCTGCTTCTTCTTCCTTCTCCTCCTTCTTCTCCTTCTCCTCCTCCTCTTCCTCCTCCCTCCTTCCTCCTTCTCTCCTCCTCTCCTTCTTATCTCCTCTCCTCCTTCTCCTCCTCCTCTTCCTCCTCTTCCTCCTCCTCCTCCTCCTCCTCCTCCCCTCCCATTCCCCCCTCCTCCTTCCTTTTCTCTTTCTCCTCCTCCTCCTTCTTCCTTCCTTCCTCCTCCTTCTCCTCCTTCTCTTTCCTCCTTCCTTCCTCCTCCTCCTCCTCCTCCTCCTCCTTCTTCTTCTTCTTCTGCTTCTGCTTCTTCTTCCTTCTCCTCCTTCTTCTCCTTCTCCTCCTCCTCTTCCTCCTCCCTCCTTCCTCCTTCTCTCCTCCTCTCCTTCTTATCTCCTCTCCTCCTTCTCCTCCTCCTCTTCCTCCTCCTCCTCCTCCTCCTCCTCCTCCCAGCCCCCAGCCGTCTCTAAAGCCCTCATCTCTTTTATCACCCAAACAAAAGGCAGTAAACATTGTTTTTGAAAATGTGTGAAATCTGGAAAACCAATTAGCCCTCAGTGACCCGCCAGGCTTGGAGCCGAGCCAGCGGATCGAGGTTCTGCCAGCAGGGGCCACCAAGCTGCATGGGGGTGGCACCCAGGTCCCCGGATGTGGGCCTGACTGCATTTGTGCTTGGGTTTCTTCAGACCTGTCTGCCCTCCGGTATCAGATCCAGGCCCACCGTCCTGGCACAAGACAGGCACAAGAGTCCCACTGGGGAGATTTAGTGGGGGACTGTCCCTATGCCTGAGAGATGAATCTTCCCAAAATCATGTGACCAGTGTTCAGTGTTGAGCCCATTTTCCATATGAGGACACTGAGGGGAGGAAGGAAATGACACAGCTCACAAGGAGGGCTATGGGGGGAGGGCGGGGGAAGAGCAGAGACGCCCAAGTGAGTCTGTATCCCAAATCCTGTTGGTGTGATCCCCCACTGAGGCACGCAGCAGAGCTTCCTGCCGCGTCCAGGGTGTGTGTACGTGGGAAGGATGCACTTCTTCCCCGTGCGCCCAGAGCCCCTTCTCCTGTGCTTGGCTGAGTGTAGCAGGAAGCCAACATCCACCTCTCGTTCCAACCTCTCGGTCTGTTTTCCTGTGTGCAGGACCCTGTGTGTGCTCACTGGTTCCTTAGGAAGCTCTTCCCCATGCTCTGTCGGGGGCCGGGTCATCTCCCGTCTTTCCTGGTCTGCTGGGGACCAAGAAAAGCCTCCCCCGACATCCTCACCAGCTCTGTCCCCGGCTCTTCCATTTCTGACACTGGCTTTCGTTTCCTGGCTAGCACAGGCTTCATCTGCAGAACAAACTGCAGCTTTTCGTGTCCACCTAACTCAGGGCTCCGAGTGTAGAGGTGGGAGCCAGAGCACCAGGTCCTGGACCCCCATCCTTGCAGTGCTGAGGCCTTGGGGGAAGTGCTCAGCCTTCCGTGTGTCCGAGTCACCTACAGAAGGAACCCTGGGAGGGGAGGGGGCCAAGGCGAGCACAGGAAGGGGGAGGAAGGGCACTTGGGAAAGAGCGAGTGTCCCATCGGTGCTAAGTGGAGGTAGAAAGCAGGAACGGGCCCGTTTCGCCCACTGCCAATCTGCTCACTCCCCCTAGAGAGTTGAAGGTGTTCTCGGGAGCTGATACATGAGCTGGAGACCCTTGCCCTGGGCCCTTCTAGCTGCTGCAGGTTAGGCTAAGCCTGCTGACCAGTCCAGCCCACTCTCAGCAGAAGGAAGAGGGGGGCCTGGATGAGGCGCTCTGTCTCTGTCCGTGGTGCTGAAGTTGCACCATTGAGGATGTGTAGGGCTCCCTCCATTGCCTGCACAGCTCTGCCCATCCAGTGAACCCCAGCGTGGGTAGAAACGAGCGTTTTCCTTCTGGATAAATGTGAAGAAAGCGTAAAGCCTTGTGGTCAAGTCTCAGGCTTAAGGCCCTTTCCTGCACCTTAAGCTGTGTGCCAATCCCCCTTCCTCTATAATCTCAGTTAAACCTGGGCCCAAACTCCGGAAGGCAGGTGTCATCAGGATCAGCGTCTCCTGCCTAGAAACCAAGGAACGTGCCTGAGATTTGGACCCCAAGGTCGGTCTCCAGAGCCTCAGACGTGGCCACTGTTTCCCACGGCTGTCAGCCCTGAGCGTGGCCACCTCGCTGGTTGAGTCCATCCATGGTGGCGCTTCAACAAAGCCTTATCCTGTGATGCTTTTTAGGCATGTGATTTATAAGACTGTCCATGGGAGGGTTTCATGCATACATTGTCCACGCACCGCACCATCCACCAGAGTGTCCTCACCACTGCCCCACACTCTCTTCATACAAGTTCAATTCTGTAGGCCAGTTCTCTGGGTCTGTTGCCTTTGGCCATTCGTGATTCCCTTCCTGCCTTTCCTTATGTCCCACATATAAAAGAGAAACTATGCATCTGTCTGTCTGTCTGTCTCTCCTCTCTCTCTCTCTCTCTCTCTGTCTCTGTCTCTCTCTCTCTCTCTCTCTCTCTCTCTCTCTCTGGCATCACTCAGCATGATACCTTCCAGATCCATCCATTGGCCAGAAAATTGCATAGATCTTGCCATTTCTCATAGCTGAGTCATATTTTATTGTGTATAACTATCGCAGTTTCTTGATCTATGACTTGCTGTTTTACTGAAATGCTGAGGTTGAACTTCTTCTGGCCAGGTCTGCTGGCTCTCAAGGCTGATCCTTCAGCAGGAAAGAGACCAATGGAGAGGTTCTGTGTAAGCTCTGAGGTGCTGGATGGCTCTGGGTCAAACCTCCTTGCTGGGTCTCCATGTGGGTCTTTAGTTTTTAAGTCTGTAGAATTAGTTGTCTTCACACATGACAAAGATTCCTTCTTGCACAGACAGGATGTAAAAAAATTACTGGGATAGAGTTTCTTCATTTTAGAACTCACTGAAGGACAAATCAGTTCTGGAATATTTCTCTACTCAATGACTCGGCTGAGAGTGTAGCCAATGAGTTGACCAAATCCAGTAACTTCATCATCGATTGCCTTTTCCAAACTCATTTTGGGAAGCTCAGCGGGGCTTTCTAAATTGGCCCCTTCTCCCACGGGTAAGACCGGGATGTCTCACCACCCGATTCCCTTTGGAGGCCTAGGTGTGGTCCACATCACATCCCAGTAGATTTAAAAGCCCTGACGTCACCCCATGTTGGATCAGTAAAGAAAAATCTCTGAAAGGCAAACAGCCCATCCGTGAGAGCTTTGGAGGGAAAACAGGAAAGGAAAGATTATTTGCCTCCTGTGGCCTTTTCTGAGGCCCCTTGTGGCAGAGTGAGGACCCAGGCATTTTGAGAGACCCCTCTAGGAATTAAAACCACAAGGGACCATAGAGACAGATCTTGCCTTGCACACAGCTGACTCAATTGTATCCCTGGGATCCTATCCAGTCCCCTGAGCATCTCCAGGAGTGGTTCCTGAGTGCAGACCCAAGAGTAACCCCTGGGCACCGCCAGATGTGGCCCCCAAACCAAAATGATGATGATGATGACAAAACTGAAGGAAGGAGTACACCCATGGGTCCATTGCTGTTCTAAATCAGCCATCCCGGCTGAGGGAGGACACCCAGGTGTTTGCTGCCATCTCGTGATTATCATCCTTGACCTTTCAAGGTGAATGCGCAGCGGTGGGCAGAATCAATCCTTAGCCCCAAAGGTGCTGGTTCCTTTGGCCTGCTAGATACCCGAACTCTGGGCCTCGGCTCCCATGGCCTGAGCCCCACCTGAGTTCCTGCTACCCCCCTCCCCACCCACCTCCACTCAGGAACTTGGCAGAGACCCCAGGGAATGGTCGTCTCTATTTCCTCATAATTAACCAGGGCATGCTCCCGCAGCTTCTCTGCTTCTGAATGCAGTAAATACAGCGGCCAATCTCCCAGGCCCATGAATATTTCAGCTCGGAGATTACTGCATAAATATTGTATTTAGCTATGATGGTCCGGGACAAGGCATTAAAATTGCAGGACGATGCTATTATCTTGTCTGACGGAACGCGGGATTTGAAAGCTGGCCTCTGGGAAGAAAAAGTGTCCGACCCCTTACACCTCTATGTTCTTTTTCTCCCTTGCTCTTTCTGTCTTCCTTCATCTTGGTCACCACGTCAGCCTGGACCTAAATGATGGAACGTTTTAAATCTTAGGCATAGACAGACAGGCACTCATGGTGTAATTTGCACCAGCCAGCCAAGGTTGGCGATCAGTTTCCCAAATGTAGAGGTATTCTTCTGTGTCTAATCTTCTTAAATTTTTAATTGAGATAAAGTTCATTTACAAAACTGGGTGTGATCGGAGAGGGAGTACCGTTTTGCACCACTTCAGAATAAGTCTCCCCACGCCAGTCCCTTGGACCCACACGCCCCCTCCCACTGCCCCCATCACCGCCCTCCCTCTGCTGAGCTGGGTCAGACAGCTTGTCTCAAACTCCAGCCCCCTCACAACACAGCCAGCTTACCAACTCTCGGGCCTCCGTGGGAAACGCCAATTCTGCCCTTTACAAGAGGTCTTTTGCATCTGCATAACTGTCTCTGGGGGGAAATGTTCTGACTTTGGTGTGAGGGCTGCTGCCGGAGGCCCAGCAGTTCCACTTGGAGGATATTTATCTGAAAACTGTGAAAATGTGAACTTGAAGAGTTCTGTCCACTCTGATGTTTATATATTTCCCGTTTTTTTTTCTTCTTGGTGGTGCTGGTTCCCCAAAGGCCTCGCACCCATTGATTGTCACACTATTTAAAACAGCTAAGTCGGGGTTGGAGCGATACTACAGTGGGTAGGGCATTTGCCTTGCACGTGGCCAACCCGGGTTTGATTCCCAGCATCCCATAGGGTTCTCCGAGCACTGCCAGGAGTAATTCCTGAGCTCAGAGCCAGGAGTGACCCCTGTGCATTGCCGGGTGTGACCCCACCCCCCGCCCAAAGAAAAATAGCTAAGCCGTGGAAGGCACAGAATTGTCCCACAGGTATGGATGCTGGGATCAAGAAGATTGATGTCAGGGGCTACCGCTGGGTCCTAAAAGTAGAGAGAAATCCGCCACTCACCATACAGTTGAAAGGAGCTGGAGGGAATGATGTGAAATGATAAAGTAACATAATAGGAGACTAACACCAAAGGACAGTAGAGATGAGGGCCAGGAGGGTGGCTCTATGGCTTGGAAGCTGGTCTCAAGTGCGGGGGAAAGGGCAGCTGGGCTGGAGAAGGGACCACTAAGTGAATGATGCTTGGAGGGCTCGCTCGGGACGGGAGATGCGTGCTGAAGGTAGACAATGGAACTAACATGATGGCCACTTACTCCTTGTATTGCAAACCATAACACCCCAAAGGAGGGAGAGAGTAACAGGGATTGTGATTGCCACAGAGGCAGGTGGGGGGTGGTGGAAGAAGGAGTGGGGATGGCGGGAGGGATACTGAGATCACTGGTGGTGGAGAATGGGCACTGGTGGAGGGATGGGTACTCGATCATTGTATGACTGAAACGTAATCACAAAAGTTTGTAAGTCTGTAACTATCTCACGGTGATTCATTAAAAAACAAATAAAGTTAAGGAAGGAAGGAAGGAAGGAAGGAAGGAAGGAAGGAAGGAAGGAAGGAAGGAAGGGAGGAAGGAAGGGAAAGAAAGAAAGAAAGAAAGAAAGAAAGAAAGAAAGAAAGAAAGAAAGAAAGAAAGAAAGAAGGAAAGAAAGAAAGAAAGAAAAGCTGAAAGGGAAAAAAAAGTATTGACCGATTTCACCTGTGAGGGCAAAAATCAGGGGCCAGAATGAGCAGGGAGCAGAGCGATCGTCCAGCAGGGAGGGCATTTGCCTGGCACGCTGCTGACCCGGGTTCCATCCCCGGCATCTCATAGGAGCCCCCAGGCACCGCCAGGAATAATTCCTGAGTGCATGAGCCAGGAGGAATCCCTGAGCATCGCTGGGTGGGACCCCAAAAGCAAAAGTTAAAAAGAGCAGAGGGGCCAGAGAGAGCAGACGGCCAAGGTGCAAGCCTTGCGGTACTTGATGGTGCCCCCAGCGTCACAGGGGACAGCAGGTCACCCCGGCACTGCAGGAATTCAGCTAGCCAAAGCAGTGACCCGAACGTGCGGCGGTCCCTCCGTGGGCACTCGCACCCGCGCCCAGCCCGGCCCCCTCTCTCCTCTCCCAGGTTCATCCGCAAGCAGGGCCTGGACCGGCTCTTCCTGGAGTGCGACGCGCACATGTGGCGCCTGGGGGACCGGCGCATCCCCGAGGGCATCGCGGTGGACGGCGGCTCCGACTGGTTCCTGCTCAATCGGAAGTTTGTGGAGTACGTGACGTTCTCCCCCGACGACCTGGTGACACAGATGAAGCAGTTCTACGCCTACACGCTCCTGCCGGCCGAGGTGCGCGTGGCCCAGGCGCCAGGCGGGGAGGGTGCATGGTGGCCCCCACTCTGGGGTTCAAGTCGCAGCTCCTGGGGCGCCCCCGCCCGTACCCCGAGGTCCCCTGCAGGCTGCCAGGAGCAGCTCTGTGGCAGAGGGAAAGCAGGAAGGGCAGAAAAAGCGGGAATTTTTTTTTTTTAAGTTGAGTGTCCTGCCCAGAAACAAACCAGGGTTCCGTGAGAAGGAGACACTTCCGGCTATTATGGAAGGAAGACCACGGCATGTTGGCTCCCAGCCCATGTTCCAACCCAGAGATGGGCAGGGCCCGGTTCATGCCACCAGCCCTGAGAGGACACCCCCACAGTGCGGATGGAAACCCCCCCACCAGGCCCCCGCCATCACGGCATCACCCTTTTTCTCACCAGAATGCTTTAATCTTGCTTTTTGGGTCACACCCAGCGATGCTCAGGGCCTACCCCTGGCTCTGCACTCAGGAATCACTCCTGGTGGTGCTCGGGGGACCCAACGGGATGCTGGGGATGGAACTCGGGTCGGTGCAAGACAAAAGCCCTCCCCGCTGTGCTGTCGCTCCGGCCCGAAACCCCCTGCCCCACACCTCTGTCTGTCCTGTGACCGCCCTCGGACTCAGGCAGGGCACCCTGGGGGCGGCTTGCATCCTGCGGTGTTCCAGGGCTGTCCCCTGCAGCGTCTCCCATGTCAGCCCCTGTGAGGGACTCCCCACTCAGCCGCTGTCGGGAGGGACGGGGGCACCAGGTGCCGGGGCGGGATGTGTGAGAGACGCAGCCGGACCGCAGTGGGGTGGGTGGGTAGGTCTCGGGAAGGGCCTGCCCATGGGGACCGCGCGGCGTCACTGGCCCCTGTCCCCACAGTCCTTCTTCCACACGGTGCTGGAGAACAGCCCCCACTGCGGCACCATGGTGGACAACAACCTGCGCGTCACCAACTGGAACCGGAAGCTGGGCTGCAGGTGCCAGTACAAGCACATCGTGGACTGGTGCGGCTGCTCCCCCAACGACTTCAAGCCGCCGGACTTCCACCGCTTCCAGGTACCTGCCGCCCTCCCCGCCCCCGGGAAGGCCAGCTGGGCCAGCCCGGCCCACTGCAGCCTCCTGGAGACGTTTGTGTCCTCCTCGCCCCCATGGCTATGTGTAGATAACATGATGCAGCTTATCGACATTACTGTGTTAGGAGGCTGTAATACTATAATAGGGGCCGGAGCACCAGCACAGCGGGGAGGGCACGTGGCCTCGCGTGTGGCCAACTCGGGCCTGATTCCCAGCATCCCAGAGGGTCTCCCGAGCACCCCAGGAGTCATTCCTGAGTGCAGGGTCTGGCGGGACCCTGTGCATCGCCGGGTGTGACCAAAAAGTGAAAATAATAATAATAATAATAAAGATAATGATTGGTTTGGGTATTGATGACAATTATGAGGTGAGAATTAATGATTAATTAATCTTGATTATGTGTGGGTATTAGTCATGATTTGGGGGTGGGCATTAATCATGACTGGGGGTGGGTAGTAATGATTGTGAGGAGTAGGTATTAGTCATGATTAAGGGGTGTTTGTATTAATCATGATTGGGGGTGGGTATTGATGATTATGGGGATGGGTATTAATGAACTATTCGGGTGGGTACTGAAGATTACTGGGGGATATTAATGATTATTGGGTTGGGCATTGATGATCGCGAGGGCAGGTATTGATGATGATTATGAGGTGGGTATTGATGATTAGTCATAATTATGGGTGGGTATTAATCATGGTTGTGGGGTGGTTACTAATGATTTTGAGGAGTGGGTATTAATCATGATGGGGGTGGGTATTAATCATGATTATTGGGGTGGGTATTAATCATGATTTGGGGTGGGTATTGATGACTATAGGAGGTGGGTATTAATGATTATTCGGCTGGGTACTGATGATTATAGGGGGATGATTAGATAGCATATAATGCAATTTATAGACATTATATATAATAATCATAATTAATGATTATTGGGGTGGGTATTAATGAGTAAGGAGAGGCTGCTAAAATCTCAGGGCTGGGACATTACTGGCGCCCGCTCAAGTAAATCGATGAACAGCAGAATGACAGTGATACAGTGATACAGTGATTGATGATTACGAGGGTGGGTATTAATGATGATCATGGGGTATTAAGGATGATTATAGGGGTGACGGGGGGGACAGTCAGAGGTCCTCAATGCTTGCTTGACTCCAGGGTCCATCTTGGAGGAGCTCAGGAGACAGAGTGCAGTGCTGGTTGTGAGCTGGGCTTGGCCGTGTCCCAGGCAAGCTCTGTCACCCCTGCACTGTCACTCAGGGCCCGGAAACTGGGCAGGAGCATGGTGTAGACACCTGCTGCCAGCCCAAGCATTTCTCCCGTCAGAGCCCCTGGGTGGGGGGGTGGGGAGGGTCCCACCTGGGTCCCACCTGGGTCGTGCTCTGTGCGCCCAGCCCCAGCTGCAGACATCCTGCTGCTCCGGGCACTGGCGGGCATTGGGGGGGGCACAGGCCTGGGCTCTGTGGCTGACACCCAGCAGTGCTCCCACCCCCCGACGTGACCACGGTCTCCAGCCCTGCCCTGGCCCCGTGAGCCCTGGGTTCCATGCCTGGCACTGCCGGGAGCGTTCTGGGCAGCGTTTCTGTGGTTCCTGCCTCTCTGCAGGCACCAGAGCCAGAGGCTGACCACTGGGGGCCCATATGGCCTTTGGCTTCTCAGCTATGCACATCCGCACCCTGCCAAGGCTCTGAGGGGTCCCCGGCCTGGTTTCCAGACCCCCACACCCCCTCCAGCACGTCCCCCTCAGGCGGTCACCCTTGCCTTCACCTGGAGTAGCTGCCACAGTGAGAACCAGGGGAGGGTCTCCCCGGCTGTGCTGACCCTGAATGCCCCTGCAGGGCAGGCAGTGTTGGGCGTCCACCTTGGGCCCCACAGGCACCCCAGCCCTTTGACATCCCCTCAAACTCCCCCCCCCCCACACACACACAGAGTAATCACTCTGGGGACCTGTTTCTGGTGGCAGATGGAGAAGCTCCAAGCACCCTTCACACCCTGTTCATTTAGGCACAAATCTGGGTACCAGTTCAGCTCCATTGTCCACTCGATGGACCCACTGCGCAGAAAAGGGGCCGCAGGGGGAGCAGTATTCGACCTGCTGAAGAGGGGGAAATAAAAGAGGGTGTTTTTAACTTTCAAAATAAGATAAGGGGGCTGGAACGATAGGACAGTAGGGAGGGCGTTTGCCTTGCACACAGCCAACACAGGTTCGATCCCCGGCATCCTGTATGATCCCCTGAGCACTGCCAGGAGTAATTCCTGAGTGTGGAGCCAGGAGGAACCCCTGAGTATCATTGGGTGTGACCCAAAAAGGAAAGACAAGAAAACAAATCAAAATAAATAAGAGTCCTTAACGTGCGAAGCTGGTCCTTGCTGGCCATGCAAAGCCCCCTTGGTCACGCACGTCTTGTAGAGCAGGTGGACGCAGAACCCGGCCCCAGGCCCGCTCCCGGGGGCCACGTCTGTATTCCAGACCCCCACAATGCGCAGGCTCGAAGAGCTGAGCCCCGAGCGGCCCCACGTGTGCTCATGGATTTTTCATTCCCAGGAAACAGAACCTCTTTCCGCCTCTCCCCTGGATTCCTAGAATCCAGAAACCGCTGCCCCCGAGGAACTCGTAGCTCTTCTGTGAAGAACCCCGAGAAAGAGGATAAATATAGAAACGGGCCCTTTTAGAAACTGTGAGAACTGCGGGCGGAGAATGGGAGGCTTTGTCCAGTTCTCGGACCCCAACACGGGCTTCAGAGCCCCAGGAAGCAGGTGGGGGGCGGGGGGAGGCGAGAATGGTCCTGTTTTGATCTCAGCTGCTGCTTGGCCCCTGGGTTCTCGGGCCCATTTGAAGGATGGGAAAACTGAGACCCTGGGTGAATTCCCTGGCTCCTGAGTCTTAACCCTGACTCTGCCATCACTTTTCTGTGGGACCTTGGACAAATTTCCTGCCCTCTCTGGGCCTGTTTTCTTGAAACCCTGGTTAGCAGTGAGCTAAGTGGGCTTCAGTGGTGATACGCAGCTTCCAGTTCTAACATCTAAAAGAACTTTCTGGAAGGTATTTTGGGGGGGGGGGGGGGAGGGCGGCACGGCTACAGATTCCTTCCAAAGTTCCTTTAAAGCATCTCAGAGGTGCAGCCCTGGTCTCCCTCGAGTTGTTGGTACATTTGCACAACTAAATGACTCACCGGGGAAGTTTAGGAAGTTTATTGAGAATAGTCAGATCCCTGGGGCCAGGAAGGTGCCCTCAAGGGCCGGGTACATGCCTGGCACGCGTAAGGCCCGAGTTGGGTCCCCAGCACTGCATGCCCCCATCGTTGCAACGTGCAGGCCCCATCACCTCTCAGCTGGAGCGTCATCGCAGGGCTGAACCGCCAGCCCTCAGTCCCCTGAGGCACAGCCCAGAATCGGCCCCCGAGCTCCGAGGCTGCTGAGCACAGTCTAGAAGCTCCCAGGAAGAATGCAGCTCCCCAGGCTCCATCTGCTCACCTGGGCAGAGCATGTGGGTCCTGCCATGCACGGGGTCTTGGATTTGATCCCCCAAGTAGCGTAGTTCTTGGTGTGGGCCCTAAATCTATTTATTTTTTGGAGGGGGGAGGGCTGAAGCACCGTAGTTTTGATTGAGACTTTCTTAGAAATGGGCCGGAGCCACAGCACAGCGGGGAGGCCGTTTGCCTTGCACACGGCTGACCCTGATTCGATTCCCAGCATCCCCTAAGGTCCCCCAAGCACCGCCAGGAGTAATTCCTGAGTGCAGAGCCAGGAGTGACCCAAAAAGCAAATGAATAAGATAAATAAACCTGTGGGGGTGGCTGAAATCCACCCATTGGCGGGATTTGCCCTGGACCTCAGCTAAAGGGCGCCTGAAGTCCGTAACCCGGGCATGTGACTGGGCCAGCATTCAGATGGTGCCAGCTCCACGCGCACCCACACCCCTGCCGTGGCTAACTTCATTTAACACCTCCAAGCCCCCTTTGAACAGACAGCGACTCCCCGTCAGGGCTGGGAGGTGGGTCCCGACAGGAACCCCCCCCCCCCCCGCAGGCCCCCACCCTGGCCCTGACTCGCCCCTCCCTCCCGCCGAGCGCAGCAGACGGCACGGCCCACCTTCTTCGCCCGCAAGTTCGAAGCGGTGGTGAACCAGGAAATCATCGGGCAGCTAGACTATTACCTGTACGGCAACTACCCGGCGGGCACCCCGGGCCTCCGCTCCTACTGGGAGAACGTGTACGAGGAGCAGGACGGCGTCCACAGCCTGAGCGACGTGGCGCTGACCCTGTACCACGCCTTCGCCCGCCTGGGCCTGCGGAGGGCCGAGTCCTCCCTGCACACGGACGGGGAGAACAGCTGCAGGTGAGCCGGCAGTGGCAGGGGGCGGCGGGCGCGGGGCAGAGCGCGTCTCCCGCTCCCAGCTCGGCTCTTGGCGAGGACTTTGCCGCAGACCCGCCCATCCCGCGCGTGGTGGGGTTCAGGAGGAAGCGTTCGCCGCCACGCCCCAGGGTTGCATGAGGACAGAGAACGTTTTCCCTTGTTCTGGAAACGTCGGCTCAGTGCAAAACGAGAGAAGCAGCAGCCCCGCCAAACCCCAGCCCGCGGCCAGGCGTCTCCCCACTTCCCATCCTCCGTTCCTCTTCCTCCTCCTCCTCCTCCCCCTCCTCCCCGTCCTCCTCTTCTCTCCATCCTCCCCCTCCGCCTCCTTCTCCCCATCCTCCCCTTCTCCTTCTTTCCCTTCTCCTCCTCCTCCTCCTCCTCCTCCTCCTCCTCCTCCTCCTCCTCCTCCTCCTCCTCCTCTCCTTCCTCCTCTCCTTCCTCTCCTAATCCGCATTTAATCCGTTTCCCCAAGCTCCACTAGCAGCAATCCCTGAGCACAGTGCCAGGAGTAAGCCCTGAGCACAGCTGATTGTGGCCCCCAGAGTAAAACAAAAGTGGCCTCGTGCTGCCGTGCCTGCAGAGCGGCCTCCAGGGTCACCTGTTCCCGTGCGGCCATCATGTCTGACGCTGGAACAGGGCGAAACTGGCCAGAGGCACTGAGAGAGGAGGTGTTCGGGACACAGCTTCCGGGACAGGGCCAGTTCCAGAGGGCGGTGGCCAGCTCTGGAGCAAACCAGATCCTTGGGGGAGCCGGGCCAGCCTGGTGGGGGGCCCGTAGGCCCCCAGCCGCCAACCCTCCCCCGGGAGCGGGCGTGACCATCTCCCTCCCGGCAGGTACTACCCCATGGGCCACCCAGCCTCTGTGCACCTCTACTTCCTGGCCGACCGTTTCCAGGGCTTCCTCATCAAGCATCATGCCACCAACCTGGCCGTGAGCAAACTCGAAACGCTGGAGACGTGGGTGATGCCCAAGAAGGTCTTTAAGATCGCCAGCCCGCCCAGCGACTTCGGGAGGCTGCAGTTCTCTGAGGTGAGAAGCCAGGCCCTGTCTTGGGGCGGGGTCTGTCCCCTGGTCTGACTCCTAAAGCAGGCTAGATCCCGGGGTGGCCCCTGAGGGAGACCCACACAAGAGGCGCCTGGAGGAGGGTCTCATGCCCCCTGCCACCAGCACCTTCCACGGGGCAAGAGGAGAGGGCACTCAGGTGGCTGGTCCACCTCGACCACACCAGCCTGGCATGTGGAGCTGTTTTGGGGATGAAACCTCTGTCCATCCTAGCCCGTGGTCCCTCCTGGACCTATGCCAGTCACAGACCGGAGCTATGTCCCGTTCCCTAGTGAAGACGCCACATTAGACCTGGTCACGGTTTAGAGAGCCGGGGCAGAGGGAGATGAGGTGGTTTCCTGGACCCTGTGGGACGTGGAAGAGCTCAGAGGTGAGCCCAGGAGCCAGGGAGAGTTCGGGCAGGGGCCCTCCTGTACACACAGTCCCCCAGTCCCGTCCCAGGCACCACATGAGCCCCCACAGCACCTCCCAACACCACTGGATCTGAGCAATGACCTATCTAGCCCAGTTGGCCAATGTCACCAGGTGTAGCCTTGGACCTCTCTGAGCACTGTTTTTTTTTTTGAGTCCCCCCAAAAAAAGGAAATACCGGGCTCCCAGGATGCAGATTTTGTGCTTAACATGCTCCTGACTCCTCAGTACCTAGCACAGGGTTGAGCTCAAAGTAAGCTCCAGGTCAGTCAGTCATTGAATGCATTCAGTCAGCTGATAAGTGAATGGATGGACGGATGGGCGGGCAGGCAGATGGATGATGGATGGATAGGTTGCATGAATGGATGGATGGTAGGTGGATGGGGAGGCAGATGGATGGATGGATAGGTGGATGGATTGATGAACAGGCAGAGGGATGGTGGGTAATGGATAGGTAGGTGGTTGGGTGAATGGATGGATGGGTACATGGGCGGATGGATGGATGGATGGATGGATGGATGGATGGATGGATGGAAAGATGGGTGGATGGATGGATGGATGGATGGATGGGTAGATGGATGAACAGATGGGCAGAGGGATGATGGATAGGTAGGTGGTTTGATGAATGGATGGATGGGTACTTGGGTGGATGGGTGGATGGACAGTCAGACAGGCAGAGGGATGATGGATGATGGATAGGTAGATGTTAAATGAATGGAAGGATGATAGATGGATGGGTAGTTGGAGGGATGGATGGATGGATGGATGGATGGATGGATGGATGGATGGATGAAAAGTGGGGCAGGTGGGTGGGTAGCTGAATGGACAGTTACATGATTAGATGGATGCATAGATGGGCAGATAAACAGGTGGCTAAGTCTGTCAGTATATAAACAGTGGATTCATAAATGGCACACAGTTCCCTTTCCCTAGTCCAACATCAGCTTTTGGTTATTTCCCTGACGGGGGGTAGATTTTACTCCCACCCCTCCCTCCAGACCACAGAGACCCTTTACGATCCGGCTTCCTCAGCACCATCCTCCCCATCCATCTGTCACCCTTCCCTGTCGTGGCCCACATGCTGGGATGTTCCTGCCTGAGGTGTGGCACGTGCCCGGCCCCCAGTGACTCTGGGTTTGTCCTTCCGATGTCATCCCTGCAGGGGCCACATCCATGCATGCACACCGAGCCAGCTCCCCCATCCCCGTTTCACTGTTGCCCTTGACTTCCGCTCCCTGACTGCCATGGGGGATCCTCTGGTTTCCGGCCTGGGAGCTGGTCTCTGGCAGCCCCTGTCCAGGAGTGGGTGGCGGGGCCGAGTCTGGCTATGGAAGGTGGTCTCTCTCCTGAGGACCCCACCTGCTCGGCGACCCTAGGCTTGTCCTCCGCCAGCTCCCACAGGGCCTGACCATTCGCCCCAGACTCTCTGAGCCAATTTCCAGTCGAAGCAGGATGGGTGCTGCCTGGGAGACCCCAGCCGCAGTTACACAGACCCCAGGCAGTGAAACAGGGCCCTGGTGGGGTCAGCGGGGGCAGGGAGGGCACTGAATGTCCTGTTCCCAGTTGCCTGCTAGGTGGACTCCCGTGAATAGCAGCCTGACAGAGGGTGACTGGGCACCTCAGCTGGTGACAGAAGATGCCCCCCACACCCCGCTAGTGGTGGGCAGGGTCCCGCTGGAGATCTGGTCCCATCTGGGCACGGAACCCTCCAGCTCTGGGGAGCATTGGTGGTTTCTCGGGGGAAGCCTTGGGCTGGAGTCTTTCCTCCTGATGCCTCGCTTTGAATTGATGATATCATTGGGACTGACCAGTAAGGTCACTAGGGTCTGTGCGGGGGAGCCTGGGGTGGAGACCAGTGTAGACAGGACCTTTGGCCAGGCCAGAGAAGGGCCAGCCCCGCAGAGACAGTCCCCGAGTGCTGGTCAGAGACCAGAGACCAGTAAAAGCACCATGTGGCGTCCACGTGGCAGGACCCATCGCCCGCCAACCCCCCCCCCGGCCTTTCTGGGTCCAGCATCCGTGACTTACCCCCCAACCCCCCTCCAGGTTGGCACCGACTGGGACGCCAAGGAACGGCTCTTCCGCAACTTCGGGGGTCTCCTGGGGCCCCTGGACGAGCCGGTGGGCATGCAGAAGTGGGGCAAGGGCCCGAACGTGACGGTGACTGTGGTCTGGGTGGACCCGGTCAACGTCATCGCCGCCACCTACGACATCCTGATTGAGTCCACGGCCGAGTTCACCCACTACAAGCCCCCGCTGAACACGCCGCTCAGACCTGGTGTCTGGACCGTGAAGATCCTGCACCACTGGGTGCCTGTGGCCGAGACACGCTTCCTCGTGGCCCCGCTGACCTTCTCCAACAGGCAGCCCATCAAGCCCGGTGAGTGACCCCCCCCCCCCACTGGCTATTTGCCCCAGTCAGGGCCTCACCGTCGCCCCCCCAGGACGAGTACATGGGTTTGGGTTTGGGTTTTTTTTTTTCCTTTTTGGGTCATACCCAGTGATGCACAGGGGTCGCTCCTGGCTCTGCACTCAGGAACTACCCCTGGCGGTGCTCGAGGGACCATACGGGATGCTGGGAATCAAACCCGGGTCGGCCACGTGCAAGGGAAACACCCTCCCCGCTGTACTATCACTTTAGCCCCGAATCCACGGTTTTGTCCTCGTCCCAGTGACCACTGCCAAGAGGGAAGGCAGCCGGGGGGAAGCTGTGCCCTCCCCCTACAGCACTACCCGGTCGGGCCCCAGGGTTGGGGCATGAAAAGTGGCCCCCCCCCGCCCCATCTCAGACCACCACACACTCTGGATGCCAGAATCGCGCAGAGACCTCTGGGGTTGCAGAATTCTGTGCTGGGCACCACAGAGGGGCGACCTGGCTGGCTGGGAGGGGCCACCTGGAGCCAGGAAGGGGGGGGGGTGAGGAGCTCCCTGGGGACTGGGGGCTCGAAATCTCCTGTGGGCTAGAGACAAGCAGGCAGAGACCGCCCAGGTCCCCCGTACCCGGGCCACACCCTCCCCGGGGGCCCTCAGTGGCCCTTGGGTCACGGCCAGCCCTCCTGAGGAGGGAGATGAGGAGGCAGGTGCCTTTGGCTGATGCCCAGGGGCGGGGGACCCCCTCCAGAGAGCCCCCAAGCAAACCCTGATGTCCCCAGGGGACCGTTTTCCTCCTGGAGTTTCATGAAAGGGAGGACCCCCTGACCGCCCATGCTGGGTGGGGGGGTGGTCCCCAGCCCAGGGGTGGGGGGAGCCTCTGATCTTGGGGAGCAGTCCCTCCCCCACACCTGCCACCGGCCCCATCAGCCACATGCCAGCCCAGCCGCAGCCCTGGGAATGGGAAGCCCAAGGTGGGAGCCGTGGCAATTTGTAAAATGATTCATCAAGCGCAATTTGCTATTGACACGTCCCTGGTAATCTGCAGAGATCTGATGAGGTGGAATTGAGGGAAATTTAATTACAGAGGCGAGCCTTGGCGCAGCCCGCACGAACCCGGAACCTCGTTTTCCAGGGCTGCCTGTGGCAGGCTGGGGGTCTCTTCCTCCTTTGGTCAGCCCGGATGTCTGTCCCCTCCCCCGCAGCGTCTCAGAGACCCTACGGCTCCACCCATTTCTGTGCCGGGGAAAATTGAGGCCCAGGCCCCCTGCTGGTGGCTCAGTGCAGCCCTGGACTCCTCACTCCCTGCTCTGTGCTCAGCCTTGTAGACAGCGTGTGGCGTGACCCCAGGGTCCCCCAGCCTCCTACATCCTCCAGCCCAGAGGCCACTGACCCCAGCCTACACCACTGACCCCCAGCCTACACCCAGCTCACCCCCCACCCCCACCCTCATGCTTCCCAGAGTCTCTTACTGTGCTCGGGCTCACATACCCCCCGGGGGCACGAGGAGTGGCCCCCAGGGTGGCCCCTGGGCCCCGCGAGCACTTCTTGAGGGTCCGCCCCAAAAGAAGGGCCAGAGGGAATAGATGCTCCCGCACACCAGTGGTGGAGGTGTGCAGGGGAGGGGCTGGCGGAAGGTCAGGGGGGGTGGCACGGAGGGGGTGGCTGGGGGCCCCCGAGGACACCGCCCCTGACCGTGCCCCACCCCGTCCTGTCGCTTGGCTTCCAGAGGAGGCGCTGAGGCTGCACGGCGGGCCCCCGCGCAGCGCCTACATGGAGCAGAGCTTCCAGAGCCTGAACCCGGTGCTCAGCCTGCCCCTGGTCCCCGCGCAGCTGGAGCAGGCCCGCAGGAACGCGGCGGCGGGCGGCGCGGGGCTGGAGCGCTGGCTGGACTCGCTGGTGGGCAGCATGTGGACGGCCATGGACGTGTGCGCCACAGGCCCCACGGCCTGCCCCGTCATGCAGGCCTGCAGCCAGACGGCCTGGAGCTCCTTCAGCCCCGACCCCAAGTCCGAGCTGGGCCCGGTCAAGCCCGACGGCCGGCTCAGGTAGCAGCGGCCCCGCGGGCACCACCGCCGACCTCAGACGGAGCACAGCCAGCGAGAGCGCCTGGACCCAGCCGAGGGGGTCCTCCTGGCCCTGGACTGCCGGAGAAGGGAGGGCCGGGGTGCAGGGGATCGAGGCCAGGCTGCAGACCACCGGCGTCCAGCCCGACAGGGTCTCACCTCTTCCGACCAGCGCTGGGCCCTGCAGGTTCCTCGTCACACCCTGGCCCATGCCCCCACGCCCAGACCAGTGACGGCCCCACTTCTCGCGAGCAGCGGGTCTCTGCTTCCTCGCAGGTGGAAGCTCGGGGTACCCCCCTTGGGAGGGAGGGGCCATGCCCAGCGCACCCCAGCAGGCCGCCCGGCCTCTCCGGAGGCCCCTCAGCACCCCAAGGGCTCTGCCAAACCCACTTCCAACAGCACTGCCCAGCCCGGGGCGCAGCCCCCACCTGCCCTCCGGCCCATGGCCCCGCACCCGGGACCCCCTGGAAGTCACACTCAGGGGTCCGGCCCCAGGGAGGAGACGGCCAGGCGGGCTCCTCTGAGCCACCCACCAGTGCTCCCCGAAGGAGCTGGCCCGTAACCATGAAAGTGTCCCCAGGGAGCACCACCACGGCCCCTCCTTGGAGGCCAGAACCGCCCCCCCACCCCCTCGCAGAGGTGGAAGTGCCCCGTTCCTGCATCGGTGGCCTCAGAACCTGGGTGCCCCCATGCCCAGTGCTGCTAGGGGTGACCCCACCGGCCCAGGAGACCCTGGTTTCCCAGCCCCTGCCCGTCCTCACCCCTGCTGCCCAGTGGGGTCCTACTTCCTGCACACGAGAAGCGAGACGGTTGGGGTCGGGGGCAGGGGTTGAACCCTAAATAACATTCTTTCCCAGATCTCAAGGGTTTCCTGGCAGGGGTCCCTGTGGGGGCCCTCCCTGCAGGGCTGAAGGCACAGTTCTGCCTATTGTCCCGAAAGTCACCCCCGTCTCACCCCCCGCCCCCGAACCGGCTCCTCCCCCCCCACTCACCCCTGCACCCCTTCTCCTCTTCCCCATTCGCGCCTGCACCCCTTCCCTCTCCTCCACTCACCCCAATGCCCTTTTAGTCAACCCTCCCTCTGCAGCTGCCCCAGACCCTCCTCAGAGGCAAGTGGAGGGTGTCAGACAGCAGGTGGCCTGTACTGTGGGCCAGGAGCAGCCACCAGCAGGGTGCAAGGGGGAACATTTTCCATGCAGAATGCTGATGAGGGTGGGGAACTTGCCCCACCCCTCCCACCAGGCACAGGGATGCCGCAGTCCAGCCCCGCCCCCTGCCTCCCCCGCTGTGTCCAGGGTGATGGGACAAGGGCCCCCCCAATGGGCGGAGTAGGGCTCAGGCTAGAGAGGACCCAGCAGGGGGCGCCCAGGAGGGGAGCCCGGGCCACTGCAGCCCTGAGCCTTCACCCACCGGAAGCCTCTGCTCTCTGGGGGACCTGCCCCCGCCTCCCGCCCCTGCCCCTTCCCCTCCCCCTCCCAGAGATGGAGAAGTCGGGACCCTGAATGCATTGCTCAGCCCCTGGGTTCCTGCGCTTGGCACCCTCCTCCTCGGAAAAGGACAGGCTCCCTCCGGGGGCATCTCCCCCCACCCCCACCCCTGCCTCTCCCAGCAGGCAAGCACCCTCGGCACCAGAACTCTGCAGGATTCCCTGGTTTAAGGAGTGGGGCACAGCAGAGGGGCCGGGTCCTTGCACCCAGCCCAGGGTGGTCTGCAATTTCCCAGGGAACGGGGGGCTCACTCCTCTCTTCTCCCGAGAGAGATTCGTGGGTCGAAGCTTTTGACCAGCTTCAAAGCCGAGAGCCCAGACCCTGGTGTCTGCTGGGGAGCTGAGCCCAGGGGTCTGAGTGGTGGGGGGGCTGGGGGGCTAGAGAAAACTCTGGTAAACTCTAGTGTCTGTCCCGGATGTTTGGGTACAGCCTGGGCTGTGGGATTAGAAACGGGGCTTCGGAACCCTCCCTGCCCAGACCACACCACACAGACCCCCCAGGAGGCAGGGCCATTCCCCGGGGGAGGGGGCTGCTCTGAGGGCACCCACCCCCATGTCCCCTCAGCTCAGCACTTGTTCCTAACTTGTTTCCTGTCTCTTTGATTTCTCAACACACCTGGAGTTAGAAGCTAAGGAGCCAGACCCCTGGGGAGGGGCAGCTTCTCCATGGCACGGGGCACAGCGCCCAGTGTCCCCCCAGGGAACGTGGCCTGTGCCCCCAAGGCACGGGGGGGCAGGGCAGCAGCAGTGTGTGGGGGGAAGACAAGAGCCCGACACCCCTCATAGTTCGCCACCCCTCTGTCCCCCAGCATGGGGGTGGGAGGGCGGGAGTACGCCAGAAACTGCTCTTGGCAAGGACACCCCAGACCCCCCCACACCCCCTCAGATCAAAGCCAAGCTCTGTGGCAGGGTCCAGGGTGCCGACCCAGTAAAGAAACTCCCGGCGAAGACACTCGGGCACAGAGGGGAGTGTGGTCACACAGGGGGAGCACGGGCGGTCAGGTACCCCCAGGGGGCGGGGGGACCAGTCTTCCCCAGGGGAAGGAGCGGACGCTGGAATCCAGCTTTTTTGGTGGGAAATCGGGTTCTGAACCCGCAGCAGCTTCAGTGTTGTCTGTCGGTTTTAAAATTAGGTCTGCCGGGCCCTCCCCGTCCCAGCTCTCAGGACAGTGCTCGCAGAGCAGGTGAGGTGCGGCTAGGGAGGAGGGAGGCCTCGGAGGGGACCAAGGGGTCAGCCCCAGCTGGGTGGAGAAGCTGGTCTGGCCCCTCGGGGAAGAGCCACCGAATCTGGGGGCCCCGACAGCCTCACAGGGAGACATGGGTAGGGACGGGGGGTCCGCGCTCACTCGGGGGACAGCGCTGTACTGCTTCTGCCTCAGTTTCCTCCCTTGGCCCACGGATCACCCACGGGGCTACCTCATCGTGTTTGCGGCAACGTTTACCGACCTGCTTGAGCTGGATGTACAAACTATGCAAATTCTGTCTCACTGTCTCTTTCTCCCAAGGATTCTTTTCTTTTAACCTTGTGAACGAGATACTGTACCGACCCCTCGTGCCCCTGTGTCCCCACCCCAACACCCCAGTCTGTGGTCTTGCTCTTGCCGAGCCCCCTGCAGGGAAAAGCAGGGTCCCCTCTCCCTCCTGTCCCATCTCCTCCAACCTTCCCCTCCGACTGGCTGCTGCTTCTCCCCTCCCTCATCACCCCCCAAAGCCTTACGTTTCTCCTCTTTGAAATGTGGCCTTAAAATTATTTTGGGGGGGTGGAGAGGAGGGAAGCTTAACTGCCCTCTCACCCCATGTCCCCTGACCTCCTGGAAGCAAGAGCATCTTCGAGAAGCTTTGTATGGGCCACCTCCGGAGTCAGGGAGCTGGTTGGGCACGACTGATGCAGGCACCCTGGGGGGGGGGGCAATCACCTGCCCTTTATATCCTGCGGGGAGGGGGCCTGCTTGCTCGTGAGACCCTCGCCAGCCCTCTGGGCAGGAGCTGGCTTCGTTCCTGACGGGGGAGATCTCCCCCACACCCGGCTTTCAGCCCACTCTGCACGGACACCCCTCCCCCAAAGACTCGGTGATGACATACTGGATTTAAGGGTCCATCAGGAGGACCCACACTTCTTCTCTCCAACGAGAGTGAGCACATGAAATTGTCTCAACAGTTGGGCTGCATTTTCAGAGGGGCGTCTCCCTGCCCCCTTGAGAGGTCCTCTTTTTCTCTTCCAGCACCCCAGGGCTGTTGGAGGCCAAAGACAACCCAGAATTTTCCTAGGAAATTCACTGGAATTGAGCGCACCCATCTTTGTCGTCTTTTTTCTTTCTTTCTTTTTTTAATACTTCTATGTTGTCAACGGCGTGGGTTTGGGTATTTTTCAGAGCCCCCCCCCTTAATAAGTTATTACCACCCCCGTCATTGTTTTTTCGAAGACATGTGGTGATATAGTTTTTAAAAATAACTATTTTGTTATAGATCATAATATGCATAAAAACTGTACAGAGCTATTTTGTAATGTATTGATTTTACAAAAAAAAAGAATCTGTAAATAAAGTTTTAAAAGAGAGTGGTAAGAATTCAGATGGCACACACTGAAAGATGTAGATATTTTGCTATTTATTTAAAGGAGTATTTTGAGAGAGAGAGAGAGAGAGAGAGAGAGAGAGAGAGAGAGAGAGAGAGCTGACGTGAGCCTGCCGTTGAGCCGCGGTCACCCTCATGCTTTCCCTGGCGGTGGCCGGTGACCCTCAAAGGCGATCGAACACTGCCGGCCCCGTTCTCTGTGCCCTGTTCAGTCTCTTCATTTAGCAGGAAAACAACAAACAACAACAAAATTGTGCCTTAGCCGTATTTTTTTTGTCTAGGGGAGTTTGTTTCTGTCCGACGAAGCAAAATTCTTTCTGTTGCCGAAAACAGTGGATGTATTCAATACTGTATCATACCAAAAACATCGCAGGTGTACGGACATGCTGTCTCTCATTCTGTGTTTTCAGATGCAGAATTTTAAAATTAAAAAAAAAAGAAAAGAAAAGAGAAGTCCTGTCTTTCTGAGTCATGTGGCCTGGCCATGCTCTGGTGTCTGCGGCATCTGGCCCCTGCTGTCTACTTGCCTCAGCGGGGCCCTTGACCCCACCACTGCTGGGAATCTCTTCTGCTGATTGATTCCACCTTCCACTTGTCCCCTCTGAGTTAGAGAATTGTCGTGGTTGGCCGAAACGATCACAGGCAATGATCCTTATCTTTTAAGGATAATTTCATTTAAGACAAAAATCATCCCTGCCTCCCCCCTATAAATAAAAAGACCTTGGAGGTCAGAGAGGTAGTGCAGGAGTTAAAGTAGTTGACTTGCCTGCAACCAACTGGTACTTGGTCCCCAGCGCTATATAATTCCTCCAACGTTACTGGGTACAAGCCTGGAGGCCTCCACAAGTACCATCAGGGTGGCCTGGGGTATGGGCCAAATCAGAGGGTCTGCACACCACCATATCCTCGGCCCCAGCATTGAACCCCTGGCCCCAGCGGCCAAGAAACAATCAAGACCAGCCTGGGCCTCCTGAGCCCTAGATGGGAAAGCCGAACAATGAAAAGGCAGGACTCCAACTTCGTGCTTCCGGTGGGCAGCCCTAGCTTAAGCAGGAAGGTGAAGAGTCTCCTCACGTCCCCTTGGGAGGGACTCCCGTGGCTTCACTCCTGATTCATTTTCACCCAAGCTTGCTTCTCTGCGCCCCCAGGTACCTCTGACCCGACTCGCAAATCAAAATCACGTTCACGATCATCCTGTTGTTCGTCGATTTCCTCGAGCAGGCACCAGTAACGTCTCCTTCTTCCTAGCCCTGAGATTTTTAAAAGAGCCATTTCGATGCTCTTTCAGGATTAGGAGGATGAGACCCATTGTTGTTCCTGGTATTTGGCATTTTGAGTACGACACGGGAAGTTTCCCAGACTCTGTGTGGGCAGGATACTTTTGGTAGCCTGCCAGGTTCTCCAAAGGAAAAAATAATGTCACATGGCTGCAAATGTGGCCTTGCGCTTCTGGGAGCTGGGTTTTATAGTCTCTGCGTCTTGACCATTGATGGGACCAACCTGGCGCTGGCGGCAGCTGGTGGGTGTGACGCCTACCTACTGGAAGATGGGGGAGTCTGGGTGGAGAAGGCCAGTCCCAATCAGAGTAGGCTTGGAGACCTCAGCCCCGAGACCCGCATGCCTGGGTTCCTCTGCCAGTTCTTTCATGCATGAGGCCCGTCTGGACGTGTGGGGAGAGTGGTCCCAGGATGGCCGTGGCTGGCTCCAGAGGTCCTCAGCTGCTGGGGCTCTGCTTGGGGCGGGGGGGGGGGGGAGAGAAACTCAACCCTCCCCCCTCCAAGGGGTCCCGGTGAGGACAGTCAGGCGCTGGGACAGGAGACTCTGCCAATCAAAATACACTGGGAGTAAATCAAAAGGTTTCACCAACCCCACGTTGAGTTCCTTGGCCCTTGCTGGGCCTCAGCCCACCATTCTGCGGCCTTCCTGCCTGCAGAGCAAGGTACTATATTACCCATCTGGAGAAACTAAGGTCATAGCGAAGATGAGTTACCCCTCACAGATTCCTGCAAAGTCAGAGGGATGAGAAGAAGATGCCACAGCTGGTGACAGACCGCATGTGTCCCACCCCGTGAGCCATGCCAGGAAATTGAAGCAAACCCAACCAGCAGTGACCCACCCCCCCCCTCAGACCTGGACCCAGCCGGCCACCCCAGGTCTGCTCTCCACGCCTATGGGGTCTGATGAGTCTCTTTCCAGGGAACTGAACCTGACCTGGGACAGGGAATCCCTGGCTGCCAAGATCCCTCAAGGGCAGAGCCATGGACACCACATGCAAGGGCCAGCTTTGCCCAGGAGATGGACTGGAAAACCAGAGAACTTCACTATATATATATATAGTGTTGGTATCCTTGTCAACACAAACTTAGTCACGAGCATTGATTCATTCGAATGCCTAACAACCCGAATTGGACGATTACACTTGAATAAATGTGGCTCACTACCGGCAGTTTCTATCTTTGTTGTCTATGCACCAACATCCAGTTATGGTGAAAGAGAAACTGAGAAATTCTACATGGAGCTGGAGAAGTTCTATAAAGAAGATCACACCTTCTACAAGATCATTGTCGGTGATTTTAATGCCAAGATAGGACCAAGAAGATCAGTTGATGAACTCCACATCGGAACCCATGGCCTGGAATGGAACGAACAGGGTGACAGACTGTCTGAGTTCATCATGTCAACCAAAACCTTCCATGGTAAGTCACAATTCCAAAAGGCTGAATCTAAACATTGGATATGGGAGTCTCCCGATGGACGGTTCCACAATGAAATAGACCACATCATATTCAATCGGCGGTTTTGCCTAACCGATGTTGCTGTTGTCCCAAAATTCCAAATGGGATCAGACCACCGTCTTCTTTGTGCAAAATTCTACCTCACAGAACGAGGAGAAAAGAATACAAGGTTTAAGAAGAGGACTCCCAGAACAACCACCAACTGGGAGCTCTTTGGCTCTATTGCGGCAACATGGGAAGATGCCGTCATTGACAACATTGATGAGGAATACGATCGAATGATTCAGCACCTCCATGATTGTGCAAGGAATGCCAAGAGAGAGATAACCACAAAAAAACGTCTCTCTTCGAACACTCTTGAACTTATTCGCCAACGTGGCTTGGCACATGCCTCAGGCAACCACAAGCGAACATCTGAACTGGCAAAACAGTGCAGAGAAGCCATCAAGGATGACCTCAAAAACAGGAGAGCAGCAGTACTGGTAGATGCAGCAGAAGCTGGGAAAAACATTCGTAATGCCCGCCTGTCCTTCACCAACTACAAAACCAAGATGACTGCCCTCCGACATCATGATGGATCTATCACATCTTCCAGAAGGGCAATGGAGAAGATTATTCATGACTTCTACTCAGATCTCTTTAATAGCCACATCCACTTGCCCACATACCACATACCACATGATGGATATGTCGTTCCCAATGTTCTCCCTTCCGAAATCCAACATGCCATCTCGTCGGTAAAGAAACAAAGAGCACCTGGCCCAGACAAGATCAGACCTGAACACCTGAAGAACTTACCATCAGTACTCATCAATACATTGGCTCGACTCTTCACACGCTACCTGTCTGAATGCAAGGTTCCATCCCAATGGAAAACCAGCAGGACTGTACTACTATACAAGAAAGGAGACATCCACGACATTGGCAACTATTGCCCAATCTGCCTATTGTCTGTCATCTACAAACTATTCACTCGAGTCATCCTGAATAGGATTAGCAGAACACTAGATGAAGGACAACCATGTGAACAAGCTGGATTCCGAAAAGGATTCAGTACCATCGACCATATCCATACAATAACCAAGCTCATTGAGGTATCTCGGGAGTTCAAGATGCCGCTCTGTCTAACGTTCATTGATTTAAAGAAGGCCTTTGATTCTGTTGAGATGGAAGCGGTCATGGAAGCCCTAGCCAATCAAGGCGTACAAATTCAATACATCAGGATCCTTCGTGAGCTCTATTGCAGATTCACTACCAAGATCTCACCATTCTACAAAGAAGTAATCATCCATATCAAGAGAGGGGTTCGGCAGGGTGATACCATTTCACCAAAACTCTTCAGTGCCACCCTCGAGAACATCATGCGACGACTGGAATGGGAAAACATGGGAGTGAAGATAGATGGTCGGCAACTACACCACGTCCGCTTTGCTGATGACATCGTTCTAATAACACCAAACATCAGCCAAGCGGCACAAATGCTAAACAACTTTGACCGTGAATGTGGAAAGGTCGGACTACAGCTGAATCTTACGAAGACAATGTTTATGATAAACAGCCTTGTTCCTGACGCTCCATTCGCTCTCAACGGAACCACCATCTCCGAATGCAACAGTTATATATACCTAGGTCGAGAAATCAACATGATGAATGACCTGGCACCTGAGTTGCACAGGAGGAAGAGAGCGGCTTGGAATGCCTTTAAGAGCATTGAAGAAATAACTAAAAGGACAAAGAACCTCCAGCTACGAGCACATCTCTTTGATTCCACTATTCTTCCTGCATTAACAGATGCCTCAGAGACCTGGACCCTACGCAAACAAGATGAGAACGCTATTCGGGTCTCTCAAAGAGGAATCGAAAGAACTATGCTTGGAATATCACGATTCACTCAAATGAGAGATAGAATCCGGAGTTCTGATCTTCCTCAACGCTCAAGAATCAGGGACGCTGTCTCATTTGCCAAGACATCAAAAATCAGATGGGCTGGACACGTAATGAGGTTTACAGACAACCGCTGGACTAGAGCCATTACTGATTGGATTCCACGGGACATCAAAAGATCACGTGGACGCCCACCTATAAGATGGTCAGACTTCTTCATCAAGACCCTAAGTGATCGGTTTGAGGCTCTGCATGTTCCTAGAACGAACAGATACCATTGGGCTACGCTAGCACGCAACCGGGATGAATGGAGACGTTACTGGCACCCGCTCGAATAAATCGATGAATAACGGGGATTAAGTGATAAGTGATATTGATATATATATATTGTTCTTATCATGTTCTAGAGGGTCCTCATCTGCTAGAAATGGTAACCCAACCCCAAGAAGGCGCACCGGAAGGAGTAACACTTGGGTCATTAAATTAAAATACTAAGTTCTAGGGGCTGGAGCGATAGCACAGCAGGTAGGGCGTTTGCTTTGCACGCAGCCGACCCGGGTTCGATTCCTAGCATCCCATATGGTCCCCTGAGCACCGCCAGGAGTAACCCCTGTGCATCGCAGGGTGTGACCCAAAAGAGAAAAAAAATACTAAGTTCTAGATCAAGAGATGCTTGGGGGTGTGGCAAGGAATCTGAACCAAGAGCTGGCGCCACTCCCCTCCTGTGGACCCCCTTTTGCCTTCATCCCCCCCTTCCGCGAAAGTTGCCTCCCACCTGAAAGAGAAAGAAGGCCCCTGACCCCCAGGTCCTTTGCCTCCCGGCTACCCTCAGCCCTCCACTTCTTACTCTAACGAGGGAAATAAAACCACGTGCCCGTCCCAGGACCGGACAAATGGCGAGCTATGATTGGCTGAGTCTGAGGCCGCCCTCTGCCAATCCCACGATGCGGGTGGGTGCGATTGGCCGCGCTTGGATTCTACGCCCACCCTCACAGCCCGAGGATTGGCTGAGGCGTGACAAGGGCCCGCCCCTGCCCGTCACGTGATCTGCCACGGCCCACAGGGAGCAGCTGTGCCTGGGCTCGTCCCCCGCAGCTGCAGGCGCGCGTGCTTTGCCGCTCGGATTCGGTTCGTTTCTGCAACTCGAGTGCCCAGCTGGGGTCCGGCCCAGCTCCTAGGGCTGCCTCCCCAAGGAGAAGCGCTCTGGGCCTGTCGGGAGCACATCATGTTAAGCAAATCGCATGCTGAGGGGGCACGAGGTGTCCCTCCCCTGGTGAGCCGCGCACGAGTTCTTAGGGGGCAGCAGGGCGGACGCCTCCCTTTCTTTCTCCTTGTCGCTGGGCCCGGTGCTCAGGGCAGAGGCTCCCCGTGTGCACCCTCTGCTCTTCACTCCGAAGGCGAAGAGCCTCCCGGAGAGAGTATCTCTCCCTGCACATCCCAGCCCCTGCCCACCCCCGAGGTAGGCGCCCAGAGCATGCATGCTTGTTCCAGAGGAAAAATCCATTGCCTAGATGACTGTACCGTTAAACTCCTAAACGGGGTTGAATGAGGATGAGGGGAGGAATGGGTTAATGAGGTGGCCCGTTGGTTGTCCAGGAGCCAACGATGACCCGCAGGTGAGGGGACAGATGAGGGGATGCTGAACGCTCTCTGCCCGTTTCCAGCCTCTCAGACACAATAAGGAACCTCCTTGAGCGTCCGAATACTGGCTCTCAGACCAGCCCTTGCAGACCGAGCCCGGCACTGGGGCTGGAGCACAGTCCCTGACATCTCACCGCCTGTCTGTAGGAGAGGTCGCCAGGTACATTAAAGCCCACGTGACAGTTTTAGTTTTGGAAAGGCAGTGGGGGGGAAGATGTGCGACCCACCTGCATTCCAGCCCCTCAGAAAGAGTCTGATACATACAAAGGGATGCCTGTGTTTGATCTGAGTGAACGGATGGAGGGAGGGAGGGAGGGAGGGAGGGAGGGAGGGGTGGATGGGTGGATGGGTGGAGGATGGTGGATGGATGGTACACGGATGAACGGTGGATGGGCAGTGGATGAATGGGGAATGGGTGACAGTGGATGGATGGTGGAGGCAGGATGGGCACCCCCACCAAGCATTCATCTAACCACATCTGCCAAGCTGTGAGAAGCTCCACCAGAGCACTGAGGCAAAGGCTCTCTGAGAACAGTTCAAGCGATTGGGAACTGCACCCAGGGCCTCCCTCTCTCACCAGCTCCCTGAATCTCTCCTCAGGCCCTGCCCCCACGCTCCAGCTCCCGAGCACGTTTGGGTCTCCCCTCCCCCCCCAGTGGCTCTGCTCTTGCCCCCCCCCCCCATGCTCCATCATCGCTCTTCTTCCCTGCCTCCTGGCAGGCCTCCTCTTCTGAAGGGGTGGGGGTGGGGGTCGTTTCCTCCCATTTTCCACACAAACGCCTTCTTTCCTCAGCAGGCCCTAAAGCAGCTAGGATAATCATTTCCAGAACATACTTTTCCCTGCTGGTGACTGCTTTCACTGCTCTCACACCCCCAGTGCTATTCCATGCCTTCAGTGATGCTTGGCTGACTTCTTTCTTTCTCTTCTTCCTTTCTTCCTTTCTTCCTTTCTTTCTTTCTTTCTTTCTTTCTTTCTTCCTTCCTTCCTTCCTTCCTTCTTCCTTCCTTCCTTCCTTCCTTTTTTCCTTCTTTCCATCATTCCTCGTATAAAAATGTCAGGGGGGTTGTCTCTCTCCCTTCCCCTCCCTCCCTCTCTCTCTCTCCCTTCCCCTCCCTCCTTCCCTCCCTTCCTCCCTCCTATTTCCTCCCTCCTCTCTCCCTCTCCTTCCTTCTCCCTCCCCCTCTCTCCCTCTCCCTCCCTCTCTTTCCCTCACTCCCTCTCTCCACCTCTCTCCCTCCCTATCCTGGGAATTATTTCAGACTTTCCAAACTTGGTCTCTCTATTTTTTTTTTTTTGCTTTTTGGGTCACACCCGGCAATGCTCAGGGGTTACTCCTGCCCGCACTTAGGAATTACTCCTGGCGGTGCTCAGGGGACCATATGGGATGCTGGGATTCGAAGCCGGGTCTGCCATGTGCAAGGCAAACGCCCTACCTGCTGTGCTATCGCTCCAGCCCCAAACTTGGTCTCATTTTGATCATGAGCATCTGCTGATTTAACTGGGTTGTTGGGGGGAGGGGGGAAGTGTCAGTTGTCCAAAGATGATCATGGATGTTCTCCAGGACCACTACTCAGAACACAGAACGTGAACTTTGGGGGCCAGAGAAGGTGGGGTGCGTGTCTTCATGCAGCTGACTCAGGTTCTATCCCTGGCACTACATATGGTCTCCTGAGCACTACCAAAAATGATCCCAAGCCACAGAGTCAGGAGTAAGCCCGGAGCCCCACTGGGAATGACCCAAATGCCAAAACACACACACACACACACACACACACACACACACACACACACTAAACAACATGGCCTTTTATAAGGTAGGATTCAGTAAGACCTTCCTGCCTGCTTTAATGTTCCCAACTTCAACAACGCCTGCCCTCACTTTGTCTCCACGGAATCTAGGGTTTGAGCACCTAATATGGTCTTAGCTTCCATGACTAGAAAAGGAAGGGAGAGACATCCAGGAACAAAAAGGAAACACTCGTTCCCTACCCAACTGCACCCTAACTCAAAGGCTGATACTTCCGATTTGACTCAGACCTAATCACGCAGAGTGATGTTTCTCCAGAGAGATGCAGCCCCGGAATGCTCAGGACCAGAAAGGCTTTTTCTCTTCCTCTCAGTGAGATGTGTGAGAAATGATGTGCATTCGTATAGGTCAGGATGATCCACCTAGATCATCTTTATTTATAAGTCATTCTTTTACTGAGAATATGCAATTCCTGCAACATCCCAGGAGGGCACAGCTGCCTGCCAGCCACAGACCCAGGAGGGCGCAGCTTCTAGTCCAAACCCCAAGCCTGGGACCACAGCTGGAAGGAAGCTGCTGACTCAGAGCCTCGGACAGCAGGAGATTTGGCTGGACTCAGGAACAAGCTCTGGACTGCTCAGGAAACCAACTGTGGTGCCGGGGTTGGGGCCATCCAAGTAGGCCCTGTGCAAGGGCAGCACCTTCACCCAGGCACTTAGGGAAGCGTCCACCGTGAATGAGTGAGCAAGCATCATCTTGAGCAAATCCTCGAGTTCCCCATCTCCTCTTTGGACTTATCTCCTCCTTCTGGAAGACATCTCCTGGGGTCCTGCTTTCTCACATCTCTGAGGTGCTGTTACTTTCACAGCCAACCTGGAAAGCCGCCCCCTAGGAGATGCCGGGGTTGTCATCCTGGTTCCCAGCAGGGACCCAACCCTCAGACCCACAAGGCCTCTTCCATTCAACATGATCCCTTTGGAATAAGCTGAGGGTGGTGCTAATTCACACACATGAATCTGGCGGGCCCAAATGTTCACAGAGCAAAACAAATGACTGGACCCCCACAGGAAATCCGTGCTGGACTCCCTCCCCTGCCAGGTGCTAGCCCCCAATTCCAGGGGGGATTGGATTAGAGAGCAATTCCAGGCCCCCTGTGCTAAGGGCCAGTCCTGGGTGGACAGGCCTGAAGCAGGGACACCGTAAGGATTAAGAAAGGAGAAAGAAATGAGAGAAAAAGCACAGGGTCAGGGGACTCAATGCCCAACCGACTGGGAGCCTCGACTGTCCCCCATGTACAATATTTGATTGTTGAGAACCAGTAACCACCAGAAGGGGAACAACAACATTCTTTGGTCAGCTGCCTGAGGATCTTAGTCCAATTAGACAATTCTGAGGGTCTGGGTTTTCCCGGACAAACATCTTTATAACGGGCTTTTCCCCAGGTGAGATTCTTCCTGGAGGGGGAGCAGAGATAGAGCAGTTATAGGACCACCTGCCCACCCCTTCCCAGCCCCCAGCAGCATTCCACCTCCGGCGCCAGCGTTCTGGGTTTTTTAAAGGTCCCATCAACTACTCATCCTGTTCGTCTCCTTTATCAAGTTACTGACAGAGTGACTTGCCAAATGCTGACCCATCAGGAGCCCTGGGTACTGATGGGCTGATGCTAGCGAATCCAATGCCTCTCCACAGACTTCAATGTCCAGAGAAACTATGCCAAGTCTTTACAAGAAGGAAAACATTCAGATTCTGCATTCTCCTGGTCAGTAAAAATCCCACACTCAGGCCAGGCGATAAGAGGTTCATGAACCCCACCCAGGGATGCATCCACGACAAACCCAGTGTCAGTTTGGCAAAGCCCCATACGATGTGGAGAGAGAAATCAAAGATTCTAAGGATTCGTAACGCAGGTGCATGGAAAAAGAAGGCACCAAAATGAATAAAGAGGGCCGGAGTGACAGTACAGTGAGGAAGGCGTTTGCCTGGCATGCAACCAAACCGGGTTTAATCCCCGGCATCCCATATGGAACCCCAAGCACCATCGGGAGTCATTCCTGAGTGCAGAGCCAGGAGTAAACCCTGAAAATTGTAGGCTGTGATGCAAAAAGTCTAGAGAAAATAAATAAATAAATAAATAAATAAAGGAATGGTGAATAGAATTTCAAGGATTAAAAGTGCCTGTTTGTTTTCATCTGCACTCACATTCTTGCTCTCCCATCCCATGGATTCCAAATCCTTGTCTGTCTGTCCTCAACCTCTTTTTTCCCCTTGGGTTTCTTTTTTTTTTAAAATTTTTATCAGTGAATCACCATGAGGTACAGTTGTAGACTTACAAATTTTTGTGCTTTGGTTTCAGTTATACAATGATCAAATACCCATCCCTCCACCAGTGCCATTCCTCCACCACCACGGGTCCCAGCATCCCCCCACCCCCCCCCATCCCCCC
Organism: Sorex fumeus; assembly: GCF_029834395.1. Lineage (NCBI taxonomy): Eukaryota > Metazoa > Chordata > Mammalia > Eulipotyphla > Soricidae > Sorex > Sorex fumeus. The sequence goes on along the minus strand of NW_026606159.1, from coordinate 357,336 downwards.
ATCCCACCCTGCCTCTGTGGCAGGGCATTCCCCTTTGTTCTCTCTCTCCTTTTGGGTGTTGTGGTCTGCAAAAGAGGCATTGAGTGGTAATCATCTTTGGTCTGTAGTATACTTTCAACATGCATCTTCCATCCTGGGAGGATCCTCCAAACACCCTTTATTTGGTGCTCCCTTCTCTATCTGAGCTGCCTTTTCCCCTAGCATGCCCGGGTGGCCTCTAAGCCATGGAGTAATCCTCCTGGCACTTATCTCGGCTATTCTTGTGTCCTCAACCTCTTCCCATGACGCCAGCGAAGCTCATGTTGGCTTAATGCTCCAAATATGGGGCTTTGTCTTGGAAGAAGGCCTGAGACACTGGATTCATCCCTCCCAGGTGTATGCTCGGGCTTTGAGACCCTCTGATCTTGGCTTTGGTTTCCCTTTGCTCAAACCGGCAGTCATGTGCTGTGGCAGTCACCTTTGGATTTCTGAGGAAGACAGCCTCGCTCTGCCCTTCTCCCAGGAGGAATCTTGGAGTGGACTCTGTGGTTTGGAGAGCCAATCAGGACAGGATCACAGTGGACAAAGCCTGGGCTACTTCCTCCAAGATTTCATTGTCCTCCCTACCTCATAAAGCTATACCGTGGTTTTGGATGTTAGACCTCTTAAGAGAGGAAGGAAAGGGTTCCTGCAACAGAAGGTTCCATTTCTAGGGTCAAGGATATAGGGCAAAGTGGAAGCACTTGCCTTGCATGCTGTCAACTCCGGTTCAATCCCCGGTATGGCCTTATGTTCGTCTGAGCCCCACCAGGAGGGATCCCTGTGCACAGAGCCGGGAGTAAGACCTGACCCTGCCAGGTGGGACCCCCCCAAACCAAAAATGACCATTTCTAACTCCCCAAAGTGCCTCCTGCTCTCTGGCAGAAGAAAATATGCATTTATGAAACACAGTGTCTTGGAAACGCTGCCATGGCTACTGAAATGCAAGTCCTGAGTCCATTTCCTTTCTGAAGAAATCGGGTGAATTAATTTCCCTTCCTGGGGACGGTGTTCCTATAAACTAGAGATTCTCAACTGGAAGCAATTTTGTCTGCTCCCCTCCCCAGAGGACATTCAGCAATGTCTGGAGATTTATTCGGTTGTCACAGCTGAGAGCACTGCAGGATTCTGGTGCCTAGAAGCCGGGGACACTGTAACAATCCTACACTTACAATGACAGTGTCCTACAACAAAAATTTATATGGCTCCAAGAGGCTGGAGTGCTGAGGTTAAGAAACTTTTCCACAAACTTTTCTATGTATTTTCCTGTCTTAGTCTGGGGATGTGTTTCATGGAATATAGGAATCTTGTCATTTTAATCGTCTTCCTTCAGAAGATATCAGATGGAAGGACATGTGGGGGGAAGAAGGAAGGAAGGAAGGAAGGAAGGAAGGAAGGAAGGAAGGAAGGAGGGAAGGAGGGAAGGAGGGAAGGGAGGGGGAGGGAAGGAGGGAGGGAGGGAGGGAGGGAGGAAAAGGAGGGAGGGAAGAAGGGACGAAGGGAGGATGGAAGGAAGGAAGAAAATGGGAGGAAGGGGGGAAAGGAAGGAAGAAAGGAGGGAGGGTAGAAGGGAGGGAGGAAGAAAGAAAGGAAGAAAAGGAGGGAAGGAAGAAGGGAGGGAGGAAGGAAGAAAGGAAGAGAGGAGAGAATGGAGGGAGGAGGGGAGGGAGGGAGGAAGGAAGAGTGAATGGAAGGATGAATGGATGGACGGATGGGTGAAAGGAATGAAAGAATGAAGGTTGAATGGGCAGTTAAGAAAAGGACAAGTGGATAAGAAACTGAGCATGAGTCACTAAATTACTAAATGAGTGAACAGAGGGTTGTCTGAACACTAACAACATGGATGTGTTGCTGAACTGAACAATAGCTGTCAGGGCCGTTTGCCACCTCTGGGCTTATGGAAGGGCCTTTTCCTGTGCTCAGTGCTCCCATGTCCAGTGAGATTGTCCATGATCTCTCTCTAGCGCTCGCTCTCATGCTCTCACGCTCACTCCTGTGCTCTCTCTCTCTCTCTCTCTCTCTCTCTCTCTCTCTCTCTCTCTCTCTCTCTCTCTCTCCTCTCTCCCCGCTTCCCTCTCTCACCCACCCACACCAGGAACCCTGACCCTTGATACATATTTATTTGGCTCCCGATGTACCTAATGCTACCTGCAAACCGATAAAGGGGCACCATGTACGTTCCTGCACAACAAATAAAGACACGGAGGTCCAGAAATGTCACTGGCCCAGGGACACACAGCAGCCAGTAAGTGACAGAGCCTGGATTCCTTCTCCCCCTTGAGACACCCCCAGACTCTCTAGCAGTCTGAACCTCATCTTAGAGTAGAACGAACCCAGGTCAACATCAGAGGCCAGAGTCTCTGGCTCCTTTAGGGGTTCTAAAGCTAGAATACAGCTGGCCTTTCACCCGCTCCCCGCCTCGCAGTCCCTCCACGAGTCCAGGTGCTAGAAAGCGAGAAGCAGGACGGCCAAGCTCTGTCAGAGAAGACGAGTGTCCCCCAGGCTAGGTCTCCTGCAGGCAGGCGGCCTCAGAGGGATGTGCTCCAGGACTGAGCTGGTCTCTTTGTTTCAGCTTCCAAACTCCAATTGGTTGCTAAGAGACGGTACAATGGGAGGCCCATTGGAAGCCCTCAGAACCCACAGGCAGTTATAATACCAGGCCCTTGCTTTATAGAAATGCAAATAGCCTAAGTGCAGGCCCTGCCCGCAATCTGTGCCCCTGTGATAAGGGGATTGCTGTTTGGACCCCCAAGAAATCCTGTCTCTGGAGGGATGGACTAGGAAGGAGCGGAAGAGTCTGGGGTGGCTTCTTCCTCCGTTGCCACTTCGGAAGGACTTAAATATTAATTAACATGCAAACTGATCCCCACTCCACAATAACCGGATTTTGCCCAATCGGTATCTGCACTAATTAAGTCAATGATCCCGGGGTGCTATTTCTAGCTTTGCTTTCCTGGCATTTCCGATCAATAAGCAGAGGGAGCATTTCTTTTTCTTCTGGCCCCAAATGTTGCCAAACCACGATGCCTCCTAATCAGGCTGAGTCTGTGCTTCTGAGACAGACCTGTATCTCTTTCCTGTGTTTATCAAACGGAGTTCAAGCCAGGGAGGGGCGTGAGTGCTCCCATTAACCCAGTCTACACTGCATGACATCCTCTGCCCCAACCCCTTGCCCCAAGGCTTGCCTGGATTGGGATCTCCTGCTCTGGCAAGAACCTGATCCTTGGTGAGCAGAGAAAGGCAGGCTGGGAGAGTCAAAGGATCACAGAAGGAAGGCTGGGATAACTCGACCACAGAGATTCAACCCAGAGCAAAAGCAGCCCTTAGATGAGATGCATTTTGTTCCACACAAACATGTCAGCAGCCTTCTTCAACCTGCTCACACCAGCATCCATGACCCACGTGATCACCAAGTCAATAGGCCAGAGTTCTTCTTCCTTCCTGCCTTCCTGTGCTTCCGGACCATGCTTGTGGCATGGATCCATGAGAACCAGGGGTTGAAGAACGTATCTGCTCCACTCAGCATTCAAGGGCAGGGGGCTGAGGGTGAAGCCAAGAGGCAGTCCCTCTTCTTGGTGGTCATAAGCTCTTGAAATGAAGCACGCTAACACAGTGAGCTGTCGACAGAACATTAGCTCATGGCGGGTGTTCTGAAAATCATACAGCCTGGAGATGGGAAAGAAGGGGGTGGAGGGAGGGGAATGAGGAACGAGCCCACATCTGGATTTATCCCATCGTGCTGGCCCCGTGGTTAGAGTTCGTGAATTGTTTCATACCTAGAAATGCTCTCGCTTGGGTAATAATTGGCCGGGGCACTTATAATTAGTGAGGGATGAAGATGATGTTTTCATGGAGGGTCTTTCTCCTGACAAAGCCTGAGTCGCGGAACAGAGCATCCTGGGGAGGGCAGCTAGGGCTGAAAGGCCCACAAATACAGTGAGGTTGGTGAGTGTCAGAAGAGAGGAAGGCTTGTCTTCTTGGAAGGACAGACAGGAAGTCAGCTCAGCAGGAAGGAGAGGGGTGGAAGGGTGAGAGGAGAGGAGACGGGCTGGGTCTCTGATCCATGTTGAAACTCATGATTTAAAAATATATATTTTTCAAATCCTTGGGCTAACCTGGCGGTGCTCAGGGGTTACGCCTGGCTCTGTGTTCAGGAATGACTCCTGATGGTGCTCAGGGGACCATATGAGATGCTGGGGATTCAACCTAGGTGTCGGCTGTGTGCAAGGCACATGCACAGCCCTGTGCTATCTATCCAGCCCCAGAACTCATGTTGAAACAGGATACTTCTCTGGTCTCTTGCCCATAAGGTTAAGGCCCAGGATTTTTAACTTAAAAACACATCTGAGTTTGTTTGGGGATCAGCACTCCCATTAACACTTTTTCTTGTTTGGACCACACCTGGCCGTTCACTCAGGGATGACTTCTGGCTCTGTGTTTAGGGACCACTTGTGACTGGCTCAGGGAACCATACCCAGTGCTGGGATTAAACACAGTTGGCTGCATGCAAGGCAAATGCCCTGCCTGCTGTACTGCTGCTCTGGTCCTTACTATCAGCACCTTTTAAATCTCTTGTGACCTCGGCTGAGAATGAGCTTCCCAGAGGATCTACCCATGGTCTGTTCAAACTTATTCTCTGTAATAGGTTAGAGAAGGGACCACTATGACAATGATAGTTGGAAAAGATCACTCTGGACAGAAGTGAGTGCTGAAAGGGGGTATATATGATAACTCTCAGTACCTATATTGCAAACCTTAATTTCCAGAAGGAAAGAGAGGGAGAGAGAGGGGGAGAGAGATAGTGGGAGAGAGGGGGAGAGAGGGAGAGACAGAGGGAGAGAGAAGAAGAGAGGGAGAGAGAAAGGGAGAGGGAGAGAGAGAGAGGGAGAGGCAGGGAGGGGGGAGAGAGGGACAGAGGGACAGAGAGGAAGAGAGGGAGAGAAAGGGAGAGACAAAGGGAGAGAGAGAGACAGAGAGAGAGAAAGTGCCTTGCTAGGGCCAGGGAGTTGGGGGATGCAGGTGGGAAGGGTGGAAGGAAGGAAAGGAAACTGGGGTTATTGGTGGTGGGATGGGTGTTGAAACATTGTATGACTGAAACCCAATCATGAACAACTTTGGAACTGTAGGATAACACTGGGGGGTGAGGGGGGCTTCCTAATTTATTTTTTGATTACACAGTAACTGTGTATCTCACGTCATCCAATAAAAATAAACAAATACATAGAACCACACAGTATGCAGCCTTAAAAAATTACTCTCTGAAATCATCTTTAACAAATGAGTGGAAAGCTGTTGCTATTAATTGTAAGAGGAAAACAACCAAGCTTTCCCAGACCCCAAATTCCATTTTCTTTGGATCCTAGGGCAAACCTGGAGTGAGGCTTTCTGGATGGAGAGCATTCACCCACCTCATCTAACACCCACAGCCCCCCTGAGATGGGGGACCCCCTTGCTGCCTGCATTTCCCTAGGAAGAAAAGAGCAATGTGACTGAAACTGGCCTGCATGAGCTTAATGCTGTGGTTCAAGGATGTTCACCTAAGACAAATCCTGAAGGGCAGAGACTCATTCACATATTCATTCACGCATTCATTGTCTCTCCTCACTCCCCCCCCCAACCACTTGTCAACTCCATCCTGCCCAGACCTAAGGTTTTATAGTGATGGACTCATTTTAATAAGCATGTAAGTAGTGAGGTGGGATTTCAATCTCTCTAGGGAATAATCACAAGACCATCTTTGGAGGGGCATAAGGAAAGAAGGATGCCAAGACTACTGCTTCCTCCCCCGCTCCAGAGAACAAGAGACATCATTCTAAGTCTTGAGTGAGCCATTGGGAGAAATGCCAAGACAGACAGAGCCCAAGCAGCAAACTTGGAAGGAAGGATTCATCCCACACTGACGCTCAACCCGGGGGCCGAATAGAGAGCTTTTTGCCAGAAGACTTAAATTCTCCACAAGAGTCAACATTTTCTTCCTTTAGAAGTCTTGGACCCTTCTAGAACTCCCCTAAACTCTGAAGCAGATTGAGCCACTGGTGGTAGAAAAGACTCTCACAGGCGCTGGGCCCACATGGACACAAGCTTGTTTGTCTCCAAGTCACCATGTCCCACTGGTAGAGCTGGGGGCAAATCCAGTCACCAGCCTGAGGGATGGTCTCGGGGATGTCTGACTTTGATCCTACCCGGAAATGCCCGTCCTGATCTCTCAGAGACAATGCTTCCTTCCCCTCACCATCTGGCAGGGAATCATTGCATCTGCTGGAATGCCCTTACCAGTTGGGCTCTGGGTGGGAAGGCAAGAATCCACCCTGCGCTCAGGAAACCAGGAGGAGGGGGAACACCGAGTCAGAGACAAATCCTATTAGCAATAACACGGATCTGTGAAGAAATTCTGTTCAACGACTCTGAGGAGAGACAGGCTTGTGACAGGGGAGATGCACAGAGCCTGTCAGGTTCCATGATACAAAATCGGTTCACTTTCAATTTCCTCCATGTGGGCTTGGCAGCTGTGTTCTCACTTGCGCTTGCCTCCCTGAGAGTGTGGTGTCAGCCCAGAGGCTGGCCACTGCCTCCCTCCCACCCCTGCACGAGCAATGGCAGGGTTGGCGCTTGTCATTTTTAACGGAAAGACCATTGTGGTCACCCCATGGGAGATTCCACCTCCCAGGAGGCATTTGGGGGAAAGGGGAGTGCTTTGGGTTGTCACTGTAGCCGGGGTGGGGCACTCTGGCTAGCTGGTAAAACTTGGGGGGCTCAAAAGGAAAGAAATTGGAGTGTTGTGGAGAATTTGAGGGTCCTGGGCAAAACTCTATTTTCAGCCCCTGGGTTCTAGTGCCATCTTGGAATGAATCCTCCTTTCCAAGTCTATTGCCCAGATTCTGTCACCCGTGGAGAGCCTTCAGCGACTCATCTGACACTAGGGAAAAGCCTGCAGTGAGGAAGGCACCTTCAGTCCATGAAGAATGACCCCATTGTTGGGTTGCCTTTCTGAGGTGTCTCTGGACATGCAAGTCAAGAAAAACATTTTGTTGAAAATCCATTTTCCTAACATGAGATGGACACCCAACGACAGTAGACACAAAGGCCAGGAAGATTGCTCCATGGTTGGCAGCCGGCCTCATGAGCTGGGGGAGAAGGCAGCTGGAATGGAGAAGGGATCACTAAGTCAATGATGGTTGGAGGGATTGCTCGGAATGGGAGATGTGTGCTGAAAGTAGACAAAGGACCAAACGTGATGGCCTCTCAGTCTCTGTATTGCAAACCATAATGCCCAAAAGCAGAGAGAGACACAGAGAGGGAGAGTATGGGGGAAATTGTCTGCCATCGAAGCAGGGGGAGGGTTGAAAAGGAGGGGATACTGGGGACATCGGTGGTGGAGAATATGCACTGGTGGTTGTTCGATCATTGTATGACTGAAACTCAAACATGAAAACTTTGTAACTGTATCTCATGGTGATTCAGAAAAGAAAAGGAAAGAAAGAAAGAAAGAAAGAAAGAAAGAAAGAAAGAAAGAAAGAAATTCCATTTCCCCCTCTAATCTCAGCACCATTTCCCCCAGTCTTCATTGCTTGTGCATTATCCTAGAATATAATTCTCTTCTTGTTTCCTTTTAGTTTTCCTTTTTCACTGTGCAATCTACTTCAATGCCCACAACCCACTGGCTGAGGCCAAGCCATAGTGCATGGACACAGTTTACTTTTGGCATCATGAGAGTCCCGGGGGTGGAGGGAAGGATGAGGACAGTCCTGCCGTCTTCCCAGTCACATTTTCTTTTTTCTCAGCCCTTCTCCAGCACATGTTCCCATTTTGGAAACCCACCCACCCTCTGGTGACAGTTCCATCAGAATGTCAAGTTTGGGGAGGGGGCGGTCAGGAAGATGCTGGGGCTTTTCTTGTGCTGAGCAAGGACATTCACACATTAGTGGGAGAAAAAGACCAAACCAAATTACTGATGTATAGAGTATTGGGGCTGCAAATTCTAGTGGAGAGGGGACAAAATGGAGCTTCTAGAGCCTGAGGTGAGGAATGGGATGGGGCCCTGAGGTGTCCAGCATTTGGCTGTAGGGCAAAGGCCACCCCCCAGAGCACTTGGGGGGCAGGGGGCATTAGGAAGGCTGCCAGCTGATGTCCTAGGTGTTTGGCTCGTCTTGCCTTAAGACAGACTGCTTGGAGGAAGAGGTTATTTCTGAGTCTGACCCAATTTTTCATTCTTTATACTTAAGGGACGCATTTGTCCTTGGACTCACAGCCCTTCTTTTGGGTTCATCTCCATGTGCAAGGTAAGGAAGCTGTTCAGGACATTCCCAGGGATGTCAAGCTGCAGCATCCTCAAGAACAGACCAGTGTCAGACAGTGTCTGGAGACACCCCATGACCCCCGAGGATCCACCTAGCCCAGCCCCTTTGATATGCAGGGTCAAGCAGTTCCATGTTGAAATATTCTTTTCCATAAATGGCTTCTCTTTCTTCCTCCTTCATAATGCACTTAGCTCAGTATATTAAACTTTGATGAAATTATGTGTGGAAGTGAGTTATATAACCTATGAATTTCATTTCTGCCCAGTAGAGGGAATGTCACCAAATATTAGTTCTAAAAAGAGGGCATCAGAACCGACAGAGTTGAGAGGCCTAGAAAGGCAATGAGGTAGTATTATTAGAGAAAATCACATCACATCACTGTCCTCCTGTTGTTCATCTATTTGCTCGAGTGGGCCCAGTAATGTCTCCACCGTGAAACTTGTTGTTACTGTGTCTGGCATATTGAATATGCCACGGGTAGCTTGCCAGGCTTTGTCGTGCGGGAGAGATACTCTCGGTAGCCTTGCCGGGCTCTCCAAGAGGGGTGGAGGAATTGAACCCGGCTCGGCTGGGCCGGCCGAGTGCAAGGCAAATGCCCTACCATTGTGCTATCACTCCAACCCATTAGAGAAAATGTCCAAGATAAAAATATATATATAGAAATATTTATACAGATATAGATACATACATATATATCTCGCCTTTGTAAGGCCTTGTCAGTTTTCCAATTTTCCTTCCCCACCGTGTCCGTTTTTGAATCTTTGTGATTAGTGATTTACCCGACTCTATAGTCAAAGTTGCGATAGTTAGATGGAAAACACATAGTTACAGCTGTCATTAGAGTTGGAATTAAGGGCTGGCTATCCAGCCCTTAGATAGAGAAACTGAGGCTCAGAGCAGTGAGGTCTCAGCTCAGGATTTTGGAGCAGCTAAGCCAAGGTTCCACTCTGATTCCCCGGGTCCGTTATCGGAATCGTTGTTGAGTTCTGCTGCAGACTCTTGGGTAGGAGGCTCAGAGACCTAGAGTTCGGAGGAGAAGAAGATGGAAGGAGAGAGAGGGACAACGGCGGAGTTGGAAATAGACGAGAATAAGGGGGAGTGATAGATAAGGTGGGGAAGGGGGTGGAGGAAGGGGATACAGACAATGAGGAAGATGGCAGTGTTCCAGAGAGAACAGATGAGGAATGGATGCCGTCTTTCCACAGGTAAAATGGCACTTAATTCTGCAGATTTAAAGACCAACATAATGCAAAACTCAGGCCAGAGAGATGGTATAGCAGGTAGGGCACTGGCCTTTCAGGTGGCCAACCAGGGTTTGATTCCAGGATTGCACACAGTTCCCCAAGTACCACAAGGAGTGGAGCTTGAGCACAGAGCCAGGGAGCCAGGAATAAGCCTTGAGTACTGCCAACTATGATCCAACCACCCCCACACAGCAGTTAAATCATTATTTTTACATGAAAAAGCATCCAGAGGGGCAGAACACATTTGCATTTCTTCCCTATTTTTTCCTTTTGTACCTCTCATTGGCAGAGCTTGGCAAGTTCCCCATGGCATATTTGATATGCCGAAAATAGTAAGAATAACAGGTCTCATTCCCTGGACCCTGAAAGAGCCTCCAATACGGCAGTGTTGGGAAAGACGAGTAAGGAGAGGCTGTTAAAATCTCAGGGCTGGGACGAATAGAGACGTTACTGGCGCCCACTCTAGTAAATCGATGATCAGCAGGATGACAGTGATACCGTGATATCTCTCATTGCTCCTTCCCCTGAAGAAATGTAGCCAGACTTTCCCCTTGCCAAAAATCTCTTTCATCTTCCACTGGAGTTCAAACATGTGCACCACCACCTACACGGCTGGTCCTGGAACCTAATTTTCTTTTTTTTTAAATCAATGAGTTTTTGGGTCACCCTGACCCCAGAATACAGGAAGAAGAAGAAGAGAGAGAACGAAATTGAGGATGGTAGTGAGAAGAAGCAGATGGGAAGTCATGGGGGTGCAGGGGGGGTAGCGGTCAATGCCTTGGGGACACTCATGGTGGCCAGGAGTAACATAGCGCTATGTCCAAACTTCAGAGTCACCCACACCAAAGGCAGTGGAATGGCAAATAAGAAGCTGTTTGTAATGAGAACTATGAAACTGTAACGAAAATTAAGAAAATATGATGGGGACTGAGAAACTGAAACTGGCCTCCTAACTTAAAAAGAGAAGGGAGGGAGAAGCATTCCTTTTATGATCCCAACTGATGGAGTTAAAGACCCACCAGCCCACCTGATTTCTGGAAGTGTACTGAGCCCGACACCTGAAGGCCACACTAGGTGGTTGAGATAGACTGACACCGGCTGTTTTCCCTTTGAGCGCCTGAAATCCGTGCCAGGTGAGAAAGATGCATTAATTGTTTTTGGGGTTTTTTTCTGGTCAATTTCCTCTGTATCTCCTCTGCATCCAATCTCATCTGTATTTCATAAGAATGTATGTAGTATGTAGCGCACCTTTAGAGGATAAACGAGAGACCCTCTCAGCAAACGGGGCTCCAAGTCTCTTTATCTTCTGACTTGGGATCCTCGGCGCTGAGCCTCTAACAAACTCAATCTCCAAGCCTGAGCTGTCTCTCTCTCTCCGTTCACTAGCAGCTCGCGCCAGCACAACAGCAGGAAACCCTAACCACAACAACCCAACGTGCCGGACCTTGACAGTTCCTTGAACTGTCTGGGGACTGGGGAGGAGCCTGGGGTAGGAGGGAGCCTGGGGACCTTGTGGAGGGACGCTGACAACTCGTGGAGGGACTGGTGCTGGAGCATGCCGAGAACTCAGTGATGAATCCCTTTGTAAATGGCAGTGCCTTATTAAAAGTAGCACTGGGCACCCTGGGCGGATGGGAAGGAAGAAATGGACGTGGGGAGGCAGATGGGCAGAGGAGACCCCAGGAGAGAGGCCCTTGGGACGGAGGCCAGTCACATCTGCCTGCTCCCAAATTCCACTTGCTCACTGCCTGAGCAGTTGCCCACGATGGGCAAGAGACCAGGCAGTGGAGACCGCCGAGAAGTGCCAAGGTCGGCGGCCACCAAGGTGGAAAGGGACACGTTCTCACTTGCTTCTCAGAGACTTTCCTGGCTGGACCCGGCCACTGGCCTCCCCGGGGGTCTCAGTCCCACCTTCACAGCTCAGGCAGGAGACAGCAGCCAAAATGTCCACGCCACGCCACGTTCCTCCCCCATCTCTTCTGGGCGGTCCTTATCCACTCCCTGTCTTTCCTTTGTGGGGTGACAGCACCAACCCGGCCACGGGGAGGTTGGCAGCATTTGTCACTGAGGTTCATTGAATTTTATTAGCGATTTTCTCCTTCGTTAGCAATTTCACATCGCATATTAGCGTTTGTTTCCCTATCATATTAGTATTCATCACAAAAGGCTAATCCCATTAGCACTTTCACATTGCATGAGCGAAAACAAATACTTGCCGGGTGCCAATGCGTCACTGCAACAAAGATGGCCTTTTCATCTGCTGTGTCTAGGTTCTGCCCAGAGCGGCCTCACCTCTCTCCCACATGCTGCCCGCAATGGGCAGACCACACAGGGTCAGACTCCGTGAACCCCGGGAGCTGGCCCACAGCTGGGGCTGGCCCCACCCCGAATTCTCACCAGTTTATTCGGCGGACTCGTGTATTCACGTACCTGGGCCAGGTAGTGTGCCAGTCGCTAGAAACAGTGGACAAGGGAGAGCATATGGAGCAGAAAGGGGCCAATAAACATTTGCTCCAATAACAGCGGCAGGGAAACAAATCCCACAGAAAGGGGGATGCTGACCTAAAAGCACTTTATAGACGTCTAGTCGTTCAGAAAAACAGACAGACACTTTCAGCACCATCCATCTTGGTCTGTTTGCTAAAGAGATCTAACAAGCCACATTCTGCCCGGCTTAGCGCGCCTGGTTGAAGCCAGAAAGGAATTAACTCTGCACTTTCACTCTACTTCATAGTCCGGGGTTTCCCTTTTTCCTGATTGGGGGCAAGTGAGGTGTTCTCAGCATATCAAAGGTAACCAACACAAAATGAAAATGTCTTCTTTCTCTTTTATTTTTTAGAACAATGAGTCTAGTTTCTTTTATTTTCTGAGTTTTCTCAAAGTGAAATTGACTGCTCTTCGCTCGTTAGATTCAGCTATTGAAATGGTCACAATTTCACAAACACCACATTTCCCCAAGGAACGGCCATGAAACACCTGGCTCTTGGTTTTGCGTAAGTCACTTGGTGCACAGATGAAGGGGGCAAAGACGGCTCGACTGTGGTGCTCTCAGCAAGGGGCATGGCTGGAATGGGCAGAGTTGAGATTTCCTGCCAGGGGAAGACATAAAGACCAAGGGGCCTTAAACACTTCCCTACAAAGCAACTTTGGTGTCTGGTCAAGGCTTTGGCACCCCTCTCTGAAAAGCTCGGCGTCTTGTTGCATAAAGCACACTACACTGTAATTCAAAAGAAATAAATAATATTGAACTGCAGTCACCATGATTGTTTAAATTGTGATATGTTAAGATATCAAGATCTTCCTTAAAAATCTTTTTTTTTGCTTTTTGGGTCACACCCGGCCATACACAGGAATTACCCCTTGGCGGTGCTCGGGGGACCATATGGGATGCTGGGAATCGAACCCTGGTCGGCCATGTACAAGGTAAACACCCTACCTGCTGTGATATCACTCTGGCCCCCCTTAAAAATTGTTACAGACTCACATATGAATCTCGGAAGAGAGCCGCTCACTGCAGAGATGTCTCCAGATCTTGTACAAAAAAAAAAAATTCTCTCTCTACTTGCCCCGAATGAGCCCCAGTGGCATAAACTTCCAGAATCCAATCGCCGCCACCCTCACAGCGGCCAATCTTCACAGGCTCGTCTAGAGGCCCCCACGCATGAGAATGAATCCGCGGAAAACCCCAGGTAGGCGGGACAATGCCTGCAAACTCTAGGCTAGGCCACAAGAAGCCAGAACAGCTGCCTCTTCCCATCTCCCCACCTTTCCGGCAGCCACGCCCACAAACTACCTCCAGGTGCCATTTAAGCTCATTCACAGGCTTGATCTAAAGATTCACAAATGAATCTCAGAAGAGAGCAGCTTGCTGCAGAGATGTCTATTTAAGAATTATTTAAAATTACTTAAAATTTTAGAATTCTCATACTATTCACAATAAGCCATCCAAAATAAATGATTTAGCATCTGCCTATGGGGCAGGCTTGAGTAGTGGTGGGAAAATTCAAAATTATGGTGATGGGAAGGTGTAATGGTGGTGGGATTGGTTTGAAATACTGAATGTCATCAATTATTGTGAACAAACTTGATGAAAATAAAATTAAACGAATTTAAAAATATCTTTATGGAAAAAATTGTATCCTCTTGAGTAACTCTTACCATTAATCACTTAGAACTTAAACATGGATCAGGGGAAAGAGAACCTTTCCTCCTCAGTGTTGTAGTTTGTACCTACAACACTGAGGTGTGAATGATGATGGTGGTGATGGTGAGGATGATGACGGTAATGAAGATGGTGTTGATCACAATGGTGATGCTCATGATGATGGTGAAAATGATGGTGATGATACGGATGATGCTGAGGGTGGCGATGACTGTGATGCTGATGCTGAGAGGTGATAACGAGGGGGATGATACAGATGATGCTGATGGTGGTGATGACTGTGATGCTGATGCTGAGAGGTGATAACGAGGGGAATGATACAGATGATGCTGATGGTGGTGATGACTGTGATGCTGATGCTGAGAGGTGGTAACGATGGGGATGATACAGATGATGCTGATGGTGGTGATGACTGTGATGCTGATGCTGAGAGGTGATGATAACGATGGGGATGATGATGATCAACTCAATGGTGATAATGATGGTGATGTTGCTGATGGTGAGAAAGGGATCACCATTATGTATGATGGTGATGCTGGTGCTGCTGGTGGTGAAAAAGTGATGGTGATCATGGTGCTTGTGTCTGATTCTGATGGTGCTAATAAAACGATTCTACTGTTGGAGATCCTGTGATGTGATGGGTGTTGGTGATCACAGTGACAATATGATGAAGATATGTTGTGCTATTGAAAGTCATGGGCAGATTATGACAGTAATGACCAGTGGTGATAATGACATTGCTGTGGCTGCATGTGAGACCAATGAAGAGGACGATAAGAATGATGTTGAGGGGCTGGAGCAGTAGGACAGCAGGATAGGACGCTTGCCTTGCAGGTTGGACCCTTGGCATCCCATATGGTCCCCCGAGTCCCACCAGGCATGATCCACGAGCATATATGTAAGCCCTGAGCTCCGCTGCATGTGACCCCAAAACAAAATTAAATTTAAAAGATTAAATTAATGTTGATGATAATGGTGATCATCATCTTGAGGTTGGTGTTGTTGATAAAGGTGATGGTGGCGGTAACTGTGGAAAGACCTTCTGAGTTTCAATACTTCACACCTCCTGGCCCTGACACTGTACAATTCCTCTCACAGACAGACCAGGTTGCAAGTTCCTGACTTTGGGCTCAACCATGCAACTTTCTTTGGCCAGGAAGAGAACAACAGACATGACACAGGCATTATCTGAAGTGAACTTCAGTGGTTGGGCCATCACCGTAAGTACAACACCTTCCTTTGGGAAGCTGCTGCCCCCAGCCTGGACCCCAGATCAGCTCAGGAGGATCCAAATCGCCCTCTCTTGGGCGTGTTGCTAAGCACTGCACACCACTGGGGTATGTGGACACTTGTGATGTAGTAAGAGGTGACTGATATGTGGTGGTGAGGAAGACTGATGAGAATAAATGTACCTGTTTCTGGCTAGAGAGGGGGGGAGGGGTGGTTCAATAGTACAGAGAGGCAGAAAGCACCTCTCTCTGGGTTTGCAGTCAAAGCCAGACTCCACAATTTACTGTGTGATTAGAGCACTAATCTGTCTTAATCTCGGTTTCCTCATTTATAAAATAAGAATAACGTTTATCTTAACATTGCTGTCATGAAGAATAAATTAGATGATGCTTCTTATTACCTTGGGTAGGTACCTGGGACAGAGAAAACCCTCAATGAAAGAAGAAAGATGGGAGGGGGGAAGGAAGGACAGATGGAAGGAATAAATGAGGGAAAAGAGGAATGAGAGAAGGAAGCAAGAGAAGGTGAAGGAAAGTAGGGAGGGAGGGAAGGAAGGAAGGAAGGAAGGAAGGAAGGAAGGAAGGAAGGAGAAAATTCATGGAAGGAAAAGTTTGCCTGGAGCGGAGGCTGAAGGCCCATCTCACAATCCTGCCTGAGCTCCTTCCACAGACCCAACTCACCCCGCATTTCCAGGGGCGCCTGCCCAGGCGTCTCTGATGCTCCCATGCAGTTCTTCTAACCCTCAGACCTGTTGCCACAGGATTAGTGCTCCCATACTGGCAAAAGACTGGCAGAAAGAATGAGCTGGGGGGCGGGGGGGGGGGGCATCTACCCTTGCGGATTCTCACTGGGAAATTATCCCGAGCCTTTGATATATTAAAACTGAAGCGCTGTAAATGCCGGTTGTCATGGCAACGTTCCGCATGCCGCCCTGCGATTGGCGGTGTAAGTTCACTTTCCTTTGGGTGTTGCGGGCCTAATTAACTGTTATTTTTGTCAGTGTGGAGGAAGAGCCCACACTTGAGGTTTGGGGCGGTGATTGCAGCCCCTGCAGACAGAGTTAATTTTCGCAGACGACAAAGAGAGAAATGGCCGGGCCCCAATCATATTTATAGTCAGAGGAAAGTTGCCAATGTTTAAGTAAGAGTTAGGGGAAATATTAGAGCCCCGCCAACTTCTCTCTGTGGCAGTTTCAATTTCTTTAGCAATCTCCCGTCTGGTGGAGGCAGGGGAACAGATGGCCAGCAGGACTTCACCAAGGCCAGGAATCAGTTCTTTGTGCGGGGTGCTTGCTGACGTGGCGCCTCCCTCAGACCCCAGGCGTTTGGGTGCCTCTGCCCTCCCCTGCAGGTCACAGGATGCGAGTCGAGTTAGCAGGGACACGCGAACACCATGGGATCTACCTCTCCCTACCCCCAAAGCTGTCGTGATTACACTGGCCAGCTCGGCAGACAGGGCCAATTCCCTCCAGGTCTCCAGGAAAGGAATTCCGTGTTACCACAAGACCGAAAACCAGAGAGCAATCTTGCTGCAATTTAGACCGATTTGTTTTCAATTTTGATTCTTAGATGAGCTAAAGTTAACCTGTGTATAATATGCATCGCTAACTCCTTTTCTCTGTAGTTCTTGGTTTCTTTTTTTCATTCCTGCCATATGATCTTTAAAATGAAAGACTCCTGAGCCAGAGTGATAGAGTTCAGTGGGTGGGATGCTTGCCTTGCACACAGCCAAGCTGGGCTTAATCCCTGTCACCCCTGCCCCCCATGGTGTTATCCCTGAGCTCAGAGCATGAATAAGCCCTGAGCAGCGCCAGGCCTGGTGTTCCGCCCCCCCCCCAATAATAAAAATAAATGAAATGAAAAAAAACCCTTCTCTTCTGGAAAGAAGGGAAGGTTCCAGGAAAAATCACGGGGAATTCTGGAGAAAACAACCTCATCTGAACAGGGATGTGTGGAAAATAGCTGATAGTGCAAACGTGGGGCAAATGGGCAAATATGGGAAGAGGAGGAGAGGAGGGAAGGAGGGAAGGAAGGAAGGAGGAGAGGAGGGAAGGAGAAGACACACAGTTCAGGGGCCCTTGAGATGCTGCACTCATCTTTCAGCTGTCTTAGCAAGTAGCTAGCACAGGCATTGAATGGCTCTGCCCCTCAGTACGCCTTTCCTTGCAAGATTTCTCCCCTTCACAACAGATTCTTCCAGGAGTGTCTGCAGCGAGGCTTGGGCCCTGGTGCAGACCCCACCCATCAGTGCAGACCCCACCCATCAGTGGGATCTCGAACCGGAAGCCGCCGTTTGCACACGGCCCATGTTGGGCAGGAATTGGTGCAGTGAATGACAGCAACAGACCCAGGACGTCCTGCCCGGGGAGCCCCACCTCCCAGAGCACAGTGCCACCCCAGCCCCTGAGTCCGGGGCTTATTCCAGTGAGTTCTCTGCCGAAAATGTGAGCGTGCACAACGAATATGGGGTGATAAAATCATGGCATGTGCATGTGTGTGCTTGCCTGTATGCATGCATGTATGTGTGTGTTTGAGCTAGCACATTTGGGTGAGAAGTCAAAGGAGGCTGGAAGCCTGACATCTAGACAATCTGATGAACCAATGTTGCTTCAATCAAAAGCCATTAAATTATTATTATTATTATTATTATTATTATTATTTTGCCTTTTGAGTCACACCTGGCAATGCACAGGAATTCCTGGCTCATGCATTCAGGAATTACTCCTGGTAGTGCTCGGGGGACCATATGGGATGCTGGGAATCGAACCCGGGTCGGCTACATGCAAGGCAAATGCCCTACCCACTGTGCTATTGCTCCAGCCCCTCAGTTATTTTTTCAAAGCACACTATCTCGGAAAAGATCTGGGACCAAGCCCATTCCACCCTCTCCTCCCACTGCACCTGATTCTGGGGGCCTTTTCATTCTTTTCTTTTTTAATTAGTATTGCTTTTATTTTATTTATTTAAAATTTGTTTAATGGAATCTCTGTGAAATATAGTTACAAAGCTTTTGTGATCGGGCTTCAGTCAGATAGCATTACAGCACCCGTCCCTCCACCAGTGTACATTTTCCACCACCAATATCTCCCCTAGCTATTTCGTCGGTGAAGCCTTCAGGGTCAGGTGAATGAGACCAGTTGTAGTTACTAAATAGCTAAGTTACTGAAATAGCTAAGAGGACGAAGAACCTCCGGCTCCGGGCACATCTCTTTGATTCCACTGTTCTTCCTGCATTAACATATGCCTCAGAGACCTGGGCCCTACGCTAACAAGATGAGAACGCCATTCAGGTCTCCCAAAGAAGAATAGAAAGAGCTATGCTTGGAATATCACGTTTCACTCAAATGAGAGAAAGAATCCGGAGTTCTGACATCCGTCGACGATCAAGGATCAGGGACGCTGTCTCATTTGCCAAGGTGTCGAAAATCAGATGGGCTGGTCACGTAATGAGATTTAAAGACGACCGTTGGACTAGAGCTGTTACCGACTGGATTCCACGGGATGTCAAAAGACCGCGTGGCCGCCCACCTACCAGATGGTCAGACTTCTTTGTCAAGGTCATGAACGATCGGTTTGAGGCCCTCCATGTTCCCGGAGCGAAGAGATGCCATTGGGCTACACTAGCACGCGACAGGGACAAATGGAGACGTTACTGGCGCCCGCTCGAGCAAATCGACGACTAACGGGAAGTTAAGTGATTAAGTGATTAAGAATATCTCCCCTATTCCACCCCCCCCCCAGGGTCTTTTCATTCTAGATTCAGACCTTTGTTTCCTACTGCGTTTCTCCAACCTACCTTCCTCTCTCGGCTTCTTCCTGACCACTGAAGATGCTTCCACACATTGGGGCTGCCGAAGTGTCCCCCTAGAAAGGGCTTTTTCAGGACCTACCTAGACTCTGCATTGGTGTGTAATGTGCCCCCCCCCCCCCGCAAACTGCCATGTGGTTTTGTCCTGAAACCTTGGCCTGACCGTGGAGGGTTGTGCAACTTGGACCAGCAAGCCTCTGGGCTTGCTTCTCCCTGAGCTCGCGGGTTCCAGGGTGATGCACCCCCTACCTATCAGAGCCTTATCCTGTGGGGTCGAGGCAGGGGGGCCTGATTTTTGAGTCTACCAGAGGTTCCTCATTGGGTGTCCACTGGGACAGGGCATATGTGGTCACTCTTGGAACAATCCCCTCCCCCAACATCACCTCTTTGCAGTCTGTCCTAAAGAAGAAATTCCATGAGGGTGAGTGGATTGGGGTCTCCACCCCTCCACCTGCCCACCACAGACCCTGCCTGACAGGGAACCTTCCTTTGCCTTCCAGGACCGCTGGACCCTCATCGGTAAATTGGCAGACTGTCACTTTCATCACCGATGGTTCTGAGAACTTAATCCAAGCACTGAAATCATCATTTTTGAACACCATTAACAGCTCTTAAGGAAAAAAAAACTCAGTAGAATCCAGATCACAGACAATAATGCGTTTGCCACAGACGTTTAAAGTTCCACGTAGGCGGGGGGGCATGGGAAATGGGTTTGATCTCGCGGGCTTGGGAGACAGGGATGACAGGAACGTGGACCGTAAGAAATGACTTAAGTCTTTCTCCCTCTTCAAAGAGCTGCCAATTCTTGACAGTCACCATTTTCTGCTTGGCTGTCACCTTTGACAGCCAGAAATGGTCCCTGTCTCTGCAGATAGGCGGCTGGCGCCCGGCGCAGATCAGCCAGCCAGAAACGCAGATTGCCACGTGCAACTGATACGGGAAGGCAGCGCCAACACTGTGCTCCCTCCCCAACCTTGCCTGGAAGTGAACATCCCCTGCTTCCTGCCGATCAGCCAAGGACCCCCCGAGGACCCTTGTTCCAGCATTACTTACAGCAGCGGAGGCTGAGGAGGATCTGCTGATAACTCAGATAAATAAATAAATAAATAATAAAACAAAAATCCTAGGGTTGTTGGGGCTAGATCAATAGCACAGAGGGGAGGAGGTTTGCCTTGCACGCGGCCAACCTGAATTTGATTCCCGGCACCCCCAGATCGTCCTCTGAGCACTAGCCAGGAGTGAGGCCTGAGTGCAGAGCCAGGCGTAAGCCCTGAGCAGCCCGGGTGTGGCCAAAGCAACCAAAACAAGAAACAAACAAGTGGAACAGACACTGGGCTCGCGCCTTCCAGAAACAAGCGCCCTCAATGTGCAGTGCTTAGCCACGATGACCTCCTTCTAGGGGAGACTCGAGAGAGAGCTTGAAATCACTGTTCCCGGGTTTTAAAGGGAACCCGAGGCTCGGGCCAACCGTCGCCACGGCACTTGCAGCCTCCTCCAAAGGCTGCTCTGTGGCTTGAAAGTTTCTGTGATGCTTTGTGCCATACACACGTTCAATTAGAGATTCATCTGTTGGGGCTGGAGTGATAGCACAGTGGGGAGGGCGTTTGCCTTGCACGCGGCCGACCTGGGTTCGGTTCCCAGCATCCCATAGGGTTCCCTGAGCACCGCCAGGAGTAATTCCTGAGTGCAGAGCCAGGAGGAACCCCTGAGCATCACCAGTGTGTCCCCCCACCCAAAAAAAGTAGAGATTCATCTGTCTCTCCCAGAGAGGAACGGTCTTGGTGTGACTTTCTGGTGTAAGTCGCTCCCTCTTGGGCCTGGAGTTGTTCTGCTCATGAACATGCCTAGAAGTTCAGGACCAGGCTAGGGAGATGACCAGCCCCGTGAGCTGGAGGAGCCTCGTTGGACTTGGCTGCCCACTCTGCCTGTGAGCCCTGAGCCAGGCCAGCGTCCCCACCCACAGCACATCGACTCTTCTCCGGGGGTCTGTGGGCACGGATCGGCCAGGGAGCACTGGGTGTCTGCACTGCAGCGGGTTCATCCAGGAGCAGAGAACCTAGTGGAGGACCAGAAGGCAGTGGACAAGCCAGAGGCCTCCTAGGGCCCTTCAGAAACTCTAGCTGAAGGGGCCAGAGCAATA
Organism: Sorex fumeus; assembly: GCF_029834395.1. NCBI lineage: Eukaryota > Metazoa > Chordata > Mammalia > Eulipotyphla > Soricidae > Sorex > Sorex fumeus. The sequence continues at coordinate 336,438 of NW_026606159.1, read as the reverse complement.
GTATGCTTGGAAAGTCAGGTTTCTCCAGAGAAAGAGTAGATACAAACATAAATATATATATAAGTTATGCACATGCAGATGTGTTTATATGTGTTCTGCAGTTGACTCTGGAACAAAGAGGAGTTAGGGACCCACATCCCCGCATTAAAAATATGCATATAACAGTTGCCTCCCCAAACTTAGCTATGACAGAGTGGGCAGGGATTGGCTGCAGCACCCCTGTGGCTTGCACCCCATTGATGTTCAGGTCCCTGAGAGTCATCTTTTTTTTTTTTAACTAATCTGCTGATCAGGGCTGGAGCAATAGCACAGCGGGTAGGGCATTTGCTGTGCACGCGACTGACCCGGGTTTGATTCCCAGCATCCCATATGGTCCTCCGAGCGCCACCAAGGGTAATTCCTGAGTGCAAACCCAGGAGTAACTCCTGTGCATCACCAGGTGTGACCCCAAAAAAATTTAATCGGCTGGTTTTATTGAGAAATCAAGACTTACAATAGCATTGATATATATATATATATATATATATATATATATATATATAGTCTTTTTGGGCCACACCCGGCGATGCTCAGATGTTACTCCTGGCTCAGCACTCAGGAATCACTCCTGGTGGTGTTTGGGGGACCCTATGGGATGCTAGGGATTGAACTCAGGTTAGCAGCATGCAAAGCAAACGCCCTCCCCTCTGTGCTATCGCTCCAGCCCCTTAGAGTCAGTCTTATAGGGACTTGTGTGCAGATTCAGCCTACTGGGGTCCAGGAGCTTTGGGGTGTGTGGGAACCCATAGACTCAAGGTCTGAAGGACCACTTACATTTATAAAAATTAAAAAAAAATTTCTACAGATAAGTGGACTCCTGCAGTGCAAACCTGTGTTGTTCAAGGGCTCACATTCTAGAACTACCCTGGCAACTCCCAGTGTGACTTTGAAGAACTAACTTCCCCTGGGGACTTCGTCTGAAAAGCAGAGACCCAGGTCTTGTCCAGTCCAGCTCAGTCAGAGCCCGCCCACCTTTCCACAGAATGCCCCAGGATTGACACATGAGGATATTGGGGCAAAGACAAGCCAAGGCTGCCCCATGATGATGAGAAGGAGCGTCTGCAGACACTGGGCTTAGACAGTCCTGCAGGAGCCGGAAAGGCAAGACCACGTTGCGTGACAACCCAAGGAGGTTGTTCCTCAAGGCACCCAGGCACCCTCTAGGAAAATCAGATTTTTCTTGACGTCAAGCCATACGGTATGTTTAAAGTAGACTTAGAGGGGGTTGGAGCGATAGTACAGGGAGAGCATTTGCCTTGCATGCAGCCAAATTGGGTCCTATCCCCGGCATCCTGTAGGGTCCCCCAAGCACTGCCAGGAATAATTCCTGAGTGCAGAGCCAAGAGTGAGCCCTGAGCATCGCCAGGTGTGACCAAAAAAGCAAATAAATAAAGTAGACTTAGACTTATATAAGGATTCACTGAGACTGATGGGCAGACAAAGGGAACAAGAGATCCCCCAAAATACTCCTCCAATGCCTGGAGAAAGAGTATGAAGAGAAGAGAATGGCAAAGGGCAGAGAGAGAGAGAGAGAGAGAGAAAGAGAGAGAGAGAGAGAGAGCCAGAAACAGAAAATGAATGACAGAGATGGAGGAAGTAAGTGAGAGACAATGGGGCCCAATCAGGACCATCAGTTCCTACACGGGGCCACTGTCTTCCCCGACGGGTGTTCCCATTTCCTTGTGTGTGTGTCTCTCTACTCCTTGAGCACCTGATGATGAGAAGTGATGACTTTCTCAACTCTGCACACACGGCCCAGAGGACAAGCCTTGACCCGGAGCTGATCTTCAATCAAGCATCTGTAGAGTTGTTTTATTCCGAAAAGTATTGCAAGAAAATAGCAGTGAGGCTCAAAGTCACTGAAAACCTTTCCTTTGTGCAAATGAGCTCAAAGCTACAGTGCAGTCTGTCAAACCAGCACATGACGGAAGCACCTCCAGCCTCCGCTTCCATGCCCACGGTAGACATCACTAATCCATCAGGACATTTTCCACAGAACTCAGGATCTTCCCTCTGCCACTGCATCCCAGACAGGCCCTACCGATCCAAGAATCAGTGCATTGATTCTCTCCAGATGCGCCAATGAATTAGTCAAATTGATTCAGTTGGTTAAAAAAAATTTGCAATGCTCTGTACTTTTACAAACACACCCATCTTCATGCTTGTAATAATTACTGATAACATATATTGATCTTAGTGTTCAACACTTTCCATATATTATCTCAATTAATCCTCATGCTTGGGAGGTTGGTTCTGCCACCCCTGACTGACAGAGAAGACAACTAAGTTTTGAGGAGATCAAGGGCAGCTGAAGGTCAGGAAGCAGAGGGACAAGGGCACGCCTTGCTGGTCTGTGGCGAAGATCAGTGTCTGCTAGAACAAGACGGAGTGAGTGGAAATGAGCACGTTTTGTGGCCTCTTACTCCAAAGGAATTTTGGAAATGGTTGAGACCATTGGCACCATTGTTATTTCTTCATTTGTCATCAGTGTCAACTTTTTACAACCACATCAAAGACTCAGACCCTGCCATCCTTCTTTGAAATCCAGGGCCAGATTTCATTGATTTCTTCTTTTTCCTTTTGGTTTTGGGGGCCATACCTGGTGATGCTCAGGGCTTACTCCTAGCTTCACACTCAGGGGTTTGGAGACCACATGGAGTGCAGGGGTCAAATCCAGGTTGGCTGCCTGCAAGGCAAGCACTCTCTCACCGTACTATTACACCAGCCCCCAGATTTCACCCATTTCTTTCTTTCTTTTTTAAAAATGTAGGACTACTGCTATTTATTCAGCCACTCATTACGCTGATTGAACTGGGCATGAACTCCATATTACTTTTTAAAAAAAAAGTTTTTAATTGGATATCTGTGAGACAGACCATTACAAAGCTGTTCATAATTGGGTTTAAGCCACACAATGATTCCGCACCCATCCCTCCACCAGTGTACATTTCCTACCACCAATGGCCCCCGTCTCCCCACCACCATCCCCCCATCCCCCACACCCTACCCCCAGCCTCCCTCTGGGGGAGGAAAGTGGGAGACACTTTCCTTCTTGCGCTCTCTCTCTCTCTCTCTCTCTCTCTCTCTCTCTCTCTCTCTCTCTCTCTCTCTCTCTTCCTTTTGTGCATTATGGCTTACAATACAGGTGCTAAGAGCTCATGGTGTTTGTTCAGGGCATTCGGTATTTTTATCGGGACAGTGAGAATGGAGTAGCTTTTCAATTGGGTGGCAGCTTTGGGGCGTGGATGTAATTGCCAAGGTTTCTGGAAGTACAGGGAGGTGGGGGAGGAGGTAGCCCCTCTCGATTCCTGAGAAAACCTGAAGGTTTCTGTCACAAAACCCACATACCAAAGTTTTCAGCAGATTATATCTTGGATTTCACCCATTTCGAACGGTCATCCCAGCAGTCTTCATGAGCTGAGAACTTACCCTGCGCCTGGGATTAAGCTACAGTGTGGTTGCCGTGTTTAATCCTGCATGCCGTTTGAGGGAGAAGGTTGATTATCCACGACCCAAACGCAGATCCTGACAGGCACAAAAGCCTTAGAGCAGGCTCTAGAAGGCGCTGCTACAGAGAAGCAGGATTTCAACTCAGGACCTTTGTCCTCACAACCCGAATCCCTGTGCCACACGCCGTGCACGGGGCTCCCCATCACTCTGGCCCCAACAAAGCCATCCATGGGCAGGGGAGAAGAAGAGCTCATGCCACAACGTGTGCAAATCAAAGTCTGTTTTTTCTTCCTGAGAAAGTTCATTTTAATCCCATGTTTTCACTTTGGTGAACTGAATGCCCCTTCTTTGGTGTGAATTTCCAAATTTCCATTTTTCACTTCAAATCTGCCTTGGCTCGCTCCCACCAGCCCCCCCCCCCCAAGAGGAGAGGTTAGCCGGCACCCCACTTGCGTGTTGGGGCAGAAACATGTGGGAACCGTCTTGACCAATGGCAGCCGATTCTCTGAATCTTAGGAGCCGTCTTTGTCATCCTTGACAAGAGGGGAGGACCTGGCGAGCACAGGAAGGAGAAGACCTCTGGGAGAAGGAACTGGGTAGGGGGGAGTCCTGAGACATCCCCCTTAGTGGGGTGGGGGTTGAGCAAGCACTGTGTCTTTTCCTGGACAGCACGGGTCTCACCCTCAGTTCAACCTTGATGCACCCGCCTGCCAGGAGTGTGGACAGGGGTTGATTGAAACACCGTTTGGGTGCAGTTTTCAACGTGGGCAAACCCGCTCTCACTTCTTTATTCCCATTTCACACATGAGTAGTGTGAGGCCAGGAGAGGTTGGCCAACCTTTCCAAAACAGACGGCAATGTAGGAAAGAGCCCAGCCGGCTTTGGACCTGGTTGGCCTGCCCTATAGCCTCTTGGCACAACATCGGCAGAGCTGAATGCGCAATTGGCCACTAGCCTCGTGGACTGGGGTAGAAACGTCAACATTTTCTTAGTTGGTGACCTCATCACATCTGGCACCATCCTGACCAGACCCTGGACCCCCAGGCCTGCACTTCAGCACCGTCCCAGAGGCTGGGGTCTGTGGGCAGTCGGCAGGCACAGCAGAGAGACTCCGAGGGGCAAGTGTGTATCTCTGCTTCTCAGGAGGGCCTTTGGGGAGACAGGATCCAACGTCACCCCCTAACATTCTCAGTGACAGAGGAGCCAGGTGATGACCCCAGGGTCAGGAACACATGTGTGGGGCGCACAAGGCCCCAAGTTGGATCCCTGAACCACCCAGTAGGGCCCAGATGGTCTCCAGCATGGCCACTTCTGGGTATTGAGCTCACTGGCCCGATTGTCCCTGGGCCGGGGACTTGTGAGCACCCCCCATAATTCTCAGGAGAGGCAACAGAGGGGTCTGGGTGAGGGCATTGCCTCTTGTGGAAATTGGTGCCTAATCACGTGTGCACCCTCCAAAACACAAAGATGATTGGGATCCTGATCCAGGTGAGTGACAGGGGAGGAGCCCCTTTCCCCACCCAGTCTCCTGGCTCTTAACCCCCAGCCCTGATGAACCCTCAGGCAAGAGGCTGCAGCCTCTGGGCTAGGGAGAGTGGGCTGGAACACCCCTGCCCCGTCCCAGGGACCTCACTTTCTGAGAGGGGGACACAGGGGGGCTGGTGCAGCCAGGAAACCGTGCCCCATTTCTGAGTTTCCTGGGGAATTGGGCCTTGGACTTTGAATCACGCTTCAGAGTCTGCGAATGAAAGTGGTCGTGGGGGGAAGCTGGGGAGCATGGGGGAAGGCCAGGGGATACAGTGTTGAGGGGGGCGAAGGCTCCCCAGGATGGAGCCCTGCAGAGAAGGGCTTTCGGGCCCAAGGAAACAGTGGTGCAAAGGCCCTGGGGCTGGACAACGGATGTTTCCTGTGGTGTCCTGAGACAGTCAGAAGCCGAGAGCCTGGTGGAATGTGAGCAGAGTGGTGAGCGCAGGCAGATGAGGGCCTCCCTGTGAGCGCCACTCAGGCCAGCACTGGAGAAGGATTGGGAGCAGGGAAACTATGCGCTGTGCTCTGATTGATATTTTAATGCCCTCTCTCCTGCTGGGGGGAGCAAGGCAGTGGGGGGGGAGCAGTCAGAGGGCTACTGGGATTCCAGGGAGACCAATGATGGGGCTGAAACTGGGGCGTTCTCCAGCTAGGTGGGGAGGAGTGAAGGATTTTGTACCGAGCTTCCCAGACCTTGATCGGTCTTCAGCAAGATGCATAATGGGTGGTGGGGGGGGGCGGTGACTGCACCCTGTTTTGTTTTATTATTATTATTACAGCAGAAAGGCAGACACCGAGTACCTCCCTGACCACACAGCTGACTCTTGGTCAGACCACAAGGGGGTCTTAAGTCTCCTGCATCTTCAGGGGGGAATTTTGCAGCTGCATTTTAGTCAATAGATTCTGTTATTTGTGAATTTGTGAAGGTTCTACTTCTTGCAGACAGGGTTTCCTAAATCAGGCAGGATTGATTGGGAATGAAGATATTCTGGGCAGATGTGTGTGTGTGTGTGTGTGTGTGTGTGTGTGTGTGTGTGTGTGTGTGTGAGAGAGAGAGAGAGAGCGAGAGAGAGAGAGAGAAAGGCCATCGACATCGACTGTTTCAGGGCTCTGCAGGCAGGCATCAAGGCCTTGGATTTATTTTTCCCCTTTTACTTGAGGTCACAAGTGGAAACTTAATTAAATGTGTGAGTCGATTCGGAGAGGGACGTGGAGGATGTGGCACTTTAAAAATATCGCAGCACTGATCTTGACAAGGATTCTGAGAAAATGCCTCCCAAGACGTTGACAGCTACATGCAGGATGAGTCGCAGAGAGAAGCTGGCAAGAAGGGTTGTACCACCACCAACTGCTGTGTCAGAAGGAAGGGACCCACTGTCTGGTTGGGGATGGAAGGAGGCGTGGGGAAGGGGAGCAGACTGGAGTGCAGAATACCCGTCTCCTGACACCTACGTGATTTCAACTTGAATATATATATGACTGGAGTGACAGCACAGTGGGTAGGGCCTTGCATGCAGCCGACCCGGGTTTGATTCCTCCATCCCTCTCGGAGAAACCCAGCAAGCTGTGGAGAGTATCCCGCCCACACGGCAGAGCCTGGCAAGCTCCCTGTGGGAAATTCGATATGCCAAAAACAGTAGCAACAAGTCTCACAGTGGAGACATTACTGGTGCCCACTCGAGCAAATTGACGAACAACGGGAGGACAGTGCGTCAGTGCTGTATTCCCCTTTAGAGGCCAGAGCCATAGTACAGCAGGTAGGGTGTTTGCCTTGTACCGGCTGACCCAGGTTTGATCCCCGCCATCCCACATAGTCCCCAGGCATATGAGTAGGAGTAAAGGAGTAAGTCCTGAGTAGTGCAGAGCCAGGAGTGAGCCATGAGCATTGCCTGGTATGACCCCAAAACAAAACAAAAATTTTCCGTGACATGTCCTCACATAGAATGGTGACCAGACTTGAGTTCTCCAGCTCTGAGTAACCCAAGAGTGCCAGGCCCGTGTCCAGCTGGGAGCCTGCCTCTCCACTGGGGAATGAGGCAGCATTTCAAACCGGCAAGGTCCAAACCAGCCTTGGCATCCTGCCATCCTCACCTTTTCCTTCTGATGTCTTTCCCACACAGTTAACACCACCCCTGCTACCCACTCAGCACCTTAGCAAAACACCTCGCAGCACCTCTCGCCCCCCTCCCTCTCTCCCTCTCCCTCCCTCCCTCCCCTCTCTGTCTTTCCCTCTCCCCTTTCTCTCCTCCCCTTCCCCTCTTTCATTCCCTCTTTCTCCCTCTCTTAAGAGCACACTGTTTTGCCACCAAAATGTGTCTCTGATCTGTCCCTTCCTCCTCACCCTCCCGCCCCCGCATCTCCTTGGATGAGACTGTTTTGTGCGTGAGTTACTGCTGTCACCTCCTTTCCTCACCCTGATTCATCCCACACACAACACGAGCTTTGCGAAACCTGAAATGTCTCACTCTACTGACTCCAACGTTGTTCAACGGTGGCCCAGAATTGGTAGGCTTAGAAGGGAAGACGAAGTCTTCCCATGACTTGGAAGTTCCCGTCCAGCAGCTCCTTCTCTCCTCTGATTCTTTGGAGCTGATCTCTCTCCTTCTCCCCCATCCCTTCCAAAAACCTGGCCTCTGCTGGCACCCATGAATGCGCGACAGTGGATCTGACCAGCTTCGGGTTCTTGTGAACTGGCAAGTAAGATTGGCATGCTGAGCCGAGATGTCTTCAGAGTCCCAGCTCTCTGTCTACAGTGCTCACAGACACTGCACTCTGCAGGCTGACTTAGCGGAAACAGCAACAGCAGTGATGGGTTCCACGAGAGTCCAACAGCAGTGACATCCATGATAGTGACTAGAACCCAGGCCCTACAACAATGCCCCCACAAGGACCTGAGCTTATATGTTACTGTATCCCCACCCCCTTAGCCAATTCTGCTTTCTGATTGGTTGTGAGTTTGGGAGACTGACCAATCAGATTGTATAGGTCAATGAGGGACCGATTGAAAGTCTAGATTATCTGGTCCCGGTCTCCTCTCTGCCTATGAAGCACACAGAATCCTTTCTTTCCTTCTTCCATGCTTTCTAGAAGCAATGTCCTTAGCCTGAAATTCTTAAGAGAGTTTCCTTCTCGTCCACTGAAGTACCTCTCCTCCTTGGAAATGCTTTCTCGATGGGCCGTAACTCAGAGTTTCTCAACTTCAGTATTACTGCCATTTGGAGTGGCATCCTACCCTGGATCGCTGGGGACTTTCCCGAGCCTTGTAAGATGGTCAGCAAAGTCCTTGATCTCTACCACTAGAAGCTCTTAGCATGTCCTTTGAACAGGTGATTCCCACACCTCCCCCCACCCCACCCCCAGCTAGTGTCTCTAGACATTTTACAGGAGGAGGAGGAGGAGGAGGAGGAGGAGGAGGAGGAGGAGGAGGAGGAGGTCACCTCCCTTTCAGGGTCATTTCCCATCTAACTACTCCTGACATCTGGGCTCCGACTCTAGGGGCTTTGGAGTTCATGAATACAGTTGGCATTACCCAGAGTTAGTTTGTGTTATTCTTAGACATTGCATTTTGTCTTCAAGAGCTCAAGGATATTGACTACCTTATTCCTAGTTGGAGTCCCCAACAATCAAGGAGAGCACCAGGTCTGTGGAAGTCAGTCCTCTAGAACTCTGCTTCCAAATTTATTTCATTTTCTCAGTATTTGTAAGTAAAGTAAAAGTAAAGGCCCTCCCGTTGATCATCGATTTGCTCGAGCGGGCCCAGTAACGTCTCCATTGGAGACTTTGTTGTTACTGTAGCGGTAGGGCGTTTGCCTTGCACGCAGCCAGCCCAGCCGAGCCAGGTTTGATTCCTCCGCCCCTCTCGGACAGCCTGGCAAGCTACCGAGAGTATTCAATATGCCAAACACAGTAACAAGAAGTCTCAGTATTTGAGTGTTTAATTTTTTGTGTGTAATGAAAAATGAGAGTGTGTAATGCTCGGAGAGCCTGGCAAGCTACCGAGAGTATTCGATATGCCAGACACAGTAACAACAAAGTCTCCAATGGAGACGTTACTGGGCCCGCTCGAGCAAATCGATGATCAACGGGAGGGCCTTTACCTTTACCTTAATGAAAAGTGTAAAAAATTGTAAAACTATAAATTTTCTTTTTTTTTTTGCTTTTTGGGTCACATCCAGTGATGTTCAGGGGTTACTACTGGCTCTGCACTCGGGAATGACTCCTGGTGGTTCTCAGGGGACCATGTGGGATGCTGGGGATTGAACCCAGGTTGGCTGCATGCAAGGCAAATGCCCTCTACACTGTGCTATTGCTCCAGCCCCCGTAAATTTTCTTAACTCAAGTATTTTCAGGATAATTTTTCTATAAAACTTCTTTATATATAATATGAAACACTCTCTGAAGAGTTAGTTCCCCTCCACATTTTTACACCCTGGAAATTGCATTTTGTAAAACTGGGGCCATTCGTAATTGTCAGATGCTTTTAAAAATATTATCAATAAATGACATTTATGAAGATTTTATAAGGAAAGTTAATAGATACTCCCTTAATGAATGACTCATAATTGATGCTCATTGGGCATGTTCCATGAGTCCAGTTTCCCACCAAGCATTACTCATGAGGTTCACCCACTGAACCTAGTTAATGAGACAGGAAACACTGCCACCCCTATTTTTTAGGTATGGAAAAGCAAGCCCAAAGGTATCAAGTTTCATCTCGCCTTGCACATGGCTGACCCAGGTTCGATCCCCGGCATCCCGTACGGTCAGTTCCCCTGAGTGCAGAGTCAGGATGAACCACGGAGAGCCATCACTGGGTGTGGCCCTCCAAAACCAACCACAAAAACCCCACAGAGATAGCAAGTCTTAAAGCAGGGGAGGAACAAAACCAGGATCCAAATCCAACTGTGAGGCTAGGCTGCGTCTGTTTCTCCCCCCACGGAAACGCGAACTATACACACAGTCTTTCAAACCAGAAGCTCTGAGCGGTTCTTGGGCATCTTCCCCCATCCTTTCTGAGTCTCAGTGGCCCTTCAGTCCCATTGACATTGTCCCATCAATTGGACCTCACCTCTCTGTGGACATCATCAAGGCTGGGACTAGAGTAGCCACAGCAAGAGAAGTCCAGTGAGAAAGGCCATTCAACACAGCGTAAAGAGCAGATTGGGCTGGTGTGCACATACAGGACGGAAAGCACTGCCTGCAGAGCCCTGGGGGCACCAGCCCTGCTGGCCGGGAGTGGAAATAGGCCTGCACTGTCACACAGAGGGCTGCCAGAAATGAGCCCTGGGTCACTGAGCACTGCTGGGAAGGTCCCTTCCCAGTGAGGAATGATGTGATTTCATTGTTTACCTGCTTCCCCTCGCCGACCCGAGTTCGATTCCTCTGCCCCTCTTGGAGAGCCCAGCAAGCTACCCAGAGTATCTCGCCCGCACGGCAGAGCATGGCAAGCTACCCGTGACGTATTCGATATGCCAAAAACAGTAACGACAAGTCTCACAATTTGTTGTGAGGCATTACTGGTGCCCGCTCAAGCAAATCGATGAACAACGGGAGGACGGTGCTACAGTGCTGCTTCCTTCCCCTCATCCTCTCCCCCAACCATGATGAATGCCTCTCTAACTCTTTGAACTCCCGGACTTCTTACTTCTGCTCCATCACTCACTCTGCCAGGTCCCCTTGTGGTCCCCAGACTTTTAGTCACCTTTAAGTTGCCTCCTATGAGAGCTTTCCTCGGCTCCAGCCCCTGTTGCAGCACATATCAAATGGAAACACCGTTCCTATTGGTCTAATGACCTTCTTTCTCCGTTGTGATGAGAAACTAATTAATGGAGGGAAGGGAGAGCATTTAGTGTGGAATGCAAATGAATCAAGGAAATGGAATAGCAGGTCCTAATTTGCAGGGGAAAAATACCCTCTGATCCCCAATACCACTCCTACACATTTATCTGAAGCAATAAAAACACTCGTGGGAATGGGCATGGGCACCCCTAGGTTCCTAGCAGCATGATTCACAATAGTCAAAGGATGCAGTCCCCCTACATGCCCATCCCCAGCTGATTGGAAAAATAAAATATGGTCCATCGACTCAGAGGGACACGACTCGGCCATTTTAACAAAAAAAAAGGTGGAGATGTTTATACCACATGAAAGAAGGGAGGAAGTAAGCAATGATCAACTGGGTTTTACTCATAGAGCATAAATAACTAAGGCAAAGAAGTCGGCAAAATAAACAATTTAGCACCAACAAAACTGACTCCTAGTCCCTCCCCCCAAAAAACAACCAAACAAACAAAAAAACTGATGGTTTCCCGAGGTGAATGGGAGCAGGTGTGAGGCAGGTGTGGCCTCTTTGGGTGATACCCCGAGAACATTGGCGGTGGCTCTGGGGAGTCTGTACTTGTGCATAGAGGTGAAGCCAACCCCCCTGAAATTCCATCAGATTGTAAACCAATGATAAATTAATTAAAAAATAAGAGGGGAGGGGAAGAATGTTGCCGACTGATTTCACAGCACAAACCAGCAATACAGTGAGTGAAAGTTGTATGCAATCTCAAATTATACGTTCAACGTCACTTGTCAATGACAATGAGGAAACAAATGATTCTAGAATAAAGATTGACACGTGTACTTTAGCTCAGTGATCAGAGTTAGCAAGGACAGTGCAGGAACAAACTAACGCCCTACACTTATTGGACCAGCCTTGAGAAAATTCAGCATCATTTGGGGCCAAGAAATAATCCAGAAAAAAAAAGAATGAATTGAATCTACAAGGAAGGACCCAAGAAACCAAAATTTGTTTACAGTCTCATATTTGACAGCAAAAGAAATATTCCAGATAAAAGGAGATTAAAATATGGTTGTGGATGGAATATAAAATCTGAAAAATTATTCTAAGAAGGAGTGTATGGAATTTTTAATAGAGTCCCTAGATGAGATAACTGTATTGTATTGATTTGCATTTGGGGGATTTTGATTATTGCATTGCTGTTATGTATGAGATGTATCAAATATACTCTGAAACATATCATGGGGAATGGAGCCTGGTATATGAAACTCTTCTTATATTGTTAAAAATATATATGCAACAGAGAGAGAAAATGATGAAGCAAAATGTGGGAAATTATTAACTGGAATACGGGCATACATACATACAAAACATATATTTCAGACCAGAGTAACAGCACAGAAGTTAAGGAAAACTCCTTAACTTGAGTCAGCCTTGCATGTGGCTGACCCTGGTTCGATCCCTGAAACCACATACATTCCCTCAAGCACCACCAGGAGCAATCCTTGAGCACAAGACCAGAAGGAATCCCCAAGAACCAAGGTGTATCCCCAAACCAAATGTATACTAAGCATTGCAATTTGCCTATATGTAGTTTCATTATCTCAAAATAAAAAATTGGGAAAATCATACGGGGGATTCCATGATGTGCTATATCTACACAGGTTGTTGTGCTATATCCACCACTTTGTTGACTAATGTGAAAGAGACAATACTGGGGCTGGTAAGGCAGAGGGGTAACTGCAACCAACACTTACCACCAGAGTAAGAAAAAACTATCACAGCCACTTCAGAAAATTGGCAGTATCTGCTAGCACTGAACAACTCTGCCGCCCATGACTCAGCAATTCCAGGGCAAAATAAATACCTTTAAAATAATTGCATGCAGATGCAAATTCTGTACTGCACTGCTCTATAGTACGGCAATATTTCAGAGGCTACATGGGAACAAGCCACAAACACACCTAAAAATAAAACGGGTCAACAATTTATGTATGCCACAGTCCTCCCAAGAAACACTATGTTGTGACGAAAAAGGAATGATCTCTACAGAAGAAATAGAATGAGTTTCACAACACTACTGAGCAAAATAAATCAGATAAAAACTGCATCTTGTACAATTTCATTGACATCAAGTTCAAAAAGAGGTCAAGCTGTGGATGCCAGAAATCATCGTGGCAGCATCCCCTCCTCCAGGAAAGGAGGAGCAGCAAACAGCGGAAGCAGAAATGTGTGTCTATAATGTTCTGCTGTAGTTACTGGTTTTGGCATATCGAATACACAGCGGATAGCTTGCCAGGCTCTTCCGTGCGGGCGGAATACTCTCGGTAGCTTGCCAGTCTTTCCGAGAGGTATAGAGGCTTTTGGGGTGACCTCTAATCACCCTTGTAGGTGTTACCATATTTGAACCCTATCAAATATGGTACGACAATTAACCAGTAACTACAACTGGTCTCATTCACCTGACCCTGAAGGCTTCACCGACATGGCAGCACGTAGAAGGATGAGAAAGGAGAGGCCGACAAAATCTCAAGGCCGACCTAGGCTGCCACAACGAAGGAAGACAAAAATGATCGTCTGTACTTTCAATGCACGTACGCTAGCATCAGATGCATCCATCGAGGACCTGATGGTACAAGCGCGAATGATCAAGTACGACATCATTGGTCTGACCGAGACAAGAGACACAAATCTCACCATGCCGTTTTCGACACTGGAGAAGAATTGTTCCTCGGAACATGCGATAAAAGAGGTGTTGGAGGCGTTGGTGTCCTTGTCAACACAAACTTGGCCAAGAGCATTGATTCATTCGAATGCCTAACAACCCGAATCGGACGTTTACATTTGAATAGATGTGGCTCACTGCCTGCAGTTTCTATCTTCGTTGTCTACGCACCAACATCTCATTATGATGAAAGAGAAATCGAGAAGTTCTACATGGAGCTAGAGAAATTCTATAAAGAAGACCACACCTTCTACAAGATCATTGTGGGTGATTTTAATGCCAAGATAGGACAGAGAAGATCAGCTGAAGAACTTCACATCGGAACCCATGGCCTAGAATGGAACGAACAGGGTGAGAGACTGTCTGAGTTCATCATGTCGACCAAGACCATTCATGGTAACTCACAGTTCCAGAAGGCAGAATCTAAACGATGGACATGGGAGTCTCCCGGTGGACGATTCCACAACGAACTAGACCACATCATATTCAATCGACGGTTTTGCCTGACTGATGTCGCTGTTGTCCCAAAATTTCGAACGGGATCGGACCACCGTCTCCTTCGTGCAAAATTCTACTTCACAGAGCGGGGAGAAAGGGCTGCAAAGTTCAAAAAGAGAACTCCCAGAACGACCACCAACTGGGAACTCTTTGGTACTATTGCGGCAACATGGGAAGATGCCATTGTTGACAACATTGACGAGGAATATGATCGACTGGTTCAGCACCTCCATGAATGTGCGAGGAACGCCAAGAGAGAGATAGCCACAAAAAGTCGCCTATCTTCGAAAACTCTTGAGCTAATTCGCCAGCGTGGTTTGGCGCATGCCTCAGGCAACCGCAAGCTAACGTCCGAGCTTGCAAAGCAGTGCAGAGATGCGATCAAGGAAGACCTCAAAGAGAGAAGAGCAGAAGTACTGGTAGATGCGGCAGAAGCCGGGAAAAGTATTCGTAACGCCCGCCTGTCCTTCGCCAACTATAAGACCAAGATGACTGCCCTCCGACGTCCTGATGGATCCATCACATCCTCCAGAACGGCAATGGAGAAGATTATCCATGACTTCTACTCAAATCTCTTCGATAGCCATGTCCACTTGCCGACATACCAAATTCCACAGGATGGGTATGTCGTTCCCAACGTTCTCCCTTCCGAAATCCGACACGCCATTTCGTCAGTAAAGAAGCAAACAGCACCCGGCCCAGACAAGGTCAGACCTGAACACCTGAAGAACCTGCCGTCAGTACTCATCAATACACTGGCTCGGCTCTTCACTCGCTACCTGTCTGAATGCAAGGTTCCATCTCAATGGAAAACCAGCAGGACCGTACTACTGTTCAAGAAGGGAGACATCCATGACATTGGCAACTATCGCCCGATCTGCCTATTGTCTGTCATCTACAAGTTGTTCACTCGAGTCATCCTGAATAGGATTGGCAGAACACTAGATGAAGGACAACCATGTGAGCAAGCAGGGTTCCGCAAAGGATTCAGCACCATCGACCATATCCACACGATAACCAAACTCATTGAGGTTTCTCGGGAGTTCAAGATGCCGCTCTGCTTAACGTTCATTGATTTAAAGAAGGCCTTTGATTCTGTTGAGACGGAAGCGGTCATTGAAGCCCTAGCCAATCAGGGCATTCAAGCCCAATACATCAGGATCCTCCGTGAGCTGTATTGCGGATTCACTACCAGGATCTCACCATTCTACAAAGAAGTGATCGTTGATGTCAAGAGAGGGGTGCGGCAGGGTGATACCATTTCACCAAAACTCTTCAGTGCCACCCTCGAGAACATCATGCGACGACTGGAATGGGAAGGAATGGGAGTGAAGATAGATGGTCGGCAACTACACCACCTCCGCTTTGCTGATGACATTGTTTTAATAACACCAAACATCAGCCAAGCGGCACAAATGCTGGCCGACTTTGACCGTGAGTGTGGAAAGGTAGGACTACAGCTGAATCTTACGAAGACAATGTTTATGAGAAACAGCCTTGTTCCTGACGCCCCATTCGCTCTCAATGGAACGACCATCTCTGAATGCAACAGCTATGTGTACCTAGGTCGAGAGGTCAACATGACAAATGACCTGGCACCCAAGCTGCGCAGGAGGAAGAGAGCGGCTTGGAACGCCTTCAAGAACGTCGAAGAAATAGCTAAGAGGACGAAGAACCTCCGGCTCCGGGCACATCTCTTTGATTCCACTGTTCTTCCTGCATTAACATATGCCTCAGAGACCTGGGCCCTACGCAAACAAGATGAGAACGCCATTCAGGTCTCCCAAAGAAGAATACAAAGAGCTATGCTTGGAATATCACGTTTCACTCAAATGAGAGAACGAATCCGGAGTTCTGACATCCGTCGACGATCAAGGATCAGGGACGCTGTCTCATTTGCCAAGGTGTCGAAAATCAGATGGGCTGGTCACGTAATGAGATTTAAAGACGACCGTTGGACTAGAGCTGTTACTGATTGGATTCCACGGGATGTCAAGAGACCGCGTGGCCGCCCACCTACCAGATGGTCAGACTTCTTTGTCAAGGTCATGAACGATCGGTTTGAGGCCCTCCATGTTCCCGGAGCGAAGAGATGCCATTGGGCTACACTAGCACGCGACAGGGACAAATGGAGACGTTACTGGCACCCGCTCGAGCAAATCGACGACTAACGGGAAGTTAAGTGATTAAGTGATTAATGTTCTGCTAAGCCTTTGTTGACCTGGTGCCCCTTCCTTAGCTGGCACAGTGACGAGTTGTCCTTTAACTCGGGCACTTTCTTGGCTGTAGATCATTCATCAATAAACTGTTCACATGAATATAGAGGGGAAAAATAAGGAAAATAAACCCTACAGGTCTGAGAGGTGTCATGCTTCTCGTTGCTTCCAGATGTGGAATAGGGACCTCCCCCGTTTTTGCAAAAGAAGAAACTGTGTCCCAGAACAACTTGCCAAGGGCAACCTATTTGAGGAGTCACTGATTCAAGGGCCAATCCAGGAGTTCTGCTCATCTACTGGGTCGGCTTTCTTCTGCGCTGTTTCCACACATTTCTTTCCTTTTTAAAAAAAATCTTTTAAACAAAAAATTTTTTATTTAATCACACTGAAGTAGACGCTTGTAAAGCTGTTCATGATTAGGTTTCAGTCATACAGTATTCCAACGCCCGTCCCTCCACCAGTGTCCATTTCCCAGCACCAGTGTCCTCCCAGCACACCATCATTTCCCATCCCCCATAGGGGCAGACGCATTTCCTCTGTTCTCCTCTCTCTCTCTCTCTCTCTCTCTCTCTCTCTCTCCCTCTGTCTCTCTGTCTCTCTCCGTCTCTCCCTCTCTCCCTTTCTCCGGGCACTGTGGTTTGCAATACAAATTCTGAAAGGTCGTCTTGTACATCCTTTTACCTACTTTTAACACTCAGTTCTGGTGCAGCACGATCATTTCTAGCTATTATTGCCATACTGGCCCGTTCTCTATCTTACCTACCCTCTGACCCCAACACGCTTGTGGTCCCACATGTTTCTTAGTGAAGAACCCTCAGATGTGTCAAGAGGACCTTCTTCATTGCCTCATCAACAGGCCAGAGAGGTGGGAATTATGCAAATGAGCCCAAACAAACACTGCATATGCTATTAAAGGTGGGGAGGGAATACAATTTGCCAAACTGAAATGCAATATGGAGGCTGATCTCAATGCTGCTTCTCAGTCCTTACTTGCAAAATTAAGATCAAAGAGGGAGGCAGTGGGGGACGAGAGGGGAGAGCCACCCCAGCCATAAAAGGTAGGGCGGATACTCGAGAGATAAGATGGTTGACAAAGTGCTAACGAACCAATTAAAACATGGAATATAACTCTGCGATCCTCGCTCCAATTACCATCGACTCAGACCTATCGGTAGCTTCACTATTGAGGGAGAAAGTGGAGAGGAAAATCGATGGTTTGATTTTGTTTTCCTCTACTGGTGGCAGATAACTTACTGAATTATTCATCTGTGTTTTCTTTGCTGTGTGTTTGGTCTTCCATCCCAAAAAGGTCTCAGGGATTTTTTTAAAAAATTTTTCTCCTGAGCAGATGGAGGAGATTTTTTTTCATCATCTGAGAATAGATAGAGAGAAGCTGGGTGTACCTCAGACGGAGGTGGGGGGGGGGAGTACACAGGCAGAGAGAATTGGGGAATCCCTTCAGAAACAGGAAGTGGGGGTGAAGTGAGAAAGAAATCCCCCTTTAAGAGTTTGAGCCTTGCTGTGGGAACACCCCCCCCAAGAAAACGGAAGCTTGGGTCAAGCTACATGGAAGCTTCTGGAAGCTAGACCCAGACTCAGGGACCAGGGGGAATTAAGCTCCAAACTGAAAACAGGAGGGCCACAGACCGCATGCATTTTGCCAGGAGAAACCTTTTACCACTATTTCATTCAATAAAGTGGTCATATACTCCAGGGTCCAGGATGTAAAAGTGATTATTGTTTTTTTCTCCAAGAAATTGAACACTTTTCCTTTGGCAAAAATGGGGGATTCCCATTCCAGACCTGCCAATTGGAAGCAATCATAGAAACACGCTTCTCAGACCCGTGGTGTTTATTTTCCTCATCTTTTTCTCTGTATTCGTGTGACCATTCTTATTGATGAGTGACCTACAGCCAGGAAAGGATTAAGTATTGGTTGAAAACGATTCTCATTTTTATTTAAACAGACAAACAACAAAACAAAAGAAGTCAAAGGGTTTGCGGTGAAGTTGAGTTGAAATAAGAAAAAGCAAAGAGTGTTATATCTTTCACCCTTGAGTCTGCAGAGAGATGCAGCATATCCTGGACAAAAATACCCACCCTGAGTCCGCAAAGGACACTTGTGTTGAGAAAAATCACTTGACTTGGAAGCACATCATCTCCTTGACTGTTCCCAGGGCTTGCTTAAGAATTCCCACGGCCCCACTCTGCCATGACAAGCGAGGCTGCATTTGCCTGCACATTCCCTTCCCTTGACCTTGGAGTCCCATCGCTTATGAATCCCTGCTGCGAATATTTCTGTCAAGCAGGGCTGGTTTCCGATGACTTCAGGTTTTAACCGAAAGGAATTAAATATTCAGCCCAAGGCAGCTTCCCCCAGTGAGTGGTAAGGCGACGGGAACGAGCGCCGTGATTGCTATTATCAGCGCACGTTCTGAACCAGGTGTATCGAGTGAGGGGATCAGGGTGCAGCTAGGAGCCAACTGTGACTGCTGCCACGCCATCACAGAGCCATTCAAGTACAGAATTGGGTAAAATATGAGAATCATCATGGCAGCCAGAGCCCATTTGCCCAGATGTGTCGACGGCTTGCGGCGATGATAATTACACATCATTAGTGCATTTGCAGAACGAGATCCTTGATTCCAGCAGGAGAGGGAAAAAATCCTACCCAGCGTAGGTGAACAAACAGCGTCCCGGTGCCAATCCATCACCGCCAGGGCTGGGGGAAGCGGAGAAGAGTCTCCTGCCCTGGCAACTTCTGCTGCCGGGAGGATGCTAGAACCTTCTGTGGAGGGTAATGGACTAACGGGGGCAAATGGCTCCTGTCGAGATACCAGGGAGGGCTGTGAAAAAGCCAAATGTCAAAGCAGGGTAACAGACGAAGGTATTCGGATTAAAAATGAGGGGCGTCTGCAGATGTCTGGGAGTGTCACTTGTAAATCCTGTCTCTGGGGAGCCCATTGGAAGTAAGAGAATTAATGGGGCAGGGAGGGGCTGGGGTGACAAGGTGCCTTTTAGGCGTGGCTGTCTCTGTGTGTGTTTGATCTTCACACACAGAGCACATCCCTAGAGAGGAAGGGACAGCAGCAGCCACCTGCCAGGGTCCAGTGCGTGGTATGGAGCTGGGATAGGGGCAGACAAAGGACCTGGGGCCACAGCAGAAAGAGGTGGGAGGAGCTTGAGCTCACAGGCTCAAGACCGAGCTTCATCCGGGGGCTGTGCCACACCAGCGTCTTCCCTAAAGGTGATCTGGAGGATTCAATGGGTGGTTCCTGGAAGAGCCTGATGTCCAGCAGAGGTTCTCAAATGCTCCAGTTGTTCTTAATTGGGGCTCTGGAGGGGAGTGGAAGCCAGTAAGAATCACATCTCTGGGGCTGGAGTGACAGCACAGCATTTGCTTTGCATGTGGCCAACCCAGGTTCGATTCCCAGCATCCCATATGGTCCTCGGAGCACTGCCAGGAGTTATTACTGAGTGTGTGAGCCAGGAGTAACCCCTGTGCATCACCGGGTGTGACTCAAAAAGAAAAAAGAAAAAAAAGAATCACAACTCCGGGAGGCCAGAGAGATAGTTGGGGGTTAAGCTGCTTCCTATGCATATGGGGGGCAAGTTTAGGTCATCTCCAAGTACCACATGTAATTCCCTGAGCACAACCAAGAGTGAGCCCTAAGCCCTGAGCAGTGCCGGATGTGGCCCCAAAACAGAAAGAGAGAGCGCGTGCGCATTTGTGTGTGTGTGTGTGTGTATCTGTGTGTGTGTGAGAGAGAGAGAGAGAGAGAGAGAGAGAGAGAGAGAGAGAGAGAGAGAGAGAGAGAGGAGACAGAGACAGATCTTGCCTCTGCCCTTGGTTATGACTCTGACCTCAAGGATTTACCCTTGGAATTCCCTGAGTAATAGGAACATCTTTTATTGTGCTGCTTTGGGGACACATCTGACAGAGCTCAATGGCTACTCCTAGCTCAGGGCTCAAGAGATCACTTGCACAGGTGCTTAGGGAACTAAATGATGCCAGAGACCAGGGCAAGGGCAGGCATTGGGTAGAAACCAAGGCTCACAGAACACCTATTCTATGCACTTTGGGAAGCCTGTTGGATACACTGCCACATCAGTCCCTCAAAATAGTCCCGGTTGACAATTGTCCTCACTCAGTAGATGTGCCGATAACCCCCCCAAACATTGGAGCTTATGGACAGCCGCTTATAGATAGGGAAGGGAATCCAGATCACTGCCGAGCCCAGAGCCTGTCTAACTGTTGTTCTGCGCATCCTGGGTAGAAAATCTTCATTTCAGATGCCCCTGACAACAATCTGCGTCCCCATGAAAATCAACTCCTTCAAGTAGATGCTTGCTGGGCCCCTTGTGTCATGCTCAGATGTCTTGAATCCAAGTGGGAACCAAAATAAGGCTTAAACTTAACCACCACAACCCCTTGATATAAATCAAGTCATTCATAAACAATGGAGAAATTGCAAATGAGCTGAGAGACCAATGGCTTACTTCACGTCCAGAAGATGCTATTTGGAAAAAAAAGTTAATAGACTTAGAACAGTCTACTGGGTAGAGAGGCCATTAATTTAAGAAAAATAATGGTAGAGAGGTGTGTGAGAACAAGCTTATAAATTCTCACTTGCTTATTAAGGGAGGTATCTTTTGGACTTGCATTTATAATGTTTATGACTGCATGTAGATGAATTATAAGTGTATGTTTTTCTTAAATACCAAACACTGACTGCTATTCCCCCAGATGCAGAAAAATGAAGGCATAAAGGAACGAATTAAGATTCTGTTTACCTTCTCATTATCAAAGAGCATCCCTCATAGTTGGAATAAAACCTCAGGATCAGCTATCTATTCCAACTCCCTTCTCTCACACATGAGAAAACTTCCCATTTAGGACATACCAGGGTCTCGAATGACTTGAAATTCAAACACACTCATGGAGCACAGACACATTTTAATTACTCCTTACCACTGACAGTTCCAATCAAGGTATGAGTCATCTGTTCAGAGCCAACAACTGATTAGCCTTAATGATGAATGGACACAGAATCCTAATTCACACTGCTTCCAGCTCAGCCTTGGCTGCTATTTCAGCCCTGAATGTGCACCGCTATTATCCACACTGCAAAAGCAGTGTCAAGGGTTTTACATCTTCTGCTGGCACTGATGGCCTATCTTCAGAGGAGGCTGTTTTTTTTTAAAGGTTGTTTAAAACTATTGGCATGGTGCATACCAATGACAAACAGAATAAACACGGTCTGGATTGAAGAAACCACCGGCTATATTTGGAGGAATCTCAGAGCTGAAGACAAGGCTCTCAGAAATCTATGAGACTGAAAGAGAACTCCCAGCTCAAAATGGTATCGAAGCTATCTCAGAGGAGACACAAAGAGAATGGATAGAGTGTGGATGAGTGACAGCAGCCTTCTCAGTCCTGACCACAACTGCTGGGGACTCTCTGTCTCCTAAAAAGGAACATGGAAGTGACTATGGTCACTGGGAGAAGCTTTGATGGGAATAACTTGTCATCCCATTGTTCGTCGATTTGCTGGAGCGGGCGCCAGTAACATCTCCATGCGACCCTGTTTCGTGCTAATGTAGCCCAGTGGTGTCTGCTCACTCCAGGAACACGAAGAGCATCAAATTCTTTGTTCACAGTCTTAATGAAGAAGTCTGACCATCTCGTAGGTGGGGGGCGCCAGGTCTTCTTTTGACGTCCCACGGAATCCAGTCAATAATGGATTTAGTCCAGCGGTCGTCTCCAAATCGAATTACAGGACCCGGAAACAGAGATCTTCTGCCTGCTTCCCCCAATCTCTGGCGACCCAGTGGTCACACCCATAAGACATGCCCTGCCGGTGCCAGATAAATTCCTCATCGACCGACCTCCACTACCCAACCACAGCCACACTCCAGGCCACTTTCCAGACCGCGTGGCCACTTTCATCATAAGACAGTTCCTACCCATTTTCCATAATTACCGCACCCTATTTGATGCGGTTCAAATATGGTGTGAACCATGGGAACACCTGTAAGAGTGATTAGAGGCCGCCTTAAAAGCCTCCATCCCTCTCAGAGAACCCGGCAAGCTACCGACGTATCCCACCTGCACGGCAGACCCTGGCAAGCTATCTGCAGTGTATTCAATATGCCAAAAACAGGAAAAACAATGGGCCTCATTCCCCTGACCCCCTTGAGGGGAATATGAAAGGTTAATTGGAGAACCAGGGTCACCCCTGCACTGGCGGGTGGCAGATGATATTCAAGGCTGACACTGTTCCCTGTGGTCTGATACAGCCCAATCCTAATCCTTCACCTCTCCCCCAAGAACCGTTCTGCTGAGAACGGGAAGGAACATGAGGGAGACAGCCACACAAATCACCCGATAACATCCCAAAGAGACTGATTTGCAAGGCAGAGAAGTGACTTCATTTCCTCTAATTCAATTTCCCGGTGCATGGTGGAAGAGGTGCTTGAGAGGGAAATTAAATGCAGTTATGGGAAAATAAAGTCCCATTTTCAGCCGTCTGAGTTCTGTGACTGGAAAAATGCCTCCCGCAGTCACGGAGCTCTTCAGAGGGTCTGGAGTAATCAGACTGCCACCATGGCTGCTGGGACGCTGATGTGACGGCCACTGCCGTGGCTCTCATCACCATCATTTCTCTATTGCAGTTCCTGGGAGCAGGTACAGTAGCCTCTGTCTCCATAAGTCCAACAAACGCTCACAGAATAATTTCCCCAGTGCGTATTTGTGGACTAAATGACTCAAACCCTGAAGTTATCCCAGTAACTGTTCGTGGCTCTGTTGTGGAGCCAGGTGGAATCTTGGAGGTTTCTGAATGACAGGTGAGAGGTTTCCGTGGGTCAGTGTTAGCCATTTCTGGGATGGAGGTCATATATGTGCCTTTCATCACACCAATTCAGTGGATGCCTGGTGCTGTGTAGTCTTCTGGGCGCAAGCCAGGGGTCACTCCTAGGCACAGAACCAGGAATAGCCCCTGATTACTGTTGGGTATGTGAAGAAGGAGGAGGATGAGGAGGAGAATGAAGGGGAGAAGAACAAGAAAAATGAGAACAAAAAGAACAAGAACAGAAGAAGGAGGAGAAGGAGAAGAATAGAAGAAGTTGAGGAGAAAGAGAGGAAAAAATAAGGAAAACTGATTTTCTGTCGTGTTAACAGAGATTTTGAGGAACACAGCCCACTGAACACAACCCAGCCCACCCGCATTGCTCTAAGGTCAAGGATATAACAATATAAGAAGTAACTAGCAGGGGACGTGCCCTTGTCCATCCTTTACTTAACGTTCACTCTGTATTTTATAGTCTAGTGAATCTGCAGCTCAATGTTATTAAAGTATTTGTCTCAGGCCACAGGACCATCCTAGTTCATAATTCTAGAATTTTCCATTACACCAACCTGTCCCCAAATTAAGTCCTTGTCCCAAGTCCTCAAGTCTACATTTGAATGTCAAAAGAGATAGCCACTTAAGTTCCTGTTCACTTCTTCAAGTTTTTGATAGCAGGTAAAGTGTGGGGTCTGAGAAGAAATATATGGCATTTGGGATAAGTCTAGAATGAAAATGAAAGATCATTATTTAAAATTTGGGGGTTGAGAACAGAAAAGCGTTCCTTTGAAAAGATAGGTGCTGCCCTATTATTTATCTCAGAAAATCAAGATCTGGAAAAAACCTCAATTTTCCTGTTAGAAGAGTGGTTGAAGAAGTTGTGATTTGTGTACACAACATACACTATATTCCATAGACACAATGGAATACTATGCAGCTACAAGAAAATATGATAGCTTAAATTTGGCTACAACCTGGGTAGAAGTTAATGGTGCCATGTTAGGCAAATTAAGTCAGAGGGTGCATAGATCATGGATGACCTCACTCATATGTGGGTTACAAAAAAATAAAAAATAAAAACAGGTCTTTCACACTTTGGTGGCAGTGGAGATTCAGTAACTTTGCATACCAAAAGCATCAACAAAAAACACCATGCTACCTCCACAATAGTGAGAACATTCCAAAAAGTAGCAAATTAGCAAAAGCAGAGGTTATTTACATGAATAACATATTTGATTTAATCTAGCTAAGTCAAACTAGTATCATTTCAACGCAGGCACACACATACACACATACACACAGACCCCCCACATTGAATTTTAAGACTTGGAGTCAAGATGGAACATCGGAAACCCTGTTTTCCCTGACACCCCATGTTCGTTCTTCACTGCCCCAGTTCAGCCCCACCCAGGAATATCCGGACACTCTCAAATTCTTTGTATCAAATTGCATCCAATTCTTTTGTTTGTTTTTGAGCCCAAACTCTTTGCTTGGGCTTTGAGTTCAACTCAGGGATCACTTCAGGGTGGGCAGCCTGGGGGAACTTATGGGATGCTGGGGATCAAACTCCGGTTGGCCACATGCGAAGCAAGAGCCCTGTCCACGATACTGTTTGCTCTAGCACCAAAGCATCCAATTATTCAGCTCACAAGAAAAGAGAAGATTGGCTGGTAATGCAACCAACACATATCACAGAGAGTGCTGGAAGGAGTCTCCGAGCTCGGTCCTACATGGGACCCGGCTCACCCACTTCCTCTACTCCATTCCACTTTCTTACCTGCATGGTCAGCTTTGAGAAATGAATCATTCCAGCCCAGGGAATGATTTGTGATCATCCAATTTGGAAATTATTAATGAAGCCCTGGGAAGCTGGCCCATGGAACAGTTACTTAAAAGCCTCAATCACAGGATGTTCCTAACTCACCTCCCAGCAAGCACTGTGGGAGCTGGAAATGCAGATTCCAGGGTGGGGGCAGACACGAACTCCAGAGAAACAGCAGGGGACTAGCCCAGAGAAACATACTGAGCACTCTTGACAGGGCCTGGGGTCTGGAAGCTTCTCTGAGGACCTGCTGCTTCCACCAAGATCCCACCCATTTGATCTTTCCTTCCAGTGCAAACAATGGAAATGAAAAGGAAAATCACCCATAATTCCAACACTCTGAAACAAAACATAATCATACACAACCCTACACATACATCTATCCACACCACCACCACAAGCACACCCAACAATATACACGCACAACCACCACACAAATACATAAACACACACAACACACCCCTAACCATATACACCACACACACCTACAACTATAACACATGATCAGACACCACGCATGTAAATTCACAAACTCGTAACCACACAAATTCACATCACAACCCCACACGAAACATATGACTATACAACCATAGGTATAATCACAAACACAGACAATCCAGACACCACACAACCACTCAATTACCAACTGTACACAACCACCCACAACACATATTCCAAAACACACGGCCACTTACGCACACATATTGACATATATCATTCCAATCTTTTGCCTGTGTGTGATATGTATGTCTAGTTCTTAAACTTTTTATTTTCATTCTACCTTTAATCAGTCTATTTCCCCCTTGATATACTGCAAACACCTTCCCTAGAAATGAAATCATTTTAATAATCTCCATAACCCTCTATTATGAATGCTCCATACTTTGTTTAATGAAGACTCTAAATTTGGACATTCGGGTGCTTCATAATTGCCTTTGCTGCTGTAAACAATTTTGTGATAAAGGTGTTTGGTGGAATTTTTTTCATCGCTGTCCTTTAACTTCTCAGAGGAATTCCTGGTAGTGAAACCCCTGAACCCCAAATCAGATGTCTTCGTAAAGCTTTGAACGCGGGGTCATATTTTCTCCTAGAAGCTTCTGGGTTTCCAATTCCATCTGCTATTGAAAAATGCTAATCCCCCCACCCTTTTCTCTTCCTGTACCCCTTACCCCTCCTCTGTACCCTTCCCCATCCCCACCTCACCTAATCCCCCATCACGAACAGGGTTCAGTCACCCTTGGTCTGGCCCTTCCCAAATGGCTGTTTGTGTTGTCCCCGGTCATTTAAAATCTCTATTTATCTCCACATGCTCGGACGAGCCTCACACATGAAGGAACCAGCAGAGGAACCCAGGTGTGGGGGACCCGGGGCTGAGATCTCCAAGCCTGTTCAGATAAGGACTGGGCCTCCTCCACCCAGACCCCCCATCTTCCAGTAGATAGACAGTTACACCCACCTACTGCACCTGGCTCCGTTGTAATGCCATCAACAGCCAAGATTCAGAGACCAAGCTCCAGAAGCCAGATCTCTTATCGTCTAGTTCTTGCTCTCGAGGAACCCGGCAGGCTACCGAGAGGATCCTGCCTGCACGGCAGAGTCTGGCAAGCTCCCCATGGCGAATTCGATATCCAAAACCCAATAACAATGATGGGTCTCATTCCCCTGACCCTGAAAGAGCCTCTAGTGTGGCACTTGCTAAAATCTCAGAGCTAGGATGAATGGAGACGTTACTGGTGCCTGCTCGAGGAAATCGATGAACAACGGGATGACAGTAATACGGTGGTAATACAGTGATTTATTGAAGAATACAGCCATGATGGTTTGTGGAGTTCAGTACAAATATTTCCCCCAGTTTTTCACTTTTCTAGGCATTTTGGAGCTTTCTTTTTCAATGCAATCCAGTCTGTGGCCCTTCAACATGTGTGCAGGCTTTAAATATCACAGTGGTAATGACAAATGGGAAGGGCAGGGGAAGGGACTCCATAAACAAAAAATAACGCTTTAAAGAAACTGCCACCGAAAAATGAGCCTGATTATTAAACGTTTCTGCGTTGGGCTCCCAAGAGGGTGTTGGGGGTGGGAGGAAAGTCTTTTTCTAGCTTCAGTTTTGATTCTAATGCTTTCAGATTTGGTTTCTAACCATCTTACTTCAAAGTGGTTGCCCGTGGGAGCTAAGGGTGATGATAACGTGGAGGTTTTCCTGTTTCCTTTCAGATGCTTGTAAACACTGGACTGAGGAATTTTGGTGACGAGCTTTTGCAAGGTAGCCAGGAGGAACACCGTCGGTTGGCTGAGCTTTTACTTCAGAATCTGATTGGAAGGACCCTAACTTAGCCCTAGTTTCCTAGCTGGTTGCTCCAAAGCCCCATCGCTGAGATTCAGAGATTGGAGCACAGGATGAGAGAAGTCTCCCACAGTAGTGAGGGAAGGCAAAGTGTTCAGACAGACAGACAGACAGACAGACAGATGTGGGGGTTGGCCAGTGGGGCCCAAGGAATTCCAAGTCCGTTCATGATGGAGCAAGAGACGAAGAGAGTGCTCTGTTTCCAAAAGTGTTTGTGGGGCAAGAGAACTTTTCAAAATTCAGACTTCAAAGATGAACATTGTGGTTGTTGGTGACATCTGTTTCCATCTTCTGAAACACAAAACTCTCGCGTTGTCTTCCCATCTGCTTTATTTCCCTGGAAGACAACATTACAGAGGAAGTTAAGGTTCTTTCCATCCTCGGCTCCCATCCCACTCACGCATAGACCCACATCCCCTGGGTTTGGTGTTTTCCTATTTACATGTTAGTAAAGCACGCACACCCTTGACAGGCCCTTAGTCATGGAAATGTGCATAAAGCCCAGATGAAAAGGGAAACACAGAGGGTCAGTACAGACCTGATGCTTGAGAGGGAGGGAAGCTGCTGGAATATTCTGGAACATTCTCTTCCTTCTGTGGGCAATGGTGGCTGGACTAATCGCTGCCAACCCCCAGCTAGATTTTGGGTCGTGGTTGGTGCACATCTTCATGCACTACTGTCTGTTACATGTTCATAAAAATGTTTAAAAATAGGTTGGAAGCATTTGATATCTGTAATGGGCGATTATCTGTAATGGTAATTCAATTTAAAAAAAGAGGTTGGAGGTCCAGAATGATATACAGCAGGTAGGGCATTTGTCTTGCATGCAGCTGACCTGGGTTCGATCACCAGCATCCCATAGGGTCCCCCACACACTACCACTTTGAGCACAGAGCCAGGAGTAACCCCTGAGCATTGCTGGGTGTGACCCTCCCCCCCCAAAAAAGCCAAAAATAAAAACCGGTTGTAAAGAGAGTACAGGAGGTTAAGACACTTGCCTTGCATGCTCCCCAACACCACCCCACCCAAACCATCCCCCATTTAAATCCCCCATCGGTGCAGCTCCAAAAAGAACGCACAAAGCCAGTAGCATAGTGTTTAGAAAAGAAAGCCGCCTCCGTATCAAAGCATCCACAGGCCAGGAGCAAAGTTGCAGAGAGAGCCCTTATCATCCACGCCAGCTCTTTAGTGAGGCGCTACTCCAGCCACTGAACCCGTCGGAGCAGGAACCAACCCGAGCTGGTTTCCCATTCGGCTGTGGCCTGGATGGAGAGAAAGACCTGGCAAAGAGGCTTGGCGATTTCTAGCAGATAAACATAGGTGCAGTCTCTGACCCTCACAATTAAGTGGCGGGGCAGATTCTCCACATAAATGACATAGGTGTAGACAGATCAAGGCGAGACAACGGCAATTCTCAGGATGAACCGTCTCCTGGACAGTCTTTCCTTGCTCCTCGAGTTTTCATTTCTGTATTTGCTGAGGGGCCACAGAAATACCAGCAGCAACCTCAGAGAATGATGCCCAGGAGAGGAAATTTGCCGAGAGGCTGGGGAGTCGCTCAGGGGTAAAGCTGCTGTCTCCTGGGTATGAGGAACCTGGGTTTGATCTCTTTCCTCCCTCGAGAAAGTCTAGCAGAGAGCAGATGCTCAACAAATGGTAGCTGGTACTCTTAGCTGAGGTTGACACCAGCGCTGCATTCCGTGTTCGGGAAGTCACACCAAGGGGGAGCCCCTGGTGGTACCCGTTGGTGTCAATTGTTACAGGAAGACAAATTCAAACCCAACTAAAGCATAAAGCCTTTTTCATCTCCACCCACAGTGTTCCATTTTCTGTGGAACATTATCAAGTGCGTTGTTAATATTTTTATTATCAACAGCATTATCCATTGCTATTAATATTCACCTCCTCCTTGCCCAGTGAGACAAGAAGTTTGGGCATTCAATTCACACTTCATTCAAGGAGTGCCACCCTGGCCCTATCCACAGGGGTGTCCTGCAAAGTCCCCGGGCCCTTTTTTGGGGTGCATGTTGCTCCTGCACTTGCCACCCCTGTGTCGGAGCTCCTGGCACCCGGAGAGGAGGCTGAGGGAGGGCTTAAGTCCAGCTTAGCTTGGTGGCTGTCCAAATGCAATGTCTACAGTTGGCTTGGCCCAAAGGAAGCTGGGATCCCCTTTGCTCCAAGCTTTTAATCCATTGGACCTGCACTTCTATCCCAAGTACCCCGAGCCTGGAATCCCCACCCCAAGACTTTTAGGAAACCCTCAGGGTCTCTTGAACCCTCTACCCCCAAGTTCCTGCTCCCTCTCACCCCTGTTTTTCTCTCTCAAGGCTACTCTGGTCTCCCTGCTCTGTGTGGCCCCCAAAGTAACCCTGACTCTTTTTCTGAGGTCCCTTAGACCGTGTCCCCCGTGGTTCTCATTGTCCATGCCTTGAGGTGACCCTGAGGGGTTCCATTAGAGCCCACCCAGACCTTAAAATTTCTTCTTAGAAATCCCAAGTTTGGGACTGGAGTAATAGCACAGCAGGTTAGGGAGTTTGCCTTGTACACAGCCAACCCAGGTTCGATTCCCAGCATCCCATATGATCCCCTGAGCATCGCCAGGAGTGATTCCTGAGTGCATGAGCCAGAAGTAAACCCAGTGCATTGCCGGGTGTGACCTAAAAAACAAACAAACAAACAAACAAACAAACAAAAAATCCCAAGTCTGGGGGGCCAGAGAGATAGCACAGTGAGTTAGGGTGTTTGCCTTGCACTCGTCGACCTGGGTTGGACAAGTTGCCTTGGTAGCTACTTTCCCTCCCGTCACAGCCCCCCACGCGCCACCCCACCCCCCCCACCCCCCGCCGGAACACAAACGTAGCTTGTTTACATGGCAGAATTAGCCTCCAATTGCACTGGGCCTGGGGAGGCTGCGGAGAACCAGATGTGGCTTGGAAAGCCATAAACACACTTATCAGTAAACCACAGAGCACAGAGCAGCCTGCACCAGTCAAGGTCACTGACAGGTGACACAGCAAATAAAGGGAAATTAAAAGCCGTGCCTTGTCTGACACAGGCCAGTTTGCTCCGAGCCCGTGGCGGGCTCTGGAACACTGCTTACTCGGGAAGGGAAGCCGGGGAACAGAGTGTAGTTGATTGGGAAGTGAGTTTTTGTCATTTATTTTTTCTGCAGGGGGTGGGGGGGGGGGGGAGGAAATTGAACAAAACACAGGTAACTCTGCTGATGATCTGTCGGCATTTCTCAACCTTTCTCCTACCCGGCCCCCGTCCCATCTGTTTTCTTTCCCCTCCGAGAGGGGAGAGACATCCCCCCATACCAGTTGGCCCCCCACCTCATTCTATGGACCCCACTTATGCAATTTTAACCTACGGCTCCCCCTGGAATATCTTAGAGGACCACGGGGGGGGGGGGGGAGGGGGCGGCGCGGCAGGGACCATGGCTCCCCCTGTTGAGAAAGGCTGGTCTAGATGTTTCCACTGATTTCATACAAACTTTGATTAAGAATCTGCTATTGGATGTTAGTCTCCTATTTTGTTACTTTATATCCTCCAGATGAATGCAATCTTTCTGTGTCTATCCCGCTCTTTCTGACTCATTTCGCTTAACATGATACTTTCCATGTAGTACCACTTGTATGTAAATTTCATGACTTCATCTTTTCTAACAGCTACATAGTACTCCATTGTGTAAACGTACCAAAGTTTCTTTAGCCAGTCATCTGTTCTCGGACACTCAGATTTTTTCCAGATTCTGGCTATTGTAAAGAGTGCTGCAATGAACAAACAAGTGCAGATGTCACTTTGACTATACTTTTTTGCCTCTCTGGGATATATTCCCAGGGGTGGTATTGCTGGGTCAAATGGGAGCTCAATTTCTAATTTTTTGAGAATCGTCCATACTGTTTTCCAAAAGGGCTGAACCAGTCGGCATTCCCACCAGCAGTGAAGGAGGGTCCCTTTCTCTCCACATCTGTGCCAGCACCAGTTGCTTTTGTTCTTGTGGATGTGGGCCAGTTTCTGTCGTGTGAAATGATATCTCATTGGCCGAGATTAGTACCAGGAATTTTGCTCCATGGCATGGAGGCCAGCCACACATGCTAGGGGAAAAGGGAGCTCAGATAGAGAAGGGAGCACCGAATAAAGGGTGTTGGGAGGATCCTCCCAGGATGGGTTAGAAGTATGCTGAAAGTAGACTATAGACCAAACATGATTGCCACTCATTGCCTCTTTTGCAAACCACAACACCCAAAAGGAGAGAGAGAACAAAAGGGAATGCCCTGCCACAGAGGCAGGGTGGGATGGGGGGGGATGGCGGGTGGGAGGGATACTGGGGTCCGTGATGGTGGGAAATGGGCACTCACTGGTGGAGGGATAGGTATTTGATCATTGTATAACTGAAACCCAAGCACAAAAATTTGTAAGTCTACAACTATACCTCATGATGTCTCACTTAATCACTTAACTTCCTGTTAGTCGTCGATTTGCTCGAGCGGGCGCCAATAATGTCTCCATTTGTCCCTGTCGCGTGCTAGTGTAGCCCAATGGCATCTGTTCACTCTGGGAACATGAAGAGCCTCAAACCCATCGTTCATGATCTTGATGAAGAAGTCTGACCATCTGGTAGATGGGTGGCCACGCGGTCTCTTGACATCCCGTGGAATCCAGTCGGTAACAGCTCTAGTCCAGCGGTCGTCTTTAAATCTCATTACGTGACCAGCCCATCTGATTTTTGACACCTTGGCAAATGAGACAGCATCCCTGATTCTTGATCTTCAATGGAGGTCGGAACTCCGGATTCTTTCTCTCATTTGAGTGAAACGTGATATTCCAAGCATAGCTCTTTCAATTCTTCTTTGGGAGACCTGAATAGCATTCTCATCCTGTTTGCGTAGGGCCCAGGTCTCTGAGGCATATGTTAATGCAGGAAGAACAGTGGAATCAAAGAGATATGCCTGGAGCCGGAGATTCTTCGTCCTCTTAGCTATTTCTTTGACGTTCTTGAAGGCGTTCCAAGTCCCTCTCTTCCTCCTGCGCAGCTCGGGTGCCAGGTCATTTGTCATGTTGACTTCTCGACCTAGGTACACATAGCTGTTGCATTCGGAGATGGTCGTTCCGTTGAGAGCGAATGGGGCATCAGGAACGAGGCTGTTTCTCATAAACATGTCTCACTAATAAAAATTTTTTTAAAAAAAGAATCTGCTATTGATTTTTAGCAGATTATTCCTAACAAGAAACACAAAATAAATTATTTAGGACCTGCTTTGGTTCCAAACTTGGGTGGTGGTGGGAAAATTCCAGATAATGGTGAGAAAGTGTAATGGTGGTGGGATCGGCAGTGGAATATTGAACGTAAAAAAGGTAAAGGTAAAGGCCCTCCCGTTGATCGTCGATTTGCTCGAGCGGGCCCAGTAACGTCTCCATTGGAGACTTTGTTGTTACTGTGTCTGGCATATCGAATACTCTCGGTAGCTTGCCGGGCTCTCCGAGAGGGGCGGAGGAATCGAACTCGGGTCGGCCATGTTGGCCGCTTGTAAGGCGAACGCCCTACCCACTGTGCTATCGCTCCAGCCCATAATAAATTATAAACAGCTTTATAAAAATCATATTCAATGAAAAACAGAATCTGCTGAAGACTCTCTCTTCTAATCCACACACATTATTCACACGATAATAGTGACCTTCCCAGTCAGGGAGGGTACCTGAGGTTTGGGGGCTTCACTGTCAGCTTAAGAAGTGACCAGCCAGACTAAAGCCCAGTGATTGTGTTAGGAGACTTAAGTCTGGCAATAGAGAACTTGCCCGGGGCAAAGGATGCTGCCCAGTGTGGGGTGTTCGGGGCAGTGGGGACAGTTGGCATCCAAGTGAATCCTTGTCCAGGTTTGGATGTTATCCTCTCTGCCACCTAGAAACCCACACACGAGAACGTCTTGATCCTGCGCCAGGCTGTCTTCACTGAGGCAACTCGGAGGGGAGAGGATTGAGCTTCCCTCCCTGCCCCAGCAGAACCCTGGAAGCTGAAAACCTCCCGCTTCCAACTGCATAGCCATGCTCAAGGTCGCTCTCCACAGACTCAGGCAAGCCTCACCTATGAGGGAACGTGAAGATAAACCCGTGACTGAGATCTTCAAGCTCACTCAGAATGGGACTGGACCTCCTCCGCCCAGCTCCCCAGTTTTCCTGTAGCTGGCCAGTCACACCCACAAACTGCTCCTGACAACATGTAATCTCATCAATGGCCAAGATCTAGAGACTATGAAATAAAGCTCCCAGAAGACAGCGACACAGAAAGTCCTGGAGCATGCGACCTCTTGTACTCGAGCCCACTGATGTACCAAAAGTAGCACACATTTGTTTGGGTTTCACACACAGGCTTGTAATGTATTCTACAAGGGCATAAATGGCTCCAGGGTGAAATACAACAAACCTTCACACGCTCTCCTCTTATGGCGATGGGAAAGTGCACGGTGGCAGGATAGGTGTTTGAATATTATCTGTAATGAATTATTGTGAGCAACTTTATAAAAATAAAATTAAATTAAAAAAAAGAAACTCACATGCATGAACTGCTGGAAATGGCCACTTGCATGAGGGGCCAGCAACATCCACGCTCTTGGAAACAGCCTCGCGTTGCTATGAGGAGGATTTCATCAATCCAGCTTCCTTCCATCCGGAAGACTTGCCGTCTGCCAGGGGAATGCGTGGTTTAGAAAAGCCCTTCATGAGGGTGCGTCTCACCTTTCCCATCAAAGGTGTTATTGAACGCGAGTCTGAAAAAAGCACATTTAGAAAACAGGTTTGGACTGTGGGGTGTATCTGCCGGGAGTAAGCCAGATTAAGATGGTAAGACTGTCCAAAGATGATGATGACATTGGCTTGGCCTAGTGAAAGTTGGGGTCACCCTTTGCTCCAAGCCTTCAATTCACTGGACCTGAGCTTCTATCCCAAGTTCTCCAAGTCTGGAATCCCACCCCAAGACGTTTAAGAATACCTCAAGCTCTCTCTCTCTTCTTTTAACTAACATAATTTTTTTAGTGAATCACCACGGGGTAGAGTTACAGACTTACAAACTTTTGTGCTTACGTTTCAGTCATACAATGATCGAGTACCCATCTCTCCACCAGTGCCTGTTCTCCACCACCTATGTTTCCAGTATCTCTCCCACCACCATCCCCCTGCTTCTGTGGAAGGCACATTCCCTTTCTCTCTCTCTCTCTCTCTCTCTCTCTCTCTCTCTCTCTCTCTCTCTCTCTCTCTCTCTCTCTTCTTTTGGGTGTTGTGGTTTGCAGTGCCATTATGCTAAGTGGCCATCATGCTTGGTCTATAGTCTACTTTCAGCACACAACTCCTATCCCGAGCAGGCCCCTCCAAAGCATCCTTTACGTGGTGGTCCCTTCTCTATCTGAGCTGCCTTTTTCTCCAAGCACGTGACCTAAGGATCTCTTGAGCCCTTCTATCCCCAAGTTCCTGCTCCCTCTCACCCCCATTTTCCCCTCTCGAGGCTATTCTGGTCCCCTACTCTGTGTGGCCCCAAAGAGTAACTCCAGCTCTTGAAAAAGAGGTTCCTTAGACCGGTGTCCCCTGTGATTTTTTATGGCCCACATTTTGGAGTGACCCTGAGGGGTTCCATTATAGCCACACCTGGACCTTAAAATTGCTTTTTAGCAATCTCAAGTCTGGGAGCCAGAGAGAAAGCCCAGTGGGCAGGGCATTTGCCTTGCACACACTAAACTGGGTTTGATTGCTCTTTAAAGGAAGCTATTTAAAAGAATTTCATGTCTTGCCTTCTCAATGTGACCGTTAGACAATTTTCCATCACACATGTGCTTTGCTTTCAGTTTCTATTAAAGCAAATCACAAGTGTGATAGCACTGTCCTAGATCTCTCTCTCTCTCTCTCTCTCTCTCTCTCTCTCTCTCTCTCTCTCTCTCATATCTGCTTAGGCTCTTATTTATTTCTACTTACTCTTATTTATTTCTAGTTATTTGGTCTTATACTGCACCTGGCAGTGCTCGGGGATTACTCCTGGCTCAGTGCTTGGAGGATCATGCAGGATCAGTTGGTCAAGCAGGTACTCGAGCATGCCTAGTATGTGGTCCGGCCCCTCGAGCCATCTCTGCAGCCCGGCCCCTGCTGTCTTTATGGAGTGCATTGCACTTACTATTTTATAAACCCGTAATACTTCACTAGGAACATTTTTACAGGTCAGTAAACCAAGGGTCACATCATTTTCAATGGCTCCAAGTACAATATTGAATAAAACCTCCAGAATATAGTTAATCTATACCTTAATTTCTGGACTCTTGATTTTTTTCTTTTTCATTCCCCCCCCCCCCCCTTTTTTTATTGGTTCCTAAAGTCCAGTGACAACTTACTTTATAAGAAACTGCAGGGAATGATTTTGTTACTTCCCTGGAATGAATTCTGAAAATGTTTTCAGAGTTCAGGAAGACCAAGTCGGGTATAAGCTCCTTGAACAACCCTTCGTGAACTGGCAAGCCTAAGCAATACTGCAGCGGGTTGATTCCAAAAGCCTTTGACCAGGTTTTTTTTCCAAGTTTGAAGACAAACTTGGGGCCCATGAAGCAAATGATGGCTGACTGGACCCAGCCTAACTCTCCAGGTTCCCATCCTGCCTTTCTGCCATTGCTGTCTGTATGACTGGGGTCAGTAAAGACTCTCTCTGAGCCTCAGTCTCCACATCTAAGAAAAGGAGCATTAACTTTAACTCCTTTGACTGTGGAAACGTATCACGCGGAAGCCAATCAGGTTGGACACTTTCAGCCTCTGTCCAGCAGGTGGGTCACAGATGATGAGACAATGAGAAACACCAGAAGACAAACAGATGCGCAAGGGCTGTGCAAGCTTTAGGGTCACCTGGGTATCCCCGAATGAGCTTACTGTTCATTCATTCAACACAATATTGCTCCCCCACCCTGGTTCCCAAAGCCTGACTTCATTTATTGTTGTTTGGTTTTGGGTTTTTTCATTTTGGGGGACACACCCGGCAATGCTCAGGGGTTACTCCTAGCAGCGCCCAGGGGACCCTACGGAAACGAACCCAGGTGGGCCTTGTGCAAGGCAAATGCTCTACCTGCTGTGCTACCACTCTGGCCCTAAGTTACTATTTAAGGTGACAGAGACGTTAAGGACAGTCAGTGAGCACAGCAAAATTCAATAGGTATTTTAAGAGCAGAGACTGGGCATTTCAGACAGCCAATCAGCAAGCACCCCTAATGCATGAGGTATGACATCTTCTTAGTATCGTTTTGCCTACGTTGCCCTCTACATCTGAAAGGCTCTAAACTGTTTTATTCTAGTTTTTCCTGGATGCGCTTTTGTTTATATTCTAAGACCTACGTTGTTTTGCTTGGAGGACTCCCCCGACCTTGGGATGGATGTTTGTTGGTTGACAATCTCCCACACTCTTTTGGGGTTCCTCTCTTTGTGTTGAGGGAAAATCTTATGCTTTAGCACACTGCCTTGCCAGGAAATGTAATTATCCACATTTTTGAGGTCTTCTTTTAAATGTCAGTCAACACACACACACACATATCAACACACACTGGCACCTAACACATATATATATAGATTTCTGCATTTTCATCACTGCTCTCTCCCAATGACTTTTTTCCAATAGAGATCTATTTGCTAAAATAAATTGAAATAGGTAAAGAGTATGAGGCACAATTTATACTAGATATATCTGCAATTACTAACTCTGAATTAAACATATCCCTTCATGAATAATGAAGTAGAAATAGGCCAAAGGAAAAATGAGATAAGATCTTAAATCCATGTATTTTTAATTGCTTCATTATCTAAAATTTTCTGTGAATAGCAGTGGATACAGTTTGCTGTTGAAAGCACAAAAAGAAATAAGAATTTTCAGCCAAATCACAAAGGGCTATCAAAAATTAATTTTGTGTGCTGTGATCATTGAAAATGTGAGTGATTTTGGGGCAGAGTAACATTAAGAAATGTCATTTATATGCTAATAAAAATGAATCCTTTTTCATTTTGATGCAAAATAAATTTTATTTTTTATTTTAATGAACTGTAATGAATTATAAACTTTTCCATCTTACATTGGGTGAAAGTTGGGGGCAGAGAGCAGGAGGTCAGCAGATGAGGGGCAAGAGGCCCAAGAGAACATACAACGGAAATGCATCCTGACTTTCGGTCCTGACGTCCTAAAGGAGACACTAAAGGTTTCCTCTGAGTTTCTAGAAGTTTTCAAATGTTCCATTTCCCTCAGAAGTGTCAAGCTGGACAACTATAGAAGCTATATTTCAAAAACACATCTTTTAACTATCTAGAATTAATTCTTTTTCCTTATAGGACACGGCATTCCCTTTCTAGAACTGAAAAGAAGAACGCCTTGATGTAAGGAGTCAATTACGTCAGATATTTTTCTAAGGGTTCTATCCATTTTTTCTACCTATTCTTTACTGCCGAAGGAGAAATTGGCGTTATTAAAATTTCCCTCTAATGAGGAATGGACTGGGGCGATAGCACAGCAGGTGGGGCGTTTGCCTTGCACGCGGCCGACCGGGTTCGATTCCTCTGTCTCTTTTGGAGAGCCCGGCAAGCTACTGAGAGTATCCCGCATGGCAGAGCCTGGAAAGCTACCCGCGGCGTATTCGATATGCAAAAAACAGTAACAACAAATCTTTTTTTTTCCCCCACAGGGTTATTTATTTATTTATTTTTTAAAATTTTTATCAGTGAAACACCATGAGGTACAGTTGTAGACTTGTAAATTTTTGTGCTTGGGTTTCAGTTATACAGTGATCCAGTACCCATCCCTCCACCAGTGCCCATTCTCCATCATTTACATTTTTAAAAAAATTTTTGTTAGTGAAACACCATTGAGGTACAGTTGTAGATTTACAAATTTTTGTGCTTGGGTTTCAATTGTACAATGATCAAACACCCATCCCTCTACCAGTGCCCATTTTCCACGACCACAGGTCCCAGTATCCCTCCCACCCCCCAACCCCCACCCCACCCTGCCTCTGTGGCAGGGTATTCCCTTTTGTTCTCTCTCTCCTTTTGGGTGTTGTGGTTTGCAAAAGAGGCATTGAGTGGCAATCATGTTTGGTCTGTAGTCTACTTTCAGCATGCTTCTCCCATTCTCCCAACACACTTTATTTGGTGCTCCTTTCTCTATCTGAGCTCCCTTTTCCCCTAGAGTGTGTGGCTGGCCTTCAAGCCATGGAGCAAAATTCCTGGTACTAATCTCGGCCACTCTTGGGTGTTAGTCTCCTATTTTGAGTAACAACAAATCTTACTTCGTGTTCCTGGAGTGAGCACACACCACTGGGCTACACTAGCACACGACAGGGATGAATGGAGACGTCACTGGTGTCCGTTCGAGCAAATCGATGACCAATGGGATTACAGAGCTAATGGTGCTAGTGAGGAATCCAGAAGCCACAGAGAGAGGGGGAGCGATTTCCTTGAGGTCTCACAGATGGTGAGTTGTGGCATGCACATAAGGACCCAGATCTCCCTGTAAGCCAAGGGCCCTACATCACATGTCAGTATAGGTGGAAACCTGTTTAGAAAGAGGCAGAAGATGGACAACCACACAATAAATTGCAGAGGTGACATTTCTGGCATCAGAGGGAAACGGCCACGGAAAAGGCAGGAAGGACACGGGGGTGCCCCTGGATGTCGCAGTCTATTCTGTCTCTAGGATGCTGGTACGTACCTTGGGGACACCCCCTTACTCCCTGGCTATCAGACAGCTGGGTCGATTCTTTGATCAGGTCTGAAAAGACGGAATGTTCTAGAAATCTGCATATGTGAAAATGACCCTGAGGCCATGTTTTTGGATGGAGGGTCTGACAGTCTTCTCTGACTCCTTCCTAGTGAGGGGGCAAATCTCTGCATTCATCTCTGTGCTTGCTCCCTCCCTGGCATCTGGCCCTGAGGTCTCGGCTAGCCTTTGCCTGGCTCGCCTGTGGATGTTAATTCTCTCTAACCAGAGTCTCTTTCAATGGAGCTTTGAGAGTTATGGAACAATAATTCACCCTTTCAGATCTCGTGGACCTAAGGCCACGGGCCAACTCCTATTAAACAGAAAGGTCTGAATTATTATCCTATAATTCACCCCTTCGAAGTGTCTTAATTCAATTACACTCTGTCCCTGAATAACTATTAAAAGAAGTAGAGAAAGAGATCTGAATCTTTTTTTGTTACCATCTAAAGCAATTTTCGGCGACAAAGAGTCCTTCCTTTAAGGTCGTTAGAAAGAAAATTAAGCAGAAAGATGAAAGGAAAGAGGCTCTTATCGCCGCTCAGCTGCACTGTAGACAATCAATCGTGCCTTAACCCATGGAAACATGGCAAGATCCCAGCCATCAAGTCTTCTCTCTGGCCACAGCCCTCTAATACAGACCTCCCCTCCCTTCCGCCTTTGAGTAGATCTACTGGCAACTTTGAATTAAAGGAGGTTCTAGGGACCAGAGTGATAGCACAGAAGGGAGGGCATTTGCCTTGCATGCAGCCGACCTGGGTTTGATCCCCAGCATTCCCATAGGGTCTCCGGAGCCAGCCCAGAGTAATTCCTGACAGCAGAGCCAGGAGTAAGCCCTGAGCACTGCCGGGTGTGGTTCTACCCCTACCACGACCACAAAAACAAAACAAAATAGAACAAAACAGAAAACAAACAAATAAAAAACCCAGGTGTTAAATGCTGCTTGTCATCTACCCAGTGACAACAGAACATTGTAATAATGTAGGAAGCAGTACAATAGCACAGCAGGTCGGACATTTACCTTGCATGCGGCCGATCGGGTTCGATTCTTCCATCCTTCTTGAAGAGCCCGGCAAGCTATCGAAAGTATTCTGCCCTTGGAGGTGTTTCCATGGTTCAAGCCATATTTGAACCCTATCAAATATGGTGCGGTAATCTTGGAAGATGGGTATTAAGTGTCTTATGATGGTAAGGTGGGTCTTCTGTGTGTAATCCCTGGGTCTCTGGAGGTTGGTGGAAGCAGACAGGGCAGGATAGGGTGGGGCATCTGGTTTTAATCCCTTGTTCTCTGGAGATTGGTGGGTATAGGCAGAGGAACTCTGTTCCCGGGTCCCATGAATTCTGGAGTCCAAGGTCACAGAGTTCTGCTTACCTGGTTCTGTGGGGCTTCACTCGTGCGTGAGTCTTGGCCCGAGCGTCTGGAAAGTATCCTGGAGAGTGGCAGTGGTTGGGTAGTAGAGGTAGTGGAGGTAACGGAGGTCTGCCATGAGGTATTTATCTGATACCAGTAGGGTGGGTCTTCTGTGTGTAATCCCTGGGTCACTGGAGGTTGGTGGAAGCAGACAGGGCAGGGGAGGGTGGGGCTTCTGGTTTTAATCCCTTGGTCGGAGATTGGTAGGAGCAGGCAGAGGATCTCTGTTTCTGGGTCCTGTTGAGCCTGGAGTCCACAGAGTTCCACTTACCTTGTTCTGTGGGGCTTCACTCGTGCGTGAACACTGTTGTGAACAACTTTATAGAAGCAAAATAAAATTCAAAACAAAACAAACTTGCCTCCTTCTTCTGCAGAGCAGACTAGAAGTAACGTAGGAACCGTGGTGAAGGGGTTTGGGGGGGTACAATAATTTTGTTCATCAATCCCATATGCATTAACACTATTATAACCATGTTACCCGAACTATCATACATATTGAAAAAAAGACAGCAACTGTTGTAAGGACATTTCACAGAGAGGCCAAATTAGGAGTCTATTCAAAGCCAGCAACCAAGTGCCCAGTAGAATTTGCAGCCGAGGACAATCAGGGACCAGTTTATAAAGGCAATAACCACATCCTACATGTCAGACAACGAATACAATGGGTGATCAGCAAAAGTAAGTTTCAGAAGTAAAATAGGCTCGCTCAGGGTCAAGCTGGCTCAGGGTCAAGGAGAACAACTGGCTGATGGTAATGGGGCCCAGCCACGATTGGGAGGCGGGGTAATGATTCCGGGAGCTGAAGAGTTTGTTTGTGGACTAGACTAGCTAATGGGTGACACCTGCCCCTTGTAACAACAGCAAGAAGCCTCCTTCCTGCCGGCAGGCTAGGAGGGGGACAAAGATGAAGTCTCCTATGTCAGGAGCCCCCAGTGGACAGCTGCCATATTTCCTTCTTCCTGTTTCTTCCACATTTACGTGGACAAAGGTAGCCCTGAGCACCACCAGATCTGAGTCCCGAGTCTTCAGGTAACACGACTAGGCTGAGTATCCCCAGGATCAGCCCCTAGAAGTGAAGAAATGAAACAGAAAAAAATACTGGCAGCAGAGACACACAGAGGAATCTCAGATCCAAGCTACTGGCGGCAGAGATGGCACAGGACTTTGCAAAAGGCCTTCTCCGCTGGGCTGCTCCAGACGGGGGCAGGTGTTGTTCCTCCGCCAGCCCTCTAAGAGCTCCAGTGTCGCCATTTTCTAGAAGCCAGCAAGTAGCACCAGCTCCCACGTGGCCATGATCCCGAGACACACAAATGAATCTCAGACCCGAGCAACTTGCGGCAGCGATGTCTTCAGACTCTAATTATTAAAATCTTAGAATTCCTAAAGCATGCGGCCACTCTTGTGGCCGTGTGACATCATATTATGTCCATAACAAACAATACAAAACACATTTTATAGCAATTTCGTTTTCGGCAGGTATGAGGGGTGGTGGGACTGGTCTCGAAATATCGAAGGTAACCAAAATAGAGAAAGAATATTCTGCAAATTGCCTGCCACACTGGTAGGGGGAGATATGGAATGGTGGTGGTGGTGGGGATATTGGGGAATTTGGTGGTGGAAAATGTGCACTGGGGAAGGGATGGGTGTTTGCTTACCGTATGATAGAAGTTCAAACATGAAATTTCTGCTACTGTACTGTACTGCAGCAAATACTGTCTGTAGTAGCAACTTTGCATGGCAGGCAGCTAACGACCCCACCTATGCACCCCTCTGAGGCCCAATCCAGCCCACAGCCCTCTGTCCACTTGGGCCTTGAGTGCTTTGTGTCCTCTTGATCTCCCACTCTGCCTCCTGCTGCCCCTCATACTCGTACCTCGTGCCCCAGTGTTTGCCGACATCCCTGGATGAAGCTACTTGCAGGGTCTCCAGTGTCTCACGTCTCAGCAGATTGCCGTCCCCTGCACACTTCAATGGCAGCCACAGTGTTCCTTAAAGCCAAGCTTCCTCATCTTTCTCAGGAGACAAGGCCCCATGTCCTGGGCAGAGCCTGCAGCTGCCTTTAACAATGGCCAAGGAAGTCTCAGGCCTGGGGACTGGGAGCTCACCCGAAGCCTTGAAGCCTCACCATTGCTCCCAGACTCCCCAGCCCCACAGGCTTTTGAAAGAAAGAGAACAGTGTTCAGAGGTGAGGACCAGAGGTGGGAGGAACCGAGTATCTGTCCCAAGTCTCCTCCGCCCGAGCATATCAGGAAGATAAATCAGCCACTTCTGCCTGGGGGTTTGAATAAGACAGAGCACAGCAAGATGAACAGAGAGGTGTCAGTCTTCTCCCAAATCTAGGGCATTAGCTCATTTCCCTTTTAAAATAAAATAGGTCAGCCAAGTGAAGTTGTATGCTCAATCAAAGAAAGCACACCAGTGCTTTTGTGTGTGTGTGTGTGTGTGTGTGTGTGTGTGTGTGTGTGCGCGCGCGCGCGCGTGTATGTGTGTGTGTATTTGCAAAAAAAGACAGAGACAAAATCCGGGAAGCTGGGAAGTGAAGGGGCCCACAACCCTAACAAGCGCTCCTGGTGGGATGCCATCCAGAGGATTCCTGGTGGGACTCATCAGGCTGACAACTGCCTTTCGTTGCTTTTGTGTTGGTTGTTCATTTGTTTGTGTCCAGCAGAGCATCTGCTTAAGAAGTGGACTCTGAGAGATTTAGCTTCAAAGCCCTGTTCTGCCTGTCACTCTGGGTAATTTCCGACAATTTACCTTGATGTCTAGCAGCTCCAAGAGCTTCATCTAGAAGGTTAAGATTCCCCCATGCAGGAGGTTTCTGTGAGTACAAAGAGATGTAGCTACGGAATGTCCACAGGAAAGTTAAAAATAGAGAAGACTACTGCTAGGAGGAGCAACAGCAGGCGGAGTAGTGATTCTAGTCATAGTAGCAGCGGCAGTAATAGCAGGAGGAGTAGGAGCGGGAATAGGAGTAGTATTAATGACAGCATGAAGAGTATCAACCACAGGAGCATTAATAAGAACAACAAATAGGAATAGCTGCAGTGATAGTAGTAATAGTGCTGCTGGTGGTGGCAGTAACAGAGCTCGTAGTACCAATTCCCACTCTCGTAGCTGTGTTGTCACATGTTTCCAGCATCAGAGACCATTCTTGAAACCTTAATTTAGCACAGAATGGGAACTCAGGAGAAATAAAACATGGGGGACTAAAATCCCTCCTTGTAACCAAGAGTCCCACAAAGGAAACATAAGGTAAGCTTCTTGGTTGTTTGGTGGTACCTGTGTTTACCTTCCCAAGAAGTCACGATTGGTTATCAACAATTTCATTTCATTTCATTTCATCATCCTGTTATTCGTCGATTGCCTCGAGCAGGCCCCAGTAACGTCTCTTTCATCCTAGCCCTGAGATTATATTCAAGGCTAATTAGGAGAATGAGACCCATTATTGTTACTGGTATTTGGCATATTTGGTACGCCACGGGGAGTTTGCCAGACTCTGCCCTGTGGGCAGGCTACATTCGATAGCCTGCAAGTTTGTCCAAAGTAGGAATAAGACAATAAGATGTCATAAAAAAAAAGTTCTGTTAAGATGTCGCGCGGCCGTGAATG
Source organism: Sorex fumeus (assembly GCF_029834395.1). NCBI lineage: Eukaryota > Metazoa > Chordata > Mammalia > Eulipotyphla > Soricidae > Sorex > Sorex fumeus. The sequence continues at coordinate 292,403 of NW_026606159.1, read as the reverse complement.
CGGCCGCGCATGCGGCCGCGCAGTTCCGGGATCTGGATTTTACAGTCTCTGAGTCTTGGCCGCTGATGGGATTACACGGCGCCAGGGGGCCAGGTGGTGGGTGTGACCCCCGCCTACTGGAATTTGGAGGATCTGGGTGGAAGATGCTCGACTCCAATTCGAGTAGGCTTGGAGGTCTCGGCCCCGGAACCCGCGTGGCTTTGTCCCTCTGCCAGTACCTTCATGTGTGCGGAGAGTGGTCTCAGCATGGTGGTGGCTGGTCCTGGAGGTCTTCGGCTGCCGTAGCCCTGGTCGGGGCGGGGAGGAAAGCTCAACCCGCTCCCCTCCAAGGGACTCCGGGAAGGAACACCCAGGCGCGGGGGCAGAGACTGCACTGTTCTCGTCCGGGATCTGGATTTTATAGTCTCTGAGTCTTGGCCGCTGATGGGATTACACGGCGCCAGGGGGCCAGGTGGTGGGTGTGACCCCCGCCTACTGGAATTTGGAGGATCTGGGTGGAAGATGCTCGACTCCAATTCGAGTAGGCTTGGAGGTCTCGGCCCCGGAACCCGCGTGGCTTTGTCCCTCTGCCAGTACCTTCATGTTATCAACAAAGGCTTCTGTATCGGTGGGGAGGCTGGGGAGATAACTCATTAACTCAGAGGGCTGGAGCTTGCATGTGCCTAGATCTGAGTGAGACCCGCCAATACCTCATATTCCCATCCAAGTACTGAAAGGTGTAGATCCAGGACCTCCCACTCAGAGTGACCCCAGAGCACCCAGCACTGTGGGGTCTGAGCAGAATCACATCACAGGCATCACTGGGTCTGGTTGGACAAGGACTGAGTCTCAAGGGAGTGGCTTTTGTGGCCCCTGAGTCCACTGGGAGGTCCCCACCACTCCATCCTCCTTCCCTCTCATTCTTCCCAAGAACAATTCTTGGCAACTTAACTGCGACTCCGCATCATCATAGGCTAAGGAGCAGCCATGACCTTGGCCAAAATCTACTTGTGAGAGCAAATTCACCCCCAGAAAGACAAGTGCTGAGTTCCTGAGCTGGAGCTCCTGTCTGGCAGTCAGCCGCCGACTCTAGTCAAGCGTATCAACTCTCACCAGACAATAAAACACTTTGAAAAACTGCCAGGTGTCCAACCGTGGTCCTGAACCATTTTCTTTTCCTATTGATTCCTTGTTCAAACTTCTGGGAAAACGGATTGGAGAGAAGGTCGGTGGCTGGGAAGGCGGGCCCCACAGCTCCTTCCTGTCCACATTAGGCTGTTGCAACAGTCACGGGTAATAGAGGGATGGACGCTGATTCTTCTGCCTGACCACGACAGTGGGGAAAGTTCACACTGTGAGGCTGAAGGGGAGCCATGACAGGCTCCACTTTAAGACCGAAACTCAGCAGGCCCAAGTCTTGGTTTCCCCTATCAGAAAGTCCCAACTTCTCAGAGAATAGTATCACCCTGGGCAGATAAACTGTCCCGTGGCAACAGCCTATCGGAGTAGGGGGCATGGGCAGTGGCACCCAGCCAGGCAGAGAGGGCCAAGGGAGTGGAGTCATGGGTCTGGACAGGGACCAAGAACTGGAAACATAATGCTGGTCCCTGAAGTCACAGGACCAGACAGGAACCAGAATTGGAAACACGTTGCCAGTTCCTAGAAAAAATGCTGTTATGTAACCAAACCCTATACAAACTGCTTAGAATTCAGAGTCGGGGTCCTTGTCAAAATTCCACTACGTTGGATGAGTCTCAGACCCTAGCTCAAGATAGCAACAAAAGGGGCTTGCATTTGCATCCTCCTGTCTGGTCTGGTCAACGTGCGAGCGAAACTCCCTTCCTGCAACAGAACAGCACAGCCACAGAACCAAAACCTATGTGTGAGTCTCTCCGTGGGAAGAGTGAGTGCTGGAATCACTGGGGGCAGGGGGGCGTCCGGTGCTTCAGCGGGAACCTCCGTGGAGGTCTCTGTGTGTGCCTCCCCACCCCTGCCCCCCCGCTAACTTCGCTCTCTGCGGATGCTGGCTGAGAACTGCAGGAAGCCTTGGCTGTTCAGCCAGACTTTTTGCTCCTGCTGGAATCCCCACAGCAGCTGCTGGAAAGAGTGAGTGAGGGACGTGGAGCGCGTTTGTGACGGCTAGATCAAGACGGAGCTCTGGGCCTGTGCCGGGCTCCCCAGTCTGCCTGTCTGTCTTCATCAGCAGTCGTTTCAGTGAAAGCTCCGGGAGCCGTGAGCACAGGATTGATCCAAGTTCAGCAAGGTGCCCACACCTGCACCCAGGGTGCCCGCCTTGGCTGGCTGCTCCAGCAGCCTTGATGCTGCTCTGATGCCCGACCTGAGCTGACCTCTGAGGCAGACCGTGTCCTTCTCATGCCTTAACAGCCTGTCTTTCTCTCATCTTCAGCCATCAGGTGGAAGTTGACCACTCTGATTCCCTGACCTCTATGATTTCCTCCCCCCTCTATGTCTCTTCATTCTCTTGCTTCCAGCTAAACAGTTGGTCCAGGTGCCTTTAGTTCACCCGTGTCTCGTCCCACCCAATCCTCGTGACTCGGGGCCTACATCTCAACACTTCTGAGGAATAACAGTGTGTGCTAGGGGAAAGAATGTTCTGAAAACATCTGAAGGGACAGCCTAAGCCTCCAAAAACCATCAATCCGGTTAGAATCCGCAGTCAAGACAATTTTTAGTCATGGAAGGAACCAAACTATTAACTATCTTTTTATTTTATTTATTTATTTATTTGCTTTTTAGGTCACACCCAGCAATGCACAGGGGTTACTCCTGACTTTGCACTCAGGAATTACTCCTGGCAGTGCTTGGGGGGGGGGTCATATGAGATGCTGGGAATTGAACCCGGGTCAGCCATGTGCAAGGCTAACGACCTACCCACTGTACTATCACTCCAGCCCCACTATTAATTATCTTGTAAGCACTCTCTTGAGAAGTGACTATAAGGATGGACTGTGAGAGGAAGAAAAAACAATTTTTTTCTTTTTTTTCTTCTTTTTTTTATAGAAGATGAAGGAGTGGGTCCGAACAGCAGACCAGTAACACTAAGTCCCCAGACAACTCTGCTCTATAGTTTTAAAGGGTGAAGCATCTCTTTAAGGAGCAAAACACTGAGAGTTTTCAGTCAAGGAGGTACCACCAGGGGAGAATAAACCCTAGACAGAATATGTGGAACAGTGTCTGTATATTTGGAAAATTATTTACCAAAAGTATTTGGCAGAGTCACTGGGGAACTCAGAAAAAAGTGAAGAAATACATATGGCCAATGCTAGACACATGTCGGGCTGGAGCAATAGCATAGCAGGTAAGGCGTTTGCCTTGCACACGGCTGACCCAGGTTCGATTCTCTGCCCCTCTCGGAGAGCCCGGCAAGTTACTGAGAGTATCTCACCCGCACGGCAAAGCCTGGCAAGCTCCCCGTGATGTATTTGATATGCCAAAAACAGTAACAACAAGTCTCACAATGTGTTGTGAGACATTACTGGTGCCCACTCGAACAAATCAATGAAAAACGGGAGGACAGGGCTACAATGCTATAGTGCTACAGACACATGTCAGTCATGACCTCAATATAATGAGAGCATTATATTGACTGAACCCAGAATCTTGTTACAATTATGCAGAGACATTGCCAGAAGGACAATAAAGCAGGAGGAGGAAGAAGAAAAGGAGCTGAAGTGTCAACACTCCTAACCAGAAGACAACAGGGAATTTAGTCACTCGTAGAAAGAGGCTCATGAGGAGTGTATTGTCCAAGGGTAAGACATGGTCAAAGAGGCAGATGGACTGGAGAAGGGATCACTAAGTCAATGATGGTTGGAGGGATCCTTCGGAATGGGAGATGTGTGCTGAAAGTAGACAAAGGACCAAACGTGATGGCGTCTCAGTAGCTGTATTGCAAACCATAATGCCCCCCAAAAGAGAAAGGGGGCTGACGCGATAGCACAGCAGGTAGGATGTTTGCCTTACAAAGCAGCCGACCCGGGTTTGATTCCCAGCATCCCATATGGTCCCCCGAGCACTGCCAAGAGTAATTCCTGAGTGCAGAGCCAGGAGTAACCCCTGTGCATTGCCAGGTAGAACCCAAAAAGAAAAACCAAGTAGAGAGAGAGTAGTATGGGGTAAATTGTCTGCCATAGAGGCAGTGGGAGTGTCGGGATAGTGTGTGTGGGGGGAATACTGGGGACATTGGTGGTGGAGAATGTGCACTGGTGGAGGGATGGGTGTTCAATCATTGATGTATGACTGAAACTCAAACACAAAAGCTTTGTAGCTGGATCTCACGGTGATTCAATTTAAAAAAATTAGCACAGCGGTAGGGCATTCACCTTACGAGTGGCCAACATGGCCGACCCGAGTTCGATTCCTCCGCCCCTCTCGGAGAGCCCGGCAAGCTACCGAGAGTATTCGATATGCCAGACCACAGTAACAACAAAGTCTCCAATGGAGACGTTACTGGGCCCGCTCGAGCAAATCGACGATCAACGGGAGGGCCTTTACCTTTACCTTTTAAAAACTTTTTTAAAAAGATATATTCAAAGAGCTGGAAAAGCCTAATGGATTCCTGGGCACATAGGCTTGATCTGTTCCACTCTAGACATTTTCCTGGGGGTGGGGCCACCACACCCACTGTGCTCAGCAATTAATCCTGACCCAGTGCTCAGGGCTCACTCCTGACAATGCTCAGAGTACCCAATGTGGTACCTGGAGATGGATCTTCGGTTGGCGGCTTGCAAGGCAAGCACCTGACTAGCTGTCCTATTTCTCTGGCCCTTCACTGTAGATTTCCTAAGACTTTAAAAAAAATGATGTACTTGAATTACTTTGACTTTTAAAACGTGTAAATTTTAAATGTCATGTTTACTGTCAAAAGCCAGAAAGTCTAGGAAAATATTAAGAAAAGAAAGCAAAATCATCACAGATTCAACAACCCAGGGACAACCATGATTCACATCCTTCTGGATTCCCTTATCCTATTATGTGCATTTAAAAAGAATTGATCGTTACATAATATTATGGTTTTCTTGTTTTACATATTTCATGTCATATTTCATGAGAATGTTCTCAAATAATTAAAATTATGTAAGACATCATTGTAGCATCTGCACTATGGTCCATTAAGTAGATTTATAACAATTTACCCAACCAGTCCATTCTCTTTGGCCATTTACGTTCTGTCTAACTTTTCACTTTCCGTTTTTCAAAGTGCCACCATGAGCAGTTTTTTTGTCCATAAACCAGTTTCCTCCATCTCCAATGATTCCCTAAGAATTGAAATTGCAGGATCAATAATGAGAAAACCAGAAATATTTAATGAGCACATGATGGTGGAGTTGTTCTGTGAACTTTAAAACCCGGCATAATTGTTATAGATTTTTTAAACACTACATTTAAAATATCTTCCTTAAGATGCTCACGCCCTGGGGCATGTCGCATCTGCCAACTTTTTGGCAAAATGACTAGACAGCAGTGAGAAAGGAATGCTTATTTAGACAATGACTTCTGTGCTGAGAGATTGCTGAGAATAGCTCACATCATTAAATAATTTGCCCCCCAGGCATTGCCAGCTTTTATTTATTTTTTTTCAAACTCTCCTAGATGATTCGTAGTGAATCTCACCGACTGGTACAAATTTAATGGCAGAGTCAGGACTAGAACAAAGGGTTTCTTTCTTCCTGTCTTCTGGTCATGCACTCCACCACCTCACTTGATTTGAAGAGATGAGTAAACACATAATTCTTTTCTTCTCCTGACTACTCCCTGACATTTAAGGATGAACCAATAAACTAGATGTTGCACTGTCATCCAATAGAGTTTCCGGAGACCTTGAGTGAGAAGTAACCTGATTTTCTAAAAAAAGGAAAAATGAGTCGTAGAATCAATGGGTGCAGCAAATATGAGGCAATGAAATCACTCCATCCTTATTTGGATTGCAAAATAGCAGGCCCACTTGGATTACTGGTGACTCAGAAAAGAGACAAAACCCTATGCTTCTTAGGTTTCTTTTTTTTAGAACTCGGATTCTTGCTTTCTTTTTTATGGACACCAATAGTCCTTGCTTGATACTATTTCCTCCCAATTCACTGCCCTCTCCCACCCTGGATCTCAACCCATTGCACCCAATTACATGATTCACAAATCACAAATCACATATCATCCTGTTATTCGTTGATTACCTCAAGCAGGCCCCAGTAACGTCTCCTTCATCCTACCCCTTAGATTATATTCAAGGCTCTTTAGGAGAATGAGACCCATCATTGTTACTGGTATTTGGCATATTGGGTACGCCACAGGGAGTTCGCCAGACTCTGTCGTGTGGGCAGACTACATTTGGTAGCCTGCCAGTTTAATCAATTACATGACTGGTCAACGAAAATGGGCAAATGCATCTACCTATGCCTCTACAGCCAAAACTTTCCCGTCCCTCCATGAGTATCGTCAGCCATGAGGGCATTTACATGGAATTTGCATGGAGAATCCCCCACCTCCCACTGTATCCTGGTGAGGCTGATATCGGTGGGCCCCGTTGGGTGACTTATGTGAGATGGGGTGGAGAGAGATGGTCACTTTCTCTAGATCCACCTCTGCCAACCCGGGACCCAGGGTTACCATGTTCTTGTCTCGCCTCACAGAAAAGAATTTCAGGAGTAGATGAAAAGACAGTAGAAGTAAAGACAGATTTTATTTGGAGGTTTTTAGGAAGGGGAAGGAAGGAGAGTAAGTGAGAGAAAGTAACACACTCAGGAAAGAATGCAGGCTTCTCCAAAGGCCGAGAGAGCCCCAACACACATCCCAGCATTAGACATGATGCATGAAAGTCCGCATCTCAAGAGGGGAGATGCGGGCGACACATGTGCTTGGCTATGTGGGCACAAGCAGCACAAGGGCACAGGCAGCATATGTGCGCCCTTCCTTTGTTCAAGGTGGCTTTGATAGGGTTTTCCCAAAGCTGCCCCGCATGGAGGCTTCTAGCTGGGTAAGAGTTCATTGCTAGGGGGGTGCCAAGGGGGTAGAGTTGGGACTGCTTGATGGCCTTCTTTGAATTCCTTTCCTGGCCTTTGTTCCTGCTAGAGCTTCTCAGAGGGGAGTCCAGCCTGCTCTGGGTCTATTGCTGGCACCAGGTGAGGGTCTAATCAGGCCTTAGTTCCTGTGCTCACGAGATGGGCTGATGGCCTTAAGGCTAGTGGTTTTATCCCATCCTAGGAATCCCATCGCCATGCGGGCCCTTCCTTGTCTACTTGCCTAAATCAAAGCCAACAACACACAGGCTCGAGATCATGGAAAATACAGATGGAAGCACATTCATGCAATATGGTTGCCAACTATTGAGAACCCGTAAGGCCCAGTGACTGACTTTCATCCTCCAATCTTCCCATACTCTCGACATAAATCTCCATCCTCAGAAAGACTTTGCCAAGGCTCCACAGATAAGTCCCTGTGGTTTCCAAACTTACAAACCCTGTAGAAATAGCAGGGTATTTCATAACACCAAGTTACCTTGAATTCTCTGACAGAAAACCGAGTGGAGAAAGGCAATACCAATTGTAGGCTACACTTGGACTAAGACGTAAGATGGGGGCTTGAACTCAAGTCAAATCAATTAGGAAAAACACCCCTCCTGGGTACAGAACCACAATAACCCAGGATACAAATGGTGTCATGAAATCAAGTTGTTAAGATATTGAGAAAGAATACCCTTTAGGGAGAGGATTGCCAGTTGGAATAAAACATAGAATGGCATGTGGTACTTGATTACAGGATTTTTGCCATTTTTTTCCCCATTCCTGTATTCAGGGAGTAATCTGACATGTCAATGTTATTTGAAAAGCAAACCTTGCATATCCTAGGGAAATTCTCCCCTTGTGGCTTCCCGGGGACAGCTCTGTGGCCACATAAAATGTCGCAGTAAACAACTCAATATATATTTCAAACGTTAATTGCCTTCCCAGACCTTGGAATTTCTCACTGAGCTCACTCACGGGTTTTATTGCGGGCATAAAGTTGGCTGTGTTGACATACCCTTTAAAGTGTGGAATTCATCAAGGCCAAAGCAAGCCTGGATGAGCTGGTGGAGAATGAGTCAGGTCTGTGATTGAAAGTTTTGCTCCATGCTACTCTTCTGCATCACAACCCAAAATAAGCCCTTGGGGGAAAAAAAGTGGGGAGGGGCAGGTGGTGTTGAAACACTTAAAAAAAAAAAGAAACAGAATCAATATTTCCATAGATGCTCATGCAGAACAAGAATAAAGTTTCGTTTTTTACAGCATCAACCAAGGGGACAAGAGTCAGCTTTAGAAATGGCTGCCTGTGGGACTGGAGCGATAGTATAGTGGGTAGGGTATTTGCCGTGCATGCAGCTGACCCGGGTTCAATTCCCAGCATCCCATAGGGTCTGCCAAGCATCGTCAGGAGTAATTCCTGAGTGCAGAGCCAGGAGTAACCCCTGAGCATCACTGGTTGTGACCCAAAAGACAAAAAAAAAAAAAAAGACTGCATGTGATCACCCAGAGCTGGAGAGACCCCCTGAGGTTTTCCGGTGAAATGATGGCCTAAAAGATGTTTGCCTGTTTGCCTGGGGACCTTTGGATGAGGGTTTGTGGTCTCCTTGTTGCTGCGTGTGAGGTGTTCATCCCTAATCTGATCACTGTTCAAAAGGTTGTCTCTTGTGGCTGTGTTCGCGATGCACACACATTGACCTGACTGGTGAAGAGACTCTATTGAAACACCAAAACCTCAGGGTCCAGAAAAAAAAATAGTACAGGGGTTAAGCTGCTTGCCTTCTATGCTGCTGACCCAGGTTCAATCCACACACTACAAATGGTCCCCTGTGATAGATTTGAGACCCCTCAGTCTCTCCTGGATTCTGCACCATCTTGATAGACTTGAGAACCTTGTCTGGAGCAGAACAGAGGGGCGGAGATGAACAGAAGCAGAAGGAAGTAGAAGTTGAAGTTAATTGGGGTGCACTCACAGATGGGACTCTATGAACCTCTGATGAGGCTGGTGATTGAGGCAGGGGTAGAGCCGCGCCCTGGGAGAGACTAAAGGGGCTTTGACGTTGTCTTGGGCTGGAAAAGGGGAGATGGGAACAAAGACCAGTGGAACCCAGTGTGCTGGGTCTGGCCTATTGCTGCAGTGTATGGATGTGAGGGAGCATGGTGGCTTCTGGTCACCAAGTGGGCCATAAGTCCTGTCTTCCACGTTGGGGGCAGGGGTCGTCTTTGATTCTGGGAACGTCACTATTTCATCTGACGCCCACCATTCGGTCCCGAGTAAGCCTTATACCCTGAGCACTGTGAGGCGTGATCCCTGAGCCCAGAGCCAGGAGTAATTCCAGGGTATGGCCCCCCCAAAAAAAACACAACTCCAGATCGAGAGAAGGATGTCCCTATTTTCCACAAAGGGTCTAGCAAAGAGGATGATGACAAGGGCAATGGAATGCTTTTAGTTGATAGACAAAAGAGTCCAACAAAATTAGACCAGGAGACATGGATGAATGGGAGATGGAGACAGCCATGAAAACTTGACTTACTGGAGATCTTTCTCAGCTCCAGCTCAAGAGATCAGAAGTCACGTGTCAGCTTCACTGGTCCTCACTTCCTTACACCCAAATTTAAGCCCAAATATGTACTGAGAAGGAGAATTCCAAAGCCAGATGGCCTGGCTTCAAATCCTGCCTCCACCCACACATGGAACTCCTTTAAGCAACTTTTCTGTTTCTCATCTGCAAAACCATGATGTCATTGTGTTTTTCTCCTACAGTTGTCCTAAAAGGCGGAGGAAATTCGGGTACGGAACTGAGGAGGAGGGAAGGAAAGAACCAAGACATTTCATTTCTTTTTAGGGCTCCTATTCTAGTCATGGAAGGACTCCACACAGCAGTACACGATCCCCTCTGAAATTGCCTGGAGAACCAGCAGAGATTCCCTGGTACCCTCTCATTGTTGAATCCAAGGAGGATTTCTGCCCTGATGCAAAGTATCGGCCAGCTCGCCAGAAGTGAGACACCAACTCAGATGATCACTCGTCATCTCGGTTCACTACCTACTGCTGCCTCGTGACAAATGACCCAACTTTGTGACGTGAGCGCCACACCCCAGTCCACTGCCTTGTTTCACCCTGTCCAGTTTCTGTGGCTGAGGAAATTGGAGGCAGCCTGGCTGGCAGCTCCATGCTCTCGGTGGCTCGTGAGTTGGCAATCTGAGGTTTGTGCATTGTCACCTGAAACCTCTCCTCAGACTCAGTCCAAGTGGGAGAAGAGAGAGAGAGAGAGAGAGAGAGAGAGAGAGAGAGAGAGAGAGAGAGAGAGAGGAGAAACTGCAGCTGTTTTATAACCCTCCACTGGGAAGGGACCCGCCATCACTGGCCTATAGCCTACTTGTTATTTTTGTTTATTTGGTAGACACTTTGCTCAGAGCTTACTCCTGGCTCTGTGCTTGGGGAATCACTCCTGGTAGGCTACGGGGGCCCCATATATTCTACTTGTTGAATGCTAGCATGTCTAACCCACATGACTAAAGTGAGAGGATGATTGTCCAAAGGCTTGAACCCCAGAATGTAGGCCACCTGGATAGATCTCCTGCATGGTCTCCACCATCATCCCGGAAGCTTCCAGGTTCTTGGGTAGGAAGTGGCAGAAGCAGGGGAAATTGGAAGCTTTCTTGGCCAACACCCAGTCCCTGACCACTTCGCTGAGACCCCAAAGGGGGAGGAATCACCAGTCAAGGAGCCCCTTGTGGCCCAGCCTTTGCTGGCTTTCTCATCACCCTCTGACACAAACTTCTCTACTCATTTATTCTCTCTTCTCAGGCCCAGTAGGCTTCTGGGGTATCTTGAATCTCCAGGCCACAATAAATATTTGTCCCAAACGGCCCGGATCCTGACATAAACAAATACATCTGACTCGCATGCCCCTGAAATGCAGATTAAAAGATCAAGTTCGTAGACAGGAAACACCAGCAGCTTCAACCCTGATTTCTGTCTTGAATTGCTTCCAGTGGAGTCGGAAAGAGCCAGGGCAGGTGTGGGAGGCAGAGGACGCTTTGTGTCTAAAGTTCTGTTGAGTGGAGCCAAGGAGAGGGTCCAACCGTGGTCTGGCTGGGGGTCAGCTCCACTGAAGGGAACTGATGGGGAACTCAGGGCTCAGGGGCTGGGAGCCCAGTGTCTGGTGGCATTGCATGATCCTGGCATCATGCTGACAGCTCTATGAGTGATTTCCAGCCTCACCGTTCCCAGCTGGGAATGCCGCCCACCCCGCACCCCGTGGTTTGTCATTAAATGTTATATGTCATTTAACCCCAAGGCCAAGTATGTGACCCTTGCTACTGAAGGTGTGGACCCCTGGCAAGTACCACAACCAAGTATGTGTGTGACACCCTCTCCCAGGTCACAGCAGTAACCATGATCAGAATAAAGGGAAAGGGGGGAGGGCAGGGGCTAAAGGAGGGAGGTAGTGAGTGAAGCAGGGTGGGATGCAGAGGGCTTCGGGAGCTAAGCAGGGACCAGCAGTGCTAAGAGTCCATCTCATCCATTGCCGTCGGCCCCAGCAAGGGAACCACTCCAGCGAATGTGTCTGCAATGCACTGATCCACAGATCAATGAAGTCATGGAGCTGGCCAGACTGCTCTTGGAAGGGTCTCCAAAACTATGCCCGACGGAGAAACATGTTCTCCTCCCAGGCACGAGGGAACCTCCTTGATCCCAGACGAACGCCCTTGGCCTAGACTTGATGTTCACCCAGAAATAAAAACAAGTGGTTTCACAGTCCCGCATTTCCCCAAGGACACACCAGTGTCCGTTCCTGAGCCGATCCTTCTGGCCAGGGCACTGGGACACTCTGGTGAGCAGAGCCTAGGACACAGGGTTGCCCTTGACCATGGAAAGACGGTCAGTCACAACCCCCCACCCCAGTAACATTATCTAGAAAGTGTAGGAGAAAAGTGTCCTAAATTAAAAGGAGGGTTTTACCCCCCTCCCAACCCCTGCAAGAATTAAGAATCTTGACAAACAGAACGTGAATGTTCCTTGCACATAATTCCCTGAGTCACCCTGGGCAGACCACACTGGGTTTGGGAGGACATCTCAGGACCACGGAGCCTCTGGAGGGACTTGCACCCACTCCAGTGAAGATCACGTGAGGGATCAGCCTGTTTACCAGAGACCAGTGAGGGAGCTTCAGGGTCTGGGAGCATCCACTAATGCCCATAAAGAAAGATCAATGAGCGTTATTTACAGCATGTCTCTAAAGAGTAGGATCATAGATGCCGAAGGCACTCAGTAGATGTTTATGACAAATAGCAGAACTCACGGAGGAGAGAGAGAGAGAGAGAGAGAGAGAGAGAGAGAGAGAGAGAGAGAGAGAGAGAGAGAGAGAGAGAAGAACTCACAGAGACTGGGAAAAAGAGAGAGAAAGGAAATGCTCAGAGATTTCAAAAACAGACCAACAGACCTAAGAATTGTCATGTACAAATCTACGTATTTTTTTTCTCTCTTGGGTAAATAACTGGAAGTGAAATAGATAAAAGATCTATTGTACGGAGTGTACTTAGATGCATGAATGAGTTGCCTGTTGTAGCTTTAACAAATAACCACCAAACCCAGGGGCTTAACACAACCCAATTATCTTAGAATTCTGGAAGGCAAAAGTCTGAAGTGCATTTATTTTGCTGGGCTCAAAAAGAAATTTCCAGAAGACCCGCGTCCTCTCTACAGGTCCCAAGAAAGAATCCATCCTTTCATTCTTGCTATTTTCTGTTTCTAGAACTGGGAATATTCATTGTCTCAAGGCCTCTCTTCAAATCTCTCTGTCTCTGTGTCTCTGTCTCTCTGTCTCTGTCTCACTCATTCTCACTCTCACTCTCAGTCTCCGAGGCCTCCTTTTCAAAGCCAGTATTACAGTATCTTCAAATCTCTCTCTCTCTCTCACCCTTTTTTCTCTCCCTCCTCCCCCCACTCTACACTTGGTCCCTCCACTTGGCCAATTATTTTGGCTTCTCTAAATAACCAAGGATAATGTTCCCATCTCAAGATCTCATATCTAAGTCGTATTCCTCAAGTTCTAGAAATTCTCTCTTGGGTATCTCTAATTAGCGCCGTATATATTTAACTCTTTAAGAAACTGCCCAACTGTTTCTCAAACTATCATAGTACCATCTAGTTCTGCCTCCTTCTGGCTAATGCCAGCATGGTCAATCTTTCATTTTAGCCACTGTAGTAGGGATGCAGGGATACAGGCTTTCTGGTTGTAATTTGCATTTTCACTAAGCAAAGACACGAATAACTTCTCGTGTACTTTCTGCTCTTTGTACATCTCCTTCAGTAACGAGGCGGTTGAAATCTATTGCCCATTTTAATTAGGCTGTTTCTTTCCTTAGTGTTGGATTTTAAAGGTGCTTCCCAGGCTCTGGATACATGTATTTCATTGGATATATACCCTATAAAATTTTCTCTCCCCCTCCTGTGACTTGTCTTTCCAGTCTTTGAACAGTTTTCCTGCTAATAACCCCAGACTGGGAACAATCCAAATATTCAGCGGGCAACTAGACGAATAAGTGGCAGAAAAGCCCTCCTCTGGAACGCAACTTAGCGCAGGAAAGGAATAAACTATTGATTCACCCAACAATACGGATTCATCTCTGACCAATTATGAGTCTAATTCTCTTGCACAGCTAGATGCTAAACAGTCCATGCTGTTTCATTCCATTTATCTAAAACTTCAGAAAATACCAATCAATCTAGAGTGACAGCCAATTGGTGGTTGTGTCAGGATTGGGGTGGGAGGTGGAGAACGAGGATGGGAGGGATTACAGAGAGAATGAAGAAGCTTCAGTGATATTAAGCTTGAGAATCAAGCCACATACTTTAAGTATGTATGGTTTGTTGTGTGCTGAGTATACTTAAAAACCTACCATTTCAGTTTTTAAAATTTGGGGCTAGAGGGGCTGGAGTGATAGTCCAGCGGGTAGGGCGTTTGCCTTGCACGTGGCCAACCCGGGTTCGATTCCCAGCATCCCACATGGTCCCCCAAGCACCGCCAGGAGTGATTCCTGAGTGCAGCTCCAGAAGTCAGTCCTGAGCATTGCCAGATGTGAGCCCAAAACCAAAAAAATAAATAAATAAAAATTGGGGGCTAGATAGCACAGCAGGCAGGGCACTTGCCTTGCATACTGCTGGCTTAGGTTCAGTCCCCAGCATTCCGTGCGCTCCCCTGGAGACCCCACCAAAAATGATCCCTGAGCACAGAGCCAGGAATGATCTCTCAGCACCATCAGATGTGCCCCCCCCCACAAAAATATGTATTTTTTAATTTGATTGTAGTTTAGGGGACATGCCTAGGATAGTGTTATTGTTTGTGTGATTTTGGTGCATAAATTTACCGCGCCTTTGCTGGATGCCCAAGACCACCCACCACTGTCTTTATGTCCCTTTGAGAAGGAGGATTAAGAGACTGGCTAAATGCAACACGTAGATCTGATTTTGAGCTGAACTTCCATAAATTAACCGTAAAATAAATATGGGAGGGTGGAAACATAGAACAGTGGATGTGGTGCTCACCTTGCACAAGGCTAATTCATATTTGAGCCCCAGCACTGCCTACGACCCCCAAACACCACCAGGAGTGAGCACCGAAAACCAAGTCAGGAGTAAGCTCTGGGTGTAAAACCTAAAACGAAAAGAGAAACTTGGGGCCCAAGAGTCAGTACAGGGGTCAAGGGGTTAAGGTACTACCCATGCACGCGTCGGGCCCAACCTCAATTCCTAGCACCGCAGGGGTCACTCCTGAGCACTGAGCCAGGAAAGGTCCCCTAAGCAACCCTGGGCATCACCCTGGCTCCCCCCATAGGCCTCCCCTCACAAAGAAATGAGGTCCTTGGTATCAAGGATAGGGAGGAATTAATGCAAGGGTCTCTGGAGTTTTTTTGGGATAGGCTTTTTGGGGTCACACCTGGCAATGTTCAGGGCTGACTCATGGCTCTGCACTCAGGAATGACTCCTGGCAGTGCTCGGGGGACCCTATGGGATGCTGGGGATTGAACCCTGGTCAGTTGCATGAAAGGCAAACACCCTCCCCGCTGTCCTATTGCTTCAGCCCCTAATGCAATTTTTCAAGCGTTTACTTGGAATTTTGGTGCACTTCCTCGTTTTCCCCTCTCGGAAGCAGATGCGGGAATATGCTGGAACTGCTCCTGGGCCTGGGGATGGAACGAGGTTGGCCTCCTCCTGAAAACTGCGAAGCTGGCTGCTGAGCACACAGAATTAACTAGGCCTTTTTGTACCTTCATGAATATTCCAAACTCCCATCATATACAGTGACAATATTTACCTTTTGAAAACTGTTTGTTGAATGAACGGTAGAAGAAGCTGATGTGGACTCAGTGTGTGATTGGCGTTTGCTCAAACCAACACCTTTCAGAACACGAACCCCCACCCCAACCCCCCAGCCCAGTCTGCGGGGCTTAGTCTAGAGTAGAACAGGAATCCCTGAGGGGGGAGATGGGCCTCAGGGGGGCCGGACAGGGAGAGAACAGTGCCTCTGGCCCCAAGGCCAAATGGGACTTTCCACCTACCAGCTACAAATTGCTTTGCATTTTCAGATGGTTGAGCTTTTTTTTTTTAAAAGAAGAATACTTTCCAACCTGCAAAAATGATATAACATTAAATTTCAAGGTTCATAAATAAAGGTTCTTGGAGCCCAGGCACATTGGTTCATCAGGCCCTGGTCCGTAGCGACCTCCAATCCTAAGAGCACATTGGAGTCTTGGAGACTCTGAAGCCTCCCGAGACTGAACTCTTGGGGCTCCATGGCCCTTTACAGGAAAAGTCTGTGCATTCCGAATATCACCTTGAAGCCTGGTCACATTTTCCTAAACGCACAGTGCTTGGGACGGGAGAGGTGAGGGGGATCAGGGGGCATGGGAGGCGAGCATCTGAAAGCATCCCCACAGAATCGGGGGAGGTGTTTTGCCCTTTCTGGGGACACGGGGAAGCAGAGGGGTCAGGTCTGCCAGGCGCCTTCAAGATCAATACCCTCCTCTAGCAGGCCTACGGGCAAGGGGGCATGCTTCATCCTTGTCAAGGTCCTGAAGGTGTGCGTGTGTGTAGGGGTGTGTGTAAGTGTGCGTGTATAGGTGTGTATGCATGTGTGTGTAAGTGTGCTTGTGTATAGGTATGTGTGCATATGTGTAGGTGTGCATGTGTGTAGGTGTGTGTAGGTGTCGGTGTGTGTAGGTGTGTGTGCAGATATATGTGTAGGTGTGTGTAGGTGTGTGTAGGTGTGTGTATGTGCGTCGATGTGCATGTGTGTAGGTGTGTGTGTGCATATGTGGGTGGGTGTGTTGGTGTGCATGTGTGCATGTATGTAGGTGCATGTGTAGGTGTGCGTGTGTGTAGGTGTGTGTGTGTGTGTGTGTGTGCGCGCACATGTGATTCTCTTGCTGCTTTGGGGTTCCACCTATCCCATTCACCACAACTCAGATCCCAAGGATGCCCGGCACTGGGCAGCATTTGCGGAGTGTGAAGGAGAATGAACAAACAGCAAAGGTATCACCTGTGAGAGAACAGGCACAAGCCAAGGCCGGGAGCCTCAAGACTCCTTTCCCCCTGCACCATGGAGTGTTCTTTACTCCACTGAGGCATCCTGCCTCTGTCTCAGAACAGACCCTGCGAACTGCCCACGCAGAGTTTTCAAGGGGTTCAGCCCTCCTTGACTTCTGAAGACATCAGAACACCCATGCACCTCCACTCCATAAGACAGAGCCCAGTGCTCAGAGCCCAGCCGTGCCCTCTGCACGTGCCTCTTTGGCCTGTGTCCAGGGATGGGCTGTCTTGAGTAGCTATGTGCCCCTGGGCAGGTGGCACCCCACACCCCCACTGTTCTTCACAGGAGTAAAACTGGCGGATCCTCCTGAGGTAACCGCGAAGGGCGAATGAAATCATAGATGCAGGACAAGTGGGCACTGCAGCTGGCACAAAACCAGCTTAGTTTCTTTCCCTCCTCAGTGCAAAAACCTTCTCCCCTGTGCATTAAAAATTATCCTCAGAGCTGGAGCAGTACCACAGCAGGGAGGGCATTTGCCTTGCACGTGGCCGACCTGGGTTCTAACCCCAGCATCCCATAGGGTCCCCCGAGCACCGCCAGAAGTAATTCCTGAGTGCAGAGCCAGGAGTAACCCCTGTGCATCGCCAAGTGTGACCACCCCCCAAAAATAATAAAAACCTTCTGGTTCCTGGCAATGTGACTAACAACAACCAAACGGTGGGGACGACCCAAATGTCTAGCCACAAAGGTGAATAAATGAAACCGGGGTTGTTGCCTAATACCTAATTAAGACATATCGAATATGCCAGACACAGTAACAACAAAGTCTCCAATGGAGACGTTACTGGGCCCGCTCGAGCAAATCGATGATCAACGGGAGGGCCTTTACCTTACCTTACCTAATTAAGAATGGAGCCCACTCTGGGCTGGAGCGATAGCACAGCGGGTAGGGTGTTCGCCTCACAAGCGGCCAACATGGCCGACCCGAGTTCGATTCCTCCGCCCCTCTCGGAGAGCCCGGCAAGCTACCGAGAGTATTCGATATGCCAAACACAGTAACAACAAAGTCTCCAATGGAGACGTTACTGGGCCCGCTCGAGCAAATCGACGATCAACGGGAGGGCCTTTACCTTTTACCTTTACCCCACTCTGCAGGCTGCACCGCCATAGAGTAGAGCGGTGTTTTGTTCTTTCATTTGCTTATTTTATTTTTTCATTTGGGGGCCATACCTCACAGTGCCACAGGCCCCATAGGGCCCCTTGTTCAGGGGTTGCTCCCAGCAGTGCTTGGGGGACCCTGTGGTGATCTAAACTGAATCTGGGTCCCCTCAGGCAAAGCTTCTGCTCCAGTGTTTTGAGCGATCTCTTTCATTATTTTTATTGAAGTAACGTTGGTGTCACGTATTTTAGGGGTTTGGGTTCACAGCTCTATAAACCAACCTTGGTGCCGCCTCTGTTATGAGCCCCCTAGGAAATCTGGCTCCCCACCTCCTTAACCTGGGAACCACTGTTTTGTGCTTATGATCTCAGTTCTTTGCCTTTATTTCATCTTCCTGCTCTGAATGAGTCACACATGGGGATCTTTCTCCACTGGATTTGTTGCACTTAGCATGGTCCTTCCTGCCAGGCCCAGCCACGTTCCCAGAAGCAGCCGGACATCACCAAGCCTGATGCCTGCTCCTGGGGGTGAGCCCTGAACCTGCACTTATGATACCCAACCCCCATGCTATCCATGGAAGCACCTGGAAGACCGCCTGCCAATCAGAGGGCGTCAGTAAATGCCAGTGAGTTGTCACGAGGCTACTATTGATAGGTGATTCTTGTCCCAGACTCTGCTTGTCTGCCTTGGGCTCTTTTTTATGGGGGGGTGGATGCTTTTTTGGGGGGTCACACCCGGCGGTGCACAGGGGTTACTCCTGGCTTTTGCATTCGGGAATTACTCCTGGCAGTGCTCAGGGAACCCTATGGGATCCTGGGAATCAAACCTGGGTTGGCCGCGTGCAAGGCAAACACCCTACCTGCTGTGCTATGGCTCCAGCCCCTGCCTTGGGCTCTTGATGGCTGACATTTCTTTATTGGAGGCCAGGGGTTCTGGGGCACTGTAAGATGGAGCATCATCCTGGTCTCTCCGCCCATGGACAGCAACAGCACATACCACCCCTTGAATGTGAGATCAAACAAGTCTGTTTCCACATGACCAAGCCTCCTTAGGAGAGAAAACTGCCATGGATTAAAAAAAAAAACATTGCCCATGTCAACGGGAGTGTGTATTGGTCACTAGATACTGGTCATGACTTGTGGCTGTGAGCTGAGCCAGGAGACTGGGCCCAGAACCTCTCATACCTGCCAGGCAAGAGCTCAGTGGACCCCGGGACCTCAAGATGTTTGCAACCTAAAGGCTGGAAAATTACTGAGCCAGTCCACCCCATTTTACCAAGAACCAAACACATGTCCAGATATCTCAGTGCCCTGTAGGATTGCCCCCCTCAACCGCTACACAAACTCACAAACACACACACACTCAGACACAGACATATACACACACGACACACACATCACACACACACACACACACACACACACACGTCGCATCTCTCAAGCCCGCCTGGCATCCTTCAGGTTGACCTGTGGTCCAGCTTTCCAAAGAGGCCCAAAGTTCATGCAGACCTGGGGAAATTCGGACCCCCAACTTCTTCTCCCTACTGATCCAGATAAACAGGTGTGGCAAATGCAAGCACACACACGTCCGTGGATGTTGAGGGATCAGGTGTTATCTAAGACCTCTTTTCATGTTGCGATTTGCAGGCACAAAGACACTGGTTTTTAATCAGGGGGATGTACGCTTGGAGTAATTGAGGGGAAGAGTTTAATTCCAAAGGATTGATTCAGGCTTACAATGGTTGGATATTAAGAGCATGTTCTCTCTCTCTCTCTCTGTCTCTCTCTCTCTCTCTCTCTCCTTCTCTGTCTCTCTGTGTCTATCTCTTTATGTATCTCTATCTCTCTGTCTCTATCTCTCATCCCTCTTTTTCTACTCTTTGTGTGTCTCTATTTCTCTGTGTCTCTCTCTTTCTTTATATCTCTGTCTCTGTCTCTCTCTCTGTATCTAATTCTGTGTGTCTCTCTGTCTCTGTGTCTTTCCAGGTCTTTTTCTGTCTTTCCATCACCATCTCTGTCTCTCATCTCTCTATCTCTGCCTCTACTCTCTCTATGTCTTTATCTCTCTGTGTCTCTCTGTCTGTCTTTACTATCTCTGTCTTTCTCTGTGTCTCTCTGTCTCTCTGTGTCTATTTATCTGTGTGTCTCTCTGCCTCTCTGTCTCTGTATCTTTGTCTCTCTGTCTCTGTCTCTGTCTGTCTGTCTCTCTCTCTCTCTCAGCTGTTTTTCCCAGGCACCAACACTCTCTAGAGATCTGATTTTATCAGTTCCTCAGAAGTGTGAGCCCATGGCGCTGACAGTTGAATCCCGCCCAGGGTCAGTGTGTGAATGGTTCTTAAGAGAGTCTTTAGCTGTGTTCGGCCTAATGTAGTTGATGTCCTAGGAAAGAGGTAGGAGAGAGCAGCTCCAGGGCCCTCTTCTAAGAAGAGGAATGTGAATTAAGCTATTTGTCCAGATCAGTCAATACCACCACAATAATGTTTGTCCTCCAAATGACAAAAAACAAGGTTATATAGACCCTCGAAAACACTGGGGGCACAGGAGGGGCTCCGTATATCTACCTTAAGTAGAAAGTTTCACGGGCTTCCTCCTACTTCACCCCACTAGTTAAAGCTGCACCTGAAACAGTCTCGGTTTCACGTGGGCTTTACTAAAGGGAATTCGGGAGATTGAAATGGGTCCACATCTTACAGCGACTGGCCAAAAGGCAGCTCTGAATTTTAAGCCCCTTCGGTTAAATTAGAACCTACACCACATTCATTGTCCCCAGTTTCAATTTGTTTATATGAAAAAAAATTTTTTTAAATAAATAAACTGAAGCAAGTCCAGGCCTACTTGGTCTCTCTGTTATACCAAGAAGCAACACCTTGAGAACAGCGGGGAGAGTTCATCCAAAGCCATTTGCCTTCAGCACGCGCAGTTGGGAGGACTGTTTACATTTTAAGTGCTCATTTTCACCGCATGACAGTGGGGCGGGGGTGAGAGGGCTCCCTGCACCCCTTCTCTGCACCCCCCCACATCTTGAGGACCAATTCCTGGCCAGTGGGCTGGAGGAGGGGAGAGAAAGGCGTGCGGCGGGTTCTAGCTGGATTCTCTGGTTCAGTGACTCCACATCCACACACAAAGTGGGTTTCCCAGCCTGTCTGTTGGAGCAGCTTCACCGCCTCCTGTGAGTTCCCTACTACCTGGTCCCTCCGTGCGCCTTGCACAGATGTTCGGTCTGTTCTCTGCAGCTGTCAGCAAGACAGGAGGTTCTCTTGGCTCCCTGAGGTCCCTCTGCTGCCCCTCCTCTTCCTCTCTCCTCCCCCAGATCCCAGAGAGAGCAAACACATGAGGAAAAGATGTTTCCTAGCCAGCCCTCAATCAAAGTAGAATCAACACCCTTTGGGGAATGCGATCATGGAAACTGGTGTGGTGAGCCCAGGAGTCCGGATAAGTCTATTTCTAGGTGGGGTTGACATTCATGAACTCCTCTCAAAATAAGCAGCCAATAGTTAAGCGGGAAGTTGTTGCCAGGCAGCGCTAAACAAACCCCCAATTTGGAAAAGAATCCGGATTTTTAATTAATTTGTATTTTCTTGTAATGGATATCTGAGTTATTTAATGAATCTCTAGATTTGGCTGTGCTGGGTTCCCCCTCCCGTCCGCCAGCCCCATACATAAGCAAATAGAAATTATGGCTGTTACGAGTCTGGTAGGAGCAAATTAATCCTTGGATAGAATTGTAACCCGTGCAAGTCAACTAAACCCTCCCCATTTCTTTTGAAATAGATGTTTGTTTCTAGTTCACTCAACGGGTTTCTTTCAACCCTGTATCATGTAGAGTTCTGTAGCAGGAATTGAGATTTAGGCAGACGATGAAAGGAAAACATTTAAGAAAAAGAAGCAAACCACCCATTTATCCTATTTGGCAATTGCTAAAATTATCACCTTTATTCAACTGTCCTAGAAAACGCTTTTTCTTGCTTTGTAGTACGCCTCTTGGCCTCTGTCCATTTTTTCCACGTATGTTTGCAGCAAACACAAAGGTTTCCCCTTATATCACAGAAAGCCATCCCTTGGGGACTGCAAATACTGGAGTTTGAATATTACAAAATGTGCGCCCCAGCATGCTCTAGGGCCGGCATTTCCCCATAGATCGTGATGGCTTTGCGCGTGCCCGTATAAATACATCAGCTCTTTTCCCAAGAGATGACCAACACAGAGAAACTGAAATGGCTTGTCCAAGAGGCTGGGAAAGGAGCCGAGAAATATTGTTGAGCTGACATAGAAAAAAGAAGCGGCATTATCTAACAACAGAAGAACAGGCCACGCTTAGAAGTTGAAACTTAAGTTTCTTCAACTGTCAGAGGAGAAACACATGGTGAGAATTTGGAATATGAGCTTCAGTAGTGGGGTGGCATCCAAGTTCTCGCCTTTACTGGTTTTGTTGGAACAAATGACTGAATTGTCTTTTGTCCTTGGTCTTACGTGAGACATGGGGAATAAAACCTGTGCCCAACGCTTGGGATTCTTGCAAAAATTTAACATGAAGATGCATGTAAAAGTGTTGAGTGGATCAACATGGAGAGTATCATGTTAAGTGAAATGAGTCAGAAAGAGAGAGACAGACATAGAAAGATTGTACTCATTTGTCGAATATAAAGTAACAGAATGGGAGAATTACACCCAAGAATCGTAGAGATGAGTACCAGGAGGATTGCTCCTTGGTTTGAAAGCCGGTCTCACATGCTGGGGGAGAAGACAGCTCAGATAGAGAAGGGACCACCAAGTAAAGGGTGCTTGGAGGGCCCGCTCGGGATGGGAGATGCATGCTGAAAGTAGACTATAGACCAAATGATAGTCATTCAATATCTCTATTGCAAACCAGAACACCCAAAAGGAGAGAGAGAGCAAAAGGGAATGCCCTGCCACAGAGGCAGGGTGGGGTGGAGGGGATGGGATGGGGGTGGCAGGAGGGATGCTGACACCATTGGTGGTGGACGGTGGGTGCTGGTGGAGGGATGGGTATCATTGTATGACTGAAATATAAGCATGAAAGTTTGTAAGTCTGTAACTGTACCTCATGGGGATTCATTAAAAAAAGTGTTCTACACAGGCTCCAACTCACAGAGAACTCCAATTTTTAGGATTAATGTTCAGAGAGGTTCTGCCACAGAAGTGGGTGGTTCCGGGCCCCAGGTTCTCATTCTCTCAGGCACAAGGGAAATGTGGGTGATGACTTGTAGTGGAGGTTCATGATAACGCTGGGAGTGTGGTGGGCAAAACAATACCTGAGCAGTTCTGCTCCCTAGTTCTTATGTCTCCCCCACAAAAGAATTCTAGTGGAGAGCACAAAATATTTAAAGCAAGTGTTTTGTTTTTTTCAAAGTTAGAGGAGACAATGAATGAGACCAGTTGTAGTTACTGGTTTTGGCATATCGAATACACAACGGATAGCTTGCCAGGCTCTTCCGTGCGGGCGGAATACTCTCGGTAGCTTGCCAGTCTTTCCGAGAGGGATAGAGGCTTTTGGGGCGACCTCTAATCACCCTTGTAGGTGTTACCATATTTGAACCCTATCAAATACGGTATGACAATTCCAGAAGTTGGGTATTTAGTGTCTTATTATGGCGGCCGCGCAGGTCCGGAAAACATCCTGGAGTGTGCCGTTTTCGACAATGGAGAAGAATTGTTCCTTGGAACATGCGATAAAAGAGGTGTTGGAGGCGTCGGTGTCCTTGTCAACACAAACTTGGCCAAGATCATTGATTCATTCGAATGCCTAACAACCCGAATCAGACGTTTACATTTGAATAGATGTGGCTCACTGCCTGCAGTTTCTATCTTCGTTGTCTACGCACCAACATCTCATTATGATGAAAGAGAAATTGAGAAGTTCTACATGGAGCTAGAGAAGTTCTATAAAGAAGACCACACCTTCTACAAGATCATTGTGGGTGATTTTAATGCCAAGATAGGACCGAGAAGATCAGCTGAAGAACTTCACATCAGGACCCATGGCCTAGAATGGAACAAACAGGGTGAGAGACTGTCTGAGTTCATCATGTCGACCAAGACCTTCCACAACGAAATAGACCACATCATATTCAATCGACGGTTTTGCCTGACTGATGTCGCTGTTGTCCCAAAATTTCGAACGGGATCGGACCACCGTCTCCTTCATGCAAAATTCTACTTCACAGAGCGGGGAGAAAGGGCTACAAAGTTCAAAAAGAGAACTCCAAGAATGACCACCAACTGGGAACTCTTTGGTACTATTGCGGCAACATGGGAAGATGCCATTGTTGACAACATTGACGAGGAATATGATCGACTGGTTCAGCACCTCCATGAATGTGTGAGGAACGCCAAGAGAGAGATAGCCACAAAAAATCGCCTATCTTCGAAAACTCTTGAGCTAATTCGCCAGCATGGTTTGGCGCATACCTCAGGCAACCGCAAGCTAACGTCTGAGCTCGCAAAGCAGTGCAGAGATGCGATCAAGAAAGACCTCAAAGAGAGAAGAGCAGAAGTACTGGTAGATGCGGCAGAACCCGGGAAAAGTATTCGTAACGCCCGCCTGTCCTTTGCCAACTACAAAACCAAGATGACTGCCCTGTGACGTCCTGATGGATCCATCACATCCTCCAGAATGGCAATGGAGAAGATTATCCATGACTTCTACTCAAATCTCTTCGATAGCCATGTCCACTTGCCGACATACCAAATTCCACAGGATGGATATGTCGTTCCCAACGTTCTCCCTTCCGAAATCCGACACGCCATTTCGTCGGTAAAGAAACAAACAGCACCCGGCCCAGACAAGGTCAGACCTGAACACCTGAAGAACCTGCCGTCAGTACTCATCAATACACTGGCTCGGCTCTTCACTCGCTACCTGTCTGAATGCAAGGTTCCGTCCCAATGGAAAACCAGCAGGACCGTACTACTGTTCAAGAAGGGAAACATCCATGACATCAGCAACTATCGCCCGATCTGCCTATTGTCTGTCATCTACAAGTTGTTCACTCGAGTCATCCTAAATAGGATTGGCAGAACACTAGATGAAGGACAACCATGCGAGCAAGCCGGGTTCCGCAAAGGATTCAGCACCATCGACCATATCCACACAATAACCAAGCTCATTGAGGTTTCTCGGGAGTTCAAGATGCCGCTCTGTTTAACGTTCATTGATTTAAAGAAGGCCTTTGATTCTGTTGAGACGGAAGCGGTCATTGAAGCCCTAGCCAATCAGGGCATTCAAGCCCAATACATCAGGATCCTCCATGACCTGTATTGCGGATTCACTACCAGGATCTCACCATTCTACAAAGATGTGATCGTTGATGTCAAGAGAGGGGTGCAGCAGGGTGATACCATTTCACTGAAACTCTTCAGTGCCACCCTCGAGAACATCATGCGACGACTGGAATGGGAAGGAATGGGAGTGAAGATAGATGGTCGGCAACTACACCACCTCCGCTTTGCTGATGACATTGTTTTAATAACACCAAACATCAGCCAAGCGGCACAAATGCTGGCCGACTTTGACCGTGAGTGTGGAAAGGTCGGACTACAGCTGAATCTTACGAAGACAATGTTTATGAGAAACAGACTCGTTCCTGACGCCCCATTCGCTCTCAACGGAACGACCATCTCCGAATGCAACAGCTATGTGTACCTAGGTCGAGAGGTCAACATGACAAATGACCTGGCACCCGAGCTGTGCAGGAGGAAGAGAGCGACTTGGAACACCTTCAAGAACGTCGAAGAAATAGCTAAGAGGACGAAGAACCTCCGGCTCCCGGGAACATCTCTTTGATTCCACTGTTCTTCCTGCATTAACATATGCCTCAGAGACCTGGGCCCTACGCAAACAGGATGAGAACGCTATTTGGGTCTCCCAAAGAGGAATTGAAAGAGCTATGCTTGGAATATCACGTTTCACTCAAATGAGAGAAAGAATCCGGAGTTCTGACATCCGTCGACGATCAAGTATCAGGGACGCTGTCTCATTTGCCAAGGTGTGGAAAATCAGATGGGCTGGTCACGTAATGAGATTTAGAGACAACCGCTGGACTAGAGCTGTTACCAACTGGATTCCACGGGATGTCAAAAGACCGCGTGGCTGCCCACCTACCAGATGGTCAGACTTCTTTGTCAAGATCATGGTTTGAGGTTCTTCATGTTCCCGGAGCGAACAGATGCCATTGGGCTACACTAGCACGCGACAGGGACAAATGGAGACGTTACTGGCGCCCGCTCGAGCAAATCGACGACTAACGGGAAGTTAAGTGATAAGTGATAAGAGGAGACAACTAAGGAAACTAGCACCCAGATGGAATAATGTGAATTTTCTTTAAGGAAAAGAGAAAGCAACAAAAGAGAAAGATGCCCCACCATCAAGGATGGGCGAAGATGGACAGCAAGGCTAGTGGCCAGCGCTGAGCTCCACAAGGTGGCCCACTGTAAGGGTTAAGGAATTTTTTCACAGAGGATTATTAAGCAGGAATTTAGGTAAAATGTCAACCAAAATATGTTAGGGATCTTGCTTAAACTTCTTTCTACCCATTGAAACACTGGAAAGCCCAAGATAAACCTCATTGATATTGGAGGACCCCTTGATTTCAAAACATCAACAACAGCTATCAAAATTATGTGATATTGGCATAAGGATCAATGTAGAGACCAATGGAGGGCCAGGGTGATAGTACAGCACTGTTCTTGCATGCACCCAACCTTGGTTTGAGCCCTTGAGTTCCCAGGAGTCATCCCATAGTGCAGAGCCAGGAGCAAGCCCTGGAACCACCAAGTGTGGCCCCAAGACAATGGGCCACATTCAGAGAGAGAGACAGAGACAGAGACAGAGACGGAGAGACAATGACAGTGACAGAAACAGAGACAGAGACAGAGACAGAGACAGTGACAGTGACAGAGAGAGCAATGGAATAAACTAGAGACCCAGGAAAAAAATACTCTCACATCTACAGGGGCTGGAGAGATAGTACGGCAGGAAGGGCGTTTGCCTTGCACGAGGCCAACCCGAGTTCTATTTCCAACAATGCTCAGGAATAACTCCTGAGCATTGCTGGGTGTGACACAAAAAGCAAAAACAAACAAACAACAACAACAATAAAAAAACCTCTAACACCTACAAATGATGTTTGACAATAACACCAAGTTCATTCAATGGAGAAAAGATAGTCTTTCTCTAACTGCATAGCTGCAGCAAAGAAATACAGTTTATAACCATATAAAACACTGTCCTCCCATTGTTCATCAATTTGCTCGAGCGGGCCCAGTAACGTCTCCATTTTGAGACTTGTTGATACTGTGGCTTGCCAGGCTTTGCCATGCGGGCGAGATACTCTAGGTAGCTTGCCGAACTCTCCAAGAGGGGCGGAGGAATCAAACCGGGCTCGGCCGGGCTGGCTGCGCACAAGGCAAACGCCCTACCGCTGTGCTATTGCTCCAGCCCAACCACATAAAAATAAACCTAAAATTTATCTTGAACCCCACATGTAAAAGCTAAAACTATATTTTAAATTCCTAGGGCAACCCCTGCCTTACAATGGATATAATGATAATGTCGCAACTATGATACCCAAAACACAGGCAACAAAAGAAAAAAAATTTCCATTAAATTAAAAACTCTTGTATGGCAAAACTCCATCAGGAGAGTAAAAAGGTAACCCACTGGATGAAATAAAGTTTTTACACATATACATATATATCTGATAAGAGACTAGCAGTCAGAATACACCAAGAAACCAAAACAAACAATAAAACCTCTCAATCACTAATAAACAACCCAATTTAAACTTAAGCAAAGGACTTGAATAAACATATTCTTCAAGGAGAATATGTAAAGGTAATAAGCATATATAGAGATGCTCATGATCATTAGTGTTAGGAGGAAACACCAGTGCATTACCAGTAGAAATGTAAAATAGTGCAATTTCAACTCAAGAATTGTATCAACTGTTGTAGCTTTTGTCTACATTAAAATAAATTTTAATTTTTTAAAAAAAATAGATAAAAGTCACAACCATTCTGGAACACAGTTTGGTGAGTCCTCCAAAAGCTTAACAGAATTTCCATATGACTCAGTAACTCCATGTCCAGGGTTATATCCAAAAGAATTGAAAACAGAAATTCAATGAAAATAGGTGTAGGGCTGAAGAGGTAGCACTGGAGCTAAAACACTTTCCTTGCATGCAGCTGACCCAGAGTTGATCCCCAGCACTACTTAGGGTCCACTGAGAACCATCAGGAGTGCCCCTTGAGAGCAGAGCCAGAAGTTAGCCCTGAGCACCACCGGGCAGGACCCAAACTCCCTGATCAAAATAGGTGTCGACAGATGTTCACAGCAGCACTATTCATGGTAGTCCAAAGGTGGACAAAACAATATATTCAAAGAGGATCAACAGATGCAGCCAAGCATGATTTATATGTAACAGGGAGTATTATTCAGCATTAAGAAAGGACAAAACTCAGATGAATGCTAAACACAAACTTAGCCTCACCCTAAGATTTTAAAATATAAAAGAACAGTGTGTGATCCCACCTAGCACACACAAACTCAGAGACAGAAAGGAGACTTAGACAAGTCTGAGGGAAGAGCAAAGAACTTCTGTTTGGGGTGAAGAAAGGAGTTCTAGAGATGGATAATGGCTGTGATGATACAACCTTTGAATTGTTAAACTGGACCAAGATCTCCCAAGAGGAATCACATGAGGACAGTAAGTTGTGATGCAATAAGAAAAGGGTCTTTATTGGCTACCTCCAGCTAGGGCCCTCGTCCTGCTGGGACAAAGTGGCAGCCTTCTCAGAACTAGTGGACCTGAGTCTCAAACGTGAGTGGCTTTTATATCATAGCATTATACAACAGGGACTTTCACGAGCCACCCTTTTGGCCTAAGTCTGAGGGACTTTCCACAACTTGTATTTAGCTGTTTGGTTATAAACTGGAGTTACATAAGGGTTACATAAGAGTTACATAAGGATTATGTAGCGGGGCTTCCCGACCTGCATCTGATTGCTAACCCTTAGTTGACCTCACCATGGCTATCTCACTTCAGTGAAATCATGACTCAATTCCAGGTATCTGTGTTTAATTCCAGGAATTCCACAACCGAAACCTAGGCCTAGCTTCTTCTGGTTTCTTTAGGAGACTGTCACGGTGCTGCCTTTGCTTCTCTGTCTCTCAGAATATACTGAATAGCGCACTTAATAGCGCACTTAAGAATGATCACATTGGTAATTTTTTTTACATTATATGTATTTTGATCACATTAAGAACAACTGCACAAAAAAACCCCCCTGAATTATGGAAAGAAAAATTTCTAAGGCCCTCTGCTTCCCAGCATCTCATGGTCTCTCTAGCATTGGACCCTGAAGGCCACCCCCCACACACAACCCAAGCATCAGCAGATGTGACCCAGTTCATCCCCAGCACCACAGGGTCCTGGAACCCAGATGGACAAGGGTGGCTGAGAGTCAGGGTGGGCCTGGCCCTCCTGAGCACTGATTAGGAGGGCCCCTCCAAGTGAGAGAATTTTAAAGGTTTTAAAGGAAAGCTTCCCCTCCTGACATTCAGTGTTGACAAACCCCATCAAGAAGCTTCTTTAAGACACAACATGTTAAAGTCATAAAATTTACTTATATGTGGATGAACACGGAGAGTGTCATGCTGAGGGAAATGAGTCAGGAGAGGGACAGACATAGAATGACTGTACTCATTTGTGGGATACACTGTAGAATTGGAGCACTGTCCTTCCGTTGTTCATCGATTTGCTTGAGTGGGCACCAGTAACGTCTCCATTGTGAAACTTGTTGTTACTGTTTTTGGCACATCGAATACACCGTGGAGAGCTTGCCAGGCTCTGCCGTGCAGGCGGGATACTCTCGGTAGCTTGCTGGGCTCTCCGAGAGGGACAGAGGAATTGAACCCTGGTCAGCTGCATGCAAGGCAAATGCCCTACCCGCTGTGCTATCGTTCCAGCCCCACTTGTGGGATATATAAAAAAAATAGTATGGACTAATATCCAAGGCCAGGAAAAACAAGGTCCAGAAGGGCAGGTCATTGATTGGAGGTTTGACACAAGTGTGTGGGGCATGAAAGGCAGTTGGGATAGAGAAGGGACCAGTATGACAACAAAAGTTAGTAATGGTCCTCTGAACAAGAGCTGAGTGCTGAAAGTAGGTAAAGAAGTAATAACCTCTTATCATCTGGGTATGGTGCTGCCAGCAGGTCAATCTGTACCTGTGAGGCGAGTGCATCAGCAGCCTGATGCCGCCTTCAGACTTCCAGATACCCCAAAATTGCCACTGTGCCTTTGGCCAGACCCCAAAAACTTGGGGCAAAGTTTACCAAGAAAGTAAATGGTCAAAAGTTAGGTAAGTGGGAGACACACCCACAAGCCCCCTCCGGCTCAGCTATATAATTGGAGCAATGGCCTCTCTGGTTCCTGATTGAACTGCTTAACGGCTATGATCCCAGAGACTCAGAAACAAATCTCGAAACCCAGTGGCTTTTGGCAGAAATGCGTCCAATCCCTGCTGTAGGTTACCGGTGCTGGGCCAACCCAGGTGGAATAGGTTTCGTGCCTTGGCCTGTTTCCCCTGGCGGTCCAGTGGCTGCCATCCTCCAAAGGCCACTGGACAGTCAGGTTTGGACCCGCAGTGACGAGAAACACAGGGCCTCACGGATGGGGGTGGAGCCAGTCCTTTCCTCCCCATCCCAATGAGACCCCAAGTTATCGCCCACAAACGGCCTCTCTGGCTCCTTATCAAGATGCTTAATGGCCATGATCCCAGAGACTCAGAAACAAATCTCGAAACCCAGAGGCTTTTGGCAGAAATGCATCCAGACCCCGCAGTAGGTTACTGTCACCGGGCCACTACAGCGGGGAAAGGGTGCTGTCCCTCCACTGGCTCCCCCTTGGTGGCTCAGTGGCTGCCATCCTCCAGAGGTCATTGGACAGTCAGGTTTTGGCCCGCAGTGACGAGACATGTTGGGCCTCATGGGATGGGGTTGGAGCTGGTCCTTTCCTTCCCGCCCCAACAAGACCCCAAGTTATCGCCCACAAATGGCCTCTCTGGCTCCTGATCAAGCTGCTTAACGGCCATGATCCAAGAGATTCAGAAACAAATCTCGAAACCCAGTGGCTTTGGGCAGAAATGCGTCTGGACCCCGCAGTAGTTTACTGTCACCGGCTACCCCAGGGCAGAAAGGGTGCTGTCCCTCCGCCTGCTCCCCCTTGGTGGTTTGGTGGCCGCCATCCTCCAGAGGTCATTGGACAGTCAGGCTTGGGCCCGCAGTGACGAGACATGTTGTGCCTCATGGGATGGGGGTGGAGCTGGCCTTTTCCTCCCTATCCCAGTGAGACCCTGAATCGCCGCCCATGAACAGCCTTTTTTGCTCCTGATCAAACTGCTTAACGAACATGGTCCCAGAGACTCAGGAACAAATCTCGAAACCCAGCAGGTTTTGGCAGAAATCCCTCCAGATTTAAGTGTTAAAATTTCGGAATTTCAAAATTGCGTGGCCACTACTGCAGCCACGCAATATCATATGTTATTTATAACCAGCAGTAGAAAACAAATTTTCTACTGTTGCCTTTTTAGCAGATCTGAGTGTTGGGGTAAAATCTCAAATAATAATGGTGGGTCTGGTGTCAAGATATTGAATGCGATCAGAGTAGAGAGAGAATAATGCGGAAATCATCTGCCCCACAGGTAGGGGAAGGGTGTAGGATGGGGGTATACTGGAGTGTTTGGGGGTGGAGAATGGGCACTGGTGAAGGTACGGGTGTTTCATTTTACTACCGAGACTTAGACCCGAAAGCTTTGTAACTGCTCTCACGGTGATTCAATAAATAAAATTATAAAAAATGAAAAAAAAAAGTAAGGTGGCGTTCATGTACAATTCAATCAGCTAATCAGTGGCTGAATAAATAGCAGTACTCCTACAAAAAAAAGAGATAATAACATATAATAACCTTTAGAGATACACATAATAACCTTTCAGCATCTGTATTGCAAACTAGAATGCCCAAAAGAAGAGTAAGGGAGTGAGAACGAGAGAGAGAGAGAGAGAGAGAGAGAGAGAGAGAGAGAGAGAGAGAGAGAAGTGCCTGCCATAGAGGTAAGGGTGCGTGGGAGGAAACTGGGGACATTGGTGGTGGGAAATACACACGGGTGTTGGAACATTATATGACCAAAACCCGATCATGAACAACCTTGTAACTGTGTATCTCACTGTGATTTAAAAAAAAAAGGACACACTATTGCCTGGCCACCGAGAGGGGCGGAGTTCCCATCACCTGGATTCACTCTGTGACCACCTCCTCTGGCTGGACTCTGGGCATCTAAGCTCACCTTCTCTGCAGAAGGCAAGCCCCTAGCGGACCCATCTCAAGACACTCTCTGGGTAGGAAAAGAGATAAGCCTTTGTTGACTTGCTCCACTCAGGGTCTGCCACTGAGTTTTTGAAGACGCAGAAATAGAATCAAAGCGTAGTGATTGGTATTATTGTGTCCAATTGGCATTAGAATCTTCAAAGGGCTTAGGACACTTTGATTTTCTGGATTATTTATCTTAATTGCTTTTCATGCCATTAAGGAACAGGCTGGAAATTAATCATAGGTCATTTTCCACTCTGCCATGAAAAAAAAAAGGATACTGGTTCTTGTTCCCTTGGAATAATCTGTTCTAATTATGCAAATGATGGTGTTCTTGGCACTTTCTGATTTCTCCCCAGCGGACTTGGGTGCCATTAACTTGGCCCTCAGCTGTCTCATTATCAGTGTTATTATTTTAGAGCGGACAGCCCTATAAAGCAAAGAAGACTGGGGCTCAGACACCAGCGAGCTACAGCAGAGAGCTAAATTGCGCTGGTCAGGATGGCCAGCCCTCCTGGTTCCTGAGGGTCTCTAAAACCCAGATTGAGTAAGCGGGATCCCTCCTGGTTAAGCCATTCTGACAGCAAGAGCAGGCTGGCATTGTGGAAATATCAGGTGCAGTCCTGATGGATTCCTGGGGCCTTAACTCTCTGGACAGCCCTTCCTTCCCACTAATCATTCCTCAGCTTTACTTGGAAGACTTGAAGGCGAGCTCAGCGCTTTCCTTCTTTTGAATTAGCTTCTTCTGGTTCACAACTGAGAGAGTTCACTTGTTCTTGGCTTCTGACAGGCAAGTGAGAATGGGAATATGGGAAACCGACACCTCTCATTCACGTTGGACTTTTCCATGAGTTACTTGAAGCCAGAGTCATAACACTCAATTACACCCCAAGAATCTCTGCAAGGATCATAGTTCTGGATGGCTGGAGGAGGTAACGTTCAGACTGACCAGGGTGATCATGAAAGCACCCCAGGGAAACCTACATATTCAAGCGTTGCAAGAGTTATGATCTCTCTCTCTCTCTCTCTCATTCTCTCTCCCTCCTCTCTCCCTCCTCTCTCTCTCTCTCTCTCTCTGAACTCACACGGAGTTTTTTGAGGGGGGGGGGGGTCATACCTGGCGATGCTCAGAGGTTACTCCTGGCTCTGCACTCAGGAATTACTCCTGACGGTGCTCAGGGGATCATATGAGATGCTGGGAATCGAACCCGGGTCAGCCGTGTGCAAGGCGAATGCCCTACCTTCTGTGCTCCAGCCCCCAGACTCACATGGAGTTTTAAAAGTAATAAGAAGAGTAGAGATCAAAGGTCCCTCGGAGATTCAAACAACTCTATTGACAGACAGGGAGGCTGAAGTTTGGAGAAGCATAGTTTTCCAAATAAGGGATGAAACTTTATTTGGATGTTTGCTGCCCTAACCTCGAGCCAGGGCTCTGTGAGCCTCTGTAATGAGTGTGCCCCCCTCCATTACCCCACTCCATACCTGATCTTCTTGACTCCCACACTCGCTCTTAATCCAGAGAGGCAGAACACAATTGGCCGTCTGCAGAGACACACAGGGGAAGATGGAACTAGCCCTGGGGCACCCAGAGGAAGACCCTGAGCAGAGCTAGTGCCCCGTCAAGGCCGTAAGACGAAGGACCCACCGCAGTGTTCCTTCCCGTTTCCCAGAAGGAAAGGAGAATTGTCTTCCTAACGCATCTGGGTGTCCTGACCAGCCTCTCACTGTAGGCCCAATCAGTGTTGGCCCAATCACAAAAACGGGCAGCATTTTACTTTTATTTTGGCTTCACCCAGCAATGCTCAGAGCTTACTTCTGGATCTGGACTCAGGGATCACACCTGGAAGTGGTCAGGGTTGGGGGGTGTTGGGTGGGGGATCTAGACCGTGCCAAGCACCCAACAGGGTTTGGCCTGTGCAAGGCAAATAAATGCCTTCCCCATTGTCCTCTGTTTCTCTCTCTCTCTCTCTCTCTCTCTCTCTCTCTCTCTCTCTCTCTCTCTCGTTCCCCAAATCTCTCTCTCTCTGTCTCTCTTCAGTTCCCCAAATCTATTTTGGAATTTAGGCATTCGTTGAAAAAAAAATAATAATCTCCTGTGCTTCCTTCCTTTTGTTTCTGATATTTTTTTCGTGTCGCAACTTCTATGCGCTTGCATGATAAGCTCTCTCTTCTGCATGCATGATCCATATCCCTGTGTGGAGCACGGTTGCCAAGGAGACCTATCTTTACATTGATCAGCAAACAACTTATGGAGAGTGAGCCTTAAATACACACACTTCACAAAAACCACTCTAAAGTCTCCATGGACAAGAAAATGTCCCGCAGAAGCTCATTCAGAGAAACCCCCTGGTCTGTCTCGGCAGCAGGAGAAAGTTTAGGGAGAACGAGTCTGAGATTCTGGGATCTCACTCCAGTTGCCTTGTTGAATGCTGCAGCTCTGTGAGGCCCTCTGGAAGCTTCCTTCTGGCTCCATCGTCAACGGCAATAAAATTAATGGCTTGAACCTTTTTTTCTAATAAGTGCCACAGATGTAAATGTCTCAGCCATTTGTCTTTTCAGTAGGGGTTAAAAAAAAAAGGAAAACAGTCTTCTCTCAGACTATTGCCTTTCTGGCATCTTGGTTAACATTATCATTTAAATTGCATCTCACATGTTACTAGGTTAAGGAAGAGGGGCCGCTGGAATAGGCTGCACTTTGCTTTTTCATTCAGACACTATTTAGAGTCTCAAATCAATTCTGACTGACTGTCTAAAGTGTGTTGGGTGGGGGAAGGGGGGGCGCGGCGGGGGTGGTACGTTGTGATAAATACCAATTGCAATGAAAATGCCAAATAGGAAAACATTTTAAAAGATGGTTCTAGTGGTTTCAGCAGGAAATCTTTCAGTTTATGGAAAACGCCTGACCCTGGTTTTTCTTCCCCTGGAAGGAATTTTAACCATTGGCCTGCTTACGGATATCTCCACTGTTGAGGTCAGGGCAGACAATGCCAGAAGCTGGGTGCTTGACACGCACGCAGACACCTCCAGGCAGATTCCGAGCATGATGTGGTTCTTCCAAACACCACCAGGAGCAAGCCCTGAGCACAAAGCCAGGAGTGTCCCCTCCCCGGCTAACCTCTCAAGCAATGAGAATTGAGGATTAAAAAGAATACACACACACACACACACACATACACACACACACACACACACACACTATTTTCAACACGGGCAGGTAAACACTGTGTGCAATTGTGTTGAGATTCAGCATTAGTATGTGCATGGCTCTGCCTTGCTCTGCCGCTAGGTGTAGGGATGGGGATGGATTTGTCTCCTTGGAACCCCAGCTTCTTCCTTTAGGTATCTTTGGGCCAATCAGCAGCTTTTTCTCATTGATGGGGCTACTATGATTTAGGATTTACTCTTTTTGTTTTGTATTTGGGCCATGCCCAGCAGTGCTCAGGGCTTACTCCTGGCTCTGCTCTGAAGGTTCTCTCCTGGTGAGCTCACAGGACCCTATGAAATGCTGGGAATTGAACCCAGATCAACTGCGTGCAAAGCAAGCAGTTTACCACCTACTATACTACCGCTCCAGTCCCTACAATAATATTAATGATGGTTTCCTGTGTACAGAATTTCAACACAACGCCCATTGCCAATGTCTTCACCTTCCCCTTTTGAGGTCCCTGCTTCTTTGCTGTCACGGGCTTTAGAGGTTAAGAGCAGCTGTTTCTTAACATTTGCCATTATAATTCATAGTAAGAGAGACATATTTCATCAAAAACCAGAACACACAGGCACACGAAGACCCACGCATATATGGATACATGCCTGGGTGCACACACAGGCGCAACTCTGAAATGAAAAGCTCCTGTAATAGGGGCATCTCTATAGGTACCGTCACTTGTCTTTTTACTCTATGATGGTTTATGTCATGTTTTTTAAAATTATTTTCGTAGGACACTGAATGGATTCTGTGGCTAAAGGATCACAGCAAAACTTTGAGAAAAAATGACTCGGAGCAGCTGTTATTCAACCCTACCTGATGGTGTCTGCTTGTGTAAATAAAGTTTTATTGGAACACAGTCCTACTCATTCGCAGACACTCAGTTCTGTGACTGTTTTCTTCTCCGAGGGCCATGTTGAGTCACTGTCACAGAGCCCATACGGTTTTACTCTTTGATCCTTTAAGAAAACCTTGGGGGGCCAGAGCAATGGTACAGTGGGGAGGGCATTGGCCTTGCGCACTGCCAACCCAGGTTCAATCCCTGGCATCCCATATAGTCCCTTAATTTCTGAGCAATTCCTGAGTGCAGAGCCAGGAGTAACCCCTGAGCATCTCTGGGTGTGGCCCAAAAAGAATATACGCATATGGGGGTATGGTGCAGCCAGCAGGTCAATCTGTACCTGTGAGGCAAGTGCCTGATGGCACTTTCAGACTTCCAGATACCCCAAAATTGCCGCTGTGCCTTTGGCCAGACCCCGAAAACTTGGGGCAAAGTTTACCAAGTAAGTAAATGGCCAAAGTTAGGTATGTGGGAAACACACCCACAAGCCACCTCCGGCTCAGCTATATCATTGGAGGCATGGCCTCTCTGGTTCCTGATTGAGCTGCTTAATGGCCATGATCCCACAGACTCAGAAACAAATCTCGAAACCCAACAGCTTTTGGCAGAAATGCATCCGGATCCTGCAGTAGGTTACTGTCGCCGGGCCAACCCAGTGGGGAAAGGGTGTTGTCCCTCCGCCTGCTCCCCCTTGGCAGCTCAGTGGCTGTCATTCTCCAGAGGCCACTGGACAGTCAGGTCTGGGCCCACAGTGACGAAACTTGTTGGGCCTCATAGGATGGGGGGTGGAGCCGGTCCTGGTCTCCCCGTCCCAATGAGACCCCAAGTCATCGCCCATGAACAGCCTCTCTGGCTCCTGATCAAGCTGCTCAACGGCCGTGATCCCAGAGACTCAGGAGCAAATCTCAAAACCCAGTGGGTTTTGGCAGAAATCCCTCCAGATTTAGTGTTAAAATTTTGGAATTAAAAAAAAAATTTTTGGCATTTCAAAATCACATGGCCCTACTGCAGTCACGTGACATCATATGTTATTCATAACCAGCAATAGAAAACAAATTGTCTACTGTTGTCTTTTTAGCAGATCTGAGTGTTGGGGTAAAATCTCAAATAATAATGGTGGGTCTGGTGTTAAAATATTGAATGTGATCAAAGTAGATAGAGAGTAATGTGGAAATCATCTGCCCCACAGGTAGGGGGAAGATGCGGGATGGTGGTATACTGGGGTTTTTGGTGGTGGAGAATGGGCACTGGTGAAGGGACGGGTGTTTCATTTTACGACTGAGACTTAGACCTGAAAGCTTTGTAACTGCTCTCACGGTGATTCAATAAATAAAATTAAAAAATGGAAAAAAGAATATATGCATAGCTTGTATGGAAAATGTTTTATCTTGAGCACTCACATACTCCATCCTCCCACCTCTGTGAATGACCTCTATAAAAATAAAATACTTTTTTTAAAAAAAAGAAAAACTTAGGAGTCTGAACAATAGTACAACAGGCAGGGCACTTGCCTTGCACAAAGCCGACCCTGATTGTTCCCTGGCACCACATACAGGTCCCTAAGACCTACCAAGACTATCCCTGAGCACAGAACCAGGACAGAGGAAGTCCTGAACAACGCCAGGTGTGGCCTTTCCAAATAAATAAATCAATAATTTAAAAAAATGTTAGATAATGCTTGCTTTTGCCTTTGTTTTTGTGAAGTAAATAATATTATTTTATTAGGAAACACGAAGCAAGAGAAGAGATAGGAAAAAGGAAGTGCGGGCCACCAAAGAAAGTGGGCCTCCAACATAAAGGAACTCTACATTGTCAGCTTCGAGGCAGGTGGCGCCCAAACGGAGTGTGCCCATCAAGGGAGAAAGTTGCAGCCCAGGGTAGAGGGTAGAAGTGACTCCCCAGACAGAGTGCAGTGTACCCCAGTGTCTGGTTTAGAAGAGCAAGTGGGGGAAGGGCAAAGTGATAGTACAGCGGGTAGGGCGTTTGCCTTGCCTGTGGTTGACCGGGGTTCAATCCCCAGCATCCCATATGGTCCCTCAAGCACCGCCAGGAGTGATTCCTGAGTGCAGAGCCAGGAGTAAGCCCCGAGCATCGCGGGGTGTGACCCAAAAAGAAAAAAAAAGAGCAAATGGGTGTGAAAGGTTGAAGACCGCGCCTGATGTCTCTGAGGAGTCCACAAATATCTCTTCTATTATTATACGTGGAAGCACCAACTTTCATGACGAGAGTCATTCCATCTCTTTTCTCTCAAATATGAATATGGCCATCTGCTTAGTCACCTCTTGAGTTGGCATTAGCATCCTCCTGTCAGACAAATGAGAGACACAGAGAGAGACAGAGAGAGAGAGAGAGGGAGAGAGAGAGAGAGAGAGAGAGAGAGAGAGAGAGAGAGAGAGATTAGACCACACTTAAGCTTTTAAACCCCTCGGAACCCTCCTCTGATGGAGGCCAGCTCTTCTTCCTGTATTCATTAAAGAATAAATCTCTGATAAGCAAAGTAAATTAGATGCAGTGACATTCTGCTAATTGAGTCATCGCCTCTGCTGGGCTGGGCTGGGCTGTTAATTAGCGGCTCATCTTATCAATATGGGGCTGACTGGCAGAGGGGGGCTTGCGAGAGAAGGGTGAAGAGCCCCATTTGCCCCCTCATTTTAGAGGTGGGTAAAGAGGATATCGTACCTGCTAGAGGCACCTAAAACCATCTGAACGGAATGGCCCTGTGACTTTGAAGAGGCTATCGTTGAATAATCATGTAAGGGATGCGGGACGAGGTAGCTCGACTCCAGTGAAACATTCAGGCAAAGAAAGAAAGGGCTGGGATTACAGATCATGCATTATTAAAGCAGCATTCTCCTCCCTCTCCATCTCGATCAAATTTTATTTCACTGAAGCACGGGGGCTTAAAGAGAGATAAAAGACTTTAAAATATAAATTAAGTCCTATTTATTTCACCACCCTGAGCCAAGCGTGCCAGGTTCTAGCTGAATGTGGTGCCCAGAATGGCATTCAGCTGGGTGAATGGCTAGGATTTGCTGACACCTGGCAGGAGGACTCTGGTAGCCAATCAAATGCAAGCACCCCGGAAACCATTAGGTTCTGTTGGCAGCTCTCTGCACCCCATTTCTTTTCAGAATTTCCCTGATCACCATTTGTTAAGCTTCCAAAGAGTCTACAGGAAGGTGAGAAAAATCAGAGGGTTGGAGCATTGGTTCTTTCGGCCTGCATTCACCACAGCCTTCTCAAAGACCTACAGACACTGATGTTTTATAAGAGGAACCAAATGGGGAATGTTCGATACTAAAGGGAAGTGAGTCCATCAGATTGGCAAAGGTGACAGTGATGGACAGTCCCCAGCCCTGGCCAGGGGGGAGGGAGACTGTCTCAATGGTCTTTGGTGGGACAGAATCAGTCGATGCTTTTTCTTCTGGAGGGTTTTGGAGAGAGAGTGGTGGGGAGAATTGAGTTGGCAATTTGTTGTGAGACATTACTGGTGCCCGCTCAAGCAAATCGATGAACAACGGGAGGATGGTGCTACAGTGCTACCCAGCGATGCTCAGTGGTCACTCCTGGCTCTGCATTCGGAATCACTCCTGGCAGTACTCGAGGGACCATATGGGATGCTGGGGACTGAACTCGGGTCAGCTGCATGCAAGGCAAATGCCCTACCAGTTGTGCTATCACTCCAGCCCATTTCTTATTTTTTAAATACTATGGATTAGGCAACTAAGGGGGTGGGTGTTCTCACATAGAATTATATCTCCTGAGCTCTCAGGAAGCCCATTTTGCAAATGAAGAAGAAGACAGACCAATTCGTGAAGAGGTCACAAAGATTCACGAAGCATCACCGTGGATTATGCAAGATAATCGCACAGGGAGCTGAGCTCGCTGGCCCAGATCCAGTTCTCAAACCCTGCCCAGTTCCATCTCTCACAGAGGTGCCCCGCTGCCAAATGGTTTCAGAAACCACAGCAAACCCCTCCGTGGAAGCTTAGGTAAAACTTGTGAGTCTGGTGTGTACATGTAGGAAACATGCAGGAAAAGCTAAACACTAATGAGTCTCATGTGATTCCACATTCTTTCTCTTTTTAGAGCAATCTTAAGCCCACAACCCAACTAAGCAAAAGGTGGGGAGATTTTCCTATCCACACACATGTAGCATCTCTGCATCATCTCTCTCCCCCACCTGCAGGGACCATTTCTCACAATCATTGGCACCTGGGGTTCGTTGAGGTTCACTCTTGGTGGATGTTCTCGGGTCTTGGACAAGTATAGGATGATACGTGCCCACCATCACAGACTCATGGAAAGTCGAGATTTTGTGCTAGAAGTCCCCTTCCCTGCCCTTTCATCCCTCCTTCTCGCCGCCTGGCCAGCGCTGATTCCTCCACACCCTCCATTTCTACCTCTTCCAGAATGTTATTCTTCCATAATATTTCTTCCGGAATGTTCCATAAATCTTCCCGAACGTTTCTGATTGTCAGACGCGAGTTACTTTTGTAGATTGACTTCTTTCACTTAGCAATCTGCAAGTAAGTTTCCCCGGAGTCTTTTCATGACTTGATAATATATTTGTCCTCAGGGATGAATAATTCCCCACTGTCATTTATTCCCTCATCTCCTGATGGACATCTTACTTGTTTCAACCATCGTGAATAAAGTTTCTGTTAACGTCCATGTGTACATTTTTATGCGACCCAGTTACATTTAAAATAGCATGTCTTAGATTACAAAAAAAATTTAAATCAGTGGGGAAAACTGGAGATGAATGAATAAAGGACCAGAGGTGACTTGGGGACAATGAGGACTGCCACTAGCACTTTGGGGTGGGGGGCTAGTAACTTTATACATGAATACTATATACTTTAACATTATTGAAACCACATTGTCTCAACTATAATAAGAGATTTAATGAAGTCAAATAAGCATCCATGTGGTAAAAATCTCAATAGCATTGCACTAACAATGAACCCCTGGAGAAAGAACTGGAATCTGGTTGCAGAAGCACGTGAAGCGAGTGAGGTTTAACTTTTTAAATTCTCTAAAGCCGGGTGTCCTTTACATGTGGTGGGGCTTTTGTGTTTTTGCTTTTTTGCACGGAACATACATTCATCAAGCCATATGAATAATTAAATTAAAATTTAAAAACTGGAGAAATCCAAGGTAAGAGTCCCAGTTCATGCAAAGCTGTGAGAGGTAAGCCTTCTTTTTTCGTGCTCTGCAGCAAAGGCTCATAAATATTTGATTTGCTGATCTGAGTTAGGATGAGCAGTCGGTTCTTATTATTTGAGGATTCAGTTCTTGTGCATCCGCCTACTGGGGAGAATGCCTGTAGCCCCCTTTCTCTTCAAGTAAATACTCCTTGGGCTCTCCAGGGTCATGTTAAAGTGCACA
The DNA here is from genome assembly GCF_029834395.1 of Sorex fumeus. Lineage (NCBI taxonomy): Eukaryota > Metazoa > Chordata > Mammalia > Eulipotyphla > Soricidae > Sorex > Sorex fumeus. The sequence goes on along the minus strand of NW_026606159.1, from coordinate 250,890 downwards.
GGGGAAACTGAGGCTGAAAAAAGCACAAGTAGCCTGTCTCTGTTTGTCCAGGCTGGCTGCAAAGCTCTGATTCCAGTCACTCAGCAGATCAGCCTCGAGGGAAGAGAGAGAGAAAGGCTTCAGCCCAGAAGATAGAAAAACAAGAGCCCCAAAAAGGAATGTCCATGTGGGGTTAGAGTGATAGTACAGCAGGGAGAGCGTTTGTCTTGCGCGCGGCCAACCCAGGTTTGATCCCCGGCATCCCATATAGTCCCCCGAGCACTGCCAGGGGTAATTCCTGAATGCAGAGCCAGGAGTAACCCCTGAGCATCACCAGGAGTGACCCCGCCCCCCCCCCCCCACACACACACCAAAAAAAGAGAAATGCCCATGCTTGGTGTCTTGTACCTTGAGTTGGAAGAGAACCAGGATGAAAGTACAAAGAGGGACAAAAATCAAAATCAAAACAGGAGCCTGAGGCCACCCCTTGGAGGACAGGCCCGAGAAGAGAGGAAGCAAGGAGCTCTGTGCTCAGTCGTAGAAAGGGGGGTGACCATGGGGCAGCAGTGGCCCTGACCAGATTCCCCCAGAGCCCCCGCATGACTGGCTTTTCCAATGACGAAAATCAGGGTATTTTCTAGGCTGTTCAGCCCGTGGGGGGCAGGGATTGGCATCCTGGTTCCTCCCACTTCCCTGGTATGAGTGCCCCGTCCCCTACGTGGCTCCCAATGTCTCCAGGGGGATCAAGGACCCAACGTCCCCAAGGTTAAGCACCTAAGCAAATATCCTGCATATTCTGTGACTCTCGCCCTGTGCAACCCTGTGCTCCCCTCCCTGGCAGGCCCTTCCTGAAACCCCTTTCCAAACAATTCTCCCCCTACTCCTTTCCTGAAAGCCCCTTCCAAACAATTCTTACAAATTATTCTCCCCCTACTCCTCGCCTCCGGTTCTGCTCCGGGAGAAGCAAGTTTCCAAACCATCAGGCGTCAGTCCAGTGCGGCCCAGGATACACTTGGATTAATTACAATGTGGTTCTCATACTCCACACAGGTCGCTTTGTTAAGCTGAGCAGAGAGCAGTCTCCCCTTTCCATCCTTTCTTCTCTAAACCTCTTGTCATTTCAATTAGCGCTTGCCACGTACAATAAGGCAGAAAACAAGAGAGAGAGAACAAAGAGAGAGACCAGGTTCCACCTGGATCTGTTTACCCCCAGACTTTGTGGTTTAGCCTCTGGTCTTGTAGTCTTTTGTTACTTGCAGCCAGATGCAACTGCCACGGACACAGCTCCCAGATAGACGCTCTGTGGACAGGGATACCCAGTGTCTTCTGGCTATTTCTGGCCAAAGAGCATCATCTGTTGGCTCAGCCTGAGGAAACAGCCAACAAGATCTCAATTGATAATCAGTTTAGGGAAGGACTTGTGGCACTCTTCAAGAGTGCCAAGGTAGGAAAGCACAAAGAAAGAACTAGAACTAGTTGCAGATTCACGGAGACAAGAGGCAAGACCTGTGGAAAGGGTCTTGATCCCAAGGAGACCCTTTACCTGCGGGAGAGAACAAGACACATGATGGAATTTGAACATAAGCTGTAGAATAAGAACCATGCGCTGGTGGCTGGGATAACCGAATGGTGCGTGTGTAAAAGGCTGACCTTGGGCTAAAGAGACAGGACAGCAGATATGGGGTTAGCCTGGCACAGGCTCAACCCGGGTTGGGTTGAGCTACATTTGGTCTCCAGAGCTCCACCAGGAGTGATCCCTGAGCTTGGAGCTAGGAGTAAGCCCTGAGCACAGAGCCAGGAGTAAGCCCTGAGCACAGAGCTAGGAGTGATCTCTGATCACAGAGCTAGGAGTAAGACCTGAGCCCAAAGCCAGAAGTAAGTCCTGAGCACAGAGCCAGGAGTGATCCCTGAGCAGAGAGCTAGGAGTGAGCCCTGAGCACAGAACCAGGAATGCTCCCTGAGCAGAGAGCTAGCAGTGATCCCTGAGCACAGAGCTAGGAGTGAGCCCTGAGCACAGAGTCAGGGGTAAGCCCTGAGTCCCCCCACAAAAAATAATGACTTAGGAAAGACGTAGTGACGTTTCTAGGGCTCCAGGGCACCTTCAAATATTTCGAGCTAGATGTGCATTCGCACATGCGCATGTGGGCGCACCCACCCACCCACCCACACACACGTATGTATTTATTTATGTGCATCTCTAAGTGTAGTGGTAGACGTAGAGCAGGAGGAAGCACCGGAGGTCAGAGGGAATACCTGTGGATCTGGACAAAGACCATCATCAAATAACTGTGCTGTTCAGTAGCTGCTTCTTACATTTGAAACTATCTCGGAATCATACGCGAGCCCCAATATCTGGCACAAGAGGCGTTTCTCAGCCCAGGAGCGAGAAGCCAGACTTCCTCTGCTCCTGGCACCCCTTTAGGAGAGAGAATCGGAGGGAGGAGCCCAGGGATTGTGGATTGGGGTGGGGTTGTCCAGATGAAGAAAGGAAGCTGCTCTCTTTCACTGAACACGACTGCCCCACACGGTCATTTGGGATGAGCTGCCCCAGCCGTCCAGAATGACCGTGTCTTACGATTTTGGAAGAAGGCCTTGGGAGACGGGTGGGCCACATCCCTCCGGGTATAGCTGGGGGCTAATCCTGACTCTGCTCAGGAGTGCCCCCTGGTGGCACCCAGGAGATCATTGGCTGTGCCAGGACTCCTACTGCGCGCACCAGCAACACTGCCAGGTAAATGCCCTCACCCTGCTCTCTCTGGGCACTGATCCTGCTTTGAAGACACAAGTTTGTGACGGGCTAACCACGCTCTCCACGCATGAGCGCCCTTAATTTCATTTTACCCCATGTCATCACTTAGTAGCTAATTCCTCATCGTCGGGAATATATTCAGAATGTAATTCATCTAATCATTTAATACACGTTGATAAACATTAATCTATTAATAATAGTTCATCCCTTATTATACGTTAATAAAAGTTAATATCTTGTACCTCATAATACTTAATCATTTCATTTACAAAGTGAAAGCTCTGGGACTTTTTAAAAAAAATTTTGTTAAAGCTGATCACTAACTGATACCAAAAAATGACAACAGTCACCGAGCCCCCAGCGTGGATTGAGCCAGGAAAAGTTATTCATTGGTGACATGTACCATTTCGGGATTCAACAAACTCTGTCACTGGGGCTGGAGTGATAGCACAGCAGGTAGGGTGTTTGCCTTGCACACAGCCAACCTGGGTTTGATTCCCAGCATCCCATATGGTCCCCTGAGCCCCACCAAGAGTAATTCCTTAGTGCAGAGCCAGGAGTAACCCCTGTGCATTGCTGGGTGTGACCCCCCCAAAAAAAAACCAAAACAACTCTGACACAGCTTAGGGACCTGGTATTATAAATAAACCCCATGTCACACCTCAGGAGGTTGGAGAGATGGGTGGGGGAACACATGCAGGTGGGGTTTCTTTAAAACTTGGGTGCTGAAAATAAAGGGTGTTGGGAGGATCCTCCCAGGATGGGAGAAGCATGCTGAAAGTAGACTCTAGACCAAACATAATTGCCACCCTTGCCTCTCGTGCAAACGACAACACCCAATAGGAGAGAGAGAACAAAAGGGAATGCCCTGCCACAGAGGCAGGGTGGGATGGGGGGATGGGGGGTGGGAGGGAGGGAGACTGGGATCCGTGGTGGTGGAAAATGGGCACTGGTGGAGGGATGGGTGTTTGATCATTATACACTTGAAACCCAAACACAAAAGTTTGTAAGTGTACAACTGTACCTCATCGTGTTTCACTAACAAAAATTTTTTAAAAATGTAAATGATGGAGAATGGGCACTGGTGGAGGGATGGGTACTGGATCATTGTATAACTGAAACCCAAGCACAAAAATTTGTAAGTCTAGAACTGTACCTCATGGTGTTTCACTAATAAAAATTTTTAAAAAACAAAAAAACTCGGGTGCTGAGTAGCCAGGAGATAAGCAAATGAAGCTGAGTTAGTCTATTGGGGGGGAAGGTTCAATCACAGGCCCCAGCCTGGAGGAACTACAATAAATCAGAGGCCAAATCAGGCGGTCATGAGGCCAGAGAGATAGTACAGTGGGTAGGGCACTTGCCTTGCATGCAACTAATCTGGATTCAAGCCCAGTGACTCAATATGGTTCCCTGAAAACCACCAGGAGTGATCCCTGAGTACAGAGCCAAGAGTAAGCCCTGAGCACTGCCAGGTATGACCCCCTGTCCCCCAAACCTAAAACACACACACAGATGGAGGGGGAGAAGGGGGGAAGAGAAGGAGGGAGAGAAAGAGGGGGGAAAGAGAAGGAGGGAGAGGAAGAGAGAGAGAGAGAGGGAGAGAGGGAGAGGGAGAGAGAGAGAGAGAGAGAGAGAGAGAGAGAGAGAGAGAGAGAGATTAAATCTGGTCTTTTCTAAGAAACTGACCACCTAGAAGCTTTCTCTGCTTCCTCTCAAGTGAAATCCACACACACAGGGCTAGAAAGACAGTTCCACAGGCTGGAGCACAGTCGTAGCATAAAGGAGCCCAGGTTTGGCCCCAACACCATCAGCATCTCTGAAGAGCGTTTATTCAGATGTGCTGGCCCCGGGCTCTCTATTCTCCTCCAAGGCCTATTTAGAATCAGCTTCAAAAGCCCTTTCATCCCTCTGATTCTCTGGAGCTTCCCAGGGTACCGAAGCTGCATCCCTCGCCTGCTCTGTTCAAAGTGTGTGGAAGTTGGTCCCGTCTCCACACAGGGCCCAGGTTCCCAGGCCTTTTGGATAAAATGTGGTGGAAGATGAAAGCCCAGTTTTCGAACAGCTACTCTCACCAAAGGACAACAACTGCACCACAGCGAGGCGGGGAAGGCGTCAGGAACAGAGTCACGTTCCCAGGAGCCTCTGGCTGACTCCGCTCGCTGGAATTTGCTTATAGCCCCTTTCGGCTCTGCGCTGGCAAAGAAGCTGTTGTCGTAGGTAATCCTCCGTCATACTCCCCTACCTCTCCATGCTCACTCTTCTCGCTCTCTCTCCCTGGGCCCTCTCCACACCACTGTCGACTTAAAAAAAAGAAAGAAGACGGCATTAAACCTCAGGAAGGAGGCTGGAGCGATAATACAGTGGGAAAGACGTTTGCCTTGCACGCGGCCGACCTGGGTTCCAACCCCAGCGTCCCATAGGGTCCCCTGAGCACCACCAGGAGTAATTCCCAAGTGCAGTGCCAGGAGTAACCCCTGTGCATCGCCAGTGTGACCCAAAAAGCAAAACAAAACAAAACTCAGGAAGACTTCTGCTGATGGAACTTCCTTCCCTGACAGCCCAAGCTGTGGAGTGGCAAGAACCAGCAGCTCCCACGGTCCCCCGATGCCCCAGAGGAGAAATTTCTATTCCTGTTAGTTTTCAGCTTTCCCAGCCATCGTCATCAGCTTGGATATGGATCCTGCCATCTTGGCCAGGATGCTGGTGCCAGCCGCAGGAGGGCAGAGGAAGACCAGGGGCACTTAGCTCATCACCTCAACCAGTGACTGTACACGCCGCATGTCCCACTCCTACTTAACCCCTTCCCTCGGCGTTCTCTCTCTCTCCCTCCCTCTCTCTCTCTCTCTCCTCATTCTCCTCCATCATCACCAGTCGGCTTACGGCTAACACTTCCTCTTCTCTGCCGTAGGGGGTTGTGTGTGGTGGAGGAAATGAGATCACCACAGAGGCAATGTGGCAAGTAGGAAAAATCGAGGCAGTTCCCAAATTCAGGATGAGCTCACTTCTCTGTGGAATATAGAATAACTGGGACGAGGAAATGCAAGGTAGTAAGGGCAGGAGGGGGATCTCCAGAACCCCCTGAATACAGGTAGAAGGACAGAGAAGGAAAGAAATCAAGGGGGGAGGAAGAAGATGAGGAAGGGACGGGGGTAACAGGGTCAAGGTAACAAGTAGCAGGGGTCAAGGGCCCCTTGTGCGTCCGTAAAGGGGAGGGGGCACTGGGGTAAAGCCATGTATCCAAACCACACAGTCAGTGACACTTGGGAACCCGGGGGATGGAAGCTGGCACTGGTGGTGAGATGGGTGCTATACTGTCATATGCCCAAAACTCAACTATCTTTTCTAACAGCTGTATAGTATTCCATAAGGCTGCCTAGTGCCTGTATTGCAAACCATAACAGCCGAGAGAGTGAGAGGGAATGTGCCTGCCATGGAGGTAGGGGGTGGACGTGGTGGGGGGTGGCGGGCGGGATACTGGGGACATTCGTGGTGGAGAATGGGCACTGGTGGAAGAATGGGCACTCTAACATTGTATGACTGAAACGTGATCATGAAAGATTGTATGTCTGTAAAAGAAAAAGTTCATAAGACAATAAAAAAACTCAGCTACCAATTATTTTGTAAATCATGGCTCTTTCACAAAATTTAAGGATATTTAAATAGTCACTTCATTGTTCAAATCCTTCTTGCTGTTGTTAGTGTTGCTATTCTTTTGCTACTCCGGAATGTAGGGTTGGGGGGTGGGGAGGGGGCAGAGGATGGTTCTCTCCAGGCAGTGCTTAGGGGACTCGGGCTTTCTGTGTGGAAAGCCAGTGCTCCCGCCCTCCGAGCCCTCTCCCCAGGCTTCAGGATGATTCTCGATTCTGTTTTCCATCCCACGTGAAAGTAATTCCATGAGTCCTAATCCCCCCCCACCCCCCGCAGCCCGAGCTTTCCAATGAGCTCCCTGCTCTTTAAAATTTCTGTTTTGCTTCGTTTATGGGGGGCTCACTTTGTGGTGCCCTGGGCTTACTCCTGGCTCTGTGCTCAGGGGTCACTCCTCATGGTCCTTGGTGGGTTTATATTTGGTGCTGGAGATCAAATTCGGGTCAGTCAAATGCAAGGCAAGTGCCTGAACCCCCAGCCCCTCTTTCTTTTTATATATATTTTAGCTGCTTCAACTTCAGGCTGGAAACACACATTGGGAACTGTGGAAACACATTGAGAGCCATTTGGCAGCAGGACGCAAAGCTAATTTTTGGTAACAAGCGCCCAGGACTGTTCGTTTCAAGCCAATGCTAAGTGGCAGGGCAGGCCAGATCTGGGATTTTGCAGCTTTTGCAAATGTTATTGAGGTGGATCCTAAAACTGCACGTTTGAGGAATGACCTGTGAAGCTTTGACCCTGTGATGACCTATGCGACTTGTCTTGTGTGTGCATGTGTGTTGGGGGAGGGAGTGAATCTTGACGAAGAAAAAGGTCACCGTTGCTTCTCTTTCCAACACATCTCTCCACTTCCAAGGTCTGTGCGTCTGACTTACCTGAAGCACAACACCAAAAAAATTAAATTTGTCTTGTCTTTTATGCCACCTTTCATTGGTGGTTAGTGTGTGCCCTGAGCATCGTCTTCAGAAGGATTCTGGTGTAGCCTGAGACTTGGGTAGGAAAGAGTATATTGATTGATTGGTGGTGTCAGCCCTGGCTGTGCAGTGGGGAAGTACAAGAACAGAGCAGTCCTAGATTAAAAGCACCTTTTTTAAAATCCCCAGAGGCCTGGAAAATTCTATCTCCATCTTCCCTATGCTATTTATTTCTTTCCATCTTGCCTCACTGTCTGAGTCCCTGACAGGAGGGTTGTTACTAGGAATTCAAACTGATATTCATTCTCTCTCTCTCTCTCTCTCTCTTTCTCTCTCTCTCTCTCGTCCCTGATTCTTTCCTTGCTGCTGCTGAAGTTCTTTAAACATTATTTAGTCCCAGAACTGAAGCAATAGTACAGCAGGTAGGACGTGTGCCTCGCATGCAGCCAAGCCAGGTTCGATCCCCAGCATCCCATATGGTCCCCTGAGCACCTTCAGGAATGATTCCTGAGTGCAGAGCCAGGAGAAACCCCTGAACGTCGACCAGTATGGCCCCAAAACCAAAACAAAAGTTTTGTTAAGTCCCACTTCTTTCTTCTTGCTTTTATTGATTTTGCTTTCTGTGCCAGATCCCTTTATTCCTAAGCCCTGTGTGAAGAAGCTCAGAGCTTACATTTCCCTCTAGCTTACATGTCAGGTCTAGTGCTCTGGGTCTCAAATCCCCCAAGAGTGCATTTCTGTACACGCTGTATGATCAAGTGACCTTCATTCCTTTAGCACACGGTTGTCCTGGAACCGGTATGAAGAGACTGTCTTTTTCTGATTGTATGTTCTAAGCTCCATTGTTGTAAATCTTTTTTGGGGGGGGTCACACCCGGTGATTCACAGGGGTTCCTCCTGGTTGTGCACTCAGGAATTACTCCCGGTGGTGCTCAGGGGACCCTATGGGATGCTGGGAATCGAACCCGGGTCAGCCATGTGCAAGGCAAACGCCCTCCCCACTGTGCTATCGCTCCAGCTCCAGTTGTAGATCTTTCATACATGTGTCAATTTATCTAGACTCTCCATTTCATTCTATTTTCTTTTACTTGGAGGTTTTCTTGGGGGCAGAGGCTCCCAGGCGGTGCTTGCAAGACTGGGAATCCCTCCAGAAATTGTCCATCAGCTGGAAGGACGGTCAGTGCAAGGACCCAGGTGGGTGGTACTCCTTTACCCTGAGTGCTGGGGATTACACAGATGGTCCCTTGGTATTCATGGGCTGCACCCAACAATACTCAGAGGCTCACATGCCAGGGATAAAATCCAGGGCAGGCACAAGTGTCCTAACCACTATACTATCTCCTAGGCCCTCCATTTCACTCTTCTGTGCGTCTGTTTTTATTTTTTATTCGTTTGGCATCAGAATGATAGAATCAGAAATGGAGCTTTGTTCTTTCTAAACATCGTTTTGGCCATCTAGGGAATTTCATAGTTGATTCCATTTCCATGGAAAATGCCGTTGTGACATCCGCCATAGGGATGGCAGTGAATCTGTAGATTGGTTTGGGCAGGGTGGACAGTTAAACAATACTCAGTCTTCTAATTTGTGAGTATGGGACATTTTTCTATGTATTTGTGTCCTTTTCCATTTCTTGAAAGTCTTGTCATTTTCAGAACACAAGTCTTTTCCCTGCTTGGGTAAGTGCATTCGAGATAGCTTATTCATTTGGATTCGATTGTAAATGGAATTGTTTCCTTAATTTCTCTGATAGTTTGTTATTAGTGTATAAAAACACAAAAGGTTTTTGTGTATTGATTTTGCATCTTGCAACTTAACTGAATTCATTTATTAGTTCTAAAAGCCTTTTAATGGAGTCTCAAGGGTTTTCTATAAAATGATATCATGTCATCGGAAAATGCTGACAGTTTTTGCTTCTTCCTTTCCAATTGAAATGCTTTTTATTTTTCTTGATCTGACTAGAACTTCTGGTACTTTTCCCCCCAATAATTGTTTATTCTTTACCAAAAGAAGAAGAATTCCACTGCCAAAACTGTTGACAAATGTTGAATGTAGATGACGGGTGTATGAGAACTCACTGTTGTGTGCATTTGAAGTTTTCTTAATAGAATTTTTTAAAGGTACGAAGCCAGCATAGTCTGACTCCGCTGCTTGGAGGGCTGGCCTAGGGACCTGCAGGAGCCTCTTCAGGAATTTTCACTATGCAACGGGGGGTGAGAAGGGTGGAACCCAGTGCCCTCCAGATTTGCTCTCACTCAGCCCCCAGGACTAGCATGAGACAAGAAAACCATCCCCTCATCCCACAGACGAAACTGGTGGGAAACAAGAGCCCAGCATCCCATGGTCACTCAGCAACTCTGCCACGACTCCACTTGGGTTGAGCTGAACTCTGTGCCTGGTCCCTCACCTCTTGTACCAGGTGGAGTATGACTCGTTCAGCCTTATTGGATACAATGAACAAATAGAAGTCATCGGCATCCCCTATGTCCAAGGCGATGCTTGAGAAAATGCCCGTTACTGGGAAATCACTGCTGCAACCAACCTAATGAACACATCACCGTACATGGCTATTTTTCATTTTTTGGAGTTGGGGTTAGGGGCCCAGGATGCTTGGCTCACTAGGTCAGCAGTTCAGTGAGAGGAACTCCGGGCCCAGTGCTGACAACCAACCAACAGCCCCTCCCGCCCCCCGCCAGCAGTTCTTGGGAGTCTCCGGGACTGCATTCCGTGATATTCAGACGATCACATGGGATGTAAGATGGGTTGGGTGTCAGCAAGGCATACACCCAGTATGATCTTCTTCCCCCGCCTGTTTGATATAGTTATAGAGGTCACACTCAGCAGTGTCCTGGGAACCATGTGGAGGCTGGGTACCAAGCCAGGCCCTGCATGCCTAAGGCGTTGATCTAGCACTGGAGTCACATCCCAGGCCCCACACTCACCATTGCTCATGAGAAGAACTAAGCAACCTTCTCTTGGCTTATGTTAAGTCTAGCATGTCACTAATGAAGGTGGCCGTGTGGTCCATCTGAACTCCAGAACTTCCGTGGCCAGATCATCTGGGAGCCATGACTTGGAGGCTTAGTGCCTGGGACTTGAAGTCTCTGGGCTCATCCTTTTCTCCCACCCCATTCTCTCTCCCAGGAGGCAGCAAGCAGTGGGTCTCCTGGAAGTTAGGTGCTAATGCAGTGGCAGGGATGGGGGAGTCTCTTCCTACCTCATTCTACAGCTGGAACCTCGGAGCAGCCAAAGAACCAAACACAGTCTCTCCTGCAGGGTCCGTGCAGACACATGGAAGCAAGAAATCTCTACAGCACCAACACTGGGTACGGGGATGGGGGGACACGGTAGAACTAAAACTCAATCGACAGTACTATAAATGTCAATACCTGACTAAAAATCAGGAAAGAAACAAGTTTGGAAAGGAAGAAAGGGTCAGAGAGGTGATGCAGGAGATAAAGCTTTGGCCATGCACAACCCTGCATTGATCCCTGTCACCACATACAGTCCCCTGAGCACGGTCAGGAGTGATTCTTGAGTAAGGTGCTCAGGAGTAAGCCCTAAGCACTGCTGAATGAGCCCCCTCCCCAATCCAAATCCCTCCCCAAAAGGCCTGTTGCCTTGAGAGTCACAGTTGATTGTCCCCAAGACCCACGCCTCGTGTCCCTCATGGCTTCTGTTGCTGTTACTTGACTCAGCCAGGAGTGATGAGGTACAGAGAATCAGATGCCAAGTGCAACCCTTGAGGAGGGCTCCAGGCTCCAAAAGAACTTTGTGACTTTCCCGATGTACAGACCAAATCCTGGGGGAAGTATGAGAGTGAAGTACTAATGGTGTGGGAAAGAGTGAAACAGAGAGATGAGTCCCCCCCAATCTCTAGGGAACTCACCTCGTGGCCAGGCTGTGGGTGGGTTTTAGGAAGGGCTCTAAGGGTTTGGTCAGTTGGTTGACACAACTGTGGAGCAAAAGACCTGCCGGAAATAAAGATGAGAGGCTCAGAGTGCTCAAGTCTGCGGGACAGGAAGGAATTCCCTAGCACATGTGAGCTCTGAATGTCAGAGAGGGTTTGTCATAGAAGATCCATTTCTCCCCAGGAGGCTCCCCAGGACTGGGAGAAGCAAGTGTGAGGGGTTCCCCGCACCCCAGAAGTGCCCTGTTGTCAAAATGACAGTGGGCACTTCCCTGGCTAAACCCTACAGACAGAGGGATGGTTGGGTCCTGGGGGGAACAGAGGCATCTTATCGCCAAAGGTAGGGGGCTTAGGAAAAAAAGGAATGAAGGGAGGGAGGGAGGGAAGGAGGGAGGGAGGGAGGGAGGGAGGGAGGGAGGGAGGGAAGTCTTCTCAAGGCCTTTCCAGATACTTAGAGTCTGAAATGATGTTGGATTAATTGGGTTAATCTCTTCTCCTTCTCTCTCTCCTTTTGAGCAGTATGGTTTGCAATACAAATACTGAAAGGTTGTCATGTCTATCCCTTCACCTACTTTCAACACTCAGATCTTGTTTTTTAACTATTATTGTCATACTGGTCCCTTCTCTATCCTTTGCACCCCACCACACACACACACACACACACTAGTGGCAAGCTTCCAACCATTGACCAGTCCTCCTGGGCCCTGTTTTTCCTGGCTTGGATATTATTTTAATTTTATTTTATTTGGAGCGATAGCACAGCGGGTAGGGTGTTCGCCTTACAAGCGGCCAACATGGCCGACCCGAGTTTGATTCCTCCGCCCCTCTCGGAGAGCCCGGCAAGCTCCCGAGAGTATTCGATATGCCAGACACAGTAACAACAAAAGTTTCCAATGGAGACGTTACTGGGCCCGCTCGGCTGGAGCGATAGCACAGCGGGTAGGGCGTTCGCCTTACAAGCGGCCAACATGGCCGACCCGAGTTCGATTCCTCCGCCCCTCTCGGAGAGCCCGGCAAGCTACCGAGAGTATTCGATATGCCAGACACAGTAACAACAAAGTCTCCAATGGAGACGTTACTGGGCCCGCTCGAGCAAATCGACGATCAACGGGAGGACCTTTACCTTACCTTTACCTAATATCCTACAGATGAGTGCAGTCACTCTATACCTGTCACTCTAAGAATTACTTCACCTAGCATGATACTCTCCATGTTCACCCATTAATAAGAAAATTTCATGAGTACCTTTTTCCTAATATACACTGGCATATGAATCTGGATATTTTGATTCACAAGAGGAAATCCTGCCCTCTGCAATGTGAGAATAAAACTGGAAATTCTGCACTGAGTGAAATGGACACAGCCATTTACAACGATCACACGGGCTTTCTTTAAGGGGTTGATTGGTTGGTTTTTAGGCCATACCCAGCAGCACTTCTATTCGCCTGTATTCAGGGGTCACTCCCGGTGGCATTCGGGGGACCCTATGCAGTGCCCAGGAATCAAATCCATGTCGGCCACATGCAAGGTCGAACCTTATTTGCTCTACTATTGCTCCGGTCCAAAACTCTTCAGTTTCATCAAAACTCTTCAGTGCCACCCTCGAGAACATCATGCGACGACTGGAATGGGAAGGAATGGGAGTGAAGATAGATGGTCGGCAACTACACCACCTCCGCTTTGCTTATGATATTGTTTTAATAACACCAAACATCAGCCAAGCGGCACAAATACTGGCCGACTTCGACCGTGAGTGTGGAAATGTTGGTCTATAGCTGAATCTTACGAAGACAATGTTTATGAGAAACAGCCTCGTTCCTGACGCCCCATTTGCTCTCAATGGAACGACCATCTCCGAACACAACAGCTATGTGTACCTAGGTCGAGAAGTCAACATGACAAATGACCTGGCACCCGAGCTGCGCAGGAGGAAGAGAGCGGCTTGGAACGCCTTCAAGAACGTCAAAGAAATAGCTAAGAGGACGAAGAACCTCTGGCTCCGGGCACATCTCTTTGATTCCACTGTTCTTCCTGCTTTAACATATGCCTCAGAGACCTGGGCCCTACGCAAACAAGATGAGAACGCTATTCGGGTCTGCCAAAGAGGAATCGAAAGAGCTGTGCTTGGAATATCACGTTTCACTCAAATGGGAGAAAGAATCCGGAGTTCCGACCTCCGTCGACAATCAAGAATCAGGGACGCTGTCTAGTTTGCCAAGGCGTCAAAAATCAGATGGGCTGGTCACGTAATGAGATTTAAAGACGACCGCTGGACTAGAGCTGTTACCGACTGGATTCCACAGGATGTCAAAAGACCCACCTACCAGATGGTCAGACTTCTTCATCAAGATCATGAACGATCGGTTTGAGGCTCTTCATGTTCCTAGAGCGAACAGATGACATTGGGCTACACTAGCACGCGACAGGGACAAATGGAGACATTACTGGCGCCCGCTCGAGCAACTCGACAATTAACGGGAAGTCAAGTGATCAAGTGATTGCTCCGGTCCCAAGAAGAGATTCTTTTAATTCCCCTAGAGGGTTCCCCCACATGGACGCCCGGGGGGTGAACAGTCCTGGCCACTCGCCCTCTCCCCTGCCCTGCCCTGCCCTTTGGCTCTCTCCCTCATTTCCAGACTCTGAGGACACACCCGGGGACAGTAGAAGCCCTGAGATGGGACATGGAGAAATCAAACACCTTTCTTGAAAGCCTCCCCGCCCCTTAGCACCGTCTCTTCTCCCTTCCTCTCATCCCACTTTGGTTCTCCAGCCTGAGAGGCATCAGGTCTAATGAAAAGGTCCCAAACTTGAGTCCCAACATTTGAATCTTGGCTCAGCCACTTCTCAGCTGCATCATCTGGAAGCCTTGAAGCCACCTCTGCCTTGCTTTCTCATCTGTAAAATGGGGATGAAAAGGCTCCTGGGGCCTGTGTCAAGGGCCTGGTGAGCTTGTGGTGAGGCTCACTGAGCATCAGTCAGTGACTGACGTCACTCACTCAGCTCCTCTTATGGCACACCCCCGAAGTCCCCCCCCACCAGCCCCCAGCTCTGTAGGCTTGAGGCCACTCCCTGCAGCTGCCGTATGTGCAACTGCCCAATCAGGAATGTTTATTAAGCCTCCCTCCCAGCCCTAAGCCACACAGTGCACCCAAGATCAATGTGCTTCAGCCACCCAACAGGAGCCGACAGGCTATCAATAAAATTGGGCTCGAACGACTGTCCCAGATGGGAGACTTCTGCACCACCGCCCCCCTCCATGCCAGTGACTGTTCTGTCTGTGACTGTTTTCATAATTGTTGATTATGAAATAGCAACAGCAGCATTTGTCAAAGACCTTCCCGGTGGCCGGCACTACACTGGCCAGTCCTAGGCTGGACCCGGGAGATGGTGCTTCTGGTTTATAAGGCAGAGACCTGAGCTCAGAGGGGAAGGATGGACGCCGAGTCCCTCAGAGCCAGCCTGGTAACCAGAACCCAGAGCGGCACTTCTTGTTTATTCACCAGCTCCTTTCTATTTTTTAAGGAGGAAACTCCCTCCCAAAGCAGCAGGGTGAAAATGTCCTGTTATCCTACCATGTTGGAAAACAGTTTTTCCCCAACGTGCCCAGACACGCACCGGGTCCAGGCAGACACGGGCAGAAGAACAACAGGCACACGAATAAACCACTTAGAGAGACACTGATGGCCACTCACTTTATCGCCAAATATGCACTTATTTTATAGGGGGTCTTAGCTTAAGAGGATGGATCAATCACATAAAGTTTAGCATGACTGATTATCACCTTTCTAACTCTGCTTTGCAACAGCCCAATCCTAATCAGGGCTAGATGCTGCAGTTAGGTGACAATTCTTGGGGGAGAGGGGATTGGGTGATACTCAAGGCCGGATACCTGGTGCTTGTAAAATGAGCCCAGACACTCCCTATTTGGTCCCTATGCAGGGACAGGTCTTATCTGCTCTGGTGCCTGTTGCCGTGCTCCACACTACCATGTTCTTGGCCTGAGGCCCAGAGTGAAAGAATGAGTGCAAGGTGCCCCCAGCCTTGGCGATCCCTGCTCCCACAGAGGGCCACACTATGAGCGGGTTGCTTGCACGCCTCAACTGGGGTTTGTTTTTAGATGCTCATTTCCACTCTCTCATGGCCTTTATTGCCAATAGGGAGTGTACTCACTGCTGTGTGAAAAGCTGCTGGGAGAGGCAGGGGTGACGATCGTGCATCAGGTGCCTTGCACGTGGCTGACCTGGGTTTGATCCCCGGCATCCCATATGATCCTCGGAGCCAGGAGTGAGCCCTGAGCACCACTGGGTGTGGTTCCAAGCAAGCAAACAAACAAAAATCTCCAGGGAAAAATTCCGCAGATGCTGACTACCAGGTGGAGGCAGGTGGGAGATGGGGAAGGGGTTGTGGGGTGTCTCTTTCCTGAATCCCACACAAAGCCCAGAAGATTCGGGAAGGATCGGGAAGGCATCTACCATGGCTTGGACGCCCAGGATTCAAACAAGAAAGAACCTACCTCGTATTTTTCAAGTCCAATTTCCCTGAGGTCTGACCTGCCCTCTGATGCCAGGCCCCCAAAGGAAGTATACGTTTGGGTGAGTTGACAAATACAATCCTGTCCCTGCCCCAGTCGTCAAGAGGTCGAGCATTTCTATCTCTCCCAAGGGTTCTCCGTGCTGCAACAACAATCTCTCCTCACCATGGGTTGCTACTATAGACATTACTGCATATACGACAGAAGCATCCAGAAGCATCCGGTGAATTCTCCCATGGGTGCAGTGCTGCGGCGGGCATGAGCACTCTCTTCCTCTGAACTGCCGGCTGTCTCCTTGGGACTCAGAGAAGGGGGTCAAGGCTCACTTCCTGTGGCCAGGAGGGGGTCCGGTGGCTAAACTGCAGGCCTGGGATGCACCCAATCTGGTACCATTCCCGACTTGTCACAGCGCCCCCAAAACACTGCAGATGCAGCTCTGAGAGCCCCGACAGCACCAGGTGTCTGGGTATCCCTGGCACCCCTAGGCCCAAACAGCATCTTATCCTCAGGTGCTTGCAATGAACCCCCAGCCCAGCTGTCCGAGTATCACTGGGGGGGGGTCCCAAACTACCTGAGCACCATTTGGAAGCCCCCTGCTCCCCCCACCCCCCAAACACTGAGGTCAACACTCAATCCCATAGTCCCCTTCCCTGCTGCCACACAGGGCTCTGTTTCCCCGAAGCTGCTTAAGTGCTCCTCAGGGAAGTACAAGGCTTGTGGGTCCCCCGCCCCCACCCACCCCGGGCCCCTGGTTAGGCGCTGTGGCTGGTTTATGGCTCGGCTCGGCGGCACCGTCGCTCCTGGTGGCGTCCACACTCTAAGCTCCGGCGTGAGGGATTTGGAGTGCAGGGAAGCTTAGTCAGCTCCGCCGAAGGCCTGCCCGGCGCCATCCTAAGGACACAGGTTCCCATCTCCTCTGTTCCCAGACCTTATCTATAAGGAGATATTGACGCTTAAAGCAGAAACGCATCGCCCTCTCCGGCTGGATGCTGGGCTTTGGTGCTTAGAAGTGCCCCTGAGGTCAGTTCAAGCTATAAAGCTCGAGTGCTCAGAAGAGCATCTCTGCCCATCGCAGGCTGTGAGGCTGGCTGCTGGCACGCTCCCCCTCAGCATGGGGAGGCTCGGGCACAGGAACTGATCTGTTCTGGCTCTCCGGGACAGGCACAGCGCGTGGTGCACTGCACAACACAGAGAAGATGGTCAGCAAATAGGTGTGTATCGAACCACTGAAGAGGAATAATGAAGGGAAGAGGAGCGAATGGATGGAGAGAGAGAGAGAGAGAGACAGAGACAGAGACAGAGAAACAGAGAGGGAGAGAGAGGGAGAGACAGAGAGGGAGAGACAGAGAGGGAGAGAAGGAGAGAAGGAGAGAAAGGGAGAGACAGAGAGACAGAGAGGGAGAGAGAGACACACACACAGAAAGGACGAGAGAGAGGAAGACAGAGAGGGATAGACACACACAGAGAGAAAGAGAGACACAGAGAGAAAGGGAGAGACAGAGAGAGGGAGACAGAAAGAGAGACAGAGAGAGGGAGAGAGACACAGAAAGAGGGAGAGATAGAGAGTCAGAGAAAGAGAACAACACAGCAAGAGAGGGGGAGAGAGCAAGAGGGAGAGAGAGAGAGAACACAGCAGGTAGGGCACTTGCCTCGCATGCAGCTGACCAGGTTTCCATCCCCAGCCCCATATATGACCTGAGTCATCCCTGACTCCTCATATATGACCCGAGTCATCCCTGAGCACAGAGCCAGGAGTAAGTCAGCCTGTGTGTGGCCCACCCTCCTCCACCCTCCACCCCCCCCCAAAAAAACAGTAATGGGGAGAGAAGGAAAAGGAGTGAGGGAGAGGGAAGGGCTGACCACATCACGGGCACTCCGCCCGAAACCTCAGCGTGAGACTCACCCGCCCCCAGCTCACCTTGACCCGCACTGCTGATGGCTGATCAAGTCTCGGCCCCTCGCGTGTGACGATTTGGGGGAAACTGCAGGCGTGTTTAGATGAAGATGGTGGGGTCCTCTTGGAGCCACGGCCCCTACCCCCACTCTCACCGGTGCTCAAACTTCTGCAAAGAATAAAGAGCCACAGACACACTCAGTGAGGCCTGGTGGCCCACAGGCAGAGAAGGAGCAGTGTCTCCTGATCGGCAAGTGCTGAGCACTGCCAAAGATGCCGGGAGGTGCCTGTGCTCAATCTTCAGCCGAAACACTGTCCTGTGGACACCTTGGTTTGAGTTGTAGTTTTATTTGGGGCCACACCCAGTGATGCTCAGGGCTTACCCCTGGCTCTGCGCTCAACAGTCATTCCCAGTAGGGTTCAGGGAACCCTATGGGGGCCAGGGATTGAACTCGGGTCAGCCACATGCAAGGCAAGCGCCCCACCTGTTGTACCCTTTCTCAGGCCCTTGGAAACCGTGGCTTTAAACTCCAGCTTGTCTAAAGCCCCATTATTAGACACATCCCTCTATCCTATGGCGTTGCATTTGCCTCTTGATGGCCGAAAGGTGTTCCCGTAGGGGTCAGAGTGATAGCACGGTGGGCAGGGCATTTGCCTTGCACGCAGCTGACCCGGGTTCGATCCCCGGCATCCCATGGGGTCCCCCAAGCACTGCTAGGAGTGATTCCTGAGTACAGAGCCAGGAGTAACCCCTGAGCATGGCTGGATGTGACCCCAAAAAGCAAAAACACAAACAAAACGCAAATAAAGACATACCCCCGGGATTTCTCCTTCTGGGAAAGGGGCCAGAGAAGCCTCACCCTCCTTGGAGAGGCAGATTTCTGGAGTGGCAAAGCCATCGCACTTGCCTTCTGCTCCTGCCCCCTCCCCCAACACGCCCCCCACTTTCCTCAGCCCTCCTCCTTAGCCGATGCCTCCCCTCTGCCACCTGCCCCTCTGTCCACAGCACTCCAGGGGCTGACGGCTCATGCAGCGCCAGGTTTGCAGGTGACTGCCGCATGGAGCATTTTCAGGAAATAAACTCCAATTAGCAATCTCAGTTGCTTGTTTTATTTCCTGGCTGTTCATTTCCCCCACTCCGGGCTGCCACCACCATTGCCGCTGCTGATGTGGCCGCTGCTATCTCCGGGGGCTTCGAATGTGAGGTACCCAAGAGAAGTGTGGGGGGCGCCTGTACCCGCAGAGGGGGTTGGCATGGTTAAGATGCAGTGTCTGAGTACAGAGGGTGTGGGTTCGAGGCCCTGATGGCATCTCCCGTCTCAGGCTAACCCCTGCACAGCTTGTGATGGGGGTGGGGGGCAGATATTGGTCCCATTTTACAGGGGGAGAAACAGAGGCTCAGTGAAGTTAATGATTTTTTCCATCTAAGAGATGGAGACAAGCATGCCGTTCTTTAAGCTCAAACGGTGAAGTTACAGAGGCTTTTCTCTGGATCTACAAAGTCAACTTCAGAAACACAGAGGAAGGACTCAGCCGCATGTCTCCATCCCATTAGAATGATGATGTTGAGTTTTAGGGTGAAGAGGGGGGTCCTTCCTGCTTGCACAGAACAGTAAGAGGAACATTTGGACCCAGGCCCCTGAATCATTTTTTTTAATTGAATCACTGTGAGCTCCAGTTACAAAGCTTTTATGTCTGAGTTTCAGTCATACAATGATGGAACATCCATCCCTCCACCAGAGCACATTCCCCACCACCAATGTCTGCAGTACCCCCCCCTTCCAACCCTCCCCCAGCCTCCATGGCAGACAATTTCCCTCATACTCTCTCTCTCCTTTTGGGTATTATGGTTTGCAATACAGATACTGAGAGATTATCACGTTTGGTCCTTTATCTACTTTCAGCACACATCTCCCATCCCGAACAATCCCTCCAACCATCTCTGTCTTAGTGATCCCTTCTCTATTCCAGCTGCCTTCTCCCCAGCTCATGAGGCAGGCTGCCAACTATGAAAGCCCCCGAATCTTGATAGCACATCCTTTGAGAACCAGTAGCTGAATCAGAGGGAGAGCGAAAGTGCTTCGTCAGTAAGACGTGGTCCAGGCCAGGAGAGACAATACAGCAGGTAAGGTGACCAACCCAGGTTCCATCCCTGCCGCTGCTTATGGTGGACCCACTTCCCCCACCCAGTCCTGCCAGGAATGATCCCTGAGTGCAGAGCCCTGAAGCACCACTGGGTATGGTCCAACCCACCCCCGCAAGGGGAAGTGGTTTAAAAGCCCATCAAAGTTGGAGCCAGGACCAGAACCCTAGAAAAGGGCTTAAGGCACTTCCCTCACTCTCTGCTGGCCTCAGTTTGGTACCTGGCACCACACGGGGTGTCATGAGCACCATCAAGAGTGACACGCACACATAGAGAGAATCATGCTGCGTGAAGTGAGTCAGAAGGAGAGGGACAGACATAGAATGACTTCATTCACTTGTGGGATTCAAAAAGGAAAAATACTATGAGACTAATATCCAAGGCCAAGGAAAACAGAGGCAAGGAGGACTGGTCAATGGTTGGAAACCTGTCACAAGTGTATGTGGGGTAAAGGGCAGTTAGGAGAGAGACGGGACCAACATGACAATAATAGTTGGAAAAGATCACTTGGGACAGGAACTGAGTGTTGAAAGGAGGGAAAGGGATATACCTGATATCTTTCAGTATCTGTATTGCAAATCATAATGCCGAAAAGGAGGGAAGAGGGAGGGAGGGAGGGAGGGAGGGAGGGAGGGAGGGAGGGAGGGAGGGAAGGAGAGAGGGAGAGGGAGAAAAGTGGATGATGGGTAGTAGGGAGGGAAACCAGGGACATTGCTGATGTAAACTGGTGAAGGGATGGGTGTTGGAACATTATATGACTGGAACCCAACTATGAACAACTTTGCAACTGTGTACTTCACTGTGATTCAATTAAAAATAAAATTAAACAAGGACGTAATGCACAGCCCGGCAGCTTGTGGCAGAAAAGTGAATGGACTACGCATTAATCCACGGCTCCATGCCTGCCTGGGAGGGAAAGGGTGTTGCTCCCTTCCACCTTTCCCCCCCTGGACAACAAGATGGCGGTCCCCTCGGAGCTCTTTGGAAAGCCAGCTATGAGCCGGTGGTGACGGGGCAACTGAAACCTCATGGGAAGGGGGGCATTCCCGGCTCGTCCTTCATGCCCTACCGAGGTCATGGGTTGCCCCCCACGAGTGGCTCTGGCACAGCCATGGCTCCAGAAGCACAAGGACTTAATGCAGAGCCCGGCAGCTTGCAGCAGAAAAGTGAATGGACAATGCGTTAATCCACGGCACCATGTCTCCAGAGCTGCAGAAACCAATCTCATAATTATCTTGCTCTCGGCAGAAATACTTCCAGGCTTAATAAGTAAAATATCAGAAGTCCAAAATCATTTGGTTCTTGTAACCAGCTGTAGAAAACAAATTATTTTGCAATGCCTTTTCAGCAGGTCTGATTTTGGGGTGTAAATTCTAAACAATAATGGTGCATCTTTTGTCGAAATAATCAATCTAATCAAAGTAGATAGAGTGCTAATTAGAGTTCATCTGCCTCACAGGCATTGGGAGGGGTGGGAGGGGGTATATTGGGGTACTTGGTGGTGAAAAATAAGTACTGGTGAAGGGAAATGTGTTTGATCATTGCATGACCGAGACTTAAACCTGAAAGCTTTGTAATTTTTCCCACAGTGACTCAATAAATAAATAAAAAAATTAAAATAGGGGCTGGAGCAATAGTTTGGCAGGTAGGGCATTTGCCTTGCACACAGCTGACCCGGGTTCAATCCCTGGCTTCCCATATGGTGCCCCAAGCACCACCAGAAGTAATTCCTGAGTACAGAACCAGGAATAACTCCTGAGCATCTCCAGGTGTGACCCAAAAAGAAAAACAAGCCTTGGGGGGAAGGGAGAAAAATCACGGCTCAAGTGAGAGTAAGGTTCGAGAAAGGAGACAAGGGTTCAGCCCCTCCTCTTCGGATTCACCCCCTCTGTCCCAACCCAGAACCAATTGCCAACTGTTTTCCTGTTCAGAGAAAGGTAGCCACCTGGGTCAAGCGTTCTGATTTCTTCTTATTCATGGAAATTTTCCATTCCCCCAACTCATGTCTAAAAGCCTCAGTCTAAGACAGCGGCGGCGCTCTGAAAGTGCCTAGGAAACAGAAATGATTTTCTTTAAAGACTCCTGCGTCCATCAGAGGCAAAGCCGTTCAATCAGACTAATTATTCCCCCAACAAAGACATAAGGTTTCCTTTGAGCACCCGCTCCCTTCTTGCTATCAAAGGAGCGTCGGGGGAAATAATAACGGATCTGGCACCAGGAAGATGAAAATGACACGCGTGTCTATGGCAAATAATATTATTTTTCACCTATTTCTGTTGGCTTTAGATGACTCCAATTTTATCACTTTGTCGTGATTTTAAAAATCATGATCCACACCCCGAGTTGGGGCTGGAGCAAGAAGGGAGAGGCACTCAACAGGGGTGCCGGGAGCAAAGGATGACAAAGACAAGTGGGGTGCATGGGGGTGTTGCTGGATAAAGGAACAGAAGGAGGCGCCTGTTTTATCTGAATAGCCTTGTCGATATCCACATCTGGGAGAGCATGTGTGAACCTGAAGGGGAGTCAGCTGAAGGGAAATCAATGTTTGGATTAAAATGGGTTTATAAAGTCAAGTCAGGTGAGTCACTTTTATCTCCTACCTCTGAATGGCCCCTAAGAGCCCCCTGCAGGTGCCAACTACTTTGCTTTTTTGCCTAAACTTTGCCAACTTGAGTGTTGCTGGTTAGCCATGGGAAATGGGGGGTGGAGGCAGGGGGGAGGGAATGAGCAAGAAAGAGAGAGGAGGGGATGAAACAGAAAGGGAATAAAGGAGAGATGGGGAGGAGAGATGCCACGCGTGACATCTTATCAGGACATCTTTTTTATGACATCTTATTATCTCATTCCTACTTTGGACAAACTTGCAGGCTATCAAATGTAGCCTGCCCACAGGGTAGAGTCTGGCAAACTCCCCGTGGCGTACCAAATATGCCAAATACCAGTAACAATGATGGGTCTCATTCTCCTAAAGAGCCTTGAATATAATCTCAGGGCTAGGATGAAAGAGACGTTACTGGGGCCTGCTCGAGGCAATTGACGAATAACAGGATGATGAAATGAAAATGAAATGGGGAGGAGAGAGCAAGAAGGAATGCACAAGTGACAATGACCCTGGGGAAAGTTAATATTGACTCAGCTCTGTGTCCCCTGGGCCCCACAAGCCTCCTCTCACATCAGCTAGCCCTGGAGGAGGGTGTTCGGCCCAGCCTCATTTTAAACATGAAGAAATTGAGGCTCAGTTGTAGGTCAAGGTTAAAAGTTGGGTGTGATTGGTGGGGGAAAGTAGACACTGCTAAGGGGATTGGTGTTGGAACACGTATGCCTGAAGCTCAATCATGAATAACTTTGTGACATGGTGATTCCTTTTAAAAATTTTTTTAAATTAAATTAAAATTGTTTTGGCCTTTTTCCCTCTGGAAAGAAAGATGGCAGCCACTTTGGAGCTTTATGGAAAGCCAGGTATGAGCCAGTCGTGATGGGGTGACTGAAACCTCATGAGAAGGGGGGCATTCTGAGCTCATCCTTCATGCCCTACCGAGGTCAGGAGTTGCCCCCACGAGCGGCTCTCCGGTGCGGCCATGGCTCCAGAGCACAGAAACCAATCTCATAATTATCTGACTCTCAGCAGAAATACTTCCAGGCTTAATAAGTAAAATACCAGAAATGCAAAATCGCACGGCCGCAATAGCGGCCATGCGACATCATTTGATTCTTATGACCAGCTGTAGAAAACAAATTATTTCACAATGCCTTTGCAGCATGTCTGATTTGGGGGTGTAAACTCTAAATAATAATGGTGCATCTTTTGTCGAAACAATGAATCTAATCAAAGTAGATAGAGTGTTAACTAGAATTCATCTGCCTCACAGGCATTGGGAGGGCTGGGAAGGAGAGGTTTATTGGGGTTTTTCATGGTGAAAAATAAGAATTGGCAAAGGGAAATTTGTTTGATATTTGCATGACTGAGACTTAAACCTGAAAGCTTTGTAACTTTTCCCACAGTGATTCAATAAATAAATAAGTCATGATCCTCCCGTTATTCATCTATTTGCTCGAGTGGGCCCAGTAACATCTCCATCGTGAGACTTGTTGGTTCTGTGTTTGGCATATTGAGTACGTCACGGGTAGCTTACCAGGCTCTGCCGTGCAGGCGAAATACTCTCGGTAGCTTGCTGGGCTCTCTGAGAGGGGCGGAGGAATCAAACTGGGGTCGGCCATGTTGGCTGCATGCAAGGCAAATGCCTTACCCGCTGTGCCATCGCTCCAGCCCCCCAAATAAATAAATAAATAAATAAAATTAAAAATTGTTTTAAGTTGGGTATGTCTGCCTTCATCCAAACTCTCATTCTACATTCACCAGTTTTGTGAGCTGGATCAAGTTGAGGCCACGTGATCTCTCTGAGCTCACATTTACATGAGTAAAATAGAAGAAAAGACTGAGATAATGGTGACAATGATGGTGAAGACAATGACGACAATGGTGTGGCCAAGAATGATCATGGTGATGTTGAAGAGGATGGTGATGAAGATGAAGATGATGATGGTGATAGTGAATGATCAAGGTGGTGAGGACTGGGGTGATGGGGAATAATTTTGGGCATGGTATTGGTCATGATTGTGGTGATGAGAAGGACAGTGAAGATGGTCATGATGGTGACAGCAGTGAGGATGACAACAATGGCCTTGGCAATGATCATAGTGGTGAAGATTATGGTGATGCTGATTATGATGGGGTTGAAGGTGGGGATGACGAAGGGCTGGTGAACATCATGGGACACTGTTCTGAGGGACAAGTGATATAATCTGTGTCTTCACCTCCTGCACCAACAGGAGTGTCTTAGGAAATCAAAGCTGGGGTCAGAGTGATGGCACAGTGGGTAGGGCATTTGCCTTGCACATGACCGACCCAGCTTCAATCCCCAGCATCCCATAGGGTCCCCTGAGCACTGCCAGGAGTAATTCCTGAGTGCAGAGCCAGGAGTAACCCATGAGCATTGGTGTGTGTGACCCAAAAAGCAAAATAATAATAATAATAATAATAATAAAATAATAAAAACCGGAAATCAAAGCTGTCTCTAAGATTCATAATTTGGAGCTGATGATCCTTTTGCCACTTTAGTCCTTAGGAGAAACAGACTCAATGTGTTGGCATGGGAAGACAGGAACATTTTGGCAGCTCGATCACCTGATGCCAACGCAGCCCCTGTGCAACCCAACACAACTCAACTAACCTCTGTGATTCTCAGGCCACAGGGATGCAGAAGAGCCCAGCACGGGAGCAATCAGTTGTGACTGGTAATCATATTTTAATGATAAAGATCATCTGTTTCCTTTTTTAATCTCAGGTCTCTGTAAGCCTCTCCTTCCTTTTCTCAGTCAAGTTTTGTCTTCGTTAGACTCTGCCAGTGTTAAGCCACCCCCAAAGAGGCTCTCGCCGGAGCCCTGATGTCTCTGTGGGAGCCCCGCGTTTGTTGTCTACCACAAGCCTCCACAAGCCTGCTAGCATGCAGTCTCCCAATTCATCTCCACCACACACATCCCCCGCCCCATTCTGTCTCAGCCTCAGTTTCCCTGTTCTACTTCATTCCTCCATTGAGATCAGGGTCTGCCCTGCAAGTTGAGTTTCTAACCAAAAGCTTTGTCTTTATGGCCCTCTAACTTTGTGTGGCCAGCCCAGTCCTCATCATCATGTCTCCAGTCAGTAGCCAAACTCCACTAGGAAATTCAGTACCCAATTTTCCTTCCCACTAGATACCTCTGAGTGCAACCAGTATGAATTTAAATCTGGACCACTGATGACTGTGTCACTTCATCTCTGCAAGCCTTCGTTTTCTTGTGAAGAAGGGATAAAACGTTTCAGGAGAGTTGGAGAGATAGTACAGTGAGTAGGGTGCTTGCCTTGCATGTGACTAACCCAAGTTTGATCCCTGGAACTCCAGGTCCCCTGAACCTGCCAGAATTAATCTCTGAGTGTAGATCCATGAGTAAGCCCTGAGCATAGCTGAATATATCAAAGACCAGGAAGAGGAAGAGGAAGGAGGAGGAAGAGAAGGAGGAGGAGGAGGAGGAGGAGGAGGAGGAGGAAGAGGAAGACGAGGAAGATGAAGAAGATGAAGACGAAGAAGACAAAGACAATGAAAACTATGGAGATGATGATGATGAAGACGATGATGAAGACAATGATGAAGAAGACGAAGACAAAGAAGAAAGGGGGAGGAGGAGGGGGAAGAGGAGGGGAAGGAGGAGGGGAGAGGGAGGGGGAAGAGGTGGAGGAGGAGGAGAAGAAGAAATATTTCATGGATTAAATACAACATTGGATATAAAGCACTCCAAACAATATCTAAGATATGTACATTCTCAAAGAGAGTACCTTGGGCTGGAGTGATACTACAGAGGGTAGGGTGCTTGCCTCGTACACAGCTGATCTAGGTTCAATCCCCGGCATCCCATATTGTCCCCTGGGCCCTTCAGGAGTGATTCCTGAATGCAGAGCCAGGAGTAAACTCTGAGCACAACTGGGTGTTCCCTCCCCGCAGAAAAAGAGAATTGCCTCTGTGGACAGTTGCCCTCACTCAACCGTCCTTGAGTCCCACCCAGATCAGGCCCTCAAACACGTTGTCCAGCAGGGCAGGGCCGAGTCCTCCATGTCTCCCCACACCAGCCTCAGTCTTTATACTCTATCACGGGTCCTAAGTCTGAGGGATTTTTATACCCAGTGAAACCCTGACACATTCCTGTGTTTCCCATTCTCTTGGGGGTGCTGCTGACTGGTGGTTTCAAGACATCTTAAAACTTACCAGAACACCAAACCTTTGCCTAATATTAGGAAGACCAGCAGGTCCAAGGTGACAGATGTCCTTGCTGGATCAACAAACCATCACTCCCCTCTAACAAACAGTTCCTGGCTTCTCCCCTTTCCTTAGTGAGAGACGCATTCCCTGAACCTTTGGGCTATGAACGACAGAAACCCAACTCAACCCACTTTCAGCCCCGTGGGAGATTTATTGGCCTCCAGTCAAAGTGCAATGGGGTAAGGCTGGATGCAGAGCCTAGGGCGTGTCTGTACTCTCCTGTTAGCTTGGTTCTTAGACCAAGTTCTCCCTCTTTCCGAGTTAAAATCACAGTTCCTGGCAAGACTTTTCGCAGTCAGCATCGTGAGGGAAAGAAGACCCCCTTCTCCCAAGGACTCCGTCTCAGATCCTAGAGTCACAAGGGTTCTGACAGTCATATCGCCATGGCTTAGCCAGTATCTGGGGCCAGGGAGATAACACAGATCAGACCCAACTCCCTCAGATCCTCCACAGATCTGGAAGAATGAGAATGGGCTTCCCTCCAGAGACTTGGGCCGGGTGTGGATAGAATGGCTGGTTCCCTGAGGACCAGGGGAGTTTCTAATTTGGAGGCAGCAAACAGCCGAGGAGGAAGGACCAAGATGCCCACCACAGATTGGAGATCTCTGAGCTGCAGATATCAGCTTGGTTTCACCCAAGGACACATTCCCACGAGCCAGTCAGAGCCAAACCCCTGACTCACAACTTTCCGAAGCATCCTTGTCCTCACTCGCAGAGTTCCCTTCTTCTTTCGACTGTCAATCTCCCACCCCCCACCCCCCACCCTTGTACCTTGTGGGTGCTAATCCCCCAACCTGCTATCTTGTGACACCTTGTGACTTAATTCCCACAGATGGGTGTCTGCATTTGAGAGCAGGCATTATTGTCATTGAAAAAACAGGATGCTGAAATCCTTATAAATTGATATGCCAGACAAGAGCGAGGAAAAAATGATTGTTAAGTTTCCTTGCATAATACTCTGTGGGATGTGTTTTTCCCCCCTAAGAATATTTTAGCATTAATTAAGATAAACAATGATATATGCTGAGAGACAATTGAATCTGTTCGCAGTTAAAAACGGCCTCATTGTGTAAAAATAGTACCCAAATTATAGCATAGAAAGATGCAGGGGGAAAAATACTGTAAACCTATAACATGATTAAAATAGAAATGCAACCCAGCAATGAGGAGGCCTTGAACCAAACCGGGGGAAGAAGGGAAAGACGAGGGAGAAGCAGGCTGTGTCATCAGGCTTAATTTATTCCCCTCCCTCTGGGCTCCGCTTCCCCGTGCTTCGCTTTGATAATAACCACCATTTATCATGGCATGGTTAACATATGTTTGCAATGAAGTTGGTGGTGTTCGTACCGTCTTACAAGGGAGCAAGCGAGCGCCCGAGAGTTGAAGCCAAGGTCACACGTTTCTTGGAAATGGTAGGACGAGGCTGTGACCAGGTGAGTTCACCTTTCGCAGCCCAACCCTTCCCACCTGTCTACCTCTCAATGCCACTTCTCGGGGGCTCCATTCTGGGGGAAGTGGGAGTGCCCCCGTGTATGATTCAACCAACACACTTCTCCCGGGAAGAAGGGGAATCAGGATGAGATGTGTGAGATGTGGGAAGGGGCTGTCACAGATGCGTGTCCCACAGAGAGGATGGATTTGCAACGCTTTGTACAGACACGAAGGAAGCTAGGGACCGATGCACTTTGTATCCTGGAATTGTGTGCCTGGGGAGGAAGAAAACAAAACAGATGGAAGAGTGAGGATGCGGGGAGAATGCCAAAAGCAGCCTTCTCTGGCTACCTAAGTTGCCGTGATGGCAAAGGTAAAACTCACCTGGCAAACCAGAAGCTCTTAGTAAACGGATGGGGGTTTCTTGGAAGGGTGGAGGGGTTGGGGGGAACTTCCACGTCCTGCTGATGCATTTATCTACTGCTCAACGTTTCACACCAAGAAGGCACGTTCGATGTCTTTAATTTCTAAACAACATATCGGGGCCAGAGACAGAGACAGGTGGGCAGGGGGCTGCCTTGCACTCAGCCAACCCAGGCTGGATCCCCAAGACCACTGTGGTCCCCTGAGCCTCTCCAGGAGGGATCCCTGAGCACAGAGAGGGAGGAAGTCCTGAACACCAACAGGTGTGGCTCAAAAATCAAACAAACAACAAAACAATATATGTTACATACGTGGAGATGCAAATTCTGATGTGCCGATTGATGCGTGTAAAAATGTGCACAAATGTATGTGTGCTTCTGGTCATGGGACATTGGAGCGGGGGAGGGGAGAGGAAAGGGATCACCCTCACGATGCAAACTTCGCAGATGGAGGAAAGGAAACTCTGGATGTTTTGGTTCTTGAGTTTCTGGCGACTTAAGTAAATCACTCCTTCCAGGAGGCCATCGTGGTGCCTATTTGATTTTCTCTCTTGTTCTCATCTGTCTTGTCCTGCCACGTCCAATACTAGCACTGAGCATACTCCAGCCCTCCTTCCAGCATTAGGTGTCTTTCAGCTCTAACCTCCACCCCTCACCTTCCCTGCTCCTCCTCATTCACCCGAACAGTGCTGGTTCCACGGGGAGGAAGAACGGACGCACTCCGTCTATCTGTCCCCCTCACTCTTGCTGTAGGCAAGCCCTCTGAGCTGCCCGGGGAGAGGGGGTCACTCTGGACAGGGGACCATCAGCGGAAGTCAGTCAGATTGCTCTGAGTCCCGGCCTGGCTAGCAGAGGTGCTGCTTGCCGAGAACCCCTCAACCTTCCTCACCAGCCACACCTGGTCCTTAACTCAGGACTTCCTGGGATGCAGGGCGCATCTCTTTAAGAGAATCTACAAGTTCCCAGAAAAATAATATCAAAATCCAAGCAAGCTGCCGTAGTTGTGAAGACAAAAAGAACTTTGCTTGGGAAAGCCCTGTGGGACCCAGTAGAAACTGACATTGGTTCCTAATTTCCGCACGCCCCCCCCCCCCCCCAAAAAAAGCACATTCAGAGGCCTGGGACAGTAGGAGGCTTATGGTGCTTGTCTTGCCACGGTTCCCTCCCCAGCCCCATGGATGGTCCCCAGGAGAGTAAGCTCTGAGCACTGCATGGTGAAGACCAATGCAGATTCAATGACCAAGATCAAAAAACGCTGTGTCAGCAAGAAAAATGGGCCAAGAGGACTGGTGAATGGTTGGAATCTACCACAGTGTGTGGGGGGCGGAGGGTAGGTAAGATAGAGAAGGGACCAGGATGACAATAATAACTGGGAATGATCATGCTGGACAAGAACTGAGTGTTGAAAGAAGGAAAAGGATATATAAGACAACCTTTCAGTATCTGTATTGCAAACCATAATGCCCACAAGGAGAGAGAGGGGGGGGTTGGGGGGGCTGGGGTGGGAGGGAAACTGGGGACACTGGTGTTGGAAGACGCACACTGGTGGAGGGATGGGTGTCTTAATACCGTATGACTGAAACCTAATCATGAACAACTTTGTAACTGTGTGTCTCACGATGATTCAATTAAAATATTAAAATAAAAATAACTAAATAAATAAAACAAGAGGCCCAGTCCTCCCAGCCCAGCCTGGGAGAGACGTACATTAAATAAGTGGTCTGGGGGCTGGAGCGATAGCACAGCGGGTAGGGCATTTGCCTTACATGCGGCCGACCTGCATTCAATTTTCAGCATTCCATATGGTTCCCTGAGCACCGCCAGGGGTAATTTCTGAGTGCAGAGCCAGGAGTAACCCCTGTGCATCACCAGGTGTGAGTCAAAAAGAAAAAAAAAAACCACCAGTCTGTTTGTCCCGGATGACCTAGGGCTGGGCTACACCTTTGCCATCTCCCCCCCTCCGTGTGCCATGTCCTCACTGCCCCTGCCACGAACAACTCTTTCTCTACTCAAGCAGCGACTGAGTTTCCTGACATTTACATATTTCTGGAAAGGCAGGAACACAGAGAACTCCAGTTTGCCTGCTTGAGTGAATGGCCAGACTTGAACTTGAAAAATGCACCACGAAGGGGCACAGAAAAATGAGTGCTTATGGGGGCCGAGAAAGGTCCTCACTTCTCCAACAGAATGCCTGAGTGAGCCTGGAGAGAGAAAAGAGGAAAAGGAGCGGAAAGTGATGAGAGAGGGAAATTTGCGGGCCTGGGGGGGAGGGGACCAGACGCCTCTGCAGAGGACCCCATCTGCACCCCTCCAAAGCCTCCTCCACAAGGACAGGGATTGGCAGTCCCAGGAACTTCCAGGGAGTGCCCTGTTCATGGCATCGAGTTCTGCCCCCCTTAGGATTGTGTGCAGGTCTAGAGTGTGAGAGCACTGTTGGGGTGAGTTTTCTACAGAGGAATTATTTGCAAATGTCAGCCCGTATCCAAAGATGAATGGAAGCACCAGTTGCATCTCTTGGTCTCTTACTCAATAGACACAGACACATGCTGTGGCTTAAGAATTTTCATTTATTTTTTTTCTTTTTTGGTCACACCCAGCGATGCTCAAGGGTTACTCCTGGCTCTGCACTCAGAAACTACTCCTGGCGGTGCTTGGGGAACCATATGGGATGCTGGGAATAGAACCTGGGTTGACCGACTGAAAGGCAACCGCCCTACCCACTGTACTATTGCTCTGGTACCAACAATTTGCATTTCTGACCAGTTCCCAAGCAATGCTGATGCTGCTCCTTCCTAGGGATCTACTGGGAGAGCCACAGCCTGGGACAGACAGCAAGTCACCCTCCCCACTCCAAAGTGGGCTAAGAGGGACTGGACGCCAGTGGTGAAGGAAGTAAGAGAATGGGAGTGTGTTGAGTTTTTGAACTTTTTAGTTTCTGCCAGAGCAAAAAGAGGGTCCAGAGCAATAGGGGACCACAGCGGGGAGGGCGCTTGCCTTGCACGCAGCCAACCCAAGTTGAATCCCCTGCATCTCATAGGGTCCCTTGAGGCTGCCAGGAGTGATTTCTGAGCACGGAGCCAGGACTAATGCCTGAGCAGTGCTGAGGGTGATCCCCCTCCAAAATAAATGCTTTGGGGCAGGAGTAATAGTAGAGTGGGTAGGGCATCTGCTTTGCACACGGCTGACCCGGGTCCGATCCCTAGCACTCCATAAGCTCCCCCTGAGATTGCCAGGAATAATTCTCGAGCACAGAGCAGGGGTCAACCCTGAGCAGCACTGGGTATAGCCCAAATACAAAAATACTAAAACTCTGAATGCCAAGATAAGTGGGAGTAGAAATTTTGCACATCATGGAGCTCACAAGGGGCTAACACCCCAAAGACATGAACAATGAAACAAACAAACAAACAAACCAACAAACACAAAGATGCCAAACAATCCGCTGCCAAAATGGGCAGAGGATCTGAATAGGAAGTTGCACAAAGCTGACACACACGCAGATGGTCAACAAGCCTGAGGAAAAGGTATCCATCCCAGACATACTAAGGAATATACTAAGAAAGTCCAAAACGGGGGCTGGAGCGATAGCACAGTGGGTAGGGCGTTTGCACGTGGCTGACCCGGGTTTGATTCCCAGTATCCCATAGGGTCCCCCGACCACTGCCAGGAGTTATTCCTGAGGGCAGGGCCAGGAGTAACCCCTGAGCATCGCTGGGTGTGACCCCAAAAGCAAAAAAAAAAGAATTGCCAAGACGATGCAGAATAGTCAGTGAGTCACAGCTGAGGCAAGAGGGTGTGTCTTGGACCCTGGGCGCTATTAGTCTCTCTGTGACTGGACAACGCTGGTCTTCGGGTGAATGAGGTTGCGACAATGAGGCAACAGATTGGAAGAAAGCAAAGGGCCCATGAACCACACATCACAGAGTCCCAGAGACCTGGCATCTGTCCCAGGATGTACGCACACTTCCCCCAGGAATTCCTCCCGGCTGAAGTGTTTGTGAAATGCCCATTTTAAGCTGACTGAATAATCCAAAGAGAAAGAGACGTTCATCATCGCTTATGAAGAGATAAATACCCGTGGAAACCAGAGTGGCTTCTCACGCCACACCTGTGGAAGTGGAAATCCGCAATAAGACAAGAAGCCGCCTGTGCTGGCAGGAAGGCAGGGGGAGGGAATCCTCATGCAGGATCAATGGGAACGAATGTCGGTGACATGTGTCACTGTCACTGTCCTCCCGTTGTTCATCGATTTGCTCAAGCGGGCCCAGTAATGTGTCTGTTGGAGACTTTGTTGTTACTGTGTCTGGCATATCGAATACGTCACGGGGAGCTTGCCAGGCTCTGCCGTGCGGGCGAGATCCTCTCGGTAGCTTGCCGGGCTCTCCGAGAGGGGCGGAGGAATCGAACTCGGGTCGGCCATGTTGGCTGCGTGCAAGGCAAACGCCCTACCGCTGTGCTGTCGCTCCAGCCCAGTGACATGTGTACCTGAGAACAAACACTGTGGAGAATCCCCCCAAAATTAAAGATAGGTGGGACAGGAGCGATAGTCCAGTGGGGAGGGCATTGGCCTTGTACACGGTCGACCCGGGTTTGATCCCTGGCATCCCATGTGGTCCCCTGAGCATTGCTTGGAGTAATTCCTGCATGCAGAGCCAGGGGTAACCCCTGAGCAGTGCCTCAAACCTCATGCAGCCTCAACTCCTGGGGCAGCTGGGGTCAGAACCTGGCCAGCCTGGAGGGTCTGTTGCCAAGACATCAGCCGCAGGGTTGATTCGGGCTGTGGAGGATGGGGGTGGCAGAGAAGAAGGCACTTCTGGGTCCCGCAGAGAGCAAGTAGCAGCACCGTCAGTGTCAAGGGCAGAAAAGGAAAAGCAGGAACAACCCTGGTACTGGGACAAATTGGGGAAGGAAGATGCTGAGGGGGTGTCAGAACAGAAGAGCAAGCAGCCACGAGGAAACGTCACCAAGCCAAGAGTGACCTCTGAGCACAGAGCTCAGAGTATACCCTGAACATTGCCATGAGTGGCCCTCCAATAACAAGAAGAACAGGCCGCCTAAAACTTACGCCAGGTCATAAACCAATGTTACCCGAGATGGAAAGAAAGACATGTGAAACTCCCTGGGGTGGCCGCTGGAGGTCCTGCAAGGGTCAGCCCAGCACACATATCCAGCCCTCGGTCCCAGGGAGGGGAAAAAAAAATGAAGGTCCAGAGACATAAGTGACTGGACCAAGGTCACACAGCTCTCCAGGGCCGGAAGCCGACTTCAACTCCAGTTCTACTTGGTGTTCTTGCTCTGGAGCACGGCCCAGGATTTCTGCTAGCAGAGGGGTCAGCCTCGAGGCACAGGGTCTAGCAGAGTCCCAGTCCCACCCAGGTGCCCTGAGGGCGGCAGGGGCCCCAGCCTCAGCACACAGAAACCTTGGGGGTTGAGGGGGGGAGGCTCTGCTCTGCAGGATGCAGTTGCCCTGCTGAAGGATGGTGGCCTCTGCTGCAGCAACGTGAGTTATGTGTTCTAGCTCCCAAGGGACACATTTGTCTTGGTTTTACTCACTTCTGGAGCACCCGTTTTGCCCACTTAGTGCTTTTAGCTTTATCTATCATTATCACACACCCTCTTCTCCGCGCGCGCAGTTCAGCCCTTTCTGCTTTAATTTGTCTCCCGATGTCCTTGCCAGGGAGTGGAAGGAAAGGCACAGGGCCCTGGCGCGACAAAGAGACGGGGTCTGCATGCCCAGTCCAGCGGCGCAGGAAGCAAACGCCTCTCTCTGGCTCGCTGCAGCTGACGGGGCAGTGAGGAGCAGCAGTGAAGCCTTCCAGTCCGACATCAGCAGGCACAGAACTCGAGGCAGGGACTGCGCGGGATGCGGGACCTGGGCCCCCGTGGACAGTTTCAGATCCAGGTCCCTGCTCAAACCTGTGTCGTGGCGCCAGTCCACTTACAAGGTGGTGGTGCTGAGGTTCAAAATTCTTGAAGGTGCGGCTGGAGCGATAGCAGAGTCGGGAGGGCATTTGCCTTGCACGCGGCTGACCCGGGTTCGATTCCCAGCATCCCATAGGGTCCCCCTAGCACTGCCAGGAGTGATTCCTGAGTGCAGAGCTGGGAATAACCCCTGAGCATCACTGGGTGTGACCCCAAAATGAAACAAACAAACAAACAAAAACAAACAAAAAACAATTCTTGAAGGGATTTGCCGGCTACCAGTTGGCTAAGCTGAGAGAACCAGAACCGAGTCTGTGCCTCCTCCACAGCCTGGACCTTTAAGCCCTCCTGAGGCACACACAACCCCATCTTTGGCGAATAGCCTGAGTTACTTCTGGTTCATTCATGTCATACCAAACAACTTCTGGTTCCTCTGTTTCTTGCAGTCACTATGTAACCTTCTTACATCTCCATGGCCTCCCTGCCACATTTTTCTTGGGCTCCCCTCCTCTGAAAGGGAACTGAGCCCCCTCTGCTCCCCAGGAAGTGTGTTCAAACCACGAGAGATGCCTTCATCAATGGTTCCCGCTGGCACCAAGTGGTCTGCAGGCCTGGGAGGACCCTAGCAATATCTGGGGTCTCCTGTTCACCTCCGGCAGCCCTCCCGAACACACAGACCACAGTTGCCATGAGCCCATGACTGCCTCTGTTGCGGTGTTTACCTTTAGGAAGCTTGGACAGGAGAATCCCAGAAGAAAAACCGTTGGGAACTGCCAATTTCTGATGGATGGTCCTCATTTAACCCGGGGGACAAGGAAACGCATTCATGCTAGAGCTACAGCCCTTTGGGGGTAATTTAAAGACCTCCCTCAACAGAGCCTGAAGTGGTCCTGTTGATACTCCTCCTCCTTCCCCCCCTTTCACCTCCTCCTCCTTCTCCTGTTCCTCCTCCTGCTCCTCCTCTTCCTCCTTTTCCTCCTCCTCTTCTTCCTCCTCCTCCTCCTTCTCCTCCAGGGTGCCTCCAATGTGAGCTCATCTCCTGGCTCCCTCCCCTCTGCTCCCCACACCTGGGCAGGGAATCTGAGATTCCCTCGACAAGGGAGAGTGATGGGGAAGGTCACACGGGAGTCGGGAGTCGGGAGTCGGCAGAAGCGCAGCCGAGCTGGGCTTTTCACTTTCTGACTAAGCTTTCTCATTTTCCTACTAGGCATGAAACATATCCTGATGAAACTGAGCCGTGAGGAGACTCCTGAATGCCCCATCGCCCACCACAAATTCCCAAATCTCCCTGACCCACAGTAGACAGGATGGACGCGGCCCTGCTCTCTCCCCAGCCCTTGTGCTGTGTGTGTGTGTGTGTGTATGTGTGTGTGTGTGTGTGTGTGTGTGTGTGTGTGTGCAGGGGAGGGAAACAGGAGGCTTTTTCCCACTCAGAGGGGCTTCTCAAGCTCTGGGTACCCCCTCTCTCAACACAGTGGGGGCTCACTTCCTCTAGCTTCTCCCCGCCTGGCATTTGGGTCTGGGGCAGGAACACACAGAGTGTGACCAGGCCAGCAGGGCTGCCCTTGACAGCGTTCTCAGAGGGGAGAAAGACACAGCCCAGGAGGGGTCTGGACTCCAGATGTCCCCGCGGACTCTTTCTGCGTCAGCTTCTGCCGGGCGTTCTTCTCCACGATGCCCTTTGACTGCCGTCAATGTCACCGCTGGCGTCTCCACCTTGCCATGATTCCAGAGCATCAAACTGACCTTAAGCAAACCTGTCTGCGACGGCGCTGGCTCAGCGCCATTAATTGGACATCAAAGAGGCAGTTAGGCACGTCTCAGAAAGAGATGGGAATTAAGCCAATGTCAGCGAGAAGGAAACAGAGCCGATCCCGAGAGGGGCTCCCTCCCCTCAGGACACCCCCATCACGGAGACGCAGTACCCAGCCCCAGAGCGTGGCTCCCATCACTGCCCACCCTACGACACCCCCAAAATTTGGGTGGGCGTGAGGGGGGCTAATCGACCAGAATCTACCGCTGCCCAGAGACCAATGCTAGGGATCTTGTTCTTATCCTTTTAATTTATAAGGGGTGCCTCCCAAGCAGAAGTCCTGGGGACCCCTCTCGGTGACTCTCAGTTCATTGCACCAGGATTACCTGCCCCCACTTGGTACTGTGGGCTGGACCCAGCAATGCTCGAGGTCTCAGGAGATGCTGGGTTGTCTGCATGTAAGACAAACAGGCTTAACCCCTGTGTGGTGTCCCGGTCACTAGGGGGCCTTCTAGCCCCAGCCAGGGCGACTGGCCGTTCTCCCTGAGGACTAACCCAGGCTGGGGCCAGGCCAGGCCCCAAGGGCAGCAGAATTGCGCGGGACCTCTGGGGCCCAGCATGCAGCTGCCATGCTGCAGCCCTGGGGGGATAGAACATCCTGGAGGAGGGACCCCAGAGTCCATGTCCCCAGGGACCAGGAGTCCCCAGAGACGGGAAGTCTGAAATCCCCAGAGATCAGGAACTGCCAGGCCTGGGAGCCAGGGGCAAGGGGAGATGAGGGGAGGCCCGGCCCATTGCCAGCCTTTCCCACACCTCAGGAAACTGGTCACAGAGCCTGATGGAGCCCGGGCCTCCTCCAAGGGCCAAGCTGTGTCTGAACCCGAGACCTGCTCGCATTCTTCACCTCGGAGACAAAAATCAATTTCCTTTGTGTGGGGGGGGGGCGGGGGGGGGGGCGACATCCTCATGACCCTCCTCTCCCCAGACATGACAGGGACTCACCGTCTCCAGGGGACAGAAAGGGGTTCCCACACCCATGGCAAAGCCCAGACCAGAGCAGGAGGGAGAGCGGAAAGGGGAGACCCCTGCCTTGCACGCAGCCGCGGATTCCCCAAGCACCACCGGGAGTCACTCCTGAGCACAGAGCTGGGAGCAAGGTCCCGAGTACTACCCGATGTAGCCCAAACCCTCCCCACCCCTTCCCTCAAAGAAGAAAAGTCAAGAACTTGGCCTGCCTGCTAAATGCCTTCCCAGGAGGGAATGACTCCCAGGCCTGAAACCCGACAGGGGGCTGCATCCTCATGACATTTGTGGGGGGACACGGACGCAGCCCCATTTCCCCCCTCCCTCTGCATCCTGCTTTCCTTTGTCCTCGGCTCCCTGGAGCTGAACCCACACACCCACTCAGCTCCAGATGCCCAGAGGTTTCCAGGGTTGGGAACCCCCTCCCCCGTGGCTCCCTGGGCGCAGGGCTCACACTGCCGCCCCTCCGAGCGCCCCTACGGAAACCATCACCCACAGGACGCTGGCAGGCGGACTTCAATCTCGGTTACCTTTTACAGCGCTCTCGCCGGGCGCTGACCACTTGGGCCGCAGGCGCGCGCGCTGACCGCTTCCCGCGCGGGGTATTTTTCATCCCGTCAGTTAGCACGAGGAAGGGCCCTAATCGTGACGGATGGGCCCAGCGGGCGCAGGCGCGGGAGGGCAGAAGAGGCTGAGAGCTGATGCGCTCGCCTGGCCCGCCACCCCACACTCTGGGGGATCCCCACCGCGCCCGAGGGATTCCCTTCCAGGCGCAGTGCGACCCTCGGGCGGAGGGGTGGGGGGAACACAATAGGACTGGAGTGATTTTTGCATGCCACGCCGAGGGGTCCTCCATCCCTCCTCCTTCTCATGCACGAGTCAGTCTGGCCAGAAGGCAGATGAAGTTGAGCCAATCAGTCAACCAGTTGGCACCAAACCCAACCCAGAAAGTCAGACTCTGTTGTCGCTTGGGCGAACGTTTCTATGGACTTTTTTTTAACCCCCAGCAGTGCTCAGGGGACCTGCCACCTCCATAGACAGTGACAAGGATCAAACTGGGGTCAGCTGCATGCAAGGCAAGCACCCGAAACCCTCCTTAATTTTATTCATTTATTTATTTGGCCTTTGGGGTCATACCCGGCAATGCACAGGGGTTACTCCTGGCTCTGCACTCAGGAATTACTCCTGGTGGTGCTCAGGGAACCATATGGATGCTGGGAATCGAACCCGGGTCAGGTGCGTGCAAGGCAAGCGCCCTACCCGGTACTATCACTCCACCCCAACCCCCCTTATTTTTAAATTTTTATTTGTTTTATGATTTTCATGGGTTTCAGTCATATCATCTTCCAGCATCCTTCCCTTCACCAGTGCACATTTCCCGCCACCGATGGGCCCAGTTTCCCTCCTGCCCCCCCCCCTCACAGGCACTCAGGCACTTTCTCTCTCTCTCCCTCTCTCTCTCTCTCCTTTCTCTGTCTCTCTCTCCTTTCTCTGTTTTTCTCCCCTCTCTCTCCTCTCTGTCTCTGTCTCTCTCTCCTCTATCTTTCTCTCTCCCTCTCTCTCTCCTCTCTATCTTTCTCTCTCCCTCTCTCTCTTCTCTCTCTGTCTCTCTCTTCTTTTGAGCATTAAGGTTTGCAATACAGATACTTACAGGCTGTCATGCCTATCCCTTTACCTACTTTCAACACTTAGTTCTTGTCCGGAGCGATCATTTACAACTATTGGCTTCATTCAATCCTAACTGCCCTCTGCCCCCTACACACTTGTGGCAAGCTTCCAACCATTGACCAGTACTCCTCACCCCTGTTTTCCCTGGCTGTGTGCCTGGACCCCTTGTAGTATAATTTTTTTCTGCTTAAACACACACACACACACACACACACACACACCCCTAATCTCTCTTTCCAACCCACCTTGCTTCTCATAGAAACTCAGACTCAACAGGTACTGAGTGTCTTGGATGTCTAAAGCTCAGGGTGTAAAGAAACAGTCCCATTCATCACCATCTACTGGGGCCCAGGGGCCTGGGGAGGACAGGCAGGGAGCAGGGATTAGGCCAGGCACCCAGACAAGTCACAACTGGGTCCCACCAGGAGGGTCGCTCAGGCAAGCGGGGCCAGCGGAGACAGAGCACAGAAGGCGGTTTCTGCTCTCCCAAAGTGTCATCGCTGAAGGCAAAAGTCACCCCCTCTGGAGCTCTGGGTCAGAGCCACGGGAACCGCGGGCTGGGACTGGGGACCCTTAATTTCCACAGCAGCCAAGGAATAGAATCGGGAGTTCTGATACATTCAGAGCCAGCGCCATCTGCTGGTCGGACGTGAGAGCGCCGGAGAGGGCCCAGGGTCTGGGCTTGCCTGTTTAGAGCCCAGGTGTACAAACCAGCTGAAAATCCAGGACTTTTAGAGCCAGCTTAAATGCTTCCTAGAGGCTCAGACAAGAGCTCGGTGATTCCTCCAGAAGAAACTCTCAAAGTAGTACCTCCGAGTATCCAATTCAACTGTGTGACAGTCCGCCAGGCTTCCTTGAAGGATTAGATTGTTTTCATTTGTTTTTATTTATTTTTTAAATTTTGTTTTGAACCCTCGTGAGATACACAGTTACAAAGTTGTTCATGATTGGGTGATTGGGTTTCAGTCCTACAATGTTCCAACGCCCACCCCTCCACCAGTGCCCATTTCCCACCACCAATGTCCCCCTTTCCCTCCCCCCTCACCTCCACCTGCCTCTACGGCAGGCACATTCTCTTCTCTCTCTCTCTCTCTCTCTCTCTCTCTCTCTCTCTCTCTCTCTCTCTCTCTCTCTCTCCTTACGGACATTATGCTTTGTGAGACACCATGAGGTACAGTTGTAGACTTACAAACGTTTGTGCTTGGGTTTCAGTTATACAACGATCAAGTACCCATCCCTCCACCAGTGCCCATTTCCCACCACCACGGATCCCAGTGTCCCTCCCACCCCCCATTCCCCCCATCCCACCCTGCCTCTGTGACAGGGCATTTCCTTTTGTTATCTCTCTCTTATTGAGTGTTGTGGTTTGCAAGAGAGGCATTGAATGGCAATCATATTTGGTCTATAGTCTACTTTCAGCATGCTTCTCCCATCTTGGGAGGGATGTAAATCCTCCTAACACCCTTTATTTGGTGCTCCCTTCTCTATCTGAGCTGCCTTTTCCCCTAGCATGTGAAGTCACCTATATTTTTAAACCCATAAAAATGATACCATTATAATCTCGGACTCCAGGCCAAGCTGTTTTCACCCCAGAGTGGGGCGGGTGAGAGCACCGGCAGCCGACCTCCACTACCCAACCGTTGTCACGCTCCAGGCTGCTTTCTGGACCGCGCAGTTGTTTTGCAGCCATGAAACACATCATAAGACACTTCCTACCCATTTTCCATATAGCACAGCGGGTAGGGCATTTGCTTGCACGCAGCCAACATGGCCGACCCGAGTTCGATTCCTCTGCCCCTCTCGGAGAGCCCGGCAAGCTACCGAGAGTATCTCGCCCTCACGGCAGAGCCTGGCAAGCTCCCTGTGATGTATTCGATATGCCAAACACAGTAACAACGAAGTCTCCAATGGAGACGTTACTGGGCCCGCTCGAGCAAATCAACGAACAACGGGAGGGCCTTTACTTTACTTTACTTACTTACCATGCCATATTTGATGGGGTTCAGGCATTAGGCAATAAATTTTATATATATATGTATATATATGTATATATATTATATATATATATTATATATATATATATATATATATGTATCGGAGAGCCTGGAAAGCTACCGAGAGTATCCTGCCCACAGAGGCAGAGCCTGGCAAGCTCCCCGTGGCGTATTCAATATACCAAAACCAGTAACGATAACGGGACTCATTCCCCTGACCCTGAAAAAGCCTCCAATCATTGGGAAAGACGAGTCAGGAGAGGCTGCTAAGATCCCAGGGCTGGAATAGAGATGTTACTGGCACCCGCTCAAGTAAATCCATGAACAACAGGATGACAGTGATACAGTGATAATCGTTATAGAGGAGAATTAATGAAAAAATCATGGGGTGGGTGGAGAGGGAGAAAGTATTCATCTCAGTACTAATTAACCCTTTCATGGGGATAAAACCAGGTGGAAAATGAAACTCACAGAAGTCCTTGAAAAGCAAGAGCAAAGGAAACAGGATCCACTAGCAATAGGAAGTCTCGCCAGAACTAACAATAAACAATTTGCATTTGGGTCACTTTGAGCCCTCCACAACGTTCTTTAGGGAGCCCTTCTCTCAGAAGTGGCCCATCTTCGTGGCGGGGAGCAGGGGTGCCCCCAAAGTTCTGCCTGCCAGCACCGCCCAAGTTATATTCACAATTTCTGTCTGACGTAAGAAACAACACTGAAACTGACAGACCCTGATGTGGGTGTCAGCCCTGCCTGGGGAACATTAAATTGAATCCCTCCAGTAAAACCTGGGAGAGATCCTGGGATAACACCCCTAGGACAGACCTCAGCGGCATTCAGAAAGCTAGTACCCGCTCAGGAGAACCCACGCGCCAAGCAGAATTTCACTTTTCTGGTCCCCAGGCGAGGGTGCCTGTTCACCCACATAGGTGACTTGGATAAAGAGATGAGTGACATGTTGACAAAGGTACAAAATTATGAAGAGAATCATCTCCCCCAAAAGAACCTGGACCCTGGCCTCTGAGGCAGGGCCGAGGGCGGGCACACGGGTGGGACCCTCAGGGACACAGACCCCCTGGCAGAGGTCACATTTGTCCGGGAGGATCCAGATTCTGCTCTTGTTGTCATGGAAGGAGTGGGGAGTCTCTGCCTTCGAAGGCACTGACTCCC
This sequence comes from Sorex fumeus, assembly GCF_029834395.1. Taxonomy (NCBI): domain Eukaryota; kingdom Metazoa; phylum Chordata; class Mammalia; order Eulipotyphla; family Soricidae; genus Sorex; species Sorex fumeus. The sequence goes on along the minus strand of NW_026606159.1, from coordinate 208,896 downwards.
CCCAAGAGCTGGTCCCCAGAATGAGGCTGGAGCCCACCCCAAACTCCTAGGCCAGACATATTAAGAGTATGGTCCCCAAATTTGCCTATTTGGGTAAGACCTCAGGAAAGTGGATACAGCTGGTGTCTGGTGAAGAGATCAGTCAGTCACCTGCGGGTACAAATGGGTGGAACACGGGGGAGGGGGTAAGAGGGAGGAGGAGGTCTCAGAAAGAAAGCCCTCTTTTTTGTTTAGTTGGGGAGGGGGTCACACCCAGCAGTGCTCAGGCCCTACCCCTGGTTCTGTGCTCAGGGATCATTCCTGGTGGGACCTGGGGGATCGTAGGGGTGCCGGGGGTCAAACCCAACTCAGCCTCGTGACAGGCAAGCTCTCTCTGCACTCCGCTCTGTGCTCCAGCCTCATTAGAAGGCCTTTAACCCTTGAGCCTGAGCTGGAGGGGCAGCTGCTGAGAGGCAAGGGAGTGGCCCAGGAGCCTGGAAGTCTCCTCCCGCTGTCCCCAGCCCTCCCCTATCCTCCGCCCTCCCTGTCCTTGATCTAACCAGCCCTAAGCTGATGAGGTTCCAATGGTTCATGGGCCAGAGGGACAGGAGGACAGCGGGCCTGGGGGGTGGGGACAGGGCGCAGGGCCAGGAGGAGGCATCTGGCAGGTTGTCTTCACCCCAGAACTGTCTACACTGTGAGGGCCTGACCATCCTCTTCCTGTCCCACCTCACCTCCCACTGGGAATTCCACTCATAAAGCTCCATGAACAATTGGCTCTTGGGGCTGGAGCGATAGCACAGCGGGGAGGGTGTTTGCCTTGCACGCAGCTGACCCAGGTTCGATTCCCAGCATCCCATAGGGTCCCCTGAGCACTTCCAGGAGTGATTCCTGAGTGCAGAGCAAGGAGGAACCCCTGAGCATCGCCAGGCGTGACCCAAAAAGAAAAAGAAATCAGCTCTTGGGGAGAGAGAGAGAGAGAGAGAGAGAGAGAGAGAGAGAGAGAGAGAGCGCCACTGTAAGACACTTGCCTTGCACATAGCCGATCTCAGTTCAATCCCCGGCACCTCATACAGTCCCTGAGCACTGCCAGGAGTGACCCTGAAGCAGAGCCAGGAGGGAGCCCTGAGCCAGGATGCGGTGACATGAGCAGTTCCAAGTGGCGCTTGCCTTTTGCCCACGGCCAAGCCTGGCTTGATTCCCAGCACCATGTATGGTTCCCTGAGCACCTCCAGGGGTCACTCATGAGCACAGAGCCAGGAGTAGTCCCTGAGCACTGCTGGGTGTGGAGTAACTCCTCGCCAGGACCCTCCCCTCAAATACAAAGAGTCGACCACTTGTCCGCCAGAAACTTTCAAGGTGACGTGACAAGGTGTTCCAATCTGGGAGACTCCCGAGAAAGTTAGGAGAACCCCCAAGAACAGGGGGTTCGTGGGGAAGACCCCTCCCCTTCTAGAATTATGTTTTATAAGCTTCCTGGTGCCTCCAATTTCACCATTAAAGATTCATTCCTTTGGCTTAAGGCTCTAATCCGCTATTAAATGTAAATCTCGCTGGCAGGCGAGAGCGTTTGGGGAATGAGGTCCTACATTAAGCCTTATCTGTCACTGACACCTCAGCGAGGGGAGCTGACAGCCTTTTCAAGAGGCAGGTTTAATAGGGGAGACGGGAGATAAATGCACAGGTACCCAGGGAACTTAGCAGCAAGGGGGGAGGCACTCGGGGAGATACGGATCGGAAACCAACATTTATTGAGGCATTATGCTAATAAGAAAAAGAAAAATCGCCACCTTTTACTGACGGTTTGAATGCGTCAGGTTTCACGCTGGGCACCTTCCATCCGGGTGGGGAGATCAGTTCCTGTGAGATCTGTCTGGGGGGTTTGATCTCTTTGCTGAAGGATGTGTCAAAAGGAGCAGGAGGGATCTCCCTGGAGTGATCTTCAGAACGAGCCTCCAGGGTTTCCGCCACAGGGCCTCCCCTGTGTCCCGCCCTTGGGGCTGGGGGTTCCTGGACACGGTGACATGAGCAGTTCCAGGTGGCGCTTGCCTTTTGCCCGTAGCCAAGCCCAGCTTGATTCCCAGCTCCATGTATGGTTCCCTGAGCACCTCCAGGGGTGACTTGCGAGCACAGAGCCAGGAGTAGTCCCTGAGCACAGCTGGGTGTGACGTAACTCCTCCCCCCAACCCCCTCCACCAAAAAAATAATGATAAAAGAGATTCCTGCCCACTCCCAAAAAGTAATGCACTGAAGCACTGTAGCACCGTAGCACTGTCCTTCCATTCGTCGATTTGCTCGAGCGGGCACCAGTAACATTTCCATTGTGAGACTTGTTGTCACTGTTTTTGGCATATTGAGTATGCCACGGGGAGCTTGCCATGCAGGCAGGATACGCTCGGTAATTTGCCGGGCTCTCCAAGAGGGATGGAGGAATCAAACCCATATCGGCCACGTGCAAGTCCCTACCAACCGTGCTACGGGAAATAAGGAGGAGCTCTCCAGGATTGCTGGAAGTAGGTCTTTCTGGCTCTTAGATTGAGGGAAAGTTATTTTTGCTTCCCCATCTGGTTGTTTGGTTTTAAAAAATACAAGGCAAGGAGGGAACAGGGTGAGAAAAATCCCTCTGCATTGCTTAAGGGAGCCCAGGCCTGTCTTCCTGCAGGTGGTGGCCGTGTTCCTCGTGGGTTCCCCAGGGACCTCTGGTGTCAGGCTCTCGGCTCTCTAAGCAGCCCTGATCTTTACCCTTAGCTCAGGTTATGAAGAGAGTTGGTTGTGGAATGGATACAAATGGTGAGGTAAAATCCCTGGGAATAAACCCCAAGCGTTCAAGACTGCAATGCAGGAAAGATGTCTTTGCTCCGATGTTCAATGCAACACTATTCACAATCACAAAATAGGGAAGCAACCCGAATGTCCAAGAACAAATGATTGTACAAAGAAACAATCATATGTATGCACAGTGGAATACTTCATAAATACCTTTGTGAACTTTGTAATTCATGACTATTCAATACAAAAAGGTTTTTTTTAATGGCGAGGTAGGAACTAGGGCCTGAGACCCCCATGTTCGGGGGGGCACTGGCAGGACCCTGACCGTGCCTCCACGCTCTCCCTTGAAGACCCACCTCTCACGTTTACATGCTCTCCTGTGGACACCGCCCATTGCATCCATGTCAGCGGGCAGGCAGAGAAGACCGGAAGCCCCAGGCAAAGGTCTGAGACCTCTGGACAGTGTCTTTATTACCAGTGGGATTTCTTTGACCTGGACTCATAATCAAGCTCCCGATCGCTGGACTCTGGGAAGCTCATCCTCTTCTCATACTCGCTGGAGAAAGGGGCTCCAAACCAGTCAGCAAGCCGGGCATTGAGCAGAAGCCCAGGTACGCTGAGAGAATCTCTCCCACAAGGGCATGACATCCGTGAGTGGCCTCTGTGGGGAACCACACGAGTCAACACATGGGATCAACCGCAACCTCACAGACGGACATCACCACATTCTGTCCTCGTCTCCAAACACTACCCCCGACTTACTTCCTGCTCCAGAAACACCCACCCACGACCCGGGATGCGGAAACCAGGGACTGTCTTCTCTCCCTTATTCACTCCCTGGACCGGCGCCTTGCCCCCAGGCTCATACTGAGTCCCACTTATCCCGCCCAGGAACCCGCCTTCTTTGGAACCAACATCTTCCTTGGGCCAGACGACCCACCACATGGCATGGCAAACGTCTGCTTGTGGGTTGACCTGCTCGGATTTGGGGGTTCTTGGGCCCAGCGGCTGCATCTTACTCATTCTCTTCCACATTCTCTTAACATCAAACCAGAGGCTAGAATCTGACTCAGGGGCCAAGTGCCTCTCACTCTCATATTCCAATGGGCTAGCTCCTGACATGAAAACCATATGGCCACCTGAGTGCTACCTTTGTTCTCTGTGGGCCAATGGCCCTTGGTCTCAACAATGGGTTTCTCATGGGGTCGCCAGTGTGGCTTGGGTGGGAAGCACACTCCAGTCTTCCACCTCTAGGGCAAACTCTGAGAAATCAGCAATGCAGAGGGTATGGGCACCATCTTCTCTTCAGTAGAGTTAGTCTCAAGAAAGGATGAAACTGGCCCCGGTTTGACCTTTTCTAGAGGGATCACGGGTGGGTTTTTCTTCATCACTTAGAACCCAGAATGGTAATTACATGCATAGACGAGCTTCCACAGGGAAGCGGAGTGATAGAACATCGAGCAGAGTGTTTGTCTTGCATGTGGCAGACCTGGGTTCTATCCCCGACACCCCATAGGGTCCCCTGAGTCCTCCCTGAGCACAGAGCCAGGAGTAAGCCCTGAACACTGTTGGGTGTGTGCTCCCCACAAAAAAAATGGCTTCCACCAAAGGGAGGTGCCATTGTTTCCTGAGGCTTGTGGACTAGACCAGAAGAGAGAAGCACAGAGTAGTCCACCAATTGCCTTTCTAGCAAGTTCTAACCCATCCATTGTCTCCCACCACACCCACTTCTCTCACCTAAAGGCCAAACTCGACAGGGAACACTTACAAGAAAAGATGCTGGTTTTCCCACCAAAGAGAAACATCACTTAAAACTTTAACAGGATGCTGGGGCCAGAGCGATAGTATAGCAGGGAGGGCACTTGCCTTGCATGTGACCAACCCAGGTTCAATCTTTGGCATCCCACATGGTCCCCAGAGCTTGCCAGGAGTGATCCCTGAGCTCAGGCCAATATGCGTTCAATTCCCAGCATCCCATACGGTCCCCTGAGCACCACCAGGTACGCCCCAACCCCTGCAAAAAAAAAGGATGATAGGGTGTAATTCACTTCTCAAATGGCAAAAACACCCAACGCCCTAGATCGGCTATATCCTGTGTGAGGTGGGTGGGGCATTCTTCCACAGACTCTTCATGGAAGGCTCAATTACTTTCGTCTCTCTGAAAGAGATTTGTCAAGATCCAGGAAAGCTACAACAGTTCTTCACTTTTGCCTCTGTAATTTGCTTCTAGAAATGGATTCTATGGGCACACCCGCAGAGGAACAAAACAAACAAACAATAGATGGGTATGAGTGTTCTTCTCGTGGTATTGTGAAAAAATACAAAAGAAGGGATGGAATCCATGTTTACATCAAAGAGGGGTGGGAGTTTACTTAAACAATTAGAGTATGTGAGGGCAATGGATTATTACGTAGCAGTGGAAAAGAAGCACGCTTCATTTTATGTGCTGGTATGGAAGCTTTGCAATATATATTATAGTGGTGGGGATAAGAGGAAATTGCACACAAAAGCCTAGAGCACAATACCACTTATATAAAACTGTGTATTTATGTAAATGCAGAGGAAAAGGTCTGGTTACTGGGAGCGCAACCGTATTTCTTGAAGGCAAGTTATTCAGATGAATGTGATTACAATCTGGGTGTTCCCCTGGGCATTGAAAATTGCTCTTGGCAAATATGCCCATAATCACAGACATTTGGGGAGCCGGAAGTGTCCTTAGAAATGATGGAGGCCAAACCCTTCATTGTACAGATGAGTAAACTGAGACCTCCGTTGTTTAATGTTTACCTAGAAACCCAGGCCTTCCCAGAAGAGTGCAGAGGGAAAACTCCCCTCTCTTCTGAAAGCTTGTTTTGCTCCACAGCCTTCCCCATCATGTCAAGCCCACCTCTGCCCCCGGGGCAAAAGTTCTTTGCCTCCAACAGGAGGGAGGAAGTAAGTTTCCTTCACAAAGGGAAAGGCGGCTCAGAACGCCAAATGTGGTCTCTCTCCTCATGAAGGGTGATGCACCATCAGTGTAATTCCTATTCATTTGTGGTGCTTATTATAGTGTCTGAAAATATAAGCTGAGTAATTGGAGCATTAGAATTGATTAATTGAAGTAGGCTTTCGGTGTAAATACACCTGGCAAGAATTTTTTCAAGGTGGGATTCTCCGCTCAAGGTTTGGAGAAATTCAAAGCCTCCGAACAAAGGAAGGCAGTTGGTCTAGCCTGGGACTCCGTGATTTGGGACTCTCTGACCCGTCAGAGGGAAAAGAAAGTCTGGGTACCCTCCCTCAAGTCTGAGGCACCCCAGTGCTGCCTTCATTTTGTTATGCCCAAGTTTCGAATCCCCAGGCTTGGAGAGACCCAATCCACACATGACAATGCAAAAGCAAAGGGACTTCATTGCTAGCTCGAGTTAGGGTCCAAATCTCATTCAACACATGGAGTCTTGACAAGGACCCTGACTCCAAATCACAAGTGGTTTATACAGGGTTCAAAGTTAAGCAAGCACTATGGTAGCAGTGGTCAGCCAACAGTCACCAGCAGTTAAGACAATAGTTCCCTGGGGCCTGGAGATATAGCACAGCAGGTAGGACTTTGGCCTTGCACATGGCCAACCGGGGTTTGGTTCCCAACATCCCATAAGGTCTCCCAAGCACTGCCAGGAGTAAAGCTGGGTGTGACTCATAAAGCTAAAAAAAAAGACAATAGTTTCCAGTAACAGTAACAATAAGCACCTCATTCTTTAACAAAAGATAATTTCATGGTGATTGGTTGAGCCCACTTGCTGGACCCAGGAACTTTCCAGGTGGGGTCAGGCTGGCTAGTTAGGCATTGTTCGATTTCTGGGAAACCGAAACTGTTTCAGTGCCAGGAACTGAACCTGAGGCCGACCTGATTTTTCTCATTTCTGCCGCCCATCGTGGTCTTGCTGTTGCTGATCATGTGGCTCATCTCTTCAGTTTATACAGATGAACAGAGGAGGTGGGATTCCCAAAGCCAGGTCATCAAAGAGCCATGTAGCTTCCATCTGGAAGGTTCTCCAAGCCCTGGGAGCTGGAAGGAGATTGACTGCACTGCAGCCCCCTCCACAGACTCTCATGTTGAAAGGAAACCCACGCCACTGGGAAAGACCAGGAGCATCTCGCGCCCAGCAGACCTGGGAGGGAAGAGAGCACCAGGCCTCAGATATTCTTCCGGTCAGCACCAGCGATCAACTCTTCACAGCTGAGCTCCAGGGCGAAGAAGAATCCCAGGAGTTCCTACCCAAAGTCTTTACCCACAGGATCTGTGGATGGAATAAACCATCATCTTAAGTCACTGGGGGAAGGGTGGTTTCTTAGAGATTTAGATATTGGTGACTGAGCAGCTCAAGGTCAGGTGAGATTTTACCCCCTGGACAGGAAGCGCTTCTGGCACAGGAAACGCATGCACACACACTTATGCAGATTGGAATAATTCAAATGTGTCTGGGAATCACACACACACACACACACACACACACGCATTTGGGATGCAGGAGGCCTGTCGGGTAACCTGGAGAAAATCATGTAGGCGATGGCCCTGTTCAGGAATCTGTATTTGTTGTTCCCCATCAGCAAACAACATTGAATGAAATGATGTTATTCAAGGACTTTAGATAGGAAAAGGAGATGGGGGGGGGGGGGCTGAATCCAGGGAATTGGCCCTTGAGAGGCCAAGGATGAGGTAGAGGCTCTCAAGTGAGTGACTTGGTCCCAGGTCATATTTGATCATATCTGAAGACTCCCTGATCATGACAACTTGAGGTAGCTACTGGTCTCTTGTAGTGAGAGGTCACATATGTTGCTAAATATCCTAGGATGTCCAGGATGTACACACGTGTGCATGCGTGCATACACACACACACACCTGCCCACTACAACCAAGCATAATCCAACCCAATGTCAGTAGTGCCAATGCTGTACACCCAAGGCCAGCAGAGAAGCACTGGAAGGGGCAGCCTGCGATCCCCCAGGACCACAGGTGGAATAGTTAAAGAAACTTTGATACATCTATACAGTGGAATACTATGCAGCTGTTAGGAGAGATGAAGTCATGAAATGTGCTTATAAGTGGATGGACATGGAGAGTGAAATGAGTCAGAGAGGGACAGACATAGAAGACTGCACTCATTTGTGGAATATAAAATAACATAATAGGAGACTTAAACCCAAGGACAGCAGACACAAAGGGCAGGAAGATTGCCCCATAGTTGGAACCCTGCTTCATGAGCTGAGGGAGAAGGCAGCTGGGATAGAGAAGGAATCACTAAGTCAATCATTGTTGAAGGGATCGTTTGGGATGGGAGATGTGTGCTGAAAGTAGATAAAGGACCAAACGTGATGGCCTTTCATTATCTGTTGCAAACCATAATTCCCCCAAATAGAGAGAATATGGGGAAAATTGTCTGCCATGGAGGCAGGGGGAGGGTTTGAATGGAGGGAGTATACTGGGGACATTGGTGGTGGGGAATGTGCACTGGTGGAGGGATGGGTATTTGATCATTGTGTGACTAAAATTCAAATGTGAAGCTTGTAATTGTATTTCACGGTGATTCAATTAAAAAAGAAAAAAGGAGCACAGGTGGAACTGAAGGACCGTCCCCAATGCCAAGACCCAGAGGCACCTTGGAACAGCCTGTTCTGCTGCCTCCTTCTGTGTTCACGTGGAACCTCAAGATTGCACGTGGATATGACTGTCTCCAAAGGAGGAGAATATTCCCCAACAGGGTTCCCAGGGCCTGAGTAAGCTCTGAGAGACAGAAACAAAGATGGGGGCCTGGGAGAATAAACCACTTCTTTCAAGGGTAACTAAAGACATATTGGAAAGTAGCTGGCCCCCAGGACAGGTGATGGAGATGGAGGATAGTAACAGGGAAGGAACGGGACGGAACTCCCTTCCCCCAAACGCTTTCAAGCCAAAGCGACTCTCACCACCACCAGCTAATGAATGTGATTATTTGGTTGCCTCTAAGACGGCTTAAAAAATGATTTGTGAAATTATATTTTAATTAAGGCAGAAGCCCTTAGGGGCCTCTGGAGTTCAAGCATGAAAATGCAAATGTACTCGAGGAAGGAGAGGTCTCAGAGGGGCCCCATGATCCGGAGGAAGCGCTGGTCCTTCAGGCTCTGGGTTTGAGCAGCCTGCCAGGGAGCCAAATGGACACTGGAAAGAGAGATCAGTGCTGGGGCACCCATGAATCTGTGAATCTTTGGTGTTCTAGGAAGTTCTTTGGCTAAAATTATTTTCTTTAAATAAGGAAAGCCTCCAAGATGCCTACCTTTTTCTCAGATTCTAAACTTTATTTTTTTTTCAGATTCTAAACTTTAAAAGGTGCAACACCAAACCACTTCTCTAATGCCAGGCCTGACTTGAGGACTCCAGTATCCTCAAGTGACCCAGAATTGTCCGTGCATTCTGATACGTCATGGTTTCTCCTCCTGTGTCCTCAGAGCCGCTTGGATCTTCCATCCTTAGGGACTGGGGACTATTGGGCTCTAGCAGGGTCCCTCCACTCACTCTATTCTCCCTGCCATCTGGCAAAATCACCCTTTAACTTCTTGACAGTTAAAGATGAGGCAAGGACATACCACATGATGGCCAAAGGTGCAGCCTTGACCATGAGCCATTATTTTTGATAACGGAACAACATTCTCTCTTGGGCTCAAAGACAATGGAACCAAGTCCCAACCCCTGCCCCCCAAGACACACCTGTCTTATTGTAGTGAACAGAAAAGAAAAACACAGACAATCCCATTTGCCATCATCACCATTTTAAAGCATGGAGTTCCATCATTCGATGAGGATTCATACTGTGGGTGCCAAGGATGTTCACTCCCAAAACAAAATGCCCATGTCCCATGCCCATGCATGCCGCCCAGCCCATCAGAAATTGGCAGCCTCCTTTCTGCTCCCCATCTCAATGACTTTGACATCTCCAGCTGGTTTCTCTGAGAGCAAAGGGGAGCCGTTGTCCTTTTGTAACTAGGGTGTTTAGTATTGCTTGGTGTTTTGGTTGGTTGGGGTCTCACTCTATGGTTCTGAGGGCTTCCTGTTATGTCTGTACTATTATCCGTGTGCTCAGGGCTTACTATTGTCCTGCCAGGGTTCAGGGACTCCTATGTGGTGCTGGAAAATCAAACTGGGATTGGCCACATGCAAAGCAGATGCCTTAACCCCTGGACTATCATTCTGCCCTGAAATTGTCATGCTTCACTTAGCATAACTGATCTGAGATTTCTCCATCCTGGGAGACCCTGGGGTAGATCCCTCCTGTTGTTAAGCCTGAAGATCATTCTGTTGTAGACACAGGTCTCATTTCCTCAGTGATTTACTGGGAGACCCTTGATTTGGTTCCTCTTCTTGGTTCCTAGGACCATTATTGCAATGAACATGGATGTGTGACTATCTCATGCCTTTTGTTGGAAGGGTTTTTCCATGCTGTATTATTTTATTTACTATTTTCCAGCTTTATTTGAGTGTGATTAACTCCCTAAAAAGTGTGTATTTAGGGTACATAATATGATAATTTCATACACCTGTACATTGTGAAATCATGTGAGCACACCCCTCATAAAAGGCATCTTGTGAGGCGAGGGGTGTGTACGTTTGATTTCACAATGTTCAGGCTGGGTGGAGTCTTGTCTCACAAAGGCAAAGGGAGTGAACTTGGAGGAAGACAAGAGAGGAGAGAAGGGGAGTGGAGAGAAGAGAGGAGAGGAGAGGGGAAGAGGGGAAGGGAGGGGAGGGGGGAGGGGAGGGGAGAGGAGAGGAGAGGAATTTCACAGTGCTCCCAGATTATACACACTAAATACACATATTTTTTGGTTAATCACATACGAACATTGTGAAATCAAATGAGCACATCCCTTGCATCACAGTTTCCTTTTGTGAGTGTGTGATGAAAAATTAAGAGCATGCCTTGCAGTATTATTCACTATGGTCTTCATGTTGAGTTTTAAAAGTTATTCATCTTACAACTGACGGTCCATCATCTTTAATCAATATCTCTCAAGCACCCCCCCCCCATTTCCTAGGCTAGAAAGTACGATTTCATTCTAAGAGCAGTATCTATTTTTAGATTTTAAGACACCCTGGGCAACATATACAACGGAACTTACAGGGACATCCTACCATTTGGGTCGCCCAAGAGGACATCCCACTGGAGAGGTTGGCCAGACACAGGAAGTCCAATCCAACATGACCCAGCTTCTGCGTGGCATGTTAAAAAGTCAAGCACTGACTGGGTCATTTTGGATGTCCACAGACACAGACTCGCTGGGTCATGTGGTTGTTCAGTTCTTAGGAACTTGAGTCAAGGCCATCGTCCACAGTGGCCGCAGTGTCCTACAGCCCCCTGGCCAGTGCAAAGGGCTCCAGTTACTCTGCATTCTGGCTGGACACATGCTGCTTTCTGTTCTTTCAATAGTGGCCATCCTCTGGCATGTGAGATCAGCACAGGCCATTTTGAGCAATTCAATCCCCCTCTCTGGGTCAAACCAAGAGAAAGCAAGTGAACCCCTGCACAAATTTCATATTGCTCCCAGATCAAAACTACAGAGAGGGTCTGAGCTATGGTCCAGCAGGGAGGGCATTTGCCTTGCACACGGCTGACCCAAATTCAATCCCCAGCAACCTATAGGGGCCCCTGAGCACTGCCAGGTGTGATCCCTGAGTGCTGACCCAGGGGTAACCACTGTGCATCATCAGGTGTGACCCAAAAAGAAAAAAAAGACACATAGGTAGATAAATATAGATACAGATAGATGTATGTGTATATATCATATGTATATGTCTTTTGTGGCAGAACCTGGCAAGCTACCCATGGCGTATTCGATATGCCAAAAACAGTGACAATAACGGGTCTCATTCCCCTGACCCTGAAAGAGCCTCCAATGTGCCAGCGTTGGAAAAGATGAGTAAGGAGAAGCTGCTAAAATCTCAGGGCTGGGACGAATGGAGACATTACTGGCACCCACTCGAGTAAATCGATGAACAATGGGGTGATAGTGATAGAGTGATATAACTTAGAAAACCTGTCTTGGTATGAAATTCAGATGGGATCAAGCACAGGGGAAAACAAGAGTACTTGTAGATTGAGACAGACTAGCTGACTGTCTCAGAGAAGACGGGGGGCCCAGGGAGAGAGGGGCCAGGCGGTTCCATACACTCAATGCTCAGACCTGCTGACCACAGCAAGGGTGACATCATCGGTATTGTGGGTGATGTCATCCATGTCTCAGCTGTAAGCTACAGATGATGGCCACCTGACACATTCACATACCCTGAGGGTTGATGAAAAGGAGACCAGAGCAAGTCACAGGACTCTTCAGAGACGTTTCAGAAAGGCACTGTTCCTGGCTCCGGGTGGGAGTTGAGCCCCAGAGATGAGGGAGGTACACTGAATTACAATCTTGATTTATTTTCCCTTGGATTTTGGAAACTTTAAGTTATTTTTTAATACCATCTCTGACATCTTCTCTCTCTTCACCTGTTTCTGATGTTAAAACACTGCAATGGAGGCTAATCTGTCTTGTAGACTTCATTTTTCCTGAACCTTGATTCTTCTCTCAGTCAAGACTTGCTCTGATTTTTGATTCAATTTTTTTATAATTATTCCTCCATGAGATTGCTCTACTTGTCATGATAACCATGTTAGATTAACTTTCATCCAATGCCTATATCATATACAGAATATTTAGAATTAATATATTCTTATAAAGAGTCTCTTCCTATATTATTTTTCATGGACCTTGATAGATTTTTATGAATTAAAAAAATTTGAATGACAGTGAGATACAGAGTTACATAGTTGTTCATGATTGGGTTTCAGTCCTATAATGTCCCAACACCCATCCCTTCACCAATGTGCATTTTCTATGCTTTAAATGGACTGACTTTATGAACTCTAGCTTACGAAAAATACTGAGCGGCTGGAGCAATAGCACAGCGGGTAGGGCGCTTGCCTTGCACACAGCCAACATGACCAACACAGGTTCGATTCCCAGCATCCCAGCATCCCATATGGTCCACTGAGCACATCCAGGAGTGATTCCTGAGTGCATGAGCCAGGAGTAATCCCTGAGCATCGCTGGGTGTGACCCAAAAAGCAAAAAAAAAAAAAAAAAAGAAACCTACTGAACAAAACAAAATAGATGAGGCTCAAAGGATCTCTTCCACGTGGCCCAGTTACTTCCGGTCAGGATAGCAGAGAGGACACTGTGACATTAGATAGACTCACATGAATCTCAACTGAGCCCCCAGGCAAATTGGCTCAGCAGGAACCTATGGATTTTTTTTAAAAAGACATGTCAAGACATAGAAAGATTGCATTCATCTGGGGAATATAAAGTAACAAATTGGGAGACAAACACCCAAGAATAGCCAAGATAAGTACCAGGAGGTTCACTCCATGGCTTGGAGACCAGACACACATGCTGGGGGAGAAGGCCACTCAGATAGAGAAGGGAGTACCAAATAAAGGGTGTTGGGAGGATCCTCCCAGGATGAGAGATGCATGCTGAAAGTAGGCTATGGACCGAACATGATTGCCACCCAATGCCTGTTTTGCAAACCACAGCACCCAAAAGGAGAGATAACAAAAGGTAATGCCCTGCCACAGGGGTGGGGTGAGATGGGGGGTGGGGGTCAGTGGGAGGGATTCTGGGACCATTGGAGGTGGGGAATGGGCACTGGTGGAGGGATGGGTACTCAATCATTGTATAACTGAAACCCAAGCACAAAAATCTGTAAGTTTACAACTGTACCTCATGGTGTTTCACTAAAAAATAATAATAATTAAAAAATAAATAAAATAAATAACTTGTCAAGATTCTCTTATTGCTCAGAACGCATCTGCCAGCCCTGTGACTGGGGACGCTCGATCAGAAACACTTAGGACCTTTTAGGACCTTGGGGTCACCACTCTCCTATTTCTTAGAACTGTGGCCCTCCTAGGGGTAAAGGTTTGGCCGCAGAGCCACTGGAAGTAGGAATAAGAGGCAAGAAAGAGGGGAGAAGGGGTTGGAGTGATAGCACAGCGGGGAGGGCATTTGCCTTGCACGTGGCCGACCCAGGTGCGATCCCCAGAATCCCATATGGTCCCCCAAGCACCGCCAGGAGTAACTCCTGAGTGCAGAGCCAAGAGTAACCCCTGTGTATCGCCAGATATGACCCAGAAGAAAAAAAAAGAGAGGAGAGAAGACTGAGTTTTGTATTCACGAAAGCATTTTTCCCAGACGCAGACCATTCATCAAAGCAGTCCAGTCGCGTTGACTGTCAAAACACAAAGGCTAATTACAGTTGAAGAACAATGGACTACAAGAGCTGAAAAGACAGGGCCTGCTCAATTAATGGAGAGCGATGGGGGCCTTGAGCATACACTCTTTTGGACATCCGGTCGGGACGGTTTCATTAGCCGCCTAGGCGGACTCTGGACTGTGCTGTCCCAGAAGCCATTAGTCATCTGTGGCTGTGTGCGTGTCACTTAGTCCCCCCCCCCCCCCGCGCCCCGTGGGGGACCTCCCACTGCTCATCAAGCTCTGTGCTCAACCATGGGGAAAGCAGAGTCTCGGGAGACAGACAGCTGAGCCCACCAGGAAGCATCTGGAACAGAGGATGTTTAAGACGGTGCTCCACTTCCAGCTAATCTGGTCACTCACAGCTGAGTCAAGAGCCTCCCCTCTCTGTCTAGCTCCTCACAGCTAGACAGAGCTGAAACCCTGGAGTCTGGGCCCAGGAGACAGCTCAAAGGGCTAGGGTGCAGGCCTGGGGGCAGGAATTCTGGGGTTGGTCCCCAGCACTGTATGGTCCCCTTTGGCCCCTCAGGGCTGACCTGGAGAACTGAGCCTGGAGTATCCCCTAGTGTCACTGCTGTGGCCCTCCCCAAGCAAAACCCTAGAGTTGGATTTGAGCTCGTATGCTCTCACTCCTCTATCTCTCTCTTTCCCCTTCTCTCTCTCTCACCTTCCCTTCCCCCCTCTCTCCCTCTCTCGCTCTCTCCCTCTCTTTCCCCTCTCCCTCTCTTCTTCCCTCTGTTTCTCTCCTTCCTTCTCTCCCTCTCTCTCCTCCCTCTCTCTCCTTCCCTGTTTCTCTCCCTCCTTCTCTCCCTCTCTTTCTCTGCCTCTCTCCCTCTCTCCTCTATCTTCTCTCTCTTTCTCTCTCTCTCTCTCTCTCTCTCTCTCTCTCTCGTGCTTCCTGCCCCCTCCCTCCTTTTAGACATTAGGGTTTGCAATACAGATACTGAAAAGTTATCATGCATATCCCTTTACCTGCTTTCAACACTCAGTTCTTGTCCAGAGGGATCTTTTCTAACTTTTAATGTCACACTGGTCCCTTCTCTATCCTTATTCCCCCTCTCAAACACACACACTTGTAGCAAACTTCCCAGGAGCCTCTCTAGAGGGCTACAGATAAATGCTTTGCTGGTGAGTCTGTGCCTGCCTCCCAAGGACCCCCCCCCCCCCCAAGTAGCTGGGACATGTATATCGTTGCTTGTTTTCCCTTTCCCTTATGAAATGTCCCAGGGGGGCTATACACTTCACTCTGGTGCTCACACAAACTTGGCACAGCGCTGGGGGCAGAGGTGATGGGTGGGGTCACAGATGGTGCCACCGAGATCCCACTCAACCCGGCATGTGGGGCATGACACGAGTGGAACTCAAGGCCTCATGCCTACAAGTCCCGGTTTACTACTGAGTCACATCCCTGGGACTCCAGGCTGAGCTTTCACTCTATTTATTATTTTTTCTATTTATTATTGTTTTTGGAGGATGCTATTGTTTTGTAGGTAGCAGAAATTCAACACTGTCCATTAGCAAGAATTCCTTTGATGTATGAATGAAAGTTAACATAGGTTCGAGCGATTTGCTCGAGCGGGCCCAGTAACGTCTCCATTGGAGACTTTGTTGTTACTGTGTCTGGCATATCGAATACTCTCAGTAGCTTGCCGGGCTCTCCGAGAGGGGTGGAGGAATCTAACTCGGGTCGGCCATGTTGGCCGCGTGTAAGGCGAACGCCCTACCCGCTGTGCTATCGCTCCAGTTCTGACATCTTATCAGAACTTTTTTTTATGACATGTTATTGTCTCATTCCTACTTTGGACAAACTTGCAGGCTATCGAATGTAGCCTGCCCACAGGGCAGAGTCTGGCAAACTCCCCGTGGCATACTCAATATGCCAAATACCAGTAACAATGATGGGTCTCTTTCTCCTAAAGAGCCTTGATATAATCTCAGGGCTAGGATGAAAGAGACATTACTGGGGCCTGCTCGAGGCAATCGACGAATAACAGGATGATGAAAAATGAATGAAAGATACCTCCATCCCCACCAAATGCCAAAGATCCTCCACCCCCGTCCTTTGTCATTCTGGGTGAGATGTTGTGTAGTTTAGGTTTGGTTTGTGGGAGGAGAGTTTGGGCTATCCTGGGTGGTGCTCAGGGCCTACTCCTGGCTCTGAGCTCAGGGATCACTCCTGATGGGGCTTGGAGAACCGTAGGTGGAATCAAAGATTATGAGTGAGTGTTTGTGCGTGCTTCACCCCTGTGCTATCTCTCTGGGCCATCTCTTAATTATTATTTATTTTAAAGATTGTGTCATTGTTCTAGAAAATAGCACTGTTGGGAATGGGGAAGTTCAAACATTTCAGTTTGCTGGTCTCAGTGGGGCAACCGCAAGTCATCAAACTTCAGGCTGGAAGTTCATGTCACCGGTATAAGGTCAGAGGGCAAAGGCCTGGGATGGTGGAAGCCACTGCAGTAGAGCTCCCATAGGAAGACCCTGAGATTTCAATAAATAAATAAATAAATAAACCCAATCTACAGCACACGAACCTGCTGCATTCAGCTGCCTCGGTTATTTATCTGAGCACTTCCCGATTCAAATTGCATGCTCAAATCAAATTTCCCTGGTTTATGCCTTCTTCAGCAATTACTTAGAGGCAGTTTACCTCTCTCTGGAGGAACATAGAAGAAAGGCCAATAGACAAAATCTCGTTGACTCAGGGAGAGAGCAGAGAACACCAGGTCTGCGACTGCGGAAGTCACCTGGCTGACAGAAGGCAATATTGATGAACTTCCTCGACGTCTCCCCCCCTCACTGAGGGGAAAGTACTGCGGGGAAAGCTTTCCTAAGGGGGAGGAGGGGCGCTACAAAAAAGGAGAGAGAGAGAGGGGTCGTGTCCAAGGGTCGAGAGGAAGGGGTGCCCTCTTTCCACCACGTTCCTTTTGTGGGGTCTTATGGGGTGAATGCCCAAAGTTGCTTCCCCTCCAGTGAGACTGGAAGACATCAAAGAAGGACGGTGAAATTACGTTAATTTCTGCATCAGAAAATTTCTGGCATTCTAAACTTTTGCTCGAAGCAAGATGAGCCCTCCAGAAAAACTGGGTGATGGGAAAATTCAGTCTTCATGGCACCATCTCCTTAATTCACTTTGCACCATTTGGAGAATGATTCATCTTCAGTCAAAGTCCATCCTCCTCTATAGCTTATTCACACCTTTGCTCCCTGTGAAGTTCACATGCTCACTCTCAGGCCAATCATTATGGCCCCCAGACAAGACTGAATTCTGATTGGTCAAATCTGTGCCCTGTGTCCATTATTTTATTCCCCTAATGGCTAAAGCTTGCTTGGATGTTCTTCCTCATTCATTTGTTCAACTTGGTGAATCTTATGCCTGACATCTATTGACTCTAACTTTAACAATACTCTGGATTTATTGAGGGGAGTGGCTCCCCCTGTTCCCATGATATGTGGTAAATGTGAGGGTGCCTTTAACTGCATTCTGAAGGTAGATGCATGACACAAACACAGCTGCATTGTCTGAGTCATAGAGATTGGTTTCTTTTTTCTTTCTTTTTTTAAAATTGGTTCTGGGGTTATACCGGCAGTGCTTCAGGGCTTACTCCTCCTATGAACTCAGGGGTTCACTCCTGGTGGGTTTGAGGAACCATATGAGATTCTGGAGATGCTGTCTACCACTCGTAGGGATTGTTTTCTGATGGGCATGTGACCCAGAACCAACCAATGAAAGTCTTCCTTGGAACTACTGATGTAACTAAATAGGATGGCACTGATAATAAACTCAAAGGGGTGAATAGAGACAAGAAACATTATCCTAAATAACTCTAGTTCATGCACAAAAATATAGAGTGTAAAAAAAGAGTTGGGACAGTGATAGTATCAATCTGATAGTATCAATCTCTGTTGCACAAGTCATCTCAATGAAAAGTCCCCTTCTCTGAAAACTGAAATGCTGACTCCTTAGGTTTGTCAATATGCTACACCCCGTGCCATCTCAGAATGGGGAGGACTTTGAGAAGGTGGTGTGGCAAGCTGAAAACATCTCCAGGTTGTCTCACTAGCAAAGAAAAGCCACCTGAACCAACGCCGATCTGCTGTGGAAGGGACATCCCCCTTAGTGGTAGCAAGTCGGGGTGCAGTAAGTGTATCTGACTGCAGCATAGCAGAGTTACCTCAATGTCATAATCATGGGCTCAACCAGTCACAGATGGACCTGGAAAGTCCGTGATGTACTGCTGTTTTGCCAGTATGTGACTCTGAATGACATGTTCCCAGGTACATACATAGTAACAGAGCTCCCCAGGTTGTGCCTGTGACCCAGCACCTAATTCCAGCACACTTCAGTGGTCTGTGGCAATAAGGATATTTTTAAATAGCTGTCCCTATGGTCCCCTTCCTCAATATGCAGGGATTCTAGAATCTTCTCTCTGTGTCATCGGGGAAAAGATAAGGACTGAGAATCCAGCCACGGGAAGGGGCAAACCTGAACACATCGTTCAATTTAAATAACATCCTACATAGAAGGAGGCAGTGAGGAATCGGATTCAAGAACCCGGCAGTAGAATAGAAGTGAAATGAGTGGGTTGTTTAACGGCCACAGTACTGGCAGAAGCAGGGGAACGGTGACTGAGATCATGGGTTTTGGAATCCGTTTAATGCAACAGGGACTGTAGGCAAATATTCAGTGCAACAGGCTCTGAATTCCTCTTCTGCTCCTTGACTACTCGATCAAGCTGCTTTATCTCACAGCCTGAACATTCTCATTTGAAATATGGGGATTAAGAGAGTCCCTACTTCATAGTGTGCTGTGGGCTGAAATGAAATGATCCGTGGAAAGTACTCAGTACACAGTCAGAGCCCAGTCAATGATCAGAATGATATCGCTGGCATTGTAAAATGGAGTAGACCAAGAGGAATCGCTGGGGGACATGAAAGAGAGAGAGAGAGAGAGAGAGAGAGAGAGAGAGAGAGAGGAAGATGACGGACTTGGAACTGGGCTGGACTCCCCAGGGTGAAACAAAAAATCAAGGGCACTATGAAAGATGAACCTTACACAGGAATAGAGGGAGGGGTCCTCACTACAGAAGAGACCATTTGTGTCCAAGATCAGCAGAGGAGAGGGAAGAGAAGGTGAGAGTCTGGAAAGAATGTAATAGTGAGCAAGAGGAAGCCAAGACAGTGGAAACAGACTGCGTGCCAGCTGTGTGTGTCCCCTTCCCCCAGAAAGAAACATAACAATCCCCGAAGGAGGAAGGAGGGAGAGACGGGCAAGAGGGAGAAGTCAAACACGGGATGTCAAAGCGAACTGAAGAGTTCAAAGGAAGTCTTGGACGGATCAAATAAAAATATAAAAATGTAGCTAGTGGCGCTGCTTAAAGCAGAAACAGGTCACAGACATTGCTGAACAGAAAGAGGGAGAAATTATGACTGCATAGGGCCCAACATTCAAAAAATAGCTCTGAAAGCCAAAGTTTGGTGTGTTGTTTTAATTAAATTTGGCACAAACTCCTTTGGCAGCAAAACTGGCCCAGAGCTGACATGCAATTATTTATACCCTGAGTTCACTTCCCATCCCACTTTTCCAGAACAGCCCCTTAGGTCTCCGTGGTGCTGAGTTGGGGGGTAGGGGGGCCTCTCGTCGTGGGGGCAGGGTGGGATGCTGTGAGTGACACACGTGCCATAGCTTCTTATCTGAATTCCATCGCATTTCTGGATTCCAGAAGAAGACCTTTGGTCTCAAAGGTTTTCACATCAAGAATTGTGGGTTCCTAATAGAAGACACAGGACAGAAACTTGCTGATGTAAACGACCATTTCTGGACAGCGTCCGACCGACCAAATGCTGTCTACCCAAACATCTCCATGAACCCCCACCCTGTACCCATTTTATGCTCTGATCCCATTTTAGAGACAGCATTCTTGGTTGTCAGTGTGACGGTTAGTGGAAGAAAGAACTGTGGGTCTGAACCCAGTGGTGTGGCTTCAGAGCTCACACACATGACCCCGTGGTCAAGCTGCGCCCCCCACTCTCACCACACTCCCCTTCCCCAACTCGATTAACTGCCAGAGTGGGGAGGAGGTACTGCAGGAAAAGATTAGAAGCAAATGAGAAACAGAGATTTCTTGGACCCTCACCAGAAGAAAGCCAATCCCAGATGCGGTCTTGCATAATCTTCATGATAAGTCTCCAATCCTGGCATGATTCTCCATCGAAGGAGCTAAGCAAATTCTTCTACAAAGCCTCACCATTAGCTGGCCACACACCAGCTCTGTTATTCTCTCCAGTGTATCACAAAAGAACTTGTGAGAGTCTCATCCTATCCCCAAAGAACAGGTAGAAGAAAGCTGTAGTACTGCAGCACTGTCCTCCCATTGTTCATCGATTTGCTTGAGCGGGCACCAGTGACATCTCCATTGTGAGACTTGTTATTACTGTTTTTGGCATGTTGAATACGCCACGGGGAGCTTGCCAGGCTTTGCCATGTGGGCAGGATACTCTCAGTAGCTTGCTGGGCTCTCCGAGAGGGATGGAGGAATCAAACCCAGGTCAGCCGCAGTCAAGGCAAACACCCTACCCGCTGTGCTAGAAAGCTGAGGAATGGAACAATATTTCTCTGGGTGAGTGGGGGGTTGCAGTCCTAGTGCTGGGGTGGTTCCAGAGGTGCTTTGTTTGCCGATAATCCCCACCAGCAACTCCCCATCCTTGATATGGACAAGCGATGCCTTGTCATTTTTAGGTAGCATTCTACAAAAATGTCTCCTTGGCCCACTCTACCTCCCCTCAGTGTAGCGTTTGTAGGAATTCTGAAAATGGGTAAATCAAATATAAAAAACTAAAAAAGCATCATTAGCATCATCGTTGGGGAAGAGCACCCAGAAAGGTAAAAATTTATCGTCTAAAGGAATGGGAAAATAACAGGATGATCGCCAACGTTATGGGTATTGGGGGATGGCAGGGGCTAGAGGGAAGACCACAAGGAAGTGAAATGCAAATTCTGTGAAAGTTCTATTAACTGTGACCAAGGTGGAGAACCCAAACACTCTTTGTGGGCTTCCAAAAGTTTGCAAGTTCCATTTTCCAGGTGCAAACACACAGATGGAGTTCAAGGAGCAGAGCATGGCATGCCTCCCTCCTGCCAGAACTCAGCTTCTCCGAACTGGAACCAGAGGTTTTCAGTTTTGCAACAAACAAGTCTTAGCTCTACCACATTCTTGGGGGTGGGGGTGAGCAACATAGTGAAGGAAACTCTATAAACTTTGATACTTTGGGGCTGGAGAGGACAGCAGATAGGGTGTTTGCCTTGTACGCGGCCAATCTCCAGCACCCCATGTGGTCCCGGCCAGAAGTGATTCCTGAGTGCAGAACCACGAGTAAGCCCAGAGTACCACCAATGGGACCAGAGTACCAAAATCAATAAAAAAATGAACCAAAAAATTTTTTGTACTTTCTTAATGTTTCCAAATGGGCAACAGGTGGAACATTTTGAGACTGGTTTTGAGCTTGTTTATCTGTGTGAATACCTCACAACAGTCCTTTTTTTTTTCATGTTCTAAATATAGCAACATCCACTTCCTTTTGGATATATTTGCCAAGGTAGAATATTTTATCTGTAAAGATATGCCAATTATAATGTTTTGAATGTTGCTTTCCATTTCATGAGTTTGGCAACACTGTCTTCATTTTTTTTTAATTTTTATTTTTCAGTTTGATTTATTTATTTGTTTGGGACAACAGTGGTTTACAAGATGGTATGTATTTTAGGGCTAAAATTTCACACCTCCAGATGAGATAGAGAAAGAGAGAGAGAGAGAGGGAGGGAGGGAGAGAGAGAGAGAGAAGGTGAGAGAGAGAGAGAGAGAGAGATCCTAGTTCCATCCCCACCACCACCTATCGATCCCTGAGCAATTTTAGGAGTGTCTCTGAACAATAGAAATAGCCCCGGATCATGGCTGGGTGATCCAAATCCCCCACCTCCAAATAATTTTACATCTTTTCAAATGTATGTTACCACCCCCATGCCCACCACCTGAATACCTGCCACAGTCCAAGAAGCCTCTTCCCCTCCATTAGTCATGGAGGAAAGTCTCCTGTGGAGGTTTCATTGATGCATGTAGCATCCAAGGGTTTGTTTTCATGCGACTCCATCTGTCCCCTCGCTTTGCATCTCTATCTCCTGCATAGGACCGAGATTATCCAGTCTTCCTTTTTTCCCTTCTCACTATCCATTTAGCCTTTCCAGTTCCATCCATGTTGCCTCAAAGGCAAACACTTCATTTTTTCCTATATCTAGCTGAGTAGTGCTCCACTGGGTGTGCGTGATGCTGGAGATTAGTCTTGGGGGAAGACACAGGAATAGAGAGGAATCCAGGTGAGTCCCTGCTTGGCAGAGGTGGCTGTCAAACCTGGGGACACAGCCTGGGGACTTACTTGCCCTGCCAACTTGAACTTGGAGCCCATGGAGAGTTGTGAAAGCTAAGTAGAGGGGCCAGAGTGATAGTACAGCAGGGAGGGGCTTGCCTTGCATGCAGTCAACCCGGGTTCAATCCCCTGCATCCCCGGTGGTCCCCCTGAATGCACCAGAAATAATTCACAAACAGAGCCAGAAGTAAGTCCTGAACAGTGCCATGTGTGTCCCCAAAACAAACAAACAAAAGTAGCAATATTAGTAAAAGAAAACCTAAGTAGAGATGAGCAGTATTCTTTCAGGTGGAGGAAGAGGTGATTGGCCTCAACCCAGAACCTAGGTCCCTGTCTTCTTTGCTAGGAAGATCCCGAGGATGAGACAGAGTTTGAATACATGTGAGGCTTACAAAAGTGAAAGCACACGCTTGAGAAAGTGGAGGCACAGTCAAGAGTCATGACTGTGCTTGTGAGAGGTTTGTTTAAGGACTGACTTCACTAGAGGGAAGGAGCATACCTAAGAAGCCGGGCTAGACCAGAGTTCTTCAGATGGCACTGGGGTTGCCCATGTGCACTGGCGCTACGTGATTGGTCATATATTGTGTGCATTGTGATCGTATCTTTATCCAGTGAAGAGCAGCTAAATTAATATGCATTTTTTGCTTCGTGAAGAGAAAGATAAAATTAGAGTTAGCATTTTACTTTCTGAGCAAGCGCTCAACTGGTAAGAGTGCTGAAAGTAGGTAAAGGGTAGACAGGATAACCTTTCAGAGCCGGTATTGCAAACCTTAAGGCCCTGCCGAAAGAGAGAGACAGAGACAGAGAGAGGCAGAGAGAGACAGAGCGACAGAGACAGAGCTGTCTGCCACAAAGGCAGGGTGAGGTGGGGGGAAGGGATGGCAGGAGGGACACTGGGGGTATTGTTGGTAGAATATGAGGCTGAAGTGGAGTTATGACAGGCTCCACTTTAAGACCAAAACTCAGCAGGCCTAACTTCCGGTTTCCCCTATCAGAAAGTCCTGACTTCTCAGAGAACAACATCACCCTGGTCAGATAAACCACCCTGTGGCAACAGCCTATCAGAGTAGGGGGCATGGGCAGTGGTGCCCAGCCAAGCAGAGAGGGTCTAGGGAGTGGAGCCACGGGACTGGACAGGGACCAAGAGCTGGAAACATAATGCTGGTCCCTGAAGGGACAGGACCAGATAGGGGCCAGATTTGGAAACATATTGCCAGTTCCTAGAAAAAATGCTGTTATGTAATAACCAAACCCTATATAAACCGCTTAGAATTCAGAGTTGGGGTCTTTGTCAAGACTCCACTGTGTTGGATGAGACTCGGACTCTAGCTCGAGCTAGCAATAAAGGGGCCTTGCGCTTGCATCCTCGTGTCTGGTCTGGTCAATGTGCGAGCGAAACTCCCTTCCCAGGACATAACAAGAAAATGTACACTGGTGAAGGGACAGGTGTCAGGGAGGCGAGAAGGATGAATTTTGGGGCTGAGATTTTGGAGCACAGAGAAATTACTCTATAGAACACTGTACTATAGATTATTATATATTTCTGTATAATAATGCTACAGATTATTATACATTTATGAGAACTCTTAGAATATACAGCACAGAACAAGACCCCTGATGTAAGCTATAAGCTTTGGGTGGTAATTATGGGTCAGGGAGGCTTGTCGGTGGTGACAAATGTGCCCCTGTGGATATGGTAGCAGAGGGGAGGCTATATCTGGGGGTATGGGCTGTATGGAAAAATCCCTACTCCTTCTGTTCAGTTCCATTTTTTTTTTCGTTTGCAGGTCACACCCAGTGGTGCTCAGGGCTTACTCCTGGCTCTGAGCTCAGGGATCACTCCTGGCAGTCTCCAGGGATCTTATGGGATGCCAAGGATCAAACCCAGGTTGGTTACGAAAAGGCAAGTACCCTCCCCACTCTCTCTCCACCCCCACTTCTGTTCAGTTCTGATGCAAACCTTGAAATGCTCTAATTAAAAGGGTGTGGGAGAATCTAGCTGCCAAAGCAAAAAGGGAAAGAAAGGGAGAGAGAAGCAGATTTCCTTTCCCAGGAAAAGGTTTTCCCTGCATTGTTTTATTAGTGAAATATTACTTGGCGGGGGGATCCTACCTACGGCTGAGTCTTTTGTAAAGAGAACAGGGCAAGTCCTGATTCCTCTGAGCAGGTCTCCGAGAGAGAGAGAGAGAGAGAGAGAGAGAGAGAGAGAGAGAGAGAGACAGAGAGAGAGAGAGAGAGAGAGAGAGAGAGAGAGAGAGAACAGCTGATGAATCTGGATCCAATACAGAGACAGCCAGGCTCCATCATCACCCCAGGACACCCGGTTGGCTGCTTTTGGCTCAAGGACCAGTCCCTGCCCAGTCACCTGTGACAGAATGGAGGATTTACATGAACCCAAATAGGACACCTCAATGGGAGATGCCGAGAGATGGGCAGGTACATGGTGCCAGGCAAACCATCATCTTAAAAATCTCCAATTCCGTAGATAAAGGACCAAACATGATAGTCTTTAAGTATCTGTACTGCAAATCATAATGCCCAAAAGTAGAGAGAGAGTACAGGGGAAATTGTCTGCCATGGAGACAGGGGGAGGGTTGGGGTGCGGAGGGGGAGATGCTGGGGACATTGGTGGTGGGAATGTGCACTGGTGGAGGGATGGGTGTTCGATCATTGTATGACTGAAACTCAAACATGAAAGCTTCGTAACTGGACCTCATGGAGATTCAATTTAAAAAAGAAACACTAAAAAATATCTAATCCTCAATGCATCTACTCAGATTCCTGTCTGCCAGGAGGACCGTGAAACTGGGGAGAGGGGACGAGCAAAGACACAGGCAGTCCTGCAGAGTTGGATACACAACCCCACAATTACATCTGAGTCCTCTCACATCTGAGACGAGACTTGGTGAGTGCTGGTTTCTGAGGGCTGCTTTTCACTCCATCTCCAGCTTTCAGGACCATCTGCTCCCTTTGTATGAAGGATGGGGATTTGGTACCAGTGAAAAAGAAAACATAAACAGATTTCTAAAAAGGTTCTCTCAATAAAGGGGCCTCAGCGGCAAAAGAAAAATCCATCTGATTGCCCAGCTCTGATGGATCAGGAATTGGAGAGCAGGGTGGGAATGGGAAAGGCTATGAAAGTTACTCCCCTGCCCCCGGCCCCAGGTTCCCGGAAGGACTGATGGTGTTTCTGGCTAAGGGATGTGACTCTCGTGACTCTCTGGCTGGTGGATCTGGGTTTGGTTTGATCCACTTAGACCCAAAAGAATTGATGTAGCTGACTGTTCTTTCCATCTGTTGCTGCTTGATTATTTCATTATGTCCAAGATGTCATTATGTTTGCTGCCGATCATTTGGCACAAACGCCTTCCATTCCCTCCACCACGTGTGGCTTATACAAGATCCCTAGGAAAAACCAACCACAACAACAACCCCAGCTTGGAGATAGATGCTACCCAGAATGAGTCACTCCAATCCTTTTAATATTCCCTGTGGCAGCATCTTGCCCTGGCGCCCCCTCGTGACTCTCAAATAGGCATGCAGTCTCCTGCACCCAAGGGAGGGAGATGCAGGGGTTCAGGCAGGAGCTTTCCACGAGTCACGCTGCTCCGTCCATCAGACACTGATATGTGTTTCTGGGGCTTGAACTCTGGTGGGGGAAAAAAATCTGAGGCTTGTCTGAGAGGTTCTGGGTGCAAGAGGACACGTGGTGAGGGCCTGCTGACCAAGTTCAATGCCAGGCTGGGCAGAGAGACGGGCAGAGGGACTATCTCCCCAGGGCAGCCTCAAAGCAGCTCTTTTCAGAGACGTAGGCACACGTGCCAAGGAACCCAAGGAGAGGGCTGTCCCCTGGCAGAGTGGCAGGGAGCCAGCCTCATCCTGAAGGACCCCTGCAGCAGGGCAATGGAGAAGAGGGACCCCAAAGGGGTGGCAGGAGGTATATAGTTCAGGGGTGTGGGTAGGGGTGTGTGCGTACGCGTGTGTGTATGTGTGTGGGCGTGCATGTGTTGTTTGTGCATGTGTGTGCATATGTGTACATGTGTGCATGTGTGTATGCATGTTTGTGTGTACGTGTGTATGTATGTGTGTGCATGTTTGTGCATGTGTGTATACGTGTGTACGTGTGTGTGTATGTGTGTGCGTGTGTATGTGTGTGTGCGTATGTGTGTATGTATGTGTGTGAGTGCGCATGTGTGTGCATGTATGCATGCGTGTGTATATGTGTGAGTGTAAGTGCATGTGTGTGTGTGCGTTGTAGAGGACAGAACCTGAGGATGCTCAGGGCTTATTCTGGCTCTGTGCTCAGGGATCCCTCCTGGTGGTGCTGGCGGGGGAGGGGTGACCAAATGTGGTTCTGGGGATCAAATCCAGGTGGGCCATGGAGAAAGGAAGTGCCTTAACCCTTTGTACTGTCTCTCCGACCCAGGAGGGAAATTTAAGGAGAAACTCGAATGAAAAATCCTGAGCGGGATTGTTTCTCAGATACCAGGGATGCCCCGTGACACTTACGAAGCCAACTGGGGTCCAGCGGGAGGAAGCAGAAGTGATACGCAAATCCATACACGTTGATCTTCCCCTAGGCTTCTCAAGTGGAACTGAGGTGGCCTGGGGGATCCCCTGGCAAGTCTTGGCCCACTAGGCAGCCAGTCCAACATGAGGGTGTGAAGACATGGTGCAGCTCAGGCCAAGACCACCCCGGGGGTGTTGGGGGCTCCAGGGCTTCACCCCACAATGCCCAGGGGAACTAGACAATGCCAGGGCAAGAGCTGGAGTTGCACACAGGCAGGCTTCCTCAGACGCATTCCATCTTGGCCCTTGACTTGATTTTCTTTGTCCCTATGACCCAGCAAGGCCCCGTGGCGTTTGGCTTACCTGGCATGACAGGGTTATTCCGAACAGTGAATAACCCATGTCGCTTTCAGAGAACAGGCTTGTGGAAACATGATGGAAAAGGAGGGAGACAAAAAAAAAAAAAAAAAAAAACCTTCCCCATTCCTAGGCTGGTAGCGACAGCCCCACAAAATGCCTTGGGTTATCATAACCTCATATTTAAATTTTAATTATAACAAAATTGTCTCCTGTCCAGGAAGAAATGTGTGAAAGCCCCGATCGTAAACATTGCCAACACGGTGCTGGAGAGTGAGCTCGGCCAAGAACAGACTCCCTCGCTCAGTCCTGGGGGGGAGGGGGGTGCGGGAAACGGTCCACCAAGACCTCACACGAGGCCGGCTGAACAGAAATGAGGCTCTGAGTCACCCCGCCTGCACCAGGCAGCCCTCGTCCAATCCTCTCCCTGTGGGGAGCAAACTGCAAACTTGGTTTGCAAACTGTGCAAACGCTATCCAGTGCTAAGAGGGACTGGGGCTCTCTCCAGGAAGACTGGGCACCAGGAAGACGTGGGCATGACTTTGGACAACCCCAACGCAAAACACACGGATTCTGCATTCGCAAAATGCGGTTCCCCAGGATGAGAAACATTCAGCCAGGTGCCAAGGAGTAGGTGGGAAGCATACGGGCCTCACCACCCGAGAAGCATTAAATTAAGTTTGAGAGGCGGAACTTGGAAAGCCAGCCAAGGTACCACCGCCCCCAGGAGGCCGGAGATAAAAATCAATTAACAGGATCACGAGGCTGTGAGTCTGCCACATCTCCGCTGCAGCGGGAAGCCGGTGAGCATTGCCCAGGAGCCTTTGGGTGTCTCCCCCCTGCTCTTGGGCCTAGGGAGAAAGTGCTGGAGAGGAAGGGAGACCAAGAGTAGCAGAAGGAAATCATTGCTCCCAACCCAAGAAGACATCAGTGGCCTCAGGAGCTTGAAATTGGCCATCTGGCTGATGGCAGAAGAGCTGGTTCTCAGGTTCAAAGGGAAGGGGTGCTATCTGGGTGGACCCATACTCTGAAGATGCTCATGTCCAGTGGGTGGTTCTTTGGGTGAATGGGGGTGGATGGAGGGTGGATGGGTAATAGATAATACATGATGGATGAATGGATGGATGGATGGATGGACGGACGAATAGATGGAGGATTTTTTTTTCTTCTTGGGTCACACCCGGCAATGCACAGTGGTTACTCCTGGCTCTGAACTCAGGAATTACTCCTGGCAGTGCTCGGAGGACCATATGGGATGCTGGGAATTGAACCTGGGTCGTCTGCATGCAAGGCAAATGCCCTACCTGCTGGCATATCGCTGCAGCTCCGGATAGTGGACTGGTGATGGTGGATGGGTGGTGGGTGGATGACAGCATCCAGGGGAGTGGAGAGGGCATGACTGTGCTATTTGGTGATTGCTGTCTTAACCCTTACCAAGTAGGCATTACTTGGAGAACAGAATTGTACTGGCCATGGAGAAGCTGGGGGAGCATTGTGGGTGCACTGAACAGTCCAGTATGTTTAAAGACCCTTCAGTTCCCCAGCAAAGCCTTAGGCTGTCCCCATGTTCTAGAAACTGAAGCCTTAGTTATGCCTGATTCGACCAAGAGTTAGCAACTGAGGCATACATTCCCCTGGAAGACGAGGCAGGGGAAATATGGAGAAAGTGAGATGGCCCTCAGGGGCACTGAGTTCTGAGGAAAGAGAGATCAGCAGAGAGTGCCAGGGGTACCCTGACATCTTTATTTCAGGATCTAGGCTCTCATTCCCCATCAGCTGCCAGCATTGATGCCCCAGGGAGCTCAGCTGACCTGTTCTCTGGGACACATCCCCTGTGTGAGAGATTCACATCGCTCAGGTGGTGAGTGATAGTGGATGGTGGACGGATGCATGCATGGTGGGTAGTAGATGGGTGGATGGAGGGTGACTGGATGGGTGGATGGATGGATGGATGAATGGATGGACAGATGGGTGTATTGATGGATGGTGGATGGGTGTGGGATGGATGACAGAAATGAATGATGGTATATGGATGGTGGATGAATGATAGATAACGAATGATGGTTGATGGCAGATGGATGGATGGATGGACGGATGGATGGAGGATGAGTGTTTGACAGATGATAATGAACAATGGTAGATAGATGGATGGGGTGGTGGATGAGTGGATGGATGGATGGTGGATGGATGAATGATGGACGGATGGACATGGATGGATGGTATAGACACAGGCCCAAGACAGAAAAACACAAGGCCATAGAAACGGTGGCTAAGTAGCAGTCATGAGATGGAAGAGCATGAGCAGGAGGAGGGAGCAGGAGAAAATTCATCATGAAAATAGTACTACATGGGCTGCCTCTCTCCATTCCCAAGGGAACCATGGCTGGGGCTTCCCCCATAGACTTAGAGTAAGACTCAAAGAGAGAAACACTTCCACCCTGTCCACTTTGAAGCACACAGACGGTCCTTTGAGAATCCTTCATTACCTTCCACCTTCCTGAGACTCAGCATGGGGCAGGGATCTCCTTCTGAGCGTCCCAGCCCCATGCACAGCGGCTCAGAGCAAGGGCCCTGTGAATAAACACCCCTGAGGGCCGGCCCTCACTCTGCAGCCATCTGCACCTGGGACTAGACAAGCCGTGAATCTCAGTGTACTCATCTGTGTAATGTGTGGGTGGGCAGGAATGGCATGGGCACTGGAGACCCTGGCACATTCATTTAATCCTGGGGGTGTTGCTTCTCTCCCAGTTCCTCCACTCCCACTCCCTGAGCACACCCCCTGGAGCATTTTCTGATGACATCACACAAGGACCAAAGGACATCATGCTGGCAGCATTTCTCACGCTTGGTCCTTTATCAGTGGTGGCGGCTTGTTTAAGGAGCTCCTGAACACGGGTCAAAACTAGGCAGCCCTCAATTCAATCAGCTTAATCAACGGCTGAATAAATAGCAGTGCTCCTACATATAAAAAAAATTAAAAACAACTAAGCAGCTCTGAATTAGGAATTTGGTGTGGGCTTTGAAAATGTGTCTTGAGTGGGAAAAAAAATAGCCAAGACTTAAATCCCTGGAAGAGGAAGGAATCTCCCTGCCACTTGGGGAATAATTTAAAATAAATAAATACTGTTCTCCGTGTGTTCAAAAGTCACCTGGGTTCAAACCAAGGAGCCTCCTTCCCTCCCGCCCGCCCATTCCCCTTTCTCCCCATCAACAGCAGTGGCTGGAGGTCAAGTTGGGGATTTAGAGGGAAGATGCCACAAGAGCTTTCTGGCAGGCAGGACGTTCTCCTGGGTCCAGGTTTGGAGCAATAAATAAGCTCAGAGCCAAGGTTCACCTGGCGGGCGGTGGGCAGCGGGAATGAATGGGCTGCTGCTGGGTGTGATCAACCATCACAGCTACCAGGAGAGTCTGCCTCTGATCACACACACGTGCACACACACATGCACATTCACACACACATGCACAAGCATGTGCACACACGCATGCACGCACTCATGCATGTGCACACACATAAGCACATACAACGCATGCACACACACACATGCACACACAAGCACGCACACATGCACACATGCTCACACACGTGCACACACACACTCACGCACACACACCATTCCCGTCCCAGCTTTCGAGTCCGGCTCTGCATCTGCTTCCCGTCACCACCCCGCATCCCTTCCTCTTCGTTTCTGGGTCCTCCTCTCGCCTAGCTTCTCTGTCTCTGTCCATCTAGGGTCGGGAAGGAGGACGGGTGCGGTGCTCTCGGGTCTGCCCAAACTCTCGACCTCGGGGTCTTCCTCCCACACCCGGTCCAGGGCTGACTCAGCCCGCTGCTCTCTGGGAAAGAAAGTGCTGAGTGAGGGAAAGGCCCCTCAGGGAAAGATCCGGCTTGCTGAGTGGCAAAAAAAAAAAAAAAAAAAAAAAAAACCCAAGGCTGGCAGTCCATCCCAGAAAGGGCCACTGTCCCTCTGGTCTGCCTGTCAGGATGGATGGGTCGGCCTCCACAGGGCCAGAGCTGCTTTGCTCAGCAAAGGGACAGACATGGCGCACTGCAGGACTGAGCTGTGACTGGTCCCCCCTCCACCCCCAGGCTGGCCACTGAGGGCTGCAGATGACCCGCGGACTGATGGAGCGGTCACTGATGGACAGCACTGCTCTCGCATCCCCCCTCCCCCACCATCATCCTCGCCAGCCAAGGTTTGGGGGGAGGCTGGCGTGGTCCCGGCCCGTTGAGGACACACAGCTGGGCCCGGGGCAGACAGTTCCCTGGGGCTCCAGACTCAGCACCTCCAGACCTTGAGACGAATCTCCTGCTGGTGGGAGTTGCACCCCCGTCCCCACCCCCAGGACCACACATCCTTCTCTCTGACTCCTCCTAATCCCCGGGGATCTAGAGACACCACATAGCACACCTGCGTGGCCAGAGCTCTCCTCGGACTGTGTGACGGAATGGATAATGACCCCGCGGCAGGAGCCACGCGTGACCCACGGTCATTTGTCATCTGTTCGTAGTGGCAGCCCAGAACTCCAGTGGAAGGGGTCACGTGGCTAATTCTGACCAATGGGCTCAGAGCAGGAGGGATCCAGAGGGTGTCAGTTTCATGGCAGGTGGGAGACCCGCCCCCCACCCCAGCCCCTCTTCCTTACCTTGGGACCCAAGGGTTGACCTTGGGCCTCTCACGAGGGGGCCACGGGAGGCAAAAACAAGCGTCTGTTGTTCGAAATAAGTACATGCCACTGATGAAAACTCAGCACTTCTTGATGCCAGCCGCATAGATATCTCATCACTCTTCTGATTGATGGCCATGGAGCAGCTTGGGGAGGTGTGCCTGGGTACTTTTCAGAGTGCAAAATAACTTATGTTTATTTAGGTTTCTAGATGAACCAGACACTGGGGTTGGGGGTTAGGCTGGGTTTGAGTTTGAGGGGGTCACACCCAGAAGTGCTGAGGAAATATTCTTGGCTCAGTGCTGGGAGATCGGTGTGGCATCAGGAATCGAACCTGGGGCTGTGCAAGCAAAGGAGGGCTCTGGCCCGCTGAGCCATCCCCTGGCGCTTGTGAATTTCAAGGGTCTCTGTTAACCTTCTACCAGGGATCATTCTTTCTTTCAAAAATTATTTTTATTAAACCACCTTGAGATAAACTGTTACAAAGTTGTCCATGGTTGGGTTTCACTCATATAATGTTCCAACACCCATCCTTCCACCAGTGTATGTTTCCCACCACCAATGTCCCCAGTTTCCCTCCTTCCACACAGCCCCGAGTCTGTCTCCACAGTAGACACTTTCTCCTTCTCTCTCTTTCTCTCCTTCTCTCTCTTCTCTCTCTCTCTCTCGCTCTCGCTCTCGCTCTCGCTCTCCTTCTCCCTCACCTCACACCCTCCCCACCCCCTCTGGGCATTATGGTTTGCAATACAGTTACTGTAAGATTATCATGTCTATTCCTTTCAGCACTCAGTTCTTGTCCAGGGTGATCATTTCCAACTGTCATTGTCATAGTGGCCCCTCCTCTGTCCTAACTGCCCTCTTCTCCTTCCTCCCACTTGTGACAAGCTTCCAACCATGAACTGGCCCTCCTGGTCCTCATTTCTATTGGCCCTGGGTAATAATCTCCTACTGTGCTTTCAATACAGGGACCATCCTTCAGTTTCTTAACTGTTCGGTTTTTATTGGGTGCCCCACAGGAGCTGGCCACAGAGAAAGACAGTTGTCTCTAAGGGCTAGGGGATAGGGGAAGCTTGGAAGGGTGCAGGGTAGAATGCAAGGGGGGGTAATGAGATAATCTAATAAAGAGAGCACCCACCCATACTTCCGCGAGATGTCTGAGGATAAGAACACAGTCCTAACTTCAACTGGGGCTCAGCGGGTCATGCTAAGTCAACCTGCCCCCATCCCCAAATGGCACTGAAGCCTGAAAAATGATGAACAAGTCAGGGCTAGTAATATTCTCTGTGTGTGTGTATGTGTGTGTATTTTGAGGGGTGTGTGTGAACTGGTGGTTGGGCCGCACCCTGCAGTGCTCAGGGGTTATTCAGTCTCTATGTTCAGGGATGATTCCAGAAATGCAGGGATCACAGACGGTGTGGGATGGAGGGGGTGGGGTAAAGAAACTGGGGTCACCAAGATGCAAGACCAGTGCCTTAGCCTGCTGCACCATTTCTCCAGCCCAAGCCTCACAAACAAACAAAACACTGTCCTCCGTTGTTCATTGATTTGCTCGAGTGGGCCCAGTAACAGCTCCATTTTGAGACTTGTTGTTACTGTGTTTGGCATATTGAATATGTCACGGGGAGCTTGCCAGGCTTTGCTGTGCGGGTGAGATACTCTCAGCAGCTTGCCGGACTCTCTGAGAGGGACAGAGAAATCGAACCTGACTTGGCCAGGCTAACTGCGCACAAGGCAAACACCCTACCGCTGTGCTATGGCTCCAGCCCAGCCCTAGCATTGCCCGATGTGACCCCAAAATAAATAAATAAACAAATAATTTAAAAGAATGAGGCTAGGGCTTATTCTTTTTATTTATTTGTTCATTTATTTTGGGGTCACACCCGGCAATGCACAGGGGTTACTCCTGGCTCACGCACTCAGTAATTACTCCTGCGGTGCTCAAGGGACCACATGGGATGCTGGGAATAGAACCCGGGTTGGCTGTGTACAAGGCAAATGCCCTCCCGCTGTGCTATCGCTCCAGCCCTCCTAGCCTCAATCTTATTCCATTTTCTTAAGCAGAAAAAGACCTCTTGTGGCAGTCGAGCTTCCAAGTGGCAGCACCAGAATGTAAACCAAGTCCCGTCCTCCTCCCAAGCCCATTCTCTTCGCCCGTGATGTAGCTTTGTGCTCAGAATAAAGCCAGGCGATCAGCATTTAAGGAAACGATTCAGATTTTCAAGTGTGGAGCTTGCCAGAGGAGCCTTTTCATTTCTAATTATAAGGACAACTGGAGTTAGTTGTCAGGTTCGAGATGCTGCCGGATCACCCCTGCCCCATGAAAGGTAGACACGTTTCTAATGTTTGGGCCAACAGACTCAGGGAAGAGTCAAATATGCCATTTGTGAAGTCCCCAAGAAAGGAAACCGAGAAACTGGGGGAAAGGACTAAACTCAGCCTCCACCAAAGCCGCCCTAAAAACAGCAATTAGAATCAATTTTGGAGCCACATCCAGAAGCTCCCCCCCAAGCCCCCCAGAACCCCCCGCCCATCTCTTCAGAACAGATGATAAGTTAATTCCCAGCTCCTTACAATTTGCATTGTCTGTTCTCCAAAGGAATTCCACAGCACAGCATATCCGCATGGATAATTATACCATGCTTATAAAGCATTTTGTAAGTAAAAATTGCTGTTGGAGGAACAGGACATTTGCTCGCAAAAATAAGGAGACAGAAACGGCAGGAGGGGAAAGTGGAATCTGGAAAGCACCATCTCCCTCTCCCCCTGGCCCTCGCCCTGCCTGCCTGGACGCTGGTCGGAGTTGTACCACCCAGCCTCCCTTCATGCTCCTTTAAAGGAAAAAGGAGGCAGTATTTCCTGACCCTGCGCCAGGCTGTCTTCACCGGGGCACCTCGGAGCGGGGCGGGTTGAGTTCCTCTCCCCGTCCCAAGCAGAATCCCAGCAGCAGAAAACCCCCAGAAACCAGCCACAGCCATGCTCAAGGCCACTCTCCACATGCTTGGACAAGCCTCACGCATGAAGGACCCAGCAAAGGAACCCAGGTAAGCGGGACCCGTGGCTGAGATCTCCAAGGCTGCTCAGATTGGGACTGGGCCTCCTCCACGCTGCTCCCCCGTCTTCCAGTAGCTTGGCAGTCACATCTGCAAACTGCCCCCCCACCCCGGCGCCATCAATTTCATCAACGGCCAAGATCCACAGACTATAAAATAAAGTTCCCAGAAGAGAGCAATGCAGTATTTCCTGGAGCACACAGCTGCACAACCTCTTATGCTCTAGCCCACTGATGTACCTAAAATAGCACACCTTTGTTTGGTTTTAACTTACTTGCTTTTATTCTCTTATATACGGGCTTAAATGGCTCCAGAATGAACTACAACAATCTTCAGACACACATTTTCCTCTTATTGTGGTGGGAAGGTGCTCGGCGGTGGGGTGGATATTTGAATATCATCTGTAATAAAATACTGTCAACTACTTTATGAAAACAAATGGTACAAAAATCACAAAAAATAAAAATGAAATTAAAAAAATAAAGAAAAAAGGAGGAAAAATCCAAAATGGGGGGAGGGGAGGGGGAGAGAGAGAGAGAGAGAGAGAGAGAGAGAGAGAGAGAGAGAGAGAGAGAAGTTCCTGCCACAGAGGCAGGAAGGGAGGTGGGGGGTTATGGGAGGGAACCTGGGGACACTGGTACTGGGAAATGTGCACTGGTGGAGGGACGGGTGTTGGAATACTGTATGACTGAAACCTAACCATGAACAACTTTGTGATGGTCTATCTCACGGCGATTCAATAAAAAAGTTTGAAAAGTGGGGGGCAGGAAGCAGAGTTGTTCATCAGCTGGGGTCTTTGATGGGAACCAAGAGAACTGACCTGGGTGGAAAAGGGATATGTGGGCTGGAGTCCAGCAGGGGGCAGCGGGGTCAGAACATTTGTGCCTGGTGGAAAAAACTGTTCCCACAGCTAAGCACCAGCCCCCACCCTCATCCAGCTGGTTGGCAACTCCTGGGCTCTAGCCACCTGCCAGAAGGGAAGGGCAGAGTCGGGCACATACCACCCAACTGCCAGGCGGGACCCGTGCCCCAGGGCTTCGTGGGTGCTCTGGAGAAGCAGAAGGACTGGTGAAGGATTGGGGATAAGTCGGGGGAAAGCCGGGATCCTGGAGACCTGCTGGAGCCGTCAGGACCGCCGTCTGCCCCGGGGGACCTGGATTGGGCCCAGCGCAGGGATTCTTCCGCACTCCATCCTGGGAAACCTCCTGGGCTGGGGGATTCGGGGGTGACTCTGAGGTCCCGGGAGGAACGCTCCTCAGTTCTTTTTCTGGAGGCCAAGTCCAGAGGCTGAATCCAGACACCAGTGGCTGGAGGTAGCGAGGGCAGAGGGGAGAGGAGAACAGAAAGAACACTTTCAACATGACACACCGGGAGAGCTCGCGGGGAGGAAGCCAGGAACGAGGTCTGGGGGCGGACAGGGAGGACAAATGTGCAGGGGCCAGAAAGAGAAGAGCAGGCAAGGCCTTTCCCGCGCTCCACTGACCCAGGTTCCATCCCCGGCACCCCATCTGGTCCCCCCAGCCTACCAGGAGTGACCCCCGTGCCCAGAGCAAGAGGAGGTAGGCCCTGAGTACTTCTGGGTGTGGCCCCAAAACCACACACACAAAGCACAACCCCCTAGACTCTGACCAAAGAAATGAGGTGGCAAGGAGAGAAGGAAGGGGGCCTATGAGAAGGGACCTCGGGACAGTGGTGGAGGAACTGTGGCCATCTGTGGGGCGGGGGGACATCAGTTACCTACAGCAGGAACAGAAACACTATTGCACACTATGATGTTGCAAAAAACGTTGTCTGACCACGCCACTTCTCACTGGCCACTGTCCGAGATGCCAGTGAGGCCTGTGTCCTCAGAAGCAACCTCTATGGCCAGCAAAGATGTGGACACAGGGACCAGAGCGATAGAACAGCAAGTAGGGTGTTTTCCTTGCATGCGACTGACCCAGGTTTGATTCCCAGCAGGCCATATGGGTCCCCCAAGTACCACCAGGAGTAATTCCTGAGTGCAGACCTCCAGGAATAACTCCTGAGTATGGATAGGTGTGATCTGAAAAAAAAAATAAAAAGATGTGGACACAGATACGGTAAAAGAGCTGCTGTGAGTTTGATATCCCAGGAAACGGGATCTTCACAGACACTAACACCAAACAGGGACAGGATCCAAGGCCAGACAGAGGAGGACCCCGGCACCAAGAGCCACGTGACTGAGAGGGGTGGACGGTCACCCTGCACGGGTTCTGGGCATGTTGGGTGGAGGAACCTCCGTGGACAAGGGCATGAGCATCTCGTCCAAAGTAAAAGCTACAAGAGGAAATTCCACCAGGTTCAGCAATCCCACTTCTGGGCCTACCTCTGAAGGCCCTGAAAACACTTCTTTGAAATGTGATTTACACCTCTGGGTCCTAGCACATAATCCACAATGGCCAAAACACTGGCTGCATCTCCATGCCCATCAGCTGGAGAGTGG
The DNA here is from genome assembly GCF_029834395.1 of Sorex fumeus. NCBI lineage: Eukaryota > Metazoa > Chordata > Mammalia > Eulipotyphla > Soricidae > Sorex > Sorex fumeus. The sequence goes on along the minus strand of NW_026606159.1, from coordinate 171,378 downwards.
GCAGAAAAGCTCTGCTCTGCATACTCAATGGAATACTACTCGGCGATTACAAAGGTGAAATCGAGGCCAGAAAGCTAGTCCAGAACTTGCTTTGCAGGTGGTTGGCCCAGGATTGATCCCCGGCCCCACATATGGTCCCCAAGAGCCCTGCTAGGGGTGATCCCTGAGCACAGAGGCAGCGCTAAGTCCTGAGCACCACTACGTATGGCTTCAAAGCCAAAAACTAAATAAGTGGAAAGATGAAATCGTGCTCCTTGGGACCAATGAATGGAATTTGAGATGATTGTGCTGAAATAGCCAGTGTGCTAAGTGCTCTGTGTTCACTGTCTCTCTTGTTCACCATAATAATACTGTATGAAAGATTACTTAGAGGAAAACTATCAGCGTTCACAGGGATAACTTGCTAAGAGCCATATTTGGTTAGTATTATCAACCAAAATCACACACTTGTAACCATTTTTGGTAAGGTAAAGGTAAGGTAAAGGCCCTCCCATTGATCGTCGATTTGCTCGAGCGGGCCCAGTAACGTCTCCATTGGAGACTTTGTTGTTACTGTGTCTGGCATATCGAATACTCTCGGTAGCTTGCCGGGCTCTCCGAGAGGGGCGGAGGAATCGAACTCGGGTCGGCCATGTTGGCCGCTTGTAAGGCGAACGCCCTACCCGCTGTGCTATCGCTCCAACCATTTTTGGTATGGCGTGAAAAATAAATGGGCCTGAACATCTGTTAAAAAATTAAATTACACTGGTGCTGGGAAATGTACATTGGAGGAGGGATGGGTGTTGGAACACTGTATGACTGAAACCCCATCATGAACAGCTCTGTAAGGGTCTGTCGCACAGTCACTTGATCACTTGACATCCCGCTACTCGTCAATTTGCTCGAGCAGGTGCCAGTAACGTCTCTATTCATCCCTGCCATGTGCTAGTGTAGCCCAATGGCATCTGCTCGCTCCAGGAACATGAAGAGCCTCAAATCGATCATTCAGGGTCTTGAGAAAGAAGTCTGACCATCTCGTAGGTGGGCGGCCACACGATCTTTTGACATCCATGAAATCCAGTCGGTAATGGTTCTAGTCCAGCGGTCATCTCCAAATTGCATTACGTGTCCAGCCCATCTAATTTTCGACACCTTGGCAAATGAGACAGCATACTTGATTCCTGATCATCGACAGAGGTCATAACTCCTGATTCTTTCTCCACTTGAGTGAAGCGTGATACTCCAAGCATAGGTCTTTCGATTCCTCTTTGGGAGACCCAAATAGCGTTCTCATCCTGTTTGCGTAGGGCCCAGGTCTCTGAGGCATATGTTAATGCAGGAAGAACAGTGGAATTGAAGAGATGTGCCTGGAGCCAGGGGTTTTTCATCCTCTTAGCTATTTCTTTGACGCTCTTGAAGGTGTTCCAAGCCACTCTCTTCCTCCTGCACAACTCAGGTGCCAGGTCATTCGTCATGTTGACTTGTCAAATGCATAACTGTTGCATTCGGAGATGTTCGTTCCATTGAGAGCAAATGGAATGTCAAGAACAAGACCGTTTCTCATAAACATTGTCTTCGTGAGATTCAGCTGTAGTTCGACCTTTCCACACTCATGGTCGAAGTCAGCCAGCACTTGTGCCACCTGGCTAATGTTTGGTGTTATTAGAACGATGTCATCAGCAAAGCGGAGGTGGTGTAATTGCCGATCATCTATCTTCACTCCCATTTCTTCCTATTTCAGTTGTCGCATGACGTTCTCAAGGGTGGCACTGAAGAGTTTCAGTGAAATGGTATCACCCTGCTGAACCCCTCTCTTGACATCGATGATCACTTCCTTGTAGAATGGTGAGATCCTGGTAGTGAATCCATAATACAGCTCACAGAGCATCCTGATGTATTGAGTTTGAACGCCCTGTTTGGCTAGGGCTTCGATGACTGCTACAGTCTCAACAGAATCAAAGGCCTTCTTTAAATCAATGAACTTTAGACAGAGCAGCATCTTGAACTCCTGAGAAACCTCAATGAGCTTGGTTACCGTGTGGATACAGTCGATTGTGCTGAATCCTTTTCGGAACCTGGCTTGCTCACATGGTTGTTCTTCATCTAGTGTTCTGTTAGTCCTATTATCGCACAGTGATTCAATTAAAAATTTTTTAATAAAATAAAGAAGTAATTATGTTTAGAGGAGAAAAAATATTAAATTAAACTAGGACATGTAGTTTGCGTGGTGTGTGGACAAGCCAGTACTCAGAGAACCCAGAACCACTCCTGCAATTACTCAGCCAGGCTGTGTGGGCCTGATGGTTCAATGGTTGTCCCCAACAGTGTGTTTTAGGTCTGGGGCTGCTGAGGGGTTCCAGGGTTACCCCACTCCATTGATGCTTGGAATATCAGGGATACAGGGGATCTAGCTTGGGGCTTAGATGCAAAGGATGCTCTCCAGCCCTTTCAGTTATCTCCCTAGTCCAAGAAATAAGAAATTTAAAGATGGTTTCATACACGTGTGAAATACGCAGCAAGCAAATGAACCAGCAAGGAACAACAAAACTAACTCCTAGAACAAGCGGAAGCTATGGTGTGACTGGGAAAGGGGAGAAGGGAAGAAGAGGGAAGAATGAGGGGAGGGGAGAGGTGTTTTTGGAGGTGAAATGGTATTGCCTTTTAATGGTGGCTGTGGGGAGTCTCATACTCATGCATGCAAAACTGGTATCAAACACTACTCTTTGTCCTGGTTTTGCCCGATTCATCACAATCCTAAGCTCTTCTGGCATTGAGAGCATGAAGTTACTCTCCTTCAGTCAGGTGAAACTAAACCCCTAGAATTCCATAATATTTTAAACCAATGGTGAATCAAATCAAATAAATGCATGTTCTTTATTCAATAAAAGGTTAAAATCTGGAAACAATGGCAACGTCCATGGATGGCTAAAAAAGTTGTGATAGAGAGGTTAGGAAGACTGGTCAGTGGTTGCAACTAACGTGTGTGTGTGAGGAGCTGTGGGTAAGTAAGAGAGAGAAGAGACCACTGTGACAGTAATAGCTGGGAATGATCATGTTGGACAAGATCTGAGGGTTAAAAGTAGTTAAAGGGATATTCTTGATAACCTTTAAGTATCAATATTGCAAACCACAATGCCCAAAATGAGAGAGAGAGAGAGAGAGAGAGAGAGAGAGAGAGAGAGAGAGAAGAAAAGCACCTGCCATAGAGGCAGGTAGGGGGTGGGAGGTGGGGGGTGATGGGAGGGAACCTGGGGACACTGATGCTGGGACATGTACACAGGTGGAGGGATGGGTGTTGGAACACTGTATGACTGAAATCCAACCATGAACAGCTTTGTAATGGTCCATCTCACAGTGATTCAATAAAAAAGTTTTTTTTAAAAAAATTTGAACTATGAGGCTGGAGAGATAGCACAGAGGGTAGGGTGTTTTCCTTGCATGTAGCTGACCCGGGTTCGATTCCCAGCATCCCACATGCACCGCCAGGAATAACTCCTGAGTGCAGAGCCAGGAGTAACCCCTGTGCATGGCCAGGTGTGACCCAAAAAGCAAAAAAAAAAAAAAAAAAAAACCACCTTGAACTATGAAAACAAACCAAAAAAAAAAAAAAACTACATGGGTTTCAAAAACAGTTTGGTCATTGAAAGTTGTCATTTCAGAAAGAATGAAATTCTGAGATGAGATACAAAAAATTTTTTAAAAGTTGTGATAGAGGCTACATGTGGAATATTACACAGAAGGGACCAAGAATATAGCTATTTACTCTATATGATAAAAGACTGTTGTGAGCAGAATTCGTAGAACAGGGCGTGTGGGGGAGAGAGTTATTGATTGGAAAAGGGCAAAGAAGGGGTATTGCTGGAAATGTAATTTATCTTGAGATCTGGGTAGTGATTACATGGATGGCGAGCAAATATTCATTATAAGTTGGGCTTTAACATTTATATGCTTTATAATTTGATTGCTGGGCTTTAATCAAATTTCAAAATGCAATAAAAGGCAGAGAAAGAAAATACACCACAATATTAATACTGTCTTGTCAGGGGTACTCAGATTAATTTAAAATTCCATGGCTGCATTTTCTCAATTTTCTCCAAAGAGTTTATGGGAGGAGGATGAGGGAGAGAAAGAGGAAGAAAAAGAAGAGGAGGATTGATGAGGAGGAGGAGGAGGAGAAGAGGAAGAGAAGGAGGAGGAAGAAGAGGAAAAAGGGAAGAGGAAGAGAAGGAGGAGGAGGAAGAAGAAAGAAAGAAAGAAAGAAAGAAAGAAAGAAAGAAAGAAAGAAAGAAAGAAGAAAGAAAGAAAAAGAAGGAAATAACGAAGGAAAGAGAAAGAAAGAAGGAAATAAAGAAGGAAGGAGAGAGAAAGAAAGAAAGAAAGAAAGAAAGAGAAGGAAATAAGAAGGAAAGAGAAAGAAAGAAGGAAATAAAGAAGGAAGGAGAGAGAAAGAAAGAAAGAAAAAGAAAGAAAGAAAGAAAGAAAGAAGAAAGAAAGAAAGAAAGAGAAAGAAGGAAATAAAGAAGGAAAGAGAAAGAAGGAAATAAAGAAGGAAGGAGAGAGAAAGAAAGAAAGAAAGAAAGAAAGAAAGAAAGAAAGAAAGAGAAGGAAATAAAGAAGGAAGGAGAGAGAAAGAAAGAAAGAAAGAAAGAAAGAAAGAGAAAGAAGGAAATAAAGAAGGAAAGAGAAAGAAAGAAGGAAATAAAGAAGGAAGGAGAGAGAAAGAAAGAAAGAAAGAAAGAAAGAAAGAAAAAGAAGGAAATAAAGAAGGAAAGAGAAAGAAAGAAGGAAATAAAGAAGGAAGGAGAGAGAAAGAAAGAAAGAAAGAAAGAAAGAAAGAAAGAAAGGGAAATAAAGAAGGAAAGAGAAAGAAAGAAGGAAATAAAGAAGGAAGGAGAAAGAAAGAAAGAAAGAAAGAAAGAAAGAAAGAAAGAAAGAAAGAAAGAGAGAAAGAAGGAAAGAGAAAGAAAGAAGGAAATAAAGAAGGAAGGAGAGAGAAAGAAAGAAGGAAATAAAGAAAGAAAGAGAAAGAAAGAAAGAAAGAAAGAAAGAAAGAAAGAAAGAAAGAAAGAAAGAATGAATGAAAGAAAGGAGAGAGAAGAAATAATAATATTCTGGGGTTGGAGAGACAGTGTAGAGGTCAAGGTGTTTGCCGAGCTTACAGCTGAGCCAGAAATAAACCCTGAGCGCAGTCAGGTGTGACCCAAAAACAAACAAACAAAGGTCATTCTTCAGAAGGGAAATATAAGCTCTCTCTGGTGTCAGACACCAGGTGCTTTGCATGCGAAACAGGTATCATGAACTCTCTGTGCCACAAACGTTACTCTCTGTCCTGGTTTTGCCGGATTCATCACAATCCTGAAGCTCTTCCAGCATTAGGAGCATGAAGTCACTCTCCTTCAGTAACGCACCTTAGAAATGGAACCTGGGGTCTGCAACTCGGCTGCAAAAGCAGTTTAAGAATTCAGGCCCTTGGGATGGGAGGTTAAGCTCTTGCCTTGCATGCAGGGGCCTGTTCTATCCTCTGCACCCACATGGTCCCCCACTTCCTGCCAGGAGTGATCCTGAGCACAGAGCCAGGAGGAAACCCTGAGCACAGCCCAGTATGACCAAAAAGCAAATAAATAAAATAAAATAAAATAAACATTTGGTCCATGTTTACTGTTCTCTGTTAAAGTACCAACAACCCTCTCTTCATCTTGAACCACAATTATAGACCTGTATGTGTAAAGCCGTTATTATGCCCGGGCAAATACCTCAATCCTGCTTGTTTTTTAATGGTTGTTTTCTGATACTGAAGTTGCTAATGCTTTCATCACCCCTTTAATGACTATTCTTAGCAAACAAATTTTGTGCCTTACAATTAGCGATTTTCTTCCTAATTATGGCTTTTTTCCATTTTCACATGAGATGACAAAAAATTCGTGTTTTTCCCAAGAACTAGCTTATTAGTTAATGAAAATTTGTCTAATAGCAGCCTTTTAGATCCCCTGTCAAAATCAAAGGCATTATTCAGGGAAGAGAGAGGTGGCTTTCATATTAACATTCAAAATTAATTTCTGGTTAGGGGCTGGGAGTGAAATGTAGGAGGCATAATTTCTTCCAAAAAGATTAAAATAGATATTCTTTCTGCTGAACATGGAATTTAAAATTGTTAAATATTTCTGTCTCCTTTCCTCCAGACCCCTCCCCTCTCTTTCCTTGGCATTTTTTCCCTCTGCTTGTAATCCACAGCCAAGCTCTGGAGACCCAGGCCAGAGATGGGAAAGAACTGAACTGTGTAGTGTAGGGGTCTTTTAACTTTGATAATGCCCTATGATCAACAACCAGGACACCCCTAATTCTCCACCTAGAGTGAGGTTATTAATTTTGCTTCCACACTCACCACCCCCTTGCTACCTACCTGCACCCCCAGATGGAGTTAGTGTACAACAATGCTTTCTTGGGCAAGGATCTAATGACCCAGGGCAAATCTACCTGTTCTTGAAAAGAGAACACAGAAACAGAGGGGAATCTTTTTTTGGGGGGGATGTCACACCCAGCAATGCACAGAGATTACTCCTAGCTCTGTACTCAGGAATTACACCTGGCGGTTCTTGGGGGATCATATGGGATTCTGGGAATCGAACCCAGGTCAGCCGAGTACAAGGGAACTGCCTAACCATCTGTGCTATTGCTCCAGCCCCACAGAGGGGAATCTTATATTGCCCCAAACCTCAGCAAACATCCCAATTCTCCCTGACAGGCACAATCTGGTCGGCTTCGTTCAGCAGATGGAGAGGAAGTGAATTTTATCGAAGAGTGGTGACTCGCTTCTTCTCCCATCCAGCAAAACCCACAAGCGATTTCAGCACAAACCACACAATTTGCATCTTAAATATTCCTACCCTCGTCCCTGGGCCGGATCATAGCATAGCGGGTAGGGTGTTTGCCTTGCACATGGCTGACCTGGGTTCGATTTCTCCATCCCTCTCAGAGAGCCCGGTAAGCTACCGAGAGTATCCGGCCACACAGCAGAGCCTGGCAAGCTCCCTGTGGCATATATTCAATATGCCAAACACAGTAACAATGTCTCACAATGGAGATGTTACTGGTGCCCGCTCAAGCAAACCGAAGAACAACGGGAGGACAGTGCTCCAGTGCAGTGCTACCCTCGCCCCAGGCCCAAGATGGCATGTCAACTGTGTGTCCGGGGAAGTGAGTTGGTGAGTTGTCAGGGCCCACCTCATTTTCAGAGGGTTCAAAGGCTCTGAAGCCTGTCTTCCACTTCAGATATTTGGGAGGAGTTGGTGGGGGTCGGGGCAATGGGTGAAGTCCACAGCTTTGCTCAGAAGTTCCCCCCACAAAGGAAACTTGGGCGGGTGGGGGATAGGGTGGGGATCAAATCCATAAGGAGGTCAGGAGGGGGAAAGTTCAAAACAAAATCTCCCCAGGTTGAGAAACACTGTTTTCAGGCCCAAGAAGATTATGTTGTCCCGGCTTGCTCCTAAAACTCCATGAGTCAATGTTTTTGTTATTTTTTTTTTCCTTTCTGGCTTCTGTATCTGAAACTGACATATACCATTACGGAGGTTCCCCGAGCCCGTTTCTCTATTGTACCATCATGTGACAGCCTTATCATTTCTTGTTTGTGGTGCGCACCATGGAAAATTCAGCCTCTCAGTGACTTTGAAGTCTGTCCCCGGTGAAATAACTAGCAATCAAGCACCACAGTCAGTGAGAACGGAGCATGGGGGACCGCCCGGCGGCATAACAGAGGGAAGGGAAGGGGGAGGGAAGTGACACTTTGACTTTTGTCCCAGCTCGTGGACTCTGGACAAGGACAGATGACCCCATCATTCAAGGGGGGCCAGAGGGAGGTGCTCTGGGGACCGTGGGGTCAGGGCCAAATGAGAGCATGCTGGCAGATGCTTGTAATGGCGGTGCTAAATGTAGTTCTCGAACCCTCAGCCCCTTCCAGGAATGGCAGAAAGGTGGATTCTCAGGTCTACCCCAGACAGCGACTGAATGAGAAATTCTGGAGGAGGGGCACAGAGATGCCTCCATTTGTAAATAGTTTTTAGTTTGGGGGGCTACACCCAGTGGGTGCTCAGGGCTTACTCCTGCCTCTGCACTCAAGAATCATCCCTGGCCCAGTTTGGGGACCATATGGGGTTCCAGGGGTGGAACTTGCAAGGCAAATGCCCTACCTTCTGGCTATGGCTCTGGTACCCAGGGATGTCTCTATTTGAACAAGCCCTCCAAGTCGGTTTGAAGGGTGCTTAAAAGTTTTTGGACTCTGGGAGGCTCCACAGCTCCCAGAGAATGCTCCAGGTCCCAAACAGAGCTGAGATCACCTGGAAGTCCCAGATGGGGTAGGTGCCTCATCCCGCCTTCTCCAGATGGAACCCCGGTGACCATGAGCCTCTACAAGCATAGCTCGGGCATGTGGGAACCAGGACTTTTATTCCAAATCATGCGGCCGCGCGACACCTCCTTATATACAAAGTGATCAATGGAAAGTAAGTCATCCAACGTTTCTCCCTGGAAATCAGGCTTAACTCTTACAAACCACAACACCCAATAGGAGAGAGAGAACAAAAGGGAATGCCCTGCCACAGAGGAGGGTGGGGTGGGGGGGATGGGGGGTGGGAGGGATACTGGGATCCGTGGTGGTGGGAAATGGTCACTGGTGGAGGGATGGGTATTCAAAATAAATAAATTAATTTAAAAAAAGTTTTTGGACTATTGTTCGCATAATAGCACAGCAGGTAGGGCGTTTGCCTTGCAAGTGGCCGACCCGGGGTCAATTCCCAGCATCCCATATGGTCCCCTGGGCACCTCCAGGAGTAATTCCTGAGTGCAGAGCCAGGAGGAACCCCTGAACACTGCCGGGTGTGACCCAAAAAGCAAAAAAAAAAAAATTAAAAGTTTGCGAACTACTTACACATCACCGTCGACTCATACAGTAGGACTTATTTTAGTCATCACCATTATTACTGTTGTTGTTGTAAAGGGTGCAATAAACCAATAGCACTTCCTTGTCATTAACAAGGCAATTTTTCAGGCAATAATTTGAAGTGAAGTAGACACATTATTTCTGCTTATTTTGTCAACCACCATGAAGGCAGGTCTTATTCCTAGTTCCAATTTACAGATGATGAAATGGAGGCCCATATTAACTGAGCAGTTTGATGAAGGTCACACACACACACACAAGAAAGGATATTGGGATTCTGTCTCAGGATTTCCAAATGCTTTGAAAAAACAATTATTCATTGGAACTTCATTTTTAGATTTTTTTTTCCAAGCAAGAGCACAGAGAAAGCTAATAAGTGATAGAATTACAATTTTGTGAAAATTTTTAAATGCTTCAATGGCATTGTGAGTTTGGTAAATAAGCATATACTAACCAATAAGCAAAAGGAAAAAGAATTTTCAATAAGTACATTTCCACAGTGGTGTTTAGACAATCGTATCATGAAGGAATACATTTTGACACTACCTTTTTCTAGTAAAGGGATCATTTATTCCCCCAAAGATATTTTCATTTACAAATACATGTATAAAGTGAGCACATTCATTCGCTACAGTATAAAAAATTGTGAGCATTAAAATTTTGAAGGGAAAATAACTATAGTCAATGACATTGGGGACTTTCAATTCAGATCTTTGATCAAGTTAGATATTCTGGTATAGACATCACAAGTAAATGCAGCTTTGTTTGTCTGGTTTGTTTTAGTTTTCATTTATTTCAGGAGCTTTGTATGAGAATGATAGTTTTATTCCCTTCTGATAAGTGAAAGATATTTCTGAAAAAGTTAAAGCTTTTTCCTTCCATGCAATTTCCTTCTTTTTTAATAGAGAAATTTATCTCACTGAAGAAAAAAAAAATGAGGCTTCCAATACATCAGCCAAACATCTGATGTTAAGGTATCTTTACAGTGTCTCATCTAAATGACAAAAAAAATCATAGATTTTTTAAAAATAAAAACATTAGCTATTCAATTAAAGAAATAAAACACTGATATTTGTGAGGAGAGCTTAAAAGTGAAGTAGTAGATGGGTTAAGGTGCTTTCTTTGCACATGTCTGACCCCAGTTTGACCCCCAGAGTGACCCCTGAGCACTGCTGGGTGTGCTGCAAACCATCCCCCTCTAAAGAAAATATGGAATATCAAAATACTCAGCTGACAATGGGGCAGCATGTATATCAAAATTCCCCGTCACAGCAATTTCAGTTCAGTACCAAAGAGAAGGAGTTACTGAGAGCTGAGGGGAACTTCATGATAACACACCCAGGCCGACCCCATCATTTCTAAATGGGGAGACTGAGGCACAGAGTTTCTAAGACAGGACCACCCACCGCCCCATAAGCAGCCAGACATTAGCAAACTTCTCCCATCTGATGATTTTCTTCCCTGGAGTAGGGTGCAGGTCCTCCTGGTTCTGAATCTAAAATCTTCTCCCGTGCTCCTGAAGTTTTATGTAACGATGACTTTCCGCATTGTCCCAAAACGACTCAAGGACATCCTAATTCACTGACGGAGCAACCTGTTTGGACCAACAGCAGAAGGACAGAGTTGAGCCTGTCTCATTTAAAACCCAAGGTGTGCCTTTATCACTTCAAACACCGCTGATGTACAGAGCGGGCACTCCTACACGCACTGTCCTATTTCCTAAAACACAAGATGCTGCAGCTCAGGGACTTTATCTTGTTTCCCACGTTCAGCTTCCAAGATAGCAGTCAGCACCCTTCATTATATTAAGGACCCTGGCTGGATGGACCCCTAGCACAGCGGGGAGGGCGCTTGCCTTGCACACCCGTGGCCCGGGTTCCATTCCCACCATCCCATAGGCTCCCCCTGAGCCCTGCCAGGAGTAGTCCCTGAGCATCGCCTGGTGTGGACCCCAACCAAAAACAACCACAAAAGTGCCCAATTAATTCAACCATTTAATAGGTAGGCATTCTCACAGGATGGGGGTGGAGCCGGTCCTGGTCTCCCCGTCCCAACAAGACCCCACGAACGCCCTCTCTGGCTCCTGATCAAGCTGCTCAACGGCCATGATCCCAGAGACTCAGGAGCAAAATCTCGAAACCCAGTGGCTTTTGGCAGAAATCCCTCCAGATTTAAGTATTAAAATTTCAGAATTTCAAAATCACATGGCCCTGCTGCAGCCACACGACATCATACGCTATTCATAACCAGCAAGAGAACACAAATTGTCTACTGTTGCCTTTCAGAAGATCTGAGTGTTGGGGTAAAATCTCAAACAATAATGGTCGGTCTGATGTCGAAATATTGAATGTGATCAAAGTAGAGAGAGAATAACGTGGAAATCATCTGCCCACAGGTAGGAGGAGGGTGTGGGGTGGGGGTATACTGGGGTTGCTGGGGGTGGAGAATGGGCACTGGTGAAGGTACGGGTGTTTTATTGTATAAACGAGACTTAAACCCGAAAGCTTTGTAACTGCTCTCATAGTGACTCAATAAATAAAATTATAAAAATTAAAAAAAAATAGGTAGGCATTCAAAACAGCACACAGAAAAAGAATTTGTGGAAGATGCTCTGTTTGGAACAAGTTCTCGAGGGGGAGAACAGACAAGGAGACAACACAGTCCGCTTCGGCGTGAATGTCAAGCTCCTCACAGCCCTGAGCGCTGGAAATCCCCAGCCTGGCTCAGGACATCTGTGCTCCAAGCCACACTGCTCAGGGAAGCCTCTCCGTTCCTCCAAGAACCCAGGCGGCTTCCCTCCCCGGGGGAGGAGGGGTGTCAGGGCTCAGCCCAGCTGCTCACCAACCCCCCCAGGACAATCTAGTCTCCTCCTGTGGAAATTTCCACTGCAGATATGCATGGCAGCCTGGGTATCTCTGAGAGATGGTAAAAAGATCAAGGCTCAAAGTTCAGGGGCTGGAGCGATAGCACAGCAGGTAGGGCATTTGCCTTGCATGCGGCTGACCTGGGTTCGATTCCCAGCATCTCATATGGTCCCCTGAGCACCATCAGGAGTAATTCCTGAATGCAGAGCCGGGAGTAACCTCTGTGCATTGCCGGGTATGACCCCCCTAAAATTTTTTCCAATGTACCATTGATGAAGGTGCAAACCCCCAGAGTCCCTCTATGTTTCTCTGCCCCACACCCCCTGCCATGACATCCGTAGGAACCCAACTGTGCTAAATGGGCTTCTTCTGAGCTCTGTGAACTCAGCGAGGGAAAGGTGAGGGGCAGTGTCCTGGAAACGCCTCTTAGATGCTGTCTGACCTTCAGCAATCACTTTCCTTCTCTTCCTCAACCGCGAGGGGTGGAGGAATCAGCAAGTCCTAACTCAGACGCCCCTGTGCACGAGGCACTCCTCTTGCCACACTCGAGACAGTCCACGTGGACACTGACCGCGCCTCTCCATCTCCATCATGATGCCATCCGATCAGTGTCCCTAACGCCGAGGCCTCCTCACTCCACTGTGCCTCAGCAGCTCTGTGTTACAAGCCTTGGAAACTCCACTAAAGTGCTCCAAATACAACTGCTACAACTACAAACAATCTTCCTTCTGCCTGCTAACTACTGCTACTACTCCAGACGGCTACCACCCACTGATTTTGCTAACTCGAGTTACTCCTCCTTTTCCTAGCGAGGATGATTCCCAACCACTACTATCAACTACTGCTGCTTCTACTCTGCCTAACTCCTGTATTGGGGAAGTATTTCCCCAACGTGCCCAGACATGTTGCGCACCAGGTCTGGGCAGATGTGGAGCGAAGGATGATGGACGCATGGAGAAATCACTCCAGAAGACAGCTGATGACCACTCACTTTATTGACAAACACACACACACACACACACACATATTTTATAGAGGGTCTTGGCCTAAGAGGATGTTCCAATCACAGAAAGTTTAGCACTACTGACCTATCACCTTTCCAACTCTGCTTTCCCCAGCCCAATACCAATTAGGGCTAGATGCTGCAGTTAGGAAGGACTCATTAAGCAGAGGTGACAATTCTTGGGGGAGAGGAGGGAGGGTGAGACTCAAGGCCGGATACCTGGCGCTTGTAAAATGTGCCCAGAGACTCCCTACTCATTGCCATGCAGGGACAGGTCTTATCTGCTCTGCATGTGTTGCTATGCTCCACACTCCTCCTCCTAAGTCCTCCTCCTTTTAACTCCTCCCCCCATCACTACAACTCCTAACTACTGCTGCTGCTATGAATACTACAGCATTTTTTAGTTGCCACAATTACATAACGATGGAAAATCATCATGTAAAGCAATATTATGGACAGCTTATTTCAAGTGTGATAGTAAACTCTGCCATGCATGCAGTACCCTCCTCAACCTGGCAACGGACCCCACCTTCCTCGCTGTCAAAATTGAAATTCACTTAATCACTTAATCACTTAACTTCCCGTTAGTCGTCGATTTGCTCGAGCGGGCGCCAGTAACGTCTCCATTTGTCCCTGTCGCGTGCTAGTGTAGCCCAATGGCATCTCTTCGCTCCGGGAACATGGAGGGCCTCAAACCGATCGTTCATGATCTTGACAAAGAAGTCTGACCATCTGGTAGGTGGGCGGCCACGCGGTCTTTTGACATCCCGTGGAATCCAATCAGTAACAGCTCTAGTCCAACGGTCGTCTTTAAATCTCATTACGTGACCAGCCCATCTGATTTTCGACACCTTGGCAAATGAGACAGCGTCCCTGATCCTTGATCGTCGACGGATGTCAGAACTCCGGATTCGTTCTCTCATTTGAGTGAAAGGTGATATTCCAAGCATAGCTCTTTCTATTCTTCTTTGGGAGACCTGAATGGCGTTCTCATCTTGTTTGCGTAGGGCCCAGGTCTCTGAGGCATATGTTAATGCAGGAAGAAGAGTGGAATCAAAGAGATGTGCCCGGAGCCGGAGGTTCTTCGTCCTCTTAGCTATTTCTTCGACGTTCTTGAAGGCGTTCCAAGCCGCTCTCTTCCTCCTGCGCAGCTCGGGTGCCAGGTCATTTGTCATGTTGACCTCTCGACCTAGGTACACACAGCTGTTGCATTCGGAGATGGTCGTTCCATTGAGAGCGAATGGGGCGTCAGGAACAAGGCTGTTTCTCATAAACATTGTCTTCGTAAGATTCAGCTGTAGTCCTACCTTTCCACACTCACGGTCAAAGTCGGCCAGCATTTGTGCTGCTTGGCTGATGTTTGCTGTTATTAAAACAATGTCATCAGCAAAGCGGAGGTGGTGTAGTTGCCGACCATCTATCTTCACTCCCATTCCTTCCCATTCCAGTCATAGCATGATGTTCTCGAGGGTGGCACTGAAGAGTTTCGGTGAAATGGTATCACCCTGCCGCACCCCTCTCTTGACATCAACGATCACTTCTTTGTAGAATGGTGAGATCCTGGTAGTGAATCCGCAATAGAGCTCACGGAGGATCCTGATGTATTGGGCTTGAATGCCCTGATTGGCTAGGGCTTCAATGACCGCTTCCGTCTCAACAGAATCAAAGGCCTTCTTTAAATCAATGAACGTTAAGCAGAGCGGCATCTTGAACTCCCGAGAAACCTCAATGAGCTTGGTTATCGTGTGGATATGGTCGATGGTGCTGAATCCTTTGCGGAACCCTGCTTGCTCACATGGTTGTCCTTCATCTAGTGTTCTGCCAATCCTATTCAGGATGACTCGAGTGAACAACTTGTAGATGACAGACAATAGGCAGATCGGGCGATAGTTGCCAATGTCATGGATGTCTCCCTTCTTGAACAGTAGTACGGTCCTGCTGGTTTTCCATTGGGACGGAACCTTGCATTCAGACAGGTAGCAAGTGAAGAGCCGAGCCAGTGTATTGATGAGTACTGACGGCAGGTTCTTCAGGTGTTCAGGTCTGACCTTGTCTGGGCCGGGTGCTGTTTGTTTCTTTACCGACGAAATGGCGTGTCGGATTTCGGAAGGGAAAACGTTGGGAACGACATACCCATCCTGTGGAATTTGGTATGTCGGCAAGTGGACATGTCTATCGAAGAGATTTGAGTAGAAGTCATGGATAATCTTCTCCATTGCCGTTCTGGAGGATGTGATGGATCCATCAGGACGTCGGAGGGCAGTCATCTTGGTCTTATAGTTGACGAAGGACAGGCGGGCGTTACGAATACTTTTCCCGGCTTCTGCCGCATCTACCAGTACTTCTGCTCTTCTCTCTTTGAGGTCTTCCTTGATCGCATCTCTGCACTGCTTTGCGAGCTCGGACGTTAGCTTGCGGTTGCCTGAGGCATGCGCCAAACCACGCTGGCAAATTAGCTCAAGAGTTTTCGAAGATAGGCGACTTTTTGTGGCTATCTCTCTCTTGGCGTTCCTCGCACATTCATGGAGGTGCTGAACCAGTCGATCGTATTCCTCGTCAATGTTGTCAACAATGGCATCTTCCCATGTTGCCGCAATAGTACCAAAGAGTTCCCAGTTGGTGGTCGTTCTGGGAGTTCTCTTTTTGAACTTTGCAGCCCTTTCTCCCCGCTCTGTGAAGTAGAATTTTGCATGAAGGAGACGGTGGTCCGATCCCGTTCGAAATTTTGGGACAACAGCGACATCAGTCAGGCAAAACCGTCGATTGAATATGATGTGGTCTATTTCGTTGTGGAATCGTCCACCGGGAGACTCCCATGTCCATCGTTTAGATTCTGCCTTCTGGAACTGTGAGTTACCATGAATGGTCTTGGTCGACATGATGAACTCAGACAGTCTCTCACCCTGTTCGTTCCATTCTAGGCCATGGGTTCCGATGTGAAGTTCTTCAGCTGATCTTCTCGGTCCTATCTTGGCATTAAAATCACCCACAATGATCTTGTAGAAGGTGTGGTCTTCTTTATAGAACTTCTCTAGCTCCATGTAGAACTTCTCGATTTCTCTTTCATCATAATGAGATGTTGGTGCGTAGACAACGAAGATAGAAACTGCAGGCAGTGAGCCACATCTATTCAAATGTAAACGTCCGATTCGGGTTGTTAGGCATTCGAATGAATCAATGCTCTTGGCCAAGTTTGTGTTGACAAGGACACCGTAACTACAACTGGTCTCATTCTCATTCAAAATTGAAATTCAGAGAACAAAAATTGAACTTCACTAGATGACCCCGTGAAGGAAGGAAATGGTAATTCATATCCAGGTTGTCTGTCCATGGCGTCTTTTTTTTTTTTAAAAAAAAAAAAAAAGGAATACTCTGAAATGCGACTTTTGTCATTTACAACAGCCAAGATCTGGCACCAAAGTGCCCAACAACAGATGAGTAGAAAAAGAAATTGTGGTCTGTAGACCCCCATGGAATACTACTCAGCTACAAAAAAGGGTGCAGTGAATGAAAGTGGCGACACTGTGCTGAGGGGGGTGAGTCAGAGGGAGAAGGACAAATACCAAAGAGTCTCACTCATAGGCAGAGGGTCAAGAA